>NC_066634.1:22676756-23876756 GCF_025201925.1 Gopherus flavomarginatus | reverse complement strand
GAGGACAATCGCTGACCTGAGTTCGGCATTGCAAGGAGCCAAGAAAGTAGATTTCCCCTGCTTCCAGGGTTTCATTTCTGAAAACAGCTGGGCAGCTAAGGCCAGGCCAAGACAGGGGAAGGGATAAGGGGGTGCCGAAAATCAAGTTGGCTCCACCTTTGATCCTGTAGTAAGGGCTTCCTCCCAGGAGGCATAGTGCCCCCTGCCACACTCGGGCACATGGCCCTGTCTCATCCCACCCCATCTGTGCGGCTCTCATCGCTGGCTAACCTGCCTCCCCCACCCTGCCCACTTCATTAGCCGGCTTTCCCTCCATCACAGGCTGCGATGCCTACTATGGAGGGGCGAGAAAGAACATTTGGCGAAAAACAAGCTGGCTCATATGCTGCTCTCTCCAAAGTGCACCTGGTTTTAGCAAAGTATTTAATTAGCCTCCACAAACTTCTTTTCCTTGCCAGCAGATTACAGTGATCTCAGACCGAGAAGCCCTGGAATGTGATTCCTTCCGAGGACATGCTCAGTTGAGACGTAATGACATTGACTTGGTGTGCAAAAGAGTAAGAAGAGCTGCTTGTGAACGATTTTGTGACAATACAGATTGGTGACTTTTCTCTGAATGTCACTGGGATTGGCAGTGAAAGTCGCTAGATTTGTCACTGGTCACTTTGACGTGTATTTTCTTGCTAGGCAAACAAAAAGTTGCTAAATCTAGTGACAAAGTAGTGTGTGAATCCAATTAGCATCCTCATTAAGCCAAAGCTTGACTTTAAGCAAGTGCTAAAGTGCTATCCTGAGCCAGGGCCTAAATACACAAGCAGAATTTTTGTCCTAGCAACAACAGTGCACAAACAGTTGTCATCAGTTGCATCATCTGAGCTCTGATAACCTGAACACCCATCCAACACAGGCTCTTTAGCAAATGAAAGGTCTATAACTACTAATTAATCCTGCTATTTGCATATTGTTAAAAATACAAACTCCATCGGGGAGGGGGGGCTGCCCCCTACAGACCACTCTGATGAGATCAAACAAGAATTTAGGATCGTCTTCCCACGCAATGACATCATCCCAGAGCGGGGTGCAACCCAAGGGATGATGTTACCAAACAAGTCAGCTAGTCAATCATTTGTTATCGTTCACAGCCACTTTTTATGGAGTATGTCAAAGGACGATCACGGGGTGTTTCACCCACATCCAGGGAAAAAGTGTTCTCACTTCAATCATTTACTCCATTACGTTCCAAAGAGTGTTTATTTTCCCATGTTATTAATTGACCCACATTTTGCATGAGGCTTCTGGTACAATTGACACAGAAACACACACACTCCATAGGTACATAAACCCTACAAAATAGATTTAGACACACAGACTCACACTTTACCATTGCGTGCACTACAAAACAGATTCACACACTGCCTCTCTCACGCACACACATCACAAAACAGATTCACACCCACAAGCTCTCTTATGCACAGAGTGTACAAGACCGATTCAGTCCTGAGTTGTGGACAATTAAAGTCTTCCCTTCCTGTGGAAACTCAGCAAACCTTCAGTCCTTTTTTTTTTTTATTATTTTTACCTTATACTGAAAAAAAAAATCACAAAACCCATCTAAGGCCTTGTTTACAACTAAACCACTACAGCTGCGCTGCTGCAGCACTTCAGTGTAGACCCTCGCTACAGTGAGGGACCTTAATCCGCCTCCCAGAGAGGCAGTAGCTAGGTCGACAGAAGAACTGCGCTGGCTCCCGGGAGTTAGGCTGGCATAGCTCCCACTCTCATGGGTTTTCCACACCCCTGAGCAACATAGCAAGGCTGACACAAGTTTTCAGTGTAGACCAGCCTGAAGGTGCAGCATTTTCAAGGAGACAAATGCAATGACAAATGCCTCTGCGCTGAACGAGTGATCTCCATCCCCCCACTTCTCATCAAAGAGGGAGAGCATTGATCACATGATCTTCCCCTTCTCACGTTTTCTGTCAGTAGGGCCAGATCCCCAGCAGGCCTACATCAACGGGGCTTAGAGTGACCAGACAGCAAGTGTGAAGAAATTGGGACAGGGAGTGGGGGTTGAAAGGCGCCTGTATAAGAAAAAGCCTCAAATATCAGGACTGTCCCTATAAAAATCAGGACATCTAGTCACCCTAATGGGGCCAGATCCACAGCTGGTGCAAACTGGGGTCCCTCCATTGCAATCAATGAGCCGGATCCCCAGCACCACTCACTTCACTTCTACGGAGTTCTGACAATTTATACTGGCTGAGGATCTGGCGCCAGGATCCTAAATGAGGATTTCTCTGATTCCTCTTGCCTTGAGCCTTGCTTTTCATCACTCCCGCACCCACTGCCTTGCACATAGTTTTAAACGGATCAGAGTTGCAATTAACTTAGGCTCGTGGCATATTCACCCCTATTGTCTGAGGCTCTGAAGAGGAAGGCTCCTCCTCCCTTCCCCTCCTCTCCTTGTGGCGTCTGCTGCCCATAAGCCCTGATAAGGTGTGTGCACAAGATGAAAGGTGAGAAGCTGGGTTTACCCTGAAACCTCCAGCAAAAGCCTGAGGTTTATGACAGTCACCAAAGCAAAAAAAAAAAAACAAGAAAGAAAAAGTCACTTCTGAGGTCTCAGGACCGGCAGGTTTTACATGAGCTCTGGGGACCAGCCAGTTTAACTCAGTTACCAAGCCAAGTTCCACAGAGGAGCCGAAGAGGTTTTTTTAGCCATGGAAACCTCATGCATGGAAGGTTTCGGGCAGTTCATGCAGGTCGCTCACCAGCCTTGTCTTCAGCCTGCACTGGGTTCTTCTGGCTTCTCCGTCACTCACTGCGTTTCTCAAAGCTCCATGCGAGGTTACTGCGCTGGGACGTTCCCAGGCCCTGCTGACCTACCAGCCTACCACCAGGACAATTACCGCAATGGGGTCACCAATGGAGATTGGTACGGGCAGATGCAGGACGGACCATATCCACCAAGTAAGTGAAAGAAACACAGATGATAGATGCTACAGCCTGTGGCCCATTAGAAATACCAGCTCAGTATCAGCTCACCTTCCCCAGAGAGTTGGCTTCAATGGAGCCACTCATCGGAGTTGAGGTGAACACAATTTGGTTCTGGAGCTCAGAACTGTTTTATTTGTTAGCCTTAATCTGCACTGAACCTTGTTACAGGGCCATACCATGCAATTTAAATCAATAGACCCATTGTAGCATTGATTTTGCTTGATCTAGAAGGCAAGGTAAACGCCTCTGGTTTAAAATAAAGAATAGGACTTTTGATTCACCTGCCTCCAAAAAACGCACATTGATTTTATAATTCAGATGAGATTGATAGATCGATAGATCGATAAGGTATTTGGGAATAGGTAGATGAGATAGCGTGTGTGCATTAGGACAGATGGAGTATGTAGAGGGATGGATAGTGAGACAGATAAAGAGACAGAGATATCTCAAATACACCTAACTGTAAATCCTCAAACAGCATGTGAAAATATGAATGAGGAAATAAAGGACCCCGGATTGACTACATTTAGCTAAATGCCCCTTCAGGTCAATGGGAGTTTTGCCTTGAGTAGGGGTGTCAGGATTTGGCCCTCCAATTTTTAAGAACACCCCAGCTGTGCTGCTACCCCAATAAACAAACTTCAGCCCTATACAGTCAGGCTAACTACTAACAGGAGTTGTCACACTGAAGCCAATAAGCCGCTCATTTACACCAAAGGTTTAAATGGAGTGCCTCATGATTTACACCAGTATGAGCAGAGAATCAAGCTTCTCGGCCAAGATCCTCGGCTAGCATAAATCAACACAGCTGTCTTGACTTTGATTTACAGCTGTTGGAGGACTGGACACTGGCGTTAATAGATTTACTGAGCAGTAATTGTTATACTGGGTACTGGATAGTTTGCAGGATTGTATCTAAAATTCCAAAGACCCTTCTCTAATGGTTAGATTGCAAATAACTTGATCTCAGTAGTTTTTTTAAAAAGAAGACTCCAAACAATCAGCTGTTAAGTGAGATTTCTCCAATTCAATCCACTTTGATCGTGATTTGTGTATAATTTATAGGAACGTTTAATGATGTTACTGAGTTTCTGAAAAATCTTAATAGAAATTAATATGCACACTAACATTATATTATAAAACTGAAGATCTCACTTGGTTATTTGAAGACAAGATTTTAACAAGTCCTCTTTCAAGAGGAAAACTAGCTAAAATAATAGCATTTTAATTAGCAGAAATCTACTGATGAAATACGTTATATTAATTTTAACAAGAAGAGTAATTAACCATTGGAAAACTGACCAAGGGTCATGGCAGATTCTCCATCACTGACAATTTTTAAATCAAAATGGGATGTTTGTCTAAAAGATCCGCTCTGGGAATCATTTGGGGGAAGTTCTCTGGCCTGAGATCAGACTAGATCACAGTGGTTCATTCTGGCCTTGGAATCTATGACTCTATACAATAATTATTAATTATTAAAGTGGCATGTTAACATATACATATAAAGCAAACCCCCAGGAATATGTAGCAATCAAACATCAAAACACAATTAATACAACCTGTAAATTATTAAATTGATATTCAGTGATCATATTAAACTCTAATGGAAACTGATGTTGAGAAATAAAGAAAGCAGCAGCAGCAAAGAGCTTGTACTCCACCTAGCTAGAATATTTTGAAATTTTGCTGTCCGAATGTTTCCCCATTTATCTGATCCAGATCACATGCTACTCTGCTAAATATCACTAGGGTTTATATAATTCATAGATTCCAAGGCCAGAAGGGATCTTTGTGATCATGTATAATTCATGCCATAGAGTTATGTGTTCCCTTCAGAAAAGAAGCCACAATTTAAGATCAGCTGATGCACAGTTTGGATTCTCATGCTTTTAAAATCCTGTTGCTTAAAAGGCACGTATCAAGGTTAATTTCTCCCGTGGTTTATAATATAGCTGCTGTTCTAAAGAGGAAAGTGACCAAGTTATTCCCTAGCTGAGTGGTGCAGATTTCCTAGGGCACTGGTGAGATATTTTGGCGTATGTGTTTGCGTGTGTCTCTTGCTGATTCAGGCTGAGAAATGAATTTTTGGGTCAGATTCCGATCTCCTTCATAGCCGTGTGACTCTGGAGCAAACTTCAAAGAGATCAACAGAACAAAGATGTATTTTACACCCAGGAAACTAATAAGGGCGACTGTCAAATCCTCAGCGGGTGTAAATCCCAGTCAATGGTGCAATGGAGCTGGGAATCTGCCCCCAATCTCCTTGACGCTGGCTAAGCAACTCAGAGTTTACCTAATAGCTAATACCTATTGCTGTTTACCTAAGAACAATCAGTTACTCGTTCCCCCCCTCCCAACAGAAACCCATCATGGCTCTATATTTAAAACTGATACTTAAGATCTGTTTGTCAGATCTGGAACATTCAAAAAGGGAATTGAATTGGCTACCTGGAAATAATTGCCAGCAGTTCAGAGCATTCCTTCTGGTGGTGGGCCGAGGAAACTGGATGGAGAGCATAAAAGCCTGTTTCTCTCTGAGACAGGCTCCGTTCAAACAAGAATTATTTGGAGGATTTATGTATTTTTTATCTCTGGCCCGAGTAAAACAGGAAGTCAGACTGGATGATTGCAGTAGCCTCTTCTGACCTGGGAATCTAGCATGAATCTATTGTCATCTCCAAGAGAAGGAACTGTGTCAAATAATCACTCAGCACCTTTGCTTGTGTATTTCCTTACTTCCCCCAAATGCAGCCCTGTAATTACGTTTCCAGTCACCTCTCCCAGTTACATATGCCAGCATAACATTGACTCTATTTGCATGGTGGGCACATTTTGCTTTAAAATAAAACCCTAATGATACCAAAGTTGTTGCAGTGACCCTTCTATAGTTAAAGGTTTAAACTAGCTTTGCTGTTCAATGGCCGGTTTTTCTGAGTGCTCTAAAATCCTTTCTATTCCACAGATTTAAACTAATTATTAAAAAACAAATAAACTTAAAACTCTAATATTTTAAATGTTACCATCAAAGCTTTTTTTTTTTTTCAAATTCAGAATGTTTAGACTAGTGAACCCAGCAGTTCTTTTCGACTTTAAAAATCCCAAGATTGAAAGTAATAATGTCAGCTAGTTTCACTTCATCAGTTAATGCTACTTATCCCTTACTTGCCACTCCTTGCCTCGGTTTCCCCCTCTGTAAAATGGGGCTATGGCACCAAGCCACCTTTGTGAAGTGCTCTGAGGTCGCGGGATAAAAAGCCTTACCCTATGCCATTGCCAAGTACCACTTGGGCAGTAGATTTTGAAGCAGACACCTCCACTGAAATCAGCACTTAATTTCTAATGAAAGAGGTGCCACTTTTTTACTTTCGTAATTGACACACCAAGCCCAGAGGTGCCGGCGCAATGAACTGTTGAGCTTAGAGGCGCTGGAGCTCATCCCTGGCACAAATTAAGGCCTGATTGAAACCAATTGCAGGATGCTTCTCACTGTCCTTACTCCTTAGCTACTGGGAGTGGTTAATTATTGCGCTAAATAGTTCTGATTAATATTTGACAGTGATGTTGCCACTAGCTGTTTTTACATGAACATTTAAAACCAAGGGCCCAATCCTAGCTCCGGATCCACACGGATGGAACCCAGGAGAGCAGACTTGATGACACACATTGCCCCATCCAGTCCTACAGGGAGGGCATCGACTTCACTGGGGATCTGCCTGGGAGCAGGGGCCCATTGACAGAATCGGCACCAAAGTGACCCCAACTTTCTCGTTCCTTTCCCAGTCTCTAGGTACATGGGACCGTCTGGATTTAACATGCCCAGCACTGGTTGCCTGGGATATATCGGGGAGGTGGCCAAATCTACCCTCTTCCTCCAGAACACGTCCAGGCGGAAGAGGAGGGTGCTGTTCTCTCAGGCTCAGGTTTATGAGCTGGAGAAGAGGTTTGAGCTCCAGAAATACCTGACTGCTCCTGAGCGGGAGCATCTGGCCAAGGTCACCCACCTGACCCCCAACCAGGTGAAGATCTGGTTCCAGAACCACCGCTACAAGATGAAGAGGCAAGCCAAGCAGCGGGACCTGGAGCAGCCACATAGCCCAATCTCAGTGCTCCACAAGACCTGTGCCAGCAGCCCCATCACCTCCCATGCTGACTATGGCTTTGCAGATCCTGAGCTGGGGAATAAATCCCCTCCGGAGGCCCATTACAACCTCCCTGGACTTGGGCAAGGTGGTCTCAGAGGCCAAGGCCTGGCCGTGAGCCCCAACACTACTGTAGACTGTCAGCCCAAGGCCAGCAACAGAAGCCTCATGTTTAGCAAGTCGTGGTAGCTTCATTTGGGGGAGGAGGGGTTTATTTTCCCGAACTGAGATCATTCCACAAATTCAACATGAGTTCACAGAAAATTTGGCACAATCCAAATCTCCATTTTTCCACTGGAAAAAAGTCTCCACCAAAACCCAGTTCTAAGGCAGCCTGATGCACCCCATTTCACAGCTGGGGATCTGAGGGCAGAAATACTTGTCCAAGGTCACACGCGCAGCAGTGGAGGCGGGAACTGAACTCAAATCTCTAGCCTTCACCATTAATTCCCCAAACTTACCTGCCTACAGGGGTGGGTGGCACTTTGGAGTGGGCTAGGCCAGAGCTGCATCTGCCTTTGAGGAAGCCTTCCAAACTGGCAGAGCATACTTAGCTAACGGTGCCTGATTGCAAAGGTTGAGAACAGAGTCCCCAACAGAGCTGCTCACAAAACACATCCCATTACTCCACTCTGCTCTCTCCAGGATACAAGGAACACAAACACGAGGCATTTCTTTTTAGCACAGGTGTTTTGGTTTGGTGACTGCAAGGCAGCATTAAGGAGGGACAGCTGAAGCTAGTGACACTTACCTCCTTTGTAAAATGCTGGGTATTGCGTTGGTCTTAGAAGTGCCATTTCTTTTTCCCTGTTCATTTTGAAAAAAAAAAAAAGAAAAGTTTTTTTCTTTTTTAATCTCCGCCAAATTTTTCTGGAATTTTTTCATTCTGAAAAAAGCTAATTTGAAAAACACTTTAGATAAAAATATTTGTGTTTAAAAAAATTTAAAAAAACCAAACATTTGAACCCTAATCTGACAACGTTTACTAAAAAATGTTAAGGGTTTGGGGGTTTTTTTGACAAAACAAACTCAATCTATTTACTTAGAGAGAAGGTTAAGGGGTGATTTGATTAAAGTCTGTAAGTATCTACATGAGGAACAAATATTTAATCTAGCAGAGAGAGGTTCAGTATAACGTGCTCCAGTGGCTGGAAGATGAAGTCAGAGAAATTCAGACTGGAAATAAGGCAAATTTTTAACAGTGATAGTAATTAATCATTGGAACAACCACCCAAGGGCCAGGGTGGATGCTCCAAAACCTGACATTTTTTAAATCAAGCTGAGATGTTTTTCTAAACGATCTGCTCTGGGAATTATCTCGAGGAAGTTCTCAGGACTGTGTTTTACAAGTCAGACTAGATGATCACAACGGTCCCTGTTAGCCGCGGAATCTATGAAAAAAAACCAAAACCCTAGAAAATGTTGGCCTAAATGAAACCTCCCCATTCAAATGTTCATTCTGGTCTAAAAGCCATTTTTTATTGGGAAAATAAATGTTTTTTTTGTTGTGTTTTTTTAACAGGCTGTAGCTTGGAGATCTGCAGATGGAATGCACTGCATCAGAACTAGATATTACAATTCTAATATGATCACAATAATCACATACTCCTTTTAATTGTACTTAATAATGCTTTCCAAATCCATTTATTTATTCGCCTTTAAAGAAAAATGTAGATTGGAAAAATCTATCGGTTATTTTTTAACTTGATAGTTTCATTTCTTAGAAGAATGTTGAAAATCAGGGACAGTCTACACACTTGCAGTTGGAATCTCCCTGTGTACTCATATATATATATATATATATTTAAAATAACACCTGTGTTTATATTTTATAACTTCTTTAGAGACAGGTAAAAGGCAAAGAGTTAAATAAAATATTACTCCCTTGCTTAAAAAAAAAAGTTATTTTGGTTGTATTTCTCTATTCATCCATAGGAAATTCTTTTTCATACCAGCTATCTTGCTACAGATATCATTGAAGCTAAGGGTTTAGTAGAATGAACAAAACCAAAGATCTTGCACAGAAGTATCAACACCTGTGTTATACAGGGGGTTGGACTAGACCAAATGATCACAGTGGTCCTGTCTGGCCGTACCATTAAAACTGGTTGGAAAATGTTATTTTTTCCATGGAAAATTGAGATAAAACACACACACAAATTGTTTTGTTTTCATCAAAATGTTTCAGGGAAATTTTCATGTTTTCAGTAAAACAAATTGAAAACAAAACTCTCACTTCTGAAATGTCACCAGGATGCACAATGTGAGTTCTAATTCACCTCCAGGCCGGGCTCCCTGCTCGGGCTACGTCTCCCACCACGCACCAGTCTGGTCACCCTATGCTCACTTTTCTGTGTCTGATTTTCCTTTGGTCCAAATCAATCCAAACCAAGTAGTCCTGAGGATAAAATCTGTCCCTGTGGGAAATAATTGGTACCTAATGTGTTGGCCCCTCACCCATAGTAGTGTAAATCCAACCTGACCCCTCTAATTCTGACCCCTGCTGGATAGTGCTTAGAAAAGAGATGACTAAAGGTGGGGTGGGGAGGGGTATGATCAAAGTCTATGAAATCATGGCTGGTATGGAGAAAGTGACTAGGAATTTGCTATTTACCCCTTCACAGAACACAAGAACCAGGGGTCACCTGAGGAAATGAATAAGCAGCAGGTTTAAAGCAAACATAAGAAAGAACCCCTTCACCCAATGCACAGTCACCTGTGGAACTCCTTGCTAGAGGATGTTGTGAAGGCCAAAAGCATAACTGGGTTCAAGAAAGAACTAGATAAGATCATGGAGGACAGGTCCATCAATGGCTATTATCCACGATGGTCAGTGACACAGTCCCATGCTCTAGGTGTTCCTAAACGTCTGACTGCCAGAAGCTAGGACTGGACGACAGGGAAAGGATCACTCAGTAACTGCCCTGTTCTGTTCATTCCCCCTGGGGCACCTGGCACTGGCCACTGTCGGAAGACAGCATACTGGGCTAGACGGACCACTGGTCTGACCCACTCTGGTCATTCTGATGTTCGTTTGCAATCCTGCTAATTTACACTCCACCCTCACTTTGCTTCCCCAGAGGATCAACTCCAAATGGTCAAAGATTACAAGACTGGCTTAAAAATAAATTAAAAAAAATCAAGAGGTTTTTTTTTAAGATTAATTTTGGGTTCTTTGTATTTGTTGCAGTTCCTTTCAGGGTGCTCAGGTGTTTCCAAGCATTTCTCTGCAGCCCGGAGGGCTTGACAATTACCTTTGGTTAACAACAACAAAAAAAGAAAGGAGATTCTCACACAGTCATGTGACGCCAAGAGCTAGGGATCTGAAAACAATCAGATGCAGCGAGACTTACGAAAGCTGGCAGCGCTGTCCTTCGGGCCCAGGCCCTTGGAACTTACCTGGCTGAGAGATCAGAACAATTTCTGCTGCCAGGTAAATATTTTGGTGTGTTTCCGTGTTAAGACTGGCTGTTATTTGCTGGCTGCTGGAGAAGCCACACTGCTGGGCTGAATAAATACTACGAACGGCTTTAAAATAAATATAACGCAGGTTATGTACCTGCAGCATTCTGTTCTCACAGGCAAATATGTACCTAGGCTAGGGTTTGCGTATTATCACGCACTTAACAGTCAGCAATCTCTTCCCCTCAGCGTGGGTTTTGGGGTCTGATGCTACCGATTTGCTGAATTTCTGAAAAAAGGCATCACACAGAAACTAGCAGCACGTCAAGAGTGCTTTGATTGTCCGGGCAGTTCCAAGCACTTTCCTAATATTAAGACAAATCGTCCTGCCACTTGAGATAAGTGTTTTACACGTGGTGAGAGCCAGGTACAGCGAGAGGACGTGACTTGCCTGTGGTCACACACACACAGTCAAGAACCCCAGGAATCCTGGCTGCCAGGAGAGGAGGTGACTTGCCAATGGTCACGCACACAATCGAGAACCCCAGGAATCCTGGCTGCCAGTCCCCTGTGCTGGCCACTAGACCCCCATGCTCAATCCTGAACTAGGCCTGGAATCTGTGAACTAGGCCAGAAAGGACCATCATGATCATCTAGCCCAGTGGTTCTCAAATTTGGTACTGGTGACCCCTTTCACACAGCAAGCTGCTGAGTGTTACCCCCCCATCCATTAAAAACACTTATTTATATATTTAACACCCTATTATAAATGCTGGAGGAAAAGTGGGGTTTGGGGTGGAGGCTGACAGCTCGTGACCCCCCCATGTAATAACCTCACGACCTCCTGAGGGGTCCCAACCCCCAGTTTGAGACCCTCTGATGTAGCCTGCACCCTGCAGGCCACAGAACCTCACCCACCTAGGATGACCAGATGTCCTGATTTTATAGGGACAGTCCTGATTTTGGGGTCTTTTTCTTATAAAGGCTCCTATTACCCCCCACCCCCTGTCCTGATTTTTCACACTTGCTGGCTGGTCACCCTACACCCACCCCTAACCTCCGGCTGAGTTACTGAAACCCTCAAATCAGGATTTAAAGACTTCAAGTGAGTCCAGTTACACTAATTTAAACCTGCAACTAACCCATGCCCCACACTGCAGAGGAAGGCAACCCCCGCCCCCAGGATCAATGCCAATTGCTCCCTCCCTGACCTGGGGTCAGACTGAAACTGCTCTCCTAGAGGGGAGAGACACCCCCCCTCATATTCCCTGAGCCAGCCTATGGCCCCAGTCTGGGGCCAGACTAGAGCCAGAACCCTATAGAAGAGAAAGGCCCAGGGTCCTTTTCCACAAGCCCCCGAGCCAGCCTGTCCCCCCCAAGCCCTCCTCCTTGGAGTTTCTAGTGCTCTTCATCTAGGCAGATCCTAGCCCCCATGGCCCCAGCTGCCCCTAACCACGGAAACTGACCAAAAAGATCATTATTTGTTTTCCTCCTCCATCTGTCCCAAGTGGGCTGGGGCTCTTCTCCCCTCTTCTGAGGGGCAGGTTCAACCCCCCAGCCACCTCCGCACTCTGGAAGAGGTAATGACCTCATGTATTGCAGATCTATTGTGTGCCAAGAGTGCACTGGGTCAATATTGATTCATCAGCTTCCTTGTCCACCCCCTGCCCATGAGTCAGCCTGTGGTTTGCTTTGCTTCTTGGGAGCCCCTCGAAAGACAGAGACAGGCTCCTGTGTGGCGCCAGGAGTGAAAACAAGCCGTGTTGACTCTGCTTCTGAGATTAGCAGAAGCAGCTGTTTGATCCTGAGTTTGGCCCTGCAGAGTGATCAAGGTAATTAAAGGCCTTAGTCTGCTCAGTAAAGGACAGGTTTCCCTGCTGATTTCTCGGCCGCATCCCCACCGGCAAAGGTAGCCCTAAGTTATCTGAGGGCTTTTTGCACTGGACTCTCAGCTGCGCCCCATGGCTTTCAGGAGCTGGGATTTCCTTTTGGACTGTGCCAGAAGCTAAATTTTGATCCACACTTCAAGGGTGTTGACACCTGAGATTGTGGTTTGTTTCAGGGAAGGGAATAGACCTGCTGGGAGTTCAAATCCAGCTTCAAGCTTTTCCCAGATGCTAGAGAGAAGCGTTTGGATCTGGGCTTTTGAGTTGGCAAAACATCTTACTTTAATATGGTAGCATATAGAGACCTCAGCCAGGACCTGGGCCCCACTGGGCCGGGCGCTGCGTGGACCCCAACCAAGATCAGGGTCCCGGTGGGCCAGGTGCCACCCCAACCCAGTTGTTGCTCCAAAGATCTTACAATCTAAAACAGACAAAGGAACCTATTTTACAGCTGGGAAAACTGAGGCCCTGGGTGAAGCAGACTCAAGATCACCCAGGGAGGTCTCGGCCAAGCTGGGAATTGAACCCTCCTCTCCCACGTGATTTTTGCCACATGCTCATCCTGTTGCTCGGGGATGACACTACTTGAATTGCCAGTGCCAATTAACAATTTGCTGTGTCCCTTCCCCAGGAAGCAGGTGCCAAACTGAGGGCGACAGGGTGCACATTTCAGACAGATGCCAGCTGGCAAAACCCACCTTCCCCACAACCCCTGCACACTTCAGTTGCTAGATAAACAGCTGGGCCCTGAGGACTAACATTCCAGTAGCTCAGAGTCAACAGGCTTCTCTTGGAGAGCAAAGTCAAGGGAGTTTTCAAAGGCATCACACACCTCCTTCAAGCCCCTTTGATCTGGCCTGTATTTTTGGGGTGGTTGGGTGGGATCTGTTGCTGACTGACAGCTCTGGAGATGAAGGTCTTCTTTCCACAGGCCAGGTAGGGCTCAGACAGAAACAGGGAAACCTTCCCACCTTGCCCATGTGCCATCCTCAACATGGAGGGGAGGAATCAGCTCATTGGGTGTTATCACATATGACCTGAAAGGGAAGGCAGCATGGCCTAGTGAAGAGAGCATTGGCCTTGTGGGTGACCTTATCAACCCCCCTGCCTCAGTTTCCCCATCTGCAAAGGGGTATAATGACTCTGCGCTCCTTTGTCAAGGTTTTTCAGACCTCCTGGTAAAAGCCACAGCCTGTTTACCAAGCTACCTGCTGCCAAAACACTGAACAGAGACCACTCCTACTGGCACCACCCTGGCTGCAGTGAGTTGCCATTTTTCATCCAGAATTGTTTGTTCCCAACCCAAAATAGTCCTTTCCCCACCAAACACACTATTTTTTGGTTTGGTTGGTTGTGGGTTTTTTTCAGAAAAAACAAAACAAAATGAAGTCTCACTGGGGGGATTTTCCAGGTTTTGGGTCCCCTCTTACCATTCGATGACCCTTCCTCCCATAATGGGAAACAGAAACCAGGCGTCCTGACTCTCAGTCCCCTCTCACTATTAGAGCTCTCAAAATGGGGAACCCAGGAGATGGGGCGCAGAGCCTCATGCCCAGTCCCTTAGATCAAATCATGCTGTTCTCACATGATGTAAAAAAAAGACACACCTAGATTTGGGATGCTGGAGGCTAGCACAGAGCAGGCCCGCTTGTCTCTGGATGCTGGGAGGAGATATCGCACGCTGCTAGCTTCTTTATGCATCATTAGCTCCAACACCTGATCTCCCATCGCCCACCAGTACCTGTTTCTGGTTAACCAGAGCAACAACACAGCTGTCTGCCCCCTCTGGAGCAGGGCTGGGTCTGCCCATAACCCAGATGTCGGCTGCCCAGTAACTAGAGCAGGTTTGTGTTCAGATCTCTGGGACAACGTGGCCAGGAGGGGAGGCTGGTGGGTTGGTAGCGGAAGCTCTGTTTGCATCCAGCTTGTTTTTGTGAGGGAAAAAGCAGCTGCTACAGGGTTTTCCTCTCATCCACAGACCCAAGGGCTCAGAAAGTCACGTTTCCAAAAGCCCGTCCACAGAGGGACGTAAGGCCCTGCAACGGCTAACCCTGCCAAGCAATAGAGCCCCTCCGCCTGGCGCGAGGCACGCAGGCTCCTGTACAGTACATTGGCGGGAGTTAGAATATGTCCACACTGCTTTGAAGAACCAGGTCTGGGGGACCCAGGGGGACTCGGGGTGGTGAAGTCCCCACTTGAGTGTCCACACTGCAGGATAGCAGGGCTCGGACCAGAGTCTTAGCAGGACTTGGGCTCAGACCCTCATGGGTGGACCTGGGTCCTGAGCTGACCCTAGTCAGACAAATTTGTGTGTGGACAGTGTGTGGGCTCAAACTGGAGTCAAGCCGGGGCTTGGTGCGCAGTGTGGACAGACCCGTCAGGGTCTTTCCCGCTGGAATCAGCCAGGAGTGAAATGCGGAGGTTGGGCCCCACCCCTATAAGAGACATGTTAGTCTATAAGGTGCCACAGGATTCTTTGCTGCTTTTACAGATCCAGACTAACACGGCTACCCTCTGATATAAGAGACAGACGCTCCTAATTCCCATTAAGCAAGGGGTTTGCGCACTGGGGACTGGGGGAGTCTCTGGTCAGGACCCAGATTGGGGCCCCCAGCAGGGCGGGTGGCACCCAGACCCCAAGGTACAATCCCTGCAAAGTGCCCCCAGCCTAAGTGGACAAGACTGGAAACTGCAGTGTGGAGAGGGAAGGGAGCTGCCTGCAGCCCTGTGACGCCTTGTTCTGTCCCCATCCACTGCCCCGTCCCTGCTCCCTCCTCCATCAGGAAATAGAACCCAGGAGTCCGGGACTGCTGGTCTGTGCTGCCTGGGCCCTGCCTGCATGCCCCCTGCCCTGCACCCAGGGCGGCCTTTGCCCAGGGACGCTGCCAGCCCTCGAGCTGCTCCATGCTCCGATTAACAAAGCTCTCAATGACACGGGTGCCCAGCGCCCCTGGTCAGCGGGTGCTCAGCAGCTCTTGCCAGCGCCCCGGCAGGGCCCTGGGATAACCGGGACACCAATCTCCCGCTGAGCCCTAAGTTGCCTAACGACGGAGCGAGTCCCACCCGCCAAGCAGCTTTAACGAGGTCACAGCCGAGCGCGCCAACCCGCCTGCCACCTTGCGTCACCATGGCAACAACTTTCTCCCACTCCTAGCCAGCCTCGTGCATGGAGGCAAGGGGGGACCCCCGACCCATCTCTGCTGGTTTAACACCCCCACCCCCACCAGCCAGCGAGCAGGAGAGCTCTGGGAGGCAGGGATTGGGGAAGTCAAGAAGTGGCAGGGAACGCGAAGTTTGTTATTGTGGGGTGCTGGAGCTATGCACACGGTTGTTATTGTAGGGTCTCTCGGGAGCGCTAGGACTGCTCAGGCAGGTTTGATATTGTAGGCTCACTGGACTAAGCACACTGGTCACTCAGCTGAATTGTCTCCAGCTGTATCTTTGCAGTGTCTGGCACGATGGGGCCCTGATCTCAGTCGGGGTCTGGGCAGCGCCTGGACTGATGGGGCCCTGATCTCGGCTGGGGTCTGGGTAGTGCCCGGGACAACAGGGCCCTGGTCTTGGTTGGGGTCTGGGCAGCGCCCCGCGTGACGGGGCCCTGATCTCAGTTAAATAGCTCTCTGGAGGCCACTATGCTCGATACCAACTTACCTCTGGAGACTGAGAGGACCCAAGGGTAGAGGAGCCTTTGGGCGGGCGTGGGATTTCCAGCCCATCAGACCAGCTGGCGTGTCCATGTAATCACAGCAAAGCAAACAGCTCTGATCTCCGCTGCAGCTTTTGTGCCAGGAGGGGCACTGGAGATCGACCCCAGTGACAGGCTCACAGCAGGGATATTCCACTCCTAGAGGAGAAACAGACGGGGCCGGCGCTTCCATTAGGTGACCCTAGGCGGTCGCTTAGGGTGCCAGGATTCGGGGGGAGGCGCCAGGGTTAGGCAGAATTCAGGAGGCGGCATTTTGTGTGCTCCCCACGGGGCGCACGGGAGCTTCTGGTTCCACTCCCATTGCGCCACCGAAGAAGGACCTTCTGCCAACGTGCTGTGGAAAACAGCGGCAGGCAAGGCCTGCTAAACCCAGGGTTGTGAGTTCAATCCTTGAGGGGGCCATTTAGGGATTTGGGGATTGGTCCTGCTTTGAGCAGGGGGTTGGACTAGATGATCTCTTGAGGTCCCTTCCAACCCTAATAATCTATGATTCAATTGAGCAGCTCAATGACTGCCGCTGTCGCCTGCGGCATTTCGGTGGAGGGTCCTTCTTCGGCGGCGCGATGGGAGTGGAACCGGAAGCTCCCGCGGGGAGCACACAAAATGCCACCTCCTGAATTCTGCCTGACCCTGGCGCCACTCCTGGAAATGGATCATTGCAATAGACCATGCTGCCCTGCCAGCCATCCCCAGGGAGCTGCATTCAGAGCCAGGCAGCCACCCCCCCAGAGCGCCGGCCACGTTTTGGGCAGCCAGACGCTCTCAAAGCGTTTACACACGTTCCTTCGTTCAAGCAGCGAAGTTGTCTCCTTTTCCGCACTGGGCACACAATTCGCAGCGGCACTGGGAACCGAACCCCTGTCGCTGCCTGCCTGTGCCTCTGCTGGAACTGCTGCCTTTGTCCCTGGACCTTGGGGGCTCTGCTGGGGGATCAGCTCTGCCAGCTGGCAGCAGTAGTAGGCTCTTATCTGTGGGACACAAACATATTTCCAGTGTGGTGCAGTGGGGCAGAGAGGGGGGCTCTGCCCCCTTAACAATCCAGCCCCAAACGTCTCCACAGGACGTGACCCCTTTCCCTGCCCTTTGCTGTCTCTGGGGCGAGGAGACGTGGTCAGGCAACATGGGGCTTTGCTGGCCATTGTTTCACTCCCCCCCGCCTGCCCGCCCAGGGCAGAGCAGGGCCCTGGTTAGACACAGCCACGGGCCAGGTGGCTGAGGGTGTTACACGCCCCGCACAGGCTCATGACACACCGCGCATGGCCACACACACTCAGTACATGACCCACATACCTCGCTCACACTCATTACACACCCACACATGCTCATTACACACCTTGCTCATTACACTTGCTCATTACACGCCCCGCATGGCTACACACACTCATTCCACACTCCACATGTGCTCATTACACGCCCTGCACATGCTCATTCCACACCCTGCATGGCCACACACACTCATGACACGCCTCGTATGCTCATTACACACCTCGCACATGCTTGTTACACACACACCCCACACCCAATGCAACACACACACAGAGTACTGCCGGTCCCAGTGCCGCGTGTTACGTCTTGAGCCTCCGCTCAGCCACTGGACACTCCTCCAGCCCCTCCTGCCCCCGAGCTGGAGGCGATGTGGTGGGGGGAGCTGATGAATACAACAGCAGTGGAGTTGGTTGATTGCGGGGCTGCTGGGAGCGAGGCAATGGCTGGGCTAACCCCATCCTGCAAGCGAACGGGCTCCGGCCCGCGGCGTCGAGCCCCCGGGCGCTGAGCTGTGCGCACGAGGACAGGCCCGGCAGACGGCAGGGAGCGGGCGTGTAGGCCCTGTATCATCATCAGCCAACGACTCCCTGCGGCTCACGGGGTGCAGAGGGTGATCGGGGCCATGTCCTTTAAGGGCCGAGTGTGGTGCTGGGAGGCTCTCGCTAGAAGGGGGCACCTGACCCCCCGCCCCTCGCACAAGCCAGGCCACAGAACCTCCCCCCGGATCCCTGCTTCCAGCCCGGACACCTGAGGCAGAGCTAAGCAGCCCTCCGAGGACAGAGTTCCCCAGGGAGGGAGAACGCATCGCGTCCTGTCTCTGTTAAACAGCTAGTAGGTGTATAGTGACAGCGCCTACCATCTTCCCCCGCTGCACAGAGCCCAGCGGAGATCGGGGGCCCCCCGCCGGACTGGGCGCAGGGCCCCATCGGACAGGGTGCTGCCCCAAAGAGCTGCCAGTCTTACCAGACAAAGGGTGGGAGGGGGAACTGAGGCACAGAACGGGGAAGCGGCTTGCAGAGGTGGACATGGAACCCAGGAGCTCTGACCCCAGCACTGTCCAGTAACCAACTGTGCTGGGGTAATTAGCGAACCTGCTTAATTAACCAACTCCCAGCAGCCAGACAGGTCTCACCCTTGCAATACCCTGTGTGGCCATTAGGTGGGGGTGGGGAAGCTGCTGCAGCAGATTCTGCAAAGAATGGGTGAGTGGGTGGTGGTCCCCAAATCTACCCCCCAAAACACTTGCAGGAGGTCAGAGCTGAACCGAAACCAGCCTCCCACTACGGTCACCCCTGAACCCCACACTTCTGCGCTGCTGGGGCCTCACTGTATGGGTGGGGGGCATATAGGGCTGCCCACTCTTAGCCAGCCCGTCTTTGTCCCACTGCTGGGGGCGCCTCCTCGGGTGCTGGCAGAGGGAGGTGCTGGGTGCACAGGCCGGGATCACCGGGGACAGAACCCACTGAGGGGGCAGCAGGGAATGTGGCCGGGGGCTCTGCCAGCACCAGCAGAAGCCACGGCCTTCCCCCCCCGATACCTGCCCCCCCCGAATAATCATCCTACGAACATCTCCCTGGAACAGGAATGCCCCACCCTGGCTCCTCGTGGGATGAGCATGGGACAGACGCACAGGCCGACAGACCTCTGCCCGTCAGACTGTGCGGTGCAGTCCCACACCGGGACTCCAGACTTCTGGGCTCCATTTCTGCCAGTGATCTCTTGGGCGAGTCACTCTCCCGCTCCGTGCCTCAGTTTCCCTCCCTGCCCTCGTCTCTTGACACTGTGAGCTCTTACTCTATGGTTCCTTCCCAACATCCTCCGGCCCCTGTATCCTCCAGGACAGGTAACCATCCGGCAAGGGAGACACTGGGTCTCCGCTCCAACACACCAGCTCTGGGCACCACAGCCGGTCCCCCGGCCGGCCGCTGGCACCTTCATTATCCATAGCTGGTGCAGGAGCCGCCCCATGGGGCAGGGAGCCGCTCCCTGGCTGACAGGCCCTGCCTCCCACCCCCAGCTCTGCCCCCAGCCCCTGCTACTGACCCTCACGGGGAACGGGAGCTGAGAACAGCCCTTGCACCAGGGCACTAGAGAAAAGTGTGTGTGTGCATGTACAGGAATACTGTACCACACCCAGCCTGTGCGTGTGCGTGTGTGTGTGTGCATGTACAGGAATACTGTACCACACCCAGCCTGTGCGTGTGCGTGTGTGTGCATGTACAGGAATACTGTACCACACCCAGCCTGTGCGTGTGCGTGTGTGTGTGTGCATGTACAGGAATACTGTACCACACCCAGCCTGTGCGTGTGCGTGTGTGTGCATGTACAGGAATACTGTACCACACCCAGCCTGTGCATGTGCGTGTGTGTGTGTGTGTGTGTACAGGAATACTGTACCACACCCAGCCTGTGCGTGTGCGTGTGTGTGTGTGTGTGTGTACAGGAATACTGTACCACACTCAGACTGTGCGTGTGTGTGTGCATGTACAGGAATACTGTACCACACCCAGCCTGTGCGTGTGTGTGTGTGTGTGTGTGTACAGGAATACTGTACCACACTCAGACTGTGTGTGTGCGTGTGTGTGTGTGTGTGTGTACAGGAATACTGTACCACACCCAGCCTGTGCGTGTGCGTGTGTGTGTGTGTGTGTACAGGAATACTGTACGACACCCAGCCTGTGCGTGTGTGTGTGTGTGTGTGTGCATGTACAGGAATACTGTACCACACCCAGCCTGTGTGTGTGCTTGTGTGTGCATGTACAGGAATACTGTACCACACCCAGACTGTGTGTGTGTGCATGTGTGTGTGTGTGTGTGTGTGTGTGCATGTACAGGAATACTGTACCACACCCAGCCTATGCGTGTGCGTGTGTGTGTGCATGTACAGGAATACTGTACCACACCCAGACTGTGTGTGTGTGCATGCGTGTGTGTGTGTGTGTGTGTGTGTGTGTGCATGTACAGGAATACTGTACCACACCCAGCCTGTGCGTGTGTGTGTGTGTGTGCATGTACAGGAATACTGTACCACACCCAGCCTGTGCGTGTGTGTGTGTGTGCATGTACAGGAATACTGTACCACACCCAGCCTGTGCGTGTGCGTGTGTGTGTGTGTGTGTACAGGAATACTGTACCACACCCAGCCTGTGTGTGTGTGCATGCGTGTGTGTGTGTGTGTGTGTGTGCATGTACAGGAATACTGTACCACACCTAGCCTGTGCGTGTGTGTGTGTGTGTGTGCATGTACAGGAATACTGTACCACACCCAGACTGTGCGTGTGCGTGTGTGTGTGTGTGCATGTAGAGGAATACTGTACCACACCCAGACTCTGTGTGTGTGTGCATGTACAGGAATACTGTACCACACCCAGACTGTGCGTGTGTGTGTGTGCATGTACAGGAATACTGTACCACACCCAGCCTGTGCGTGTGTGTGTGTGTGCATGTACAGGAATACTGTACCACACCCAGCCTGTGCGTGTGCGTGTGTGTGCATGTACAGGAATACTGTACCACACCCAGACTGTGTGTGTGTGCATGCGTGTGTGTGTGTGTGCATGTACAGGAAAACCGTACCACACCCAGCCTATGTGTGTGCGTGTGTGTGTGTGTGTTTGCATGTACAGGAATACTGTACCACACCCAGACTGTGTGTGTGTGTGTGTGTGTGTGTGTGTGTACAGGAATACTGTACCACACCCAGCCTGTGCGTGTGCGTGTGTGCATGTACAGGAATACTGTACCACACCCAGACTCTGTGTGTGTGTGTGTGTGTACAGGAATACTGTCCCACACCCAGCCTGTGCGTGTGTGTGTGTGTGCATGTACAGGAATACTGTACCACACCCAGCCTGTGTGTGTGTGCATGTACAGGAATATTGTACCACACCCAGCCTCGCTCTGTGTGTGTGTATGTATAGGAATACTGTACCACACCCAGACTATGTGTGCGTGTGTGTGTGCATGTACAGGAATACTGTACCACACCCAGCCTGTGCGTGTGCGTGTGTGTGTGTGTGCATGTACAGGAATACTGTACCACACCCAGACTATGTGTGCGTGTGTGTGTGCATGTACAGAAATACTGTACCACACCCAGCCTGTGTGTGTGTGCATGTACAGGAATATTGTACCACACCCAGCCTCTGTGTGTGTGTGTGTGTGTGTGTGTAGGAATACTGTACCACACCCAGACTCTGTGTGTGTGTGTGTGTGTGTGTACAGGAATACTGTACCACACCCAGCCTGTGTGTGTGTGTGTGTGTGTGTGTGTGTGTACAGGAATACTGTACCACACCCAGACTGTGTGTGTGTGTGTGTGTGTGTACAGGAATACTGTACCACACCCAGCCTGTGCGTGTGTGTGTGTGTGTACAGGAACACTGTACCACACCCAGCCTGTGCGTGTGTGCATGTACAAGAATATTGTACTACACCCAGCCTGTGTGTGTGTGTGTGTACAGCAATACTGTACCACACCCAGCCTGTGTGTTTATGCGTGTGTGTGCGTGTACAGGAATACTGTACCACACCCAGCCTGTGCATGTGTGTGTGTGTGTACAGAAATATTGTACCACACCCAGCATGTGTGTGTGTGTGCGTGTGTACAGGAATACTGTACCACACCCAGCCTGTGTGTGTGTGTGTGTCTGTACAGGAACACTGTACCACACCCAGCCTGTGTGTGTGCGTGCATGTACAAGAATACTGTACCACAGAGCCTGTGTGTGTGTGTGTGTGTGTGTACAGGAATATTGTACCACACCCAGCCTGTGCGTGTGTGCATGTACAAGAATATTGTACTACACCCAGCCTGTGTGTGTGTGTGTGTACAGCAATACTGTACCACACCCAGCCTGTGTGTTTATGCGTGTGTGTGCGTGTACAGGAATACTGTACCACACCCAGCCTGTGCGTTTGTGTGTGTGTGTACAGGAATACTGTACCACATCCAGCCTGTGCATGTGTGTGTGTGTGTACAGAAATATTGTACCACACCCAGCATGTGTGTGTGTGTGCGTGTGTACAGGAATACTGTACCACACCCAGCCTGTGTGTGTGTGTGTGTGTGTGTGTGTGTGTGTGTCTGTACAGGAACACTGTACCACACCCAGCCTGTGTGTGTGCGTGCATGTACAAGAATACTGTACCACAGAGCCTGTGTGTGTGTGTGTGTGTGTACAGGAATATTGTACCACACCCAGCCTGTGTGTGTGTGTGTGTCTGTACAGGAATACTGTACCACACCCAGCCTGTGTGTGTGCGTGCGTGTACAGGAATACTGTACCACACCCAGCCTGTGCGTGTGTGTGTGTGTGTGTACAGGAATATTGTACAACCCCCAGCCTGTGTGTGTGTGTGTGTGTGTGTGTGTGTGTGTACAGGAATATTGTACAACACCCAGCCTGTGTGTGTGTGCGTGTGTGTACAGGAATACTGTACCACACCCAGCCTGTGTGTGTGTGTACAGAAATATTGTGCCACACCCAGCCTGTGTGTGTGTGTGTGTACAGGAATATTGTACCACACCCAGCCTGTGTGTGTGTGTGTGTGTGTACAAGAATACTGTACCACCCCCAGCCTGTGTGTGTGTACAGAAATATTGTGCCACGCCCAGCCTGTGCACGTGTGTGTGTACAGGAATACTGTACCACACCCAGCCTGTGTGTGTGTGTGTGCATGTGCGTGTACAGGAATATTGTACCAGACCCAGAGAGAGAGAGAGAGAGAGAGAGAGAGAGAGAGAGAGAGTGTGTGTGTGTGTGTGTGTGTGTGTGTACACAGGAATACTGTACCACACCCAGCCTGTGTGTGGCTATTACAACCCAGCAGAGTATGTGTGAAACACTGCAGCACATCGGTGTGTGTGTGATGGCACTGAAATACTGCAATACACCTGTTCATGTGATGGCAGAGACACTTCAACACACCAATACACAAACCTGTTTGTGGAAACACCACAACACGGCAATGTGTGTGTGTGTGTATAGGAAAAAAACAAACCAATGTCACAGCCTGTCCTCACTCGGCTCCTCATCTGATGCTGGAAAGTTTATCACAATCGGGGTGTGGGTGCATCGTGATGTGTATATTGTTGCACTGTGATTTGTGTGTGTGCACTGTTGTGGCATGTGTTTAGTGCTGCAATTTGTGAGTGTGTATGTGTGCGCGCACATGGTTGGGCAGTGTATTTGTGTGTGTGTTGTGATGTGGGAATATTTCTGTGAGTGCATTGTTGCGATGTGTGTGGTTGCAATTTGAGTGTATGTGTGCATAATTGCAATGTGTGTGCACGCCCATTATTGCAGTGTGTGCATACACATTGTGTTTGTTGTTGCAATGTGTGTGATGGGCATATGTCTCTATGTATCGTTGTAATGTGTGTGTGTTGCTGCAGTGTGTGTGATGTGTGTGCATTGTTGCAATGTGGGTGTGTCTGTGTGTATTGTGGTTGCAATGTGTATTATGGCTGTATGTATCTGCACTGTCACAAAGTGTGTGTTGCAATATGTGTGTGCTGTTGCAATGTGTGTGTGTGTTTGTGTGTGCATTGTTGCAATGGGTGCATTGTCAGTGCAATGTGTGTTATGGGTGTATCTGTGCATTGTTGCAGTGTGTGTGTCTGTATGCATTGTTGCAAGGTGTGTTATGGGTGTATCTGTGCACTGCTGCAATGTGTGTGTCTGTGCATTGTTGCAACGTGTGTCTGTGTGTGCATTGTTATTGCAATGTGTGTTGGTGTGGGCATTGTTGCAGTGTGTGTTATGGGTGTATCTGTGCATTGATGCAAAGTGTGTGCCTGTATGCATAGTTGCAATGTGTGTGTGTATTGTTGCAATGTGTGTATCTGCATTGTTGCAGTGTGTACGCGCCTCGGCGCACTGACACGTCGCTGCCTCCCCATAAACTTTCCTTGGCCCGCTGTGCCCGGCCCCCCCGCGCCGGGGATCCCGCTCCGGGGGCGGGGGGAGCCCGGGCACTAATCCCGCCGCCTCGCGCCCGGCGTCCTTGAAAGCGGCGCAGGTGGCAGCGCGCAGCGGGCGCCGGGCTCGCCACAGCCCCGCTCCCATGGCCCGCGCTGCCCGGCGGGGGCTCGGACGCCGGGGTCCCCGCAGCTGACGGGGCCGGGGAGCGGCTCGGGGTCTCCCCGCTGCTGGATGCGGGCAGCCCCCGGCGCCCCGCCGCGATGGGCGAGTGGACGATCCTGGAAAGGCTGCTGGAGGCCGCGGTGCAGCAGCACTCGACTATGATCGGCAGGTGCGCGGGGCGGGGGGCCCGGGGGGGCTGGTCCCTTGCACCCTCCAGCTCAGGGTGAGGGGGCGACACTGGCCCCTTACACCCTCCAGCTCTCGGGTGCAGCTCGGAGGGGCACTGGTCCCTTGCACCCTCCAGCTCGGGGGTGCAGCTCCGGGGGGCTGGTCCCTTGCACCCTCCAGCTCGGGGGTGCAGCCTGGGGGGGCTGGCCCCTTGCACCCTCCAGCTCTGGGGTGCACCTTGGGGGGGCTGGTCCCTTGCACCCTCCAGCTCGGGGTGGGGGGAGCTGCACTGGCCCCTTGCACCCTCCAGCTCTGGGGTGCAGCTTGGGGGGGCTGGTCCCTTGCACCCTCCAGCTCTGGGGTGCAGCTTGGGGGGGCTGGTCCCTTGCACCCTTCAGCTCAGGGTGAGGGGGCGGCACTGGCCCCTTACACCCTCCAGCTCTTGGGTGCAGCTCGGAGGGGCACTGGTCCCTTGCACCCTTCAGCTCTGGGGGGGGGAGGCTGGTCCCTTGCACCCTCCTGCTTGGGGTGCAGCTCTGGAGGGGTGGCCTGGTCAGTGGGGAGCCAAGGAGACCTGCCCCCTTGCACCCTCCAACTCTGTGGGGGGGGGGAGGAGCTGGGGCCAGGGTTCCCGTTGTAGCAGCCGGGCGGGAATTGCCCAAAATACCCACCGGGAGAGCCCAGCGGGCCTGATGGTGAGAGCAGGAGGCTGGAGTTCTGAGGCTGGGAGCCAGGACTCCTGGGTTCTCTCCCCAGCTCTGGGAGGGGAGTGGTGTCTAGTGGTTAGAGCCGAGGGGACTGGGAGCCAGGACTCCTGGGTTCTTTCCCCGGCTCTGGGAGGGGAGTGGGGTCTAATGGTTAGAGCAGGAGGGGGCTGGGAGCCAGGACTCCTGGGTTCTCTCCCCGGCTCTGGGAGGGGAGTGGGGTCTAATGGTTAGAGCAGGAGGGGGCTGGGAGCCAGGACTCCTGGGTTCTCTCCCCAGCTCTGGGAGGGGAGTGGGGTCTAGTGGTTAGAGCCGAGGGGACTGGGAGCCAGGACTCCTGGGTTCTCTCCCTGGCTCTGGGAGGGGAGTGGGGTCTAATGGTTAGAGCAGGAGGGGGCTGGGAGCCAGGACTCCTGGGTTCTCTCCCCAGCTCCGGGAGGGGAGTGGGGTCTAGTGGTTAGAGCCGAGGCTACTGGGAGCCAGGACTCCTGGGTTCTGTCCCCAGCTCTGGGAGGGGAGGGGAGTGGGGGCTGGTGGTTAGAGCAGGGGGGCTGGGAGCCAGGACTCCTGGGTTCTCTCCCCAGCTCTGGGAGGAGAGTGGGGGCTGGTGGTTAGAGCAGGGGGGCTGGGAGCCAGGACTCCTGGGTTCTCTCCCTAGCTCTGGGAGAGGAGGGGAGTGGGCGCTGGTGGTTAGAGCAGGGGGGCTGGGAGCCAGGACTCCTGGGGTCTGTCTCCAGCTCTGGGAGAGGAGGGGAGTGGGGGCTGGTGGTTAGAGCAGGGGGGCTGGGAGCCAGGACTCCTGGGGTCTCTCCCCAGCTCTGGGAGGGGAGGGGAGTGGGGGCTGGTGGTTAGAGCAGGGGGGCTGGGGGCAGAACCCAGGTTCTATTCTGGACACTGCCTTCCCCAGTGATCTTTAGCAAGTTCCAGCGTCTCATGCTGCCTCAGTTTCCCCCTCTGTAGGACCCATGGGCTGGGGGGTTGGCAGCCAGCGTGCTGGGGGATCCCGGTCCATGGAGTGCGTGTGTGTGTGGGGTGCCAGGGGCCCTGTTCCGACCCGGCAGCCCCTTGGCCGGGTGGCAATGAATGAGCCGGTAGCCGCTCTCCCCACGGGGCTGCAGATCAGTGCAGGGGGAGCCCGCCAGCTGCTCGCTCTCGCCATCCCCCCCCCACCGCTGGGGGGAACCACAGGCCCCGGGGGCAGACGTGGCAGCCTGACCCCAGAGGTCAGCCAGGGACAACAGGGCACGGGGGGCCCTGCTGCCCGAGAGGGGGGAGCAACCCCCTGTTTCAGCCCTGGCACAAACCCACCAAGGCAGCAGGGTGGGGAGGAGGCTGCACTGGGGGGCGGCTCTGGACAGGGGGCAGGTGGAGCTGGGCGCTGGGAGGCAGGCGGGGCTGGGCGCTGGGCACCAGGACGGGGCAGAGGGGGTGGGCAGAGCTGGGCACTCGGTGAGTGGGTGGGCATAGCTGGGCACTCAGCGAGGCGGTGGGTGGGGCTGGGCGCCAGGATGGGGCGGGCAGGGCTGGGCTGGGTGCTCGGCGCCGGGATGGGGCAGAGGGGGCGGGCAGGGCTGGGCTGGGTGCTCGGCGCCGGGACGGGGCAGAGGGGCGGGCAGGGCTGGGCTGGGTGCTCGGCGCTGGGACAGGGCAGAGGGGGCGGGTGGGGCTGGGCTGGGTGCTCAGCGCCGGGACGGGGCAGAGGGGGCGGGCGGAGCTGGGCTGAGTGCTCGGCGCTGGGGCGGGGCTGGGCTGGGTGCTCGGCGCTGGGACGGGGCAGAGGAGGCGGACGGGGCTGGGCTGGGTGCTCGGCGCCGGGACGGGGCAGAGGGGGCGGGCGGAGCTGGGCTGGGTGCTCGGCGCTGGGGCGGGGCAGAGGGGGTGGGCGGGGCTGGGCGCTGGGATGGGGCAGAGGGGGCGGGCGGGGCTGGGCTGGGCGCTGGGATGGGGCAGAGGGGGCGGGCTGGGCTGGGTGCTCGGCGCCGGGACAGGGCAGAGGGGGCGGGCGGGGCTGGGCTGGGTGCTCAGCGCCGGGACGGGGCAGAGGGGGTGGACGGGAAGGGCTGGGTGCTCGGCACCAGGATGGGGCAGAGGGGGCGGGTGGGGCTGGGCTGGGCGCTCGGATGGGGCAGAGGGGGCGGGCGGAGCTGGGCTGGGTGCTTGGCGCTGGGGCGGGGCTGGGTGCTCGGCGCCGGGACGGGGCAGAGGGGGCGGGCGGGGCTGGGTGCTCGGCGCTGGGACGGGGCAGAGGGGGCGGGCGCGGCTGGGTGCTCAGCGCCGGGACGGGGCAGAGGGGGCGGGCGGGGCTGGGCTGGGTGCTCGGCGCTGGGATGGGGCAGAGGGGGCGGGAGCAGAGGAAAAGGGGAGGATGGATGGACGGGGAGATGCTTACTCCAGGCTGCGGGATTCCCGGGGGCACCCGTCTCACGTGGGTGGGGGTTGTTCCCTAGCAGGGGCTGCCCCGTGTCACCATCCTGCTGCCTGGTCCGGTCGCCCCGGAGGGGCTGGGACATGGGATCGTGTTGGCAGGCAGGGGACCCGAGCTGGGCCCATACAGTGTTTTAAGGCCCCTCGGCCGGATTGGGGCCATGATAAGCAGGAGGGTTCCGATGGGGAGGGGTTCCCAAGCGGGACTCAGAGGGCTGGGGCTTCGAGGGCCCGTACCCCAGCCACCCTCCCCAGCCTGTGGTTCCCACCTCATGCTCATGGCCGGCCGGGTGGGTTCGGCCTCAGGTCAGGACAAGCATCCCCCAAATCAGAGAGGGCATGAGCAGCCCGGGGGCCCCCTCTTGGTGACTCAGGCCGGCCGTCTCCGGGGTTCCCCCTTCCTAGGGGTATCAAAGTCCCGCTGTACGAAACAGCAGCCTGCCCCTTGCAGCACCACCTGTGCTGCTCTGCCAGCGGCTGGCAGGGGAGCCGGGGGCGTCCCTGCAGCCTCCTTTGGCTGCCAGCTCCCGGGCTTTATACAGGCCCCGCCTGGCTCCTGCCCAGCTGCACCTCGTGTTTGGTTAACCAAGCCCTGCTCCCTGGCACCTCCTAATGGACCCGCTCATCCCCCGCCCAGGTAGTCCGAGGGGCAATTGTTATACCCATTTTACAGCTCGGGAAGCTGAGGCATGGGGCTTGTGCGAGCCGCCTGAGGTGACTGGGTGGGTCTGTGGCAGTGCTGGGAATGGAAGCCAGGCCTCCCGCGCTCGCCCCCAGCACCAGGCACAGCCATCCAGTACTGCTGCGCTGTTACTCTCCACTGGGCCCAGGGCCGGGCCATGGGGGCAGGCATGGGGCCGATTGGAGTGGGGATGTGGTGGACCAGCTCTCCTGGCTGCCGAAGCAGCGTGTCAGTGGCTCAGAAGGGCTCGGCCGCGGGGTTAATGCCCTGGGAGCTGGGCTCTAATCCTTGCTCTGCCCTGATTCTCTGGACAAGTCCCTGTGTGTCTCTGGGCCTCAGTTTCCCCAGCTGTAACGGAGAATGATCTGCTCTTTGCTCAGAGGGTGAGCAGTTTGGGGCAGGGACTGTCTCCTGCTGGGTCTGCGATGCCTGGCACAACGGGGCCCTGATCTCAGTTGGGGTCTGGGCAGCGCCCAGCGCAATGGGGCCCTGATCTCAGTCAGGCTCTGGGCAGTGCCCGGCCCAAGGGGGGGGCAGTCTCAGTGGAGCACGCCAGGTGTTTCGTTGCCAGCCCCCTGGGTGAGATCGTGAACGCTGTCGAGGGAGGAGACGCAGACGAGGCCACCGTCCCATCACATTAAGGCCAGGAGGAGGCTGGTTTCAGCCCTGTGGGGTTTGTGTGCAGTGCCCCCCCCGGTGGGCGTGGGCGAAGGGGTGTCTCTGGCTCCACAGGTTCAGATCCCCGCATGGGGTGGGCTGTGTTGTGCTGACGGAGCGAACCCCCGTGTACTGCTTCGCCCCAGAGGTAGCTGCATTTTAGGGGTGCATGGTTGGGTGTGAAAAGCCCCAGGGAAAGGGGCAGCAGATGTGTTTGCCACCGAGAATCAGGGACTGAGAGGTGCTCATCCTTCTCCCCGCTCCGGCAGCTGGGCAACAGGTCAAGTGCATCAAACCTCTCCCGGTGCCGGGATAGAACCCAGGAGTCCTGGCTCCCAGCCCCCCTGCTCTGACGACTAGACCCCACTCCCCTCCCAGAGCTGGGACAGAACCTATGAGTCCTGGCTCCCAGCCCCCTGCTCTAACCACTAGACCCCACTCCCCTCCCAGAGCTGGGACATAACCCATGAGTCCTGGCTCCCAGCCTCCCCCCCACCCCCATGCATCACCCACAGTCTTGCCAACCTGCAGAGATCAGCAATCCTGTCTCAGACCCCCCAAAACAGAAGAGATTTTTGAAATGCCGCCAGGTTGGGGTCTGACTGGTGAGGGCTGAATGCCCCCTGCCCAGCCCTGGGGGGGTGGGGGTAGGGAGGGAGCTAGTGTTGTTCCCTCACCCAGATTTATTGGGTCAGGGGATTGTGAACCCCACTGCTGGAGTTGTCACCCTCCCACCCCACCCAGCCTCACCTCTGCTCCTCCTGGCGTTCGTCACCCCTGAGTGGGGCACTGGGCAGCAGCAGCTCTGCAGTGGGGTGCAACAGGGCCCCCCGTTAGCACAGCTGGGCTGCTGGCTCGAATCACCCAGCGCTGCTAAACTTTCCAGTGCCCCAGACGGTCCCCTCCAGCTGTTTATCCCCAGGCATAATAGAGACACAACCCCCCCCCCCCCCCCGCTCTGTGTCGCACCTCTGGGGCCAGAGGTGTAAATATTGAGGGAATTTCATGGGCTGGATGGGAGATGAGTAAGCATCAGGTGCCATATTATACACAAGGGGAAACTGAGGCATGGGGGAGGCAGGGTTGAGAAAGGACTTTGGCCAGAGATTTTAAAGTGAGTGAATGACGGAGCTACAAACAGGACTCAGGAATCCTGGAGCCCAGATCCCACCTTCTCTAACCACTTGCCACCAGTCCCTTTTGGAGATAGGGAGAGAACCCAGGAGTCCCCCCCGCACTCTAACCACCAGACCCCACTCCCCTCCCAGCACTGGGGAGAGAACCCAGGCGTCCTGCGCCTGCCACAAGCTCCCCGCCACCCGGAGCTCCCAGCGCAGCGGGGCCTGCGCCCCTCGCCACGCCCAGCTGGGTCCCTCCCCTCTCCTCCCCCCCGCAGGATCCTGCTGACGGTGGTCGTCATCTTCCGGATCCTGATCGTGGCCATCGTGGGCGAGACGGTGTACGAGGATGAGCAGACCATGTTCATGTGCAACACGCTGCAGCCGGGCTGCAACCAGGCCTGCTACGACAAGGCCTTCCCCATCTCCCACATCCGCTACTGGGTCTTCCAGATCATCCTGGTGTGCACGCCCAGCCTCTGCTTCATCACCTACTCCGTGCACCAGTCGGCCAAGCAGCGGGACCGGCGCTACTCCTTCCTCTACCCGCTGCTGGAGAAGGACGCCCGCAAGGCACGGAGCCTCAACGGGATCCTGGTGCACAACCCCGAGGGCTCGGCCAAGGAGGAACCCGACTGCCTGGAGGTCAAGGAGCTGCCCAGCACCCCCCGGCGCCCGCCCAAGAGCGCCAAGGTGAAGCGGCAGGAGGGCATCTCCCGCTTCTACATCATCCAGGTGGTCTTCCGCAACGCGCTGGAGATCGGCTTCCTGGCAGGCCAGTACTTCCTGTACGGCTTCAACGTGCCGGGCATCTTCGAGTGCGACCGCTACCCCTGCGTCAGGGAGGTGGAGTGCTACGTCTCCCGGCCCACCGAGAAGACCGTCTTCCTGGTCTTCATGTTCGCCGTCAGCGGGATCTGCGTCCTGCTCAACCTGGCCGAGCTCAACCATCTGGGCTGGCGCAAGATCAAGACGGCCATCCGGGGCGTGCAGGCCCGGCGCAAATCCGTCTGCGAGGTGCGCAAGAAGGACCTCTCGGCCCCGGCCTAGGTGCCACCGCTGGGGCGGACCCAGTCCAGCGAGTCCGCCTACGTGTGAGCCTGGGGCGGCCGGGCCTCCCGCGTGACAAGGCAAATGCCAGTGGGTGCTTCTCGAGGCGCCCCTCCTGATGGGGGGGGGGGGGCTCGGCTGGTGTGCGCCAAGGGCTGAATGGGAGACACGACCCCCAAGGATCCAGCTGGGGTGTTGGGGGGGCTCCCGGCTCCAGCTCGTTTAAAAAACGGTATTTATTGTTTCTTGGAGTCTTCCACCATGGTGCAAGCAGGGGGGAGGGTTCCTGGAACTCCCCCCCGAATCAGCCTTTTCCAGCCCTGGGATCAGCCAGGGGTGGGGAATATTTGGGGGGTAGGGGGTGTTTCTGCGGGCGGGGGGAGATCATGGCTCCCTGCTTTTCTCAGCCCTTGGGCTGACAATAAAAAGAATCGATGACCAGATGCAATTTTTAAGAATTAAAAACTAAGCTGGGTGGTAGATGGGGCTGGGCTGCGGGGAGCGAGGGGGGACTCGGGGGGCTCTCCCTAGCAGTCCGGCCTGCCCGGCTCACATGGGTGAGGCAAGGCGACCCCAGGGAGGGGGGCAGACAGAGAAACGGGGTGAAATGCTGCCAGCCCTGCCCCCGCTAGAGGCAGGGGGGCTTGTGGCTGGGCCTGCAAAGGGAGAAATCTCAGCCCCTACCCCCCCCCCCCAACAACCCGGCGGCCCTGCCTGGCGGGGGGAGGTGCCAGGGGCTGGTTCTGGCTCAGCGCCCGCTGCCAGTCCCAGGAACCTGCCTGCAGGGCAGCATCGCACGTCTCCCCCCCGGGGGGATTTGCAGCCCTTAAGCTGCTCTGGGCCAGGACCATCTGGCCACATCCGCCCTCCCCAGCCCTGGGCACTTTGCATTTATTGGGGGGGGGAACCAGCCCCTGTAGATAATGGTCCGGCCCTTCCCCAGCACCGATCTCAAAGCACCATGAGGGCTGCACCCCTCCCCCTCCACGTTAATATCATCCCCATTTACAGAGGGGAAACTGAGCCACGGAGAGGGGGCAAGGCATGGCCAAGGTCACCCAGCAGGGCCAGGGCTAGAACCCGAGTGTCCTAGTCCCCAGCCCCCCCCCCAGCTGGGGACAGAACCCAGGTATCCTGGCTCCCAGCCCCCCCCAGCTCTGTGCCCCCTTTAGTAACCCTCCCTGTAAGCTGACCCCCCCCCCCATGGCACTTTCACCTCTTAAGCCCCTCGCTGCCCTGAAGCTCTGGGCTGTTGAACAAAACAAACCCCCTCCCCCACCATCCCAGCGCTCAGCCGGGGGGGGGCGGGGGGATGCTGCACCTGGGGAGGAGAGATCACAAAGGGGAACAACCCTGTGTGACCCCAGCACTGACCCCCAGCCACCCCGACAGCCCCACGCTGAGCCCTGCGCCCGCAGGAATGTCACCCTAGGTTGTTTGTATGTGCCATGGCTGTGCCCGCTGGGGTGTCGTCATCAGGCTGTGCCCACACCGTGGCTGTGCCCGCTGGGGTGTGGTTGTCAGGTTGTGTGTGCTGGGGCTGTGCCCGCTGGGGTGTGGTTGTCGGGTTGTGTGTGCTGGGGCTGTGCCCGCTGGGGTGTGGTTGTCGGGTTGTGTGTGCTGGGGCTGTGCCCACACCGTGGCTGTGCCCGCTGGGGTGTGGTTGTCGGGTTGTGTGTGCCGGGGCTGTGCCTGCTGGGGTGTTGTCAGGCTGTGCCCACCATGGCTGTGCCCGCTGGGGTGTGGTTGTCGGGTTGTGCGCATGCCGCAGCTGTGCCCGCTGGGGTGTTGTTGTCAGGTTGTGTGTGCTGGGGCTGTGCCCGCTGGGGTGTGGTTCTCGGGTTGTGTGTGCTGGGGCTGTGCCCGCTGGGATGTGGTTTTTCGGGTTGCACGCGCCGCAGCTGTGCCCGCTGGGGTGTGGTTGTCGGGTTGTGTGTGCTGGGGCTGTGGCCGCTGGGGTGTGGTTGTCGGGTTGCGCGCGCCGCAGCTGTGCCCAGTGGGGTGTGGTTGTCGGGTTGCGCGCGCCGCAGCTGTGCCCGCTGGGGTGTGGTTGTCGGGTTGTGTGTGCTGGGGCTGTGGTTGTCGGGTTGCGTGTGCTGGGGCTGTGCCCGCAGGGGTGTTGTCGTCAGGTTGTGTGTGCTGGGGCTGTGCCTGCTGGGGTGTGGTTGTCGGGTTGCGTGTGCTGGGGCGGTGCCCGCAGGGGTGTTGTCGTCAGGTTGTGTGTGCTGAGGCTGTGCCTGCTGGGGTGTGGTTGTCGGGTTGTGTGTGCTGGGGCTGTGCCCGCTGGGGTGTGGTTCTCGGGTTGTGTGTGCTGGGGCTGTGCCCGCTGGGATGTGGTTTTTCGGGTTGCACGCGCCGCAGCTGTGCCCGCTGGGGTGTGGTTGTCGGGTTGTGTGTGCTGGGGCTGTGGCCGCTGGGGTGTGGTTGTCGGGTTGCGCGCGCCGCAGCTGTGCCCAGTGGGGTGTGGTTGTCGGGTTGCGCGCGCCGCAGCTGTGCCCGCTGGGGTGTGGTTGTCGGGTTGTGTGTGCTGGGGCTGTGCCCGCAGGGGTGTTGTCGTCAGGTTGTGTGTGCTGGGGCTGTGCCTGCTGGGGTGTGGTTGTTGGGTTGTGTGTGCTGGGGCTGTGCCCGCTGGGGTGTGATTGTCGGGTTATGCGTGAGCTGCAGCTGTGCCCGCTGGGTGTTGTCTCAGCATTGGGCAGCACCAGGAGGGGGGCGGATGCAGCTGTTATGGGGGGGGGTCTCTCGCCCGTACACCCAGCTCTGACCACCGGGGCCGGGGTCCATCACGCCCCAACCACAGCCCCTCCCCATGGCCAGCCCCTGGCCCCCCCTGGGGGGAGACATGACCCCTGGGGGTGGGAGGAGCGATGCAGGGAGGGGCAGTGGGTATCAGTCCCATGAGGGCAGGAGACCGGGGGGGGGGGACAGACCAGGTCCGAGCCCTGTCCCAGGCCCAGATGGGGGGGGTAGGTGTACCCAGCCAGATGGGTGATCCCAGCACCTGCCCCCCCTTGAGATCCCACCTTGCCCCTTGTGCTGGGATGGGGAGGGGGAACACGACAGCACCAGGTGAGCAGGGACCTGGCACCATGGCAACAGCACCCCACCCCCCCTTGTTCGTTAGCACCAACGAGGTGACACCTCGTTCTCAGTCACATCTCTATTAATAACCACCAGAGTGTGGGGAGAGCAGGGCACCAGGCGGGGGGGCTGGGAGCCAGGACTCCTGAGTTCTCTCCCTGGCTCTGAGAGGGGTGTGGGGGCCTGGTGGTTAGAGCAGGGGGGGCTGGGAGCCAGGACTCCTGGGTTCTCTCCCCGGCTCAGGGAGTGGGGTCTAGTGGTTAGAGCAGGGGGCTGGGAGCCAGGACTCCTGGGCTCAATTCCCATCACCTCTTTTCTGATCTGTGCACTTGGCCAGGACACAGGGGCCCCACTCCGGCATCTGAGCATCCCATCTCCTCCCGGGTGCAAGACCCCCGTCCCTCCTAAGCCCCCCAGCCCAGGGACAAGACCCCCGGGCCGCCTGGGTGCAAAGCCAGAGGCTGGGGTGGGCAAGGCAGCCTGGCCTAGCTCTGTCCCGGGGGTCGGCGCTGTGCGTCAGGAGAGCACCCCCAGTGCATGGGGCTCGGTCCCCAGGGGTCCCTGCCCAGCGCTGGCCCAGGGAGCTGGGCTCGGCCCCCCTTGGTAGGCACAAGGTTGCCAGGCCCGCTCAGCCAAGCCGGGCTGGGCTGGGTCTATTCCAGTGGCAGCTGGGACGAGGTCGCGGCCCAGGACAGCGGAACTGCATTAGGTGGCCTGAATTATGCATGGGAGCCGGGATGGCGAGTCAGCACAGCCCCCAGAGCCAGCCCCTGTGGGCACCGGCAGGGGAGCAGAGCTGGCCAGGCAGATTCCCTCGCTGGTGGAGGGGGGCAGCAGTAGACCCGCCCCCCCCCAGCTAGAAATCTTCAGCCCCCATCCCCGGGCCAGGGGAGGGCCCTGGCTCCACGAAGCAGACTAGCATGATGACGGAAATTGAGGCAGAAAGAGGGGATGTGGTCACATGTGACAAGTATAGACCCCAGCAGTCCTTGCTCCCAGCCCCCCCTGCTCCAGCCACTAGACCTCACTCCCCTCCCACAGCCAGGCAACAGTGGTCTGTTATCGTAGGGTCTTCTGTAACAAACGAGGCTCCCAGCAGTTCAGCGGCAGCCCCGTGAAGCAGCTCCTGCAGGGCCATGGTCCCCCAGGGGAAGGCGAGGCAGCAATGTGTCGCAAGGAGGATCCGGCCAGAAACCCACATCTGCCAGCATCTGTCTCCCCCCCACTCCTGACCTCAGCAGGAGCCCGGGGGAGACGCCGAGGGGTCTCTGTGCTTTCAGACAGGGGGTGTGGCAGGATGGGGGCCAGGACTCCTGGGTTCTCCCAACAGCTCTGGGGCTGGTCCACTCAGCAGCAGAGCCAGGGAGAGAACCCAGGAGTCCTGGCTCCCAGCCCCCACTCCCTCCCCCACGGTGCTGGTTGGGACCAGGCCCGGCTCGAGCTCTCGGGAGGGGCAGAGAGGAGCTAACAGGCAGAGCCCTGACCAGCGCCTGGCTCCCGTGTGCCGGGCAGATGCCGTGGTGGGAGCTGTGAGCCAAGCGGCCCCCCCACAACAGCTTGGGGGGTGGGGGGGAGAGACTGTCCTGAATAGAAGCCAGATGTTGCTAAACCAGGCGCGTCTGATCACAGCACTGGCGCCCTGCCAATGCCAGCCCCGTGGTGCCAGCAGGCAGCCGCCGTCTAGCCCTGGATCACAGCCACGCGGAAACCGGGCAGCCTGCCCCTAGCTCCCCGCAGGGAGCCGCTGCCCCACATCCGCCCCCCACTATTAACGCCAAGACCCCAGCCTCACGCCCTCAGCAGGTGCCCAGCAGGGGATTCGGGGCAGGATGTGGGAGTGCCAGGGGCCCGGGCAGGCAATGAGGAGCCGGTGTGACGGGAGGTGCCCAGGGCTTTAATAAGATCGTTGGTACAAACGGGCAGCGCCGGGCCAGTGAGGAGCCGAGGGGCGCCAGCACTACAACCTGCAATGCAAAGCAGAGGGCGGTTAGGGGGCACGGCTGGGGGGGCAGGAACGGGGCATTCAGGGAATCTGCTGCTGGTGAAATCCCAGAGACCGAACCCTTTATCCCCGGAGCGGAGTAACTCCAGGGGAGGGGCCAGCCCTGCCCCATATCTCCACCCCCATCCCACGGGTCCCCCCACGACCCCACTCACGTGACTTCGCGGAAGGCCCTCTTCTCCACGTACTTCAGCCGGTATTTCCTCTTGAACCTGGGGGGCGACGGGGACGGGGGGTTAGTTCCCAGACCCAAGGAACGGGGCACTGGCCCCTCAAATAAACCCACCGAGCGGGGGAGGGACCCAGGATGAGCTCTGGCCCCCCCAGCCAGAGCCCGATTTGGAACCTGTGGGGGAGGGGGAGGTGCCCGTGCCCCCCCTCCCCAGTGCTGGGTCCAGCACCTCAATGCCCCGCGCATGGCTAGAGATGCCCATGCTGCCCAAACAGTCCCAGGGCATCAGCCAACAGGCAGAGACCCCCCCCGGGGCATGTGGGGGTCGGGATTCTCCTGCCAATCTCCCCCCTCGCGGAGCAGGCCCAGGGTGCCCACTGCCGTGGGGCCCCCCAGCCCTGTGCCCCCCCCACTCACTTGGCTCGCTCGCGGGGCTCAATCAGGTTTCTCTTCTGCAGGCTCTTGAATCGGTCGCGCAGGATGCTGCCCTCGGGCTGAGCGAGAGACGGGGGGGTCAGTCTGTGCCTGGCTGAGGGGAGGCTGCCCCACACCCCAGCCTCAGGGCACAGGGGCTTGGCCCCGGATCTCAGCGCCCAGCACAGGGCTGGGACCTCCCCCGCACCCCTGAGCTTCAAGAGGCAGCATGGGGGGGCGGGGGGAACAATCCTCAGAGCAGCCAGATGGGGAGACGAAGGGAGCGAACACTCCCCCGCCCCCGGAAGAGTTTGAGCGCTAAACCACCCCCCTTCGGCCCCTCCCCCACTGCCCCAGACCGGGTGGGGGGGCCCACGGGGCAGAGAGGAAGCTGGTTCCTCTCCCACTAGACACTCCATCAGCTGAGGCCCCAGAGCTGCAGCTGGCGAAGGAGATGGAGTGGGGAAGGCAGCGCCCTGGGTACCTGCTGGGGGTGTCGTGGGGCCCCCAAGTCACAGAAGTGTTGTGCAGGAGGGCAGTGCTAGCGACACCTGCATCTGACGAAGTGGGTATTCACCCATGAAAACTCAGGCTCCAAACCGTCTGTTAGTCTGTAAGGTGCCACCGGATTCTTTGCTGCTTTTACAGATCCAGACTAACATGGCTACCCCTCTGATACTTGAGAGCAAGGAGGGGGTGCAGAGATGGGGGAGTGGGGGGGCTAGCCGTTGGCACTCCTCATAGAACAACGGGCTATAAACTCTCATGCGTCAGGGCAGGAGGCAGCTGCCAGCCATGAGGGTCAGGCAGGAATTGCCCCTGCAGGCAGGATATCCCCTAATCATTCACTGGGGGGCAGCACCAGGCCAGCAGAGGCTGGGACCGGACTAGACGCACGGGACATGGTGCTCACTGCCAACTGGGCAGCTGGCCTGTTGCTGGGCACCGCACGAGAACGGGGCTACGTCTGGTGCCCTCAGTCCCCAGGTCCTTCCCCACTGGGCAGGGCCCGGGAACCCCCGGGTGACCTTCACATTCCCAGCATGCATTGCTGCGAATCCTCGTAGCGCAAGGATGGGTCTCATCACAGGGCACCAGCGTCAGCCCCTCCCAAAACACCGAGCCCCAGGGGCACCGACCAGCCCAGGCGCCAGGGAGATGGGCGCTGGCACCCACCTTCAGCGTCCGCAGGGACTCGGCCAGCTCCGTACTCAGCTGCACCTCCAGGTCGGGGTCTTCGTATCTGCCGGAGAGAGAACAGGGGGTGGGGGTGGGGGGTTGTGTTAGAAAAGGAGCATCCCTCCCCCCATGTGTGTACCCTGAAAACAGACACCCCCCAAGCCAGAAACAGCACCTGCCAGAGTCCCCTTTACGTGCCAGCTCCCTACACCCGCTTCACCCCAGGGCCCCTTGCATATCCTGCCTGGCACCCCCGGTTCCCAGCGCCCCCGTACAACACCCCCCTTTAGCCCTCACGCATCCCCAGGGGTCCGGCACCTGGGACATTCCCCCCCCCACCCCCCGGAGAGCCCTGCCCATGTGCCCGCCACCCCCAGAGGGACAGGCCCCCCCCACGCTCACTTGAGCCTGCCCAGCCTCCGGGGCTTGGTGGCCTCAGCCCGTCTCTTCGCCAGCCGCGCCCGCCTCCGGCGCAGCAGCTCGGCCTCGCGCCGTTTCACCTGCAGCCGAATGGAGCGGAGCTGGAAGAGCTCCTGCCGCCGGCACCGCGCTGCCTTCTCGCCCAGCCGCCGGGCCTCCTGCAGGGAGTGGAGCGGGTCAGATCCGGCACGGCGCTGCCCCCGCCCTGCCAGCAGCCCCCACAGCCTGGTCCCCCCCCCCAACCACTAGGCCCCACTCCCCTCCCAGAGCCAAGGAGAGAACCCAGGAGTCCTGGCTCCCAGTCACCCCCCCTGCTCTAACCACTAGGCCCCACTCCCCTCCCAGAGTCAGGGAGAGAACCCAGGAGTCCTGGCTCCCAGTCACCCCCCTGCTCTAACCACCAGCCCCCACTCCCCTCCCAGAGCCGGGGAGAGAACCCAGGAATCCTGGCTCCCAGCCCCCCTGCTCTAACCACCAGCCCCCACTCCCCTCCTGGAGCCGTGATGAGAACCCAGGAGTCCTGGCTCCCAGCCCCCACTGCTCTAACCACCAAGCCCCACTCCCCTCCCAGAGCCAGGGAGAGAACCCAGGAGTCCTGGCTCCCAGCCCCCCCTGCTCTTACCACCAGCCCCCACTCCCCTTCCAGAGCCGGGGAGAGAACCCAGGAGTCCTGGCTCCCAGCCCCCCCTGCTCTAACCACCAGCCCCTGCTCCCCTCCCGGAGCTCGGAGAGAACCCAGGTGTCCTGGCTCCCAGCCCCGCCTGCTCTAACCCACCAGCCCCTGCTCCCCTCCCGGAGCTCGGAGAGAACCCAGGTGTCCTGGCTCCCAGCCCCGCCTGCTCTAACCCACCAGCCCCATCTCCCCTTCCAGAGCCGGGGAGAGAACCCAGGAGTCCTGGCTCCCAGGCCCCCCTGCTCTAACCACCAGCCCCCACTCCCCTCCCAGAGCCAGGGAGAGAACCCAGGAGTCCTGGCTCCCCCAGCTACCAGTGCTGCACCTCCCCATACCCAGCTGCTAACGACTGCCCCTCCCGAGTGCCCCCCCAAAGAGGAGGACCCCAGCATGGGGGTGGGGGTGCGAGCCAGGCCCCCGCATGTGGTGCTGGGAGCAGATGGCAGCGGCTGGGCACAGCAGATGGCCCCATGCTGCAGCGCCGGGAATGACGCTTGCTCTGGCACGGGGCCGGGAGGCTGTGGACAAGCCGCTTCTCAAGGGCGATCTGCAGCCCCAGGGGGATCGGGGACCTGCCCCCCTGCAACTCGCCTCCCGGGGAACCTGGCCTGGGGTAAGGGGGCACTGGGGTATCCACAGGCAATGGCAGGGGGGCTCGCCCCAGACATCCCACCCCATGGGATCATGGCAGAGGGCACCAGCCAGCTGCCATCCATCCGCCAGTCACCATTGACGAGGTCTGGATCACACTGGGGGCATATCCCAGCCCCCCACGCACGCCGAAACCAAGGGGAATTAGGCACCAGGAATTTGGCTTCCTTCTCCCTTCTGCGCTGCTGCTCTGTTTTCTTCTCATGCAAGGGGGCCGGAGGTGGGGTTGCCCCAGGGGCTGGGGGTTCATCGGGCGCCTCTTCCTCGCCCCCCTCGTCAGCCGACTCCTCGAGCAGCCCCTCGCACTGCTCCTGGAAGGTTGTCTCCTGCGGGCAGAGTGAGCAACGGCTGTGAGACAGGGATGGGCACTCGGGGCTCTGGCCCCACCACCGGGAAGGGAGTAGGGCCTAGGGGTTAGAAAGGGGGGGACAGGACTCCAAGGGGACATGGGCTGCAACCCCCCCATTCTCTAGGGAGCTTTGCGAGGGGGGAGACGCTTGACCCTGAGCCGCCAGGGCTGCTGGGACCCAGGGGTGCCCAGCCTGGTGGGGGTGGGGACCATAGGACGCGGCGACTGGCACTGCAGGGCAGCCGGGGTCACCCGCCGTGACCGGGAGCAGCAGGGCCCCTCCCCGGGCGGAGGCTGGGGGCGGCCGTGCGGGGTTACGGACGGTGGCCTGTGGGCCGGCCCATCCCTTAAAGCGATTCCCTAAGAGGCTAAATATAGCGGATTGGGTGGGGGACAGGACAGGGGGTGGGGGGAGCGCTGGCCGTGTCTCCTCTGCACCCACAGCCTGGGGGTCCCCGGAGCCCCCCAAGCCGGCTTGGCATTGCCTGCTCCCCAGCCCCACCGGAAGGCTGCCCCCCGTGGGCTCTCACCTGGGTGGGGGCCTCGGCCGCCGTGGGAAATCGCAGCTGCCTCTGCAGCTTTTCCTCGGCCTTCTGCCGTCTGACCTCCACCTCGTGGGCCTGGAGCAGCAGCGCCTGGGGGGAGACGCGTGGTCAGTGGGAACAGCCCCCTTGGAACCCCCCCCCCCCCACGCCCCCACCTCAACAGTGCCCTGGGCCCTCCCACGCACCCCCACCTCAGCAATGCCCAGGAACCCCGCCACACGCCCCCACCTCAACAGTGCCCTGGGCCCCCCCCACGCACCCCCACCTCAGCAATGCCCAGGAACCCCGCCACGCGCCCCCACCTCAGCAGGGCCCAGGAACCCCCCCCAGGCTCCCCCGTCAGCAGGGCCCTGGGCCCCCCCAAGTGCCCCCACCTCAACAGTGCCCTGGGCCCCCCCCACGCACCCCCACCTCAGCAAGGGCCAGGAACCCCCCCCCACGCCCCCACCTCAACAGTGCCCTGGGCCCCCCCCACGCACCCCCACCTCAGCAATGCCCAGGAACCCCGCCACGCGCCCCCACCTCAGCAGGGCCCAGGAACCCCCCCCAGGCTCCCCCGTCAGCAGGGCCCTGGGCCCCCCCAAGTGCCCCCACCTCAATAGTGCCCTGGGCCCCCCCCACGTCAGCAGGGCCCTGGAACCCCTCCATGCGCCCCCACCTCAACAGTGCCCCCCCACGTCAGCAGGGCCCTGGAACCCCTCCATGCGCCCCCACCTCAACAGTGCCCCCCCACGTCAGCAGGGCCCAAGAACTCCCCCATGCACCCCCACCTCAACAGTGCCCTGGGGCCGCCCCCAAGCGCCCCCACCTCAGCAGGGCCCCCCAACGCGCCCCCACGTCAGCAGAGTCCAGTAACCCACCCACATGCCCCCACTTCAGCAGGGTCCAGGACCCCCCCCACATAGCCGTCCCCCAGCCCTAGACACCATGGGGCAGGAAAGCTGCCCCCCAAGTCCAGAGTGGGGCCACAAATCACACCTCCCCCCACAGCCACTCCATTCCCAGCATGCACTGCTGCAAATGCGCCGGGGGCAGGCTGAGCCGGGGGGCAGCCCCCTGCCCCCTACCTGGTGGGACTCGAACATGGGGTTGTAGGACCCCCCCGCAGGGATGACTTCCACGGCCGGCAGCTCCGACGGCTTCGTCTCCAGCCTGGCAGGGCGCTGAGGAGAGAATGTGGGTGAGCCGGGAGGGGAGGGCCTGCCCCCCGCCCGCACAAGGCACCGTGTGCCCAGGGGGGTCTGTGCCCACCCCCAGCAGGGCCCCCCCCACTCACCCGCACTCTCCGCTTCTTGGTCTGCTCCAGGAACCAGGCGTCCTGCCCGGCCAGCGGCCGGTCGAGCGGGTCTGCTGGGAGAGCGGCACCGTTACCAACAGCCTCACACGGGGTCAGAGTGGGGGGGCACCAGGACGCCTGGGTTCTGTCCTAGCTCCGGGAGGGGAGTGGGGTCTAGTGGGTTAGAACGGGGAGCTGGGAGGCAGGACTCCTGGGTTCTGTCCTAGCTCCGGGAGGGGAGTGGGGTCTAGTGGGTTAGAACGGGGAGTTGGGAGGCAGGACTCCTGGGTTCCATCCCAGCTCCGGGAGGGGAGTGGGGTCTAGTGGGTTAGAACGGGGAGTTGGGAGGCAGGACTCCTGGGTTCCATCCCAGCTCCGGGAGTGGGGCCTGCTGGTTAACGCGGAAGGGAGCTGAGGTGACACCTCTGCTTTGGGATCCAGGAGAGCCAGAGAGACCTGGGGAGTGTCCCCCACCGCCGGGTACTCCCAGCTCTGGGGAGCGTTCCAGCCGGGCGGGGACACGAGTCTAGGCACTCGAGGCGATCAGCAGCAGCCCTCGGGGGGGGGGGAGACTCCATTTGTGTGGCGAGTTTCCTGGGTCTCAGGCAAACCCCCAGGAAGCAGGCGCGTGCAGCGGCCAGGCCTGGGCCCCGGGGGAGCACTGGGCGCCGGAGGGCAGAGCTGGGTAGATCAGGCCCCTGGGTACAGACCAGAACCACCCCACGGCTGCTCCCTCTGCCGCAGGCCGGAGTTAGCTGGGGGTTGTGCTGAGCTTAGCCAAAGTCACCCCCAAAGATGGGAAACCGTGAATCTGGGCCGGCTTTAGACTAGAACCCAGGCATCCTCGCTCCCAGACCCCTGCTCTAACCACTAAATCCCGCTCCCCTCCCAGAGCTGGGGAGAGAACCCAGGAGTCCCGGCTCCCAGCCCCTGCTCTAACCACTAGACTCCACTCCCCTGCCACAGAGGTTCCCTGCTTACTTGTGTCTGACCAGATGTCGTAGAAGCCCCCAGCCAGCTCAGCTCCCGCACCCTGGCCGTGCGCCCCCTGCTGGCCGTGCGAGGCCTCTGCTGTTGCTAGCTGCGCTTTCTGCAGCCGGGCCTGCAGGAGGCGCTGCTCTCGGGGCACCACATCCCGCTCCGCCAGCTTCTCCCACAGCCGCTGCTTCCGCTTCTGCGTCTTCCCATTGGGGACCTGATGGGCCAAAATGCTGCCAAGGGGAGCGGGACAGGATGAGGGTGGCTGAGGCCTCTGGGCCAGCAGGGGGCGCTTGGCCTCCCTCGGTGTGAGACTGACACCCCCCGCCCCTCCCCCCCTGCTACTAGTGCCAGGGAGAGAACCCAGGAGTCCTGGCTCCCAGCCCCCCCCAATCCCCGCTCTAACCACTAGACCCCACTCCCCTCCTAGTGCCAGGGAGAGAACCCAGGCGTCCTGGCTCCCAGCCCCCCTGCTCTAACCACTAGATCCCACTCCTCTTCCAAACCCAGCACCCCCACTTCTGCATTGCTATTATCCACTTTTACCAATGGGGACACCGAGGCACGAAGCGCTGAAACTTGCCCTGGATCCCCCAGGCAAAGAACCACCCACGGTCCCCATGGGGATGGCTCCCCAGCCCGGCACAGCACCCCCCGGCCCCCCTACAGTGTACACATGGGAGAAGAGAGCCACCAATACCCCAACGCAGCCCCTGCCCCGGGCGGGACTCACTCTTTGGGAGCAGGCACCTTGGAATCCGGCTGCAGGATGAGGTCTATCCGCAGGGGCTTCTCTTTGCCTCGGTTCAGCTTCTGGTCTGTGGCGAGGAGAGGAGACACGGATGGACGGCCGGCCACACGCTCCGCAGCACCCCGGAGACGCGAGGATGCCCCAAAAGGGATGGCATTGCCCCCCCGCCACGGAGGACTACATTGCAGCCCCTGCCCGCTACAGAGGGGGAAACTGAGGCACGCAGACTCAGGGACAGGCTCAGGGTTACCCCAGCAGGCTGTGCCTCGCAGAGATCCCCCCCAAGCAGCAGATCAGAGACTGAGCCCCTCTGCTGAGGCAGCCACTGGACTCTGAGGGAGCCCCTCATCCCGGTTCTCCAACTGGGGGGGGGCCTGCCCTGCTGACCCAAAGCGCAGGGACCCCCACAGCACAGGCTAACCCCCCCCTCACCTTTCTCCTCACTCCCCGTGTCCAGGAAGAAGAGGCTCTCGTCCGGCTTCTCAGCCACCAGGCCCCTGGAGAGCGAAGGGGAGACGCCTTGTTACTCCCACATGCTGGGGAGGGACCAACAAAGCCCCGATCTCCTCAGCAGATCCAAAATGCCCCCCCCACGCCCCAGTCTGGACCATAGGTGCCCACTCACCTCACAGCTCTCCCTCCTCATCCTCGCTCTCAGACCCAACCCCCAAGGGCCCCCCCATCAACCCTCCCCTAGCCATCCCCCCCTTTTCTCCTCCTCCCCAAATTCTAGCCATGTCTACTCCTCTCTCTAGACCCTCCCCAGTTCTACACCCCCCCCACTTCTGTACCCTCTTGATGCCCCCCCTGGCACCTATGAGGATCCTTGAGATCTCCCATCCCCCTTTGCCCCCAGATTCTCCATCACCCCAAACCCATGAGATCTTCCCCAGCCCCCCAGGCTTCCCCCCTTCACAGCCCCAGCCCCCCAGGCTTCCCCCCTTCACGGCCCCAGCCCCCCAGGCTTCCCCCCTTCATGTAGCTTCCCAACATGCCCCCTGCCCCCCCGACTCCCTCACATCCCACACCTGTGCCTATCACCCCCTCTCTTACCAGGAGCCCCTCAGCTCACCCCACAAGGCCTCCCCACGCCCCCCCATTACTCATCCCCAACAATCTGTCTCGCCCCACCAGGGGCCCCCCAATTCTCTCCCCTTCCCAGGGTCCCAACTACCCCAGCTTCCTCCCTCCTCTGCCCCAATCCCCCCACTCTGCCCCCTTTCTAGCCCCCACCTCCTCCGGCCCCCTCCTTGTCTTACTCCCAGTTCCCCCCCCCGCCCAAGCCCTCCGCCCCCACTCCCAGCGCCCCCCATCCAAGCCCCTTCTCCCAGGCCCCCCATGTCCCTCCCTCCCTCCCCCCCAAGTTCCTCCCACCGCCCATTGCCCCCAGCACCTCCCCATTCCCCTCCTCACCCCCAGACACCCGCCCATTGCGCTTGGCGCCCCCCCCCTCACCACCTCACCCCCCAATCCCCCCAGCGCCCCCCCCATCCCCGTACACCCCCCCATTGCCCCCGACGCCCCCCCCACTGCCCCCCTCACCCCCAGCGCCCCCTCACCGCCATACACCCCCCATTGCCCCTGGCGCCCCCCCTCACCTCCTCACCCTCAATTCCCCCAGCGCCCCCCCTCACCCCCGTACACCCCCCCATTGCCCCCGGCGCCCCCCCCGGCCCCCCCGCACCCGGCCGCGCGCTGCTGCAGCCCCACGTCCTCCAGGAAGGCGCCCAGCTCCCGGCCCAGCCGCGCCTCGGGCCCCGCCCAGCGCTTCCAGCTCTTCTTGCGGCTGCGGCCGCCCCGGGCCCGCCGCCTGCCGGGGGCGCCGGGATCGCGGGACTCGGCCCGCAGGCCCAGGAAGCCCGAGGCGGCCGCGCCGCCGGGAGCCCCCGTGGGCGCCGCCATCTTGGTAAAGGAGGGAAAGGCAGGGCCGGAAGTGCCGCGTGAACTACTTCCGGCCGCCCCCGCCATCTTGGTATAGGAGAAAGATGGAGGGCGCCGGCCGGCGGAGGGTTTTTATCAGCAGATTCCACACTCCTTCAAAACAAAATCCCGGCCTTGCATGACACCCCCGCTACCTCTGCCGGACAAGGGAACCCGGACTAAGGGGCCATTAATTTTTTGGTCGCTGGACCGGTATCGGAATCAGCAGATTCGACACGCAGGCTGCGCAGGGGGCAGATGTGGGCGTGGGGGCGAGGGCTAGTAGGTAACATCTGGAATGGGGCGGGGAATAATGGGGGTGTCATTGCACCTCCCAGCCTGAGCCCCTTCTCAGTTAGATGGGTGTAAATCCAGTTTCACACCCCTCCCTACATTTCCCAGTGGGCATCCAGGTTCATCCCCAGATTCCCTGCTGGGAATCCAGATTAATACCCCAGATTCCTGGGTGCAGATCCAGATTCCCTCCCTCCCCCAGGGTGACCAGATGTCCCGATTGTATAGGGACAATCCCGATTTTTGGATCTTTTTCTTATATAGGCGCCTATTACCCCCCAGCCCCTGTCCCGATTTTTCACACTTGCTGTCTGATCACCCCCCCACCCCCCGCACATAGATTTCCCATTGTAAATCCGGGTTCCGTTCGCAGTGTAAATGCAATTGCACAATTCACTCTCCGGTCAGCCACGAGGGGGCAGGACCACCCCACTCGTGCTGCTCTCCTGGGGCTGGGCTTTGGGTGGGGCCCTGCCCAGGGTTGTGATTATATTTTTCCTGACCCTCGTTAATGGTCGAACCATTTTCATCAGAGATTTTCCACTTTTGGAAATGAAGAGGAGGATCCCCCTCCAACCCACCCACCCCCACACACGATGCCTGTGTGCAGATTCAGGCCTGATTCTTCTCTCGCCATGGTGTCAGGCAGCCAGAGTCACTCTCCTGAGGGCACCGGGCCTGATTCCCTTCTCACTGACCCAGCCTAACTCCCCAGGCGCCGCTTCCCGTCGGCCTGACTCCGGTGTGAATCAGGAGTGCGGGGTGGCGCTGATGGGGGACGCGTCTCTGGCAAGGCAAGGGGGGGCGCAGTGTGCCGGGGAGCTGTGAGGCGGGTGGGGTGATGCTGTGTGGGCCCAGGAGCTGCAGGTTGTGTGTAAAAACCAGAGAGTGAGTCTCTCCTCCAGAACCCCCTGGCTGCACCCAATGGGGAGGGGGGCTGTAGGTAGTAACAGGACATTAACAGTGTGAATCCCCCCACCCCCCAGAACACACACACACACACACACACACTTCCGGCTGGTCCCACCAGAACATGCACACACAAATCACAGAACACATGCACATAGACCCACACAACATTCACAAAACACATGCATAACATGCACACACATAAAACACACACAAAAACATGCATACAGAATATGCACACGCTAAACATACATAATATGCAACTTCAGCACATGGACATACAAACCACAGCACAAGGACAGACACACACAACACATGTGCGCACCTACACACACACTGCTCAGCCCCTTTAGAAGCAGTGGATCCACGCACACCCAGCCCTGGCTGTTTGCTGTTTTCTTTTAACAAGCTAATGCTTGTCCTGGCCTCACCCACAGCTGTTTTCCAAAGCCAGGGTGGGCCCTTCTCCCCACTGGGGCCTGCATCTGCCGGCACTGGGGTGGGTGCGTGGGGGTGGCACGGAAGGGCGGGGCTGCCCTTTCCCCCCACGCTTGTGTTTCACATCCAAACAGGGCTCTTGAAAACTGTAAATATTGGGGTGGAAAATCCGGAGAACGGGGTCTAAAGGGAACGAATGATGGAGCTGTGGCTAACGCACAGGACTCCTGGGTTCTATTCCCAGCTCAGGGAAGGGAGTGGGGTCTAGTGGTTAGAGCCAAGGGCTAGGAGCCAGGATCCCTGGGTTTCACCCACAGCTCTGCCTCTGACTAGACCTCCCTTCCCCTTCTCTGTGTCTCATTTTCTCCTCCATCTCGGTGACCTTTAGCTGGGGGTCAGGGCCCGTCTGTGCCCAGGACTTGAGATCCCCGGGGGAGGGCAAAGTGCCATGAGTGAGCGGGGTGAAAGGGACCAGAGGTGCCCCTTGGCTTTAGCCTCCATCCCCCGCTGGTCCCGAGGGCGGCACTGGCCGGGTCCTGGGGTAGGGATGGAGATTTTGGAATCTCCCCCTGCCCCCGACACACACACACACTTTCCGCTGCATGGACACCCCTGCACTCGCGCTAGCCCAGCCCTCCCCACTCCCCGTCTTTCCCAAGCCCCGCGGAGGAATGCAAGTTTCCCTTGGCCAGGGCTCCGGGGTTCTGGCAGCCACCCAGGGGGGTGAGTCACCAGCCAGAGACGCTCGCTCCACCCTGTGGTGCAAAGGTGAGGAGGGAGCCAAATACACACACACACACACACACACACACACACACCCGGCAGCACTGCCTGTGCAGGACAGTCTGTTCCCAGGGCGGCTCCCCGTCATCGGGGCTGCAGGCTTGTCCGTCCCCTGTCCCCCAGCCGAGCCTCATCCCACTCAGGGTCGACCCGGGACCTGCCTCCTGCCCAGGGGCACAGGCTGGGGTCTCCACACCGCCCAGGGGACGGCAGATCGGGAGTCGGGGAGCTCCTGGGGACCCACCTGGGGGCTCAGAATCTGCCCACAATGCACAGCTTCCCCCCTCCCTCCCCCTCTGCCTGGCGCTTTGGGCATTAAGGGCACAGGGATATGGACTGATGGGCCGATCCGTCAATGGATCAGTGAGGGGAGGCAGGAGACCAGGGTGGATGGGCCCAGTGGTGGCAGGGAGGGGGAGGGGGAGGAAGTGGGGGGCGGGAATGCTGGGCAAGGCAGGCCACTGGGCTGATGGGTGTGAGGGAGGTACCTGGCTGACGAGCCCCAGGTCTGGTGCAGGACAGCAGGGGCAGGATCCAGAAGCAGAGGGCCAGGCCGCTCCGATTTCGTGCGGCAGCCGGGTCCGGGGGCCAAGCATCGGGGGCCACGCGGTAGGTAAATGCGAGATCTCTTTATTGCAGAAGGATCGATATAAATACAGCCCCGGGGGCAGAGGAGATGACGCACAGAGTGTCCTGGAGCCCGGCTCGCACACACCGAGGGGGAAAGACCTCCCAGGGCTTCAGCTGGGCTCAGGCCGCGCATTCCCCTCAATGGGCCAAGGCCAATTCCCAGCCGTATCTGACCCGAGATCCAGAGGGACTGTAACGACGGAGGCCGGGAGAGAGACAGGGCCTGCAGGGGAAGCCCCCCAACCTGGTCACCTGACCAGCGCTGCATTAGCCCCCGCCCCATCCCTCCAACCACTGTCCTGCCCCCGGGATGGGGAACCGAGGGCCTGAATCTCAGTTGCCCCATCCGGGCACTTGGGGCTGGAATGGCCAGGGGTGGCTGGTGCAAAGTCGAGCGGTTTCACAGCTGCTGTGACTTATGCTCTGCCCCCAGTGCGCCCTGGTTAAAGGGCAGAATAAATGAGCATTTTGCCATCACGATACCAAGGGGCTGCCCCCCACAGCGCACGGGAGCGGGGGAGCAGTGGGATGTGTCAGGGGCATGAAGCACAGGGTGGCTAGTCTGATACACGGGGTCAATATACACAAAGCATCTGGCTGGAGGGGAAACGCCCCCCCGGATACGACTCACAGACCCACTTCCCGGATGGGGCTGAATGGCCCCGATCGGGCTGAGACGGGGCGGCTGGCCCCCCGGATTCTGAGTGGATTGCGTGGCTGATACAGTGCAGGGTGCAGTACCGCCTGCTACCACTAGGGAGGGGTGTCCAGCAGGGCTGCAGTCCCCTCAGTCTGTAATACCCCAGGCTTCCACCAGGGGGCAGGCAGGCTGCAGGGCCATACAGGGCTATGTGGGGCTAATTGGCAGGCCCTGTCCCCTGCAGCCCGCCCAGCTGTTCCGGGAACTGGGCTCAGAACCCCACAAACCCCTAGGGTAGCTTTGCCCCAGGCTGCCCTCAGGGCTGGATCTGGGTCCGAGGGGCCTGGCGCCGGCCCCTGCCACCATGGATCGCAGGCAGGACATGGGCACGGAGGACGCTAGGGGGCAGCGCCAGGATGTGACTTGCGCTAACCCAGCCTGGCTCTTTGTCCCCCCCAGTGGCGGGTCGGGGGAGAGCAGCTCGTGGCTTGCAGGCCCCGGGTTCAATCCCCACCCACTGTAGCTGGTGCCTCGGGGACTGGGGAGCACGGCAAATCCCCCCCCCTCCCGCTTTAACACAGCGACTGCCCCAGGGCCCGTCAGGTCTCCCCGCAAATGACCTGGGGTAGCTGGAGGTCCAGGCAGGGTCCAGCTCGCGGCCTCTCTCGTCTCTCCTGGTGGACAGGCAACATGGTGTGTGTGTTGGGGGGGGATCTGGGGCTGGCAGCCCCCCGCTGGCCCCGACAGAGTCAGCTGCAGCTTCGTGCCCGGTGGTGGAGATGGTGAAGGTATTCCAGGGTGGCTGGCTCAGGACGGGATGCTAGGGGGCCCTGATCCTGCACCGATGAGGGTCCTAAATTACTGCCTCGCTGGGTGGGGGTGAGGCTGGTTTGCTGATGCTGGAAAGGAGCGGGGGATTGAGGTCTCCCGGAGCAGTTCAGCCTGGCACGGTGCGAGGGGGGGCGGAAATCGGGGTCTCCCAGAGCAGTTCAGCCCAGCATGGGGAGGGGGGGAATATCGGGGTCTCCCGGAGCAGTTCAGCCTGGCACGGTGGAGGGGGGCGAGAGCTGGGGTCTCCTGAAGCAGTTCAGCCTGGTATGGGGGGTGGGAAATCAGGGTCTCCTGAAGCAGTTCAGCTTGGCACAGGGGAGGGGGGTGAGAGCTGGGGTCTCCTGAAGCAGTTCAGCCTGGCACAGGGGCGAGGGGAGGGGAAATCGGGGTCTCCTGGAGCAGTTCAGCCTGGCACAGGGGCGAGGGAGGGGGAAATCGGGGTCTCCCGGAGCAGTTCAGCCTGGCACAGGGGCGAGAGGGGGGGAAATCGGGGTCTCCCGGAGCAGTTCAGCCTGGCACAGGGCGGGGGGGGGAATATCTGGGTCTCCCGGAGCAGTTCAGCCTGGCACAGGGGCGAGGGAGGGGGAAATCGGGGTCTCCTGGAGCAGTTCAGCCTGGCACAGGGGCGAGAGGGGGGGAAATCGGGGTCTCCCAGAGCAGTTCAGCCTGGCACAGGGCGGGGGGGGGAATATCTGGGTCTCCCGGAGCAGTTCAGCCTGGCACGGGGGGGGGGGGGGCGGGAGCTGGAGTCTCCTGGAGCAGTTCAGCCTGGCACGGGGCGGGGGGGCGGGAGTCGGGGCCCCTTTATTCGGCCGAGCCCTTCTGCCTCCTCTTGGAGGGGGGCACCAGGTGGCGGGGCAGGTCGGCGGGCAGGCCGTGCCCCTCCAGCTTGACCTCGATGAGGTGGCTGGCCAGGGCGAACTCCTCGGCGTCCAGCATGCCGTCCCGGTCCACGTCGCTCAGCTTCCAGATCTTGCCCAGCACCGAGTTGGGCAGCTTGGTGGCCACCATCCAGGTCTTGGCCTTGGTGCCGCTTAGCTTCCCGTCCAGGGGCGCCAGGTTGTAGAAGATCTCGTCGTACTTGGGCTTGTCCTTGGTCACCACCCAGTCCTCGTCGTCCGCCCCCTCGTAGGCGCCGTCGGCCAGGCCCTCCACGAAGGGGCCGTTGTGGGTGACGTCGAAGGCCCCACCCTGCACCGCGCCCTCCGGCGTCTCCAGCTCCTCCTGGCGCAGCAGGGGCATAAGCCGGGCGATGTCGCCCGTCAGCATCTCGTCCAGCCCGTCCAGCAGCCGCGGCTTCAGCGCGTGGAACTTGGTGAAATCGTGAACCATCAGCAGCTCCTGCGGGGAGGGGGAGGTCAGCAACGGGGGGAGCGCGGCCCAGTCCGGTCACCCCCCCCCAATCCCCGTGGCCCAGTCCGGCCAGGCACTGTCCTTCCCTATGGCCCAGTATAGCCTAGCCCCCCTCCCCCCCACGGCCCAGTATAGCCAGCCCCCCCTCCCCACGGCCCAGTCTGGTCAGCCCCCTCCATCCCCACAGCCCAGTATAGCCCAGGCCGCTACTCCCCATGGTCCATTCCAGCCGGCCCCCCCAGCATCCTCACGGCCCAGTATAGCCCAGGCCCCTCCCCCCCAGCCGAGTCCAGTCTGGCCACCCCACCTCCCCACAGCCCAGTCCAGGCCCCCTCCCTATGGCCCAGTCCAGTCGGCCCCCCCCATCCCCACAGCCCAATATAGCGTGGCCCCCTTCCCCTCCCCACGGCCCAGTCCGACCTGTCCCTGTCCCTCCCCACAGCCCAGTATAGCCTGGCCTCCTCCCCTCCCTACGGCCCAGTCTGGCCTGTCCCTGTCCCTCCCCACAGCCCAGTATAGCCTGGCCCCCTCCCCTCCCTACGGCCCAGTCCGGCCTGTCCCTGTCCCTCCTCACAGCCCAGTATAGCCTGGCCCCCTTTCCCCCCCCCCCACGGCCCAGTCTGGCCTGTCCCTGTCCCTCCCCACAGCCCAGTATAGCCTGGCCCCCCTCCCCCCCACTGCCCAGTCCGGCCTGTCCCTGTCCCTCCCCACAGCCCAGTATAGCCTGGCCCCCTTTCCCCCCCCCCCCACAGCCCAGTCTGGCCTGTCCCTGTCCCTCCCCACAGCCCAGTATAGCCTGGCCCCCTTTCCCCCCCCCCCACGGCCCAGTCTGGCCTGTCCCTGTCCCTCCCCACAGCCCAGTATAGCCTGGCCCCTCCCCGCCCATGGCCCAGTCCAGCCTGTCCCTGTCCCTCCCCACAGCCCAGTATAGCCTGGCCCCCTCCCCCCCACTGCCCAGTCCGGCCTGTCCCTGTCCCTCCCCACAGCCCAGTATAGCCTGGCCCCCTTTCCCCCCCCCCCACGGCCCAGTCCGACCTGTCCCTGTCCCTCCCCACAGCCCAGTATAGCCTGGCCCCCTTTCCCCCCCCCACGGCCCAGTCCGGCCTGTCCCTGTCCCTCCCCTACCCCTAACTTGGCCCATCACCCCCCAGCTCCTGCCCTGCCCCGTGGCGGGGGGCAGCTCTCACCTGCATCTTGCCGCAGTCGGGGAAGTCGCCGGGCGAGATGTGATGCTCCAGCTGGATCTTGGCGAAGATGACGGGCAGCTTGGCGATCAGCTGCTTCTTCTTGTTGTCTTTCCCAAACACCGAGGGCATCTCCTTCTTCAGGTGGCTGATGATGTGGGCGTGGACCTGGGGGGGCCAGGGGGCATCAGCCAGGGACTGGGGGGTGGGGACCCACCTGCAGGGGCTGCTCCCAGAGCGAGCAGGCACTCGCCCCTGGTGCCAGCCACAACTCCCACCCCTGGGTTTGCTGGCAGAGCTGTCAATTATCCAGCCCCTTTCCCCCCCCCCAGCATGGCCCCCCCATCTTCCTCCCCCCCCAGCCTAGCTCGGACCCCCTACGGCACCAGTGGGCCTGGCCAGTTCCCGTCAGCAGCTCTTCCTGCCCCCCCCCGGCCTGGCACTGACCCAGAGCTTCGCTCCCTCGGCTTCCGCAGGAAGGATCCGTCTGGGGCAGCTGGGCAGGGCAGGGCAGGGGAGCTCGCTGCAGTCCCCACCCTCACCTCGGGACGGGCCCCTGCGACGAACTGGGAGTGTCCTTAATGTTTGCTCTGAATACTGGCTTGGTGCCTCAGTGTCCCCTCTGCAGTTCTTAATACCTAGGTGGTGGGATCAGGGGGTGTGATTGCTGCAAAGCAAAGGGGCCAGTGCACCTGGCACTCTGTCTCCTAGCAACTGATGGCCTGGGCCCCCCCTCTGCAAAGGTGCCAGCTGAAGGTGTTGGAGACAAAGGGATCAGGTGACCTCCTGGCCCAGGAAAGGAGCTGAGCAGAGAGGAGGGGCTGGAGGGGTTGTTAGGCTGGAGCTGGCTGGGGATGAGGAGTGAAGTGCAGACGTGGGGGTCTGGCTCACTGCCCCCCAGAACGGACACGGCCGAGGGGTCCGGTTCTCTGTATCTACAAGCTCTGTTTTAGACCCTGTTCCTGTCATCGAATAAACCTCTGTGTTACTGGCTGGCTGAGAGTCACGTCTGACTGCAAAGTGGGGGGGCAAGACCCTGTGGCCCCCCCAGGACCCCGCTGGGGCGACTCGCTGTGGGAAGCACACGGAGGGGCAGAGGATGCTGAATGCTCCAAGGGGAGACCCAGGAGGTGAAGCCGTGGGAGCTTCTTGCCCTGCAGACAGTCTGCTCCAAGGGAGAGGAGGCTCCCCAAAGTCCTGCCTAGCTTGGTGGGGAGCAGTTCAGAGCATCGCCCGGGGACTCCATGACACCCCCCAGCTCCAGACTAATCCCGCCTGGTTCCCAGCAGGGCCCAGGGCATTGGGCTGGAAGCCGGACTCCTGGGTTCTATACCCAGCTCTGGGGATGTGTATGTAGTGGTTAGAGCAGGGGGGGGGCTGGGAGCCAGGACTCCTGGGTTCTATCCCCAGCTTGGGAAGGGGAGTTGGGTGTAGTGGTTAGAGCTGGGGGGGGGCGGGCTGAGAGCCAGGACTCCTGGGTTCTCTCCCTGGCTCTGGGAGTGGGGCTCTAGTAACAATTAGGGGGGCTGAGGAGCTGATTTATAAGGAAAGATTTAACAACCCAAATCCAGCTAAAATACACTGGAGGGGGGACTACAGGCCATGGCTGCAGCCCCTCTGGGGGGAGTTTAGCCCGTGAGCTCTTAGGGGCTGGGGCTCTGCCCCACAGCAGGCCCTACCCTGCCTGGCTGCCCCCAGCCGCGTGGCAGCCCTGAGATGTCAGGGAATTTGCTGCCCCACGTCCCCCGGTGTTGCGCTTCACGGCCTTCCCTCAGTGGAGAAAGAGGAAAATCTGCGCCCCAGAGCCTTGGGTGAGGACGGGCACCCCAGGTCCCGCCTGCACAGATGGCAGTTGAACCCCTGTGATTTAGTGGTTGGGAGCACAGGGTTGGGGTGCAGGACTCCTGGGTTCTCAGCCTGCCTCGGTTTCTGTGAAGTTAAGTTGTGAGCGCCTGGCACAATGGGAGTCCAGATCTCAGGCGGGGTGTGGGCAGCGCCCGGCACAACAGGGCCCCAACTTACTGTGACCTTAAGAAAGCGCCTCTGTGCCTCAGTTTCCCCTCTGCACTAAGGATCGGGGCCAGACACCAACATCAAGGGGGCACGGGGCAGATGAAGGTCTCCGCTCGATTGTGACGCTGGCCCCGGGGCCGAGGGGGGCGTCCAGCCTCCGTGACCCAGGCGGCTGTTGGCAGCCGGCGGTGGAAAGTGGTCGGCGGCTGTTCCATGGACGTTCTGTTCCCTGGCTCCGGCCGTGGCCGGGAGGAAATTGCCACTCGGGGGCCCGGGCCGCACAAAGGGCCCGGGGAGCCGGCGCAGCAGGTGGCAGGAAAAGATAAGGCGGCGCAGGAGGGAAAGAGGCCGCGAAAGCCAAGCTGGCGCTTCCTCTCGGGCCAATGGAGGAGCCTCATTAAAACTCCCCCACGTCACTGGGGGCTCGGGGAGAGGAACCTGCATTACTGGAGGGGCCGCGCCCTCGGGGGGAGAGAGCTTTCCAAAAGCCTGTTAGACTAGGGAACCGGGGGCTGGCTGGTTCGGGGGGTGGGGTACGGGACCCGGGGCCTTTCTCCTGTCAAGGGTGTCAGCTCTGATCCAGCTCCAGGGCAGGGGCCTTTCCCCTCTAGGAGGCGCTGGCCCTGATCCGGCCGTGGGGCTGGGGCCAGGAGCTGGGGCCTTTCCCCTCTAGGGGCGCTGGCCCCGATCCAGCTGTGGGGCTGGGGACTTTCCCCATTTCTCAGACTGGGGGCCCTGTTACTTGGGAGGGGGTCCCCATTTCTCAGGCGGGGGGGCTCGATCACAGCTGCAGAAGGCTCTATCACATGGGAAACCATTAACGAGGAAACCAGGCACAGGATGCGGGGGGGGGAGCTCACAAACCCCGTAACTTCCCCCCCGCAGGGCCATTGTTCAGGACAGGACAGCCAAGTTTTGGGGGTTCGTGTCCGGAGCAATCTGCTGCCTAAGAGTCACAGCCCTGAAATGATATGGAGGGGGGGTAGGAAACACAGCCCCAAAAGCTGCCCTCAGAGACTCCCCCCAAACTCAGGAGGGGCAGAGCCCCAAGGGGCATGAGACCCACCAGTTAAGAGAGAATGTGAGACCTCACCCCGCAGCCAAGGGGTCTCTGATCACTAGCCCGCCCCTCCCTGGGACAGAACCCAGGAGTCCTGGTTCTCAGCCCTGCTCTAACCACCAGACCCCACTTCCCACACCAGGCCAGGCCAGACCAGGCCAAGGAGAGAACCCAGGAGTTCTGGTGGCTAGGATGATAACCAGGTCCTTTTGCCATCTGGGTGACCAGGGGCTCCCTGTCCCCTCAGTCCCCCTGTCTCGGTGCACCCCACTCACCCTGCTAGAACTCCCCTCCCTCTCTCCCCCCTCAGTCCCCCCACCTGCCTAGGTCCCCCTGTCCCCCTCAGTGCCCTCCACCCACGACCCCAGAACCCCCCTTCCACATGTAGGTCCCCATCCCCCTCAGTGCTCCCCAGAACCCCCTTCCACGCCCCTCGGTCCCCCTGCCTGCCTAGGTCCCCATCCCCCCCAGTGCCCCCAGATCCCCCTTCCACGACCCTCGGTCCCCCTGCCTGCCTAGGTCCCTGCCACCCAGTGCCCCCAGATCCCCCTTCCACACCCCTCGGTCCCCCTGCCCGCCTAGGTCCCCATCCCCCTCAGTGCCCCCAGAACCCCCTTCCACGTCCCTCGGTCCCCCTGCCCGCCTAGGTCCCCATCCCCCTCAGTGCCCCCAGAACCCCCTTCCACGTCCCTCGGTCCCCCTGCCCACCTAGGTCCCCATCCCCCCCAGTGCCCCCAGAACCCCCTTCCATGCCCCTCGGTCCCCCTGCCCGCCTAGGTCCCCATCCCCCTCAGTGCCCCCAGAACCCCCTTCCACGTCCCTCGGTCCCCCTGCCCGCCTAGGTCCCCATCCCCCTCAGTGCTCCCCAGAACCCCCTTCCACGCCCCTCGGTCCCCCTGCCTGCCTAGGTCCCCATCCCCCCCAGTGCCCCCAGATCCCCCTTCCACGACCCTCGGTCCCCCTGCCCGCCTAGGTCCCTGCCCCCCAGTGCCCCCAGAACCCCCTTCCACGCCCCTCGGTCCCCCTGCCCGCCTAGGTCCCCATCCCCCTCAGTGCCCCCAGAACCCCCTTCCATGCCCCTCGGTCCCCCTGCCCGCCTAGGTCCCCATCCCCCAGTGCCCACAGAACCCCCTTCCACGCCCCTCGGTCCCCCTGCCCGCTTAGGTCCCCATCCCCCTCAGTGCCCCCAGAACCCCCTTCCATGCCCCTCGGTCCCCCTGCCCGCCTAGGTCCCCATCCCCCAGTGCCCACAGAACCCCCTTCCACGCCCCTCGGTCCCCCTGCCTGCCTAGGTCCCCATCCCCCCCAGTGCCCCCAGATCCCCCTTCCACGCCCCTCGGTCCCCCTGCCCGCCTAGGTCCCCGCCCCCCGCGGTGCCCCCAGATCCCCCTTCCATGCCCCTCGGTCCCCCTGCCCGCCTAGGTCCCCATCCCCCAGTGCCCACAGAACCCCCTTCCACGCCCCTCGGTCCCCCTGCCTGCCTAGGTCCCCATCCCCCCCAGTGCCCCCAGATCCCCCTTCCACGCCCCTCGGTCCCTCTGCCCACCTAGGTCCCCATCCCCCCCAGTGCCCCCAGAACCCCCTTCCACGCCCCTCGGTCCCCCTGCCCGCTTAGGTCCCCATCCCCCTCAGTGCCCCCAGAACCCCCTTCCATGCCCCTCGGTCCCCCTGCCCGCCTAGGTCCCCATCCCCCAGTGCCCACAGAACCCCCTTCCACGCCCCTCGGTCCCCCTGCCTGCCTAGGTCCCCATCCCCCCCAGTGCCCCCAGATCCCCCTTCCACGACCCTCGGTCTCCCTGCCTGCCTAGGTCCCCGCCCCCCGCGGTGCCCCCAGATCCCCCTTCCATGCCCCTCGGTTCCCCTGCCCGCCTAGGTCCCTGCCCCCCAGTGCCCCCAGATCCCCCTTCCACGCCCCTCGGTCCCCCTGCCCGCCTAGGTCCCCGCCCCCCAGTGCCCCCAGAACCCCCTTCCACGCCCCTCGGTCCCCCTGCCCGCCTGGGTCCCCGCCCCCCGCAGTGCCCCCAGATCCCCCTTCCACGCCCCTCGGTCCCCCTGCCCGCCTAGGTCCCCGCCCCGCGGTGCCCCCGCTCACCCTGACCAGCCGGGCTCTCTTGACCAGGTCGTTGAGCTTACGGAGGGCCGAGTTGCGGGGCAGGTTCTGGATGTCCTGGAACAAGTCCTGCTCCTCCAGCTCGAAGAGCCGCCGGTTGTCGGAGACGAGCAGCGGCTCGGCCCAGAAGGAGCCGATGTAGACACGCAGCACCTCGGGGGTGTTGAACACCTTCCCCAGGGACCACATGAGGGCCCCGTAGACCCGCATCAGCTGCTGCGTCTCCACCATGTCGGCCTTGTTCAGGACCACCCGGATCTTGTCCTCGTTGCCCTTCAGGGCTCGGATGGCCTCCGAGAACTCGTCCGAGATCTCCAGCTTGTGGGCGTCGAAGAGCAGGATGATGCGGTCCACGCGCTCCGCGAACCACTGCAGCACGGCCGGGAAGTCGTAGCCTGCGGGGCCGCGCGGGGAGATGCCGTCAGGGCAGGGCAGGCCCTGTGCCCCACACCTGCTCCCCACTCCCCAGGCCTGTGCCCCACACCCACCCTGCCCCCTTTTCCCAAGCCCTTGCACCCCATGCCCCTTCGCTCCCCAGCCCGTGCCCCACGCCCGCCCTGCCAGGGCATGGGGTGTTCCCTGCAGAGGGCACCGGGTGCCTGTGGACCTGGCTGCCAGGTGTGTGGTCCCTATGCAGCAAGTTTCTGCCCTGACTCCTCCTGCTGGTGCTGGGGCCGGGCCCAGAGGAATAGTTCGTGTGTTGAGAAAGGGACAGGGGCCTCTGCCTCCCCCTCCCCCCAACAGACCCCCTTCCCCATCCTCTGCTCCTCCCCCAGTGCACCCCCGCCCTGCCCCCATCACTCTCCACTGCCTCCCACTGAGATCAGGGCCCCGTCGGGCCGGGCGCTGCCCGGGCCCCGGCCGAGATCAGGGCCCCGTCGGGCCGGGCGCCGCCCAGACCCCAGGCGAGATCAGGGCCCCGTCGGGCCGAGCGCCGCCCAGACCCCAGGCGAGATCAGGGCCCCGTCGGGCCGGGCGCCGCCCAGACCCCGGCCGAGATCAGGGCCCCGTCGGGCCGGGCGCCGCCCAGGCCCCGGCCGAGATCAGGGCTCCGTCGGGCCGAGCGCCGCCCAGACCCCAGGCGAGATCAGGGCCCCGTCGGGCCGGGCGCCGCCCAGACCCCAACCAACATCAGGGCCCCGTCGGGCCGGGCGCCGCCCAGACCCCAGGCGAGATCAGGGCCCCGTCAGGCCGAGCGCCGCCCAGACCCCAGGCGAGATCAGGGCCCCGTCGGGCCGAGCGCCGCCCAGACCCCAGGCGAGATCAGGGCCCCGTCGGGCCGGGCGCCGCCCAGACCCCAGGCGAGATCAGGGCCCCGTCGGGCCGAGCGCCGCCCAGACCCCGGCCGAGATCAGGGCCCCGTCGGGCCGGGCGCCGCCCAGACCCCGGCCGAGATCAGGGCCCCGTCGCGCCGGGTGCCGCCCAGGCCCCGGCCGAGATCAGGGCCCCGTCGCGCCAGGTGCCGCCCAGACCCTGGCCAAGATTAGGGCCCCCTGTACTGGGGTGGGGGGGAGCTCAGGGGCTGAGGGAAGAGATGTCTCATTACATCCCCCCAGCAGCCCGAACAGCCTCGCTGAAAAGCGCTGCTGGAGCCCAGCCGATCCCCCCCCCTTGCCCTCCCTCTTGGCAGCCCATGGCGGCGAGTGTCTCCAACGCACCAAAAAAGGAAGCCTTGAGGCTGAGCAGAGGAAAGTCTGAGCCAGCTGGGGCCCTGCTGTGAATCAAAACCCAGCTGGACCGGATGGGGCTGTAACACCCGCCCCCCCCCCCCGCGGCTTCTCTCCGCTGCCCGGGAGTCCTGGGAAAGGTTGGGGTGGCCTGGCCTGGCCTCTCGTGCTGGGGGATCAGCGAAACCAGGGCACAGAGCTTTCCAGTGACCCTGCCCCTGCCCGGGCGCGGGGCTCTACCCTGCTGCAGCCCCTCCTCTGTCCCCTGGCCTCTCTGGGGGGCAGGGAGCAGGAGCCGGCCCCCTTGGCTGCAGTGATGGGGGGTGGGGGGAGAATCGGGTCCCGTGAACTCCTTCGTCCCCCGCTGTTTACACAAGCAGGGAGGGAGCCAGCGAGTTTCCAGGCCTGGCGCCCAGCCCTCCCTGGAAAATGGAGCCGATCCAGAGGACGGGGGCTCCCGGTGACGGATGCCGCTGAGCTGGGGTGGGGAAGGGGAGGCTGGGCCCAGAGCTCGTCCAGGTGGAGAGCAGAGGCTGAGCTGAGGCTCCAGCCCAGATGGGATTTGGGGGATTCTCTAGAGAGGGAGGGGGGTCCAAGGGGCAGGAACAGCAGCTGGCCCAGACCACGTGCCCACCTGAGAGCCGCACTGGCCTTTCCCCAATGCCAGCTTGCCGTGGTGTATTGGATCTCACAGTGCCCTGCACCTACTGTCCTGAGCTCCAGGGTTGGCCTTCGCTTGCAGGCCCAGAGCAGCGGTGGGTTATGGGGCACTATCTGAACAGGCCCCGCACCCCATCCCAGAGGTGGCTGCAGCTCAGTGCTGGGTGAGGGATCCCATGCAGCTCAGGCCTGGCTTGGACACCGGCCCGGGGAGCAGGGCCATAAATCACCCCTGCGGGAAACAGCCTGAGCACCGGACTGTGCCAGCTCACGGCGGGAATTTCCTCTGCGCTCTGCCCCTTTCGGCTCAATCCCTGGGCAGCCCACCTGGGCGGTTGCTGCGTCTCAGCGACGGGGCTCACCAGGGACGGGGCTCTGGGCTTCCATTGCCTCAGGGGATCTCCTCCTTCCCCCCAAAAAACAGCACCCATGAACTGCCACTAGCTACCTGCAACAGGGGTCTAGTGGTTAGAGCGGGGAGGGGCAGCTGGGAGCCAGGACTCCTGGGTTCTTTCCTCGGCTCTGGGCGGGGAGGGGGATCTTGTGGTTAGAGAGTGTGGGGGAGGGGAGCTAGGACTCCTGCTTTCAGACAGTGATTCGCTGAATGTCCTTCAGCAAGTCCCTGCTCCTCTCTCTGTGCCTCAGTTTCCCCAATTGTGAAGCAGGGAGAGAACCACACAGAGTGGCCTCACAGGGGTCGACTTGGCCATAGGTTTTCACTAGCAATGCTCCCGGTGGCCCCCCGTCAAAGCGGGTTGTGCGGTTCCCATTCACAAGCGCTGTCACCCGCCTCCCCCACGATCACCCCCCAGGACATACGCCCTGCCCCCACCGCGCTCCCCGCTGGCAGGACAGGCATGGTTCTCACTGCTATGGGGCTCAGCTGTCCTGGCCACGGAAACCTCCCTGCCCTGGCTTATCACCCGCTTTATTCAACCAGCTTCTTCCTCCATTTGTCCCGGCCCTGCTGGGGGATTTCAGATGCTGCCCTGCTCCCAGAAGTAGCACGTGCCAGGGACCTGGCCTGAACTGAACTGCCCGGCTGGGCATTTCCTGGGTTCAGTCCCATGGCCGGCTGCAGCGCCTGCTCACGGGGCTGCACAGCTGCACAAGCGACCCTACAATAACAGACCAGTGTAGCAGTGCAGGAGTCACAAGTGACCCTACAATAACAAACCAGTGTGATCAACCCGCACCCCACGGTGATGGCCCAGCCCGCACTGAGCACCCCAACAGTGACACATCGGCCCGCGCCACCGCCGAGCACCCCTACAATGACACTGTAGCCTGCATGCTGGAGGGAGATCGGTTCGGTTTGGGACGCAGAGCTGGGCTGTCCTGAGGGTTGTTTGCACCACGGGAGAGCTGCGAGCAGCCACCGGCACCCTGAACTCAGCAGGGTGTTTACCGAGCCGCCATGTGCCAGGGCCGGGCTGGATTCCCCGCATAGCTCAGGGCGCGGAGCTCCCTCCAGCTCCGAAGGGGGCCAGGTGGGCTGCTGGGCAAGGGAGCCCCATGGCAGCTGGGTGAACCCCTCCTGGAATGCAGCTCCCGCCCCACATGGGCCCCGGGAACCCCGAGCCGCTTGCCAGCGATGAATTCAGAAGGGAGGAATCCCAATGAGGAATTCGGACATGTCAGTGGGAAAGCACGGCCCCCACCCCATTACATTCCTCCAGCCACGGCACATCCAGGCCGGGGACCCCCACCCCCCCCTGCACATTCCTGCAGGGGCCAGGGGTCACCGGGAGGGCAGGTGCTCAGTGCCTCTGAAATCAGGCTGCCAGGAGCCCCACAGGGCTTTGATAAACTGCCGTGTGAAGGATTCCTGATCCCCGCCACTGAGATGCAGCCGCCTCTGGGGTGCGGGGCAGAGGCCTGTTTATACAGGGATCCCACACCCTGCGCTGAGATGTAGCCACCTCTGTGACGGGCCCTGCCAGCTGTTTATACAGCCAGGACTCAGCCAGAACTGAAATGCAGCCACCCTGGAGGTGGAATGCAGCAGCTGCTAAACATCAGCATTGCACTATGGTTTAGAATAATAATCAAAGCATGATCTTATGGTCCAAAACCAGGACTGGGAGCCAGGACTCCAGGTTTTCTCCCCAGCTCTGGGAGGGGAGTGGGGTCTGGCGGTCAGAGCAGGGGGGTTGGGAGCCAGGACTCCTGGGTTCTCTCCCCAGCTCTGGGAGGGGAGTGGGGTCTGGCGGTCAGAGCAGGGGGGTTGGGAGCCAGGACTCCTGGATTCTCTCCCCAGCTGCCCTGGGGGAGCCATTGCCCCTCAGTTTCCTTGGGAGCTAATGGCCCTGCACACCTGGTGCAGGTGGCAGTGTGGAAGCAGGTTATCCAGCGCTGGCTTTCCCAGGAACATAAGAACGGCCGTACCGGGTCAGACCCAAGGTCCATCCAGCCCAGTATCCTGTCTGCCAACAGTGGCCAATGCCAGGTGCCCCAGAGGGAATGAAGCTAACAGGTAATGATCAAGTGATCTCCCTCCTGCCATCCATCTCCACCTTCTGACAAACAGAGGCTAGGGCCACCATTCCTTACCCAGCCTGGCTAACAGCCATTTATGGACTTAACCATCATTAATTTCTCCAGTTCTCTTCCCCCCACGGCTGCTCCCTGCCCCGCAGGGCCAGAGGCCTGGACTTCCCTTTGTTGGCTCCCCTGTGCCTCTTGTTCCCTGGCCGGCATCCCAGCGTGGGAACAGCCAGCCCTTGCTCAGCTGACGGGGATCCAGCCTGGGCTGGGAGGTGATGCTCCAGGGCCCCGCCGGATCCCGTGGCAGGGTGAAGTCATCGGCCTCCTTCAGTTCGCACGCCCAGCTTCATTTGGATACAGGATTCACCCTCACTTCCTGCCCCGAATGGCTGGCTGGCATTGCTGAATCATAAACGGGCCCCCGCGCCCCACCCCAGAGGTGGCTGCAGCTCATCCCCGGCTGATCCGAGCACCAGTCCCTCTGCACCCAGCATCACCCCCCAGCTCCCAAAAGGCGGTACCCCGCGGGATCCCTGTCACTCCACTGAGGAGGCTCACTAACCAGCTGCGTGCCTTGAGGTGACATCGCACCGGATTCTGGCCCCGGCCCTTTTCATTCCCACTCAGTGCCCCCCTTTGTAATGGATTCGGCCGAACGTTTCCTTCCAGGAATGATTTTATAACCAAAAGGGTGGAGTGAGGGGCACAGGAACAAGAGAAAGAAAATGTCCATGTTTGTGGGTAACATTTCTGCACTCCCCTGTGCTGAGCCTGCAACGCCGTGGGGCCGGGACTGGCTCCCACTCTGTGTCTGGTTGGGGCAGAGAGAGACACCCAGAGCTGGACAGCAGGGGCTGCGGGTCGGGAGTGAGGGGCCCCGGCAGAGTTGGGGGAACAGGGGGCTGCGGGTCGAAAGTGAGGGGCACTGGCAGGGCTAGGGGGGCAGGACTGGGGGAGCAGGGGGCTGCGGGTCAGGAATGAGGGGCACTGGCAGGGCTGGGGGAGCAGGGGGCTGCGGGTCGGGAGTGAGGGGCACTGGCAGGGCTGGGTGAGCAGGGGGCTGCGGGTCAGGAATGAAGGGCATTGGCAGGGCTAGGGGGGGGCCAGGGCTGGGGGAGTAGGGGGCTGCAGGTCAGGAGTGAGGGGCACCGGCAGGGCTGGGGGAGTAGGGGGCTGCGGGTCAGGAGTGAGGGGCACTGGCAGGGCTGGGTGAGCAGGGGGCTGCGGGTCAGGAATGAAGGGCACTGGCAGGGCTGGGGGGGGCCAGGGCTGGGGGAGTAGGGGGCTGCAGGTCAGGAGTGAGGGGCGCCGGCAGGGCTGGGGGAGCCGGTAGCTGCGTGACTCAAAGCCCCGGCTCCAGTCCCTCCTTTGCCATCTGTCTCTGGCGTTCGCCCAGCAGCAGCGGCAGCCCCGGCCCTTTGGAGGCGCTGGGATAACGCGCCCCCCCCCCAGCTCTTCCTGTCTGGAAGGAGCCCAGCTGCATTGTGGCTCTTTCCCGGTGGCCGGAGCCCAGGGGGCAGGGACTGGGGGGCTCAGCTGCAGCCCCGCTCCAGGACCACGCCCGGCCGGTCGCAGGGCAGGGCCAAGGGCAGAGTGGAGATGAAGCCTGAGATTTATTGGTCTGATGGCTCTGTGCCCCCCAATGCCCTTTGGGAACCCAGGAGTCCTGGCCCCAGTCCCACCCCCGTTAGTGCAGCAACACCCACGTTTGTCCCTCTGGGGCTTGGCCTCTGCCCCCGCCCTTGGGCAGCTTCTCGCCTCCCGCTCCCAGCATCCCCCTACCTGGGGGGGCAGCTGGGCCCCATTGACCCAGGAGCCCCCAGCCCGGTCACACCCAGCCCCTGGGCTCCACGGCGGGGGGCAGAGCCCACCCCAGGCTGGCATCGCACCTGCTAGTGAGCAGTGGGGGGCCCCGCTTGGCCCTGGTGCAAGGCACCCGCAAGGCAACTACTTGCTTGTACACATGCCCTGCCCCACCCTGGGGGCACACACACACACCACAGCCCATGGGCACATGCACATGCACACACACCCCGTGGGAACACGCACACACACCCCGTGGGTACATATGCCCCACGGGCACACACACACATACACACAGACCACAGCCCATGGGCAAACCCCCGCCCGTGGGCACACATGCCCCATGGGCGCACACACACACACGCCACACCCCATAGGCACATGCACACACACCCCGTGGGCATGCACATGCCCTGTAGGGGCACACATACCCCGCAGGCATGCATGCGCGCACACACACACACACACACACACACAGTGCTCAGGGGACACACACACATACCGCAGACACATGCACACGCCCCGCAGGCATGCACACAGACACACCTCACAGGCGTGCGCACACACACGCCCCATGCAGACACATGCGCACGCCCCATGGGTGTGCACACTCCCCCGAAGGCGTGCACGTGCACACACACACACACACATACACACGTCCTGTGGGCGCACACACACACACGCCACACCCCATAGGCACATGCACACACACCCCGTAGGCATGCACATGCCCTGTAGGCACACACATACCCCGCAGGCATGCACGCGCGCACACACACACAGACACAGTGCTCAGGGGACACACACACATACCGCAGACACATGGACACGCCCCGCAGGCATGCACACACACACCTCACAGGCGTGCGCACACACACGCCCCATGCAGACACATGCGCACGCCCCATGGGCGTGCACCCCCCCGAAGGCGTGCACGTGCACACACACACACACACACACACACGTCCTGTGGGCGCACACACACTCCGCGTGCACACGCGCGCACACACACACCCCCGGCCACACATACCTGCACTGACATACAGACACACACAGATACAAACATGGGCACCCGCGAATACACACACTGCATGTGCCCCCCTGAGCTGTGCCCAGACACAGGGCACACGGCCTGCCACGAGGGGCCGCACACACTGACGTGCACAAACAGTTTGTTCAAGCAAATTACTACAACAACGAGTGGTTCATCCCGCGACAATGACTCACGGTGAAAAAATGCCCTTGGCCCTAGCCCGGCCCCTGTAGCAACAGGCCCGACAGCCAAGTGCGAGCTCCACTGGGCAGGACGGGGAAAGGGCGTTCTGCAGGGAGGGGCCTGGTGCCGGGGGTGCACAGAGACACACCCGGCCAAAGGGATACACCACGACTCCCAGCCCCCCCAGCCCCACTACACACCACTCCCCTCCCAGAGCTGGGGAGAGAACCCAGGAGTCCTGGCTCCCAGCCCCCCTGCTCTAACCACCAGCCCCCACTCCCCTCCCAGAGCTGAGAGAGAACCCGGAAGTCCTGGCTCCCAGTCCCCCTGCTCTAACCACCAGCCCCCACTCCCCTCCCAGAGCTGGGGATGGAACCCAGGAGTCCTGGCTCCCAGCCCCCCTGCTCCAACCCACCAGCCCCCACTCCCCTCCCAGAGCTGGGGAGAGAACCCAGGAGTCCTGGCTTGACCTGCTGGGCTCTGCAGCCCTTCCACCCACTCTGGCAATCAACGTGCCCCTGAACAAAGCCCCACATGGGGGGATCCGGGGTTACAGGTGAAGCCCCCGCCCTTTGCTCCATCCACAGAGCACTGAGCCAGTGCATTCGCCCCCCGGCCTTACCCCGGGACACACGCTGCTTGGCTCCCGACAGGATCCCCGGGGTGTCGATGAGGCTGATGCTCTCCAGAACTTGGTTGGGCAGCTGGGCACACATGAACCTGGCAGGAGAGGGAGGCAGCGATGAGCAATGGCAGCATGAGAGACAGGAGAGGGGCATCTTGGCCTAGCAGCTTGCGCTGCGCACGAGGAGCCAGGACACCTGGGTCCTACCCTAGCAAAGAGAGGGGAGGGGAGTGGGATCTAGTGGCTAGAGCCAGGAGGGCTGGGAGCCAGAAATCCTGGGTTCTCTGCCCAGCTGGGGGAGGGGAGTGGTGTCTAGTGATTAGAGGGTAGGGGCTGGGAGCCAGGACTCCTGGGTTCTCTCCCCAGCTTGGGGAGGGGAGGAGGGTCTAGTGGTTAGAGCAGGGGGTGGCCAGGAGCAAGGACTCCTGGGTTCAATGCGTGGCTCTGTCACTGAATTGCTGTGTGACCTGGGGCAAGTCTCTTCCCCGCTGGTACCCGTCTCCTGTCTGCCCTTGTCGAGTTAGGGTGGGACTGTCTCACTCTGTCTGGGCAGCGCTCGGCCCAGCGGGGGGCCCTGATCCCGGCCAGGGTCTGGGCAGCACCTGGCGCAGTCAGAGACTCTAGTGGCTCCTGTGTTTGAATACTAGCAGGTTTATCCCCTGTGCTGAGAAAGCCGCTGGAAAACACTTACTGTTTACTCATTCCCCCTGCTGCCAGCCCCCTCTCCTTGCGCTAGGAGCAGATTGGGGACCAAGCCGGAGCACACTGCGCTGGGGCCAGTCTCTGCTCCCCAGGGCCCACAGATGAGTTAAGAGCAGCCCTGAGGCTGCTGTAATTTACACTAAGGGCCAGGCAGCTCCCAGGATTCAGAGGGTTTAAAGCCACTTCCCTCCCCTTCTCCAGGTGCTGGGAGGGGTAACTGGGAATCACAGACCCTGCAAACCTTGGGGAGTCCCTGCCTGTCCCTGAGCCTGGGGCCCTGGGGGTGCCGGGGAGCCAGGTCACCCCCCCCATACAGAACAGCAGCCTTAGGGGAGCCCCAGGCTGGCTGGAGAGGCCAGTGGCCCTGTGCAGCGACACCAGGGCTGGACATTTGGACCCCTCCAGTCCCAGGGTGCAGCAGCCACCCCCTGGCCTCTCAGGCCTCACCTATGCCAGCCTGTGGCCACCCTTCTTCCACACCTCCCCCCCCCCAACCGCAGCAGGCCCGGTGCATCGGCTCACGCTGGAAAACGTCTTCTCCTTCCCGCTGGCACCCCGGGGGCACAGCGGCACCAGCCACGTGCCAGCGCCTGGACACGGGCGAAGGGGAAAGAGGCCCCAGTGGCAGGCCCAGGGGGGAAAAGAGGGGGGAGAAGGAATGAAGGATGGAGCAAGATGCAGGCTGGGGGATCTGGGAAGAGGAGAGCGAGCCAGGGCTGGTGCAGAGGATGGGGGGTGCTGGCCCATGCTCCCTGGCCTAAGCAGGGCGGGTGGGGGCATCGGCAGGAAGCCAGGCCATGCACACGAGTGGGGGGCTCATGGGAGGAGCCCGTGTTTACAAACTCCTCCACGCTGGAGGAAGTCGGGTCGGTCCGATATAAACACGCTGCTAAAAATAGACCTGCCCAGGCCCAGCTGAGCTGGGCATGGGAGGGGGCTCCCAGCTCAGCCGTGGCTGATTCGCTACAGGCCAGATGGGCTCCTGGGGCCTGCTCCAAGCCGAGGGCTGACGGGAGCCGTTGCACTGACCTCATGGGGCTTGGGGTTAGGCTCCAGGGCCCACTGCCCTGGGAAAGCCGCCAAAGTCCATGAAAAGAACCCAGGCAGCCTGGCCTGTTTGTCTAGAAAGGAGAGTGTTTCCAGAGTCAGAATTCATTTTATTTTACTGAGATTAGGGCCCCGTCGCGCCGGGTGCCACCCAGACCCCGGCCGAGATCAGGGCCCTGTCGCGCCGGGCGCCGCCCAGACCCCGGCCAAGATCAGGGCCCCATTGAGCTGGGTGCTGCCCAGACCCCAGCCGAGATCAGGGCCCCTTCGCGCCAGGAGCTGCTCAGATCCCAACCGAGATTAGGGCCCCGTCGCGCCGGGCGCCGCCCAGAACCCAACCAAGATCAGGGCCCCATTGAGCTGGGTGCTACACAGACACGAGTGAGAGCCAGTCCCCCTACAGATGTATTATCCCTATGTGACCAACAGGGGAAACTGAGGGACGATGCGATTTACAGCGAGTCTGTGACAGAGCCAGATACTGAACCCCCATCTCCTGGGTCCCAGCCTTTCCTCAAGGCCCCCCTCACTCCGTCTTCCCCATCTGCACCCCTCAGCTCAGCCCTGAGCAGAGCTTGCCCATCCCCGGGGGCCTCCTGCCAGCCATCTCGTGAGAAGGGCCTGGCCGCCCGTGGCTCCCTGCCGCCAGCGCATCTGCAGCAATGACGCCTTCTTTCCAGGCAGGCCGGACCGGGGAGGGGACTGGGCCACAGGCCCTGCATTCCTGAGAGCCTGGCTCAGACCCAGCCCCCAGTCTGCCCCCCCCCCCCCCGCCACAGACCGGGGCTGGGTGGGAACAGGTGCCTCTGCTCTGCATGAGACCCCCCACCCCAGACAAGGCCAGGCTGGCCGCACATCACGGGGGGCTGCTGCTGTTTAAACCTCTCTTCCCTCAGCCGCAGCTCCCCAGTCCCAGCCCCCTCCCCGTCAAACCCAACAGCCCAGGCTTCTCCCAAGGGGCTGGGCACGGACATGCAGGGTTGAACAGCTGTTTGCAATGGCTCTGGTGGAGCAGGGTTGGGGCAGGAAGCCAAGGCAGGGCTGTGCCAGATGGGGCAAGGGATCTCCACTTTTCGGAGAAGGAGTGGGATCTAGTGGTTAAAGCTGGTGGGGTAGGGCTGGGAACCAGGACTCCTGGCTTCTATCCCTGGCTCTGGGAGGGGAGGGGGATCTAGTGGTTAGAGCAGGGAGGGTTAGGAGCCAGGACGCCTGGGTCCGATCCCTGGCTCTGGGTCTGAATGGCTGGTGCAGGGACAGCCTGGGAGCCAGAACGCCTGGGTCTGATCCCTGGCTCTGGGAAAGGTGTGGGATGTCTGAGTGGCTGGTTCAGAGAGGGCCTGGGAGCCAGGACTCCTGGGTCCGATCCCTGGCTCTGTAGGGCATAAAGCTCAAAGAGGTGAAACGACATGTGCAGGGTTATGCAGAGTCAGGGGAAATGCTCAGGAGTCCTGACAACAAGCACACGCTGCCTTGCTGTCATCCTGAGCTGCTGTGTGCGGCCGCTGAAGTGCTGCTGTGTTCCACCCCCGAGGCAGCTGCACTTCGGTGTGTGTTAGGGGAGCAGTCCCACGTGATACTCTGTGACTCCTGAAAGGCTCAGTGGAGAGGTTTACAAAGCAGGGCCAGTGGCTTAGCCACAAATTTAATCACTGACACCCCCAGGCCGGCTCCCTCAACATCAGGGCAGGAAATGGCTCCTAGGTTGTGTGTGAGAAACTAAGAGAGGAGGGCTCGGATCTGAAACCTCCTCTCCCCCCCCTAGTGCCACGTCCCCCCCACTGGGTGACAAACACACATGCAGGGATGTATGCACGCACATACCGGATTGCGCACACATGCATGCAAGGATGCATGCACACACACTGACCGCACACACACACGCCGGGTGGCTGGCACGCCCACCCACACACACACACACACACACACACACACACACAGGGATGCATGCACATATACTGACACACAAATGCACTAACACAGAGGAATGTATGTGCACACACACACACGCCCCACCCACCCTTTCTGAAACATGCTTGAACAAAACCTGGCAGGGGAATTTGCCTGACACGGTGCGGCCTGGGCCTCGAGCTCGGCTCTCGCTCAGAGACTCGAGTTGTCCCGGAGGCCCCGGGCACGAAGCAGGACTCCCCGGGCCAGGGCTCTGGATAGTCTCTCCTATCCTCATAATCTACAATGCAGTGAACATCCCGGAGGAGAGGAGTCTGTTCCCATCTGTCCCCCCCACCCCCCTCGGAACAGTGTCATCTCCCAAGGGCGGGAGCCCCATTGCAAGAGACATTTACTATCCGACTGCAGCGAGCAGAGGGGACCGTCCTGTCCCCTGGGGGTGAGGGGGATAGACTGGAGGGGACACACCACCCTGTCCCCCCAGGATGTCCAGCACAGAAGGCGGACAGGACAGAGCCAAGGGTGGAGACAGGCTGTAGAAATGAACCATGGCTCTGCCCTGGGGGGAGATTGGATAGATCGGGGCTGGGAGAGGAGAGCAGAGGAGCTGGGGGTGGGAGGGGCTAGAGAAGGGGAATGGGCTGCCCCTGCTTGTCCCAAGGGCAAGGGGACGCCCACTGACTCTGAATGGCAGCTGTTTAAACCAATGAAAGGAAATGCAGCCGGGCATTGGCCAGCGGAACTCCCTGCTACAAGCTCTGAGGCCAAGCGCTTAGGGATAAAGAGAACGTTTAAAGACACACTGGGGATTTTGGTTTAATAAGGGATACAAGTCCCCAAGCTTCAGGGCATAAGCCCCCTTCCAAGTCTTGGGGATCAGGGGAAAGCATCCCCTAGTGGCCAGATTATCCCATAGTTCTCTGGGCTAGACGACCCGCTGGCCATTCCTATGTCACATCCCTTTGCTTAAGCAAAAGTGAGGGGAGGAGACTAACAGGAGCTGGGAATGGGCCCACCAGGCCAGGCCTCCTGTCTGCAAGAGAGCGGGTCAAGCCAGACACTCCCGAGGACCATGAGGTACCGGCTGTGGCATCTCACCCCATGGGGGGAATTCCTGACCCCTCCATGGGGCTGATCCGCTCACGCCCTGGAGCATGCCGATTGAACAGCCACAGGACCCAAGCTGGGTCAGCCCGGGCTGGCTCGGGGGTGAGCTGAAGACGAGGAAGAGGAGGCAATGGTACATGGCAAGGAAAGGCTGTGGCACAGGGTCCCTGGGGGAAGGCACTGGACAACTAGCAGCCCTCTGTTGTGCCACACTGAGTTAGCGGTGGCCGGGGAGCATTGTGGGAAGGCATTGGAGGACCAGCAGCCCTGGATGGGCAGTGCTAGCCTAGGCTGAGTTAGCGGTGGCCGGGGAGCATTGTGGGAAGGCACTGGAGGACCAGCAGCCCTCGATGGGCAGTGCTAGCCTAGGCTGAGTTAGTGGTGGCTGGGGAGCATTGTGGGAAGGCACTGGAGGACCAGCAGCCCTCGATCGTTGTGTGGTGGGCTAGCCTGGGCTGAGTTAGTGGTGGCTGGGGAGCATTGGGGGAAGGCATTGGAGGACCAGCAGCCCTGGATGGGCAGTGCTAGCCTAGGCTGAGTTAGTGGTGGCTGGGGAGCATTGTGGGAAGGCACTGGAGGACCAGCAGCCCTCGATCGTTGTGTGGTGGGCTAGCCTGGGCTGAGTTAGTGGTGGCCGGGGAGCATTGGGGGAAGGCACTGGAGGACCAGCAGCCCTGGATGGGCAGTGCTAGCCTAGGCTGAGTTAGCAGTGGCCGGGGAGCATTGTGGGAAGGCACTGGAGGACCAGCAGCCCTGGATGGGCAGTGCTAGCCTAGGCTGAGTTAGCGGTGGCTGGGGAGCATTGTGGGAAGGCACTGGAGGACCAGCAGCCCTCGATCGTTGTGTGGTGGGCTAGCCTGGGCTGAGTTAAGTGGCTGTGGAGGGAAGCTCACTCAAGGGGTGCCCAGTAGGCCTGGTTGTTCCAGCCACCACACGAGCAACAGGGTTTTGCACGTGTGCAGACGGGGGTTGAGTTCACGGGGACGTTGGCCACTGATGGCCAGCCCTTTGGGAGCAGGAGCCAGCAAGCGGGGGGCCAGCACTCACCGGTTGAGGAAGGTGTTCCCGAAGGGATTGAGCTTGCGGAAGGGTTTTTTGGGGTCAACGATGAGGGCGTTGCCCGGGATGATCCCCTCGGTCTCGCCATGCATGACAGCAATGAAGGAGTCGGTGGTGGGCTCGGGCCCGATGCGGCTGCCCGGGATGTCCTGCTCCAGCAAGTACCTGATGAAGGTGGTCTTCCCTGTGGAGTACTGCCCCACCACCAGCACCATGGGCTTGTTGTCAAAGTCGGCGTCCTCCAGGGCTGGCGAGTGGAAGTCATGGAAACGGTAGAACTCCTCCACGGGCAGCAGCTTCTTCTTGTAAAGGTTCTTCAGCCCCTCGGTGACCGTGTGGATCACCTCAGGAGTCGTCTTCTCGTTCTTCCTCATCCAGCTGAACATCTTCCCCTAGTCCTGCCGTACACACCTGGGGAGAAACTGGGCAACGGGAGCTCCTTGGGAGATCGATAGATCCTAATCAATAGATCCTTCCGAGATCAATAGCTCAGAATTGATAGCGCTTTCAGATCTGTGAGTCAATAGTTCAACGGATCCGATAGAGAGATCAATGAATCCAAGCTGAAAACCCCGTCGAAAACCAGGAAGAGCCACAGTCTTTTGGAGATCAGCAGATGTGAAGTTGATAGATCTTTAAATTGCTAGATCTCTGGGAGATCAGTCAGTCCAAATGGAAAGCTCTTGGAGACAGGAGACCGACAGATCTGAAACCAATAGACCCTTAGGAATCAGCAGATCTCTGATCAGTAGATCCAAATGGATAGATCTTTTTTTGTGGGGAGACGGGTGTATCTCTTGGGTGATTTCCAGACCTGGATTTGGTAATCAGATGAAATTTAAAGGCACGGCGTTGCGTATGCTGCTTGATTTAAAGAAACTCAAACAGAATAACTCCTGAGCCAAGATCATAGGCTTGGCACGGGGGGGGGAGGGGGTTCTTCTGACGCCGTTTGGGAAGGAACTTGTTCTCCCCTTTCCTCCCTAAAAAAAAAAAAAAAAAAAAAAAAAGTTCTGCAGCACGGAGAAAGCCAGCACCAGGAGCTAGCGGCACAATCTCAGCAGGGATCAGAGCTGCTAATGGCGCTTTGCAGAGAAAAATTCTTCTCTGGCCCATGCAATTTTTTTTTCCTAAAGGAGGAAAAAATCTTTCAGTGAACTTGCAGAAGATCCTGCAGAACATCTGAGGAGAGGCTGGGAGGCTGCCGAAGGGAAAAGGAGTTGCCAGATGACACAAGGCAGACAGTGGAATATATTAACATAAATTATCAGGGGGTTGTGGGGGGAACTTGAGAACAAATATTGGGGGGGGGGAGGCATATGAACAGCTTTTGCACTGAAGGCAGGAATGTGGGCTGGACAGGCAGCCTGTGGTGCCACCAAGCGGGGGACTGACGTATGTGCTGTCAGAAGGAAAAGGAGGAACCAGATGCAGTCTTTGCAGTCACCCTTTGCACGGGATGCTCAGGAAAGTTCATCTGAATTCACAGCAGGGGACCAGTTACCACCGCCTCCCAGAACATGCCCATGCCTGTGCAGAATTCAGGGGTCCGTGGCCAAATCTCATGATTTTGTCACAAGTCTCATGATAATTATTAGAGGGGTGGCCATGTTCGTCTGTATCCACAGAAACAACAAGGAGTGGCGCCTTAAAGACTAACATTTATTTGGGCATAAACTTTCGTGGGTAAAAGCCCCACTTCTTCAGATGCATGGAGTGAGAGTTACAGATACAGACGTAAATATACCAGCACGTGAAGAGAAGGGAGTTACCCCACAAGTGGGGACCCAGTGCTGACAAGGCCAAGTCAGTCAGGGTGGATGTGGTCCACTCCCAGTAACTGATGGGGAGGTGTCAATACCAAGAGAGGGGAAATAGCTTTTGTAGTGCGCCAGCCACTCCCAGCCCCTATTCAAGCCCAATGAATGGTGTTAAGTTTGCAAATGAATTGCAGCTTTGCAGCTTCTCTTTGAAGTTTTTGTTGTTGAAGGATGGGTACTTTTAATGTGACAGATGCCATCGTGTGCCAGCAATGTTCCTCTGCCATTTACACTGGCCAACCCGGACAGTCCCTACGTAAAGGAATAAATGGACACAAATTGGACATCAGGAATGGTACCATAGAAAAGCCAGTAGGAGAACCCGTCACTCTCCATGGACATTCAAGAACTGATTGACAAGTAGCCATCCCTTAGCTCTCTGGGCCAGACATTTGCACAGCATGTAATGCAACAGAGTCCTGGCCCAGGTGCTACCCTAATACAAATAATAAGAAAAAGTAAACCCTAATTAAACCTGGCAGTAAATCCCATGCAGGCAAGAGGCATCGCTCTTCTAGAGTGCCTTCCATCTGTCGATCTCCAAGTACTTCATGAACAAGGTCAGTATGGCTGTCTCCATTTCACAGGTGGGGAAACTGAAGTTCAGAGTGGCCCAGTGACTCACCCTCGGTTAGCAGGCCAGTGACAGAACCTACCTCCCCCAAGTCCCACTTCAGCGGTCGATTCACTGAGCCATGCTGCTTCCCGCACAGAGCTCCAGGGTGGTCAATCATCCCCTATTAATGACGCAGCCACTTTCTACTAAGCAAAGGAACCTGCTCGCAACGGCTAATCGCAGGCGCTGAAAGCTCCCTGGCACTCCAGGCCCATCGCACAGAGCTCAGAGCAGACGGGGTGGGTGGCGAGCCGACAGGGGGTGTACGGAGACACTCAAGCAATTTATTATTTTGGGCCTGGTTGTACATTTTCCATTAAGTCTCCCCCCTTCCCGCCTCTGATGGTTGAGTTTTTGACCAAGTATCTTTGTGGCACGAGCCTGTTTCTCTCAGAACCACCTTGTGCCATAAAACTAGGACGGAAGGCAAAGTCCGGGAAGTAGCTGACAAAATCCAGGAAGTGCGACTTTGCTGGTTCAGAGCCTGTGGAGGAGGAGCAAAGAGGCCCTGGTGAAGGCCGCATGGCAGGAGAGGGTGGTAAGAAAGAGCAAAGCCAAGGAAGCAGTTGCCTTCTTCTTGCAGCAGCCTCGTCAGGGAGGCACAGAGCCCTCAGACCATGTCAAATCTGCTCCGCGGGCAGTCGTCAGTGACGTGTGACGTTGTCTGTCTTTGGCTCCAGCCACACATGGGATCCTTTAACACGCCCCAGGTGTGAGGACTGGCTCTGCATTGACACTGGTCCACTCAAAATCTGTTCACAAGGACCCAGGACCGGCGCTAGGGTTTTGAGCGCCCTAGGCGGACGGCAATTTCGCCGCCCCGCGCGCTGGTCCCGTGGCTCTGGTGGAGCTGCCGCAGTGGTGCCTGCGGGAGGTCCACCGGAGCTGCGCGAACAGCTGACCGTCCGCAGGCACGACTGCGGCAGCTCCATGGGAGCTGCCTTCCGCCCCCTCCAGACACCCTGGGCTGCCGGCTGCCGCTGGCAGCTCAGACTCCCTCTCTGTCCCAGCAGCAGCGGCTGCTCAACCATTTAAAAAAAATTGGGGGGCGCTTTTTGGCGCCCTCAAATCTCGGCGCCCAAGGCAACCGCCTAATCCACCTAAATGGTTGCACTGGCCCTGCAAGGACCTGGGAGTGGCATGGCAAACCAAAGCGGGGTACACGCATGGCCAGGTCAGTAACGAGTCTGGTTTCTGATGTCAGCCGTAGACCATAGAAATCTGGGCTGGACAAATGGGCCCACAACAGGTGCCCTGATGACAAACACACTTGTGTTGTAAAAGAGAACTGTTTGCAGGGGTAAGCTTGGGTTTGTCCTGATCTTCTCAGCCATTCTTCCTGGAGCATCCTCATGAAGGACATGTAGAGGAGTGATTTTCTTAACATGGGGAGCAGCAGTACCCCTGTGGGGGTGAATCGTCCCAGTTACGATGCACATGGTTGAGCACAGTTGTGGGTTGACCAACGTGACATGAGACGACTGAAAAAGACGCAATAGATAGATTGCATTAACGAAGATGGATCCTAGTTCCACCTTGGAGCGATGAAGGTGGTTGGATGCTTGCACAACGACCCGATCTCAGAGGATGCAATCAAGGGAAGAAGAATTCTGCTTTTCACAAAAACAGAGGCTTGCTGTGAAAATTTTCATTTGGTCAACGTTGAATTTTTTGTTGGGGAAAACCTTTTTATGGAAAGTTGTTGTCCAGACCTCTTAATAAAAACACTTCATTTTCCACTCAAAACCTGAAAGTTTTCAGACAAAAAGGCAAAATTTTTCCACCGGGGTGGGGCAAAAATATTCCAATCAGGTCTAATTTTTAAATATCTGAAACTGGCATCTCAGCAAAAGCTGGAGCAAATGGTCTCTCTAAGGATTTGTGGGTTGCAAGGCCAGGAGGGACCACTGTGATCTAGTCTGACCTCTGTATAACGCCAGCTAGAGAACTGCCCTGAAACGATTCCCAGAGCAGAGCTTTTAGAAAAACAGCCCGCCTTGATTTTAAAATAGTCAGTGATGGAGACTCCACCATGACCCTTGGTCAATTATTCCAATGATTAATGACTCTCACCGTTAAAAATTCCCATCTTATTTTCGTTCTGAGTTTGTCTAGCTTCAACGCCAGGTTCGACCTTCCTCCGCTGGATCAGAGCCCGTTACTGAATGTTTGTTCCCCGTGTAGGTACTTACAGACTGTGATCAAGTCAGCCCTGAGCCTTCTCTTGGTTAAGTTTGAGCTCCTTGAGTCTAGCCATTTATCACCCCAAGGCAGGTTTTCCCAGCCTTTCATTGTTCTCTTGTGAGTCCTCTCCGATTTGTCAATATCCTTTTTGTGTTGTGGGCACCAGGACTGGACTCAAGATCCCAACAGTGGTCACACCAGGGCCAAATACAGAGGGAAAAGAACCTCTCTGCTCCGACTCGAGATTCCCCTGTTGATGCATCATCTCAGGCTGGCATTAGCTCTTATGGCCCCAGTGTCACACCGGGAGCTCACATTCGGCTGATTCTCCATCAAATCTCTGTCAGAGTCACGGCTTCGCAGGATAGCGGCTCCCCCACCCTGTAGGCACAGCCTGCATTCTGTGTTCCGAGACGTATCCATTGACATGCAGCTGTATTCAAACACTGCAGGAATTGCACAGGTCAGGAAACTAGTCCAGTTCTACCCACAAGTGGAGAGCAGCATTTTAACAAGGGCTTTCCCTGGTCCCTCCTCCGCGACGCTAATAGCTGCTATAAACAGCCACTGTCTGAGTTGTCTCCCGGGAACTAAACCACCAACTTCCAGAGCTAAAGCTTAGAATTGTAGAATCACAGAATCTCAGGGTTGGAAGGGACCTCGGGAGGTATCGAGTCCAACCCCATGCTCAAAGCAGGGCCAACACCAACTAAATCAACCCAGCCAGGGCTTTGTAAAGCCTGATCTTAAAAACCTCTAAGGAAGGAGATTCCACCACCTCCCTGGGTCACCCATTCCAGTGCTTCATCACCCTCCTAGTGAAATAGTGTTTCCTAATATCCAACCTAGACCTCCCCCACTGCAACTCGAGACCATTGCTCCTTGTTCTGTCATCTGCTACCACTGAGAACAGTCTAGATCCATCCTCTTTGGAACCCCCTTTCATGTAGTTGAAAGCAACTATCAAATCCCCTCTCGGTCTTCTCTTCTGCAGACTAAACAAGCCCAGTTCCTTCAGCCTCTCCTCATAAGTCATGTGCTCCAGCCCCCTAATCATTTTTGTTGCCCTAAGATGGACTCTCTAATTTGTCCACATCCCTTCTGTAGTGGGGGGGGGGGACCAAAACTGGAAGCAATACTCCAGATGTGGCCTCACCAGTGCCGAATAGAGGGGAATAATCACTTCTCTCGATCTGCTGGCAATGCTCCTACTTATACAGCCCAATATGCCATTAGCCTTCTTGGCAACAAGGACACACTGCTGACTCATATCCAGCTTCTCGTCCACTGTAATCCCCAGGTCCTTTTCTGCAGAACTGCTGCCTAGTCACTCGGTACCCAGCCTGTAGTGGTGCCTGGGATTCTTCTTTCCTAAGTGTAGGACTCTGCACTTGTCCTTGTTGAACCTCATCAGATTTCTTTTGGCCCAATCCTGCAATTTGTCTAGATCACTCTGGACCCTGTTCCTACCCTCCAGTGTATCTACCTCTCCCCCCCGCTTAGTGTCATCTGTGAACATGCTGAGGGTGCAATTCATGCCATCCTCCAGATCATTAATAAAGATGTTGAATAAAACCGGCCCCAGGACCGACCCTTGGGGCACTCTGCTTGAAACCGGCTGCTAGCTAGACATGGAGCCGTTGATTGCTACCCATTGAGCCCAACGATCTAGCCAGCTTTCTATCCACCTTGTAGTCCATTCATCCAGCCCATACTTCTTTAACTTGCAGGCAAGAATACTATGGGAGACCATATCAAAAGCTTTGCTAAAGTCAAGATGTATCACGTCCACTGCTTTCCCCATATCCACAGAGCCAGTTGTCTCTTCATAGAAGGCAATCGGGCTGGTCAGGCATGACTTGCCCTTGGTGAATCCATGCTGACTGTTCCTGATCACCTTCCTCTCCTCCAAGTTCTTCAGAATGGATTCCTTGAGGACCTGCTCCATGATTTTGCCAGGGACTGAGGTGAGGCTGACCGGCCTGTAGTTCCCCGGGTTCTCTTTCTTCTCATCACTAGATTTGCCTTTTTCCAATCGTCGGGGACCTCCCCTGATCACCACGAATTTTCAGAAATCATGGCCAGTGGCTCTTCAGGCTTTGCCATAGCCTGAGGAGCCAGCAGAAGGTGTTGTAGCCAAGTTGGACTGGAGTCACAGAAGCTATTGCTGCTGATGCCCCTCACTCCCGACCCGCAGCCCCTCTGCTACCCCAGCCTAGGATCCCCCCACCACACACAGCTTGGCCGATGCCCCTCACTCCCCATCCGCAGCCCCTCTGCTATCCCAGCCTGGGATCCCCCCACCACACACAGCTCTGCCGATGCCCCTCACTCCCCATCCGCAGCCCCTCTGCTATCCCAGCCTGGGATCCCCCCACCACACACAGCTCTGCCGATGCCCCTCACTCCCCATCTGCAGCCCCTCTGCTATCCCAGCCTGGGATCCCCCCACCACACACAACTCAGCCGATGCCCTTCACTCCCAACCAGCAGCCCCTCTGTTATCCCAGCCTTGGATCCCCCCTACACAGCTCGGCCGATGCCCCTCATTCCTGACCCACAGACCCTCTGCTATCCCAGCCTGGGATCCCCCCTACACAGCTCAGCCGATGCCCCTCACTCCTGACGCACAGCTCCTCTGCTATCCCAGCCTTGGATCCCCCCTACACAGCTCGGCCGATGCCCCTCACTCCTGACCCACAGCCCCTCTGCTATCCCAGCCTGGGATCCCTCCTACACAGCTCGGCCGATGCCCCTCACTCCTGACCCACAGCCCCTCTGCTATCCCAGCCTGGGATCCCTCCTACACAGCTCGGCTGATGCCCCTCACTCCTGACCCGCAGTCCCTCTGTGATGGGTGATTTAGCCCGAGAGCTCTCTGAGGCACACGCCATGTCCTGCTTTGTAATTGTCCTGCAGTTGGCACCTTGGGACCAGGTCTCCCTTGCTCACTAGGCACTGGATTGCGATATCTGAGCACGTGGGGGTCGGCCAGGACTCCTGGGCACCCCCCGAGGGGAGGGGAAGCTACACAGGATAAAGCAAACTGGTTTTCAGCTCCAGTAAACACTTGCAGGGTCCAGGAATCGGGTTGGATCCCTCATCATAGCGGGGAGCCCCCTCCCAGCCTCCTGTGGCGGTGCTCACTGGTGCAGCCCGGTGCGCGTCTGCAGCCGGGCCGCATAGCTAGCGAGGGAACTCGGTTATTTCCTCCATCCGAGGGGGTCGGAGCCAGGAGGGACCAGCAGCTCCCGTCTCGAGCCCAGGCACTTGTGCTGTGTAGCTAACTCAGGCAAAGCAAACCCAGAGGGCATCAGCATCACTCCAGTCTGCTCCAGCGCATGGCAGGGCAGGCACAGGCTGGGTGGGTCCTCCACAGGGCCTGATAACACATTGTTTTATGATCTCTAGAGTAGCAAAGGTACTCGTCTCACCAAATGCGCCCCAGATAAGGAATTAACCCTTTTATATCTTGGGCCAAAACTTACAGAGTGAGTGAGTGTGTTCATTTACTTCAGTGGGCTTTGGAGGGCCAGGACTCCTGGGTTCTATGCCTGGATCTGAGAGAGGAATGGGGGTGCTATAAGCCAGGACTCTTGGGTTCTATTTCCAGCTCTGGGAGGGGAGTGGGATCTAGTGGGTTAGAGCAGGGGAGGCTGGGAGCCAGGACTCCTGGGTTATGTCCTGGCTCTGGGAGGGGAATGGGGTCTAATGGCTAGAGCAGGGGGTTGGGAGCCAGGACTCTGAGTTGGGTGTGGGTCTGATTTCACTGGGATTTGGGGGCTCTCAGCTCCCACAGAGCACTGGGCACTGGCAGTGCACGGCACCGAGAGATGGACCAAAGAACCTTATTTTAGGTAACCAGCTCTGAACACTTTGGCCCATTTGCATGGTACCAGCAGATGGGGAAAGTGAGGTCCAGAGAGGAGACATGTCAACGGAACCCAGGAGTCCTGGGCTTCTGCTCGCCCCTGCTGTAGCCACTAGTCCATCCCTCCCCCTCTCAACACCCAAATCAACAGTCAAATAGGACACAGGAGGCCTGGTGATGACCCATCTCGCCCAGGCAGGATGGGACCAACCAAAGAGTTAACAGCAGCTAAAGTGCGTAGGGACTCAGATCAATAACCAGCTCCTCCAGCTTTGTTTGGTGTGGAGTAAAATCCGGCTGTTGACAAAGGCTAACAAACACTGGCCCTGGCCCTGGGTTTCATTAGGACACACCCGTGTGACGGCACAGGAGCCTGCTGCAGTGCGTTGCCGGCACAGCTGAGCATGGCTTCCCCCGGGATCACCGTCCGTCTCATCAGCGACCCGAGCTCAGAGCCCGCCCAGGTCATCCCGTACTCGGGGCAGAGGTACCAGGAGCTCAAGCAGCAATGCCTGCAGGAGCGATGCCTCTTCACCGACCCGCTCTTCGACGCTGTCCCCAGCTCACTCGGATACTGGCAACTCGGACTTGGGTCTGAGAATATTAGGGGGCTGGAGTGGAAGAGGCCACAGGTAGGTCTGATGCTTTCGCAGTCAGCCAGTGCTCCCTGCAGACGGTTCAGGGGTTTCCTGCCATCGGCTCCCTCCTCGAGGAGAGCCAAGATGCGAATCCCCATGAGTCTCCCGAGGGCGGGAGGATGCTGCGCTGCTGGGTTTTATAAGTGCTTAGTCTCCCCGACCGAAATCAGGGCCCCTTGTCACACCAGGCTCTGCCCAGACCCCGACCGAGATCAGGGCCCCATCACGCCGGGTGCTGCCCAGACCCTGACTGAGATCAGGGCCCCGTTGTGCCAGTGTAGACACACAAAGCGAGAGAGTCCCTGCATCTCAGCTGAGGAAGCTTGACCTTGTGGTTAAGACACTGGACGCAGACTCAGGGTTCAAATCCTGGTTAACCACCCCCGAAGTGACCTTGGACAAGTTACTGTATCTCTCTGGGCCTCAGTTTCCCTGGTTCCAAAATGGACCTCTAGGAGCTAGTGTAGTGAGTAACCACAGTGTCTCGTTCATCGGGAATTGGGACGGCACATGGGTGGTGGCAGTGGCCCAGGGCACAAACAGAGCTGTCACTTAACAGGGCAAGAATGCAAGTCTCTAATTAAGAAGGTGACTCGTTTTCTTAGCCTGGAGATCTCTCCTCAGTCACCGTTGCAGCACAGGCAGCAGTGTAACTTCCGGCTGTTTGCTTTAGGATTAGCCAAGTGACAGGTGATTTGTTTCAGTACCAGAAACCGGAGTTGGGTAGAGGTTAGGTTGCCGATTCTTCCTGTATACAGGTGTGTCCTGCGGCAAACACTGACTGCTTGAGGCAGGATCTTATGCCATTGTCAAAGGGACCCCAGTGCCAACTTGAGTCCAAACCAGGACTTGGGTTCCACGCAAGGTGCTCTGGCAACAGTTTGGTCTGGGATGGTGGAAATCTTGCAAGCTCAGCTGCAAATGGGAAATTTCCCATCAGCTGGAACGGATGAAAGGTCCTGAGACCGGCCTAACACCCTACCACGCACCATCTCTACTGTGACCCCGCGACAGTGGCAAGTTGTTTTTTGCTGCTGAGGCTACAGTTGCTAGTGAAGAATGCACAGTGGACAGAGGGATAGGAACAGGGATTGATAGCTTTCAGATGAGAACACTCAACATCTGTAGTGTTGCCCCTTCTTCTGGCACTAGTATCCCACTGCTAACACCAGTGTTGCCCCAGTGCTGAATGGCAACAGGTGTCTGGAGCCCGGCAGTTTGGCTTCCCCTTGGGGGAGAAATCACTGATGTGGAGTGTGTGTCTGTTCTAGATGTAACATCCATGCCCCAGTCTTGATGTGAGATGGTCAAACAGCATGCAGGGTGATACCCTGTCCTGGGACCAACGCCAATGCTCATGGAGCAACTCTGCCCCAGGAACTGACACTCAATAGTGCAAAAGGCAGAGAGCAAACTAGCTGGCTACTCTCCCAGCTCTCTCTCTCCCCAAGTTGCCTCTACGCAAAACCCTTGTGTAACCCCAAACTAACAGCTACACAGCATGTCTGCATGAGTCGCAAACCTTGCTCACACACTTAGAACTTGGAAGACTATGTGTAACAGTGCCACCTGGTGACGCCTGCCATCACGGTATCAAAAATGACAACCATTCATTTCTCTCCTGCTGTGTAATTTGCATGCTGGACTTTCCTCCTCAAACCAGAAAGCTCCCGTCTCTATTCTGTCTTGCAGGAAATTTGCAGGTCCCCAAAGTTCATAGAAGAGGATATGAGCCGGACTGATGTCAAGCAGGGCAAGCTGGGTAAGCACCTTCTCCTCTCCTTCTGAGCGCCCTGCGCGTGGTTTCATCCTCCACCTCGGACGATGCGCAAAGAGGTGGGCTGAAAACTTCGCCTGGCTGGCAGAGCCCTCACGCCATCTGGGGGCAGTAGCTGCAGCCTCACAACTGTGGTGCCTGGAGCGGCAGACATGGGACGCAGCGCTGCTCTCCTGTGGCTAACCCACGGACAGAAGTCCATGGGCATGAGAGAGAGAATTTCCCTGCAGTTTCCCAGGGACAAACCTTATTGAATTAAATGTCATTCAATACGGTTTAACATACGCCTCTTAGGAGCACATTGTATTCGAAATGCGAACGTTTGCATGTTATTGCAGCAGACTAATGCAGAGCTTGGAAAGTGTTAAGGGCTTGCAGGGAAAGGAACAAGGCTTGGTGGGATTCCTAGGCAGTCTGTGCCACTGTGTAGGCAGGGGCTGTGACCCTGGGTCAGGAGAGAGACACGAGTCTCCACCCAAGAGAGGTGGTGGTTGGGGAGCCAGGAGCCCTTGCTGGACCACAGAGTGGGAATCCAGGTACAGTGGCCCAGAACGGTGGCAGTGAGTCTGTCTCTGGGCCAATGCAGCTGGGTTAGCTATCGCCGGTAGCGCCAAAGGTCGCGGGTTCAAATGATCCAGTGCAACAGAACTGTCCAAATTGACTCACCCCTTCAACAGGCAACTGCTGGTTCCTGGCTGCAGCTGCGTCTCTCACCCTCGACCCACGGCTCATGCAGAGGGTGGTACCCAAGGGGCAAAGCTTTGCACAGGAGGACTATGCTGGCATCTTCCATTTCCAGGTGGGTTGTCCAGCCTGTGGGACCAAAACGGGGCTGGTCAGGGGAGCTGGTGGATGGTGGTGGACGGAGGGGGCATTTCCCCACCTGGCGAGGGGGATGGCTCAGGAGTTGTGGGGGGGGGGAGCCTAGGTTGTGCATTAGGAGTGAAAGGGAGCCTTTAAGTCAGGGTTGGCATGTCAGGGGCCCCAGGGTACCGTTCGGTCAGGTGCTGTCCATCCACAACTGGGGCCGGCTCCAGGCACCAGCGCAGGAAGCAGGTGCTTGGGGCGGCACGTCCAGGTCTTCGGTGGCAATTCGGCAACAGGTCCCTCAGTCCCTCTGGGAGGGAAGAACGGGCTGCCAAATTGACGCCGAAGAATGAAGCAGCGCGGTAGAACCGCCACCGAAGTGCTGCTGATCGTGGCTTTCCCCCGCCCCCCTTCCTTCACCGCTTGAGGCGGCAAAAAAGCTGGGGCCAGCCCTGTCCACAATGCAGAAAGACCGAACGGATGAAGGGTCCGATTGTCAGAAGTGAGAGGAACCCACGGCTCAGCCCTGGCCGCTTTCCGCACCGCCTGCGTTCTGCTCCATGTCACTCCTTATGGTCTCAGGGAAATCCCCCTCTCAGGATGTGCTATTCACCTTCTCCTAACCCCTAGGCTCCATCCCCCCCTTACTGTTTCCAATCTCCCCTAAGCAGCAAGCAGACTTATTCAGGTCAAGCTCCCAACCTGCAATGTTCCAGCAAACTGGCGTCCTCCCTCCCGCCCCCATGCATCAATCTGGACTAAGCGAAAGCCCCAGCTTGAAACAGCCTCATTCGCACAGGGAATTTGGCTCTGAGCTTCATGGCACTGACCAGTGGGTACTGCTCACCCCGGCAGCACTCTGTGCTGGATACGTTCCAATAGGAGGGTGCTGCTGTGGGTGCTGATCCCGGATCAAGGGCCTTGCCAAAATTTTTCCATCAAATACCCAAAAAAACTGACATATTTTGGTTTTAAAAAATGCCACCATGGTGCCTCATGGGATTGTAGTTCCAGGGTCTCAAGAGCCTGTTCTCCGGTACAGCCAGGGCTCCTGGGTTTGGACTACATCTCCCAGGATGCATCACTATCTGGCCTGTTGGAAGGTGTTCTATAGGCATCCTGGGCCATGGGGCATCATGGGAGATGTAGTCCAGCCAGAGGGATTGGCCCATGGAGGAGAACAGGAACACAAGGTGACTGAACTACAATGCCCATAAGGCACCATAGTGGCACTGTTGAATGGAAAGGCTTTGGTTCAGAGTCTCTCAATGTTTTGGATACCAGGGACCGGCTTCTGCCTTCCTAAACTGAGTCAGGGAGATCTCAGGGACTAACGCCACTGGGCTTAATACTGGAGTCACTGACTGAAATGTATTGGCCTGTGGAATCCAGGGCAGACTAAAGGAGCTGATGGACTGTTCTGACCATAAACCCTATTAAATATTTCAGGTTTTCCAGCAGAAACCCCCTTTCCAGAACAGCTCTAACATGTTCCCCCTCTGAGATGCTGTAGGATTTCTAGGGAGCAGCTCCCCAGATCACAGGGGCCCCCTGGGTTGGACTGACAGGGTCTAGCCCCGAGGGGTCCGGTAGCAGCATGCACTGTACTAATGGGTTCTTACCCTCCAGTTCTGGCAGTACGGGCAGTGGGTGGATGTGGTGGTTGACGACCGACTGCCGGTGAAGAACGGAGAACTGGTCTTCGTGCGCTCCTGCCAGAGTGATGAATTCTGGATGCCCCTGCTGGAGAAAGCCTATGCCAAGTGAGTTGGCTGATCCCTGCCCGGGTAGCTTTGCGCTCAACCTTGCATTCCCATGGGGCAACGTAGCTGCTGGACAACAGAGAGCAACCCTTGGCACTGATGTCACACTGGCTGACCAGAGAACTCAGAGAGCCGAGAAAATGGGCAAAGGGTCATTCTCTCAAGTTGACAGTGGGGGAAACTGAGGCACAGAGCCTGTCCAAATCCACACTGTCATTGGCATAGGCCCCAGGGGTCCTGAGTCCCAACCCCCCCCTCTAATCCACCAGACCCCACGTTCCTCCTGTAGCTGGGCACAGAGCCCAGAAGTCCTGCCTCTCAATCCTGCGTGCTCTCTTTCTCCTTCCCCTTCGCTGCCCCATTTCAGGCTCAACGGCTCTTACGAGGCCATGAACGGCGGGTACATGAACGAGGCCTTTGTGGACTTCACGGGCGGGGTCGGGGAAACCTACCAGCTCAAGATGCCCAATCCAGAGCTCTTCAAAGTCATCCGCACGGCTCTCACGAAGAGGTCTCTGATGGGGGCACACATCAAGGTGAGCGTGCAGAGAATCTCTTCGCTCAGCCACAGATGTAATAATGGGCCACGGGTGGAGCAGCAGGAGCAGAATTGAACCCCGGAGCTTGGAATCTTAATCTGCGAGACCCAGCTCCTGGCATGTGTGAGGGTTGCACTTCTCCCCCGTGGTCCTGGCTCCTGCTACTGGTGGCTGGGCCACACAGCTGTTTAGGAGCCTGCTATGATATTGGCTACCAGAGACCCCGGCCGAGATCAGGGCCCCGTCGCGCCGGGCGCCGGCCAGACCCCGGCCGAGATCAGGGCCCCGTCGCGCTGGGCGCCACCCAGACCCCGGCCGAGACCAGGGCCCCATTGCGCCGGGCGCCGCCCAGACCCCGGCCGAGATCAGGGCCCCCCATTGTGCTAGGATCTGTAAAATGCAGAGTCCAAAGAGCTGGCGTTCTACAGACAAGGCAACGGGCCGGCAGGGGAATGACCCCGTCCCCACAGCTGAGTAGCAGAGGTGGGAGTAACACCCTGCGCTCTGAGGGTTCCAGTGCACAATCCTACCCACCAGCCCATGCTGCTTGCGGTTTGACACACAGCGGGGGCACCTGGCGGGAGTGGGCATAGCAGGCATGGCCAGGGTGACCAGACAGCAAGTGTGAAAAATCGGGACAGGGGTTGGGGAGTAATAGGAGCCTATATAAGAAAAAGACCCAAAAATTGGGACTGACCCTATAAAATCGGGACATCTGGTCACCCTAGGCCATGGCAAGGGGACCCCAGGTCTCTCAGCGGGGCGCCTTGCTGTAGCGCAGGCAAAGCCTGATTATGGGGGTGTTTTCTCCCTCTCCCCTAGATCACCCGGCAAGAGGACATGGAGGGACACACGCCAGAGGGGCTGGTGAAGGGACACGCCTACTCCATAACGGGTGTTCGCAAGGTGGGCCCGTAGCTACCCCTCCTTCCACTGGCTGAGGGAGCGCAGGGCCGGGCAGCACTTGGGGATCCTGGGGGCAGACACGCAGCCGGGTTACCTCTGTGACGGGTATCGCAGGAGCCCCCAGTGAGATCAGAGCCCCCGCGTGCCAGGTGCTGCACAGGCAATCCCTGCCCCAATGGGGATCCAGTGTAAACCAGGGAGCTGGCCTGACCCACTGGGTCATCGTCCAGCCCACAGCAAGGGATTAGGCGGCGCCAGGGGGAGATATCCCCGGGGAGCACCTCGCCTGCGTGTGGATGTGCCCATCACATGATGCTGCGGTGAGAGCCAGCGGGCTGGAGGAGGAGCTGGGCCCAGCCTGCAGGACAGGACCTGCCACTACAGGCTGGGTTTGCTAACCACCCCCTGCCAGGGCATCCCACCCCCACCCCCGTGACAGGGTGTCAGGACTCCACCCCCCCCACCCCACATTGTCTCCCTCTGCTACCTTCTAGTTGCCTATTGCTGATCTAAATAGCCCACGAAAGGGTTATTATACCCATTACACAAATGGGGAAACTGAGGCCAGAGGAGCTCCATCCTTCAATAATTACCACATCACTGTAGCACCTGGGAGCCTATCACAGACCAGAGCCCCACAGTGCTAGGTGCTGTACAGAGAACAGAATGACAGATTGGGGTACAGGCTACAGATAACACGAGAGTCGACAGGCAGACACAGACAGGGCCCAAGGAAACAATGAGCCATGACTGGTCAGCGTGATGGGCCGGGTGGGGTCCCAGCAACCTTCCTGAACAGCGACCACGTGCCACGATTCAAGCCTGTTTCCCCACGTGCCTTTGTATAGCTGGATCACAGGGGCAAGAAGCTAAAGCTGCTGCAGCTGAGGAACCCCTGGGGAAAGGTGGAGTGGAACGGCCGGTGGAGCGATCAGTGAGTGCGGGGAAAAAGAGGGGGGTGGACTCGAGGGGCACACCAAGTGTTAGTGAGGAACACGGCAGTGTTCTGACAAGTGCTTTCAACATACATTGTCCCCAGGCCGCGTTGCTTTATGGGTGCGCAGCGATTGCACTCAGGATCTCTGGACTATGAAACACAAACCTCCCCAGCCTGAGCTGCCAGACCGAGCTCCGTTCGCTTATGCTCCCGGGCTCACCAGCTTGTCACCCCTCTGCAAGCAGCAGCAGCGTATGGGGCATTGGGGGGTCAGTTTCCCATTGGAAGAGAAATCAGGGATGTGGCCTCAGGGAATGTTCTCAGTACAACTTACTAAAGACACTAGAACGCCAGTCCTGGAACAAGGCTGGTCCCACACAGCACTGAGGTGAGCCCCTCGTTCAGGGATCTCAGCCCCACCACGCAGTTCCCGGCTCCACCCCCAAGAGCTGACTCAAGTTAGGGAGATTAGGGTGGAGCGCAAACCCCCCCGAGGGCCCCAAAATGAAATTAAAGACAAGGGTTTCTTCAAAGACTGACCACTTGCTCACATGCAAAGAACTCGTAAGACTGTGTGAAACCTAGTGACTCCCCCCATCACAACTGCTTGTCGGGAGTGGGACTCTGCATCTCAAAGCACAAGCCTCAGCTGCCAGAGCTAAAGGACCTGAGCCAGTAACTCTGGGGCAGGTATGGGGTCTATATGGCCCAGACACTGGGTGGCAGAGTCGTGGGTATCACATTTAACCCCCACACCCTTCTCCTTCTCAGCTCCCCACTGTGGGCAGGGCTGGATCCCAAGCTCCAGAAGAGCCTACAAGTGAGAAAGGAAGATGGGGAATTCTGGTAAGAGCCCCAGCCCCACACACAACAAAGGGGGACGGGATACCGGGGCGGGGTGGGAAACGGCAGCACAGGGCATGTCAGGTATGTTCAATGACAGGCGGCACTGTTCAGCGTTACTATGGTTACCACCAGTAGTATTACGGTAGTACCTGGGCCTCCGACTGAGATCGAGATCCCCGTTGTGCCAGGGGCTGCACAGACCCTGACCATGATCAGGGCCCGCTTTGTGCCAGGGGCTGCCTCAGAGAAGTTACAGTCCAAATGGACAAAGGTTGGGAGGGGAAACGGAGGCAAGAGGCGGGGACGCGCCTGGCACAAGGCCACCCAGCAGGTCAGTGGCAGAGCTCGGAATAGAACCCAGATCTTGGGACTCCCGCTCTGGCGCCCTGACCTGCTAGATGGAATCAGCCCACTCCCCCCACGTGCTGTGGAACAGTGATGTAGTAACGAGACAGGCTAGGTCGCCTGTGAGGCTCTACGAGCGTGGGGAGAGGAGGGGCCCAATCCCCAGCTGGTGTGCAAACTGCTGCCGCTCCAGCGGAGTCGACAGGACGGAACTGATTTCTGCCAGCGGGGGAGTTGGGCCGCTGGATCCTGCTCAGAGCGAGGTGCTCCAGGGCTCCCTGACGGGCCAGCACTGGGTTGTGTCTGCACCTCCCAGCTCTCTCGATCTGTCTCAACACACAGGATGCAAATGGACGACTTCCTGAGGTACTTTGACGCCCTGGAGATCTGCAGCCTGACTCCAGACTTGCTGGAAGAGGAGAAGGGGCTCGGCTGGAATGTCCGCTCCTTCCAGGGGCGCTGGAGCACTGGCTATACCGCCGGCGGGTGCAGGAGCTCAGGCCTTCGAGGTAAAGGGCTCTGCCCGAAGGAGGGGTGGGGACAGAGACTGGCCCGTGAGCCCTTCGCCTGGGAAGTCAGAGTGAACAAAGGCTGCTGACTCTCAGCCTGAGCCCCACAGCTTGTCCCCCCTGAGAAACCCCCAGAGACTGAGCACAGAGAGAAGTCAACACAGCAGCTGGCCCTGGAATTACAGGGGGTTGCGGGTCTGGATTGGGGGGCGGAGGCAGAACCGGGGGCCGGGGAGGACAGGGCTGGGACAGCAGGGGGCTGCGGGTCTGGATTGGGGGGCGGAGGCAGAACCGGGGGCCGGGGAGGACAGGGCTGGGACAGCAGGGGGCTGAGGGTCGGGATTGAGGGGCAGGGGCAGAACCGGGGGTCACTGGGGAGAACAGGGCTGGGATAGCAGGGGGCTGTGGCATGGGATTGAGGGGCATCAGCAGAGCAGGGAGGGGCAGGATGCAAGGAGCCCCTGCAGGAGTCAAGCAGCTGAGTAGGGGGGGCAGGAGGGTGGGAGGGACCTACCCGCTGGCGCGCACAAGGCCCTTAGGGCAGAACCTGGGATGGGCTTAGGGGATCAATGACTAGGCAGATCCACAGCCCCCCTCTCCCCCCACGGGCTGGGGGAGTGGATGCAGAGGCAGTGGGGGCTGTTCCACGCTGAAGCAAGTGCAGACATCCCCAGGGGTGGGAGAGGTTCTTTGGCCCAAGACCCCCTCCCCACAAAGCACAAAGTTCATTGGGGAGGCGACACCCTATGAGTGGAGCCTCCCCCTCTCCCACGATGTGAGACTGGCCTGGCCTCGCCCCCGCAGACAGCTTCTGGATGAACCCCCAGTACCACGTCCGCCTGCTGGAGCCGGATGAGGCCGACCTGCGGAAGCAGCGCCTGGACCCCAGCTGCACCCTGCTGGTCTCCCTGATGCAGAAGGACCGGCGCCGGGACAGAAAGAGGGGAAAGGACTTTCTGCCCATTGGCTTTGAGATCCTGAAGGTAAGGGCTGAGCCTGGGAAGTGTAAGGGGCCCCACCCCGCCCGGGGGCAAGCTGGAGCACCTCCTGCTGAGCTCACTGGCCCAATCCCCTGTCCACCCAGTGGGCTCCATCTAGCCCCAGGAGAGTGACAGCCCCAAGGGGCTGCCAGCTGCTCTGCTCCCCGTCCCTGGCCAAGGGGCTCGGGGCAATTGTCCCACAGCGCTTGGATTTGCAGTAAGAGCCAAGGTGAGACCCTGGCCCCCTTAACATCAGAGGCGAATAATCCCCCCAGAAGAGTCAACGAAGGACGGGGTTGGGGCGGGGAAGGAGGTATTAGCAAGGGGGATTGTGGGTGCTGGGAAGGGGGACAGGTCAAAGAGGAGTGAGACACCCCAACAGAGGTCAAGGCCGCCTCATGCTGGGCCCTGCCTGGAACTCCACCAAGATCAAGGTGCATGTTGCGCCAGGTGCTGCGCAGACGTCGAGCGAGACAGCCTCTGCCCCCTAGGCCCCGAACAGGCAGAGGTAGGAGCATTCTCCCCCATTTGACAGAGGGGAAGGGAGGTCCAGAGAGAGGCGAACTGATCCCCAGTTTCCAGTCTTCACCACAACGCTGCTGCAGCCCTTACCATTTCCTTGAGAAACCCAGGGCAGGTTGGGGTGTTGCTGGAAGGGAGCTGCCTGCTCCAGCCAGCTCTGGAGACCGGGAATGGAGCAGGTTCTGCAGCCCGCTAGGGACCCCGATACCCGACGCGCCTTGTGAGTGATGCTGTAGGGACGTGGCGTGAGCAGCCCCTCCTCAGAGATTGCCCCGTGTCCCAGTGGAAGAGGCACAAGAGCCCTGGGGAGGGTGGGGACCACCTGGGTTTCTTGTTCAATTGCTCTCATTCCCCTTCTGCTGTTTTTCTCTTGCAGATGCCCAAGGAGGTAACTAGCGAGAGAGGTTGTGATTTCCCTCAGCACGCGGGCCAGATTTCCCTCCCAGTTTGTGGCCGGACGGCTGATTCGCAGTGGTTAAAACATGGGGATGGCGCAGAGAGGAGCTTGGGCCATGTGGGGAACTGCAGGAAAGATCAACGAAAGGCGTGAACAGGGCCAGATCCCCGGGTGGTATAAATTGGTGTTGTTCGTTTGGTGTCAGTGGGGCCAGATTGGCAGCTGGTGTAAACTAGTGTCACTCCAGTGGCTTGCAAGGAATTCAGCTGACTCCAATCCCATGCCACTGACCAGGTTCCAGACTGACTAGCCCAGACCGTCGGAGTCATTTCGGTGCCCGACTCCCTCTGATTTCAGACCCATCTCCCCACAGTACCTGGAGCTGAAGAACGTGTCCCAGAGGAGGGCGTTGCTCCCGTCTCTCCGTGCCATGTTTTGGACCTCATACGTGCCCATGAGGGATGTCACCGGCCGCTACAGGCTGCCACCGGGGGATTATCTCATCATCCCCAGCACTGGCTACCCGATGGAGGAGTCCAGCTTCACCCTGCGCATCTTCACGGAAAAGGCAAACAAGTTCCTGTGAGTCTCAGCTTCCTGACACCCGCGGGCCTTGCAAAGAGAAGCGATGAACAGGGATTTGCACGGCGCAGGGTTGGCGCATCCAGTTTAATAGTGCGTTGCACTTTGACAGCCATCGACAGCATGGCTGAGGGGTTAAGGCAAGGGGCTGGGAGTCAGGACTGCGGTAGCCCTGCCCCAGATGTGTGGGGGAGTGGTTTGGTTAAAGATGGGGGCTCATGACTCCTGGGAAGGGAATGGGGGCTAATGGTTAGGCTGGGAGTCAGGACTCCTGGGTTCTTTTCCTGGATCTCCAAGGGATTATTAGCTAGTGGTCAGATCATGGGGGGCTGGGATTCAAGAGACCAGGATTCTTTTCCCAATTCTTCCCCCATCCCCCCGTGAGACCTTGGGCAAGTCATGGCCCTGCTCAGTTTCCCCATCCCTACTAGCTCACCAGAGGGGGTGTGTGACATCTAATCCACGTCATACAGCACGCTGGCACCTCGAGGTGCTGCATGCCTTTCTCACCTGCTGCATGGCGGTTCTGTCGACCCCCACCACTGCAGAGCGGTCTCCTAACACCGGAGCTGGGAAAAGGATCAAACGGGGGGGTGTGTGTGGCCCGGCGGGATAGCGCCCTCAATGGCAGCAGCAGGCGGCATGGCACAGTTCAAGGCCCCAGTTCTGCAGTGCATTTTAAGCACGTGCTTAAATCCATCCCTGTTTTGCAAAGCACATGCTTAACTTTAAGCACGGCTAAGTGCTCTCCCAGAGAGGGCTGGAACGCTGGCTCTAAATGGCTAAGCAAAAGGAAGATGCTCAAGAAGAGAGAGAAGGAAAAGGGTAAAGAAACCAACCCAGTACTGGGAGGAAGGATAAGGAGACTCAGTTCCCAGGGTGGCCAAAGTCTCTCTCTGTACCATGGGCAAGTCATTCACAGCCTCACTTCCCGTCTGTGCAATGGGGAGAAAGGCATGTCCCGACCTCACAGGCGTATGAGGATAAACACACTGAAAATGCTGAGGTGTTCAGTTCCCCAGGAACAGGCGGCCATTGAAGTACCTCAGATAGACAGACACTGAGTGCCCATCTTAACAAGCTATTGTGCAATATTCTTGTGTCTTCCAGGGAAATTGATGATGAAATCAGAGCAGACATGAGACCCCTTCAGGTAACGGCATTTCAGCTAATTTACTCTGAACAGTCAGGCTTACCAGCAAAGCAGCTTCCATCCCAGCATCTCAATGCACTTCCCAGGAATTTTCAACACTGTCCCCAACGCGGGGCTAAGTCCACCCGCTGGTGAAACCCGCTGGCTTCCTAGCCAGGAAGCACAAAACCCATCAGCCAGCAGCTCTCAGAATATTCTGCAGGACAAACTCATTATCCATGTGGATTCAGGTGGAGGAACGGGGCACTCAATAAGCCCCAGACGGCAGTAAGGAAATGAGTGTGGATTTGTGCACTGACAACCCCTTTGCCCCTGATCTGCAGCAGGTTAGAAATGCAAAGGAGAAAACCAGCCCTGGTATTTTCCCTCGGAGGGCCTAAACCTAGGAACCATCCGAAACCAAATGGAAAATTTGGGGCATGGTTGTTCCTCAGCATTTCATGCTGAGGCAGCTTTCCTATCAGGTCTCACCCCAATGATCCCACATTTCCTGGCCCCCACTAGCAGCACCCAGAGCAGAGCCTCTTGCAGTGCAGGAGAAGATTCCACCGAGGTTCTTCACAGGTGAAAATATTTTAGGCAAAATGCCACAGGCCTGAAAATGTGACCCTCTTTCCCCAGAGAATCCCCAACGAGAAAGAATTTGAGCAAACCTTCCTGAAGCTTGCAGGACCGGTGAGTGGGGTGGGGAAGGATCCTGGGTTTGACTGGGACGGGTTATTGGGGTCTTTTTCTACAGAGCTGGGCTCTGGATCTCCCACGAACGCTTTGAGTTGCTCTTGGGGCCAAGTTCTGACCTCAGACGAACTGAAGTGACATGGGTTGCAAGGATGGAAAAGGCAACTGGCTATTTCCAATGTTCTTTATGGGGGGAAGTCAGTCCAATGGTATCTGTCTGCCCCCCATTAACACCGTACCTGAGCACCCCATCCTCTCTCATGTAGATTAGGCTTGTTCAGCTTAGAAGAGAGACAGCTGAGGGGGCGGGGAATTTAACAGAGGTCTAGAAAATCATGAACGGTGTGGAAGCAATGAATAGAGAAGTGTTATTTACCCTTTCCCACAATATGAAAACCAGGGGTCACCCAGTGAAATGAACATTCAGCAGGTTTAACACAAACACGAGGAAGTACTTTTTCATGCAATGCACAATTAACCTGTGGAACTCATTGCCAGTGGATGTTGTGATGGCCAAAAGTATAAGTGTTCAAAAAAGAACTGGCTACGTTCTTGGAGAACAGATCCACCAATGGCTATTAGCCAAAATGGTCAGAGACACAACCCCATGCTCGGGGCAACCCAAAACCTCTCACTACCGGAAATCAGGTGGATCATTCCATGATTGCCCAGTTCTGTACACTTCCCCATAAGCTCTGGTACGGGCCACTGTCAGAGGCAGGATACTGGGCAAGATGGGCCCTGGTCTGACCCAGTGTGGCAGCTCTGATGTTCTCATCCTCCTACCACTCCCTGTGAGGTAGGGAAGTGTGATTATCCCTATTGTACAGTGGGGAAACTGAGGCACAGAGAAGCTAAGTGACTTGCCCAGGTTGACACAAGGAGTCTGTAGTAAAGCAAGGAATTGAACCCGGTACCAGGCCAGCTTGCTAACCTCTGGACCATCCATCCTGCCCCTGGGAAACCCCATTTCAACCCACTCGCATTGCTTGGTTGGCAGGACGAGCAGATTGACGCTGCCAAACTGCAGGATATCCTGAACACGGTCACGGCAAAGCGTGAGTACCCCTGCGCAATCACCTCTACCCTTCCCTGGCCAGTGCTGCACTTTGTAGCTCTGCTATCCCAGAGAGAAGCTTTAATCCCAAACCAGCCCCGACTGTCCGCAACCTCCAATGGACTCAGCTTAGAGGGTGGAAAGTTGGCCTGCCTCAGGCGTTCTCCCTCTCGAGACGGGAAAGGGTCTGGTGGCAATGGAAATAAATCAGTTCAGCACCACAGAAGCCAGTGTTTGACCAGTTCAGACTGGACCTGTCCAGAAGGTGGAACACTTGGCCTTTCCCCCTTGTGAGGTAGGGCAGTACAGTTCTCCTCCTGATATGGGGAAACTGAGGCACAGGAGAGGAGAAATGACATGCCCAAGGTTGCACAGGCAGTCTGCAGCAGAGGCTCCTGGCTCCCAGTCCCCTGCTCTAACCACTGGACAACACAATACACTCTCCCCCCACTCAGCCCCTCCGATCACCATGAGCTAAGACTATCACTCATCAGTGGTGACTCTCAGTCCCCTCTCTCTAACCATTAGGTGACATTTCCTCCCAGCAACAGAAATGGAATCCAACAGTTTTGACCCCCCAGCCTCGGCCTCCTGCTCCAACCATTGGACAACACTCTCTGTCCTCTACTGGAAGAGCTGCGAATAGAACCCAGAAGTCCTGACCCCCAATTCCAGTATCAACCAGTAGAACTTAATCCCCTCCTGACTCCCAACCCCCCCAATGGAATCCACTCCCTTCCCAGAGCCAAGGACAGAACCTAGCCGTCCTAACTCCCAGCCTCCCCGTTCCAACCACTAGACTCCCCTCCCCTCCAGGAGCATGGCAAACACTTCAGGCTGCTTCGGCACCTCTTGACAACTGCAGGCCTGGCAAAGATGATGGGCCAAGCCCCGTCTCAGCCACTGTTATGAGATAAGCCTTTATCTAACACCGCCATACTCTTACCTTGCAGAGAGTCAGCTGAAGACAGATGGGTTTGGCCTGGAGCTCTGCCAGAAAATCATCCAGCACTTTGATGTATCCTTTGGAGAAGAAAACTAGGGTGGGAGATGTTAAGAAACAAATATCACATGGCATCACCCGGCCCAGGACAGGGTAACCCCAGGACAAGGCCTTGGCATGAGGGAACTCAGCTGTAACTGGGAGATCAATGCTCAGCCTCCATCTTCTTTTGCTGGCAATGGGTATTACAGATCAAGGGGGTAGATTGTCCTGTATCTGCCTATTGTGTGGCTCTTCCACTGTCCTCTAGAGCCAGCCACTGTTGGAGATGGGAAACGGGAGTAGCAATTCCTACATTTGCTCTATGGGTGGGGTGGGCCTGAGCTGAGCTCCAGAGCCGCCTGGGAACAGGACCTCGCTGGGGGAGGAGGGAGCTGTTTGCATGAATAAGGAAGGGGCAGAGCCTCTGGGGTCTGGCTCTCGTAGGATGAAGGGATCTGAGGACTTTGGATCGCGGACCCTCCCCCTGGGAAACCCTATCAATGAGCTCAAAGGGGTAATCCCACTTGGGTCCGTGGGGTTTGAACCCTGGACCTAGGACCACGAGCCTACCACTGTGTGAGCTAAAGAAGTTTGTCCCAGCTCCTCAGAGGTATTAAGGCACTTAATTCCCATTGAGATGCAGGGCTCACATCGCCCAGTCGTGAGCTGCAGGAGCCTGATAACCATGTATGTAGACTAGGGTGGGTTACCCACAGTCAAAGCATACGCCACTGTCCGAAGAGCCACGTCCGCCTCATTGCGGAGAAACCCCGAATGGGGCTCCCCGTTCTGGGAGCAGCCCACAGACACCAAGCTGAACAGGGAATGGTGGCGGGAGAACAGGGGAAGCTGAGACAGGATCCCCTTTGCTACAGAAGCCAGCCGGGTATGAAGCAGGAATTGGAGAGAGCCGTGCATCTCCTCCCTGCGCAGGGCTGGTGTTTTCCCTTCACTGAGCAGCATCAGCGCAGCAAGACCGGAAAACTGACACTGCCGGCGTTCAAGCACCTGTGCAGCAAGATTAAAGAATGGGAGGTACACGCGGTGGCACAAAGTCGTGGGTTCGAGTCCCCCCCACTCCCGAGTGATGCAGCAGCTGGGTTATTAGCCACATTGCCCTTCCAGAGAAGCAAACAATTCCCATTTCTGGAGGCTGCCCAGTAAACGGGCTCCAGTGGATAGGGGAAGATTGATGCTCTTCCAAGCTCTGCCCCTGTGAGTCACCAAAATAAGGCACCGCTCCCTGTTTTTAAATCAGGAATAAAATAGTTATCTCACACCGAAATAATTCCTGAGCCTCTGTGTTCACCCTTTCCTGAGATGGACAGAGGCAGTTCACACCTCTCTGAACTATTGCCAAGGAGTCACAACTTTCAGCCAAGTCAGGGACAGCTGCAGCTTTCCAGCACTAACAGGGGTCAGAGACCCACAAAACATACTGACCAGGGGGTTGCATGTGCATTGATCTCCTTATAAAACCCTGAATTCGATTCCTCCTGGCGCTGGCCTCTGGCTCAGGGATGGGTGTGTGTGATTTTAAGCCCGTATACTCTCTTGGATCCCGACACTCCTGCTCCCATTTGACAGGCTGTCTTTACCAAGTACGACGTGGATCGCTCGGGGACAATGAACATCCACGAAATGCAGCTGGCGCTGGATGCAGCAGGTAAGGAGGGGGATGGTGTCAGGAGTTAAAGGAGAGCAACAAAGAAACGGTTGGGGCAATGTGACCTCTGGTGGGTCTCTCTGGTGGGACGCAGGAACAGCATTGGCCACGCCTGCCAAAAGGGTGAAGCCTCTTGGAGGGGTCTAAGGTGAAACAGCAGCTGGTCAGCTGCAGGGATCAAGGGGGGGGCCCCCTCTGTGGAACTCTGCTCACATGTGTGTGAGGATAGAGACAAGGCATACAGTCAGAGAGTCACCCTATGGGTGGGTTGTGTTTTACTGCATCTCTCAGTGCAGAAATAGGGTTTAACTCTCTGGTAAAAAATCCTGGAGGTGTCCCTCCCCTAGCATCTTGGAAATGCTGCCACCGATTTCAAAAGCGTCGCTGCCATTTCTCAAGCTCAGGAAATCCCAGCGACTGGGGACAGGGAGGAAAATGTGGGGTGCTTGCCTGACCCGCTGTGCAATAGAGTCAGCAATCCTCAAATCAGAGAAACGTCGGCTGGATGTGACCTCAAACAGTCAGCGACACCAGCCCCCTCCACTGAGGCTGGGCCATGGAAAGCTAGATCACCCCTGATAGGGGTCTCTCCAGTCCAGCGACAGGGATCCCACAGCCTCCCTTGGAAGCCCATCCCAGAGGGTTAGAAAGTTTCTACTTCAATCCAACCTAAATCCCCCTTGTTGCAGATTAAGCCCATCACTTCTTGTCCTACCTTCACTGGACATGGAGAACAACTGATCCCCATCCTCTTTGTAACAGCCCTTCCTGGCTATGCTCAGGTTCTCCCTCAGTCGTCTTTTCTCAAGACTAAACACAGCCCAGTGTTTTTAAACTAGGGCCACGAGTCCAGACTCTGAGCACGGCCACAGACCTGTTGGGTGACTGGGCCAGTCACCTTCCTACGCCTCTGTTCCCCTCCCCCTTTTCCTCTCTTTAAGCTCCTGCCAGGGCTTTCCCCTTCCATGCAAGAGCTCAAAGCGTTTAGAGTAATTAAATAAGGATTCCCGTAACCTCACTGCCTCTTTGCCTCTCTGTGAAATTAAGTAACTTGCAGAGGTTGCAGCGCTCTCGAGTCCTCACGCCTGTGCTCGACCACACCATCTGTCCAGCACAGGAGACATCCATTAAGTGTCCCCAGCTCCGAGTAGGTGTCTGTTGATATTGAGGTGCATTAAACTGGAGAAAACAAAATCAGCCTGGATACGAGCTGCAACAACTGCACAACAAGCCCCAGTGAAAGTCCGAACACTGTGTGACTCTCAGGCCTTCGTCGTCCGTTTCGCCCTTTGCACGCAGGTTTTCACTTGAACCACCAGCTGAGGGAGACCATCACGAGCAAATACCGCAACCGATACCTGATGATCGACTTTGACAGCTTCCTGTCCTGCATGCTGCAGCTGGAAGCCATCTTCAGTAAGTGCCATCTCCCGCTAGGCTAACAGATGATTAGCAGCTCTGCCATCGGTGGTGGTGCAGATCTACACCTCTCCAGCGGCAGAACCATGTGCACAAATGACATGCTAAGAACACCCCAGTGTCAGCAACCATTCGTAACCCCTCTTCTCCCCACCTTTCCACTTCATCTAATCTGTCTCCTCAGAATGAGCCGGGAGAAATAAAGCCCTTGCAACGTGACCCGGTAGCAACCCGGGTGCTAGCTGGGGGAAGGGAGAAATAGGAGAAGAGATGGAGAATTTTAAAGGGGGCTGAAGGTGAGGAGGAGAGGTTTGAATCCCATGCAGGAGATTCAGAGATGTTAAGGCCAGAATGAATCATTCTGACCATCCCAGTCTGTCTCTCCTGTTCAGCACAGGCTGGAGATCTCACCCAGTGACCTCAATAGCGAGCCCAGGTTCTTACTGAACTGGGGTGTGTCTTGTAGCAAGAGATGGGAAGCCGGCACGAGAACGGGCAATAGGGGGGAAGACACCGTCAGAGCAGGGTGTGAGGTTACAGCACTAGCTGAGCTTTGGCTCCCCGTATTAATCAGTGGGTAACCCAGCTGCTCATTTAAGAAGAGGATTTAAAAGCAATCTGTGTGGCAAGCCACATGACTTTGGAAACAGACCTAAACTGGAACAATGGCTCAGAATGTTATAGGCACGTGATGTCAACTCCAGGGCATGTTGGGATTGCTGAATTTCAACACCGTGGAATCAGTGATGCAAATTGGGATGTGAAGGGGGGGAGAGGAGCGTTATGTGGCAAACAGCTGCCTGCTAAGTCTCGCTTCCTTTTTGTCGTGGCAGGGCAGTGCCAAGAGTACGACAAAGCCGGTGCTGGGACGATCACCATGACGCAGAAGGAGGTGAGAAGCCCGGGTTACCGCCTCTCGCTCATAGCGGCTGCTGATCTTTGCCTCACGCTGGGCGCTAGCTGAGCCGAGACCCCTATTCCTTTTGCAGCAGCCATTAGTAAGCCTGAGACTCATGCTCACGAGCTTCGGTGTTCAGGCTGCCCTGCCCTGCTGTGCGGCACCACCTCATGCCCCACCGCTGGGCCTGGGCATGCACCAGATCATCCTCGTGATCACCCCCTTGTCTTGTCCTTCAAGAGAAGGCATTAGGAGCATCTGCTCAGCAGTGGAAGGAAGAAGGTCTGGTTTGAGCCAAGCAGGACAAACTCCTCCCACTCAGCTCTGCAAAGTGCCAAACTGCTCCTGGGTCTCCAACCACTTTGCCGCTGCACCTCAATCCTGACTTGGAGGCCCCTCACCTCCTAGTACAGTGCCCCCACCACGATCTCAGCCCAAGTTCACCTGCAATCCCAAACCACAACCCCTCTCCCCTTCTTGTCCCCACCCCGGGCTCCTTCCCCACAGCCGTGCTTTTCCCCCTCGGTCCCGATCAGCCTCCCAACCCTGCTATACACTCCTGCCTCCACCCCACCACCGCTGCAGACGTCCCTCAATCTTGCCCATCTCCTGGCTATTCCACCCCAGACTTCCCACATACAGATCTGCCAATGCTCTCTATCACCATATTGCCTTTCCGGGCTTGGGCGTAGCTCGGACAAACCATGCCAGCCATCATGCTAGTGGCAAAGGACTAACATGTTTACCCAGTGCATTACCCAGCCTCCACCAGAGGGCCCTACTGAACACTCTGCAGGGGACAGAGTTGCAAGTATAAAAAATGCTAGTGAACTACTGGGCCACCCCTTGTATTTTTCTTTCCTACGACCCATGCAACCATCTTTTCTAAAGCAGCTTCCAACGGGGGTTCTGTTTTGCAGCACTTCTCTTGACACACAGCCTCGAAGATACACAAAGACTGAGGTTGCCTAAACGGTTCGGTTTTGTTTCTGCCTTTCAGTGGTTGGAGCTTGCTACCCTCACCTAAACTGGAAGAGGTGACAGAATCGTCTCCTGGGAGGATCAGCAACAAATACCTAACAAGATGCAATAAAAAAAAAAAAAAATCAGTTAAGGAGGATGCATTAGGAGAAATTGAATAGATAATTTTGCACTAATCATTTTGCACTAATTCCTAACATTCAAGGCCAGAAAGAACCATTAGATCATCTAGTTTGATTTTCCGTATCACACAGGCCAGAATAGTTCAGTGTTATCCCTGTACTGAGACAAGTAATTTGTCTGGCTAAAGTCTCTTCCAGAAAGTCAGCCATGATCTGAAATCTTTAAGAAATGGAGAATCTGCCACTTTCCTTGGGAGTTAATTCATGTTGTTACTCACCCTCCCTGTTAATCTGCCTTCCTTCTAACTCTGATTTGTCTGGGTTTAACTTCTCGCCCTTTGTTCTTGTTCTGCCTGTCTGTGCTAGATTAAAGAGCCCTTTCGCGGCAGATATTGTCTCCTCAGGAAGGTACTTATACACTAATCAGGTCACCCCTTGATCTTCTCAATACACTAAACAGATCGAGCTCCTTAAATCTCTCATTGTAAAGTGTTTTTTCTAGCCCTGGAATCATTTTTGTGGCTCTTTGCACTTTTCTCCAAATATTCCTCAACTGGTTCATCTCTTGGGATGAAGCAGGTTCGATCCTAGCTCCACAGACTGCTCTGCTAGGGCATGACCCTGCCCTTTTCAACATCCAGCTCCCAAGAGTGCAGGGGGGATCTGAGAAGGGGGTGGGCTGGGGAACATGTTGCTCATGTGGCTATGAGGGGTTACTGACAAACAATTTCCAATATGATGAACGTTTTTAGATGTTGAAACTGTCAATTTTCTGCCTCTTGGAATCTCAGCAGCTGAACCGAGCACCTAATTAAAAAATGTATCAAATGTATATATTTAAGGTGGGTTTATTTACTGTGGGTGAAAGCAACTAGCACAAATATATATTCTGGTTGCACCTAAGTGTCTGTCAACATTGCATTTTAAAACATGGCAGTGACTTTCAGATCCTAAGTCCACAGACTCAGGCTTGTGGGTTTCACGCAGCAGCACTAAAAACAGCTATGTAGACCAGCGGTAGGCAACCTATGGCACGTGTGCCAAAGGCGGCATGCAAGCTGATTTTCAGTGGCACTCACGCTGTCTGGGTCCTGGCCACCGGTCCAGGGGCTCTGCATTTTAATTTAATTTTCAATGAAGTTTCTTAAACATTTTAAAAACATCATTTACTTTACATAAAACAATAGTTTAGTTCTATATTACAGACTTATAGAAAGAGACCTTCTAAAGATATTAAAATGTATGACTGGCGCGCAAAACCTTAAATTGGTGTGAATAAATGCAGACTCGGCACAGCACTTCTGAAAGGTTGCTGACCCCTGGTGTAGATGTTCAGGCTTGGGCTGCAGCCCGGGCTCTGATGCCTGGGGCAGGTTGGGGAGCTCCACACCGAGCCAAATGCCTACAGGGCTGTTTTGGTGCCCAGTGGAAGCCTGAGCCTGTAGACCTGGACTCCGAGACTTGCTGCTGCCGGTTTTAAAATGCAGTGGAGATTTACTCGAAGAGCCTAAGTCATGGACCTTGCCCCGTAAGTGCTGCACACCTTTGAGGGTTTGGCTAACCACTGCAAATCCCAATAGAGCTGGGTATAAGATATAGACAAGGTCTAATTTGCTTTTCCCTTTTGCAAACCACCGTAAACATCACTGTCTTGCCAAACAAAAGCATTACAAATAAGGGCTACCGTAATGCAAATAATAATAAATGAGCCTGCTAAAGTCAAGAGCTCATTTGCATATTTCAAAACTGCATTCTAAAGGTCTTTGGAAAGAAACACCAAACAATTCATATACAGTATTTAAAAAGAAGAGCAATTTAATTTACACAGAAGTACTAAATGTACATAATTCTTTAAAAAAATTGTTATACACAATAAATACAGTACAAAATTATTTTATAGTACTATATTTTGTTTCGAACTGTGATAGCGTTCACTGGTACCAGCGGGGCAAGAAAGAAAAGGGGGTTGTTTTACTTGGTTAAGGGGTGGGGAATTTTCCCTCTCCTTTTTTGCAAGTGTTGCTGTTACTTTATTTCTATAGGTGGGGGGAGGGGAGGAAATGAACAGTCAGGGATGAGAGATTTACTTTTTGCCATAATTATTTTTTTGCATGTCTTCTTCTGGTTAATTCTACACCAGAGACAAGCTCAGGTGGATAGGGGCAGCTGAGAGTAAAAACTCATTAGCTGTCCCCCTGCAAAACTATGGAAATTAAAATGTGCAGAAAAGGGGTGAAAAGAACCCCACTCCCCACTGCGAAAAGAAAAAGGTATGGTCACTTCAAGTTCATTTCAAAATACTGGGAAGTTGTAAAAATGTTTTCGAGTATACTTCCCTGAAACAGTGAGGAAGCCAATGCGTATCAGCCTTTTGAACATAGGGGAGTCTCTGATTTGAAAGTTATCCATCTTGCAGAAAAAGGAAAAAAATAATGCTTTAATGATCCCAAGCCACTCTTTCTTTTAGATTAAAGAAAAAAGTAGAGACTAAACAAAAACCAAACAATTTCATACACATTTTTTTATATATATGCATATATAAAAAAGAAAACGCCAAATATTTTAGCCTGGGAATTGTCATTTCTTATTGCTACCTAACCAATCTTCTCATCACAGATAATGAAGGGTTAAGAGGGGCCACTGAGCGCTTTGACCTCTAGTGTTTGCAAGCCAATCCAAAAGGGGGTTCTCTCCTTGGATTTTTTATCTTCCTGCTCTGTGCCACAGAGCAGTGTTCAAATCCAAAAATAAAATCTCAGTAACAATAATTAAAAAAAAAAATCAGTCACCTTCGATTTGCTTGTCTTCTTATAAGCCCAGGCTACTGTGATAAAAGAGGAGACCTCCCTTGTTAAGTAGAACCAGTGCTTCAGAATGTATCAAAGGCAGTTCACAAGCAACAAACCTTAGAAAGTTTGTTTGAGAAGGCTTCTCAAATGGAGGAATTAAAATACACCTGGTACAAAGGCAAAATTTTTCAGGCAGTTTTGTGAACTGCTACACAGCATGAAGTGAATGGAAAAGCAACACTGCTAATTTTTTTCTTTTAAATAAAATAGTATTAGAAAAACTTGTGGGCACAGAGGTACAGATCTGATACATAACTATCCAAAAAACCTACATCAGTGGTGGATGGTCTAATGTTAAAATACTCTTGTCAAAGAAAAAAAGTAGACCGTAATTTTTTATTTTTCATTTTTGGTTAAATTATGCCCCCTAAAAATTGTCTTAACTAAACTGCAGATTTTCCTTAAGACACAAACTTTTCTCTACTTCACAAGACACATAAAGGGTTAAAGAAGAAGAAATTGATGTTGAAGAATAGTTTGGGTGAGCAGTCACTGTCCAAAACTTTCTACTTTCTCCAGCAGTCATTTCATTATCGTTTGACGGTGTAAAGAATGGCGATGTCTTTTCCTATATTGCCATTTTCCAACAAGGACAACACCTCAGGGGACATGGGGACATTCAATTATGTGCATAAAGGAGTTGGAAGTGAATAGGATGGTAACAAACACTAATGTTGGACTTCATTGTTTCTGTCACAGGTAAAAAGCGGTTAGCTAATAAATGGTGTGCAAGTGACACTAAGGCCAGGTGGTAAAAAGAAAGCCTGCATGTGTTCCATTCCCAGCTATTCATCTCCCAGTGGACTAGAACACGTGTGTCAATTCTGTACTTGCATAGCTGGAAGGACCTGATTGCATAAGCTTTTCTATTCTCCTTGTCAAGTGCGTTCACAGCTACGAGCGTTAAATGCACACACTGAAATATGCTGGTTTATAAAATGTCTTGAGTATTTTTGATCTACACTGTGTGCATGAGCATGTAGTGAGTTGGGAGTAAGGTGGCAGAGGCAAGAATGATTGTGAAAAATTAACACTAGCTATAAGAATTGAAAACAAGGAACAATACAGGGGATTCTGGTACGTTCAAAACTCCTCAAGAGTGACCTGCACCCATTTCTTAAGGAGGTTTGTGTTCACATAAAGGATCCAATTACTTACTGCTTAAAGCCACCAGTCCTCCTGCAACAATAACTCCTCTTCCTCACTGCTTTTTAAAGCAAACTCATTCTTGGAAAATACTTGCTTTCATCCACAGAATTGCAATAGCTGCCTCTGGAGTTCCAAATTAATTACTTTCCCCTTTTTATATTTCTTGGTGTGGAGTAATGAGGGGCATATGAATACTTTTAAGGCCTCTTTTCAGTAAGACATGAGGACAGGAAGAGAGGAAAGTAATAGGGTCCAGATTTTCATATCCTCACCATCCAGAACAGTGGGACCTGCTGGGGGTTGAGTATTTTTGAAAACCAAGTGATTTCATTTATATGCCTAAATGTGAGCTGTTGAGTACTGAGCCATCTTGAAAATCTGATCCCAGAGGGAGAAGAAGAAAAGTTGCTGACTCCCTATATTTCTAGTTGAGTCTCTTGAGCTATAATGCAAGAGCAGGCTGTTGGATTTTCAATGGAGTTTGCAGATTTTAGGACAATGTTAACCACCAAAAATTGGTCCAGAAAGGAAAAGATACCTTGATGATTTACAAATATTCACATATCCTCAAAGACTGAGTTTGAAGTCTGTTTGTAATGAGCATATGAGAATATGTAGGAATTTGAATGCAGTTATGGCTAATTCCCAGGCCCTGGAAATGAGATTTATGATTTCTTCTTGGAAAGAAAGGGAAGTAGCAAAAAAAAAAAAAAAAAAAAAAAAAAAGATGTTTGGTTAGTGGCTGAAAGCAGTTCATCTGGCTTCCTATCAAGAGCTCAAGCAGCTAAGCTATAGCACAACTTGCTGGGCCTAACTTGTTCTGTTGGTAAAACACTGGGACATTAGCCAAGGGGGTAGCCTGTGTTTAATCTGCAGCCTGACCATGTGTTTTTCACATGCAGAAAGCAGGAAAAATAACATGGATTTGGAAATATATGAAGCAGCTAGTTATTAGGTAACTCCCAGAATGAGGCCAAACAGTTTGGTCTCTTAAAGTATACATTCAGAAGACGAACTGGAGCCTCTAAAATATGTAAGAGGGTATTGCATGTGTGAAAAAGGATTTAGACCTACTTTTAAAAATAAATTTATGATAATAAAAAAGAGACAACAGAAAAAAGGTTAGGGGAATTTCTGTCAACCGTTAAGAGTCACACTGCAACCAACTTTAATAGTGGCCAAAAAGGGGTTTAACCATGAGTTTGGCCAATGTTGACAGTGTCAAACAGTAAATCTGCTCCAGCCCACTCAGGAACCTACAACAGAAACTTTTAAAACATTAACTTTTTTCCTTAACAATACAGGTTTAACAAAGCATGGGCCCATGCACCCTGGCTGCCCTGCCACGTTAAAAACCTGATTAACCTTGTAATGCCAGAATAGACAGGGCTAAAGATCCAGAACTTGCAGCCTGAAGGAACCCACTGATGCAGCACGTCAATGAGATTCACAACAGGTGACTAGTGCCAGCGCGTACAACGCAGGGGTCTCCTGTGATAGCGTGGGAGTATCCTGACCCTGACTCACCACTCTGCACTTGGTACTGTCCCTGCATAAATCAAACGGATCAAGTACCAGGTGATTAGCCAATTAACAAGGGGATTCAGCTGTCTGTTGATGATGGTTCAGAGAGAGAGCTAGGATGGAAGGATGGAAGGCAGAGCAAAGGAGTTCAGGATTTCAGAGTGGTGAGATTTCTCTCTCCCTTCTGTCCTGGGCCTTGGTAGTAGATAGACTTGGAGAAAAGTTTATGTGGCGGGAACCAAACACTTCTACAGTATACTGTAAATAAAACACATGGTGGCCAGCCTACCCAGGAGTGTGAGAGGACTGTTTGCAGCAAGGAACCCCAGGAACCCCAAACTGTAACACTCCCTCACTTGGCTCCTCAGGTTACATATTATACCATGACCCAGGACAGGCACTGACTGGGTGCCGAGCTGCTCTGACTCATGTGGCACAAGCTGTGCACATTGATGGCTGGTGGAGGACTGTTACGTAGGTGTGAGCCTAAAGATTCGGGGGAATCTGGGCCCACTATAATCTTAATTCCCGCCCCTACATTTGTGGAAGCAGCCTTTACGCTCATAAAATATCTCCCCAACCCCAGTACTAGAGACACATACGTACTTGCAGACTCACAATTCTAATTCCTCCAGAGTCAGCAAACTTTCTAGGAGGCCAGTCCTCCTTCCAGTGAGGTCATGGGCGTTTTACCATTGATTTCAATGGGACCACAATTTGGAAGGAATTCATTGGGCTATACAGAATATATGAGAGACTGAAATGTGGAGGGACTGGTGTTGGTGGTTGTGCCTTTTAAGGTTCAAATCTTGTTGTGGGGATTGCTGTGAAAAGAAAACACTAAACTTCCATGGAATAAAGGAGGTGGTGGCCCCTTACAGTTAATCAGCACACAATGCTAACAGGCTTCCTTCCACAGGAGTCTGATAGCAGCTGCAATTCAGGACATTCATTAGGGGTGTGGGTTGGAGATGGTAAAACTGTAAATAAGTTTAAGAAAGGGGAAAAAAAGAAGCAGAAAACTTCGAAATTCAAATGCCTCTAACTGATAACACTGACAATTTTCTCCCTTTTCTGTTCACCAACTCTCTACTTCGTCATCCAAAAGGATGGTAATGCTAACAGGCAGGTCCTTGGCTCCAGGCTCACAAAGAGATGTTTGCCTTCCTTTCCCACCCTCCCTCAGGGACACTTTTGCAAATTCCATAGCTCTGGTAACAGGAGAGAGACTGATATCAGAATAATGTACATCTGTGTTAATGTCACAATCTCTGCAGTCTGATATTTCACTCTGTGAGATCTCTCTCTCTTATATATGCAGGAAATTCTACATTATCTCATGAACTGCTCTTCGTTTTGCAGGTATCTGTCAAGCCATATGGTGGGAGGTGTGTGTATATATAAGAGCACGGGACACAGAGAAGTGCCACTTCTGTGCTACCTCCATAGTTACAATTTTTCAGTAAGCTGCCCAGACAAGGGAGTAGCTGCCACCTGCTTTTCTCTGAATGCCATGCTCTGAAGATGTTCTCTAAAGGGAATTTCAGCACTGAAGGAAAAAAGGAGGAATCTGTTTTAAAAAAATACAATTGGTGAGATAAATATGAGGAGGATTGAAACCCATTAATTTATAGAACTCAGTGCACAGGAGAAACTGAAGAAAGAAATACTGTGAAGGATCAAAAATACTAAAAGATGCTAGAAAACAGGCTCACGCTTTCATTTGAGACGGGGAATCCCTCAGTGGCTGTAACACAACACTCTGCAGTTTTAAGTGTTATCAACCCAGTTGTAAGCAATGTATTTTAGAGGAGCCTGAGATTCTCACCCAGTTGATTTTTATTGTGCATTTATTTTAACTTCCTGTTAATTTATTGTTACCCTCCTGATATTTCACCACTTCTTAATCCCCACTTTGGGCAACTAAGAGCACTGGGAGTGGAGTGCAAATTACTTTAACCAGGCATCTCCCTTTGATCATTATCTCTCGTCTTGCCTATTGATAGAAAAGGAGATGTTCTTTTGCAGAGTGACACCCCTTTACACACGTCCACTCCAGGCCAGCAAGAGGAGATACATTTCCTCACAAATCCAATTCTCCCATCCTGGTTTGAACTGTGGGATCCCATCTAAAGCAGCATGGGCCTGCTAACACGAGAGACTCCAAGCAGGTGGTGTGCTGATATTGCAATCTGTTTGTATGGTACATACCACTCCTATCGTGTGGTAGTGAATGACATCAATAAGCTGTTGAAGGAAACAGGACTAATGGCACATCACAAATACTTGATGGCACTGACGCAAAGCCTTAACTCTTACTACCACCAATAAAAAATGGAGGTAGAATCAGTGAAAAAGCTCTAATGGGATGAATGCCACACATACAGGTTACATCGTCTACATACATTCAGCATACATGCATACAATTAAGTCATGGTTACATACACACCCATGTGGGGGAACAGTGAAAAGAAACCAGGTATTTCCACTGTCACCACACATTTGGGTAAAGAAATACTAAGGCTTGAGTGGGAATAAATAGATCCTCCTCAGGGTTTCTGGCATTAGTCAATGTACATTTCTGGAAGGGTTTATGTCTGTTATTTGTAGTGAAATAAATGTGATCTTGCCCAGCCCACATTTCCTGGCATTTTCTGTATCACAGTGTTCTCAACCATTATCCACGTTAGAGTGACCATGAGTAGGGCGATAAGCTCGCATCAGAGAACAGGAAGACTGAACTGGAAAGACAGAGCCCTCGTGCAGTGAAATCAATGTTATAAGATGTTTCGAAAGAGATTGTGGTTGGAATCCTTAGCACAAGGCAGGTGTTAGAACTCAAACCCTGACAAAGCCACTAGAAGTTTGTCAGCAAAAGGCCTGGAATTTGATCTGTCACAGCATCCACCTGCTCATATAAATTTAATAGGGCTTCTAAACCTCCCTGTATGCCTCTGAGTTCCAGTGCCTGCAGGATGTGGAAAGAGACAGACAGAATGGGAAGAACTAAAGGAAAAGGAAAATCAGGAACTGATCAAAACCAAACACGCCAGGGGACAAGTGGGCTGGTGGCATGGTAGAAGAGTCCAGCACTGCTATGAAGAGGATGATTTGGGTTTGTCACTCAGTCTAATACTCTCACATCCCAGACTGCCTGGGGCTAGCAGTGCTGCTGAAGTGGAAAGGCAGGAGTACATTGTGGCATTCAACAGTCTCCTCCTCTAACTGATTAGGGAGAGGCATTGATAGGTCCCTAAGGGAGCCCTATCCAGTCCTCCTTAGTCAGGAGGCTGATGGTCATGACACAGGGTCTCAAGAGTACATGTTATAACCCCTCTCCCCCTCCTTATGGCTTTAATAAGGAAACAGGCGACCCCAATGGGAAAGCAATAAGATGAAGGTAACTGAGTATAAGAAAACATTTAAACAACAACAAATGATGCAAAGCAGAAATGTAAAACATGTAAACATTCATTTGGCATTTTTGCTTTCTGCCTTTGCCTAGCTCCAAGCAGAACATTGCAACACGATGCCTTGGCCCCAGCCTGTTCTCTTATCAGCACACCCCCTGCCTTGGAATGCTGCAGGGAAATGCCAGACCAGCTTCGCTCCTAACACAGCTTGAATACACTTTGCCCGGTTGCTACCAAAATATCAGGTTGCCATGGAGTACAACAAAAAGCTATGTAACCACCCCGCTCAGCGTAAATGATTGCATGATATTCCTCTCTTCCCCCATCTCCCCTGTGCTGCTCCTGCTAGTCCTACCTACAGCTACTCCCAAGGGAATTGTTTCTCTTCAAGTTGTAGGAGTAAAACATAGATTTAGTTGGAAACTTACTTTCTTTTTAATGATTAGTGTTTGCATTTCCTTTCTTGACTATTTTTTTGCCCTTTGTTGACCAACAAGAGGTTCCACAAGCCCATGCTTGATTCCTGAAATAACTTAAAAATGAACAATAAATTTTGCCTCTGTGGCAATTCCTGCAGAATCCCCTTTTGCCTCACACTGGCTTGACTTGCAATCTGTTCAAAGTTTAAGATGGGGTGGGGAAACTGATCAATCAGATATTCAAATTAGCAATTTGTTACAGAATCTAAATTACACAGCCAGCACTACCTATGGGCCCCATCAATCCCCTCCCACCCGCCTATTTGCTTCTCACTTGCCGTTATAGGGTGTATTTGATGAGACGAGTGTATTGTAAATCCAGCCTCAGCTTGTACTTTACAACATCCAAAACCCATCATATAAACACTTGGATGAAGCATCATTAGGACACCCTCTTTCCCCACTCCTGCTGGTGCCAGGCCCGAGCCATCGGGTCTCTGGGTAGGCGGCACCACTGACACCCATGGTGCTCAACCGTTTCAACCAGCAAGAGCTTCTTCTTCGGTCCTTGCTTTCTATTCAGTTTCTGCTCAGTTTGGTTTTCTGTTATCTGTTCAACGTCCTTGCTCCAAGGCTGCCATTGTGATTAGGGGCAAGGTAAGTGTCTGTACGATGGACAGGTGAAGAGAAAGGGGAGGAAGAGGAGTTGTACGAGGAGGAGGGTGTCCGGATATTCTGACCCCCCGTCTGAGGTTGCTGCAGGTTGAGAATGCTGTCAATGGCACTCTGTAGGTGTTCATTAAGGGAGTCGTCCTGGGGGCTGTCACTGGAGAAGCTGGCATTATCCACATCAAAGGACTCCGACTTCCTGCGCTTGGCTGGAGGCAAGGGAACCTCCCAGGTGAGCTCTGAGCCAGAGCTGTGGTCAGGGGGCTCTGTTTTTATCATTCCATGATAAAACTCATCCTCTACTTCTGCAAGTTCCTTCATAAGGCCACTGGTAGAGTCATCGGTCTTCGGAGGGGCAGGGCTGTCTTGCATCACCAGAGAACGGGCATCGCTCCTGTTGAAAAACAGGAGCTTGGAGCTCTCCTCTGGCTTGCTCTTCTCTGTCACCACCACAGTTGGGGTTTCATGTGTTTTGAGAGAAGTGATCACGCCTTTGGAGCCGTCCTCCTGCTTGATCACAAGGGTGCTGGGGATCGTATCGACCTTTGGGATGCCTCCCTTCGGATAGGCATCAGTGGCTTTATCTGCTATAAAAGCATCCACGTTTTCTCTGTAAGTCTTACGAAGCGGAAGCCTGCAGTAGGTCACAATGGGTTTTTTCTCCACAGGTGCTGAGGTTATGTGGTCAATAGTCCCGTTCATTTGCCCGGCGGCGGTGGTGGTGGCAGCTGAAGAGTGCTGGTCACCTGTTTTGATGACTGTGCACACTGGAGGCGGCTGGTGAACTGGGTCCAAGGCAGTATTGTGCACCACCTTCCTGAGACCAGCCTCCTGCTTGATCTTCAGCTTAAGCCCAATCCGGCTCCGTGCCTCGTAAGTTTTGATTGGGGGCTTGCTCCTCGAGGGTAGGGCATCCTCATCTCCATCCAAAGAAGGCGAAGCTTTTGCCCATGTGACAGAAGGGGAGCCTCCGCTGTGCTTGATAACCAATTTGGTGGGGTGGATCTGGGTGGCTGTCTGCACTGGAGGCACCTTTAGATTCTCAGAAGCTGGGGTGATGCTGGACACAGAGGATAGAGCCAGAGAGGAAGTGAGGCTCTGTGAGCGAGATGATGATGAAACATACTCATCTGCAACAAAAACACAATGTCACAGTCCAGCCAAAGCAGCACACGGAGACGACACCCAGCAGAATGGTAACAATAAGTGTGTGTCAACCCTAAAACTAATAATATTTTTTTTACTTTCCCTAGCATCTAACGATTACCCTAATTAACTAACTCATCCAAAAAAATCCTAGTCCATGAGGGAAGTTTTATCTCTATTTTACAGCAAATCACCACCAGAGCTGGGATTAGAAACCCTGGAGTCCGGACTCATATTCCCTTTTTTCAATCACTAGACACTCTCTCCTTCAGGAGAAAGGAGCATTTTGGCATCTCAGCAATTCCTTACTTTTGTCAACAAAATTAAATAGATTAAGTTTTACAAATCAAAACACTTACCCTGTTCCAGTCGGGATTTATTTTCTGTTCTGTAATTCCTGCCCCCCCTGCTAGCTGCTTCTTCTGTTTCTCAGCCCCTCTTCTCTTTCTCTTAGCTAATTTTCTTTCCTTCTGCCTCCTATATGGTTTAGTCTCTTACTGGCTCAGCCTTCCCCATGTGCTTTCACTGAACACACAAGGAGAGGAACACAATCATTCAAAAAGCCACCTGTGTTCCTTTGATCATGAGTGCCCAGCAGGAACCATTTCAGAGCCCTGGTAATTTGGTTGTTCATGTTACAGACGCCACTGCCTAGTTGCTCTTTCTTCTCTAGGCTGCACAGATTTTCTCCTTGTTCCAAGGCTCTTTCCAGCTTTTTCAAGTTGAGCCAAGCAAATATATATTACCGTGAAAAGATGCCATAAATTTACACAAACTCATTAGTATAAAAGCACTCAAAATCAGGTCAACTGAGAACTGTAAGCAATTGATCAGGAACCTACAGACTGCACCTAATTTGTGTAAAATGGAGAAGACTGCAGCCACTGACTTCTTTGATACAGATCGACAGATGGAGGAGCCTACAGAACCCAACACACTGCTCAATCTTGCTCTGAGCAGCCCTTCTACTCCGATCATAAAGAAGCGTTGTAAAATGGGACTTGCAGTCTCTGCAGACTGACCTCTCTGTATTCAGATGAAGTTGGCTGAGAGCTGGCATGGGCCAGCTCACTGGTTTACAAGTTTTCCACTCCTCCCTCAGTAACTTAAAAAGGTAAGAAAATAATGTGCCTAGGGAGAGGTGGGAGAAGCAGCATATGAGTAAGTGACGTGCACAGATAGAAATAATGTCTCCTTAACCTGGTTTCTCCTTTGCTAGCTGTTTATCAAGAGCCAGCATGGTCTTTTCTTCCTGAATAAACATTCGATCGATCATCACCATCTCTGCAGAAGGGCTGACTCTCTGCAGACCAAAAATGAAAACAGGTGAGAGGTGGAGGAAAAGAACAACACAGTAGCCATAGTACAGAAATTAGGGGCCCAATCTTCAGCTTCTGCTTTAGGGAAACCAAGCACTAACACAACGGTGAATTACCTTGACATGTCATTGAGTAGTATTTGTTCTCATGGAGCTGGCACAAGTCTTACCCATGCACTGGAAGGCACTTTTCCTCGCTTAGACATTTGGGAAGGGTTTTTTGGTAGTAGTTTATAGAATGGAATCTCTGTCTTTCTTACAGCACGGATAAGGAGTAACAATTTTAATATAAACTTGTAATCTAAGTTAATGGGTCATATTTCTGGGGTGACCAAGCTCTCCTGTCCCCATTAAAAAAAAAGTTCCAGGCTTGCTGCAAAATTACCCCTTGCTAATCATAGAATCATAGCACTGGAAGGGACCTATGTAAATTAATGTTTGATATTACTTTTAAATTGAAATGTCTTGTTTCAATTTAAAAGTAAAATCAAACATTAATTTACGTAGTTGTGAGGAGTTCCCCCCAAAGGTAAAAGCCTTTTCCCCAGTCTCCCTACTTGCAGCTTGATCCTATTCTCACTGAAATCAAGTGAAAAATTCCCATTGACTTCAACAGTGCAGGATTGAACCCTTATTACCTTAGCATGGTCATATTTAGTATGTGACACTGCAATTTAAACTCTCATTACAAATGCATAGGATAGATTAGAGAAGACCAATAATCATGCTAACCTTCATACTATTGAGCACCGTAGCACATAAAGGCCAGTCTTACCCGAGACTCCTCTAAGAGCAGCAGGCGGTATTTGTTCAACATAGCTTGTGTGCGTTTCAGCAGTTGGGTGGACACTGTTTCAAACTCTTCATCTACTAAAAGAAGAGGTAAAGAAAGAAGGCCATTTGGTTTTTTATATACACGCATTGTTGGGGTTATCTCGTTAGCTCTGAAAGGAAAGTCTCCATTCCCTGAAAGACATTTTATATGACAAGGTAAATGCAGAAACAGGACTAATATTCTAGATCAATGTTGGTGTTACTAGAGGACCCAGCGGCAGCAATTGTGATTGCTCCTTCAAATGCTTTCCACATCAGCTTAGGTTTCTTCCCAAAGCATGTGGCTAGTTTTAATTGTGCACATGATCATGTGATTGGTCTCATAGCTTAGAGGGGCAATGGACCATTGAGACAACAGATATTTTTCTCTGTGTAACATCAAGTGGTTTTAAACTCTCCCTACACGTTCAGGATTTGAGACTGCAGATTATTGCCAGGCCAGGAGCTGGCTTTATGTCTGGATTGCAGTACAGCGCCAAGCAGTGAATCAACTTGACCTTTGGAGCAGAAGAGTGCTTCAGCAGACAGTTTTGAGGAACACAAGAACTGCCAGACTGGATCAGACCAAGGGCCCATCTAGCTCAATATACTGTCTCTGACAGTGGACAATATCAGATGCTTCAGCGGGAGGGACACAAAACACCCTAAAAGGACAACTACAGACTAATTTACCCAAAGGGAAATTTCTTCCTAATTTCCTCCCTACCCCAGCAGAAGAGTTTATGTCTATATATTTTGTATCCTGTCTAATTGTAACCGTGGATGTTCTCATTATTCATCTACATCGATAAATCCTTTGACTCCTGCTAAGCTTATGGCCTCCATCATATCTTGTGGTAACAATTTCCATAGGTTAATTACGCATGGCACATAAATGTAGGGTATCGGTTTCCAATGAGCTGCCTTTCAATTTAATAAAATGCTCCCCTTATTCTTCTGTTATAGGAGGATAAATAAGAGCACCTGATTCACATTCTCTATACTGTTCATTATTTTACATATGGATACCATTTAGAATAAAAGAAAATCACAGCCTGCAGACAATTAATATAACAATGTTTTTTTCCTGAATTTTAACACTAGAGTAAGTGATCCTTCCTGCTTCAAATGCACATTATGACAAACAGGTTTATCATCTTTCTTAGTGGAAAGAAATAAAGAATGACACTCCCCACAAAGCTATATGCAGTGTTGTTGTAGCTGTATTGGTACCAGGATATTAGAGAGACAAGATGGGTTAGGTAATACTCCTTGCAAAGAGAAGAATGATACAACTACATGGGAAGAAGAGGTTGAACTCCCTGCACTAACTGATAATGTAGAAAACTTCATAAGGCACATATACCACACAGATAAAGTGAGTGAGTTTAAAATTATTAATGTTTGTAATAAACTTTGAAAGTGTACAGCACTATGTATTAAAACTACTCATAGTTTTCTCTTCTACAATGCCTGGATGTTCAAGGGGTCTTTTACAAACTATGCACAGCACTACTAAAATTATTTTGGGGGAGTTCTATCGTCTGTGTTATACAGGTCAGACTAGATGAGCACAATGGTCCTTTCTGGCCTTGGAATCTATGAAATGCAGCCACTTCTGGGGTGGAGGATGGCAAACAGCAAAGCAACAACAGGGGAAAGAACTTTTGACCAAGGAAACCAGGCTAAACTCCAACTCTTATGAAAAACCCTAAGGGATCATTAGTGGCCTTACTGAGCAGACAAGAACTCTCTTTCTAATATCTGAGGGGTAGCCGTGTTAGTCTGGATCTGTAAAAGCAGCAAAGAGTCCTGTGGCACCTTATAGACTAACAGACGTATTGGAACATGAGCTGCCAGATTTCAAACGTGGTTCCAGGAAGTTTATTCAGGTTTTGGGGATTTCATCTTTTTTCTGGAGCGGAAGCAGAGCAGCTTACTTTTCTCTTTTCATGGCTGGACAAATCCATTTTTCCCCGTGACTCACCAACCGGGATCTCTCTCATGTCAACATCAGAAGAAGAGGCCTGAGTTTACTTCCTGAGGGTGAGACCCACCTCCGTTCTGTTGCTTAGTGAAGAAGCCCTGCTAAGTTTAAAACACTTTGCTATGGCTCTAGGACTTTTAGTTATCATCCTTCCTTGTCTACACAGCTGAACTTACCCTTTCTGTAGTCGTGCATAGAGGGAAGCATCCCCTGGTAGACATGATAGGGTAGAAGCCTTTGTAAGGCATCTTCAAATGATCGGAATGAAGTTTTATAGTCAGGGTGCAACACTGCTCCCTGATGTTTATGTAACTGTTCCAAGAAACTAAAAAAAAAAAAAAGGACAAGTCAGACAGTAGTACAAAGTGTATGGAAAACACAGACTCAAAAGCAGAGATATCTATAAAAGCATTACGCTGAGTGGTTGAAATTCTTATTGCTCCTCCTTCCAATATACATAGACTGTTTGCAGAGACTGAAGTATGATATACAGAGATGCTGTAAAGCTTACCTTCTATGTCTGCAGAAAATGAGCAGTTTTATGTGTGGAACATGAAATACACACATGTGCACACACGAGGAACACACGCACACACAATTACTTATCCTCGCTAATACTGTATATAGTTTTATGGTTGCCAAAAGGCACTCATAACTGAATTATGTAGCATCTTGTGAGATTTCTGGGCAGCAGCAAGAGGCTCATAGAACAGACAAAAGGTTCTTTTGATACAGGGAATGTGACTCAGACATCCTATAACTCAATTATAAAAGTGCCCCCTGGGAGCCTTCAAATTATATTACTACACAGTTTTACTAATTAAGAAAAATGTAATTTATCTTCCAGTTAAAATAGTCTCATCCTCCTGACACTAACAATAAAGTTGGTTGAGCTAAAATGGGCAGTGATGGAATGTGGACTGCTGTGCATGTGTGAAGTACTATGTGCAGACAGGCGCACACGGATATAAACAAAAGCAGCGTTATACATAGCTGGCTATGTTATAGGTGCGTGTGTGTGTGTGTGTGTGTGTGTGTGTGTGTGTGTGTGTGTGTGTGTGTGTGTGTGTGTGTGTGTGTGTGTGTGTGTGTGTGTGTATGCACGCACATGCTAAACACACTAACGCAAAAGGAGGATGAGTGCAATCAAGGAGAAGGAAGAATGACTGACCACACAGGAAAAGAACCACAGCAAAATTCTAGAAGAATTATTCTCTTCAGTGTGAAAATGTATATTCAATCAGCGTCACCCATGGGCTCTCTGGAGAGGCACTGAAGGGCATGCTATGTTACCAAGAATTGCCATGCCATGATAAAGTATTATGCTTCCTCCCCAGTAGAGTGGATTATGGTGCACAACGCTGCATGACTCCAAATTTAACACAGATGCCGGATAGTCTGTTAAACTTTAACCTTACTAGGCACTGCTTTCTTTAACTTCTTAGGCTCCAACACACTCTCTCTGGCAAACACTTACCAAGCTTCTTTGCTGGGCTGTAGTGTAGGAGTTTTTTTCAGACTTCCAAGCTTACTATCGTACTGGTAAGAAAAAAGAATGCACACGAAAGGACTTAGTAAGCAATAGATTAGTTTTACTCGGCAGAGAATGATGAACTAACGGAGGAAACATCCAGCTCACATTAGAGAGAACTCTTTCTGTTCAGTAAATTAGTACAAGGAAATTGGAGAATAAAATAAAATGGGATTGTGGGCAGGAGGAAATCAGTTGGATGATTTTGGAGATTCTGCCCAAAGTGCAGAAGGAAAGGGCTAATTCTAGCTGATGACTAAGAAAAACAGCTTTCCTCACTTTAAACATGGCAGCTTTCAGGCAGCAGAAAACACACAGCTTCCTTTCGAACTTCCTCACTGATAGCTCCATTTTTTTTTTAACTATTCTATTATTTGAAGGAAATAAACATTTGTGTACTCACCTGCTGCTGGGATGGGACTGGGACTGAGGGCATGAGTTGTGATAATCCTTTCCCAACTACCTGGATCTGCAAAGAGCCTTTTCCAAGATTCAGGCCAGAGATGGAGCTAATCACTCCAGGCTTCGCCTGCAGAAGAAACAAAGGATCTTTTATCTGGGATCCCAATATGAATTTAATGACTACAGATTGATTACCAAAACACACAGTAGGAAGCTACTCGTCAAGAGGATGTCAGTCATCAGTGAAATGACTTAGAAAGGAATTCCTTGTGTTGATATGCAAACATCTATGAATAAATCTTTTTTGATATATAATTATTTTAACTTGCACATCTAGAATGTACATCCCAACAGTATTTGCATGCCATTAAATAAATTGGGAGGCACATTAATTCCCTCAAGGAAGAGGAACAAAGCTCCCTTCCCCAGTGGTCTAATTAATATTAATAGGGATAATTGTTTTCTTTTTGTTTAAGAGTTCATAGTACTTATAAAATCAAACAATTATACGCCAAAGTCAAATGGTTTCTGAAACTTAATTCCTTTTTCTCACACAAAAAAAACAAACATGGAGTGAAACTCAGTAAGTTTTGTTCATCCTTGAAATGGACAAACTACTGTGAAGATGCATTAAAAAATGAAGCTCTCACCTGAACTGGCTGCTGTACGGCAAGAGGTGTTCCTGGTTTCCCTGACACTGTAGTCACTTTCCCCCCAGGAACAGCTGTGGAGCCACTGGAAAATGTTTTACTCTCTGCAGGAACTGGAGCAGCTACACCTAGCAAATATAAGCAGATTTTAAAACGAGCTCCAAGTTTAAACAATAGCAACATGTCTTGGATTCCTGCAGCATATTGCAGCTTGAAGAATCTTTATAGACTATCTAGAGGTATTGGGCAAAATTTTCAAAGGCACCTAAATGACGTATGTGCTTTTGAAAATTTTGCCCATTACTTCAGCTATCACTGAAATGCAGCCACCTCTGCCAGCGGTTTAACAGCACACAGCAACACTCCACAATAGGGCAACAAAAGAAATGAAAAAGATGACCACTTAATTCAACTGAATACTAATGCAGGGGATTGCAGGGAAGCAGAATGCAATTATCAGGACACCAAGGCTAAACACCTCTACTCTTGAGACATGTGCCAGGGAATCTTAACTATAAGGTGGGAGAAATCTTAGTTTTATACCCATGCAAAAATCATTACTATCAGCAGAGCAGAAAGTGACTGAAAATCAAAATACCACCCCGCTGTAAATACGTTTTTTTTTAAACAAATGAAAATGTGGACTTTTTTATCAATACCTCAGATTCATTTATTCAGTGTACCATGAGCATAACATTATAAAAACAGTATCCATTTCCCATTTGTGAAAGTGCATGGAAGCAGCTGATAGATGCCTAAAATAATTGATAGGCACAGTGTATAAACCTAAATAAGTAAATAGAACGAGGGAAAATATAGAGCACCTGTAGTCTAAAATTCATCCCTGTGTGTTGCGGGGAAGAATAAGGCCTGTGCCTGATTTAAGTCCCACTTAAATCTTTAAATTAGTGTTTAAATGAGAATTAAGTGGTGCACTGACCCTAACCTAGCCTTCAGCATGGGGTGAATTTCACCCATGGGTTTCAGAGAGCTTTACACAAGAAGGTAAATATAATTATTCCTGTTTTTCAGATGGAGAACTGGTGGCTGAAAGAGTGAAGTGTCTTGGCCAAAGCAACACAGAAGGTGAGTAGCAGAACTGGTATTAAGGATGTCTCAACTCTCCATCCATGGCCCATATCTGCTCTACCATGTTGCCCCATAATCAGTTGAGTTACTTCAGATTTATACTCTGTGAATGAGAACAGCATTTGGCCCTTGGACTTCCATGAAATTTGAGGGCACTCAGCAGCTCACATAATCAGGCCCTTAGAGAGACAGATGATGAAGTTCCCAACATCACTTTCAGAATAGCTTTTCTTACTGTATAGGCACTTTGAAGTGTGAAGGGGGGAAAAGAGGGAGAAAGAGGAAGTTGAAAGTCACAGTCCAGCAGAAATGCAACAGAATTTCCCCTTCCCAGACTGTTTCCTCTCCCTGAGCACACATGAGGCATGGTTTGTGCAGCTTCCGCTGATGTCTGCTGCAGCAGTGTTGCGAGCTGCGCTGGCTGCCCTCCTCCACTACCACCTCCTCCTCCCGCTCTCTCCTTGTACTTGGCCCTTCCCAAGAACAGGAGCCAGCTCACTCGAACCTGCAGAAGGCTGGACTGCAGCAGGGACAGATGGCTGGCTGTGGACTGGTCCTTGCGTTGTTGTCACTGCTACTGGCTGTCCTTGGCTGCTAACCAGGACAGATGATGGCTGGCTGCTGAAGTGGCTCAGAGTTGATGACACCTGGCTGGTGGAAGTCTGGTGTTTCGTTTGCAGGATAATCCCCTGGGGCACCTGTGTTGGATAAGTGACAGAGGCTGAAAAGATGCCCTAGCACCATCTTTTGGTACATTTTATCCTTTTACCTTCCTTTTGAATCTGCTATGTACCATAAATATTTCTACCCAGCAGCAAAACATGGGAAGAAAGGGACCCTCCTTTGCTCTCATGTTTCCAACCCAGTCCATTGGCTTCTATCCTATAGCCCCAGGATCTCAAAGTTTTAGGCGGTGAATGTAAAGGAAACAAAAAAAGGTCTTTGCTTAGCAGTGGGAATCTCCAGGTCTGTCAGCGACAGGAATTTAAAATCACATAAACATGCCCTGCATGCTTGAAATACAGCAGACTGGATCCCAGACTAAGTCCTTTCAAGGGAAATTTATTTTTAATATGCAGGTTTTAAAAAACTGGAGCTTGGCTCCCCTTTCCCCTACAGATAAAGTGACAGTAAAGACAATATCTGATATGTGGATTGTAAAGAATTTTTCGGATGCTTTCTAAGACATAAGGCCCAAGCCCGCTCTCACTGAAGTTAATGGGAATCAACCTATTAACATGAATTTGAACGGACTGGGACCTACAGCTCCAGGGCTCAAAGTTCAAAGTACTAATATTTAGGCTTGGTTTACACGAGTGGTCCCCAACCTTTCCGTGTGGCAGGCGCCGAACGACTAGCCATTGAGGAGTGTGGCCGCCAGACAAGCAGCCAACAAAATGCTGCCGAGAAGCGGCAATGCCAAGAAAAGCTGCCACTGAAATGCAGCCGAGAAGTAGCGTCATCAAGAGGCGTCGCCGCCAAAATGCCGCGGCATTTTGGCTGCAACGCTTCTTGACATTGCCGCTTCTCGGTGGCATTTCAGTGGCTGCCTGTCCGGTGGCCAGTAGATGGGTGCACACAGATGCCCCGGGGCGGGCGCCATGGCGCCCGCGGGCACTGCATTGGGGACCCCTGGTTTACACTATTATCAGGTCAACATAAGGCAGCTTACGATGACCTAATTATGTCAGTGTCTACACCACAATGGTGCTTCTGCTGATGTAAGTGGCCCACTACACTGACTACATCCCAAAGGGGCTGATAGCTGGAGCCCTTCCCCCACCCCAGCCCTGACAGTCTGAGCTGTCAGTGGGGTGCAGGCTCACAGCTGTGATTCTCCCCCCGTTTCCCTGCCTCCTGGTAAGGGATTGCGAGGGGGGGGGCAGTGGCTGGGCTCAGGTTATCCTCTCCCTCACCCCAATCCCTCACTGGGAGGGTTCCAGCTGTGAGCCCCACATAGAGCTGACAGCCAGAGTCAAAAAATTAAATAATACCAGGTGAGAAACCAACGAGAATGTCAGTTTCATTGCTGGTAGGCTGCTGCTGTGAAATCGAGCCCTATACTGTTAGCCCTGGGGCCAGGGGCTCTCACAGCTGTGAGCCTGCTGGGCTGACAGCTCGGGCTATTGGGGGGGGGGGGAGGCCCAGCTGTGAGCCCCCTGCCTACAGATGAGGCTGTCATTCCCAGAGCTGCCAGGCTCCAACTGTCAAGTGTCCCATAATGCCCCATTTCAGTCAGTGGAAGTGCTCCTGGTGAGGACATGCACCACAGACAGAGGGAGCAAATGTGGATATGAACCAATGCTTTAATTATTCTGGTAGCTGTACTTCGACTTAAGGGGACTTAATTTTGTAGTGCAGGCAAGCCCTCAGGCTCCCTGGAAACAGGCTGAGACCCCAGCAGGGTTGAGTTCTGTCTGCTCTGCATGAATAGGAAAGATCCGAAGGGGTACTTTTCACAGGAGCATGTGTTTGTTTTTATCTCTGTCCAAAAATTTATCTCCATTTCGGTGCCTGAGTAATTCATGTTGCTGAAGAACTTGGAAGAGGCCAAACCCTGTAAGTCCTAAATATTAAATAATTATTTATTTTATGTACTATTTACATAGTATTTGGTAGCAAAGATACACTCAGGGCTTGTCTACATGAACAATTAGTTTGTGGCAAACCAGGGTGTGAATCTATATTGCACTAGTTTTCCGGGGACTAACTATTCACTTGCTAACGGACATTAAGAGTTAGTTAATTCACTTTAATCTAGTCCTCTTTGAAATGGGACTATCAAAGTGAACTAAAACTGTTAATGCGCAGCAGCAGGGTCCACATGGACAGGTAGTCTGCAGCAGGCTAAGACGGGGTAGAGCTTGCTGCAAACTAAGTTTGTTTAGACAAGCCCTTAAACAGCTCCAAAACAATTTAGAAACTATTCTACATTGTTACTGTTTCCTAAAGGCTGACAATGTGCCCATAATACTAAAATCAAGATAATTCCTTCCCAAAGTACTATTTTAAAAACAAACAAAACAAGATATAACCTTGGTAGTCCAGATGATCATTTTTTTAAGGTGGTGACTTTTGTGATTTGCATCTCTGTCCAGAAGAAGCTAGACTGAAAATCTCCAATTTCTAATCCCTATGACCCATCCATTCTCCTTGATGTATGAGGGTGTATTTTTAATTTCTAGAGGGTTATATTTCTACAGACCCAGGCCAAGTTTAATTTACCCTCTTTGATGGTAATTATTTACCTGCTGGAACCTGTCCAATAGCTGCTTCTGCTGAGGAGCGGGATTTGGAATTGCAGAGTGTGTCTGGAATTGATTTGGGACCATCTGAAAACTTCTCTGTTGTTCTGGTGTTAGGTGAAGGGTCTGGGCTGGGACTGGCGGTTTGATTTGGCCCTGGGAAGGGAACTGGAAATGTGGGGAATGAGTATGCTGAGACTCAGCTGGAGCCTGGATCTGGGATTGCAACCGTGCCTGAACCAGGGTCTCAGACTGGGGCTGGATCTGAGTGGCAAGCTGAACTTGTAGCTGCAGATGTGGAGGTGTTGCTAGCTGAGGTTGCCCTTCGGCCTGAGACTGGGGTGGCTGGAACTGTACCTGAGGCTGCGACGGGGGTCGTAAGGGGTGCTGGGTGGGACCGTGGGGGGATGATGTGATTTGATTCTGTATCACGTACAAGTTCTGCATTTGCGTTTGAGGGGTGCAGGACCGGGAGAGGGGTTCAGAAGGAGGCCTGGACAAAGTTTGTGGCTGGGAGGGAGGCCTTGAGTGAGGCCGGGAGGGTGGTCGGGAAAGTGGCTGTGGCTGTGATGGAGGACGGGACTGGTGGGGGGACTGCATCTGTGAGAGATGTGCAGGCTGGAGCTGGGGACTCTCCCCCATTGGAGGATGAGGTAGTGAATGGGACGGGGAGGCTCCAGGGAGCTTCTGTTGCCCTGTGGGTAACTGAAACAAATAAAGAAACAGGGAATAAGTTAGTTAGGACTAATGTATCTCACCACAATCCTTGCATGTTCTTCAGGCATTTTAGGGTATGTCCGCACAGCAAAAGCTCTACACGGACTAGTGTACCTGAGCTAGCTTGAATCCATCTAGTGCTGGCAGTAACAACAGTGACGACTGCACAGTGCAGGCTTCAGGCGTGAGGAGTACAAAGCCACTACAGACCCTGGGTATATACTCAGCTCACAAGCCGCACTCTCTTCACTACTACTATTACCTGTGCTATCTGGATGCAAGCCAGACCAAACAGGCTTGCCTGTGCACAACTTCTGCTGTGCAGATATACTCAGACTGTACTGCAGTGCAAACCACTCTTAAAACATAAAAAGCCTGGGGCTCCCAAACTACTTTTAAGTCCAGAAACCCCACTGAACTCAAGTCACTCTGTGAAGGGGTTTACCAAGGCATTGCCTACGGAAATAAGAGCTTGAGGAACTGAGCTCTTTCTACCACTCTTCCCCTCTGGTTTATTCAAGAGAAATGCTTCTTTGAGCTTACTGGAGCATATGTAGAGTGAGATTTCAGGGGTACAGTTTCCAGCTCTCATACCTTCCACTAGGGATGCTTGTGGGCATAGTACTATCATCTGCAGAAATATTGCACTGGCTCGCCGGCTTAGAAGCTACCTTCAAAAATGTTTTTAAAATCAGTAAAAGAAACAACTTGGGAATAAAATTTGAAAGGCATCTTGTACGGGTGTTCCTTAGCTTCTGAAAACAGCTTCAAGTCTCAGCCAGTGTAGTCAACCTTTCCCCAGAAAGCCTTACTGCAGGGGTACAGTGTTTGTACCAGTGTGCGTGAATGTAAATAAAGCCCAGCCCTTTTGCCTCACAACTGCAGCACCATGAAAAAGGGGAGGGAGAGGGGGTCCAACTTTATTTTTAGAATATATTTAGTTTCCTCTCCTAGAGCCCTTCTCCTCGTCTGAGCCCCCCGTAAGGCACAAGAACCTCCTTGGTTTTATTTACCCTCCTCTGTATTGCACCATCTTAGCTCCTTCCTAAGCTCCCTTTGAATAGCTTAGAACAACACTAGGCATATCTTTTGCTCCCTTCCCACGGGATCTAATCAAAATTAAAATGCCCTCCACCCAAAGGAGCAAGCCTGAGCCCACTGGTTCCCTGCATAGTACAGTACAGTACTACCACTACATTAGAGCCAACCCGCATTTTTAATGGTGCTAATCTTATGAAGGCACTGGCCACTGTGAGTCCCCTGATATGAGAACCTGGTCAATATCACGCTCTTCTATAAATTACGGGGGTGAAACTGATCTATTATAAAGTCAAGTTCTCAAGTCTTATTATGGCTAAGAAGAGCCTTTCGACTATCACATCATTTTAAGTCTACCACAGTCCTTATTATAACCATTTGCTACTAAAATATAAAGAATAAAAGAATAATAAAGCCTCTAGCAGGAACACAAATGTACCAGGAGAGCAGCGTGCAACTGTGAAGGGACAGAAGAAAAAGCATTGCAAGACAGCAGCAGTTTCCAGCACTAGTGAGAACCTGCAGGCAAGCAAGCAAGAGCAGCAGGAATTCAGAGAGCAGATGAACAGGCAAGTGCCACAGATGGACAACAAGGGCCAGAAGGGGGTACGTTTGGAAGGGGAAAGAAAGATTCAATTGGCCTGCTGATGCAGCAATGCATGGACATGTCCCAGGCTCCAAAGGTAAAGGCAATTCCCTCAGTCACAGACCTTGGTGTGAAAATATCGGCAGCTCACCCAACCCAGCATGCTGATGTTTTATATATTGTCTGGAAGCTTCCAAACTGAACTAAATTGCAGTCTGAACTCCCATCTTCTCCAGGCTGCTCAGATGATGATCATGGGTGATAAATTACTCAAGTCCATTTGATCACTTTGGCTACCAAGTTCCTGGATTCTGCCTGAAGTCTGCTAACCTTACCTTGGAACCCTGACCCATGCACATCATTCTTCTCCGAGTATACACACGTTATATTTTCCTTTGTTTCTGGGCTGTCTAAAAACAGGGAGGGAGCTGCTTTTATTTTAAAACAAAGATGCAGCTGGATTTTGTTTGATCTTCTCCTAGCGATATAGATCCACCACAGAAAAGTGAACTAGGGAGTTGAATTTGGATGCTATAAATATTAGAATCATGGAGATAAGAGATGGAAAAGACTTATTACATCATCATCCAAGCCACCTCTTTGCCAACATGTGATGGTATCATGCAGCACAACTCTGGTAAAAACATTTTTAAAAGCATACAGTTTATTAACAACTTTGCTTTTTAACTTTTTTTCCTTTCTTTTTCTTCTTTTTTTTGGCAAGTCTCATTGAAACCAAAAAAAGAATGCTTGGTTGTTTCCACATTTCTATATAGCAGAGGTCAGTCAAAAATCTCTCTGGGAAATTCGCACAGTTTTATAACATGTGGATTCAGGGCCAGACTGTCTATGCACTTACTACCGACTTACAACAATGTAACTGAAATCATAATCCTGCCCTCAGACTGCTCATGAAAAGTCACCCTACATAGAAGGGAGATAAACGTGCCAGTAGCAGAATTCTTTTCCCATCACATTTTTGCCATTACACCATAAGAGGGCGACTTCTGTTACTACTATAGAGGTTACCCCACCACCACCCACTTCCATCTTTGTTTTGAAATGTGAAAAATGCTAGTGTTCACCTAAGAGATACACTGATATTTTGTCTTTGTGTATTGGTCCCTCCCCTCCTGCAGAGAGAGAGAAAGCAAAAAGCAAAAGAGAACTCTAAGAGGAAGGACCAAACAGATTAAACAGAAGCTAAGGACAGAAGAAAGAAAGGAAGATAGGCCAAAGCAGGCTGTGTGGAATCACAACAGGTAAGGGCTACCTGGCAAGCCAGTGCCTGTTGGGAATGGCTGGCTGAGAACTGAGGTATAAGATTCGGTCCTTTGGACTCCACCGTTGCCAGATTCTGATTCTGGGTCAGCTCTCGGCTGGCAGGCGGTTGCAGAGCTGTGCCTGCACTGCTGCTCACTATCACTGATGCTGGGACACTGCTTGTGGTGCTGAGAGCTGTGGTGGCTATGCTGTAGATGGGCAGAGGCATTGGAAGGTGTGGTGGTACTGTGGACTGATTCAGATTGTTCTCCTGCTGCATTTTCAGGGATGCCGGATAAAATTGCTGCTGCTGCTGGCTTCGATCCTTCTGAAATTTCCAACAAATTTAGCATTGACCAGATTTCTGGTTCTTTCTCCTTCTTTTTTTCTGTCGATGTTCACCATCCAACCCCCATATTCATTCAGGCCTTTGCTACTAATGGCACTCTATTAACAATACCTCAACCGTTGTAAAAAGCAAATAGTTTCTGCTCTTGCCCTTCACCATGCCACCCCCAGATACTGGTCCAATACTTTTCAGGACTCTTCACAGGCACGAGGCAGATCCAAATTACTGTTCAGAATGAGACTACCGCCTCTGAAGATGGTAAGAGTCATTTTACAGCAGTCTCCTCCAGGAACCTGCAGAATCTGACCATAGCCATGTTACTCCTGGGGGAATTCTACACCACTGTGTATGCACAGAATTTGTTCCCCACAGATTTCTTTGCTTCCCCGCATTAAAATGACTTTCTGATGGGGAAGCACAGGAAAGCCACAAGAGCAGTGCCCAGGGCAGTCGGCAGAGAGGTAAATCACTGTGGGCAGAAGGCAGGACTGGAGAAGACTTGGCTGGTGGCTGCTAGTGCTGGCTGGGCTGGGGAGGACAGGACTTCCTCTTCCCCTGCATAGCATCCAGGGCTGGGTCAGACCCACTCCCAGATTTCTCCCCGGCTACAGGAAGCTCTGCAAACTCCCCCTGCCCCAGCGGTCCTCAGCTGCAGGGGGAGGGATCCCTGTACAGGGAGCTGCACCCCTATCTGCCCAACCTCCATGCATCCAGACTCCCTCATTACCCAGACCTTCCTGCTGAGTCTCAGCCCTCCTCCCCACACTCAGAACCTCACCCACAATGAGCCCCACTCCTCTTGCACCTGGACCACCCCAATGAGCCACTCGCACCCAGATCCCCACCCCACCGAGCCCACACCAACTGCACCTGGAGCCCCACCCCACTAAGCCCCCCCTCCCCCACCATCTGGACCTCCCACTGAGCCCCCCACACCCAGACTCCCCTGCCGAGCTCTATCACCACAACGCCCTCCTCTGCTGAGCTCCAAACACCTTTATCTGGACCCCCCTGCAAACTCCCATTACCTTTGCACCCAGAACCCACCCCCACAAGCCCCTGTGCATGCAGATGCCACCCGCACCCAGAACCCTCTCAACCCACACCTGGATCCCCCCACATTAAGTCCCTCCACACTTGGATCCTGGGGGGTGGGGGAGGAGAAGCAGAAAGCTGCACAGTGATCTCCCACCTCTGTGCAGCCAGCGGCCTGTGCTCCCCAATGCCATGCTGGAGCCTCCACATTTATTAGACAAATAAAATTTGCAGAATTTTGCAAAATTTTAAAATATTTTTTGGCACAGAATGCCCTCAGGAGTAAACTGTATCAAAGCAACAGCTTATGCCCTATTGCGAAATGCAGGGAACATTCCTACTGGATGGTAGCTTTACACAGTAACAGAATTTGATGTGATATCAAACTGCAAATAAAAACAAAAAGCCTCCAAGCCAAGACGGTGGGAGCCATGTCTGAAATTCCCATTCTTAATGTCATTCCCCATCCTTGTGTTGAGACAGTGCAGTACATGCAGGATTCATAGGAAGTCATTTATGGTTTAGATAAGTGAGGGTTTCTTCCCCCCCCCACAAAACCCAGCAAGAAGAGAGTAGGCTAGGGTTCATTTTTGTCTCTGAAGATCACAGCTTTTGTGAATTTTTTAGGATCTCAGTGACATGTCCCTCCTCAAGTTACTTTAACATTTGTACATTTCTTTTCTTGTATATAGTAATAAACAGTGAAAATGGAAGTACATTTTAGTGTTAAAGGGTCACTGTCAAGATCAAAGCCTTATGTTTAAAATGAAATATCCTCCCCTGTGTTACTAGCAACATCCAAAAAAAAAAAAAAATTAAATAACTTCAAGCTTGCCATTACTGTTCACCATCACTGATGCTGTTTGTTTACTTTTTGCACTTGGACAATGAAATGAGACTGATTAGTTTCACTATCAGTTTCTACTCCCGGAGGCAGAGTTCTAAACTAGGCTCTGCAGCCTTGGGAAAGTCATTTAACCTCTTTATCTCACATTCACCATCTGTAAAATGGGACTAATATCACTTTCTCAACTACCTCATAGGAGTGTTGTTACAGCTAATTAATTAAATGTTTCTACAGTGCTTTGAAAATGTGGAGTATTATATAAGAGGTAATTTAAATATTATTAGTCATGTTCTGTAAACCCCAAAGTGAAACCGATTCTGATTGCTAACTCTCTGCTCTTCTACTTGCTTTACATATATTAACTAATGAATCCCCACCTCTATGAGGTAGGTATGTACGATTAGTATCGTTATTGCTTTTAAGATGTTGCTGTGTTCCAATTGCAGGAGAGAGTTTGTCTTTTAATTTAAACAACTTTAATTGAATTATAAAAGATAAAAACCTTTCTATTCATAATAGGTTATGTAACACCGCCTCCCCCTTTTTTTTAAGCTACTACTACATCTGGGGCCCAACTTAGCTGACAGTGACCACTTTAAGTGGATTATGCAGTTACTGTATCATATTGGTGAATCAAGTACATTTAGAGGAATATAAAAACAAAGAAAATTCACAGATGACCCTAGTTTTGTATCTCGTAAGTTGCCAGAGGATCTTAGTGACATTGGGACAAATTTAACCCTAGTATGGGGAGGCACAGCTCAAATGATGTCGGTAGTATTGTGTCCATTCATGTCAGAGGTATATCTGGCCCATTGTCTTTTGGAGAAAGGCATGTGTGAGAATGTTATGGTAAATTGATAACACTACTCTTAGGTAATATTTAAGAGGAATTAAAAAAAAAAAAAAGACTAAACTCCTATCATCTCTCTAATGCAGTTCCGTGACTTCAACAGGCCTTAGCTCAAGCCTTCATGTTTTTTTTAAATTAAAGAATAAAAATACAATGGTTTAAACTGATACCCAAAAGAAGTGAAAAGCCTTATCTAATCTGATATTATATAAACAGATGAGGTGAGATATACCTGCTTTCTGTCTGCACTCCTTAACAGTGTACATAGTGACTGCATCAACACTTGTGAGAGTGGAAGATGCTGAACTGGCAAGCCTGGACACTGAACTCTTATCCACAAACAGAAGAACACAGGCAGTGACTGTGCAAGTCTCCCCTCACTAATGCGCCTCAGCAGAGAACTGGAGGTACAGTCTCAGGGAGCCATGGGAACTCAGTCAACGTGGCATGTTTATTTATCGGCTTCTCTTCTGTGACTACCAGCCATGATGGTAGCTTTTGTGATCTGGATGCAAGTACCACTAACCCACCTACTCATTCCACAGAAGTGATCGAATGGACAGCAGATGACAATAGCTGCCAGATACTAAAAACCTAGGCTAGATTCAAAGTAGGTAAAAGGCTACATACTCATTACCAAACCCCTGAGAGCACCCAGTTCTTCTAGCAGTTTTAAATTAAAGCACACATTCTAAGTGAATAGGTCTTATGATGGGATAACCCACCAACTTTGAAACTTCATTTAAAAAAATAATTAGTGCTATAATACAGCATTTGTAGAGTGTCCAGTCTATCAGGAAAGATTAGATTATGCAGCCTGAATCCTATAACTCTCATTTGCCTTCCTCACAATAGATAAAATAAGTGAGCCAACTAGCAATACCACTAATGTGGTCATTACAATATTTCACTTGCCTGTTGCAGAAACATCTGCATGGAATCTTGGTTTATGACAGTTCCAGCAGCTGTCTGGCCCAAGATGATCTTCTCTGGACTGGATGCCAAGTTAGGGCTGGGCTGTGAAGTCACAGGTAGCTGTGCTGGCTGCTGAGGAGGCTGCTGCTGCACATTCAACTGAAGATGAGGTGGAGCGGGAGGCTGGGACGCAGTCTGGACGGTCAGTATAGAGGACTGGTCACTGCTTGGCAGCAGGCTGGTGCCAGAAGCAGGCTGTGGCTGAATGAGGCCTGGACTCTGACTGCTGGTGGTGGCAGATGCCTGAATGCTCACAGCTTGGTTGAGGTTCTCAGTGGAATTTAACATAGCAACTTGATTAGGCAGAGTTACACCTTGGATAACGGTCTGCCCAGTCTGACTGATGGCACCACTGGCCAATGAGGCTGCAGAGGGCTGACTCTGAGTGGTCAAGCTGCCAGCTAGAGAGACAGGCATCTGAAACAAAGTTGGCTGACCCACTTGACCAGGCTGCAGCTGAATAGGTGCAGAAAGAATGTGAGCAGTGCCATGCGCATTCTGCGATGTAAGCACCTGCCCCAGATTCAGCTGGCTAGCGATGTTCTGATTGGTGAGGATTTGGGCAGGCAAGGCCTGATTGGTTATTAGCTGCCCACCAGGCCCTTGGCTAGTTATGATGTGGGCTTGGCCACTAGGGTGCGAAGTTAGGATCTGTCCTCCCATGTTAGCCTGCAAGGCTGAGAGCTGCTGGGGTATCTGAACAGCAGAGGCACCTGCTAACTGCCCAGGAAGAAGGAACTGGTTCTGACCCTGTAACATGGCTTGAGGAACATGCTGCGCGGGGATGACAATACTGCTGCCTTGGTTTAGCAAGTGGACGCTCATGGGCTTGCTGAGGGCTTGCTGCTGCGGTGGAGGCTGTTTGAACATGTTGGCAGGCAGCCCTTGCGGGAATCCAGACAGCACCACATTCTGTCCTGGTTTGCCTGCCATAAAAGTCAGGTTCTGTTGGGCCTTCTGCTGTTGCAGGGCAGCCTCATTCTGGATGGTCAGTGTAGTATTATTGGGACCAAATGGCTTGGGGGTGATCTGGTACAGCTTTTGTTGCAGGACCCCTGCAGGTTTGGGCTGAATTGGTGTGGGTGTTCTATGGATAATCACGTTTTGGGCCTGCACCAATGGGCTGCTTAAGTTCGATGTGACTGTGAGAGGTTGGGAGCCTTGGGTGGCAGATACGTTCCCAAACATAGAGTTTCCATTCAGTGTGGTAGTGGCCACTGATGGCAGGTTTTTCTGGATGACAAGGCCAGCGTTCTGGGGAGACACCCCTGTGGAAGCGAGGGTGACCTGCTGTTGCTCAGGTGCAGTCTGGGTGATGTAACCGCCAACAGGCATGGTGGCCACTTGGGAGGGCTGAACTTGTTTTGCAATGATCTGCTGAGCTGACTGGTTAATAGCCATCACCTGTTGTCCAACTACTTGAATCGGCCCAATTCCCAATGTGCCACTTGGGCTTCCATTAGGCAAGCCCTGAAGGTTGGAAATTGGCTGTATGGTAACATTCCCCAAGCCAACCTGCTGAAGAAAAGGCTGAACACTGATGGCCTTATTAACAACGTCTGCTCCCACTGACTGCTGCACCAGTGCTTGATGTGTCAGGACTGCAGGCTGCTGCAACCCGATGAGGTCAGCCCCACTGGAGAAAATCTGCGACGTGCCATCAGAGGCAGTCTGAACCACTGGCTGAAGTGTAGGGAGCTGGAAAGAACCCAGGTCCAGCTCTGCCTCTGCCTCCAGAGTCTGTTCTGTAATGTTAGCCTCTTGCAGGCTCTGCTGGAGAATGTCACAGGGCTGGTCTGAGTTCTGAAGATTCGCCCCACCACCAGATGGTGACCCCAGGATGTCATCTTCTAAAAAGTCTAGGTCAACGCTTGTTGTGTTCTGATTCTGTTCAGTGTTCAGATGGTTGCCAGAGGATTCTTGTACATGCAGCTAAAAGGTTTAAGATGGGGGGTGGGGGGTGGGGGGAAGAGAGAAAAAGCATTTAATTCAAACCCATGAAACAGGATTTTTAATCTTTCTGTGCTAAATGGTTGCGCTCCTTTACTAGGAGCTGTTAACATGCTTTTGTGATCCACCCTAGAGTTGACTGCATCTCAGTGTTGGGCAAAGTGATCCCAATGTAAAGTTTGTGTATCAATTTGCTAAGTACATTTGTAAACCATCTTGCCATCCCCACAAAGTGCTAAATAAATGCATGATGTTATTAAAGGGAACCCGAAGCACAGGGATTAAGTGCCTTGCATAAAGTCACATCGTGAGTGGAAGAGCTGGTAACAGAACCAAAGCGAGCAAACTCGCAGTTCCTTTACTTTAGCCATTAGACCTGTGGTTCCTAAACTTGTTCCACTGCTTGTGCAGGGAAAGCCCCTGGCAGGCCAGGCCGCTTTGTTTACCTGCCACGTCCGCAGGTTCAGCCGATCACAGCTCCCAGTGGCCGCGGTTTGCTGCTCCAGGCCAAGGGGAGCTGGTGGAAGCAGCATGGGCCAAGGGACATACTGCCCGCTGCTCCCAGCGGCTCCCGTTGGCCTGGAGGAGCGAACCGCAGCCACTGAGAGCCACGATCGGCTGAACCTGCAGACGTAGCAGGTAAACAAACCAGCCCGGCCCACCAAGGGCTTTCCCTCCACAAGCAGCGGAACAAGTTAGGGAACCATTGTACTAGACTTCTCTAGAGCATAAATATAAGAAAGCGAGGTGATAGCAACAGAGTTTGGAAAATATAACGTCTTTGTATTAATCAATTAACTAAAAAGTAGAATAAAATTGTTGTTGGAACTAGAACTGAGATTTCCATATTCCAAAACTAGAAAAAAAGTTTCTTAGCACTGACATTCAAACGAGCTCAGACATATACCTCCACACACTGGCTGACCTTAGAGCAGTGGTTCTCAAACTTTTGTACTGGTGACCCCTTTCACACAGCAAGCCTCCGATTGCAAGCCCCTTTGTAAATATATAAACAAGTGTTTTTAATTTAACACCATTATAAATACTGGAGGCATAGTGGGGTTTGGGGTAGAGGCTGGCAGTTCGGGACCCCCCATGTAATAACCTTGTGACCCCCTGAGGGGTCCTGACCCGCAGTTTGAGAATCCCTGCCTTACAGGGTGAGCTCCTCAGAGCAGAGACTGTCCTTGTGTGTTTGGAAAGTGCCTAGCACACAGTGGGCATCACTGGCTTTATCATGTCAATGTTTTGTGTGAGGCAATCTTGGTTCCATTTGTTTTTGGTTCTACTTGAAATCAGAATCTAACATTTAAATCCAAACTCTTGGAAAAGCTTCTTTGCTTTCCAACAAGTACCACAGAGCATCAGAAGCTTTAATAAATGGCTTTTCATAAATAAAAAAAGCTCAATGTAGTCAGGAAAGGATAAAAAAAACTCACTATGCTCTCTATTCTATTGCAAGTACAAACAGCATACTTGGTGGAAAATAAAAAATACTGCCCATGTTTCCAATCAGATTTGTGCAAAATAATCAAGTGAGGCTTTCCAGGGTCAGCTTTACCCTGTCTGTCTGTCAACAAAACTGAGCACTCCCAACTCCAATCCTACATTAGAAGAAAGAACTAAGAAGGTGCTACATGTTCCTTACAATTTCTTTGTAACATTCCAGCCCCATTTTCCCCACAATCTTTAAAGGATAGTGGTCTTATTATACTTCCTTTTTTAGCTCCTCTGTATTCTCTGTCCTCAAAGTTTTCCCAAGTTTACAGAAAAACAAAACACAGGGAGAGAGAGAGAGAGAGAGATGTATACTTATAAACTCATTTCCCTCTCCCCCACACATATGGGGCACACACTGAACCCATTTGTTCTTCCCTGCCCCAACTTTTCTTTATGATTTTGGGGAATAATCCAAGCATCCTGTGTAATCTACTCACACTGGAAAACAGATTTATTAAAAACAAACTTGTGAAACAACAAAAGACAGGTTTCTAAAATGAATTTACCAAGTAACAATTAAAAAAACCCCACATTATAAATACATACCCCAGTACCCTCAAAGAAGGCACTGGCTGCGTCTCCTGTGTTGTCCAGGAGATCATCACTGTCAATCTGCAATTAAAAATATTGTATTTACTTTATTTAAATAGAATTAAACTGAATTTAGCGCTGACAGTGTGCACGGTGCTGACTGGCAGTCACTGGAGACAGATGAATGGTCTCCCTAGCCACAGAGTTGGTACACCATTGGTAGCAGTTGGGCAAGCTTCCTTCACATGCACTGCCCCCTGCCAACATGCCTCAGATCTGACGTGGAGAGCCCCAAATCCAGAGGTGGCAGGGAATTCTTTCCCTGGGGCTTATTCAATACTTGGCTTCTCTGCTGAAGGGGCAAACAAGTACCAGCCGTAGCGGCAGATATTGTAAGGTAGACACTTACATACTAAAAGAACAAGAGTACTTGTGGCACCTTAGAGACTAACAAATTTAATTTAGCATAAGCTTTTGTGGGCTACAGCTCACTTCATTCCGACAAAGTGAGCTGTAGCCCACGAAAGCTTATGCTACAATAAATTTGTTAGTCTCTAAGGTGCCACAAGTACTCCTGTTCTTTTTGCGGATACAGACTAACATGGCTGTGACTCTGAAACATACCTACTAGGAGATAGACGACGACAAACTTATTTTGCTCAGGTCAGCAAACAATAACTAGAAGATAGGAATTTGTGATCGCTAGCAACATAGGTGACTAGGTTGGGCCCCATTCTTGTAAACTGCTCTGTGCAGAGGACTGTGCATGTACAACTCTAATGACTTCAGTGTGGCTCTGCATGGAGCACCTTGCAGGATTGGGTCCTTAGAGACGAAAAATTCCAGAACCTATTACCACCTCCCTGGGCTACCCAAACCCTTCCCCCTTTAAAAAAAAAAAAAAAGAAAAAAAAAAGAAATTCAAGTTAGGGTTTTTTTCCCTTTAATTTAAACTTCACTGTCAAAAATGTTTATATTTTACTATTTTGATTAACAAAACAAGTAAAAACCACTACTCACCTTTTCAGATCCATGTAAAAAATCATTCAAAGCCTGAGGATCACTGCAAAACAACATATGAAATTGTTTAAAGAGAGAATGTACGACTCAAATTTTAATCTGAAAAGAAATAAATGTCCCTAATGAATATATTCACACAACTGGGCAGCCACTTGCATTCTGACTGGTAGAAATATCAGTTTACTGCTAGGGGATCACTTATTTTTTTTTTTTTTGACAGTCATTCCTCAGCAGCACTGGTGTGGCTAGCAGTCAGTTAATATTGCTTCTGCAGAGGCCAGTAACTCCTTATATACACTGTCCTGTCAGGAGCACATAGAAGCCATGAGGTTCTATCATGAAAAATATTGCATTTTGGTCATGAAATGTGTCAATATGGATCTGGGAGCCATTTGGCTGCTCTATCACCCTCATGGACAGAATTAATGTGGCTGCATTTTGAATAATAACAATCAGGTCCTGTACCCTAGAACATTTTTACAAATTTAAATTTGATACAAGATTTCAACCATCTAAGACTAAATGACCAATAACGTACACAACTTTATGCTCTATTTTTATACTACAAAAATATACTGATAACATACATTTACTGATTGTAAACGGTGATTTTTCTTTTTAGCCTCCTCTGTCACTAACATGCTCTTATTCCCCCTCCCCTGTTATTTCTGCAGGGCCCTACTTAACAAGTCATTGACAACAGTTTTATAATCGCAATAATCCCTTCTGGAAAATTAGCCTACATTGTGGTTAACAAGTAGTTTGTCAAAACATTAACTGTTCTGAGTTAACCTCAGGCTACTAGCTAGCTCAGGGGTCGGCAACCTTTCAGCAGTGCTGTGCCGAGTCTTCTTTTATTCACTCTTAATTTAAGGTTTCCTGTGCCAGTCATACATTTTAACATTTTTAGAAGTTCTCTTTCTATAAGTCTATAATATAGAACTAAACTATTGTTGTGTGTAAAGTAAATAAGGTTTTTAAAATATTTAAGAAGCTTCATTTAAAATTAAATTAAAATGCAGAGCCCCACGGACCAGTGGCCAGGACCCGGGCAGAGTGAATGCCACTGAAAATCAGCTCGCATGCCACCTTTGGCACGCATGCCATAGGTTGCTTACCCCTGAGCTAGCTAGCGCTGATGACAGCTTTCACCAGGCACTTCTCTCAACAAGCACTTTGCAACAGTGCTGTGAGACGGACTATTGCTGTACATTTTTAAGCGTGTGCAGTGCCTAGATGCTATAGTTACTGGCAAAACTCTACAGAAATTAGATAGTTTTATCCACACATGCATTAAACAGAACAAATGAAAAACAGAATGTGCAGAGTTAATCTACTGTTAATGTCTATTTCCCTATAAAAATCAGCTGTGCAAAATGTTCTTAATTAAACCTAAACAAACAAACAATACAAAACATGAAACCACAAAAGTTTCAAACAAGAAAATCAGAGCTGGTTCAGCCAAAAACTTACTGCAGTTTTAAAGGTTGCTATCAAATTTTCACATAAAATTATTAATCATTATTAGTTTGTTTGTTTGCAGGAGCATCTACAATGTGGCTAGTCTCTTTCAGCACAGCAAAGAAGGGATAGTCCCTGCCCCAAAGAGTTCACAATCTAAGACAGACAGAGATTAGGGAAGGGGAGTAACAAGTTTCAGTATGGAAAGCATTGCAGAAGTGGGCATTCAGAGGGGCCTTAAAAGTGGTAGTGTAGGGCCTTTACGAGGACTTCAGGGAAGTTGAACCATGCAGAGAGAACTGCATGGAAAAAAGCATGGAGGCAATGAATTAAGAATGTGTGCAAAAATGAATTCCATGGAAATGCTCTCAACTCCAAACATAGAATCTCAAGTCTTTTGCACCCTCCGCCCACCCCCACCCAATATCCTAGAATAGTACAGAAGATGATAAATTAGCATGGGGTCTGTTTCATGAGGTGGTACTACTTACCAAATTACATCTAACAAGCACCGGCCATCTTCATCATCCATGTCAACTGAGAAGAGGGGTGAGAGACTGCATTAAAATTAGAAAAATACAGCTGTGCTATGCAGCACAAACTGTACTTATTAACTGCTGCCTTCCCATCCCCACCCCACAAAAAACAACCCCCCACCCGCCCCTTAAACCCCAACACAACATTCTGAAATTCAAAAGGTCTTTCTTCCACATACAGACCCAATAATATACACCTCATTTTATCCTGCTATGGCAGATGAGTAATCATTGCTTAGTCCTGGTCTACACTAGGGCGGGGAAAATCGATCTAAGATACGCAACTTCAGCTACAAGAACAGTGTAGCTGAAGTTGACGTATCTTAGATCGACTTACCTCCCGTCCTCACGGTCCGGATCGATGGCCGTGGCTCCCCCGTCGACTCCGCTTCTGCCTCTTGCCCTGGTGGAGTTCCGGAGTCGACGGCAGAGCATTTGAGTATTGATTTATTGCATCTAGATGAGACACGATAAATCGATAGCTACCAGCCAATCTGTCGGGTAGTGTGAACATACCCTTAGGTGCTCAAAGCTCTTTGGGCTTCAGCACCTTAGAGCATAAATACACGTGTTAACACATTCCATTCTTATTATTTATGTTGCTGTGTAATTTGGTGCTGGTTAAAAGAGCCAGACTGCTAGTCCCTGAAGTTTGAAGTCCCTATTTCTCCAAAAAGCGACAGTGACAAGTCAAATTGCAGGCCCACATGCTGCCCTCATCAACATACCCCAAGCCTCTAACATACTTATGGGGAATGTGTGTATCAGCCTCCAATCAATCTTTAGCTTCCCCACTGAGACTAGGGAGGAGCAAACAGCTAGTGCTAATTTATGGTTGCAGGTTTTTTTATGTGAATACTTGTCCACTGGATACTGAAGAGCCATCAATAACTTTCAGTCACTACTGATATAGGCTGGATTTGAAAAGGTGACCTACAAGTGAAAGGCTCCAGCTCCATTTCCAGTCCATCTAGCATGCCTTTACTTATTCTCTCTCTCTCTCTCTCTCTCTCTCTCTCACACACACACACACACACACGCTTACTTAAAATTAACGCTTATGAAAATCAGTCCTTTGTTATTGGCTGGCAGCATGAATGCAAATGTTCGTTTGCTAATTTATCCCCCACAGTAACAACCCCATACCTCATCTGGGCCTCTTCAGAACAGATAGAGCCAAATAAATCCAACTGATTCACTATTAAGAAAAACCCATGATAAGACGTTAACCAAATTAGAACTCAACTCTTCAGACTGAATATACAGGCCCATCTTGCTGACATTTGCTACAGAAGTAACTAGAATTACTTCGCTGTGTTTAAGAGATTAGTTCTGTACCACAGGGATAAAACACCCTTCCCCCTGGTTTTTGCACCCCATGTTCTGGTCATTTGTTTTGTATATTAAATCACAAGTCTCTTTTGTCTCAGACCTGACTGGGTTGAGGGTGCAGGGAGAAAAATCATCCCAGCTGACATTGCAGTCATGGTTTGATCATCTGCAAGTTCTCAAAAGGGATTCACGTGACTTACAACCAATATGTGCTATCACGTTTTAACTAGCTCTAGACACCAGGGGGCAACCTCTCAAAAAACACTAGGTGCAAGATGCAGCTGGACATTCCCAGGGTCGGTGAAAGGGGGAAGAAGAGAGGCAGGTGCACAGGATGGGGTGTGCACAGCTCTCCATACAGAAACAAATGAGCTGTCTTGTATTAAAGGGGCTTAAAGCTGGTTTGTCAGCTGCAGCTAGACAACTGCTAGAAAACCATTAACTCTCCAGTGGTGACACTCAGCTACAATACAGTACACAACACTGAAGACTATATTATTGACCCCTTCAGATGTACATGCCACTTCTATTAATGTTAATGAATAGTCCTCAGCACACATTAGTTCCATATAAAATCACATTGCCAGAAGTCAGTTTCCTGCTGTGAAAACACTTTAATTCGAGGGTTTGCCTTTTAAAAAAAAAAACATGAAGGGCATTAAATAAAGTCTACATTGTGGCTCCCTCGGCAATAAGATGCCATATAAGAGAAAACCGCAGTAAGGACCGTCTATGCCACAGCCATTGAAGGCAAAGACTGAATCACTGGTGACTGATACTCTTGGTGATCAGTCTTCATTGGGGTGGAGGATCCCAGGATTTGTGCTTGGGAAGTACCAGAGGCACTGATACCACCACATCCTGACCCAGTGCCAATGGAGCCCTAGACTTGGGGGCTCTCTTATCATGCCTCTAACTTAGGACGTATTAAGTTATCTTGGGCTGAGCTACTGCTCGATTTAGGCAGGGCTGGATCCAACTTTTTTAAAGTGGATTTGAAGTAAGATTTAGCCTTATGCTTATGAGAATGCTCCCTGCTCTCCCAATAAGACCCTGCTGAGACATCTGGGGGAGGTAGATTCCGGGAGGGGGAGGGGCGGGGGGAGAGAATCCCCGGCCTGGATATGAGTCAACAGTGTGCCCTTGTTGCCAAGAAGGCTAATGGTATTTTGGGCTGTATAAGTAGGAACATTGCCAGCAGATCGAGGGACATGATCATGAATCTTGATGACTCCCATTAACCAGGACAACTGTCTGCAGATGGGTGTGTTTTACCTCTAAGTCTTCCTGTATACATGTGTGCTGGCAAATAGGCAATGAAGTCTTTCAGTGACATGTGATCATGTCACCTGAACTGGAATTCACCTTTAACCTGGTGTCTTTCCATTGAGAAAGAGGGGGTGGGAACCCAGAGAGGGACAAAGGATTCCCGCCTTATGCAAAAGATATATAAAGGGGTGGAAGAGAACAAAGAGGAGGGAGAAGCCATCATGAAGAATCCCCTAGCTACCACCTGAGCTGTAACAAGAGCTGTACCAGGGGAAAGAATTGTGCCCAGGCCTGGAAGGTGTCCAGTCTGAGGAAAAAAAACTTACTGAAGCATCTCTAAGGGTGAGATTATCTATATTCAGTTTGATTAGACATAGATTTGCGCATTTTATTTTATTTTGCTTGGTGACTGACTTTGTTCTGTCTGTTACTACTTAGAACCACTTAAATCCCACTTTCTGTATTTAATAAAATTACTTTTTACTTAATTAACTCAGAGTATGTATTAATACCTGGGAGAGCAAACAAATAAAATAAAAGCTTTATACAGGGTAAAACGAATTTATTTGGGCTTAGACCCCATTGGGAGTTGGGCATCTGGATGTTAAAGACAAGCACACTTTTGTTAGCTGCTTTCAGGTAAACCTGCAGTTTTGGGGCAAGTAATTCAGACCCTGGTTCTTTGTTGGAGCAGACAGGAGTGTCTGGCTCAGCAAGACAGGGTGCTGGAGTCCTGAGATGGCAGGGAAAACAGGAGCAGAGGTAGTCTTGGCACATCAGTTGGCAGCTCCCGGGGGGTTTCTGTGATCCAGCCCGTCACAGTATGGAAAAAGAAATTGCAAAGTTGCAGTTCTCCAGAATGTATAGATTAACACCGCTGCCTTCTCAAACACAGAACATGCAAAGGCATTTTCTCCTGCTCATTTCAAGACACCGTTCAAAATTGCCTTTGATTTAAAAAACATTTTGTTTGTCTGGAGCAAATTATCAGACAAACCATGCTTCTCTCAACGCTTGTCCAACCAACTAGCACTGGACTCCTCTGTTTCTTCACCAAATCTCTGCCATTCTGGGAGCAAGAGCCTTCTCCTTCTTGGCAACCTTCCTATAGCTCTTTACCTATTAAATTCACTGTCTCATTTAAAATTTCACCAGAAAGCATAACTCTTTACTGCTGTTACATCAGTTTCCTCTTCCACCTCCTCCCCCCCATGCCATTATTTAATTCTAATTGTATTTTTAGTTCTCTAAAGCATTTTGATGATCCTGCTTGTGGGAAAGACAGTATACAAACCAAAATTGTATTGTGTTATACTGCAAGATGTCTGCAAAACACTGACTGATTTGGTGTACAAATAAAACCATCATGATTATACCTTATACCAGGAGGGATGGAAAGAAGGAGGGGAGAGAGAGGAGAATCTTTAAAAAATGTATATAACCACAACCACAGATTATTATCCAATTAAAAAGTCTAACAATTTAATTCTGCTCTGTCATTCTAGTGCAAAGCAGTTTTATGAGCATTTAAGGGTTTTATGAATGAAAATATTGTTTCATTTCTTACCCTTGCACCCGTAAATAATCTTAAGTATACCAAAAAAGGATTTCACTAAAGCTTTGTCTGTTTTAAATGTAAATTCACTGGAAAACACAGGCTTAAGTAAAACAGCCACTGCTTTCCACTAAGAATATGTTCATAATTTGGGGGAATCAGAGACACCATAATTACCACTAAGATTGGGTAGATTAAACCTACAATATGAGCTAACTGACCTTTAACCCCTTTTCTGACTATATGCCTATATGTGAGCTGGAAGGTGCGATTCCCAGTTTGCACCAATGTAACCGTGCTAGCCTGAGCAAAGCTAGTACAGGTACATCCACGTGAACTGGGAAACATACCTCCCAACTCAAGTGTAGATGGCCCAGGCCCTTCCCCTCTGCAAGGGGATGCTAAAGGTGTGGGAGAATAAAGAGATCAGGTGACCTCCTGGCCCAGGAAAGGAACTCAGCAGAGAAGGAGGGACTGGAGCGGGTTTCAGTTTGGAACTGGCTGGGGACAGAAAGTGAGTGCAGATGGGGTTGTCTGGCTCTCTGAGCCCCAAATTGAACCTGACTGAGGGGTCCCATTCTCTGAACCTACAAGCTCTGTTTTAGACCGTGTTCCTGTCATCTAATAAACCTCTGTTTTACTGGCTGGCTAAGAGTCATGTCTGATTGCGAAGTAGGGGGGCAGGATCCTCTGGCTTCCCCAGGATCCCACCTGGGCAGACTCGCTGGGGAAGCGCACGGAGGGGCATATGCTGAATATGCCAAGGTCAGACCCAGGGAGGTGAAGCCGTGTAAGCTTCTTGCCCTGCAGACAGTCTGTTCCAAGGGATAGGAGGCTCCCCAAAGTCCTGACTGGCTTTGTGAGGAGCAGTTCCAGAGCATCACCCGGGGACTCGGTGACAGCAGGAGAAGTTGGAGTGAAAAAGAGATGATTGAGGGAACAAAACACTCTTATTCAAGCTTAACCACTGGAATGAATAGCCAAAGAGATACAGGAAAATAAAGGCAAAGTGGTTTTGTTTTGGCGTAAGTGCTTCTTCCCCACACTCACCCCTATAAGTTATTTGTGGTACTAGTTAAAGTTTGAGCAGATGTTATCAGGGAACTATCCACAGTGTGCAGCAGCAGTCAAAAAGCAAACAAACAAAGGAACCACTAGGAAAGGGATAGATAATAGGGTAGTAAATATCATAATACCACTATATAAATCCATGGTACGTCCACACCTTGAATGCTGCATGCAGCTCTGGTCACCCCATCTCAAAAAAGATTTATTAGAAATGGAAAAAGGTATAGAAAAGGGCAAAAAACCATAAGGGTATGGAACAGCTTCCATATGAGAAGCCATTAAAAAGACTGGGATTGTTCAGCTTGGAAAAGAGATGACTAAGGGGATATATGATAGAGGTCTATAAAATCATGACTGGTGTGGAGAAAAAGTGTTATTTTCCCCTTCACATAACACAAGAACCAGGGGTCACTCAATGAAATGAACAGGCAGCAGGTTTAATACAAAGAGGAGGAAGTATTTCTTCACCCAATGCAGTCAGTCTGTGGAATTCATTGCCTGGGGATGTTGTGAAGGCCAAAACTATAACAGGATTCAAAAAAGAATTAGATAAGTTCATGGACGATAGGTCCATCAACGGCTATTAGCCAAGATGGTCAGGGATGCAATCCAATGCTCTGGGTGTCCCTAAGCCTCTACTGCCAGATGCTGGGACTGGATGACAGGAGATGGATAACTCGATAACTGCCCTATTCTGTTCACTCTCTTTGAAGCATCTGGCATTGGCCACTGTCTGAAGATAGGATATTGGGTTAGCTGGACCATTGGTCTTACCCTGTATGGCCTTTCTTATGTTCATGCATAGTACTTTACAGATTAACATGAGGACCCCAACCCACAATGAGAATCTCAGAAGCACTCTCTTGTGCTTGCATGGAACCCCATGAAAGTCAACGGGGCTCTGCAAGTATGGATGCATGCACAATTTTCGTTGCTGTATTGGGGCCTACCCATCAGCTTGGAGGAGAGTTTACAACCTCAGTTAAAGGTGATTTGCAGAGGAATTAAAAACAAAAAAAAAACAAACAAAAAACCAACTTTGTTTGCTTCTTGATAATGCAGAAAGAAAGCTTGACAAGTTTTGTTTCATGGTTTGCATTTTACATGAAAAATCTAGGTCCTGGTACGATCTACAGTGACTAGAGATTTAATGAAATTATGACACCCAAAGAGGTTAAGAGAATGTAAAAGCTGAGCAGCTGAGAAGGGAAACTATGCTATTTAAACCACTTTGTTTATTTTTGTTAACATGTATTTACTTCATTGACTGATTCAATATTTTTGAGAAATAAAGAGACAGACTGTCAACAACGCCTTAAGTTAAAGCGACTGAGCTCACAAACGTCCCCAAGACGCCCTCTATTCTCAGGAAATCCTCCTACAAAAACACTAGAAAACTAGACTTTACATTTCTGATATTTCTAAGGTCAAAAACACAGAGAAACAAAAATCAAACTTAAAAAGAAAAAAGTCCTTTTAGGTCTCCGTAAGGATAAAAGCAATACATGTAGGTGAACTCCTCCAAGTGGAGTTAAGGGACTAGAGGATGAATGTGACAACAGCAAGACTGTGTGCTAGTTTAGGCAATACATGGAGCTTTAGAGCGTAAACATAACTGATTACAGAGACTGTCTTATTTATAATTGAGTAGAGATTTCTGTAGGACATTTACAGATCTTGTCTCTACAACATTTCAAAGGTCCTAGGGGCATTTATCTTTCTGAATGCAGAGAGGAGCAGCATTATAACTTTTATTAGCTTTGCATTGTTGTTGCTAATGGCCATCACATTGCTAAGAATCGTAGATTATAAGGCCAGAAGATACCATTAGGATCTGTACTCCCTACCTCACTTCATGATGCAGTCTGCAGGTTTTACGCAATGATTCTTCCATCTAGCCAATCAACTTGTTGAAGCACACCATCACTTCTAAGAAAGACATTCAATCTTGATATAAAGACTTTGAATGATGGAGAATTTACTACAACCCTTGGTAATTTGGGATGTTAAGGGGAACACTATGGATAGAAAAATATTCCCACCCTCTTTTGTTGACACACTTGAATTTGTGATGGGCATATACCAAAAAGGTTTGGCATTTCCTGGCCATAAATGTCACCTTGTAATGCTAAAAATAAAAAGTAGAGCTGCAGAGGGAAGGGGTAAACTAATAGGAAATGCAAGAGAATTTGGTCTTTATATTGCATGTTGCTCTCAGTTCAATTTCTAGGACTGTAGAACAATTCCCATGAAATATGAAAGTACTAAGCATAATATTAACAGCATTTTTAAATTATTTTTTAAGATTCATACACAAAGATATTCCCTACATAAAACGAAGACTTGGTTGAAGGAGACAATCAACAAAGACAATCAACGAAGATTCAGATTCACAGGGACCAAGAGTCAGCAATACAAACTAACCTTCCTCTTAATTTCTAAGGTAACGAACTGCATGTCTGAAGAGTTAAATAAAACAATAGGATCCAATACAAAAAACTGTGCTCCTTTTTCCCCACAGCTAACAAGGACAATCATTTAGCTAAACAGGAAAAGTGGCCAACAAACTGTACAGTACCCACAAGTACTACCTTCTTAATTTAAAAATTGACTATTTATAGCACACTGGTGGGGAGATCCATAAAGCATATGGAAGCGCTGATAAGCACCTAGACATTCTAAGGTTTATCCAAAGCCTCTTGGTTTTACAGCTCTTGTGGAAACTGGCTTTTCAGTGATTTCCAATAATTCATGCTTATTTTCGGGCTGGAAATGCTGAAAGAACTGCTCCTCTCACGGTATTCTGAAACTCTTGCTATTTGTCTGAACCTAGAAGCGCAGGGACATCATGAAAATCAAACAAAATGGGGGGGGGGGCAGCATAAAAATTATCCAAACTTTTTGTCCTGCATCAAAGAAGGTTCAGTTCAAGTTTGCAGTGAAATGTAAAAAGGGTTGACTTACTTGTTCTTACAGCCTTATTTACAGACTCTTGCTGTAATTTATTCAACATGCTTATTTTAAACCCTATCCCACAGATCTTTACAGTAGCCAGTAAAAGGAAAATGTGTCCTTGCTTACCTGAAAATTTCCTTTCTTCAAGTAATAAGGTCCACAGATCTGTTACAATGGGTACTTCAACCTCCTTGCAGATTGGGGACAAAACCAGACCTGTCAGCCCCTAGCAGCAGGCAAATGCCCCACATCCAGATGAGATAGCTTTCACAGCCAAGATAATTCAAATCTACTTTCTTACATTACAGATTGTGTTAAATACACTTGAGGAAAAAAAGTGTAATAATTTCCTCTACTCCAGAGCATGGTAATTTTCATCTAATGACAACAAATCCAAATCCTTGAATGTCCATTTCCATCTCTATTATGAGTTATCGTTTGTCTCTGGTGTGGATCAGGTCTGTGGGACTTCTTACTCAAAGAAAGGAAATTTTAAAGTATGCACAGATAAACTGTCCTAATCTTCTTCATACTAAGGACCATAGATCCATTACAATGGGATTTTCATAGCAATGTGCCTTCAGGGGGGGAAGCAGGATCATCCTTTAAAAGTGGACATCCAAAATGTGCGTGAGAGAGAGAGAGAGAGAGAGAGAGAATGTGTGTGTGTGTGTGTCTGTGCGTGTGTATTATATATATATATAAAATCTCCTCCAACATATCCTGGGCACTGAGGTGTGGAGAAGACTTCTCCCAAAAGAAAGGAAATGGCACTGGCTAAGATAGGATGACTAATATGCAGAACTCGGTGAAAGTATGTGCTGATGGTCATATGACCATCTAGGAGATTTCAAAACAGGAGACATGTCTAGTCTGACCTAAGACTTTCCATGCTCTTAAGGACTTGACTTACACGCTTAACCAAAGGAAGAATATTTCTTGACATTTACCTAGGGAATTAATTCTATGACCATTACGAGGCCCACCTGTCTGAATTAAAAGTACAATGAGAGAAAGCCGCCAATGGAAAGCCTGCTCTAATGGATAGAAAGTATAATGACATCTCCTGAAAAGGTTCATTCCAGGCAAGGCTGTAAGGAGCAGAATGAGTTTCCAAGGTCATGCTCTATGACTTTGCAGAGTTGGAATAAGATTGATGACCTAAGGAAGTAGTTAATGTTGGGATTTGAACAAACTTATTTTTCTTGAATATGCTGAGAACATTATGCTATAGATACTATCTTTTTGCTAGGCCACTCATTCATCCACAATAAAACCTTCCAGGAGAAACTCAAAGCTATGTTTCATGGGTATAACATGGTAATTAAACTGTGAACTTTGCACCAGCCAGTAGAGTAGATTCTGTCTGTTGACTTCTCTTTTGGAGTCCATGATAGCAATAATCACTTCATCCACGCATTTATTTTCCAATCTGTCTGGTCCCAGACGGAGGATTGGTTTTGAAATTCCAAACCTCCTTTGAGAGACAGTGACATCTAAAGACCCAGTGCTAGGTTCAACAGACCCAAGAGCCACAGCCCTTTCAGCCAGAAAGGCATACATGGTATCACTGCTGCTCTCTCATTTCTATCTTTTGTATTATCTTGGGGAGCACTGGAAAAGGTGGGAAGACACATAGTGGAGGCTTTGCCCAGCTTTGCAAGAGGTCATTCACCCCCTTATCCTGACACTCATACAGGCTGTAGGGCACTTAATTTATTGTTTCCAGATGCAAAGAATTCGATCACCAGCTCACTAAATTGACTTATGATGAGCAACATACTTCTGGGTGTCAGAGCCACTCTGCTAATCCAACCTCTGCCAGGTAAGCCTTGGAGTTCTTCTTGCTGTGGGCAATGTACACAGACAGGAAATTTTGCTCCATCCAGGACAGATGAATTTCTCTCTCGGGTAGAACTGATTGTGTTCTTCCCAGTTATTATGAAAACTATCAGACATGTTGACTATTGCCCCCAAGAAGTCATCTGGTCTGTTATCGATGGAGGACAGTGTTCTCAGAGATTAATAAACCACTGTGTTCCAACTGGTGGGAAGAGGGCTCTCTCTTTCTGGTTCCCATTCCCTGAACTGAATCAGAAGGATCCCTTCAAAATACCCGATTCTCTGCATTCACTAGTTGTGGGAGTGTAGAATATATAACTGGAGCTAGTTTTCTGCCCATGACTAAAATAAAGAGATGAGGAGGAGATACTCAGAATTAGTGGCAAGGTTTCATATGACCTCTGGACCACTGAAGCTCTCCACAAAACATAAGAATTGTCTGAGGATGGTGAAACGGGATTGTTTTGAAGACAATTCCTAAAGGAGGCTCTCTTTGGATGTTACTGACAAGGCCTTGCTCTGCTTATTCCCAGTTCTCAGAGATTAGAACTAGGATGGAGTGCAGGCTGTCATGCTCCAGTCAAAGTATATAGTGGATTATTTCATTTGTGTCACAGCCTTTCTATGGGCTGCTGAGACTGGGAATGGGACAAAGCCTTTCCTGAAATTCTTGCACTGCTTTGGAAAACGTCCAGTGACCTTAACTGATGAAAGCACTTTTGCTCCCAAATTGAAAGAGCCTGGCACCAATCAGGGGTCAACCACAGACAGAGCTCGTTGGGAGACCTTTAGAGAGCCCTGAGGCACTGGAGGACAGCTAATGACCCTGCGTCTGTTCCAGCTACCACTTGCACAGAGGCATGTTCTCATGTTGCGATTCAGACTCCTTCAACTTGCCATATGACCTGTGTTCCTTCCTATCGTTCCTGGCAGGAGTCAGGATTGTAAATCAACTTTTCTTACCACTCTGAACAGCCTCAGCTTTTCATAAAGTTTCCCATTGTATTGCCAAGACAGCCATGGGATAAATGGATCCGAATCCCTCTCTCTCTCTTTCCTTCCAGGGAGAAACCCTGAGACCATCTGATTTTTAGGATGAGAAGAACCATACTTGCAATATTGTCCACCTACATTAGCACTCCTTGTGAAAGCATGCAGGGGCATCCAGGGTTTCAGATGATAGTTCATATTTGTTTGTTTATTTGTTTTGGTCTGATGCCCCTGGAGACATTTTATATCCAAAAGAGTGTGCTGAGATTCTCTGCCTGGGCTTGGCTACCTGTGAAGGGCTTGTACAGTGAACAGGCCACTCTTACAGGTAAAATCTCCGCTAGTTAGAAACACTGAGTTCTTGACCACTAGGAAAAATAGCCACATTAATTTTCTGTAGTGATACCGGGTTACATTTTGATGGGTACACACTGAGAAACCTTATATAACAGGGGCCAAAGTGGGAAACTGGGGCACAAGGAAATAAATGGCATGCCAAGAAGTCCTTTACTGCCTTCCAGTTCTTTCACCTCTGGACTACTGTCCCTCTTTTCACTCCACAGCCATCTGCTGAAGGAGGAGGCAAAGGTGAGGAATGGCGACCTGCAACAGAAACTGGGAGCAAAAATGACAGCCTAACAATTAGGGCTTGGCGACCCACAGCAGCAGCTGTGGACTATAATACAATACTTTCCCCATCTTTTAGGTGCGGCAGGAAAGCACTATCACACCTGCCCAGGAAGAATGAGGAGAGACATATAGCTATAGAGTGTCTGGAGCAGCTGCAGACCTTCTAAGTGATGATCATAATGGTCCCTTCTGACCTTAAAGTCTAAGTATAGTTTCACAATATTCAGTATACTTTTGCGTGAGAGAGTCAACCCTGTGTGTCTTGGTTTCTTTTTGTTTGTTTTAAAACATACTTTACTATTTAATTATCTAAGGCTATATCTACATTACAGACTATGTCAACATAACTTATATCACTTAGTGGTGTGAATAAACCACCCCCTTGAGCAACATAAGTTACACCGACATAAGCGCTCCCGTGCACAGCACTATATCGGTGGGAAAGCTTTCCCTGCTGACATAACTTCTACTGTTCAAGGAAGTGGTTTTATTATGCCAGTGGGAGCATCTTCACCAGATGTGCTGCATCGGTACAGCTGCGCCACTGCAGCGCTGTATGTGTAGACATGACCTAACTCTTATGAGCTGCTAGTTTTCCTTCAGTAAGGACAACAAATCCCCTAGGAGGTGGTATTGGGGGGCAGGAAGGGAAATGTAATTATAGAGGAATGAGCCCATATCTAAGGCCCGGTCTTTCCAGCATTAACCTGCCACGCTGTACTCTGTGTATGTGAGGAGAAACAATGTTCATTTTATTATTCATTTATTTCCCCTTGAGATTTTGTCTCCATCATCCTGCTTCAGAGAAGTGAGTAAAATTGTGCTCAAAAATAAGTGAAAATATTTCAAGTGACTAGCAATATCCTTGTCCTCTTTGAGGCTGTGCTCACTCATCTCTACTCCCCTCCATGGGCCCCTTCTGGGTCTTCCAGCAAGGTGTCAGACTAGGGCTCTGTCATAACTGTCCTACTCAGATCTGAACCTTAGAGTTCAGAACATGAGAAGCTAGCATGAAACCTCCAAACTTAATTACCAGCTTGGATCTGATATCGCTGCAACCAGCCAGAATTCCAGTGTCTGGCTCACTCTGATCTCCCCAAAACCTTCCCTGGGGGACCCCAAGACTCAGATGCCCTGAGTCTCACCACCAAGGGAAATAACCCACTTCCCTTCCCCCTCTTCCCCTCCAGGTGTTCCCTCCCTGGGCTCCTGGAGAGATATACAGATTCAAGCTCCGTGAATCTAAACAAAGGGATTCCACCCTCTTTACCTCCTCCCGGATTTCCCCGCCCTGGGTACTCTAGGAGATTCCCTGCTTCAAGTCCTTGAAACACAAGTACCGAGAGTTCAAATCTCTCTCCCCCCCTCTCCCAGAGGGTATGCAAAGTCAGGCTTAGTAAATCTAACACAAAGAGATTTTCCCTCTCCCTTCGTTTTTTAGCCTTAACCAGTGAAAAACACTTAAACAGGTCTTAAAAAGAAAGCTTTATATAAAAAGAAAGAAAAAGACATAAAATGGTCTCTGTATCAAGGTGACAATATACAGGGTCAATTGCTTAAGAGAAAAAATGAATAAAGAGCCTTATCCAAAAAGAATACAATTTAACACATTCCAGCAACTACACACATGTAGATACAAAAAAACAATATAAACCTATTGTCTTACTATCCTTGTACTTACAACTTGGAAGCAGAAGATTAGAAAGCCTGGAGATAGAAAGATCACTCTCAGAGCCGAGAGGGTCACCGAACCAAGACAAAGAACAAAGAACTCACACCCAAAACTTCCCTCCACCCAGATTTGAAAAAGTCTTGTTTCCTGATTGGTCCTCTGGTCAGTTGTTTCAGGTCACTTTTTGTTAACCCTTTACAGGTAAAAGAACATTAACCCTTAGCTATCTGTTTATGACACGCCCCCCAAATTGCAGACAGTGGGGAACCTCACTGGTGGCAATTTCCTCCTAGAACTTTAAAATAAACAGATTAATACAACACATGCACCTTTACATATACCACTAAGTATATAACTAACAGACTTTTACATTTTTAGAACACTTTAACTACTGGATTTTGAGAAACTTTTACGAGAGAGTGCATCAGCTACTTTGTTAGAAGCTCCTGAAGTGTGCTGAATTTCAAAATCAAAATCTTGGAGAGCTAAACTCCAACGAAGAAGTTTATTGTTGTTCCCCTTGGCAGTATGAAGCCACTTTAGCGCAGCATGGTCAGTTTGTAGCTGGAACTGCCGTCCCCAAACATATGAGCGTAGTTTTTCCAGGGCGTACACAATGGCATAGCATTTCTTTTCACTGACTGACCAGTGACTTTTCCTCTCAGACAGTTTCTTGCTGAGAAACACGACAGGATGGAAGTTGTGATTCGTTGCTTCCTGCATGAGAACTGCTCCTATACCACGCTCAGATGCATCGGTGGTTACTAGGAATGGCTTGTCAAAGTTCGGGGCCCTGAGCACAGGGTCAGACATGAGTGTTGCCTTAAGTTGGGTAAAGGCCTTTTGACACTTATCCGTCCACTTAACTGCATTTGGCTGGGTCTTTTTGGTCAGGAAGGTGCACTTTTGCAGTCTATGACAATTATTCCATCCCCATGCTACTGGGGGAAGACTTGGCCAACCAGGTGAAGCGGGCCAAGAGAGCTGAGGCTGTGTTCACTCATCTCTACTCCCCTCCATGGGCCCCTTCTGGGTCTTCCAGCAAGGTGCCAGACTAGGGCTCAAGGATGGGTTCCCCAGAAGTTCTACCCCTTTCTGCTCCACAGGATTCAGACAGGCATATGTTTCCCCTGTAGGTCTGAGCCTGGGATACAAATTGGGATCCCTGGGGTCGGGGGATGCCTGTTATTGAAGCGGCAATAGGGGGAAGGGACTGTGCCTGAAGGACCCTTGTTGGCAGCACTTGTGCTATGTCCAGTGCCCTCCACCCATGATTCAAGCGGAAGGAGAAGCAGAGAAAGAGAGAAAGGAGGCTGAGTTCTACAGTCAGAGGTATGGCTGCTGGTGTGGGATATAGACATGCTGCTATTCTGGCTTCACTCCCCTTACGGAAATGGAGGAGAGGGAGCTGCTTGCCCCACAGCTAGGTCTTTCCAACCCTGCATAGCTCATTTCCTGCCTCAAAAAGCCATGGCGACCCTTCCCAGAGTAGGCTGTGAGGGAAACTGCTCTCTGCCCATAGAGCTGGCCAAGCTCCCCAGTAAGATATGAGAGAGAGAGAGAGAGAGAGAGAGAGAGAGAGAGAGAGAGAGAGAGAGAGAGAGAGAGAGAGAGAGAGAGAGAGAGAGAGAGAGTGTGAGTGAGCATGTGTGCGCGAGAGAGAGAGAGAGAGAACGAGAACGCATGCTCAAAAATCAAGCGTCGCAATGGGAATCGAATGGATACATTACTGAACTGAATTTTTAGTCGAAAAATTTGAACTAAAGTTTAGAATTTTCCTTAGCAAAACTCTGCAGTATGGAGGGGAGCCACAGGCCTCTGTAGGTAAAGAAAAATCTAGAGACAACTTAAAGAGGCAGGGCATTCCCCAGCTACCAGTGACTGACAGGTCTGATTCTGTGCCAGCCTGCAAGGAGACTGAAGTACCCATTGTAACAGATTTGTAGACTTTAGCACAAGAAGCAAACGTCAATGTAGAGCTTTAGTCAAATGTTACATGGAAATCTAATATTATATTCATCCCAATTCTTTTGCGTGACATGGCAGCAGGAATATTCTTCCAGGAATATAAATAAGAAGTAGCTAAGCAAGACTTCTTAATCACTAATCTACATTGGCACTGATCAAATTAATTTTTTTAAAGGTGTGCTCAATAACTCCCTTCTCAAGATCGTTCCCAAATTTTCCTCCAACAACTGACTAGTCTATAACTTATCATGACTTGTTTTTACTAATGGAGTTATGTCTGTCACTCACAAATCTGACACGTTATCTGTGAATTACAAGTGTTATTACTGAAACTCTTTGGAAGTGATGAATGTTTTCTGGACCAATTATTTTACTTGCCTGAAGAAAAAAAATGTTCAGCTCTTCCGTTTAGCATTTGCTTAATCACATACTACTACATATGGCTAACAACTCTCAAAACTGTACCAAGTAATTTGATCTCAAAGATAAAAAACAAAGTAACTGTTTAACAAATCTACCATTTACTTATCCGCCGTCTTCAATTTCCCATTGCATATATTTTAGTAGGTAGGTTTTCTTCCTGCTTTAGTTTCTCTCATCTATGAGTGCATCTGACAAATCCTATATTGTGAGATAAAATGTTAGCTTTAGTTCAACATTCAGTATTTCTTTTTGCTCTGCTAATGATGCTTTTGACTTACTTTTGCTTATTTGATTAGTCAAAACCTCCTCACCAGATTTTATTTAACAATAAAACAAAGCCTTCTAACAGGATTCTTTATACCCACCTTGGTTGCTCTGGTTTCTTTTTAGAGTTAACTATGATGTATTCCAATTGCAATTTTTCCAACTTTGGGAGGGGTTAAATTTGGTTCTTGGGAGCTGAGGGACTAAGAGCATTGCTCAAGGCCAAGCATCCTCTAGAATGGTGAAGCTCAATAAAAGCCTTCTCTACCTCGGGCAGTGCACATCAGTCTTGAGGCTCTCTTGAGGAAAACCTATTAATCAAGCCCAGTTCAGTTTGTCTTCACTTGGGTATTTTATGAAAAGATTCTCATTGCTGCAAGCACTAGTTCAAATGAACAGGTGTTTGCAACAGCAGGAAGTTGTATCAAATTACCTACTGGTCATACACTTGAAATCTTGAATTTTTAAAGAGACACATTTAAACACATCCTATATTAACTTTTAGCACAGAGCCATTAGGTAGATCCAGGCAAAGCACATTTTGAAGTTTTCAGCTTAGAATGGTGAAACTGAGAAATTTGTTCTGAAAACCTCAAATCTGGCATCATGCCATTCCTAGGCAAAGCCTTTTTTGTTACTAGGCCTGGAAAGGGATTTTTTTTTTCCTGTGCTCAGATCTGCATTGCAGCTGTGATCTGGGCAGGGTTTAAAGGCACTGTGATATGAAACCCCCTAATGTGATCCTGCTAATAAAAAAAAAAAACAGAACTAAAAAGGAAAAAAAAAAGATTCAGCTGCTTAACATATTGTATACTGAGGATAAGACTGCGTACATCTCATTTTCATAGAAACAGAGGAGAGGAAATCAGTACTTCTAAGAGACTGAGCTTTGTATGTTTAGATGGTATGGCTTTAACACTTATGAATCCTCTTTACACAAGTATTTTCAGGATGGGAAAGGTGTATCCTTAAGATCATAGGACTGCTGGACCAATTTCTATTAACAAGAATATAATTTAAAAACAACCCTTGCCCTCTGAAGTTTACCTTGTTTACAGGTCCATGAACATGCTACAGTAATAATGACAACTGTATTTATTCAAGGGCTTTAACCTAGAAGGATCCCAAACCTCTAACAGACTGCATCACTCACTCATCACTGAAATGCAGCCACGTGTAGAGCAGAACATGACAGCCACGCTGAACCAACACCACAGCACAGCAGGGGCCACAAAAGTAACTTCCACATTTCAACTCACACAGGTCATTTTTTCTTTTTAGAAAGGTAGTATGTAATTACCTAAATTGAAATTCAAGGACGTAATGGGATTGATATCCCTATTTCTATGAAAACTGCCATGGGAATGTCTAATCCTCACAGATAATTCACTTCAGTTTTATAGATCACTCAGAAAACAGAGTTCCCCTATCACTCTGCTACAGCACTGATTGGGAGCTGACAAAAAAGGAAGAGGTTCCGTTACTGAATCACAAACATTACACTCCTTCCAGGACTTTTGGTGTTTCTTTGAGCTCTCCCATCCAAGTACTCACTAGGTCCCCTCATGCTTAACTTACCAGATATGACAGCCCGAGCTAATATAAACCTAACAACTGAGTAGTAAGGTACAGGTATCAAAATGTATTGCTGTAACAAGCCTAAGCAGTTGCTGTGTAATATCCTTAGTACTGCACAGCGCCAGCTTGGTAGTTTCAAGGGAAACAACAGTAAGCTCACAATAGCATTACTGTGCTGTCTCTGAACTAGGGTGACACTGCTAGATATAATCTAGTAAACAAAATGTCTGCAAGCTTGGGTAGATCTGAAAGATGGGCTTCTCTGCTCAGTGAAAACAAAATTTAAAGAGCTTATTTACACACACTTATATTTTAGGTATTTAGTTACTTTCCAGAAAATTAATGCCTGATTGCAGGTAGAGAATCATTCAGCTCCCACAGTGCTTCTGTCTGATTATCCATATTACCAGATAAAACTCTGCAGTGGGAAGAGGCCTATATTCATAAGAAACAAGTAAGGGGAATACCACAGCTACACAGAAGTAAAACACAGATCATAGAATCACAGACTTTAAGGTCAGAAGAGACCATTATGATCGTCTAGTCTCACCTCCTGCACTACACAGGCCACGGAATGTCACCCACCCATGCCTGTATCAAACCCCTAACCTAGGTCTTCAAATTGTGGTTTGAAGACTTCAAGGTGCAGAGAATCCTCCAGCAAGTGACCCGTGCCCTACACTGCAGAGGAAGGCGAAAAACTCCCAGGGCCTCTGCCAGTCTGCCCTGGAGGAAAATTCCTTCCCAACCCCAAATATGGCGATCAGCTAAACCCTGAGCATGTGGACAAAACTCACCAGCCAGACACCCAGGAAAGTATTCTCTGTAGTAACTCAGATCCCACCCCATCTGACATCCCATCACAGGCCACTGGGCATATTTACCGTTAAAAGTCAAAGACGAATTAATTGCCAAAATTAGGCTATCCCCTCCGTAAACTTATCAAACTTAGTCTTGAAGCCAGATATGTCTTTTGCCCCCACTACTCCCCTTGGAAGGCTGTTCCAGAACTTCACTCCTCCAATGGTTAGAAACCTTCGTCTAATTTCAAGTCTAAACTTCCTGATGGCTAGTTTATATCCATTTGTTCTTGTGTCCACACTGGTACAGAGCTTAAAGAATTCCTCTCTCTCCCTGGTATTTATTCCTCTGATATATTTATAGAGAGCAGTCATATCTCCCCTCAGCCTTCTTTTGGTTAGACTAAACAAGCCAAGCTCTTTGAGTCTCCTTTCATAAGACAGGTTAGATGGGGAACTGAGGCACTGAGCATGTAAGGGTGTATCTACACTGCCCTTCAGTTTAGAAGGGGAAGGGCAAGGGATAACAGTGTATACCAAAGTGCCGTGCTGTAACTCCCCCATATGGATGTTGTGGGCATGAACTCAAAAGGTCCAGAGTTTAGACAGATATAGTCCTCTTCAAAGCCTGTATGTTGTGTATGTGCTATTCACACACCTCTTAGTTCAAACTGTGGGGCAGTGTAGACACATCCTGAGACTTGTCCAAGCTCACATTGGAAATCTGTTCCAGAGCTGGGAACTGAACCTGATTCTCTTGAGTTCCCACTAGCACACTTACTGCCTCCCTACTATCATCAGTGCTTACCTACAATGGATGATCGGTCCTGAAGTGCCAATCCAAAGAAATTCATACAAGTGTAACTAAACCAGTGCAAGACCCTCATGAAGAAATGCTGCACTAGAGCAAAATGTGCCAGGCACTGATGAGACTTATTAGGTAAATTCCACTGGTGCCAGTCCTGCTTTGCACTGGTGCAGTGTGTCTATGGGCTTGGCTACACTGGAGAGTTGCAGCGCTGGTGGTGGGTTTACAGCGCTGCAACTTAGTAACTGTTCATACCTGCAAGGCACATCCAGCGCTGCAACTCCCTGGCTGCAGCGCTGGCTGTACACCTGGTCTGCTCGGGATGTAACGATTGCAGTGCTGGTGATGCAGCGCTGCTCGTCAAGTGTGGCCACCAAAAGCGCTGTTATTGGCCTCCAGGGTATTAGGAGGTATCCCAGAACTCCTGTCCACAACAAACCAGAAGAATGGCTGAACTCCGAGCTCCCGAGCTTCCCGGAGCTCCTTATCTAAAAAACAAACACAGCTGCTCTTTGCTCCAGCGAGCGAAGGCAGGGGAATTGCTTTGGAATGTTCACAGCTGTTTGCTTGAGGAGAGAGAGGAGTCCGTGTTGAGCCGCTGCTTATGTGGTCTGAAGGCTATTTAGGAGTGCATAATTTGCATTTAGTGAATAAGAGAGGAGTGGGGGAAGGGGTCAAAACTTTTAAAATGATTGAAGGTAGGTGCTGTGTATCTTCCAGACCTTAGAACTTGCAGGGCAGGGAGCTGAGAACAGTGTCAGCTCCAAAAATCCACTCTGTCTCCCCCACGCTCCCTGTCACACTCCACCCCATCCCCATTTTGAAAAACACGTTGCAGCCACCTGAATGCTGGAATAGCTGCCCACAATGCACCACTCCCAACAGCGCTGCAAATGCTGCAAATGTGGCCACACTGCAGCGCTGGTAGCTGTCAGTGTGGCCACACTGCAGTGCTTTCCCTACACAGCTGTACGAAGACAGCTGTAACTCCCAGCGCTGTACAACTGTAAGTGTAGCCATACCCTATGCTAGAGATTTTCATCAGTGCAAATATACCAGTGCAGTTACACTAGTGCTACTTTCCCTAAGGAAGACAGGACCTCTGATAGATACAGAGTTTGGAAAAGCGAAGACTGAGACGGGACATGATAGCAGTTTTCAGGTATCTAAAAGGGTGTCATAAGGAGGAGGGAGAAAACTCGTTCATCTTAGCCTCTAAGGATAGAACAAGCAGCAATGGGCTTAAACTGCAGCAAGGGAGGTTTAGGTTGGAGATTAGGAAAAAGTTCCTGTCAGGGTGCTTAAACACTGGAATAAACTGACTAGGGAGGTTGTGTAATCTCCATCTCTGGAGATATTTAAGAGTAGGTTAGATAAATGTCTATTAGGGATGGTCTAGACAGTATTTGGTCCTGCCATTAGGGCAGGGGACTGGACTCAATGACCTCTTGAGGTCCCTTCCAGCCCTACAATCTATGAACCTATTAATACCGTAGGTTAAACAGACATTAAATTTTTAAAGGCTTTTTTTTTTTTAAACATTCCAAAACAGGGTAGACGTTTATGACATTTTTAAAATGAGGGAGGTTATCAGAATTGTGGTTTTAGCTAAATTTGGGATAATTACCAATCTAAGGTCCTAAGAAATCTAAGCTGACAATTCTCTGGTTTCTCTGCCAGAATGAGTGTCATCCACTGATCCTAACATCTCCCTCCCTTGTTCACTTTGCAATTGTGTGTCAAACACCAGACTCCCAGGAACAGAGGATGCCCCGTATAGTATACATGTTAAGTGTGGTGGTACACTCCGCTAAATTCCTGCTTCTCACCATGCCATGAATATACTAAAGACAGAATTCAGAGGGGCTGTCTAATGGAGAACCACAGGGAGTAGATGGAGGCTGTAAGAACTGTAATGAAGTGTTAATAGCACACACAGAGGCACTAAAGGCTCCAAAATTAGCCTTCTTGGTGTTTGAAACATGGGACCACGAGACTTTATCTGATGCCATGGACTCTCATCTATAAAATCAGCACAGGGAAATTTAGCACAGAACTACAGCAAATTTTGTCTACATTTGAAAGAGCTATTTACAATGGGGAATTCTTTGCAACATATAGCTCCCCCCATTCCACAGGTTGAGGAATTGTTGGTATTATATTTGTTTTTGCCCTTTGTTTTATTTGTTTAAATTATCTATTTATTTTTCAGTAAGCACTAGTGTAATCACGGCTGCAAAAGTCACTGCAGCTGACATAGTCCTTGCTCTGAGGAGCTTACTATATATATTACAAACACAGATGGTAAAGACCCAAGCCAGACATTGCTAGAATATAACAATGCCAATTTGAATTTTATAGCACCTTCTATCCCAAAGCATTCTGAAGTGCTTTACAAACTGACTTAGATGATACATGCAGAAACTGCTTCACCTGCCACTAATGTGCAGCCACCTCTGGGGAGAAATCAGGCAGCTGTTATCAGTGTGCTACAAGAGCACATAACAATTTAGGGCAGGAAGTGAAAAAGGATCATGCAGCCAACTGTAAGGAGAATTTAGCAAGGCAGAATGGAATTACCAAGCATGAAAAATACCATGGTATTATTGGCCGAAACTGGCAATGACCATAGTTTTACATCACAACAAAAGAATCTAAAAATAGATATATTTAAGCAGTAGATACCCAAAACAGGTATTCATATGACTATTCTAACATTGCTCCTCAACGCTGGAAATTGTAGTGAGTGCTATTAAATGAAAGTGAATGATGTGTTTTCACAGGCAGCAGGGAGGATTTTGCTGCTCTTTATTGCACCTATTCGCTTCGCACAAAGTGCATCTTGATAGTAAATACAGTAGCACAGGTCCATTTTAGCTGGGATAGATGTTGTCCATTGTATCTGCACCTGAAATGAAATCAGCCAGCAAAGTCTACACTTCTACATAATTTTCTGGTCCACCAGAAAATCAAATATCAAAGATTACTGACAAAGGAACCTCCAAGGGAGGACATTTTGGAGCAAAGCAGCCTGACATGACTTCCTTCCCCAAACTCTCAGGATTCATAGGTTATTGAGTTCTGTTTTAGACAGAGTTGTACACACTTTAAATACACAATCACCTTTCAAAATTACAGATACAAAAAAAGCAAATAGTTGTTCATATGCTAATTAAATAAAAAGTTCTAGACACAGATTAAACTTCGCTTGTTCCAGATGCATCACTGTTAGCAATGCTTTGAAACGGGGACTGAAAGGATTGAAAAATGTGTCCAGTTTGATTGTAGTTTCTGTAAGCACTTTCACACTCTTAATTGAAATGCCATTTTCAAGCATATTGGTGGAAGAAAAAAAGGGGAGCGATTAGCCTGATTTTCAGAAATGCCAACCACCCACAAATCCCACTGAAGCTAATGTCAACTGCAGGTGCTATGCTGCTGAAGATCAAGCCAGGAGATCTTGTGGTTAAGACACAGGAGTGGAAAGCAGGAGACAGGTTCTGACCTGAATATACATCAAACTTCCAACATAGTCTTGGATAAGTCCTGTTGTGTCTGTGCCTGTTTCTCATCCATAACATGGGGCCAGTACTCCTAAAGCACCTCATATGGATGACGTGAGATAGGGACGTAAATATCCATTAGAAAAGTTAACTGTTTAAACAATTAAAATTATGTTGTTTAATCGGTTAACCAATTAAAAGGGTGAGCGGCTGGGGCTGCTCCGGTGGGCCAGTGTGGCTGGGGCTGGGGTCAGTGGGCCGGCCCGGGGCTGGGGCTGCTCCAGCTGGCCCCACGGCTGGGGGTTAACGGTTAGGGTCGGTTAACTGGTAAGACTAATGCTTACCGGTTAACTGTTTAGTGAGGCTGAATTAGTTAACAATTGTAGAGAGCTTTGAGATCCTCAGACAAGGTATAAGAGCAGGATGAAGTGTTACTTATGATTAATTTGGGCAAAGTGTTATTTATCGTAATTTTGTGACTTCCGAGAGCAGTGGTTCTCCAGCTTTTAAAGTTCTGTGGCTCACTTCATAAGACTGTGCAAGTGTCTCATGAACCAAACACCTCAAATCTCTCTAGGCCGGTTGTCACATTGATTCATTCTGAAAACAAGCAAGATATGCAGTGGTATTGTAGCTGAGTTGAGTCCTAAGATATTAGCAAGACAACATAGGTGAAGTATTATCTTTTATTGGACTAACTTCTACTGGTGAAAGAGAGAGAAGCTTTTGAGTTTACACAGAGCTCTTCCTGAGGTCTGGGAAATGTACTCAGAGGGTATGTCTACACTGTAGTTAAAAACCCGCAGCTGGCCTGTGCCAGCTGACTTGGGCTTGCGTGGCTCAGGCTGTGGGGCTGTTTAATTGTAGTACAGAGTTCTGGGCTCAGGTTAGAGCCTAAGCTCAGGGACCCTGCGAGATGGAAGGGTCCCAGAGCTCGAGCTCCAGCCCAAACCCAGAAGTCTACACTGCAATTAATCAGTCCCACAGCCCGAGCCCTGTGAGAGTGAGTTAGCTGGCATGGGCCAGACATGAGTGTCTAATTCTTCTCTGGTAGAGTGTCGTTGTTTGGTGAAGGCCATTTTAAGTATGTAAAAGTGTATATCCTTGGAGCATATTCTGTGGTACCTGAGTGCTTGATTGTAGATAACAGATTTCTTGCTGTGCTTGGAGTGATTAGTGGATCTGTGAGGCAGGTGTGGTGCTCCATGGGTTTACTGTATACAGTTGTTTGTAGGGTTCCATTGCTTGATGCTAGTGTGTTAATGTTCCCACATGGGATATCATCAGACAGTTACAACACATACTCAATGGAGACCATGTCCTGGAAGAAATCTTTCCTGAACCTCCTCTTCTGTTCTTAAAACAACCCCCCAAACACTCTGAGCTCATCATCAAAAGCAAGCTCCCTACCAACTAGGACACACAAATTCAAAGCAGCACCAGATCCTGCCAAAACAACAGATTCAAAACCTGTAGACATCTCTCTGCTGGTACAAACACACATCACTCTGCTGGGACAAACAGATGCCTCACAACACACCTTTCAAGATCCATGAGTCCTACACACGCCTATTGCTACATGTGGGATCTCTCATCCAGTGCACTAAATGCCCCCAATAACAACTTTATGGGTGAAACGAGGCAAACACACACAGAAAAATGATAGACAAAAATGCCATATCACCTGATCTCTCCGTCCTCATCCTCAAATGAAGCCTGCAGAATAACTTCAAAAGATGAGCCTGGGGGCTCAAATTCACAACCTTGCTAAATACTAAGGCCATGTCTACATCTAAAATTTTGCAGCGCTGGTTGTTACAGCTGTATTAGTACAGCTGTATAGGGCCAGCGCTGCAGAGTGGCCACACTTACAGCAACCAGCGCTGCAAGTGGTGTTAGATGTGGCCACACTGCAGCGCTGTTGGGCGGCTTCAAGGGAGGTTCGGGGAACGCGAGAGCAAACCGCGGCGAAGCTGGTCTCCTTTCCTGGTTTGCTCTCGCGTTCCCCGAACCCCGAGCAAGCAGGTCTCCTTCCCTGCGGTTTGCTGGGTGGTTCCGGGAACGCGAGAGCAAACCGGGAAAGGAGACCAGCTTCGCCGCGGTTTGCTCTCGCGTTCCCCGAACCCCGAGCAAGCAGGTCTCCTTCCCTGCGGTTTGCTGGGTGGTTCGGGGAACGCGAGAGCAAACCCGGGAAAGGAGACCAGCTTCGCCGCGGTTTGCTCTCGTGTTCCCCGAACAAGCAGGTCTCCTTCCCTGCGGTTTGCAGGGTGGTTCCGGGAACGCGAGAGCAAACCGCGGCGAAGCTGGTCTCCTTTCCCGGTTTGCTCTCGCGTTCCCGGAACCACCCAGCAAACCTCAGGGAAGGAGACCTGCTTGCTCGGGGTTCGGGGAACGCGAGAGCAAACTGCGGCGAAGCTGGTCTCCTTTCCCGGTTTGCTCTCGCGTTCCCGGAACCACCCAGCAAACCTCAGGGAAGGAGACCTGCTTGCTCGGGGTTCGGGGAACGCGAGAGCAAACCGGGGAAGGAGACCAGCTTGATTACCAGAGGCTTCCTCAGGTATGCTGGGATACCTGCTTATTCCACGGAGGTCAAGAAAAGCGCTGGTAAGTGTCTATATTTGATTACCAGCGCTGGATCACCAGCGCTGGATCCTCTACACCCGAGACAAAACGGGAGTACGGCCAGCGCTGCAAACAGGGAGTTGCAGCGCTGGTGGTGCCCTGCAGATGTGTACACCTCCTAAGTTGCAGCGCTGTAACTCCCTCACCAGCGCTGCAACTTTCTGATGTAGACAAGCCCTTAGAATCATAGCCTGAATAAAGACACTGGATTTATGGTTTACTCTAACAGCCTGTAATCCACTTAATCCCCCCTCTCCAATTTACCCCAATCACTGGAGAGGTGTTAATGGGACACTTCACCTTGAATGGTCCTTGCAAATGTGTTAACTACTTATGCTAAACAATCTGTTCCACCTTGTATTTAGCTGTGACACTCTGAGTACATTTCCCAGACCTGAAGACGAGCTGTGTAAGCTTGAAAGCCTGTCTCTCTCACCAACAGAAATTGGTCCAATAAAAGATATTACCTCATCCACCTAGTCTCTCTGACAACCAAGACAGAAATTTTGAGTACTGCAATCTTATGGCAAAACACTCAACTGAATCGTAACTTATTCTTTTGCATTCTATAGCTACAGCAGACAGAAGACACGATGTGTGGTCGAATATTTTTCCTTCCACTGCCCCTCCTTGGTGGAAGCATATTGCTCTTCCAAAAATGTGATACGTCATGACTTTTGCTTTCTCTACACTTCTACCTAGCAGCTTCAGGCACAAAGGGGACACACAAAAACAACAAGGAAGTCAGGCTAGTGAAAGAAAGGTGTGTCATTCAGTGTGGTGGTGCTGATAGTTCTAGAGCATCAGTGGATAAACACACCTGTCGAGTCTCATCTATGTGGTGGAAGACTCTCCTCTCTCCCCCCGAAATTAATTTTAAATTTAAAAAAGCTAAGTGTCTTCCTCTTACAGGGACTTGGCAGTGCATGTTATAACGAGATTTAAAAAAATTAAAAAAAAATCTGTCAATCAAATTTGTCACTTTTTTACAGCTCAGGGATAAGGGGGAAAGACTTCTGACGTCAAACCTAGCAATAGTTCAAATTCCCACAAATATACTGAATTTTATCTTATGTCTGAGTACAAAACAAAGAGCAAGACGCCTGATCCCAGTAGAGTCTCAGCAGGGTGGACGAACCAGTTCAGATAAAATAACTGTCCCAAACTTTTGCTCAAAAATCAAAGAAAACCTACACAGGACCTTTTTTTAAGATCTGAAAAATGTCAATCTTTTGGCACCTAGGTACAATGGGAAAAGGCACATTAGGAACAGATACACAGAGAGGCTAAGATATAAAATAAGAAATAAGATATAAGATAGGATAGGACTGATTTAGGGAAAGATATGTTGCCCATCTTTTAGATGAGATGCCAAACCAAAGTCCTGACCACTTGTGTTAATCAAAAATTCAAATGCATTTTTTTCCAAGGATTGGGGTTGAATCCTAGTGTCCAAGCTAAATTTCAACTCTGGCAATTACATTCTGCCTGTCTACATCCCACCTAGTTTCTGCTAGACACACTTCCTCACTTTCAATCCTCACTTTCAATCCTAAACTGTTATCTAGTGTTGCTGTTCTGCACTGTTCAACAGTTATGACATACCACCCCAGAAATGGCTGCATTTCAGTGGCAGCTAATCTCTAAGTATCCATTACTTATGTCACAGGAACATTTGCAAAGATGGAATTAGTTAATATTTTTAAAGTGTTTGGATGACAGGTGCTACAGAAGCACAGAGTAATATAAGATGCAACATGAATTTTACTATTTTAATCAATGACAATTTCTCAGTACAGAGAGGTTACCATGTAGAGAAATTCTATTCTGTTCTATTCAGATTATTTTAGCACACACACTACTCTGGTATCTGCACAATTTTCTGCAGTGCATGAAGGTATGTGACTAGCATCTGTCGCATGTTGTTTCCTTCTTTCTCCTTTTTTCAGGGGGAAAATTATGTGTGGATTGTTTTTTTAATGTTCTTTGGATGTATGATATGTTGTGTGCTTACACCAGTGAATGCAAGGCTCATGCAATACCTTGCACTTACAAAGGAAGGTGGTAAGGTTTGTGGTGATCTCCTGGAGTTTGTTTCACAGGTGCAGACTAGCTTCTGAGAAAGCTCTATCTCCTGCACAAATGAACTTAACCTTTGCAGTAAACAGTTCCATTGTGCCCAAGACAATCCTTGTCCTAGAGCCCTGCATGATCGTTTATGTAATCTGGGCCTAGATCATTAAGTACTTTGAAGATAAGGACTGAGACCTGAAAACACAAGGTTTCGCCTGCCTTAAACTTGAAGATTCCTGTTTATAGCCCCGTCTTTTAAAATGTATATATGAACACTTCATCACGTGCACCGTGTTTTCCACAATGGGCATTTCCAAGTCAAAGTGAATTAATGGACCTCCTTCTTACCTCCCCTAAATTTTGGAGTTTCCTGGATCACATTTTGTTTTTCCAACGTAAAACTGGGAGTACAAAAATAACCCATGCGTTGTGAATTTCTATTGTGCTTCATATCAAGTATTTGCTACGCAGTATTCCAAAGACTAACGTGACAGAGATCACAGACACTCCATACATCATAACTGAGAAACATAGCATGATACTTTCCTTCCCAGCAATGCAATCCCTTGTGACTGACATTATCAGGAGACCAGTGGTATTTAACAGTTAGCAGAGGAGAGAAATCCCTCTGAATTCTGTGTCTGAATTTTCAATAACTGGTCAAGGTCAAAAAGTCCAGACCTCCCTGGAGGGATATTAATTTTATTTATGAGAGGCTTTATTTGCACAAATCTCTAAAAATGACAGCTTGACAGGGTGTGTTTATTCATTAGCTGATCAAAAGGCATTAAGAGATGCCATTAAATAAATTAGCTAATCCCCATACCCCTTCTGTCTCTATATAACATGAAGAAACTTGTAGTGGAGAGAGGATTTAGAAATCAAAAGATATCATAAGATATCTCTTGATCCCTACACATTAAAAGGATATCAATGAACCATTATCTATATAATCTAGAATTAGGGTAGAAGGAAGATGCTGCTTCAAAGAAGATATAGCGTGGTAAACGAGTGCTCCGGGGGGCTGGGCTGGGCTGGGCTGTGCACTCCAGTGGATAAAAGCAAGTTCAATATAACACGGTTTCACTTATAACACGGTAAGATTTTTTGGCTCCTGAGGACAGCATTATATCAGGGTAGAGGTGTAGAATAAAAAGTTGTGGACATGCTAGCAAAGAAGCCATGAGACCTTTAATACCCACACACTGAAGATAAGATCTCAGTTTTGAAGATCTCCTCTGAAAAAGACTCTCACATATTAAGCTACAGGAAACTGTTGATCCACTTAGAATAAAAAGGGGTAGATTAAACCTTCCCAGGATTTGTTCCAAACAGTTCAGGGTATTCCAAACCTAACACTCAGCTCTTTAAGCCATCTGCTCCAGCAATAAAAAGATTAGATAACTAACAAACTTAAAAAAGAAAAAAAGAGTTACCAGTCTTAAGAGGTAACAAATCCTTTTTCATTTTCTTTTGGGAAGTTATAGCATTCAATAGCCTCTCTTCATAGGCAAATGTGCAGAGAAAACTGCATGAGTCTCGAACACTTTGAATCTTCTCTATGAGGTGAAGCATGAACATTGTAATACACCGGACTTTCACTTCTGGAGCTCTAAGTCACAAGTAAGACTAAGTTTCATTCAAGTTCTTATCCCACCCTCAGCATTCAGATATTACAGCGATAACAGTGAGTCTCATGGTCTCTGCTAGATGCTAGCCACACCACAAAACTACAACTCTGAGACAGAATTCAACATAACTGACAGTTTGCTCAACAGTGCAACAGAGAGATTTCAAATCAGAGAGAAGGTACATTATCAAAGCACTACTGTGCAGCACCAAACTTCGCTAGCATTATGCTGTCTCTGGTACAGATGGAAGACTTTTGACATATGGGTGGCACAGTTGTTTTGAGTACCCAGACTGCATCTGCCTGTGCAATGGCGCTCTCTCTTACTGACACATTGCAATGACTCTGCTGCTCTCACTCACACACTTCACTGCCTCACACTCCTGACTCTGCTTGCCTGCCTGTCTCAGGCTTTACCATGCTCTGCCTTTTGACGCTCCTGAGCCCCACCTGCCTCTGGCCCTTAAGGATAGCACTGTACAGGAAAAAACATAAAAGCAGGTGACAGCATGTTTGGCTGCTGTGACATGAAGTAGCTGCTATGCAGAGGACACACAGCACAGATGCCAAGAACTGAATGGTCCATGGAGATTGAACTCTCCTCTTCTCACATAGCAAGGGTCTCTCCAGATCAAACTTGAGGCATGCTAGCAGGTGTAAGTAAGTCTTTATTAATGCTGCCTGTGCTGTACTTGTTCTGGGGATAAGCAGCCGTCAGTTTCAAAACCTGTTTAATTTAGCACCTTTTGAGACCAAGAGTTCAAATCTCACCTCTTAAATTCCACTGTGTTTCACTATACTGGCTAAATTTGAGCACTAAATTCAGTTAAAAAACCCAGTGAGTTAACTACTGCCAGCAACCAATATATTTTGCCCACCTCTTCCATGTCGATTTTGAGGACTTGGCCAAATCCAGTTACACAACTTTTGAGAATCCTCTCTCTTTGGGACAGCATTCTGCTTTAAAAAAAAAGGGGGCGGGGGATGGGGAGGGATGACCTATGTAGGCTAAGGGCAAATTAATAATCCCACCTTTAATGTCAAATAACAAAGCAGAGGAACAAACATGTCCGGTATGCAGAACATCACTGCAACATCATGATGAGGAGGCAATTTTTACCAACCCCTTCTCCCAACAGAACTTGAACATCAAATATGCCTGTGATGAATATAAAAAGTTATATATAATGTAATACAGAAGTTCACAGATGCAGTCAGTGGTTGCATGGACATGAAATTAAGCACCTGAAAAGGTTCTGTTCTTAATGTAAGCATTTAAAACTGCTCTTTACTTCACTTTTCTATAAATCAAAACACAACGGTCATATCAGTCTGGTGGCCTCCATGGAAACACTCTGGTCCAGCCTATACTTAAAGTTTTGCTGGCACAGCTGTCGGCTAGGAAGGGAGGAGGGGGATCTCACTCCTAACTGACAGCTATGCCAGCAAATGCCCCAGTGTAAACATAGCTATACCAACAAAAAGTCCTTTGGCTGAGATAGTTTAGCTCATTTGAGGAACTAGTGTTACACTGGCAAAAGCATTCTTTTGCTGGTATAAGTTGCATCCCACTAGGAGGGTTTGCCTGTATAGCTATACTGGCTATACAGGCAAACAAGGCTATACAAGGCCTCTGCATTGCCATATGACATATTTGGATTTGATTCCCACCACTTGCTTTTAGAGCTGGTAAGGGAATGCTGTAAAAGGCAGCATGCTCACCCTACGAAACGAAGGCGTGATAGTTTGTGTAGATCAACAGTCTTTCGGGATGATTAAAGAGTAGCACTGATGGCTTCCAAAAAGGGAGTCCCTTGTGCATTCTCTGGGGTGGGAAGGAGCATAAACACACGCACGCAAAAAGAGCATTAGTGACTCCACCCATGAGGAAGATACTCACAGGCTTAGAGTACTGAAAAGAACCAGTAACTGTTAGTAGCTGCAAAGAAATACTCCATGTGGAGAGATTATTCCTTAATTATCCACGGCAGGTTTTCCCGCACCCTCTCTCTGAAGCAGTTGGTCCTGGTCTCCGGGATAGGACATGGGGCTAGATCAGTGATTCTCAAACTTTTTTTTTTTTACACTGGTGACCCTTTCACACAGCAAGCCTCTGAGTGCGGCCCCCCTTATAAATTAAAAACACTTTTAATATGTATTTAACACCATTCTAAATGCTGGAGGCAAAGCGGGGTTTGGGGTGGAGGCTGATAGCTCGCAACCCCCCATGTAATAACCTCATGACCCTCTAAGGGTCCTGACCCCCAGTTTGAGAACCCCTGGGCTAGATGGACCTACTAACCTGAACCCCTGGGCTAGATGGACCTACTAGCCCGATCCATTCCGACAACTCCTATATTCATACAAATGGTGGTCCTGACAAGGGTAGGGTTGCCAGCCCTCCAGAATTGGCCTGGAGTCTCCTGGAATAGGCATCAATCTCCCAGTGACTACTGAAAGCAATTTGGGAGATTTTAATAGGATATTTTAAGAAATTGACATTACATCATGTTAGGAAAAAGAAAATATCCCGGAATAGCTTCAGTCAGAGTTGGCAACCCTGGACAAGGGCCTCAAGAGAAAGAGCTTGGGGGGGGGGGGGGGGGGGAAGGGGAGAGAGAAGGAAGGAGGTGGAGGAAGAAAAGAGGTTAGAGGAGGGGTAGGCAACCTATGGCATGTGTGCCAAAGGCAGCACGCAAGCTGATTTTCAATGGCACTCACGCTGCCCGGGTCCTGGCCACCGGGTCCTGACCACTGGCTCTGCATTTTAATTTAATTTTAAATGAAGCTTCTTAAACATTTTTAAAACCTTATTGACTTCACATACAACAATAGTTTAGTTCTATATTATAGATTTATAGAAAGAGACCTTCTAAAATGTCAACATGTATGACTGGCACACAAAACCTTAAATTAGAGTGAATAAATGAAGACTCGGCACAGCACTTCTGAAAGGTTGCCGACCCCTGGATTAGAGGATGTTCAAGTCAAGATGGAAATCCTGGGAACTGACCTATGCTACCACAGAAAACAAAACTAATTTTTCCCATCCCATCCTGTGTGAGAGAGCATAAATGTGCATCTTTCCCACCTGCTCTGGCTTTTGCATAGCTTTGAATATATAGAGAGCCTGATTCTCAATTATGCTAAGGCTTTTATACACGTCTCTCACAGTGTAAATAGGTCATGGTGTAAACAGGAATCAGGCCCACCATTTACGAATCTAAATCTATAAAAAAAGTCATCTTTTGCTCTAAGCCACGTACACCTCTACCCCGATAGAACGCTGTCCTCAGGAGCCAAAAAATCTTACCGCGTTAGAGGTGAAACCACGTTATATCGAACTTGCTTTGATCTGCCGGAGTGCACAGCCTGCCCTCCTCCCCCCCGAGCGCTGTGTTACCGCGTTATAACCGAATTTGTGTTATATTGGGTCACGTTATATCGGGGTAGAGGTGTACTTTAGCATGTAGTTAACTGGACAAATGTAAAAAGGAGCAGAGATTAAAACAACATGAATTGACAAAAGCCATATGTTAATTATCTAAAACTTTTGGGGGTGTACTGTATATGTTAAATAAGAGTCACGGGATTAGTTTGGACATGAGTTCTGGTTAAAAAAAAATTTCTTAACGTTTTATATGAAGTTTGTTGGCAAATAAAGTTCTTTTGGCCCTTTCCAGCTTATAAAAAAATAGACATTGGAAATTAGATGAGCTGTTTAAACACAACAGATTTTCCTGCCAGAATGGAGGTCTCCTAGGACAACTCAGCACCTCAGTCAGATGGCCACAAGCCCTCCCCTCCGCTGCTAGTGTTCAAATGGTATTTCTACTTATCACCATTTACACTTATATTTTCTGTAGGCCAGTAAGAATGAAGTTACAAAATTCTCCAAGCAGCACAAGGAGTCCTACAAGAAACCGCAAATGCACTTCTTTCCCCTAATATTATAGATACTATTTTACACTCACATAGTGCTTTTTTATTCACAGCTCTCAATGTGCTTTACAAACAAATACTGAGTATGAGAGAGGTAAGTAAACTGATACAGAGAAGGAGAGTGACTTGTCCAAGGTCACACAGAGTTACTGGAAGAGCCAGGAAGAGAAGCCAGAAGTTCTGGCTCCATGTCTTATTCTTTAACTAGTAGACAACTCTGCTTTTTCTTATACATGCTAAAACTCCTACACAAAGGAGGCCTTTTGCAAAGCCTTTTCCCCTCGTTTGGATTTCTTGTGGATTCACTCCAAACAGCTCAAAACTTTGGCAGACAAACCAATAACCTGGTTCACAGAGACCCATATTTTACAGAACTAGCAACTCCAAACAGCAGAAAAATAAACCGGTGAATCTTCTTTCCTTCCATCACAAAGCAATTCTGGGCATTTTAGTTAGTCACCAAAAGTATTACCAATGCATTTGATTCTGAAGAACTTGATTCTGACAGCCTTACTTATTCAAGTAATCCCATGAAAATCCTTTTTACTACCTGAATGTGTAAGAAACTATTTAATGCGATCAACTGCAGCAGAATTAGGCCCTACATTTTTCCCTCTACTCACCTTTGGTTGACACATTGGGAATCTTAAGCAAGAAAACTTAAGGAACTTAAGCCCTTCTTTTACTACCGCATTTTACCAATGGGTGATTTTTGAAAAAACAAACAAACAGCCTAGTGCTTAACATTGAGCTGTGAAAGCATCAGAATTGGTGACAAGCTTTCTAGACTTTTATTTAAAGTTGTTTTAAAACCATGCAACATACTTGGATTTATAATCCCATGAACAGACCCATAAATAAAGAAAAAGACCATGCTTGAAGCCAATTAACTGTACCTGTGGCTGCATTAAAGCCAAGCTATCCAAGGCCCACAAGTTCAAGTCTCCAATTGCTCAAGAGGAAAGCATTACTAATGACTAATGGTGAGTGGAATCTGGCTCTCACTAACTTAGCAAGCCAGAGCCAAATATTTCCTTTCAAAGCTGTTTTCCCACAGAAAGACTCAAGAGCAGAAATGTTGCTCTTTAATTAGCAGTACATCTCTATTTTGATTTCAATGAGTTTGAATAATTAGATTATTTACAGGTGAGACACAACTCAGCTTGTCATTGGCATATTGGAGAATTAATTGATTAATTACCTTTCCTTGCTCATATTTTCCTCTGCGCCATTTAGATAAACTAGATTAAAAAGCTCCAAATAATAATACACTATTTGTAAAATAAATACATTGTTTCAACATTATTACACTTTTGTACCAGATTAGTCTGCAAGAAGCTGCACCTTTAAAAACTGAAGGGGAAAAAATTAATTCTGCTCCCCTACAAATGTAACATTGAGAGCAGTTCCTACTAAATCAGAATTACAATCAAATTAAATTGTGAGTTCTTTGAGGCAGGACAGTGTCTTTCTTGGTGTCTGTACAAAACTAGTATAAATGGAGTCTCAATCCTAACTGGTAAAGCAAATAAAAAATAAATTATTATAATTATATATTATTATTTGTGCCAGCAAACTGCCATAGTAAAGGTGTGGCTATTAATTAAGAGTGGCTTCTAAACAAAGGTGGGTGTTTGTTGGTTGTTTCTCCTCCCCACACTAGTAACCTCTGTTGGATGGGGATTAAGAGATTCCCCACAGATAAAGATATATACCTGGAGATAGAGTTTGGAAGATCAAATTTCCCTGTACACAACATTTATAAAAGATAAACATGATTTTTCCAGAATAGCACTGTCGTCATATGAAAACTAAAGCAATCATGAATAGGTAGAGCATCATAACAATGCAGACTTCATTCACTGCAGTGAAGAATTGTTGAAGTATCCACGCCAGCCTGGAAAAGAGCAGCAGCATGACATCTTTTCAGCTAATGGCTTTTTCTGTGATCATAGTTTATATGTGGTACCCAGAAAATCCTCCCTGTTTACCTTTTCTTCCAGTTATCATCACACCCTTTATTCCAACCTCTCTATAGGCCGCTGAACAATGAACGATGCCTACGGCAAAAAAGGCTTCCCCACAATGGAGACCGGCATCTGGTACTGTACATTAGCACATGGTTTTCTCCCCTACTTTAGCTTGGCTGTGAGTCACATCCTGACCAATGGCAGTGGGTTTGAATCACACAGCCTTCAAAAGCTGTAAGGCTGCCTGCTGAGTTACAGCTGGGGGTGAGGAAGAGGGGAGGGAGAAAAATGCCACTATAACCACAAAGAATAATTGCACAGGGGCTCAGTTAGACAAGGTACTGCAGGCTGCTGAAGGTTTTGCAAGGAAAATCAAAGCATTTTACACCGTTTATTATGGAGGGAATGCCCCATAATTCATATGAGCAAATTCAGCACAGAGTCAAGTGTGAAACTTAAGATTGCCTTGAGTCACACAGCATAGCCAAGTGTTGTGCAAATATCCCTTAAACAACTCTGCCGATGCATCTCATTCCTAACCTGCAGTAGCTGTGCTGTTTCAGTTTTGTCTCAATCTACAGCTCTGCCAAGGCATCTCAATCCTTGATTTGCAATCCCCCACTGCTAGTCCAGTATGTAGGGCTGTAATGAGCAGTGACTTCCAGTCACATTCAATTGTGAGGTGGTTTTTATGTGGACAGGTGATCTGAGGAAATCTCAATTTGGGACACTAGAGTAAAAAAACCTGTAGGCTAATTTAAGCCTTGTCTGCTCTAGGAAAATTATCCATTGCTGACAATGAGCATGAGCAATGAGTGCAGCTGGACTAAAAGCCAAATGGAATCATGAAAGATTGCCAGTTCAAAATAACCAATTCTGAAACTAGTAGCTCTTGCTTTTAAGTCTCCAGGTTCAGCAGATGACTGTGGTGCATTTCACTTTATACTAATGTGATAAATGACACTTTACTCTTCTGTAGTAACTTCCATTCAAGGATCACAAGGATTTCACAAGTTTAACAGATGTCAGAAGTGAGGCGAGAGAAACCATTCGTGGAATGAATGAATGCGGGGAAGTGTGAAGTGGTACCAATTATAAGAAAGATGAGGTATTCCAGGCTTAGATGCTTTAGTCACATGAAAAGAAAATTGGAAGAATATATAGTAAATAGGGTGTTAAACTTAGAAGGGGAGGGTAAGAGAAGGGTTGGAAGATCCAAAACTAGACGAATGGATGGATGCCATACAGAAGGATCTGATTAGGTCCAGAGATTCCAAGGAACTTCAAGACAAACTGGAATGGAGAAGGTTTTGAAGAGCTGACCCCATATAGATGGGACTAAGGATGGCGGAAGTAGTGAGATGAGAAATTAAGCGATTTGCGCTAGGTCACATAGCAAATCAATGGTAGAGCTCACATTAGAACCCAGATCTCCTAACTTCCAGTCTTATGCTTTAGTCACAACCATTTTTTCCATTAGTTCCTAATCTAAAAAAATATTTTTAAAAGGAAAAAACCCACAGCCCTCTCATTTATAAGGCCCCTTTATGCCACTCTAGCTACATCAAAGGGCCACAGTGTAAACGAGGATCAGGCTCATAATCTGTAAAGCACTTATGACTCATGCACACTGGTTTGGCAAATTGTACTTAAAGCCAGTTTGTGGGGCATTAGTCTTTTTTGTAGGAGACAACCCTCAGTTTAAAACTTTAAATATAACAGTAATTTCAAAAATGTTTGAAATAAGCAAGGTGTACAAATATCTTCTTGGAAAAGATTACTAGAGAAGATTTCTAGAGAAGTATTTGTATGTGGAGACAATCTGTTGTAATACCATACCAGCTCTGAACAAAATATTTTGATGTCTGTCTCCTATTATGTTACTAATTATTATTACTACTATTTTTAAGGGTAAGCCTTGTGTTCATGGGAGAAAAACTCAACAAACAATCTTGGAGGGGGTAATATATTTCAATAATGGAACGCGGGGGAACAGAGATTTGATATGCAAAAACCATTAATTAGTTCAGTGTAACAGAGGCTTTATCTTTAGCAAAAACTTTCTTCTTGGTCTTAATGGCAAAGTAATGATATTATCATGTGGGATAGAGGCAAGTATCCTTAACAATGCAGACCTGCTTTAAGGAACCATGACATTTCAGTTGTATAATACAGATATAATAGTATTTATCTATCTACAGGCTTATATCACCCAACACTGTAGTATCTTAGCACCTTATAAATATTAATGTAATGGTTATATAATGCAACAACATCCCTTTTGCAGCTGGGGAACTGAGGCAGCAAAATAAATCTCCCTTTCCCATGACGCCTATAAAAAGCTTTACCATTAGACCACAGCTGTGTTGAGACCACTGCCTACTATGCTGAACATCACTGCCTCACTGTTCCGGTGTAGTCCTCGATCTGCATGTCTGTATCCACCTTGCTGTCTCTTCTTTTACACCTAAGTCTGTACACTCCTTGGTGTGGGGACTATCTTTTTGTTCTGTTTTTGTACAGCGCCTAGCACAATGGAGTCCTGGTCCATGAATAGGGCTCCTAGGTACTACCGTAATATAAATAATAAACAACTAGCCCATGGTCACAAAATAAATCGGTGGCAGAGCAGGGAATTGATAGTGCTTGACCAGCATCTTGTCCACTGGTTCATCCTTCCTCCCTTATAAATCTAATACATAATAAGAAGAATGCCTAACAATTTTGCACTGTTTTACAAACACCCAGGTTTCTTTTTTTAGCTAACTTTAACAACATAAATCTGAGCCTTGGATAGCACAGTGAATCACTGGAACTTCCACATCACAAAAGCAGCAGTCTGACATAGCTGACCGAACTAAAGTATTAGCATGAAAGGCTGCTAACCAGAACTGAGATGACTTAGCATAGAAGGGCTGAAGAAACTTGCACAGCATTTGTTGTAACCAGTCTTGTTAGTCCTACTCTGTAATAAGCACAGAAAGTGGTACTGTACAATAACAATACCATCCCAGAACCAGCTCAGTGTCAGGTTATAAAATAACAGTTGCTTACAAACCCATATTCTGAGTCAGTAAGATTAACTGCACAAGGGAACTGGAGCAGCTGCCCTTGTTCTCAGATGGCTAACACTTGTAGCTTTTGTGCAGCGACTGCAGATATTGGCAAAATGAGGACCTAATTTTGTCTCAGGCCCAGGATTAATTATTATAATAATACTCAGGGTAACTCTCCAAAGCTTCCCCTCCCGCCCCCCCGCCCTCCGACTGCTGATACTAAAAGTGTGAAATAATTCAATTTAAAATAAATGACAGGAAATTTGCTATTGAAGAACAGAATATGGCTCTGCTCAACTCAGCACCATTTTAATTCATGAAAGCCAGTCAGACTCATAATTCATTAAAATCAGTAGTGCGCAAAGTCAGAAAGATGTCACATTTACAAAAGGAGAGCAAATAAGCCTACTTAAATGAAGACCAGAGATAAGAATAAATCTGTGAGATCATTATTTACTCTGTATTAATACAAGAAAATCCTCTGTGAAGAGACTTTTCAAAGCCCCATAATGTTTCTTTAGAGTTTTCATTCAACGATCCCAAAGAACTCTTTAAATATTAAAGCCTCACAACCTGCTGATAAGCAAGTACGTACTATGTTAGGTTTGCTTTTTCCTCTTGTCAAATCTTTGGTAAAGGTTATATTCAGACTTTATAATCTTTCTTCTATTTTCATAATTTTCTCAAGAATTCTCCTTTGGGGCTGAAACTTGCCTTAAATTAGTCCAAGAATGATATCATCTCCAGAGATAGTTTGAGGGGAAACCCTACAGCCACTTCAGGTTTATGGAGAGCAAAAGAAAACCCTACCACCACTTACTTAACTTAAAATTAAATATAATTCAGTAGTCTTCATTAACCCAAAAATTTCTTCACAAAAATCTGTCACCTCCTGACATGTGTCTAAGTCTTCCATGCGAAAAAGAGGTCTCCAAACACAAACTTTTTAAAATGAGAAAGATGAAAGGGTCACTGATATGGGAGAACACTAAAGGAGCACAAACAACTGAAAACTTAACAACCGCTTATTTAAAGTACTTTTGTCTCCGTTGTTCTTAATAGTGAGTTTTAGTAATTATGAAAGGTGCTAATCTGTACAGTTAAGAGACTCAAAATTTGCCAATATCTAGCACTTGATCAATTTAACAGCATGGTTGTAGTAAAAACGAGGAGTCTTTGCAGCTCCTTAGAGACTACCAAATTTATTTGGGCATAAGCTTTCGTGGGCTAGAACCCACTTCATCGGACGCATGAAATGAAAAATACAGGAGTGTGTATAAAACATGAAAGGATGGGGATTGCTTTAGCAAGTTTGAGGTCAGTCTAATGAGATAAATCAATTAAACGCAGGATACCAAGGGAGGAAAAATAACTTTTGAAGTGGTAAGAGAGTGGCCCATTACAGACAGTTGACAAGAAGGTGTGAGTAACAGTAGGGAGAAATTAGTATTGGGAAAATTAAGTTTAGGTTTTGTAATGACCCAATCACTCCAAGTCTTTATGGTATCCAGTTTTCAAATTAATTCCAGTTCTGCAGCTTCACGTTGGAGTCTGTTTTTGAAGTTTTTTTGTTGAAGAATTGCCACTTTTAGGTCTGTTATTGAGTGACCAGAGAGATTGAAGTGTTCCCCTACTGGTTTTTGAATGTTATGATTCCTGATGTCAGATTTGTGTCCATTTATTCTTTTGCATAGAGACTGTCCAGTTTGGCCAATGAATATGGCAGAGGGGCATTGCTGGCACATATCACATTGCTAGATGTGCAGGTGAACAAGTGCCGGATGGTGTGGCTGATGTGGTTAGGTCCTATGATGGTGTCACTTGAATAGGTATGTGGACAGAGTTGGCACCAGGGTTTGTAGCAGGGTTTGGTTCCTGGGTTGGTGTTTTGGTTGTGTGGTGTGTAGTTGCTGGTGAGTATTTCCTTCTGGTTGGGGGCGTGTCTGTAAGCAAGGACTGTTTCCCAAGGTCTGTGAGAGTGAGGGATCGTCCTTCAGGATAGGTTGTAGATCCTTGATGATGCGCTGGAGAGGTTTTAGTTGGGGGCTGTAGGTGACAGCTAGTGGCATTCTGTTACTTTCTTTGTTGGGCCAGTCTTGTAGTAGGTGACTTCTTGGTACCCTTCTGGCTCTGTCAATCTGTTTCTTCACTTCACCAGGTGGGTAATGCAGTTTTAAGAACGCTTGATAGAGATTCTGTAGGTGTTTGTCTCTGTCTGAGGGAACGGAGCAAATGCAGTTGTATCTTAGAGCTTGGCTGCAGACAACAGATCATGTGATGTGGTCTGGATGAAAGCTGGAGGCGTGTAGGTAAGTATAGTGGTCAGCAGGTTTCTGGTATAGGGTGGTGTTTATGTAACCATTGCTTCTTAGCACTGTAGTGCCTAGGAAGTGGACCTCTTGTGTGGACTGGTCCAGGCTGAGGTTGATGGTAGGGTGGAAATCACTGAAATCCCTCAAGGGCCTCCTTCCCATGGGTCCAGATGAAGAAGATATCAATGTAGCGCAAGTAGAGTAGGGGTGTAAGGGGACGAGAGCTGAGGAAGCGCTGTTCTAAGTCAGCCATAAAAATGTTGGCATACTGTGGGGCACATGGGTACCCATAACAGTCCCACTGACTTGAAGGTATAAATTGTCCTCAAATCTGAAATAGTTGTGGGTGAGGACAAAGTCACAAAGTTCAGCCACCAGGTTTGCCGTGATGGTATCGCGGATGCTATTCCTGATGGCTTGTAGTCCATCTTTGTGTGGAATGTTGGTGTAGAGGACTTCTGCATCCATAGTGGCTAGGATGGTGTTTTCTGGAAGATCACCAAAGGATTGTGGTTTCCTCAGGAAGTCCGTGGTGACTCGAAGATAGCTGGGAGTGCTAGTAGCGCAGGGCCTGAGGAGAAAGTCTACATAGCCAGATAATCCTGCTGTCAGCAGGGGCGGCTCCAGGCACCAGCAAGCCAAGTGCGTGCCTGGGGTGGCAAGCCACGGGGGGCGCTCTGCTGGTCGTCGCAAGGGCGGCAGGCATGTTGCCTTTGGTGGTATGCCTGCGGAGGGTCCGCTGGTCCTGCGGCTTCGGCGGACCTCCCGCCAGCGTGCCGCCGAATCTATGGGACCGGGGACCTCCAGCAGGCAAGCCGCCGAAGGCAGCCTGCCTGCTGTGCTTGGGCCGGCAGAATACCTAGAGCCCTCCTGGCTGTCAGGGTGCCTATGCCTGAGATGATAGGGTGTCCAGGATTCCCAGGTTTACGGATTTTGGGTAGCAGGTAGAATACTCCTGGTTGGGGCTCTAGGGGTATATCAGTGTAGATTTGTTCCTGTGCTTCTTTAGGAAGTTTGTTGAGCAGATGATGTAGATTCTCTTGGTAATCCTCAGTGGGGTCAGAGGGTAATGGCCTGTAGAATGTGGTGTGAGAGTTGTCCAGCAGCCTCTTCTTCATATTCCGACCAATTGATGACGACAGCACCTCCTTTGTCAGCCTTTTTTATTATGATGTCAGAGTTGTTTCTGAGGCGGTGGATGGCATTGTATTCTGCAGAGCTGAGGTTATGGGGCAAGTGATGCTGCTTTTCCACAATTTCAGCTGGTGCACATCGATGGAAGCACTCTATGTAGAAATCCAGTCTGTTGTTTCGACCTTCAGGAGGAGTCCATGAAGAATCCTTCTTTTTGTAGTGTTGACAGGAAGCTTCCTGTGTGTTAGTGTGCTGTTCAGTGGTGTGTTGGAAATATTCCTTGAGTCAGAGACGTCAAAAGTAGGATTGTAGATCACTGCAAAACTGCATCATGTTTGTGCGGGCAGTAGGGCAGAAGGAGAGACCCCGAGATAGGACAGACTCTTCTGTAGGAATTTAGATGGCCAGTAAGCTTTGGCGACAGATGCCCCGTGTGTTAAAATATGCCAACAACAAAATGATGAGTGAAACAAATATTAAGAATGACTACCAGGTGGATGTATTTGTAGATATTTGGCGATCAAACGCATATGCATTATGCAGAAAATTATGGTGGATCCTGAGACTAATTTGATGGTAAATGAGATAAATCATAGGTATCAAAGATGGAAAAGACCTCTTATGCACCAACAAACAAATGTTTCTTCCTCCTGGCCTATACAGGATTTCACCTCCAGAAGTTTTTTTTGTTTTGCAGCCTAAATTGTCTTTTTCTTAATATCACTCCATTAAGAGAATCTCTCTTATTATGTGTTTGCACACCAACCAACCAGAGTGCTTCAGTGTGCATAAAAGAGGGCTGAATTTCATCTCTGTTTGGCATTGCCATTGACTGGATAGTGAAAAAGTGTATTAACAACACAAATACCAGTAATAGCATGAGTAGATGGCAAATGCCTAGGAGACCTATTGTTTGCTGCTGATATTAGGCAACTGAGAGACACCCCTGAAAAGTTACAAAGACAACTTAGCAAAAACAGCAGTTCAAGTGGTGCTTAAAATTAGTTATGCTAAAACAAACATGCTTGAAACTCAGACGTCAAACAGTAACTTCACATTAGAAGGCAAAAAAAAAAAAAAAAATCAAGTTAAGTGGGCAGCAGCACATTAGCCAATGGAGACCTCAAGAAGGAAGCGACATAAAAGACAGGAAAGGCATCCACAGAAGTTACTAAACTCAACTACGTATGGAAATCAAAGATACACAGCATCAGAACAAAACTAAGAATTTTCCACACAAATGTGATCTCGGTGCTAACATACGGCTGCAAGAGCTGGAGAGATACTAAAATGTCAGACAGAAAACTAGACGTCTTTGTAAACAAGTGCCTCTGATAGATTCAAGCACTTGTTGGAAAGGCTTCATCACTAACAAAGAGATCTGAGAAATCACCAACAAGCAGCTTGTTTCTACCAGATCAGAAGGAAGTATTTGGGCATGATCTCCAGGTGCCACCCTGACTCCCATTTAAAGCTCTCAAGTGGAAACCAACTGGCATAAGGAAACAAAGATGCCCAAGAGAAACATTAAGAAGAACCCTTAGCATGGAGGGCAGAACAGTCAATCTCAACATCCTAGAGCACATGGAAGCAGCAGCGAGAGACTGGGTTTTGCTGCTTTACAACAACACTGGTATGGGAGGGATGTAAAAACAAAACAACACACTCACCACCAAACTAGCACCTACCACAACAGGACCTCCATAGCAACTGGGGCCTACAGGCATTACCATAATACAAATAATAACACTTCTACTTACAATCCTTGTGATTATAACATGTTTTATTATTATTTGTATATTGCAGTAGGGTCCAGCAAATCAAGTCCAAATCCAGTCCAAAAATCAGGACTGGATTCCATTGTGCTAGGCAGTATACATACATACAGGAAGACAAGGAAATTTTATAATCTAATTTACAAGGCAGTGGAAATATATACTGAATAGCTCTGTATTAAGGAGGAAAAAACACACATCACTCGTAAATCAGATGAGAAGCTCAATAGAAATAAAGTATAATCTACCAAAGTAAGAGTTCTTACTGTTATAACTCCTCTTTATTCAACATTTGAGTACTGTAATTTCCAAACGGTTCCTTTGTTTTGCAGAAAGCATACTGCCAAGTTATTTTTCATAGTTTATCAGAAACATTCCCTACACCCCATTGTTTGTTATAACAACCCTGGACTCACTTTTTATGATTCTGCAGAAGAAAGATTATATAGAGGTAGAATAATATACAGGAAAGGAAAAGGGGGAAGAAGAAGATAACTTTCTAAATTACCACCCTCTTCTAATCTTCCATTGCACTTAATTTTATCTGTGGATGCACTTTAGACCTCAGTTCTGTGAAGAGCCTGTACAAGGTGGATCTTCTTCCATAGAAGCACAGAGCCCACTGGCTGCAATCGTGGTCTGTGCATGCAGAGCTCAATGCAGGATCAGGGCCTTAGAGTTTAAGCTCCTTGGGGATATCAGTTTGTCTTGTCCAGCTTCAAGCACATTATCCACAAATAATACTTGAACTCTATACATAACACACACTTAAGATAGGAGAGGAGGCTGTTAACAAGTATAGATGGGATTCTCTCCAACTAAGCTGCCAGCCTCCGTCTCCTTTCAGGACCCCCAGAATCAGTGAATAATCAATTTCAGCAGCATTTTTGTTCAGGGGGAGCTTTTGAGATGCTCATCTATCTATAAATGCCTCTTCAGTGACTGGCACCAAGCAGCTTTTGAAGTGGAGGTAGTACAGTGATAAGCGGATGAAATTCCAAAGTGGGCTGAATGTGCATAGGCTAGAGATGCTTTAGTGTAGAAGATCATGTGATTCAATGTCTTACTCTTAAGAAACACGAATATTTTCAAGCTTAAAATCTGACCTACTGTAACATTTTAGAATTGTTATCTAATGAGGAAAACCCTTTGCATTCTTCATACCTATTATTGCTAAATCGTCCATCATTAAGAAATTAATAAAGCACAATATGCTAGTTAGATAATACAACACGTACAACGTTTCCAGTGATCAGACAGCTCGACAACATCAGTCAAACTATCTAGAGCTTTACTCACATCAATGGATAACCGATTTTTAAAACATGTTCTTAAGCAAAGATCACTATCCTAATTCAGCTCCATTCAAAACACAGGGAAATTTGGGGCTGGATGTGAAGGGTGCAATGCAGAGAATAAACCAGGGGTCTCAAACATGCAGCCCCCTCGGAGTGATTTCCTGCAGCCTGCCATAGGCACCAACTCCACTGGCAGCCAAGCTCCCCCACTGAGCATGCCGCGTCCCCACTTCTCCACCTACCTCCCAGCTCTTCTCGCTGCCAAACAGCTGTTTGGTGGCGCTTAGGACTTTCCAGGAGGGAGGGGAGAGGAGTGGGGATGTGGCATGCTCAGGGGAGGAGATGGAGAAGAAGTGGGCTGAGGCAGGGATTTGGGGCAGGGGCTGGAATGGGGCAGGGAGAGGGTGGGGTTGGGGTGGGTCTTTGGGGAAAGGGTTGGAATGGGGGCAGGGAAGAGGTGGGAGGGGGTGGGACAGGAGCAGGGCCTCATGTAGTAGATGAGCAGTCTGAGGTATGAAGTGCAGCATATGTGATTCTTTGCTGTGAGTAGTTGGGAAGAATGTTTGTTAAAAGTGGCAACGTGTTTTGTATGAATACACCTCTACCCCAATATAATGCGACCTGATATAACACGGGTTCGCATACAACGCGGTAAAGCAGCACTCTGGTGGGTCAGCGCATCAGCTCCCAGCCGTGGCGCTTCGCTTCCCGCTGCCGGTGAGTGTGGGGAGGTTGGGAAAAGGATGCCCCTCGTACTCACCTGTGGCGGGAAATGGAGCGCCACAGCTGGAAGCTGACGGAGTGAAGCGGGCTGGGGCCTGGCTGCTCCGCTTCCGCTGCTGCCGGTGAGTGCGGGACATTTCCCCAACCCCCTCCTCCCCAACAAGCGACATGACTGGGGCTGGCGCAAGGAAAGCGGAGTGGGCTGGGGCTGTGGTGCTCCGCTTCCTGCCACAGGTGAGTACAAGGGGCATCCCTTCTCCAACCTCCTCGCACTCACCAGCAGCGGCGGAAGCGGAGCAGCCTGGCCCCAGCCCGCTCCACTCCGCCAGCTCCCAGCTGCGGCGCTCCGCTTCCCACCACAGGTGAGTATGGGAGGCATCCTTTCCCCAACCTCCCCACACTCTCCAGCGGCAGGAAGTGGGGCGCTGTGGCTGGGAGCTGGCAAAGTGGAGCGGACTGGGGCCGGCCTGCTCCACTTCGCACCGCTGCCGGTGAGTGACTGTCAGGGGGTGGAGTCCTGGGGGTGATTAGGGATGAGGGTCTCTGGAGAGGGCAGTCAGGGGACAAGGCGCAGGAGACAAAGCAAGCTCGATATAACGCAGTCTCACCTATACCGCGGTAAGATTTTTTGGGTCCGGAAGGCCACATTATATCGGGGTAGAGGTGTAGTTACTTTAAAAAGTTCCTGCCATTACAGCTATGTTGATAGACTGTTAGTGTAGATCATCATCATTGTTTCTGACCACATAGGGAATAGTTACAGGTGTTTATAATTTTATTAAAACCCCTCTTCACATAAGTTTTTAAAATGTTAATACATTAATTTTTAATAGCACACTATATTACTCTCCATTTTTTCTCATTCTTGACTATACTTTTGTATCGTTGTATGAAAAGGTGTCAGTGATGTGGCCCGAGGGCCAATGTACTAGTCCTCATGAGGCCCTCGTGGTGATTTGAGTTGGAGATCCCCGGAATAAACAGTGCTTGCCCAAATGGGAAACTACAACATTAACAGCATCCGAAAAGCTTTCCAATGGATTCTTTATAGACAATGGAGGGGAGAAAGAAAAATTAAATATTGAAAGTGAAGACCACAGTTTAGAGCAGTAGTTTGATAGTCAAAATTGGGGCCTCAAGAGTTTCAGTGAACTGTATTATGGAAATGTCTATAAATAAGTATTCCTTGGTTCTATTCACAGTTCTGCCACTGAATCATTTTGTGTCTCAGTTTCCCCATCTGTGAACCTGGGCTAATACTGACCAACTCCATAACGACAAAGCAAAGTTTAATTAAATAACATTTATGAAATGGTTTGAGATTCCCAGATGAAAGATGCTGCAGACGTGCAGAGAATGATTATTCAATAAGTAAACATCCTTTCAAACTCAGTTTGCTAATTTATACATAGAACTACGAAAAAGATTAGAATTTAAAAGATGAACATTGGAGCTTCAAAATTTAAAAAGTTGCACAGATGTTTGCGATGCACCTTTGTGACAGAGATGTCTTTGCAAACAGAAATCAGAGCTGCCAAGAGGTGAATGCTTAAAAGGAAAGAGTTATAATTACAAGGTTGGCTAGCAGTGCCAGTTTTTATAAGCACGGAGATTCTGGATTAAGGTTTCCATTCTCACAGAGGGGGGAGTAGCACAAGAAACAACTGACTCATGCTACTGTATTTTCTGTTTTATGTCATCAGGATTCACGCTGAGCAACTCCTAGCACTCTGCATCAGCAGTTGATTTACAAGGCATCCTTTGTTATTTTGCTTTAAAAAGGGACCCGACTACTACTACTTTGAAGAAACTGCTTTCACATTTTTTAAATGCTCTCCCATTGATTATAGCAGCCTTTTGAAACTTTGACATCTATTTTTTTTTTCCTTTTCTATTTAGTAATTTTTGCATGCACACTCTCTCTCTCTGTTTTTATGAATTTCAAGTCAACATAGCTCCAAATAATATTTATCACTTATAGAGTACTTTCAATCTTCAAAGTTTTTTTCAAACTTTAATCCTCATAACACATGTGAAGGGAGGATTTACAGATGAAAAATTGGAGCACAGATAAATTAAGCAATCAGGATCCCATCTTATGCTCGGATTTTCTTCTGCCCTTTCTCCTGTCTGAATGACAAGATCAACAAGGTCATCAGCTGCAATGGATGTGGATCTAAGGAGATGTTTTGATAGTTAACCATACAGACTTTGGTTAGCATTAAATATTGCAGACTATAAACACCATTACCTTCATTAAGAGTGTTCATTTCTCAAGATTTTCTTTAAATAATACATTTTTTAAAAAATCAGCAAGGCATTTCCCACCAGATTATAAGAAATTAAGGGAAGATCAAAACTGGGCCCTAAGAAGTATAAACTACTTGACAATATCCCTTTAAAAGCATGAAAATTTTTTTTAAAAGCTAATAGGGCTGTTTTACAAGGGCTGTTTTACAATTTGCTTCGATTTTTTTAACTGCATGTTTCATACAATAAGTGCTTGGATTTTAAACTATATTATCAGAGTGGATACTTTTTCTAAAGCACCTCTTAAATTTATTATTTACATAGAGACATTCCTATAGTACCTATCAACGTAGTACCCAAATGTGCCTTAAACTCTGAATTATGGAAAAAAACAGATGAATTAAAACTTCCTTCTCTCCCAAAAGACTGTTCTGCTTAATTTACTCTGACATCCATATCTATGTCACAAATTGAAATCAGTAAAACCATCCTACAATTCATACTGAAGGATTCCAAAAGTGCTTTACAAAGTACTCTGAAACCTGACTTAAATGGCCACCAGAGTAACCAGCAAAAATCAGTTCCTTAGAATCATCAGGGGGTGCCAAGTATTAGGGGGGTAGCCATGTTAGTCTGGATCTGTAAAAAGCGACAAAGAGTCCTGTGGCACCTTATACACTAACAGGCGTATTGGAGCATAAGCTTTCGTGGGTGAATACATGCGTCTGACCAAGTAGGTATTCATCTACGAAAGCTTATGCTCCAATACGCCTGGTAGTGTATAAGGTGCCACAGGACTCTGTCATCAGCGGGTGCGGATCTTTAACTGAAGGTTAAACATTATACAATGGAACCCTGACTATCAATCTAATTGGGACCAGGACCAGATTGGATAATCAAAAATCCGGATAAATTGGAGGATGGGTGCAGGGTGGCTCAGTTAATTCAGAGAACCGGATAATGGAGGCTCAGATAAATGGGGTTCTACTGTACTAGAAAGCTTGTGGATTCAGTGGTCACATAAGTCAGGGGGCTGCATGTTGAAGAGTTCGTCATTTTTCAAGTTTCTGCTTATATGCACATAGTCAGAGGAATCATTTTGCCTGACACTGAGCAGCAGCCACCTTTTGGCTGGAACGCAACAGTTTAACCACTCACTGCAATGCTACACAGCAGCTTAGTGAAGGAAATGAAGCATAGTATCCTAACCAATTGAAACTGCAGGAAGAATTTTAGTTAGATAGTTATCCAGCCTGGAACTTGACCAGAATACCAGGATTAACAATAAAACTGAAGTAATTGTGCTGGGGTGTCACCCTGTCTTGCTCACTGTCTTCTTACGACTGATTTCTTTTAAGAAACTGATTAATGTCTGTAACAACAGTTGATTGTTTTGTAGAATTACACACAAAACTAATTTTCTCCAGACTTCTCCTTATGTTATTTTTTAATTTTTTTTTTAATAATATTAACACACACTGGTGTCAAGTTGGGAACTGGATTTCTATAGCATAATGTCCATTTGCCCAAAACGGATGCATCAAGAATTGCCAGCAGGAGTACTGAAGAGGGAATATGGTCCAGTGGAGAGGACACTGGAAGAGGGATAGGGAGATCTTGGATCTACTCCCAATACACAGTATGACTTTCAGCAAGTTACTTAAAATCCATGCATCTCAGTTCCCTCATCAGTAAAATCAGGATGATAACATTTACATTATTTTATAAGTGCTTTGAGATCTATGATGAACAGCCCTACATAGGGGCACAATATCATTCATGATGAACTGAGATTAGCTAATTTACGAGTATGGCATGGATTTTAGTGTGTTTTCTGTAATATGGAAATAATGGCTGAGATTAAGTAGCTTCAAGACTGCAGCCTAGGTTCCCAATATTTTCAGAAACATACTACTCTCCAAAGCCAGGAAGTCACCAATTTGACACTGTATGTCGAGCAAAGCCAAAAATAAACTGTGGCCTTATGACTCTGCCTGCCATGAACATAACAGTCTCCTGCAACTGAAACAAAAGTTCTCCAGACAAGTTAAAACATACCTAATGGTAACAGGGCTTGAAACAAAAAACAAAACCAATGAAAACACTCCTAGACTATCGAGGAGTATTTAATAAGATACTGATATTTCTTTCTTGAATGCACAGTGTTTGTGGTTCAGGTTATTCCTGTCTTGCAAATGTAAAACAAGGTGGTGGTTTTTTTTGGGGTTTTTTGTTTTTGTTTTTTTTTTTTTAACTTTTGCAAATAATTTATCCTAATTGGGAGTTTTTCATTCCAGTTTTCTTTTTGTGGAGGGAAAGAAGTATTAGAAAAAATTATCTCATACAGTCATCCATATTTTAAAAATAAGGTTAAAGAGAGCTCTGTCAAAATTTGTGGGCCTAAAAACTGATCTATCTTGAATGCCTGATCCTTCAGGCTATTTACTTTCAATTAATTCCCAAAAGTGGTCAGGACTTTGTATTATACAGACAAGGCGGTGAGGTAATATCTTTTATTGGATCAACTTCTATTCATATGAGGCGCGCTTTCGAGCTTATACAGAACTCTTCCTCAGGACTTTAAGTCTCAAACTGAAAAGAAGGAAGAATGAGAGACATATGCAAGCATAAATTCTTGTGATCTTAACCACAAAGTATACATCAGCTCCCGTAAGGGTCTGGCTTACAATGATATAAAACAGGAAATTCACTGTGAAGGTTGAAATTCATATTCTCAACTTACTCTGGGGTGTTGAGGGGGTGAGGGGGGCCTTGATACAGTCCCTTCAGCCGATAGAGTCCTTTCATCCCACAATGGGCATCTCATAAAAGAGGATTATTAAAAATTTGAACATATATAAATAAAATAAATAAATAAATGGGGGTATCTCCTTGCAGAGAACAGTGTTCAAACCAATGAGACAACTGCTTGCTTTTATCTGTAATGATTTCAGCATTGGGTTGAACACCATTCAGAGCTATACGCACAAGAAAGAACCACCACCAGTGAAGCACTGGACCAAATACAAACTCTACAGGTCAGGCCAGAGCTAGATGTGGAGCCCACTGTAGAAGAGCTAAGCAAGGCCACTGATTTGCTATCAAGTGGCAAGGCTCCTGGAAAAGATGGCATCTCAACAAAAATCCTCAAGTGCAGGAAAGACAGCCTATTACCATATCTTCATCAGCTGCTACTTAAATGCTGGAAAGAGTGAGGTACCACAAGAGATGCATGACACAAACATCATCATTTTGTATAAAAATAAAGGCGAAAAGGGCAACTGCAACTACAGGGGTAACTCGCTACTCAGTGTCAAGTATCAGAGGCGTAGTAGCTGTGTTAGTCTGGATCTGTAAAAAGCGACAAACAGTCCTGTGGCACCTTACAGACTAACAGACGTATTGGAGCATAAGCTTTTGTGGGTGAATATCCACTTTGTCAGATACATCTGGATGAGTATTTGCCTGCGAAAGCTTATGCTCCAATAAGTCTGTTAGTCTGTAAGGTGCCACAGGACTCTCTGTTGCTCGCTACACAATGTAGCAGGAAAAGCTTTCGCAAAAGTCATCTTAGTGCGTCTACAACAGCTGGCAAATCATGTCTACCCTGAATCACAAGTGTGGATTCAGAGCTGGAAGATCCACTACAGACATGATATTTTTTCTGCGTCAACGCCAAAAAAAATGCAGAGAGCAAAACCGACCATTGTATATCGCCTTGTGGACCTAACTAAAGCATTAGACACAAATCAGTAGAGCAGGTCTATTTGCAAAACTAGAAAAGAGAGGATGCCCACCAATCCTGTTAAGTCTTACATGTTCATTCCACAACAACAGAAAAACTGTCCAATTCGGACAGCTTTGAGATGAAAAACGGTGTGAAGCAAGGATGTGTTCTTGCTCCTACACTCTTTGGAATTTTCTTCTTGGTACTCTTGAACTGTGCATTTAAGGACATGAAAGATGCAGTGTATCTCTGCACAAAATCAGATGGGAAACTCTTCAACCTGTCCCAACTTAAGTCAAAGACCAAAGTCAAAAGCTGTGAATTAGGTGATGATTCTGCCCTCATAGCCCACAATGAAGATCTACTACAAGAACTCATGGACCACCTTTCAAGAGCCTGTCAGCCATTTACTCTTACCATTAGCATCAAGAAAATGGTTGTATTAGCACAGGGGGTTCCACAAGATCCTTCAGTCACCTTAAATGCAAACCAGCTAGAAGTAGTCTAAAAGTTCAGCTATTTAGGTTCTACAGTGATCACCATCCTGGATGAAGAACTAAATGTTCGCATTGGAAAGGCGGCTGCTACCTTTAGCAGACTAGCTAAAAGAGCATGGAACAACTCAAAGCTTACCATCAAGACCAAGCAGCAAAGCTGCTTTTACAGATCCAGACTAATATGGCTACCCCTCTGATACTTGGTATCAAGACCAAAATACTAGTGTACCAAGCCTGCACCCTCAGCACTCATGTATGGTGGGGAAACATGAATACCTTATGCTCATCAGGAGAAAAGGTTAATCAGTTTCCACCTACACTGTTTATGCCCCATACTCAACACCAAAAGGCAAGATAAAGTCACCAACACAGAGGTTCTTCAAAGGCAAATTTACCAAGTGTGACAGCCCTGCTCAAGTAAAGACGACTGCACTAGCTGGGCCATCTGAGTAGGTTGGAAGACTGACGCATACCCAAGGACATGCTATACGGGGAGCTATCAAAGGGAAGAACAACAGGATGTCCCAAACTTCACTATAAAGACACATGCAAGTGAGATATGAAGGAATTTGAATTGATCCTGACCAATGGGAAATCCTGGCAAGTGATCATAGGTACTATCATCTCCATCAGGGTATCAAAGTCCATGACAGAAGCTGGCTCCTACAGCCTGAAGAGAAAAGAGCCTGTAGGAAGCAAGCAGCTCCCAACCAAGATACAGACATTTGCAATAACTGTCAAAGATCATGCAAATTTTGGACTGGACTATTCAGTCACATTGCAAACTGTCTATATCATAGGTTGCAATTCCCACCATCTCTCAGAGATGAAAGGATGCCAACATTATATATATTAGGGCTGTTGATTAATTGCAGTTAACTCATGCGATTAACCAAAAAAATTAATCATGATTAATTGCACTGTTAAGCAACAGAATGACAATTGAAATTTATTAAGTATTTTTGGATTTTTTCTACGTTTTCAAATGTATCTATTTCAATTACAAACACAGAATACAAAAGTACACAGTGCTCACTTTATATTATTTTTTATTACAAATATATGCACTGTAAAAATTATAAACAAAAGAAACTATTTTTCAACTCACTTCATACAAGTATTGTAGTGCAATTTCAGTTCAACTTACAAATGTAGGTTGTTGTTTTTTATTTAACTGCACTCAAAACCAAAACAATGTAAAACTTAAGTGCCTACAAGTCCATTCAGTCTTACTTTTTATTCAGCCAATCGCTAAGAGAAACAAGTTTGTTTACATTTATGGGAAATAATGCTGCTCACTTCTTAATTACAATATCACCTGAAAGTGCGCATAGGCACTCGCATGGCACTGTTACAGCTGGCATCGCAAGATATTTATGTGCTGGATACGCTAAAGATTCATATGCCTCTTCATGCTTCAGCCATCGTTCCAGAGGACATGCTTCCATGCTGATGACACTCATTACAAAAATAATGCATTAATTAAATTTGTGACTGAACTCCTTGGGGGAGAATTGTACGTCTCCTGCTCTGTTTTACCCACATTGTGTCATATATTTCATGTTATAGCAGTCCCGGATGATGACCCAGTAGATGATGTTCGTTTTAAGAACATTGTCACTGCAAATATGACAAAATGCAAAGAAGATACCGAAGTAAAATTTCTAAAGATAGCTACAGCATTCAGATTCTTAAATCTTGAGTTGAAGTGCCTTCCAAAATCTGAGAGGGATGAGGTGTGGAGCATGCTGTCAGAAGTCTTAAAAGAGCAACACTTCAATGCGGAAACTACAGAACTGAACCACCAAAAAAGAAAATCTCTCTTCTTCTGGTGGTATCTGACTCAGATGATGAAAATGAACATGCGTTGGTCCCCACTGCTTTGGATAGTTATTGAGCAGAACCAGTCATCAACATGGACGCATGTCTCTGGAATGGCAGTTGAAGCATCAAGGGACAGATGAATCTTTAGCGCATCTGGCATGTAAATATCTTGCAAGGCTGACTACACTAGTGCCAGGCGAACACCTGTTCTCACGTTCAGGTGACATTGTAAACAAGAAGTGGACAGTATTATCTCCTATAAATGTAAACAAACTTGTTTCTTTTAGTGATTGGCTGAACAAGAAGTAGGACTGAGTGGACTTGTAAAACTTTAGAGCCTACATTGTTTTATTTTTGAATGCAGGATTTTTCCTACATAATTCTACATTTGTAAGTTAAACTTTCATTATGAAGAAATTGCCCTACGGTACCTATATTAGGTAAATTGAAAAATATTTATTTTGTTTTTTACAGTGCAAATATTTGTAATAAAAAATAAAGTGAGCACTGTACACTTTGTATTCTGTGTTGTAATTGAAAACAATATATTTGAAAATGTAGAAAACATCCAAAATATTTAAAATAGTATTCTATTATTGTTTAACAGTGCAATCAATAAAAATTAATTTTATCAGGCGATTAATTTTTTTATCACGCAATTAATTGCACAATTGTGATTACTCTTTTAATCGCAGTAATTGCTTGACAGCCCTAAAATATGTATATGTATATATATTATATATAAAAATCTCACTGCAACAGGCAAACCCACATCTTATATCTCATTCAAAGACTGTAGGCAAGAAGCTGAGTTCAGCAACAACATTTAAATCTGGTTTAAACCAACAGTTCACAGCTCATAGTAGATAGAGTTTCACGATGACCCTCTTCAGTATGTCTTGAATACTACAAAATAGTACCGTTTTGTTGGTGACAACACATCAATTTATCACAGAGAGAAAAGATATCCATTTGTGTTTCCTATTGCTTTGTATCTGTGTTGTTTCCATGTAATTTGTGTTTTACTTTAAAATAATAATAGCTCCCCACCACCACACACTTATACTAGACAATTGACTTTTCCTGGTCCTTTGAGTGGTCACTTAACACAAGTTTCACTATATATGATTATGTTTAGGTAACACACTCTTACAAGTTTCAAACACCTCTATTAATGAGGCATGTAAACCAACCTGCACTTATACTAACCCAGGGGTTCTCAAATTTCATTGCACCGCAACCTCCTTCTCATAGACTCAGACTCTAGGACTGGAAGGGACCTCGAGAGGTCATCGAGTCCAGTCCCCTGCCCTCATGGCAGGACCAAATACTGTCTAGACCATCCCTAATAGACATTTATCTAACCTACTCTTAAATATCTCCACAGATGGAGATTCCACAACTTCCCTAGGCAATCTATTCCAGTGTTTAACTACCCTGACAGTTAGGAACTTTTTCCTAATGTCCAACCTAAATCTCCCTTGCTGCAGTTTAAGCCCATTGCTTCTTGTTCTATCATTGGAGGCTAAGGTGAACAAGTTTTCTCCCTCCTCCTGATGACACCCTTTCAGATACCTGAAAACTGCTATCATGTCCCCTCTCAGTCTTCTCTTTTCCAAACTAAACAAACCCAATTCCTTCAGCCTTCCTTCATAGGTCATGTTCTCAAGACCTTTAATCATTCTTGTTGCTCTTCTCTGGACCCTCTCCAATTTCTCCACATCTTTCTTGAAATGCGGTGCCCAGAACTGGACACAATACTCCAGTTGAGGCCTAACCAGCACAGAGTAAAGAGGAAGAATGACTTCTCGTGTCTTGTTTACAACACACCTGTTAATGCATCCCAGAATCATGTTTGCTTTTTTTGCAACAGTATCACACTGTTGACTCATATTAAGCTTGTGGTCTACTATGACCCCTAGATCTCTTTCTGCCATACTCCTTCCTAGACAGTCTCTTCCCATTCTGTATGTGTGAAACTGATTGTTCCTTCCTAAGTGGAGCACTTTGCATTTATCTTTATTGAACTTCATCCTTTTTACCTCAGACCATTTCTCCAATTTGTCCAGATCATTTTGAATTTTGACCCTGTCCTCCAAAGCAGTTGCAATCCCTCCCAGTTTGGTATCGTCCGCAAACTTAATAAGCGTACTTTCTATGCCAACATCTAAATCGTTGATGAAGATATTGAACAGAGCCGGTCCCAAAACAGATCCCTGCAGAACCCCACTTGTTATACCTTTCCAGCAGGATTGGAAGCCATTAATAACTACTCTCTGAGTACGGTTATCCAGCCAGTTATGCACCCACCTTACAGTAGCCCCATCTAAATTGTACTTTCCTAGTTTATCTATAAGAATATCATGTGAGACCGTATCAAATGCCTTACTAAAGTCTAGGTATATCACATCCACCGCTTCTCCCTTATCCACAAGGCTCATTATCCTATCAAAGAATGTTATCAGATTAGTTTGACACGATTTGTTCTTTACAAGTCCATGCTGGCTATTCCCTATCACCTTACCACCTTCCAAGTGTTTGCAGATGATTTCTTTAATTACCTGCTCCATTATCTTCCCTGGCACAGAAGTTAAACTAACTGGTCTGTAGTTTCCTGGGTTGTTTTTATTTTCCTTTTTATAGATGGGCACTATATTTGCCCCCTTCCAGTCTTCTGGAATCTCCCCCGTCTCCCATGATTTCCCAAAGATAATAGCTAGAGGCTCAGATACCTCCTCTATTAACTCCTTGAGTATTCTAGGATGCATTTCATCAGGCCCTGGTGACTTGCAGGCATCTAACTTTTCTAAGTGATTTTTTACTTGCTCTTTTTTTATTTTATCTTCTAAACCTACCCTCTTCCCGTAAGCATTCACTATATTAGACATTCCTTCAGACTTCTCAGTGAAGACCGAAACAAAGAAGTCATTAAGCATCTCTGCCATTTCCAAGTCTCCTGTTACTGTTTGCCCCTCCTCACTGAGCAGTGGGCCTACCCTGTCCTTGGTCTTCCTCTTGCTTCTAATGTATTGATAAAAAGTCTTCTTGTTTCCCTTTATTCCCATAGCTGACAACAAAAATTACTACACGACCCCAGGAAGGAGGACCAAAGTCTGAGCCTGCCCGAGTCCTGCCACCCCGGGGGAGTGGGGGACAAAGTGAAGCCCAAGGGCTTCAGCCCCAGGAGGGGAGGCCTTTGGCCCTGAGTGGTGGGGCTCTGGCTTCAGCCCCAGGCACCAGTAAGTCTAATGCCAACCCTGGTGACCCCATTAAAATGGGGTTCCAACCCACAGTTTGAGAACCGCTGTACTAACCTAATCACAAGTCTTCTTTCAGGGAGCTTGAGAACTGTGGTGGTGCTTACATTTCTATAGGAGCTGCAGAATGAGCAAGGAAATATTACCCCAACGTAGTTTTACTTATGTATAATGTAGGTGTAAAAGAAAAAAGCCCCAATGTTAAACATCCTGCAAGATATTACACACTCAATATTTCAGGGAACAGCTACAGTTTCTCTGGAAAATAGGGGAGTTTCCAAATGGGAATGCTGACATACCCTTAAATATGGAAGAGTTAGCAGTGCTATGATCCAGCTAAGAATTACAAGGGCTTATGCTTATACACACAGTAAATCAACTAAGGCTAAAAAGACGGGGTGGGGGTGGGGAATTATGTTCTATTTCAAGGAAGCTTAAAAAATTAGGCAAAAGGCACACTTTGTTTGGATAAAAGCTTATGCAATGTTTACATCTCTTTTTAATTGAGACAAACTGCTGCTGGAGTATACAATTCAAGAAGCACTTTTTAATTATTTATATAGATTATTTCTTCAATTGTTTCTTTTTAAACACATGCAGAGATTAATCTTGCTGCTCCTCCCCCAAGTTTTTACAACATTTGATCCTGTCTCACTGTCACACACAAATTTATTTGATGTCACTCCTGGAGGATTTGCTGTATTACTCACATGGAACCACGTACAACTGTGCTTACTCACACTTTGTAAATAATCTGAAAAACAGGCATCTGGTAAGCAGAGTCACACTTTCACAAAAGCCTACAAGCTCTTAAAGCATACACAAAAAAATGGCTTCAGAAAAACCACCTTCTTTCCATTAACAAGAGCTTCATAAATTGCAGTAAGAGGGAAAAAATGATGCATTCATCCCATGCTAAAATTAACCCTTTATATTAAAACATTGTGATGTCTGAGTAGGATGACCAGATAGCAACTGTGAAAAAACGGGACAGAGGCACTTATATAAGAAAAAGTTCCAAAAAAAATGGAACTGTCCCTATAAAAACAGGACATCTGGTCACCCTATGTCTGAGAAATTAACTAAGTCTCCCTTAAAAAGGTTGCATGGAATAGTTCCTATTCTCCATCTAATGACTGCTAATATGGAAAAAAACAAACTAAAGCTTTCAATAAATATGGCAAAATATGTTGAGAAGTATATGCTGTTCCTAATAAAGAAAAATGTTCTGAAGCCACATTTTCCTTCTACATACAATGTTATTTCTCCCCATTTTGTTTATTAGAACACAGAAGAACATATTTTTGGCAAAAGATGTTTAAATGTTTCAGTAACAGCTGTGTTCGGCATGCTGATCTGACTTCAACAATATTAGAAGCTGAGCTGCAATTTCTTTTGCTCCTCATTCTGTTCTAAGCAGGGGATGCTTCTTGCCAACAGTAGGTCTGACTTGATTTTATTGTAGGATAACACTTGATGTTATCTATTTTTAGAACTAACTTACACACACACACACACACACACACACACACACACACACACACACACACACACACACACACACGAAGCTGGGAATGGTAACATGATACAAGGAAAAGTCTTCTGGTAACAGAAACATCATGGATGCAATTCTGAAGGGAAAACAACAAACTCTACCTCTCAGAGTGCTCTTTAAAAAAAATACCCTGGGGTGGAAGAGAGATAAATAGTTCTATTTCCTCCCTAAGGCACATGCCAGCACCACCAATATCTAATTAATCCTGAAAAGGTCCTGCCAGGGAAACCTCACAAGCTGAAAAGTAACCATCTCTTAATGAAGCTACAGTCTAAAAAAGATGACACTGTAAAAATCAAGATCACCCAAAAGGGAACAAAGGTTAATGTTTCTGCTTAGTTGTTTGCAGGAAGGATAGAGAAAAGGAGCCCTTATTTTTGTTCAAGCAGTTTCCTTTTAGTACATATGCAAATCCTTTGGGTTCAGTGGTAGAAATCTTATAACCTTACCTTTCAGCCAGAATATAATTTCTGATGTCATAAAGGAAAGTGAAAGTGTGAGTTTCACTTTCAGTCTAACAAACAACATGGACTGTGCCCTCACAATGCACAATCTCTGTGCCTTGCTTTCTTCCTCTGTCAAAGGACAAGCAAAGACAACAAACTCCTAGATGACAAAAGGCAATATGGCTTTGGAGGGGGATCTACGAATTATAGTGGCCTTCCAGGCTGCATGTCCATATTAATCCTGAAGTTAAATTCTGCTCCTTTTAAAACAGTCCCTGCACTTTCTACTGGATATGGCACTCTTCACTTACTGTTCTAACTAGTGCATTCTGTTAAACAAATGCTGCCACTACAAAGCAGTGGCAGAGCTAAAAAAGTTTATAGGGCAATACGAATCCTTCTGGATGTAAAGGAACTATATGCAATGTGCACCAACATTTTTAAAAAGGAAAAAATTCTAAGCCAGCAAGGACCTGCTGAGTTTCACTCACTTAGAATTAAATTTGGAGGGCAGAAAACAGAATAAAGTAACAACAACAAAAATTACCTTATTAAAAAAAGGTTTGTGAATAGCAAAATCCCTGCATCTCATTTAAACACTGGATTCCAAAATGAGATAATAAGTAATACTACTATCTAACAATCATTATTTTAACTTCCCTAGCTCCATCTAGTTGAGGGTTAAAGTGCTTACAAACATTAACCAAAAGATCCCTCCCAGTGAGGTACTAATATTATACTTATTTTACAGGTGGGCAAACTGAGGCCCAGAAAGATTTAATGCATTGCTGAAACCCATACAGCAAAACACTAACAGAGTTGGGACTAGAACCCAAAGAGCTCTAGCTCTCAGTTTTATAGTTTAACTGCTAGACTACACTGCCTCTCTATTATAAAAGAAAACTGAGTAGGTTAATCTCTTGAATTTTGTGCAAAGCATAAACGCACCTATCATATAACTGGGCCTCGTGCTCACAGTCCCAGCTAGTGTGGACATCGGTTCCAATATTGTTACAAGAAGAAATCCAATATATTATATTTCCCTTCACCTGTCATAGTAACCTTTGCTTTATCACATTCAGGATTTATAAACAACCTCTCTCCCTCCTACTCTACTCTACATAATCTAACGTAGCAGGTTGGCAGGGTAATGTACAGTAGGCATGTGTTACCAGACTCTAGCCAGGCAATTTGTGTCCAACCAAAGAAAGGTTAGAATAGTATAAACAGCATCAATTAAAATATTACATCTCCATCTCTCCATGTTTCTGTTCACAATATAGTTATTTTACTCCCTTTGTGGAGTCACTGGACATGATTGTCTTCTCAAAACAAGGAAGTGAGTAGAGTTACACCATTACACAACCAGTGTGAGAAGAGAACCAGGCCTATGTTTATTTCTGAGCAATAGCAACAACATCCTGTCACACAATCAGATCAACAAAGTGAGATTGACAGACTTTTCTTCTTTAGCAGCACTTAACTCATACTTTTTTATCCTAATCCTATTTATAGGAAGATGGCTGTGATTATTTCTAATACCTTTGTTAGTTTAAATAAAAATCTATATTGCAAATGTGAAAATCTTTGGGTCTGACTGACTGTTGTCCTGCACTATCATTTATATTAGTGAAAAATTGCATTCAAAATTCTACCAAATCCTATTATGTGGAAGGCAGTGCAATTTATTGGTTAAAAGAACAAAACCAGAAGCTGGTAACTGAGAATCAGGCCCTTTGAGTCCTATTCAGCAGATTGCTGTTTAATTGTTAATTATTCTTATTATATTTTATATTTAATACAATATAAAAATTATTCCTCAGTCATTTACCTGTCTTTGTAATTAGAGGTAGAGATGAGAATATATTTTATATTGCCCTGGAATTTTCCTTTAAACCAATTCTTTGGGAACCCATGCAGCTGACAATACCTCAGACATGTTTTTACATGAGCATGGTATATGGAGACTGTGACTATCAACTCTTGAAGCCAGCTGCCTGCTGTAACATTTTAGCTGTTTCAATACATAGATAAATGCCACTGGTAGTTGCCACCAGAATGATGAGCTATTACTGGCTTCTAGCCACAAATGAATTTTGCAAGGCAAAGGGAACCGTGTTTCTAAGGCTGTGAGCAGTTCAGTTCACAGGATTATGGGGAGAAGTGTTTAATACTACTGAAATGCAGCAGTGTTTTAAGTCAAAGGATAAATGGACACAAATCAGACATTAGGAATGGCAATATACAAAAACCTGTAGGAGAGCACTTCAACCTCCCTGGCCACACTACAGCAGACCTTAAGGTGGCCATCCTGCAGCAAAAAAACTTCAGGACCAGACTTCAAAGAGAAACTGCTGAGCTTCAGTTCATCTGCAAATTTGACACCATCAGCTCAGGATTGAACAAAGACTGTGAATGGCTTGCCAACTACAGAACCAGTTTCTCCTCTCTTGGTTTTCACACCTCAACTACTAGAACAGGGCCTCATCCTCACTGATTGAACTGACCTCGTTATCTCTAGCTTGCTTGCTAGCATATATATACCTGCCCCTGGATATTTCCACCACATGCATCTGAAGAAGTGGGTATTCACCCACGAAAGCTCATGCTCCAAAACGTCTGTTAGTCTATAAGGTGCCACAGGATTCTTTGCAGTGTTTTAAGTGTGAATTTTAATAGCATTAACAGCAATTACCCATGTGAATTCCCTACCCAGTCATAGGAGAACGGACACCTATATCCATGGCCGATCTATGATCATGAACATGTCATTAGGAAAACCTCTGATATTGCAGGGCAGCAACAACCTTATTTAGGGTCACACTTAATGCCATTTCCATCCTACTGGCAGAAAACCACAGCTAGAAAAGGCTATGCAGACAGATGATTAGTATCGGGAAGTAATTCAACATACACTGTGATCAAGTTTTATAGCAATGTAACATACTTCCTACCACTTTTTAGACTTTATTTCCCGGCCCTGGCATTATCTCTAGTAACTGCCATTATCATGAAGGAAAACAGTACATTTTAAATTGTTAACTCAATATTCCATGACCAACTCTATGTATGTTTCAGTGGCATTCACACAAGATTCTTCAAAATCAGGGCATGGTATCACTTTGCACAAACAACTTTATAGCTGAGGTTGAAAACTGTTTACTAAATGATTGGAAAACAGTTTTCCTCTTCTCCTGAGCCAAAATTTGACACACTATGTAGCATAATAATAATAGAGGAGGCGTGGAGGGATAATTTTCTAATAAAACCTTGGTTTGTATGAAAACTCCCAGAAAACTGTCCATAGAATAGTGCTCATATCCTGTTCACCATTTTCTGCAAGACTCATGCTGGAGAGTGATGAGACACTGACAGTTATACCTACAGATATTAGTATCCAATAACAAACTATTTTACATTTCTATAGCCATTTCATCCTGAAGAATCTTAAAGGGCATTTCAAAATATACAAAAGGAATTACCTCATCCCCAACTTAAAGGCAGATACCTCAGAGATACAACATGGCAACTTTAAGATACTGAACAATATTTTAGAACAGGTTAGTACAAGAAGCAAAGAAGAATCCCTCATCTAATTGAGAATATAGGAAAGTAGAAAATAATTACATATTTGGGAATTTGGCCAAGGCTTTTGAAAAAGTGCCATCGGATCTTCAATGATCACAAGTGGTCAAAACCCTGGTTTTAACATTTAATATAAAAGATGACACACAGCTTCAGCAGCCCAGTATCAAAAATCAGGATAGAAATCTATAAAATTGGGCTTTTCAATTTCATATTTGCATAAAAATAAATCTGTTGATACAATCAGGATATAATGATAAAAATATGGAAAATCTTGAGTTAAAACATTTTTAAATCAATGGAGAGGGAAAAGAAGTTTTAGAAGCAGCACATTTAGAGACAAAGGGCTTGTTGAAAGGTAATACATACCATAACTCTTCACCTGAAATCCTCTAAAATACAGCTTTTTAGAGCTGAAGAACTATGCTAGTAAAATGTTTTCAACAAGTTTCACTGGAGATGAGAATCCAAGTTTAAGAAGCAAGAGCATACTTGTTTCTCAAGTATTCTGAAATGAACAGATTATTAAATTCTTCTGTGAAAATTGTTGCCTTTTACACTTGCAAGGCGAGAAGGATTACATAGAACAAGGGAAAAAAACACAGTAGCTTCAATTCTCCATCGTCCTGAACCTTGTGAAGTCATTTACACCAGTGCAAAGCACATGTAAAAATGCTATTAAATCAGATTGGTAGCATTTTACATCCACTTTTAATTGGTGTAAATGAGTGCAAAAACTGAAGGCCAATGGAGAACAAATCTCACTGTGATTTGAAATAATGCATCACACCAAGATGTCAGAAGAGCAACTATTTCTATTAAGTTACCCTGGGCAGTCACTCTTGTCCAAGAAAAGCACCAGATTTTCAAATGCCCAGAGAGCCAATATTTTTGAATACTGCAGCAATTCTCAAAATGTTGTAGTCCAATGGCAGTCAAGAAAGGTGGCAGATCATAAGTTGCTCTTTCCAACTTCCTCTTGCTTCTAAAGACATCTACATCACTGCAAACAACAGTCTGTCTGGCTGTAAGAGGACCACAGGAATGTTGCTGAGTTGTGAACAGAAGAGGAGGTGCGTGGACCACAGGAGCGCAAATAGGAATGGAGGTGTCTAGAAGACATTTGTTATTTCTATAGTGTTATTCATATCTCAACCAGTCTGAGAACCCTGACAATCAGTGTTATTGGAGCTTTCATTAGTAACTTAGTCTGTCCCCCAGTTAAAATAGCCATCAACATAGCAGGACTTCTAACACTGAATACAGCAGTCTCTTAAATTTTCACTGATTGTTTTTATTATGTGTTCATCATAGAGTCATAACACAAGTCTCAAGTGCTTGTAGGTTCTGACAGTTTGACCTACCCACACAGTTACAAAACTTATCCTAGTGGAACTTTCATGTCTGGCAATTGCTACATGATGCAATTATTCAAAGCACTGGAAAGAACGGGCACGTACTTGTATAACAACCCTCTAGGGCTGTATCTACACAAAGAAAGGGAACCGGGGTCAACAGAAGTATCAGGGGGTCAACCACGTTTTCTGTAAAAAGCACTGAACAGTCTGGTGAAACAGACAAAGATCATTAATAAAAAGCCTCTGATGATTCAGTGTTATTTCAGAACATCTTCTAGACTGTTTAGTTTTCTAAACAAGCACCTGGGTCCCGTTATCTTACTGTAGTGGACCTTTCAAGTGAGACTCGATCTGTAGAATACTCTGTCTATTACACTACATAGTATGACAATTCATCTGCGACAGCTGGTTTCAGGCACCTTCAGTCTCTGGATTTTATATATTACTGGGAAGCGTGTATTTAAGATTTCTGACTCCAAATCCACAAAGAATTGTCAGAATTAAATGTCACGCTGAGAGTTCTAACAAGAAACTATATGGCTATGACTAGATTGCTGGTTATGAACAAACCATGGAGGAATGAAGATAAAAATATTTGGCTCTTGTATAGCACCTCTCATCCAGGGCTCTGAAAAAAATCGACAAATAAGCCTCACAATACTGCTATGAGGGAAATATACATGGACAAACAGAGTCACAGAGAGGTTAGAACAAAGTTTCTTCCACCTGAAGTCACCTGGGACCTAATTTTCAGCTGTGCTGTGAACCCACAGCTCCTACTGAAATCAATGGGACACTGCGGCTCTGAAAAATCAGGTCCTAGAACATAATATCAGAATGTATGGAGATATACCTATCTCATAGAACTGGAAGGGACCCCGAAAGGGCACCGAGTCCAGTCCCCTGCCTTCACTAGCAGGACCAAGTACTGATTTTGCCCCAGATCCCTAAGTGGCCCCCTCTAAGACTGAACTCATAACCTTGGGTTTAGCAGGCCAGTTAGCCCCCATCATATTGTATGTATAGTTGGGGGTTATTTTTCTCTAATATGCATTAATTTACATTTATCCACATTAAATTTCATTTGCCATTTTGTTGCCCAGTCCTAGGTCTCTCAAGCTGAGTATTAAAAAAATAGAGTTACTGGACACTTGAAAATATGGGCCTAAGTTTGCAGTTATTGACAGAATTAAAAATACAATCCAAAAGGCTTGACTTCCAAACCACTATAAACACACTGTTTATACAATACAATAACTTCCTGGCCACATTATCCTGCTTCTATGAGTAATAATTACTAATAGTGCATACGTTTCCCAAGATTTGGCTTTCTATTAAAAGCACTCTGGAAGCATATTTAATATAATAATACATGCAACAGTGATGTGAATAAAAATACCAAATACAATCACCCAAATACATATGAAAAGCATTTCCCCTCAGCAGGAGCAACAGAACAGGAAAAAAGTGTCTAAGCCAAGTCATTTTGGAGATAAGACAAGTCCAAAAGACAAAGTTAGGAAAAATCTTCAAGAAACTGAAGACAACTCAGTTTTGAACCACACTGTATTCTAAACGTCTTCTTGCTCCAAACATCCCAGAAAAGAAATGAATCTTGAGAAAAGTCAGATATGTGAAATTTCAGGTGGATTGGTCTGGTTCTGGTGAAGTTAGGGGAAGGGAAGGATTGCAATGTCGTCAAATTTTGCCCAATAATGGGAAGCTTAAGAATGTCTCTTCATTTACAATTAGTTTACAATGCCCAATTCTCAGCGTAAATGAAAGTCTAAGGCCTTGAGATGCACACACCCTTTGACCATATACACTAAGGTGTGTGTGAATTTTTTTCTCTGCCTGTATTAAAGCCTACATGAAATGCCTTGGGAAGCCCACAGCTACTCAGGAAAATGCAATTTACTATTTGTTTGTTCAGGATACACCCTGTTTACCTCCCAGATGTGGCATCTGTACTCATGTGTTTATAAGAAAACGTTTTATCACTACTTAAACTAAAACTCTTCTCAAAATACACCTCTACCCTGATATAACGCTGTCCTCGGGAGTCAAAAAAATCTTACTGCGTTATAGGTGAAACCACATTATATCGAATCTGCTTTGATCTGCCTGAGCGCACAGCCCTGCCCTCCGGAGTACTGCTTTACCACGTTATATCCAAATTCTTGTTATATTGGGTCGCCTTATATCGGGATAGAGGTGTAGCAAAAAGTTATTTCTCATACAGGGCTTGGTCAGCCAAAGTGCTGGGCACCAACATTTCCCACAGAGTACTTAGCACCAAGCAGGATATATTCAGAATCCTGAAAGACTAGTCGTAGCCCAGTAGGAGAAATTAAGTTTTAAGTTTGTAGGTGAAGAAGTTAAAAAATATGGCAAGGATGTTAGGAAAAAATCCTTCTCCAAGATGCCTTGTGTTATTTCTCCCAAAGTTTTCAGAAAATATTACACCCTGGGAAAAGATACAGCAACTGAAATGTTAAGTAAATTGGTTTATACACTCTTCCTCTGTCACTAAAACCAAACTTGATTTATACTGGGAAACGAATTGTAATCTTAACTATGGAAAGACCACAATGTCACTGAAATCACAGCTGGACATTTGGGCCATCCATCCTCTTGACCACTGCAGGATTGCTCCTGCTCCAATCTATTCCCCAGGGCTTTATCAAGTTGTACATGTTCCTACTGTTTTCCTTGGGAGACTATTGCACCATCTAGCAGACCTTACTATTAGCAGATACTTGCTCTCCTCGCTGACATTCCACCTCAAACACAGTCACTGTATTAGCTGCTGTTTAGTTCATCCCTTATCTTAAGGCAAGATGGGCAAAGTTTTCAAATGCCCAAGTGACTTAGGGGCCTAAATACCAGTGTCTTTAGGCTCCTAAGTTACACTGGCACTTTTCAAATTTTTACCTAATATGTCCAAATAAATTGTTCTCTAGACAGAATTTTTCATTCTCTCTAGTCTATGTTTAACACTCCTACTACAGAGGGATTTGAATGGGATCATATTACACACAGTGCCTCTGGGTTTATATCCTCTCCATCAATTAATCTTTTTTAAAGTTTAATTTCTTACTTTTATCTCCACAATTATCTGAGGCTTCCATTCACCTTAGTTAATGTTAAAAAGATTAAATAAGTTCTTGAAGTTTTGGGTCTGCAAGGAATATAGGATAAGGCGTTTAATGATCATTTTTCCTTTTTCAAAACAAAAATAAACTTAATTGCAAATTATCAGGGATCTGTAAGAAATGGATGACACCTAAAAACACTCAGATGCAGATTTACATAAAACAAAAATGTACAAAATACAGTTTTAGTACTCTGTCTTAAGGCATCTATAGTTATTTTTGTCACTAGCCTCCTGAGGCAGGAGCAAATGAAAGCAACAAGGAAAATAATCCTTTCAAACTAAGTGAGCCTGCCTACATTTTTCACTCCCAGATTTTGTCTCACTTTGTAAGGTTTTGTTTGCCTTCAATTTCAATGGCCAAATTATCCCCATGACCACTGAAAAACCTCTACAATAATTACCATCAATTTTAGAAGCACCTTTTGCTGAGGTTTGATCACCTCAGAGCTCTACTGAGATAAGGAAATTTGAATTTATATGAGGGTATGGTCCCAAAGTGGAGATATGATGCAATACCAGATTTATAACTACTGCCATAGCTGGTGTATTTGTACTTTAAAATGTCAAGGTAGCCTAATATTTAACTGTTCTCAATTACATTATTATTGAGGACTCTTTTGAGATAGTTTCCTTCCCTTTAAGAGCCCTGCTTGTTTCCTCTTTATGTCACAATCAGTAATTCTGTGGGATGTCTGTATGATCTAAAAGCTAGGAAAGGTCCAAGATGTATCATAGCAATTCTCTGGGAGGAAAAAGCAATCTAGTGGGTCTCTTCTCACCTCAGTGCACATGCGAAAATCCCCATTAGCAACAATAGGAGTTACACATATGCGCATGAAAAAGGAAATAACCCCCATTCACCCTTGTGTCAACCACCTCTACCAACGTCACAACAAACAGTTTTTCTATTATGCACGAAGAACCGGGGGGAGGTGGGCTAGTGTGATAACCCCACAACAACAACAAAGCATCCTACAGTGCAGAAAGCTGAAAATTACAATTTCCCTGTAAGGCCTGCAGTGAGGGATTTGCAGAATCTGCAAGGAATCAAGGAAATCTCCTTTTCAATACATACTCTGCTGAAGGATCTGCAGGAATGCTCCACCCTTCCCAGCTGCCTTCACTAAATTTTGCAGTGGACAGGACTTTTTTAAAAAAGCGAACTTACAGGTGATTTCTGCAGAATCAAATTTCTAAACACTCCCCCTTCTGTCCTCCCGCTAAACAAAGTCAACGTACAAATTTTATTTTTATGCTACAAATGGCTATCATATATAGTTAGTAGGCTAAGTATTTGGACTGTTTTCTTTAAAAATCTAGTTCTGTTCATATTTCCAAGAGATTTTTTTTTTAATGGATCAAGTTCAAATGAGCATGCCCATATCACTCTCAACCTCAAATAATTCCATCACCTACCCATTTTGGGGGGGATTCAGTTAAAAATTGCTCTAATTTTTAAAACCTTCCATGGACTTGATCTAACCAATATCATAAACCTTATTTCTCTGGTCCCATCTCTACAGCAACTACCACTATAGATAATGGCATAGAGAGTACACTTATAAAGTCTGTGGATGATACCAAGCTGGGAGGGTTTGCAAGTGCTTTGGAGGATAGGATTAAAATTCAAAATGATCTGGACAATCTGGAGAAATGGTCTGAAGTAAATAAGATGAAAATCAATAAGGCCAAATGCAAAGTACTCCATTTAGGAAGGAACAATCAGTTGCACACATACAAAATGGGAAATGACTGCCTAGGAAGGAGTACTGAGGAAAGGGACCTGGGGGGTCATAGTGGACCACACGCTAAATATGAGTCAACAGTGTAAGGGATGTATTAGCAGGAGTGTTGTAAGCAAGACACAAGTAGTAATTCTTCTGCTCTACTCCACTCCAGTCATGCCTCAGCTGGAGTATGGTGTCCAGTTCTGGGCACCACGTTTCAGGGAGGATGTGGATAAGTTGGAAAAAGTCCAGAGAAGAGCAACAAAAATGATTAAAGGTCTAGAAAACATGACCTATGAGGGATGATGACTGAAAGAAACTGGGTTTGTTTAGTCTAGAAAAGAAGGCTGAGAGGGGACATAACAGTTTTCAAGTATACCTCTACCCCAACATAACGCTGTCCTCAAGAGCCAAAAGAATCTTACTGCATTATAGGTGAAACTGCGCAATATCACACTTGCTTTGATCTGCTGAAGTGCACCGTCCCACCCCCCCGGAGTGCCGCTTTACCGTGTTATATCCGAATTCATGTTATATCGGGTCATGTTATATCGGGGTAGAGGTGTATGTAAAAGTTCATTACAAGGAGGAGGAAGAAAAATTGGTTCAAGAAGCAATGGGCTAAAATTGCAGCAAGGGAAGTTTAGGTTGGATCAGGGGCCAGCAACCTTTCAGAAGTGATGTGCCGAATCTTAATTTATTCACTGTAATTTAAGGTTTTGCGTGCCAGTAATACATTTTGAATGTTTTTAGAAGGTCTTTCTATGTCTATAATATACAACTATTGTTGTATGTAAGGTAAATAAGTTTTTTAAAATGTTTAAGAATCTTCATTTAAAATTTAATTAAAATGCAGAGCCCTCCGGACCGGTGGTCAGGACCTGGGTACTGTGAGTGCCACTGAAAATCATCTTGCGTGCCGCCTTTCGTACACGTGCCATAGGTTGCCTATCCCTGGGTTGGATGGACATTAGGAAAAACTTTGTAACTGTCAGGGTGATTAAGCACTGGAATAAACTGCCTAGGAAGGTTGTGGAATCTCCATCATTGGAGATTTTTAAGAGCAGGTTAGACAAACACCTGTCAGGAATGGTCTAGATCAGGGGTTGTTAACCTTTCAGAAGCGGTGTGCCAAGTCTTCATTTATTGACTCTAACTTAAAGGTTTTACATGCCAGTAATACATTTTAATGTTTTCAGAAGGACTCTTTCTATAAATCTATAATATATAACTAAATTATTATTGTATGTAAAGTAAATTAAAGTTTTTTAAAAATTTTAAGAACCTTCATTTAAAATTAAATTAAAATGCAGAGCCCCCCGGACCGATGGCCAGGACCCAGGCAGTGTGAGTGCCACTGAAAATCAGCTTGCGTGCTGCCTTTGGCACACATGCCATAGGTTGCCTACCCCTGGTCTAGATAATTAGTCCTGCCATTAGTGCAGGGGACTGAACTAGATGACCTCTCGAGGTCTCTTCCAGTTCTATGATTCTATGACGATACTGGAGGATCCCATATCAACATGGCAGTTGCCTGAAACATAGAATGAAAATACTGAAAACAATTTTGAAGACCAACACTAAATGATCTATGGGAATGGTGAGAGGAATAGTGAGTGAGGTTCTGTTTATATCCTTTCCATCACCATACTGATGGACCATAGTCCTCACCCTCCCAAGAGGCAATTAAAACATGGTTTGGACTCACAACGTAAACAAAACAGCCATGTTTGAACTGTGTTTCCACACAGTCTCTATAGCCTTAAACAGGGATGCAGCCTGATTCAGGAACAGGATTCAGTTCAATCCCATATACCTTGCAAGATCAAGTCATGTTTTAACTCTGCTCTGGGAGAGAAGTATGAGAAGAGAAGACACCATTGTTCCCCCCAACGTGATAGTTATTGTAAATAAGATCTTGCGCTGTTCTCCCCTCACCACTTCTACACCTCATTTATCACTGGTCTCCTCTCTGCTCTTCCACACAATCTCACTACTGCTCACTACTCTTAACTCACTCAGTGTTTACAGAGGCTTTGTATGAAAGATGAGACACAAAATAAAGTTGCAGTGTGAAGTCATATTGTAAAAGGGAAATAAAAAGGACAATAATATTATAAAAAACTATCCTCTGAGTCTCCTAACTGTGAAGAAAGACAGCGGTTAAATGCAGGGATTTTACTAGCAGTGGATCAATTTGACCCACTCCTAAATGTAGTAAGTTCTCAGTCCCAAAAACCCAATATAAAATCTGTTTATAAATCAGAAATCGATGCCTGTATTATCCAGCCCCGTCATTGTATCTGCACAGACCTTTCAATAAAGAGCATAAATGCTGATACTTGATGCCTATTTGGGTTTTGGAACTATTTAAAAATCTGAACTCTGAGGTTGCACAATAGAATATTTCCTTCTGACATTAAATTTTATTCATAATGGATGTGAGTAAACTATTTACGCCAGAGGCAGGCAACCTATGGCACGTGTGCCAAAGGCAGCACACAAGCTGATTTTCAGTGGCACTCACACTGCCACGTCCTGGCCCCTGGTCTGGGGGGCTCTGCATTTTAATTTAATTTTAATGAAGCTTCTTAAACATTTTACAAACATTATTTACTTTACCTATGACAATAGTTTAGTTACATATTATAGACTTATAGAAAGAGACCTTCCAAAAACGTTAAAATGTATTACTGGCCTGCGAAACCTTAAATTAGAGTGAATAAATGAAGACTCAGCACAGCACTTCTGAAAGGTTGCCAACCCCTGATTTAGGCAATGAGTACTAACGCCAAGTATGCACTATGCTGTCATGGATACTAGGACTGTGAGGTGTAACACTGACCCCCAGGAAAGAAGTCAAATCTCCCTCCCCAAAACATCCACACCTCTAACACTGTAGCTCTCAACAGTAGGGCCTTTCCATTAAAAACAGGCAAAATGACTTTTAAACATTTTCTTTCACTGCATAACGAAAAGAAGAAAGGAAAAGCAAGTTAGTGGATCCAGGTGTTTGACTGTTTTTTTTAACATATGTTGAAACACATACGATATACAAGAATAAAACTAGCAACCACTCCTCACCTCCAAATAGTATCTTACTCGACTCAGCTATGGCAAGCCTTCACCGTACCTCTCCCTCCCTCAAGCCCTGGATAAATAAATGGACTTTGGAGCATGCCTGAACCTGATTAGATCTGAGCACTTTTAGACTGGGGTGTTATGGACTAAATGATAAAGAGATGATCATTGCTGTGGCCAGCTCTGACTCGCCTGATGTTGAAGAAAGTTTATTTTTCATTGACTGACTAAATACTTGGTGGCGACAGCAGCCTTAATGTGCGCCATATCATTTTAGAGATCATCTTTTCCATATGGTGTGCATAACAAATCTTAACAGCTCAATGCAGTGTTCTAGATTTGAGAGCCAAACCAGAACTTACATGTGATGGTTCTAACTTAAAAATTCCTGTCTTGTCCAGGTCTAGCTTTTGCTTTCATTTTGTTTTTGCTTTCATTTCTTTTCAGACACATTTATGTTTGCCAGTAAGTTTGAAAGGAATGTAAATCACCCAGGGAGAGAGCAGTGGATAAGTTTTTACAGCGTTTACCAGGCACTATCATCCTTGCTGATTTTCTGTAGCAACATTTCTTTTTAGAATGTGCTGGCCTCCCCACCCTACTTCACTGATTACTTTGGGTGACATCAGCTAGTTTTCACCAAAAGAAACTTGTAGTACTATAAACTATTTGTGGGCCTTCTTTGAACTATAATTTTATCTCTTAGGAAAGGGATAGTAGGGACTGGAAATGTATTCAGTTTTGACTTTAGGGACATAGGCAGATTGACATGCTCTGCAAAAATCTTACTGCATGTTTGTATTAGCAAAGACCAATATAACAGGAGATGAAAAAAGCAGCATGTTGGCATAGTTCCAACACACTAAGGTTCTAATCCTATAAAATGCAAAGGGCAGGTGAGGATACTCAGCACCTCCCACAGTGGGACCCAAAGTTTTGAATTACTTCTCATTCTTTCATTCTAAAATAAGTTGGACTGATCTGTCCTTTATAATGCATATCATCCTAGAGATGAAAAAGTAGTTCTCATATTAGGCTAAAACTAGGTAAAAGGAGAACATTACAAACATGAAACTACATGTGCAAACTTCCTGCCTTGTCCAGATCTATGTTGTATTGCTTGACATTTGTATTTTTTCCCTTTTAAATGCAATTTCTGCTACCAGTAGTTTAAAGGAAGGCACAGTAACCTAATGGTTAAAACAGGGTCATGGGAGTCAGGACTTCTGTGATCCAATTTGCAGTGATGCCACGCACCTGCAGTTCCCAGACCAAAACAGAGAACAAAATATCAAGTGGCCAGAGCAGGATTCCCTGCGTGAATTTGGACAAGAGAATTAATTTCTCTGTGCCTTAATTTCTACCATCTGCAAAGTGGGGATACCAACACTTTAACAACTTTGTAAAGCACAGAGATCCTCAAATGAAAAGTGCTCTAGAAGAACGGCAAATTATTTTATTAAGGTAAAGGAAACTAAATTTTAAATAAACTTAAATTTCCAATTATATGGTTTGAATAGTGATCTAGTGTCACAGAGGCCAGCTTCTCGTGCATGATACTCAAATAGTATAGCAATGGGTGCCATAAGAACACTGAACATAAAACAGACAGATTTTGCAGGGAAATTTTCGTTATGTTTGTAACATGAGTCTGCTGCCATGGAAATGAATGTATCAGATTATCAACATTATGAAGACTTCACTGCAGAATCATATTGGGTGTAGAGGGGAATAGGGAGGATGATTTACATTCCCTTAAACCACGATGGGATAGGAGGGGTGTGAAAATTAGTTCCCCAAATAACATCCTTAATAAAAATGTATATATACTTTGTGCCACAAAACATTTCTTCTGCTGTTCACATAATAAAAAAACAAACAAAAAAACAGTTTATCTGTTTTGGAAACTGGGACTTGGTCAGTTGGAATATGATGCTTTGTTTATAAACAATGCATCAAAAACCTAAAATTTAACTATTAGCTGCCAAACATGCTAACAAAACACTAAAATTGTCAACACAATTCTGCTTATATTCATACTAAATATCTATCTAGCAATGCAAGTCCAGGAATATAATGAAGAAAAAAATGCCTTCGCCATTTATTTTCCTATAATCCATAACAGCTGCAAAAAGTCACCATGATAATGATTTACATTTCCACAGTGCCCTGCATCTAAAGATCTTCAAGTGCTTTTCAATTAATTAGTTAGCCTCAAATCCTTCAAATAATGTGAAGTACCTTAGTATCATTATACCAATATTATAGACTGGTGCTGGGATTTTAGAAGTATCCTAAGGGAGTCAGGTGCCCAACTTCCAATAAAATTCACCAGGTGTCTAACTTCATCAGGCTACTTTAAAAATGGGGGGGGGCACGAGTGACCTATACATTATAGAGTAGCCAATAGAACCTAGAAGCCTGATTCTCAGAACCCCTAGAAAATACAGCTGCCCTGAAGTTGGCACTATAGACGATAATACTTTGCAAAAAAAACTACACTTCTACCCCGATATAACACTGTCCTCGGGAGCCAAAAAAAAAACTTGCCGCGTTATAGGTGGAACTACATTATATCGAACTTGCTTTGATCTGCTGGAGTGCACAGCACTCCCTCCCCCCTCGAGTGCTGCTTTACCGTGTTATATCCAAATTCGTGTTATATCGGGGTAGAGGTGTACTAGGGTTACATAAATATATTTAACCCAAAACAATGTAAAATATCATATATAGCCATTTTCCTGTACTTGAGTATTCTTAAAAAAAAACAAAAACAAAACACCCTATGTTGATTTCGACAATACAATTAGCCTTCAATTACTTTCCTCCCTTATCCCTCCCACCTAAAAAAATAAATAATAATAATGATAAAAATCAGTCAGGGCACAATGACAATGCATGCAGAGTTTATTATAATAAAACTGAAGATGATAGAATACTGTATTCTCTCTCCTAATTACATTAATGACAATAGCTAGTTGCACTGCACTTATGCCACTGTCAACATTGCCATTGTCAACCCCAAATTTTAAGACAGGTTTGAAATATAATAGTAAAAATCTTCAGAATGTTCAAACCTGGCACTCCCACAACCACTTGGAGGCAAATTTTAGTGATGTACAAATTATGAAAAAAGGTTCACCAATATGCACACACATTTAACACAGAAACACACTCATTTTTATATGTATATAAAAAAAATTCTCAGACATGAAACTACATTAAAATGGGCAACATTTTAGAGCAATTTAAGGGTAAAAGAACATTACAAAGGTGCTACAATTTTCCCCAAAACAAGCATTACAAACTCAGGAAATTTAGAGTCAAGGTTACACTTAAAAGAAATCTAAACCTGCCAAGGTAAGAAAGGCATTCAAAACAACTTTAACTCTTCCCTGTAGGGAAACCATGCAACAATCATACAATTTGGATTAAGGCATTTTAGGGTTTATGGCCCCAGATGACATTAAACCGATTTTTAAAGCCACGTACACAAACACAAATATAGACACATACATGCAACTGTTGCTAGCAAGGTTCTGGCATAATTTCCCTAACCTGCATGGACAAAGAGGTTTGTTTTGTTTTGTTTTTATCCTTCCTCTGAGAACAGTGCTACAAAACAGGACTATGGGCAAGTTGGCAGAGGACTAAGGCAGGAGTTCTCAAGCTATTTCATTAGTGGACAGAGATGTTGGAAGGGGCGAGGGGTCCCAAATACAATTTTATCTGTGGTGTACACAGTGCCTCAGATTGATGGAGTTTTCCACACTGTTAGTCAAAGAAACACACAAAAGGAAGTATGTCTACAGTATCCAGTTCTGAGCCCTTCGTAGCCTGGGCCATATGGGTTTTAAAAGATGCTATTTTACATTGGAATGTTTGTTTTTTCCCCCCAATTGGGTGGGAAATGTTGGGGTTCATTTCATTTTTAACAACAGATGTTTAATTTTGAGAAAGTTGAGAGAAGCTACCACATATAAGGATTTTTGCATATCAGCAGGATTTATACACCAAAACTTGAGGATAAAGCAAGGGATGAAGGAATCCGACTCAGCATATGATATTTAGCAATAATTCACCTTCCCAGAAGTCTCTCTCTATATATAGATATACACACACACAACGTTTTTAAAGCCTGTAAACACACTTATATAGACAAACTATTGGCCAAAATAAATATGAAGGAACTGAAATATACCAAAACATATGAGCAACAGTGAAGATGTAATAATTCAATCGAAGGACATTCCAGGTTAATCTGTCCTCAGCACACATCCCTTTTTTCTCCAGTTATTTGCAGAGGTCTCAAGACCAGTATTTGATACCTTATTGGCTACAACAAACGGATGATACATATCTTGACACACATAATGTCAGACTGGTCTCTGAATTGCTATGCTTTGAGTGGTTTTAGAGAACATCCTTTTACATGTGGATTATTTTTGGTGTGCACAATAAAGAAACTACAGGTACTGAACTATCCAGGTGGGAGAGGAAGGTTCAATTCTGGTCCTAGTCCCTCCTCATGTTGGTAGGCAACAGAAGCACTATGCAGGCAGTATGCTCAGTCTTATGGAGTAGGAAAGAATGCCATACAATGCTCAAGAGCAGACCCTCCACCAACTAAGGTGTAGCACTAACTCTTAAATGAAGTCCATGTCCAGCCATACAGAAGTTGCCTCTATGAGGGCTGCAAAGCTGTTAATTTTGGGAAGGAAAAGAGATTACATGATCCAGCGTTTATGATGTCAATCATTTCTCACAGTAACACTTTGCACTTATACAGTGTATGTTATCTGAGGAGTTTAGTGCACTTTCTATAGGTAGTAGTATCTCTATTTTAAAGGAGAAACTGGCAAAGAGAAGACCAGTGTCTTGACCAAGGTCACCTAGTAAGTTAAAGGCAGAAACAGGAATAGAACCTATGTATTATAATTTCAGTCCCCTGCCATACCACTAGAATAGACTCCCTCTGGCATAGGTGCCGACTCCATGGGTGCTCCAGGGCTGAAGCACCCACAGAAATATATTAGTGGGTGCTTAGCGCCCGACAGCCGAGCTGCCTCCTGCCAGCTGATGGACCCGCTGATCAACTCCTTCCCCTCCCTCCCTGCACCTCCTGCACACTCTGGAACAGTTGTTTCGCGGCGTGTAGGAGGCACTGGAAGAGAGGAGGAGGAGGAGCAGGGATGGGGCACACTTGGGGGAGGGAGTGGGAAGGGGCCTTGGGAGAAGGGGTGGATTGGGGGCAGATCCAGGTGCGGTAGGGGGCTCAGAGCTGAGGCAGGGGGTTGGGATGCGAGCAGCACCCGGAAGCAGCAACATGTCTCTCCGGCTCCTGGGCAGAGGCGCAACCAGGCAGCTCTATGCGCTGCCTCCACCTGCAAGCACTGCCCCTGCAGCTCCCACTGGCCATAGTTCTTGGCCAATGGGAGCTACAGAGATGGTGCTCAGGGTGGTGGTAGCATGTGCAGAGGCCCCTGGCCATCCCTCTGCCTAGGAGCTGAGGAACATGTCATCACTTCCTGGGAGCCACGTGGAACCAGGTAGGGAGTCTGCCAGCCCTGCACCAACCAGACTTAACAACCCGGTCAGCAGTGCTGACTCCGGAGTCGCTTTTCGACTGGATGTTCCGGTCAAAACTTGGACACTGGGTAACCCTAGGCGGAGTGAGTGCTGGCCTGGGGCGGAGGGAGGAGTCAAGCACCTCCTAGATAGAGAGGAAGTCGGCGCCTCTGCCCTGTGGGCAGTGTCCACTGAATCCTTAGAAGCCTTTGATGAGTGGTGGGTGCTATCCAGGAGTCTCTGCTCAGTTTCTTTCTCTGTGTCCCTCACTTTTAACCTTTGACCTCACTCTCATTCCTGTTTTCTCCTTTCTTGTCCCACCTACTCAACTGCAGTCTGGGCTTAGTGGTTCCTCCTTCTTAGTTGAGAGAATGGGTCTTTAGTTTTGAGCAGGCCTAGACCCACCTGTCCTAGTCCTGCAAACAGTAAAATACACTCCCTCCCCTACGGCAAAGCCAGAAAAAGGACGACATCAGGTGGGGAACTTCCAGGAGGCACAACTGGTTCTTTGTATGGAAATGCCCTTAATGATTATAACCAAGGTTGATGGGAGGAATTAGGATACATGAAGAGAAATATTTTCAAAGTATGAATTCTCTCTCTACCATATTTAGGAAGATACCACAATTTTTTTTAAAAGGCGCGACAATGCTGTTTGAAAGAATTTCCAGTTCTTGCCTGGTTGATGCTGCCATGTCCCTAGGTGGTGACTGAAATGTCTCATTTCTAGGTCAGGGGACCTTCCTTTTAACAACGAAACTCCGAGCCTGACTGCCCTCTGTCTCTCCTTTCCCTTCCTTCCCCCTCCCCCAACATGCTGTATTTACTTGTAACATTTTGCTTGAAATCACTTCCAGACTCACATTCCCTCAACCACAGCAGGAGGAGTACAATAGAAAGCAAAGTGTTCTCTTTTCAGAGGAAGGGGGAGGGCGGGGGGATGCCTTCCTCTGCACTTGCTGTGTGCAGGGCATAAGTCTTCCTTGAGTCTGAAAACCCTCGTCATTATTTGCCTAAACAATGAGCTACACTGGGCTGTTCTCTCACACATCTCTTAAGAAAGTCTTAGTTAATAATAATAAATAATAATTGGAGATATAACAATCTCCTAGAACTGGAAGGGACCTTGAAAGGTCATCAAGTCCAGCCCCCTGCCTTCACTAGCAGGACCAATTTTTGCCCCAGTTCAAAAACATTTGCAGAGATCGTTAATCATTTTGGTTGTCAAAAATATTTTAAGTGAATTTTATGATGGTGAAAGGTGCCAGAATGATAGTCTTTGGAGACTAATGTCCTTGATCCACAGATTAGGTAAAGGAGATGCAGTAGTAGTGTGGGTTTTCCTGCCAGTGTGCCTTACATCCAGAACCTGGATGGATCACCTTTAGTACCTTTGTCTACAGCTGCAGCAAAGATGAATTATGGAGCACATTATTTGCTAATGTAGATGCAGCCAAGTAGGCCAATTATGGTGGGTGAAAGAGAGAGACACACACACGCACCTACCCTACTAGGAAAGAGGCTGAAACCAAAAGTTTACTTGCACAGAAGATAGTTGAAGGATGACCAGATAGCAATTACTTTTGACCACCACTGACTTTAAACTGATTTCAACTGAGTTTTTTTAAGCTATTCACCATTTTCATGTTATTTTTCTAATCCAGGCTTGAAAAATCCATTTGTCCTGGATGAGTAGGGAACTTTGGTGCATGCATCACCTTTCAGGTATTTCAACTCCTTATGGTAGCAAGAAAACTTTAACCTGAACGTAAACCAATTTTTGTCTTCCTGCCTCTGCTGCTGCTTAGAGCGTCCACTAACTGCACGAGAGTGAAAACTGAGCAGAATCTTGTTAGTTTTCATGGCTGGTTTTCAGTTCTCTCCGGGCAGCAATAAAAATGACAAGAACCACGTCAATTTCATTCTGCTGATGCTTGACAAAGCAGATTAAAAGCAGAGACAGACAGTGGAGTCTGGGACTAAAACGTGAAGGCCGGGGAAATGGAGTGACAAAAACAGCTCCTTGCAGCCATCAGAAAGTTCATGGAGGGGTAAAGTTGCCCTGAACAGTGTAGTTACCTTTCAACCCATCCCCCATGTACTTTCAACCCATCTTTCATATCCATCTGTAGCTGCAATCATCTTACTGTTAGTGGTCTGGTAAAATTTTCAAGCCCTCTTCATGCATGGATGGGGCTGGGAAAGAGGAAGAGGTTGACGGAGTATGTAAAAAAAAAAAGTGAAGTAAAGAAAGAGTTGGAAGGAGAAGAAAATATATCAGAGGAGATGGACAACACAACAATTGGAAAGGGAATGGGAGAGAGAGAAAGAAAAAGGAAACACGCCGAAGACAACTCAGGAAAGGATATACCATGATCTATTATAGAAAAGAGAAAGTGGAGACAGGAAAGGAAAGAAATGGAACAATAGCAAGAGATGTAGTAAGTAGGAGTGTTTGAATGAGATATGGTAAATATATTATTTGATTGTTTTAATTTGGGTTAAAATGAATATTGGCAAAACTACAGTTTTTGTGGTACGAGACCATCTCTATAGCTGGAAAAATCCTGTTTGGCAAATATAATGCTACATTAATACTGGTATAACTCAGCAAATATATTCCATTTTTTCTGCTATTCAATCAGTTCCAGTAGCAAGTTATATTTGAAAAGACTTGTTAAACAGAAGGTTGATTAACAATATGTTACAATTAAATACAGTACATAACTTTTTTAGTCCTTTATACTGCAGTGGGAATGTGGCTTTGGGGAGGGCAGGTATTTTTCATCTTGATTAATAAGCTTAGTCCTTAGGTAAGCAGGTGTCAGGTAAAATTTTTAAGCCTTGTTAAAGTCCTTGAAGTCCACTGAGGATTTCAGCCATTGGCGGACAGCAGCCAGCATAGCTACAATGGTGCAAACCCCTGAGGTAGACAGGGAAGTCTGCTATTTGCATCAGGGAAGCATACCCTAGTATCAAGGAGGGGGTTTTCCTGTCTATGCTAGGGATTTATACCAGTGTAGTTACTCAGTGGCTGGTCACCAGTGGATGAGATCAGGACAAATCCCCAGTGTTGACAAGACCTCAAACATCTTCCAACATCTCTATCATCAGTGGATTTTATGTGTTGTATAAAGGCGGCTTGGGTCATTTTATTATTTGTGATTTGTACTTTTGATGAAAATTATATGATTATGAATCTTAGTGGTCACCAGGATGATTTACAAAAACAGGCTGTCCTTATTCTAGTTGGCGGGGAGTGTGAGAAGACTAACTGTGTATCTCTTTACTGCATTAAAAGGTTAGTCTTGTGAAAATTTCTTTGCTATGAGACAGCTATGGAAAGAATGACAATTATAGCTGAGGTTCCAAAGCCCTTGGGGGCAGGAGGGAATCTCTGAAGGTGTATTCTGAGTTGTCATATTTAAAGGAGTCTATGACGTGCCATCAACCTGTTTGAATGTTTCCTATAGAAGACTCTGAATAGATGTGCGAGTCCCCAGCTTTGAGAAAGCCAGAATGCAATAGTGGATGGCTTCCAACCAGAAATTATGAGAAGGCAACACTGCTCTGGGCTGAACTGATACCCCTGATGGTTAACAGCTAAGGCAGGTGAAATCAAATGTTACTCAAAGAAAGGAAGAAAAAGACAAAACAACCCTGCAGAGATTACTGATAACTGAAAATTACTAATGAATGACAGCCAGTATTGTACCACTGCTGGTATGTTTGTCTCAGCACCAGAACTGCCTCTGAAACAGTGGTTCTTTGAGGGACAAATGCTACCTTCAAATGCATATTAGCAAGGTTTTTATTTATTTTAATGGGAGTCGTGCACACAGATGAAGGCACAATTTCCTCCTTCCTTCGAGACCCAACATGGAAAGAGACAGTCCCTAATGTAAGTGATTTATGAAGTTACCCCTCTAGATTGTGTAACAGAATATATTTACCTTCCTGATTATTCTAATGCCTGCCAGTAAATCACTCTGGAGCCCTCAATACAAAGTATTATGAGTATATAAAGTAACAGAGCATTGGTGGTAGTGAACAACAAGATATTAGTAATGGTGCTTTTCGTGAGTGGTGTGTAACTGCATTCGGAACGGCAAAGGTTTGTAGCTTGACAACACTGAAGACTGAAGTCCTCAACCTATCTAGCCTACCTCAACCTTCCTCAGAGACTTCCTCTCCACTGCCCCACCAATTGGCTTGACCCTCACCTGGAAGCTACACAACAGGAGATAAGAAAATAGCTCAGTCTCCACATCAAAATTCAGGTTCTCTACTGAGACTACCAATATAGTCACCAATGCATGGGAGCAGTTCTCATAACAGGAAGATTAACACCTTGTCCACACTGGAGAATTTGGGCATATTACATAGCATTAGCCCATGTATGTTTGGCATACATACAAACTTTCTAAAGGCATATTTTATTTATACTGTTTTTGTCAGCCCTTCTACAAGTCTAAATAATCTCTGATCTTAGCCAGTACTAACTTGTGATGTTACAGTGCTAACAAAGGCAAGAAGCGCTGGTAAACTCGCTAGCACATTCCAGTTAGCGCTCCACAGTCCCATAGCACACTAGTCACTCATTTGGAAACTTTTGGTCTGTTTTCTGTATTTCCACAAGTTACTATGCATTATGGCTGTGTCAAGAACAATGGGATACGTTTCCAGGAGGCAATGTGCTTGCACTGTTTTACTATACCGTAAAGATGTGTGGACAAGGAGATAAATGCAATTGAAGTAGGACACACAGTTTAGGCTCCGAAATGTGCCAGTCACACACAGGCCAATATGAAAATTTTAAAAGCACACAGTATAACTGTATAGTGCAGATGAGACATTACCCATTCAGAATTGGTTGTGATGCTTCTTTTAAACAAAGTATTGTGAATGGGGGAATATAGCCTGACCAGTACATAGGAAAATATTAACTGCACAATGAAATACTAGTGAAAATTCACAGCACAACAATGAAGTAGTTTAGAACTGGCACTGCAGTTTGCACATATGAAATAATTTAGGATTTTCAATCTAGTGCACAATGGAATGTACTTAGATTCAAATTCACTCTAGGGAGATTCTACAGTATTTATGTGACATTTGTACATATATATTCTGCATGTTCTTCTTTCCTGAAAGGACTTCTCTATTTGGTGTCAACCTTTTGCAGGGTTGAGAGAACCCAAGTGAAAGCTGAGTCTAGTTTACAGGGTCTAGTCTCCTGCCAATGGTAGGGTTGCCACGCGTCCAGTTTTCAACCGGAATGCCCAGTCAAAAAGGGACTCTGCTGGCTGGCTGTTAAAAGTCCGGACGGCGGTGCAGGGGCCCAGGGCTAATACAGGCTCCCTGCCTGCCCTAGCTCCACGGGGCTCCTGGAAGCAGCTGCCAGATCCTTGTGGTCCCTAGGAACATGAGCTGCCAGAGAGGCTCCGCGTGCTGCCCCTGCTCCTAGTGTCAGCTCCGCAGATCCCATTGGCTGGGAACCCACTGGCTGGCCGCCCACTAGGGGCTGCAGTGACCTGGTGGCTGTTTCCTGGAACCAGGGTAAGCACCGCTGGGACCCCACCCCCCGAACCTCCTCTAGCACCCCAACCTCCTGTCCCAGCCTGGAGTCCCTTTCCACACCCAAACTCCTTCCCAGAGCCCCTCCCCCAACACTCTTCGCCAGCCCTGAGCCCCCTCCTGCCCCCAAGCCCCTCATCCCTGGCCCCATGCCAGGGCCTGGCCCCATGCCAGGGCCTGGCCCCCACATACACACTGAACCCCTTGGCCTTAGTCCAGAGTCCCCTCCTGCACCCCAAACCTCTTATCCCCAGCCCCACCTCAGAGTCTGCACCCCCAGGTAGAGTCCTCATCCCCTGCACCCCAACCCCCTGCCCCAGAAACCCTCATTTCTGGACCCACCTGGGGCCTGCACCCCCAGACCAGAGCCCAATCCCCCTGCACCCCAACCCCCCTCCCCCAGCAGTCCTCTCCTGCACCCCAAGCCCCTCATCCCAGGACCCACCCCAGAGCCCGCACTCCCAGATGGAGCCCTCACTCCCCTCCCACACCCCAACTCCCTGTCCCAGCCCGGTGAAAGTAAGGATGGGGGAGAGTGAGCGACGGGGGCGGAGGGGGAGCGAGTGAGTGGGGACAGGGCCTCGGAAAAGGGGTGGAGGCTCGGGGCAGGGACAGGGGTTTTCGGTTTTGCACAATTAGAAAACTGACAACCCTAGCCAATGGATGCAGATTAATATTAATTGGATTTACCATACATGCAAAAACATATCAATTGAGGGCAAGTGACTAATTACAAATAGTTCTAAGCAGAAGCAGTAGTTTTATTCAGGAAAAATAAAGGAGGAAGATAGCTGTTTGAAAAACAAACCATGTCCGTGGACATACACTCTAAGGGAAAATGCATGACAAAGGAAAAAGCCACAGTTGGGAAAACTAACACTAAACGTGGCATCTTTATCGTCTCTAACCGCTCCAAATCTATCCCCATCTACATTTTATTCCCACTGGACTTGGAGAACTATTTATTCTTTACTTAGTACCAATCCTTTAAAGATTTGAGGTGCAACATGTTCATATATTTTAAAATAAAATTGTTAAGGGGTGAAATCTAAACAGCATGCTGCATTATCTATAATTTCCCTCAGTTTTAAAAAAGGCAACTGTCTCTTTTTATACATGTAAATTCCCTTGCCAAAAAGCTTCATCCTAGCCATTAACTTACTCTCCAAGAATACATTAAAATGAATATACTACAGTTTAAAAATATTGATGTTTATCACAATATAAAAAGGTATATTTATGTATGAGCATATAAAACATGTGACCAAGACGTTCAAACAATAACAACCATTGTCCTTCCTTCATCCTATTTCCCTCATAATTTATCACTTCCACTTGTGGAGTTATGTCTGTAACTAGGACTTGATCCTGTAAACACTTAAGCACGTGTACAACTTTACTCAGTGAGTAGTCACGCTGAATTAATGGTGATAAACATGAGTGAAGTCATGCCTAAATGTTTCCACGATCAAGGCCTTAGGCCCCAGTGTTGGAACTTGATGGGAAGCAGACAGTGAAAACAGAATCCTAGTGAACCTGCTGAGTATAAGAGCACAGGGGTCTTTCCAGCCACATCACACCACAGGACTGGGGGTTTAGATAGTAAGCTCTTTAGGGCAGGGAGTTGTATTTATTGTATTTGCCTGTAAAGCACCTAGGATGCACTTTGGATGCTGTATAAATGATTTTCCTGCTTTTTCTGCACACAATGGAGACCTTGGATGACTTTTTACAAAAATCATGGAATGAAAATTCTAGGTCAAAAGTAAGCAGGTTATTAAAAGTAGAGAAGTCAGTGTGCACTTTCAAATTACTTGGTCTGCCCATAGTTCCTAAACCGTGGCACATTATTAAAACAAAAGGTGGGGTTATGAACTTTGAGGGATGTACCAAGGCTACCTTCTCTAGGCACTGAATATTTCCTTTATGCTTTGTAAATAATATCTGTAAAGGCTTTAGCCTCCATACTCAGGGTGAAGCTACAACAGGGGAGTGGGGTAGGGAGAACCTAAAAGTGTATTGTTTTATATTTCACATATTAAGGCTCTGAAACAGAGAGCAGTGTTTGGTTTTCAGAAAAGGGATGCTATGGTAATTCTGTTCCAAATAAAATAGAAGAACAACATATTTTAATGTTTTCAATTAACTTTGATTCTCCCAAACCATTCTTAGCTGTAGTATGAGAAATATATTTACTCCTGGAACAGAACCAAAAAAATAAAAAAAATTATGAACTTTCAGTTCCCACTTGGCACAGTAATGTGGATCTGCACCAAATGGAAAAGAAGCAAATAATATTTGGCAAAAGACAGGAACTTTGGCGCTGCTAAGGAGCATTCATGCAAATGCCACATGTGCCTAAACTAGAGCCATGAAAACAGCAGCCCTGAACAATCAATTACACTCTTCATTTCTGGAATCAGATCTCTTTAAGGAAGAAATGCAGCAGCTTTGAATTTTTCTTTCATCAATTTTAAAAGTTGCATTAGTCTTACAATTATAACTGAATGCTCTGCTTAGCAAGAACACAAAACAAAAGAACAGAATGCAGAGACTACTGTAGGATTTTGACACTATATGATGTAATCTGTAAAAATTCACAAGTAGATTCATTACAGCAAAATACTTGACTGCTCAAGCACTTAAAAAGGAAACATCCACGTCTATTATTCTGAAGCTCAACAATTAATGAGGCTAAATAACAAATAAAATAAAGCCACCCATGTCACTTTGACTTTTTGTTCTAGAAAGATCATAGACGTTTAGTGCAATTATTTTAATAATAAAATACGGATTAAAGATATTTTTAGTTTTGCAGTTAGTGTTGAAAAGCAATAAAACCCTAGACACACTTCAGTGGATGATGGAGCACAATAATGTGATCTTATTTTTAAAATGCCATTTCAAAACCTAACCTGAGCACAACAGAATCAGTGCATCTCAGCCCCATATAAAGATATTTCCAAACACCTTTCCTTGTGTACTTGGTGGTAAACAGAATTTTGATAAGTAGCACCTGTACTCACAGAAATACCACAGCAGAGCAATACAGACAACATGAGTTTGACCAGAACTCTGAGTCAATCACAGAGAAAGAATCAATCAATACAACACACTTAGTCCCAGTCAATCTGAACTGGTTTGGAAAAGCTCAGTTATACTTTAGGTTAAAATAAGTTTATATACCTCAGCAAAGTTCAAGTACTTTTCAGTGAAGCATGTGTGTTGTTTACCAAAAACACCTTAAAATATACAGATATTTGGATAAACTCTAGCAGAAATCTACCAGATTTGACAATAAGGAGGATATGCAAAACTACAGGAAAAAGATGAGCAGAACATATTGTGTTTTATAATAAAAATGTCCCTCTACCACCCAAAATAGGGGTAACGCTCTCTCAAAAATATTTTTTGCCACCTAAAATTTAAGTCCAGTCATAATAGGCACACAACTGGAAAATGTGGTGAGCATGAATATAATCAATTGCAGGTTTATTTACCAAATGTATTTTTTAAATGTATGCAGCCAAACTTCAGGACCACAAAAAAGTAGTGAGACACCCATTTGCAAAAAAGGTTAATAATGTTCATTTAGTTTTCTTTACCAGACACTGTAACCATGTTGAACTGCATTTTTTTTTTTTTTAATAAATCAGTGCTGAGCAGACACACACTGGTTTGCAAAACAATGCCAAAAACACAAGTCTGAAATTTCGTAAGGGAGGAGCAAGGGAAGGATAACCCTTAACTGGCAGGTCTTTTCTCCTCAGTGGAGCTCCAGGCTTGATTTTACCATCCCATGTCAAATACCAATGTACCGTTTGTAATATCTTGCAGAGCAGCAACCATCAAGATCAAGCTTTTTTATTCTGACATTGCAAATCTGTTTTGCTTCACCTCTCCATTAAAACATTTATTCTAAAATCGAGCATAAGATAAGACCCATCCATGGGCATCCTTTTTGGTTTTTACTTGGGAAGAGTGGGGGGCGGGGTAACAGAGACAGACGATGGCTTTACCACCTCAACCGAGAAATCAAAACGAAGTCATAACCATCCAACACTGCAAACTAACAGCTCATTTTTTTCCTCCCCAAAGCCCCCACCCCTTTACTGGGAGAGGGGGAGAAGGGTGATTCCAGAAGGTTGTGGGGATCTGAGGAAGGAGCACCCAGCACCCCTCTTTCCACTGCTGTGACTGTGCAGGGAACGATAGAACGTTATGTATCGTTTTATAAAGCTACATTGTATTCTGCAGACGTGACCTGCAGACGCAGTAACAGGAGGCTGTTTGGGGGGGAACTGGATTGGGGGAGCAATGGAAAGGGAACAGGGATGCTACCCTAGGAGGGGTGCAAGGCTCCCTTCCCTCCCCTCCTCCCCAGTTTTTTTCGCCCTGTCACAGCCCTGAGTTGCAGGTAGAGAGAGTTAAGAGATTTAAAGAGAAATTGCTACATTGTAACAAACTCACCGTGATGTTTGAGCAGCAGTCAGCGCGGGGTCTCCGAGACATCCCCGCACGGGCTCCGGAGGCAGGACCCCGGCAGGCACAGACACATAGAGGTTCAGCTCACTGCCTGATTACATTTCAACAGAGCTTCCTAAAATGCAAAGGACGAGAGGGAGGAAGAGAGGGAGAATAACGACTGTAATACTATTTCATTTATTAAAAAAAGTCACTTACCTCTACAAAAAAAAAATCAGGTATAACTTGCCCCCACCCCTTTCAAAAGATTTACATTTGTGATGCCCCCCCCTTTCAAAATAGCCACACACACAAGTGAGAACGGCAGAGAAACACCATAGGGCTGTCAAGCTGGAATGAGTAAGATTTAAAGAGGCAGACGTGCCAAATCGCGTTCATTTTTCAAATGTAATTTTAAGGCAGTTTATAATGCATCTCCCTCATATGAAGAAACATTTTGCAGCATCTGGGTACATATTAGTGTTTATTTCAAGAGCACTTAAAAACCTATGTTTTATATTTTTAAAAAGCCAAGCTCCCTGCTCCAAACTGTTGCAGCCTAACTAGAGATTAAAACGTATTTATGTATGTAAAGACGTTCTCAATGACACAATAAAATGTCTTATACCATGCTGCCCCACTGAAGATCTCAACGAAACACTTCAAAATCCCTTTATCAAACAGATAGTTTTAAAACTGTCTTTGAAACAAGCGCAAAATGAAAGTCTCAGGCCCCATCTATAGTAAAAAAACATTTTTTTTTTTAATCATTGCAAACACTCCTGTTAGCAACTCAAGGTAGACAGCCTGCTGGTTGCTTCCACAGTTTCAACAGCGTGGAACAGACTTGCTTCCCAGAGGATCAAATGATATAAGCCCCAATCTAGGGCACAAATCACTGCAGCATTGGGGCTCACTGTCATTTAACTTTTCTGGAAGCAACTCTCTTCAACATGGTTCTGAAAATTATGTCACAGATGGCAGGATCTCTACACTAGGGCTCCCACCATGTTTTAAAATCTTCCTTAAAATAGACAAGATGTAAAGGGTTCCATCCACAGTGGGGACTGAGGAGTGACCAGCACCTCTCGAATTTGGACCTCAAATAAATAAAATTTAGCAAGTTTACTCTCTCTCTAAGTTACAGGATCATTCATCATTTGAATGGGAGTGTGTAGAAAGATAGATGTATTTAAATGGCTTGATCCTGATCCTATTAGCATCAATAGGCATTTTTCACTGACTTCAATAGTAGCAGGTTCAATCCCTGTTTGAGGGTTTTCAACTTGATAGTTATTATTGTCTTTATTGTTTAATTAGCCCGTGGGCCCCAATCCTGGAATCCATCCATGTAGAGCTCACTGCATAATCAGGGTTTAAGGCCTTGATCCTGGAAAAACGTATACTCATTCTTAACTTCAAGTATCTGAATAGTCCCACTGAAGTCAACAGGACAACACACGTGCTTAAACTTTAACATTTATGTAAGTGTTTACAGGAGCAAGGCCTAAGAGTCATAAGAACAAGCTTATAAATTTTTGTATAGTGCTTTATTAAAAAAAAAATATACATCCTAAACATTATTTTAAATTTTAAAAACATGTATCTGTAGTTTGCAAAGTTTGTAAGGGACCATAAAATAAAAATCATTACTAAGTTTAAAATGTTGCTGCTACAGTTACTTATTAAGCACCAACATTTTCAGCCAACTACATCAATGCAGTTGGATTCATCTCACTCAACTTAAAAGGAAAATATGACTTCAATGAAAACTGGAATGGTTAGTAGCTATAGAAACTTTTGATGTAATTCAGTCTCTAGATCATAATCACTTCAGCTTTCTGTAGCAGCAATAAAGTGACTCAGATAAATAAACCAATACAAACGTATTTAATCATTTTAATGGATGCACAATGTACATGAACAAGTGCAAAGTAGTAATTCTATTACTAATCACAAAAACAAACTTATTAAAACTAACCTGTTCACAACAGACAGCACAAACACACCACTGCTCTGTGGAAGCAAAGAAAAATATCATGCAAGTAAATACAATTTTAATTTATGTACACGGTTAATATTTAATGACTGCTACTTTCCTTCCCGAAAATAGGTTTTCTGGACTTGGGTAATAATTAATCTTACTTTTATAAGATAAATTTCATCAGCTAATTCCCACTGTACAAAATCTTGATTTAGAAGAGATCTGGAGTGAAATCATGGCCGCACTGAAACTTCTGCTGACTTCAGTGGGGCCAGAATTTTACCCCTGGTATGTACTAATTACCAATTAATAATTATATTCATACTGTGCCTTCCTGGTATATCACATCAGCTGCAGCTCTGGAAACATTAATTTCCTTAACTCATGTGTTTAAAATTAAGCATGCGCATAAGTGTTTGAGAGATTACGGCCTTTGTTACTTCACAGGTGGTTATAAAGGGATGTACTTCTTTCTAACTCTAAAGAAAGGTTTCCTTGGAGGCAAGCAGTATTAGCTACTGTGATCGTAGATTGCCCAGCAGTTCATAGCAGTTGATTTAAAAAAAAAAGTTTACAGGTATGGAAGAGAAATTACTTCTCATAGCCATTTGTAGTTGCCACAGTAGTCAGTTGTTTTAAATGACAATTTTTATTATAACTGTACTTCATAATCAAAATTATTGAAATAATGATTTTTTAGTATTTTGAGAAATTAGGGGTAAACTAACCACATACTCTTAGGGTCTCACATATTGAGCAAGGACCAGTTACATTCAGCAGGTTAACTGGAAAATTACATACTAAAAATAATCCTTCCCCATCCCCTTCTATAATGGTATCACTGGCTAAGAGGTTAAACTGAAGAAGTACTGTAATATCACCAGTCTTCCCGAGGGGAGTCAATTACTGTGAAAAGGAATTATAAGCATAGTTTCACCAGAGAAAGGAAGGATTTTTTTTAACGTATGTCCTCTTTAACATTTTAATACCAAGTTTGATATAAAACAAAATGCTGTATTTAAAAAACAAAAAATGTCTCAATTACTTACAGTTTTAGGGCCAAATTCTGCAAAGACTTCCCACTAAGAGTAAGCACTGTACTAGGTAGTAAATGTTTGCAGGATCAGGTCCTTAATTAATGCTAGGACAAAAAATAAAATGTAATTCATTTCATTATATTACATGTTCACAATTTTTTTTTTTATAACTGGCCATGAAAGCCAAAGTAGCCAGCAAAATCTTATGACTGATATTAAGCATAGCTACATACAATGAGAGCAGGCACATTTAAGCAATCTACATACTTTGAGTTTATATACTAAATGCTGCTAATACTACTGTACATTCATGCACAATCTCAAACTGACTCTGTGTTCAGGCAGCACAAAGTAAGCTCAAGCAAGGGTCCTCAGCATACCAATTAAAAACTGGTTCTGCCAGAGAGAGAAAGACCTTTCCTGATTGGTCAAAAGTGGAGCAGCTCAAAAAGGAATGGGAAGGGCTATATGCATCACCCTGAATCCTGATTAGACAGGTTAAATGTGATTGACCAGTGTGAGTAATTAATAATCAAGAGGCAGGGCTTTCTGCTTTGTTTATACCCTTTGATTGGCTGAATTTGAATTAGATATACATTCTATTTATACCTGGGTGGGACTATGGAAGGGTTTAGCTTGGTGCATTACACTATAAAAGTGCAGTACAAACTGAGTGCAGTGACAGTTTAACAGAGGGAGGAGAGAGAGAAGGGGGGTTTGCAGCGTAGTAGCCGCCGGCAGCCTCAGCATCATCTATATTTCACAGCTGTAAATGGCCTTGCGATCAGCCTGCCAAACTGCTGAAAGCTAAGCTAATCAGGAATGTAACTTTTAATGAAGCACACAGGGCTATGCTATGGCTTCTACTGTCAAATCTGTACAGGAATTTTGAACACAAAATAGTTTGAATATAATGTGTGTGAAAGGAAATGAAGATGAAGGATGTTGTTGTTCCCTCTTCATACCTACATTCCATTCTGCATAATCAGAACTGCTTATAGAGTAAATTTTAAGTTATTAAATGAATCCTTATTCACACATGAACAATATTTTTCCCTTGAGCTTTTCCACCCCAACCTGAAAAGTTTAATAAGTATAATTAAGGCTATCTTGTCCAGAAATCCTGGCAAGAAGCCACAATAATTGCTAATTAGGCTTAGGCATGAGGCAAGATGGCTCAAACCAACTTCCTGCTTGAAAGGATGTTATCAGCAACCAAGCTCTTCATGCACAGGGCACATTTTGAAATGTGAAGAAGGTGATACTGATGGTTTTAAAGAAAGACAGATTTTTAAATTGTATTACATTTCCCTAACTTTACAGTCATTTCCCCTTCTCTTTTCAATACACTTAAAAAACAAGCACAACCCCCCCAAAACAAAACAAAAAACTTTAGACTAGAGTGACAAGAGGCTTCCCCACAGCTAGGTCCTGCCATTCTGAATAACTAGAGCAGTTCCACTGACTTCAGGGCAGTGTCACACATTCATACCACCAGAGAATTTGGCCAACAAATCTACTGTTCAAAACTAGAGAAGGGGACAAGTTAAAATAATATTTTGTAATTCTGCAGCAACTTTCAGTGAAAATAATACCTAGTGCTTTTCATCATTAGATCTCAAAGTGCTTTAAAAAAGAGAGACAAGGCAGGTGAGGTAATATCTTTTATTAGATCAACTTCTATTGGTGAGAGAGACAGGCTTTTGAGCCACATGGAGCTAGGGTTACCAGGCATCCGGTTTTCAACTGTAACGCCTGGTTGGCCGCAATGGCCAACTCTGCGCGGCTCCCAGAAGCAGCCTGCATGTCCCTGTGGCTCTTAGATGCAAGGGCAGTAATGGGGGCTCCACGCGCTGCCTGTGCTCGTGGTGCAGGCACCGCCTCAAACGCCAGCTCTGCAGCTTCCACTGGTTGGACGGGGGGCAGCACGTGGAGCAGGGTGGAGGCCTCTGGCCACTCCTGTGCCTAGGAGCTGGAGGGACATGCCATCCGCTTCCTGGGAGCCACCTGAGGTAAGCACTGCCCGAAGCCCGCACCCCAAACTCCCTCCTGTGACCCAACTCCTTGCCCCAGCCCAGAGCCCCCTCCCGCACCACGAACCCCTCATTTCTGTCTGCACTTCCAGCCCAGAGACCATACTCCCTCCCACACCCCAACACCCTGCCCCAGACAGGAGCCCCCTCCCACACTCCGAAACCCACAGACCCATCCCTCTGCCCAGAGCTCCCTCCTGCGCCCCAAATCCCTCATCCCCAGACCCACCCTAGAGCCCGCACCCCCTCCCGCAGCCCAACACCCTGCTCCAGCCCAGTGAAAATGAGTGAGTGAGCGAGGGTGGGGGAGAGCAAGCAAGGGAAGGAAGGGGGATAGAGTGAGTGGGGGCCTTGCCTTGAAGAAGGGGCAGGGCCTTGGGGAAGGGATATAAGAACATAAGACGGCCGTATCAGGTCAGACCAAAGGTCCATCTAGCCCAGTATCTGCCTACCGACAGTGGCCAATGCCAGGTGCCCCAGAGGGAGTGAAGCTAACTGGCAATGATCAAGTGATCACCCTCCTGCCATCCATCTTCATCCTCTGATGAACAGAGGCCAGGGACACCATTCTTTACCCTTCCTGGCTAATAGCCATTTATGGACTTAGCCACCATGAATTTTTCCAGTTCCCTTTTAAACATTGTTATAGTCCCAGCCTTCACAACCTCCTCAGGTAAGGAGTTCCACAAGTTGACTGTGTGCTGTGTGAAGAAGAACTTCCTTTTATTTTTTTTAAATCTGCTACCTATTAATTTCATTTGGTGACTCCTAGTTCTTGTATTATGGGAATAAGTAAATAACTTTTCCTTATCCACTTTCTCCACATCACTCATGATTTTATATACCTCTATCGTATCCCTCCTTAGTCTCCTCTTTAATCTTTCCTCGTATGAGACCCTCTCCAAACCCCTAATCATTTTAGTTGCCCTTTTCTGAACCTTTTCCAGTGCTAGAATATCTTTTTTGAGGTGAGGAGACCACATCTGTACACAGTATTCGAGATGTGGGCATACCATGGATTTATATATTGCCCTTATATAAATACATGACAGGGTGTTTGGTTTTCTGCAATCAGAAAGTTGGCAACCCTATATGGAGCTCTTTTTCAGCTCAGCATCATTATGCCCATTTTTTGCATGTGGAGAAACTGTGGCATAAGGAGATGAAGTCACATGCCCATGTTCACAAAGCAGACCCATGGCAGAGCCAGAAATAGAATCTATGTCTCCAGAGTCACACTCCAGTGCTCTAATCGCTAGGCCATACCACCTTCCATCAACTAAAAATCTCACACAGCTTTTTCAACTTCAAGCCAGATCCTCAAATAAAGCAAATGCTCACAGCCCCACTGTTAGTAATGGAGTTGCACCAATTTCACAGCTGAAGATCTGGCCTTTTAAATAAATTAAAATGTCACTGTCCCACTGTAGAGCACACAAATCAGTAAATCTTACTGGGCCCAACTCGCCATTGCTGTCTACCTTGGGCAGTCATTTACACCTGTGCAAAGTGAGTAAAAAATGCTACAGAAGCGTTTTATACCCACTTTCCATTGGTGTAAATTACTATACAAAGTGCAGTGTAATGATGAAACAGGTCATCTGTACCTCAGTTTAACTGTCTGTAAAATGGGTGTGTATGTGTGTGTGTATATACATATATATTAGCATCATTAGTACTGCTAATAAAGCAGTAAAAAATCAGCCAGGAGTATTATAAACCTTGCATCTTCAGAGATTTATAATTTATGAGAGGGACAAGAAAATTTACTCCAAAGTGAGACTTTTCATACTTGTGGATTAATGTCCCAGAAAAGCATTTTTGTTTGTTCTTTTTTAAAATAACAACGTTTAAAATGACAATTGACACTGGTGGACAGCTCTAATACATCTTCAGTCCTATTTTAATAGGGCTATTCACATATGAGAGGCAAAAGACTGAGCATTTAATTATAAATACAAATTATCTAATCATAAATTGTTCCTGCTTTAACCAATAGACTGCAATAACAGTAGGCATGTACTGGGGTCACTGCAGTTTTAAAAGCATTATAGGTGACATACTTTAAATTCTGTGATGTTTTCCCCTTTCTTTTCTCTTCTGAGTTATTTTACTGAGATTCAGGTGACTCCAGAGGACTCTTCTCTCAGCATGACCTGGACTATAATATTAGTTAATAGAGCTTTTTCATGGATAGAGAGGGAGCAATAATCGCCTTAGAAGACATTCTGGGACAGAAGGCTATTCCATCAGGATTAAAATTGCATCAGTTCTTTACACTAATAGTAAAAATAAGTAAATTTGGGAAGGAATTGAACGGTATTAATTAAAGAATACTTATAAATAATAACATTTTCGCTTTGCTAGACCTGAGGATTTCTAATCATTACACAAACATTAGTTCATTAAGCCTCACAACTCCCCAATGAGGTAGGGTCAGTAGAATAGTAATTTATTAAAGGACAAACAGGCAAAAAAAAAAAAAAATTAAGTAACTCATCCAAGGCCACCCAGTGGATCAGTGGCAGAGTTGCCAGGAAAACACAGGATCCTGACTAATTTTGTTTATACAGACAGGACTCACTCTTCCTCCTAATAGTTTAAACACAACATTTAAACTTTGCTTTTAAAAATTTTTCAAAAGCTAATTAGTAGATGTTTTCATATACACATGTGAATATATATATGAAAACATTTCTACTTATTAGGTAGAAATATATATATACACACATACATAAAAATGTACATTCAAATGTCTTTCTTTTGGATTCAAAAATTTTTCTGTAAAACATGCAAATCAAATATGACAGTTTTTGCTAAAAAATTAGAACCAGCCACTAGAATGTAACTGATTTAGTTTACTTTGTTTCAATCCAAATGAAGTGTGGAAAGAAAACCAACAACATAATGATGACATGTAAACAAGCCATTTAAAATCTCATAAGTTTTAATCATCTGAGTAGTGATATCAGAAAAAAATAACATCTTAAATATAGATAGGTTTGAATTCATGCCTGATTTGGAGTCATACTAGGAATAAATTTGGGCCTATGATTTCTAACTTGACAGTAAAAACATTTAAACGCTAATTTAAAAAAGTTAAAATAGTCTCCATCCTGAACATATACAATTTAACTATTGAGAATAACATATGTGGTTTCACGATCCACATGGCTCAAAATTGGATTTTTTGGGGGTTGCAGATTTATTTGCAGTTTTTCTGGTGCAAACAGTAATAAAACAGGTTAACAAAATATCTGGACACATTCCCTTGGTTCAGATTAATAGGCTTTAAACTCCAAATCAAACAATTAAAAACACTAAAACATACACAGGGCATGTCTTATATTTCCAAAACTCCATGTCCAGCTTCTAGAGTAAGCTGCCATCTGTTGTCTTCTGAAATGTGTCTAGCAACTTTTTACAGCTTTGAGCTTGATTACCTGAGGTGGAGATAGGAAGCCTGGGGTCTCTCCATGCATCCTCAAGTTCAGGGAGTCACTCTCAGCCAAACCTACTTGACAGAATTGTACCATGTTTGAATATGATTGCCAACAATTGCGGTTAACTGACACAGTAATAAAACTGAGCCTAGTTCAGGACAACCCTGCACCTTGTGTAGTCGTTTACATCAGTGCAAAATGGGCTTTATATAAACATGACACATAGTCCTACCAACCTTATCATGGCAGTCCCAAAACTATTAAGATGATAGTACTTTGAAATCTACCTTTATTTAACTGCGATGGATAGTATCAAATGTCACAATTATATAATCAAAAGAATATTTTATTATTTCCTTAAATTTGAACGGAAATAAATTAAACATGATACTGTATTAAGGTAAATGGTGGAAGTTCCCATCTCTCTTAGTGATGTTGTTTTAAGCTGAAAACCAAAGTACATTAGAGAAATTTACAGTGTGAAGCTGTTGAAATACAAAAACCAAAGTTTTGACCACTTGTCAAACATGTAATACCGAGTATCAACGTAATATCACTTTTATCTCACTGATCAGTATGCACACAGATTTCACCTCACCCACCACTGAAATGCAGCCCCTTTGCGATGGAACACACCAGCTGTTTTTTCAAATGAAACTGTCAAAAAAAGGGTTTTACTAGATAGAATTGCAGCACCCAATTTTGAATTTTGTTATCATACCAAGACTAATAAACATGATCATGAATAAAGACATTAGGCTTGGTTCCTCATTCCCTTGCACTCTGTGTAGCTATGTACACCTACTGAAACAGGGAGTAAAACATTACCATTTTGATCTTATGGCATTTTACTTACATGTTGCACTACTGTTCATAACTGCACAAGGAGCAGAGTAGTTCCGAATTAGGCCCAGTTTAATTACTGTCAGTTAACCACAATTGTTGGCAATCATGTGAGGCATGGTACAATTCTCTTGTCACCTCCTGCAACATATCACCCTGTACCACCACAATGGGATACTGGCATCCATGCTGACAAAAGAGGAGTCTTCATCTCTATAGCCTTGTCTACACTAGTGATTTGCCTCCTTTTCAGCCACCAGTGTAGTTGCATCAGAGCAAACCCCTACCATAGGCAGAGTAAACCTCCATAAACCAATATTAGAACTGGTGCACTTTACCCTGATTTCAAGCAGGGGTAAGTTCATCACAGTTTTCTTTTTTCTGGTTTGTGATGTGCTGTTGCCTTAGCAAGATGTTCAGGGGACAACTAAATTTAGCCACCTTTTGGCGGGGGATAGAGGGGGGGAAACAGTCACAGCACCGTCTCACCGGCTTTTTCTCCATCTCTCTCTCCTACCTTCTCCCAACTTCACTGTTACACTTTCCCCCACCTTCCTCCTCATAAACCTCTTCTCTTTCCTTACCCTTCCCCCTACAGCCATCTCATACTTCCATCCCCTCCTCTAACCAGTCCCTTCCTTCGTCACACTTCTCTTCCCATTGTCGCATTGTAGAGCAATCCCTTTCCCCCAACATGTCCTTCCTCATACTGCTCCCTCACACTTCTCACTCCCCAGACACTGCCTCTCACTCCTCCACCTTCCATTATGTCTCCCCCTAAGCTCCTGGTCACAACTGGTCCACCCTATATTCATCACACACCTTCCCTTTAACCTCTTCCTCGCTCCATATTCCCCTCACTCCTCCCCTTTGCATCCCCTCCTCGCCACACCCTGACGCCTCCCTCACACATCCTTCCTCTAGCTGTCTGCCCCCGCCCTGTCCCCTCCTCTCCTCCCTATCCCTTCCCCCGTCACCCCCAGCCACTTCTGCCTATCCCCTCCCTCCCCATCACCCTGCTCACTCTTCCCTCCCTCGCCCCCTCCACATCTCCCACTTCCCTTCTCCCAGCCCCCCACAGCTTCTCTCCCCTCCCTACCCCACCACAACCCCTCCCTGTCCTCCCTCCCCTCGAGCCCCGCACTCCTCTCTTCCCGCCCCCTCCTGCTCCCCTCACACCTCCCCTCCTTTCGCCCTCTCACAAAATGGCGCCGCCCGTCGGCCCCTTTTCCCGCCCAGGCGGTCCCAGCACCACGTGACCGAGGCGGACCCGCTCCTCCTCCCGCCCCCTCCCCTCTCGGCGCGGGGCGCCGCGTGCGGACGGAGGCGGCGCAGGCGGGAAGGGGCGCGAGGCGACGGGTAAAGTCGCTGCCTCCTGTGGGGCGGCCCCTGACTCGGAGACCCCCCCGCCCCTCCCCCAGGGGCAGGGACCCCCCCCCGCCCAGCCCGCCTGGATCCCCCATCACCGACAGGCCCCCCCCCGCCGCTCCCCCCAGGGCCCCCCATCACCCCCAGGGACAACGACCCAGCCCGCCCCTCCCCCCAGGGGTAGGGACCCCCCCGCCCCTCCCCCCGGGGCAGGGACCCCCCCCCCCAGCCCGCCGGGATCCCCCATCACCGACAGGCGCCCCCGCCGCCCCCCCCCCCAGGAACAGCGACCCAGCCCGCCCCTCCCCCCAGGGGTAGGGACCCCCCCGCCCCTCCCCCCGGGGCAGGGACCCCCCCCCGCCCAGCCCGCCTGGATCCCCCATCACCGACAGGCCCCCCCCGCCGCTCCCCCCAGGGCCCCCCATCACCCCCAGGGACAACGACCCAGCCCGCCCCTCCCCCCAGGGGTAGGGACCCCCCCGCCCCTCCCCCCGGGGCAGGGACCCCCCCCCAGCCCGCCGGGATCCCCTATCACCGACAGGGCCCCCCGCCGCTCCCCCCAGGGCCCCCCATCACCCCCAGGGACACCGACCCCGCCAGCCCCTCCCCCCAGGGGTAGGGACCCCCCCCCCCCCCCCCCCCCGGGGCAGGGACCCCCCCCCGCCCAGCCCGCCTGGATCCCCCATCACCGACAGGCCCCCCCCGCCGCTCCCCCCAGGGCCCCCCATCACCCCCAGGAACAGCGACCCAGCCCGCCCCTCCCCCCAGGGGTAGGGACCCCCCCGCCCCTCCCCCCGGGGCAGGGACCCCCCCCCAGCCCGCCGGGATCCCCCATCACCGACAGGGCCCCCTGCCGCTCCCCCCAGGGCCCCCCATCACCCCCAGGGACACCGACCCCGCCAGCCCCTCCCCCCAGGGGTAGGGACCCCCCCCGCCCACACCCCCAGGGGTAGGGACCCCCCCGTCCAGCCCGCCGGGATCCCCCATCACCAACAGGGCCCCCTGCCGCTCCCCCCAGGGCCCCCCATCACCCCCAGGGACAACAACCCAGCCCCTCCCCCCAGGGGCAGAGACCCCCCCGCCCAGCCCGCCGGGATCCCCCATCACCAACAGGGCCCCCTGCCCATCCCCCCAGAGCCCCCCCATCGCCCCCAGGGACAGCGACCTCACCTGCCCATCTCCCCAGAGGCAGGGACCCCCCCCCTGCCCAGCTCACTGAGAGCAGGGACCCCAGCCTCCAACTCGCTGAGATGCCCCCTCACTGACAGGGCCCGCCCTCCCTCCAGGGCCCCCCCATCACCCCCAGGGACAGTGACCCCGCCCATCCATCCCCCCAGGGGCAGGGACCCCCCCATCCAACCTGCCAGGATCCCCCATCAGGGACAGGGGCCCCTGCCCCTCCCCCCAGGGCCCCCCATCACCCCCAGGGACAGTGCACCCCTCCCCTCCCCCCAGGGCCCCCCCATCGCCCCCAGGGACAGTGACCCCCGCCTATCCCCCCAGGGCCCCCTCATCACGCCCAGGGACAGCAACCCCTGCCCATCCCCCCAGGGCCCCCCCATCACCCCCAGGGACAACGACCCCCTCGCCCATCTCTCCAGGGGCAGGGACCCCCCCACCCAGCCCGCTGGGAGCAGGGACTCCAGCCTCCAACTCGCCGGGATCCCCTCTCACCGACAGGGACCCTCGCCCCTCCGCCCAAAGCCCCCCCATCGCCCCCAGGGACAGTGACCCCCACCCCTCCCCCACAGCCCCCCCATCGCCCCCAGGGACAGCAACCCCCTCACTCCTCCCCCCCATCCAACCTTCCGGGATCCCCCGTCACCAACAGGGACCCCTGCCCCTCCCCCAGGGCCCCCCCATTGCCCCCAAGGATAGCGACCCCGCCCTTAAGAACCTCATGCCAATCTCCCCAGGGGCAAGGACACCCCACTCCCATTACAGACAGGGAGCCCTCGGCCATCCCCACCAGAGGCAGTGACCCTCCCATCCAAGGCAGGGACCACCATGCCCCCTCATCCCCACCACAGGCTCCCTGCCCATTCTCCTTAGGGGCAAGGACCCTCCTTCTATCATGGGCAGGGAGCTTCCCACCCATCCTCTCCAGGTGCAGGGATACCGCTCTATCATGGGCAGGTACCCAGCCCATATGGGGCAGGGGTAGCATCCCCATCAAAGCTAGGCGCCCCACCCTCCTCAATTTGAGCAGCAGCCTTATCCCCACGAGGGGAAGGAATCTCCAGAGTCCTACCACCAGAGCCAGGAGCAGTCTCCCCAGAAGTAGTACCAGTCTCCGCCAGGGCAAGAGCAACCCCCCATCCCCACCCAAGCAGGAACTTTCCCCCTCTGCTACCATGGACAGCAGTCTTCTCCATTCTCATCACCCCCCACTTCATCCCCAACAGTGCCAGAGTTCTGCCCTCTATTGGCATAGACCCCTGGGATCAGAGTGGATAAAAATTGATTTTGAATGTTTTGATTCTTTTGAAATTGAAATCAGATTTTTTATTTAAATTAAATGCATTTTTCTTTTTAAAATAAACCTATTGAATATTAAATTTGAAGTTATCAGCCTGTATTAAGGCATAAATATACTATAATCTATTAAAATAATTTAAACTAAATTAAAAAAATTCAAGCAGTACACGTTTGCTGTTGAAGATTAAAGTCAAACCACTGAACTGGTGGAAATTGCTGACTAAGCACCTAGAACCAGAATTTGCTGACATGCTCAACCAGCTTTTAACTGCAGTAGCCTTTTCAGGTGCAGAGAGAATATTTTCTTCAGTTGAGTTTATTCAACTAGTTCAGTTCAATGGCTAATTAATACTTAGTTTATCTCACGTCAGTTCAGACTAGAGCAGCTGCCACCATCCCTCTTATTCTTCATATGAGAATGAGGAGGACATGCCCTAGGATAAACTCACGATCTTCCTTCTTGACAGCATAAACATAGTGACCTCAGCTTCTCTGTCCCTAATACCCTGTTCTCCCATTATCATGCTGCTAGATTGCCTAGTTACAACCCTGGTTATAATGTGCTCTGCCTCCTTACTAATATGCAGTTCAGACCCCCACAACAAAAATTCCAAACAGCTCTGCAATTGTAATGTATTTATTAGTCTTCAGCCCTCAGAGATAACATGTTAAAAAGTATTTATCCTTCCCCCACCCATTATAAATGACATTCTGGATTTTAAGGGTGTTTTTTTTCCTTACCACTCCAAATTTTTTTAAAAGTATGAATTTAAAAAATACTACCTATAACTGAAATTCTCTCAATTCTTTTGACCCAGGAGTTTATAATCCTAAAAATGTGACCTGTGGACCGAAGAGTTCTAAAATGCAGTCCACAGCTGCCTTCTATCTGTAGCAGTGTGAAGACCAAATCAATCAGCTTCAGGTTTTGATTGCTGGTTAATGCAAGCAACAGGCTTTTAATCTAACAAAATAGATTAGAGTGTCAGCAGATTATTTGGGCTATGTGTGTTTATTGGTAGTTTAAAAAACTGATGTGATTGAGCCCAAATCCACATGAGTAGCTTTGCTGATATAAATGTGTTCATGTCTGGGCCTTTTATCTGTAAATTAGCTATAGTGCTTTTGCTCCTGGCAAATTTAGTTCCTGATCTTGTAATGGCTTATGCATATGCTTAACTTTATGCATGCGAGTAGTCTCATTGAAATCAATGGGACCAATATGCATAAAGTTAAGCACAAATTTTGCAGGACTAGGCATTAAATGCTATGATGAGGAGCACTCTACAAATAGAAATAGAAGTTAATTTTATCCCCAGTTCTGCAAATTTGGGTGCCACTGGTTCAACAAGATTAAGAATTGTCTTTTTTTTCCCTTAACCCTTTGGCCCTGTTCTTGCCATCCTTACTTAGGCAAAAATTCTCAATGATTGAAATGAGAGCTTTGCTTGAGCAGCAGACCCACTATGGAAGTGTTAGATGTAATTTTAGTAGCTTTATCAAATTATTACAAAAAAATTAAAATCCGTTTTCCAGCCTTCTTTGTCTCTTAAAACAAAGAAAAGACTTGAAAGCTTCTATATAGAGGGTGAAGAGCTTACTTTTAAGAAAAAGAAATTGAATGCATTTGACTTTAAAAGGAAAATATTTTTAAAAAATTGGAGTGGGGCATGATTTAAATATTTTCCTGTTATTCAAGACATGAGAATGGGGAACAAAGGAAGGATACCCAACATATACAATGCTGTACATACAGCTAAAACGAATTTATAACAAAAAATCCGGGTGTAATTTTTACTATTCCATCTTCTGTAAAATTTGAACCTGTTCCTTGAAAATATTATTGCCCTTGGTAGGAGTAGTATGAGGAAATTCTTTATTCTTAGATATACAGCAATAAAGTATTCTTTTTGTGGTGCTTCTGAGATGTATATGTCCTGTTTGAGAGAGAGATGATGCAGACGGGATGAAATTCACCTCTCTGCAGGTCCTGTAACCTGGACCTACTTTTTTCTAGGCATATAGCACCATCAGTTACAAACTTATAAACAGGGACATTTTTGTGGGACATCTTTTGACCCTATTGAAATACATGAGATTCAGTAATTTTTTTGGAATGATGTAGTGAATAAATGCGAACTTTTTCATGTTTGCAGCAGCACTGTATGGTTGTAAGGAACTTCAGATTTCACAGATAATTCAGGCATATTTTAATTATGGACTAGTTCTGGTACATACACTGATTGGCATTTAGCTGTGTGCAATTGTGTATGAATTTTTTTCATATACAGTGTGCTTACTTGGTTTGAATATCTTCTCTGCAGGTTGCATTTCCTAAAATAATTTTATCAAGATCAAATTTCTCATCAATCAAGTTTAAGGCAAACCAGGCTTAAATTAATTGAGTTGTTGATGACTAGGCTTGGAAGGATTAGATTTTTATTGGCAAATGTCGATTTCACCATACATATACAAACCTATGAAAAATATTGCCATTGATAATAATTGAAATTTATGCATAGAAAATGTAATAAAATTGCTGCTTGGGAGCTTTTTAGAATTTGATTTAAGTATATTTATTTTGTATGTTTTGATATGTGATATTGACCGTTTGTGTTTTAACGGGTGTAAAACTAACTTTTTGAATCACAGTATACACTGTCATTAAATAGTTATTGTCTTAACCCCCATATTTTCCTGCAACTATGAAAAATTAAATAGATAAAAATAGAAGACAATGCTTAAAACCCATATTTTTGTGCAACAGTAAAAATTTAAATAATACAAATTTAAAAAATGCTTAAAAATAAACATCAATATTGTCTCTCAAAATTATAATTTAAAAATATGAATTCTGCCCAGTCTGTTCATGATGATAAATGTAGCTTAAACAGCAAAATGGATTTAACCACACATACAAAGTTCCAGTTGTTTGAAAGCACTTTTAATTTGAGCGCATATTTCCATCTAAAATATAAACCAGAAGTATTTATCTTGAGTCCTGTATAATAAGGATTGGTTTATATATTGGCTAATGTATCAATACTGGTATTGCTTTCATTTTAAAATGTATTATCTGTTCATCTCTGTTATCTAACTTTTTCCTGTTACCTTTTGTTTAGGAATCTTGCTATACACTAATGCAGTTTTCAAGCTCTGAGTCTTGCCCTAGTTTATCAGAAACCAAAGCATATTCCCTGACCAAACATTAAAGGTGGGTAAACATGGACCAGTACCACCTCAGTGATGAAAACTTCATCCAATCAGAGATGCATGTTCCTGGATTTTCAGAGAGTCAAGGTCTGAACTGTAGTGACACTCTCAACCTTAAGCTGTGTCCAGATACAAGAGACATAATGTATACTGGCCTAAGCAGCCTAGATATGGATCCTAGCCTTTCAGCTGCAGATATGGCTAATGACACTTTGGAGGACAATTTAGATGCACTGTCTTTGTATTCTGTGAAGGACTGTGATTTTGTTAAACTCCTTGATGAGTCTGACTTTGGCTCACAGCCTTCTTTGTGTGGTGAGTACATTGGAATCTCCTTTGGTTGTAATTTTACAGTTCAGTGTAGCCAGAATTTTTCAGTAGTTAATTTAGAAGCTACAGTAAACCTAGTGATAATCTCTTTGATGTAGAGACTTAGGCTTCTAAGTCACTTAGGTGCTTTTGAAAATATTGCCAGTCGTCTTTATTTGTCTTGTAAATTGTCATGCATATTTATAGCTCTATAGAAAATAGTTACTAATAATTATTGTAATATTTAATAGGAATATTTCCCCTACGATTCTGTTCCCTTAAAATTGTACTGTGGCTAGGAATACACTCTCAGTTCAAAGTCTTTGCAATTTGATCTCCAACTGCAAATGGAAAATTTAAAAAAATTAAAGTAACAGATTTGTTAAATATGCCGCTAACATCTACATTACCAGCTTTCCCTGAAGCATAGAAGAGACATTCTGTTTAATTCTTGTAGTTCAAATTCTCTGAGAAATGGATTTAGCAGAATGGGCTTTCTCCAAAATTTGTGATTAGAAGTTAAAAGGAGAATGTCCTTAGTAAAATACTGTTCTTGAAAGAACGGTACCATCACTGCTAATGCAGATCAGTGATCATGCAAAAGTTCGAGGAACTATTAAGACAGAAAAAACAAAAAGACACAACTGGGAGCACTCAAATAAGAGAATGATAGACATTTTTTGATACAATTTGGTGCATCTTTTATTTAACTGATTAGGCCAACTAATAAAATCTGTAGTATATCTACCTCTCTCCTTTATCATTCTGGTTTATAGGTAATGAATCTTAGATTTTTGAAGACAATGTAAGCTTAGTGGCTCAATGGATTTATTAACTAGTCAGTCATCTTTGGTGACCTTGGTTTAAATATTCATTAGATCACAAGTGCAAAATAATTTGTAGGAGTCTCCTATGTCCATTTTTGTCCAAAAGAGGGAAAGCATTATGGCAGAATTCAGTTCAGTTGACACTGCTCAAGAGATTCAGGACTGAAATAGCAAGTCACAACTGAGGTGCATTGTCAGAGCTGTGTGAGGGCAGAGGCCTCGAATATCAGTGGTCTTGCAGATCACAGGCTACGTTGTAAGACACAAAACTGTGGTGCATCATTCTTGCACTAGTTACCCTATCCTGTAACTAGGCTCTGAACGAAAAATTTAGAGGAATTAAAAAGAGAAATCTATGAAACCTTACATTATTGGGGTGATTTAATAAGACACTGTATGTTACCTAATGAGTATAACTTTCACCCTTTATTTAGAATTGGGACTTCCTATCCCAGCAGCACCTAAAGAAGTTGAACAGGAAGGCAAGTCCAGTTCTGGTAGTGCCAGGAAAGGGAAGCATCAGCACAGCTCTCCTCAGAACCCTGTCCTGGATTGCAGTCTCTGTGGGAAGGTGTTCAGCAGTGCCAGCTCTCTTAGCAAACATAACCTGACTCACAGCCAGGAACGGAAATACATCTGCAAAATCTGCAGCAAGGCTTTTAAACGGCAGGACCACCTGTATGTAGGCGTTTACTAATATAAAGGCATAAAACTGTGTTCAGTTTATGTTTAAAACAGTGTAGATAGAATTCACTTCAGTAGTACTTCACTTTCCTGTTTCAGTTTGGTTTAGATGCACAGTTACACTACTTGGTACTTTGGTGTGGGCATTTGTCAGGCCAGCAGACCCCATCAAATTACACTGCAAAACTATATCAGTAGCAGAAGCAAGTTAGTTCTAGAATTTCCAGAGCATATTGTTGCAGAAAGGGCCTCACATGATCATATAAGACATAGTTCAGCTTCAGAAGACTTGGTAAGCTTGTATTGCGCAATAGCAACTAAGAACCTTTTATTTTTCTTTCTGATCAGTGGTCCAGGGAAAAGCTTACTGGTGTGGGAAGTACTTGTACTGGACAGCCAATTCTTGTGTGGTTTTAGCAGCCAATATATTGTGAACTGCAGTTAAAGATTAATTTTTCACACCATTAATAACTGGGATTCTGTTTTTCAAATGGCATATACACCTCTACCTCAATATAACACGACTCGATATAACACAAATTTGGATATAACGCGGTAAAGCAGTGCTCCGGGGGGGCTGGACGGCGCACTCCGGTGGATCAAAGCAAGTTTGATATAACACAGTTTTACCTATAACGTGGTAAGATTTTTTTGGCTCCCGAGGACAGCGTTATATCGAGGTAGAGGTGTATAGCATTTGTTCTGATCTCCAGTGGTTCTTGAAGTATTGGAACTTCAGTGGTCTATTCTGGTTTCTTGATGTAGCAGTGCTGGACATCGGACCAGTGCAAATGCCAGTCCCAGGGAACAGGCTGGAGGTTTCAGTCCGTATTATATACAGACATATTTTGGATTAATATGTGTCCTTTGAAAGTGTTGTTCTGCCCTAAAAGTGTCTCCATAGAAAGGGCATTGTGGTGTTCCATATTCATTGTTTCCCACTGGTTTCTATATCAAATTTGCTTTGCTTACAAGATGATTTTTCTGATTGCAAGCTCCTCCCCGCCTCCCCCAAGCTCAGTGAGATTGATAGAGAAGCAGGATTTTTTCCACTTCATGCATTTAAAGAAGCTTTGCTGGCCAAATTAGATCCTCATTTTGGTCTGTGTTCATTGTTTTTATGTTATGCCTTCAATGAAACCTGTGCAACTCCATTACCCTTTGGTGGGTTTGCACAGGTGTAATTCAGGGCATAATTGGAAGAGAATAGGGTTGCAATGATGTTATTTAAGGACATTATTTTGTCTGCTGTACTTCTGTAACTTGTGAGAATGCAAAAGAACCTAGTTTGACTCACAGGGGACAGGATGAATTTCTCAGTGCTGGCAGTTAAAAAACATCTTTTTTTGAGAGTTTTGAGAACTAGAAGGTCAGTTTTGAATTGGATTCAACGTTAGGCAGCCGCTGCAGATGATGAAGGGGGGAGTGATGTAATTCTTCCTAGAGTGAAAAAAAAAACCGCAGCTGTGTGGACCCCTCCTGCTTTAGAGAGCCCTAATCGGACTTTGTTTTACACTCTGTCAGACCTCTTTGAGTTCTGTAGGAGTTGCACTGGATATGTCAGTGCAGAATTTGACCTTCAGGATTTAATAAAACCGTAGAAGTGATAACTGAAATAGTTCAGAAAAGAAATGATTTAATTTATGCTAGTCATTTTAATATGAGTCTTCTATTCTGTCTTTTGCCTTTTTACCTCAGGAGTGGACACATGCTAACACACCAGAAAACAAAACCATTTGTGTGTATAGAACAGGGATGCAATAAGAGTTACTGTGACCATCGATCGTTGCTTCGACATTATGAAATGCAACATGGCTTGTCTATCTTGAAGGAGGCCACCTGTGATGACGATGCCTGTAAGGTCTCATCACCTTCTCATGATGCATTTGTCCAAAGAGGACAAGGTAGCTTGAGAACAGAGAGGCTGGCTGTTCACTCTCAATCCAAATCTCCAAATCCTAGCCTGCCCAACAGAGACCTACTGAAATGTATTGTTAGCAGCATTGTAAATCAGAAGCTTCCATCAACTCCAGCATCGTCTGCAAAGGACTTGAAAAGTTCACTGCAGTCTTGCTCCTCTGCAGCTGATCAGGTTTCTTGCATCCCATCTAGCACGACTGCACTATTTGAAGCTACAGGTGACAAGATGGTGAAGGAGCATTATCCTTGCCAAAAGAATGCCACCTCTTCCAATGTGTATGCCATAATAAATCCTGGTGATTTATCTGTGATCACACCAGGAGAAAATACAGTTAGCAGTTTGACTGATACATCCCCACTTTCAGAATCACAGTTTCCTTTAGAGACTACAGGTTTGGAGTATTGGCCGAACAGCACTTTACCTTGTTTTCCATTATTCAGAGGCCAGAAGATTTCTGCAAACTCCTCCCATCAGTCAGGCAGTAATTTTCAGTGGATCAGAAACATGCCAGTTTGTACTAAAGGCAAAGGGAATAGTGTTTATATTAATCACAATCCATCTGTTACAGCTCAGAATATTTCAGGTGGGTTTCCTGGACCTTCTCACGCGTTCGACTCATTTGCACAGATGTATGAATGTCCAGATGCTCTGTCAGTTGCACTTTTGAAGACCCAAGGGGAAATCTCAGGTGAAACAAAGCTCAGCAGTTTTGAGGAAACCTTTAGGCCAACAAAAAGACAAGAATGTGACATTGATTCCTGTCACTGGCAGAACATTCAGAAGCATAGTGTGTTACAGAATGACGCTAACCCACACTTCAGGCAGCTTTTCATGGAATCCTCAGTGAACCAGGAGCATATGCAAGTGCAGCAACACCTGCTCCAAATGTTCACCAAATCTCAACACATTTTGTCCCACACCCAGGTGGTGGCTCCAACACAGAAAGCAACTTCTGAGGTGAAACAGACTATAGAAAAACCACTCCAAAATGTATTGCAACAGCAGCAGCAAGCTGACATGATTCACTCTCTTCTAGAGCACACAGAAGGTGAAGGGTCTCCCATGTATATGCAAAAGACTTTGACCCAGTATCAGAAGGATGTGTCATCTGTTAGTGAGGAACAAGACCAAATAGAAAGGCAGCAAGCAGCAGTTGCTTTGCAGTCTTCTCAGTCCCTGTCTGACCCTCTCATAAATTCAGACTCTGTTTACTCTGCCAAGCAAACTAGACCCTTGAAAGGCTGTGTGGCATTCAGAGATACTGACAACCCAACCCAACCCCAGGCTGTAGTATGTGATAAAGCCCTGGGAAACTCTACTTCTGGGAAATCACGTCAGTGGGAAAATAATGCTTTTGTATATAGCGACAAAGAGAAAAATGAAAGATATTGCAAAGGAACAGGTGGCAAACTACATTCCAGCAGCGGTAGACCTCGACGCTTGCCCAGTGTCCGAAAAGAGAAGCTAAAGTTTGACCTATCTTGCACAGCTTCTCCAAGTCAAGTGGCCATGGCTTCCTTTTCATTACCTGGGACTTCACCCAGTCATGTGACTGAAAGGAAACACAAACTAACCATTTTTAATAGGATTCAGGTATGTTCAAATCTTCTTTTATTTTTTAGTGAATAAAATAAAAATGTTTACATTTTTAAATAAATTGAAAACAGAGATGGCATTTTAATGCTTAGAGCGGGGAATTAGGAATCAGAAATCCTGGCTTTTCCTATTGAAAGTCACTGGGAGGTATGCATCTAACTCATATGGGTGCTTTTGCATCTTTAAGTATCTAAATAACTTTGTAAATTTGGCCCTCTGTGTCTCAGATTCTCCATCTTTAAAACGAGGATAATGATATTTACCAGCCTTTGAGAAGTCCTGACACATTATTGGAGCAGTGACTCAAGGCATCATTTTTTAGCTGGGAAGTGAAACCACTATTGTAACCCTTGTGGTTCAAAACAAAACAAAACCACCACCTAAGCTAGTCTTCATGAAAATTAGGGTGTAATGTAAATATATAGGGGAAGTTATTTTAAAATGAAGACTTTTTGTACCAAATTTGTACAGAAGGCTGCAGTTTGTAGTGGAAATACTCACACATTTTAACAGGGCTGTGCTAGTAGACTATGCTAATAACTTCTTGTGGAGAGGAATCAAATTGGAATATTGATTCTGGATTGTGATGGGATTTTAATCAGCTCATCTGAAAGCAAGTGTTAATGTAGTTGCAGAATAAAACTTTTTTTCAGACTAAAAAAAAAATCCTCAGCATTGAAAATATTCAGTATTCCACAGGATAAAGAAATAGTTTCACAGTTACTGTTGGTCTTGATGGCTTTGTCAGGATCATATTACTACATTATTTTAACATGTGGGAGAAATGCTCATAATTCATTCAGTTCTTCTAGTGAATGATGTATTAGGCGTAGTCACTAATCAGTGAAGATATCTTTCAGTGCTCCCCTGGGTTGCACTGAAATATTTCTTTGCTTTTCATAAATCAAAAACAGTAAAGCTTAGCCTGACATCCTTCACACTTGGTAGTCTGACCGGATCCTTATTTCTTGTACCTTTTTTGCCAGTGTTGCTGTATTAAACTTCATCTTGAAGGGTGTGGTAAAGTGGGACCAACGTTCTTTTAAACAGCACATCAATTACATTTTTCTTTTATTAGGAATACAAGTATGGGGCAGTTAGATGTGCTTTTAACCTGAGATCTGAAAATACTTTATACTGGTTCATGAAGGGGGTTAAATTCACCTCTGTTTTATAGTTTGGAAAACTGGGGCACAGAGATGTTACATGCAGTATTAAGTTAGTTTCCAGTCTGGAGTAGAACCTAGGGTTCCTAACTTTAGGTACTGAGCCTTAACTACTGGACTTCATTGTTTCCCTGTGTTCTTTTAAGTGTTTTTTGTTAGTGTTGACAGCTTTAGACTCACCAAAAATAATCTTTAGCATTTACATGGCCCTTTACATATTTCAGAGTGCATTAAAAACATTAACTAATTAATTCAGTGCCAGAGGTATAAAAATGATTTAACAAGATGAAGTCTCACAGGATGCTTCGTAAAGCCTTTCACCTAGGTTCTTGGTTCAACTTGGGCTCTGGTCAGTAATAAAACATTGCTAGCATCAGACTGTTCAGGGAGCTTTGTGAAAAGAGTCAGTACAATAATGGACAGATGTCCATATAGCACAAATCACTTTCTCATTTGGGAGTAGCTAGTGCCTAACTGCTTGCATCAGCAGAGAAATCGGGCTAAATAGTTACACACAATGAACTTCTCACCCTTAAAGATAGTCCTTTCAGGTCAGAGATGAGGTTCATTGATGGAATGGGGTAGGGAAGCTGCTTACAATAGTGCTGCCCATGCTGTACGTGTTCTGTGGATAAATAGGAGTTTTGAGTCTCCAACGTTTTGTGGAGAGTCATTTTTGTTTTATTGATTATTAGTTGCTGACTTCCAGCCCCATGCAGCCTGATGACATCTCACCGTCATGCACTACTCTGATGGAAAGTTTATTTGCATGCTTTTGTCCAGGCTCTGCCTGAGCTGCTGCTGTTTCTGCAGGCCATTTGGTCACCTGTCATCTATGCACTGAGGAATTCCCTCCCTGTTCCATACTGCGGAGGCAGGTGCTGAACCACCTCTGTGGTACTGTTCCCCACCTTCCCCCTGGAACCATGCAGAAGGCTCTCTATATTCTGGGGCCTGCTATTTCTGCAAGAGGGGTGAGATGCTGGCTGGGCCAGAAGAATGCCAGCACTAGGAAACCTGCATGGGGCTCAGAAGCTATAGGAACTCTCTTAACTGCTTGAAGTCTGTATGGGGCATCTTGCTTCCTTCCCAAATCCCTGCATGTGGCCACCAAGCATTAGGAGTCTAAGAGATTGGAATGTAGGAGGAGAGGATCCTCCCTCTCTGGCATTCTTCTGCAGGAGGTTACTTTCTCTGTGCTGCTGATTGCTCTCTCTTTGAGAGGGTCCTGTAATGGGAAATATGCAACTTATGATAAACGAGTGGTGTTGATTGGAACTCATGTGTTATTTGTATATGCACACAAGGGTTATGAGAATAAATTCATTAATGTTTGTAAAGGGCTTTGGGATCCTGTAAAGAAAGTTTCTAAACCATGTAACTGCAAAGTGTTATTTTTAGGAATGAAACAACTCAGAAGTTCCATGTCTTGTTTCAGGATGGAATAACTATTGGAAGTTTCAATCATGGACAGTATAACATCTGGTTTTGATTTTTTTTTTTTAACTCAGGGTGGAAATATCTACAGCCTTACTAATGCAGTGAGGGAAGAAAACTTGTCAGCTGGATGGTAAGCAGGGTACACTGTAGTCTTGACAGAGCTTCAAATAAAATAATGTGACACAGATTTTTATTTGTACTTTTAGGTTTGGCTTCAAGTGTGTATGTTAGCAGTAAGAGGCCGAATGATGTATTTGTCTGTTCCTTTAGGGTTGGATTTTTACATAGCCGTTTTTTTTCTGTGGCGAGCTCTGAGATTATGCTAATTAATAAGTGTTTGAATTAGAGCCACAAGGCTTTCATAAAACTACTTTCTCACCCACAAGCATGAAAGCCATATAGCAACTTAACTTATGTATGACAGAGGGATATTTGAGTGCAGTATTTAAGGTTATTAAGATGATAAAAACTGACCAGTCCTTTTCTTTTCACACATGACCATAATGAATGAGAGTTCACGATGAAAGGAATGAAAGGAAAATTTAGAATAAAATTAAACGAGATTCACCCCTCGGCAAGAAGGGCTTCACTGGGTCTTAAGTTGAGCACAGGTCTTGTGCTGTGTTTCATCCACAATGAGTAGTCAGCCTTTGAAATTTATTGTAGGGGCAGAGAGTCAAATACCAAAGCTGGATTTTTAAAAGTGGATGGATAATTTTATGGCTAGTAATTTATTTAGGGCAAGTTTGTGCCCCGGTCCTCAGTGGCTGCATAGGGAAGTAAACACCCTTCCCCCTCCCTCTGTTCAGCTGCTTAGAACCTACCTGCATCACTACTTGGATGCTGGTGTAGAGAGCAGGGACTACACTCCTGATATTCCGTCCTCAAGTAAGCCATGGTCTGTCTTCCCATATGGCAGCCAGTGGAGCTGATCAGTTATTAAATGGGGAAGTAAGCTGTTCCCCGAAAAGGGGTGTCAGAGCCTACTTCTTCCTGGGGAAGGAGGGGAGGAACTGTGACTTTGGGTCACAGTTCATTCCTGGGGTTCCTTCTTGGGTGATGCAGCTATGTGCTGCCCTGTGCTTAAGTCTGAACCTTTGTGACACTTCCTGTGGTACCCAGAGCTGTGAGGCACCTTGCTACCACCAGCCCTTAGCGTTAGGGAGCCTTGTCTGTGCCTGACAGGGCTCAGCTCCCTGACACCACAAGCCTCAGGCGACAGAAGCACTGCCTTCAGGCTTCCACAGGCCCCATCCTCTCTTTACAGGTTAATGATAAGCACACTTCAACCCCGAACTCTCTGGAGCATCCTCCTGGAATATCCAGCACCTGTTCCATTGAACACTCACAGAATTCATAGATCCTCTACTCCCCAAGGAAGAGGACACCCCAGTGTTCCAGTTAGGGCTCAGGATCGCCACTCTGATCAACACACAGCACTTAGATATGTTTAGAGTAAAAACTAGAAGTAGTTTATTTAACAAAGAACAGAGATTGGAATGGCTACATATAAAATAAAATCATAACATGCTTTGTAGAGCCGAAACTTAATGAACAAGACATCATATCATATAGAGGAAAAGCTCACTCAAAATCCTTCCAGTGTATTATAGCCAGTCTTGGCTGTAATCTTCTGTTCATGAGACAAGTCATGTCCTCTTGCTTCCTCAGTGGAGAGATCCCCTGTGTCTCTTTGCAATCCCAGATACATCCAAACAGTCCTTTGATCTTTATTCATAAATAGGATAGCCTCCTGTTTATTGTTCTTCCCGGTGGCCTCCCTCTCTTGTTGACCTTGCAGTCTTTTAATTAGCATCTGGCCCCACATGCACATAGGCTTACCTTGTGAGACACATGGTGCATAATAGACATTTGTCCAAACAGAGAGAGAAGCCTCTCCTGTCCCCTAACCAAACAGAATCTGTCCAAGGCTAGTTACCTCCTGGTGACCTGCTTTTAACTTCAAGGCTTTAAGAACATAATTTCCAGTATAGATATGTAACTTCCTAAATATTACCTATACATACATTACAAAGTGATTAATAATCAGTGGTTGTTGATAGAGACTTCACATACCACTCTTTGGTATCACATACCATCAGACCCAGGGGATTCCTATACATCCCTGTGCAGCCTGGGGGTTCTCTGCCACTTGGCACCAGGAGGTTTCCTGGGTCACAGCCTTGTAGTCCAATCTAATGAAATTCAGTTGAATTCAATGAAGTTGCACAGGTGTAGCTTGAGGGCAGAATATGGTCCACTGATTTAATTCTTCTGTAGACATTGCATAGATTAATTTAATATAATTCTTCATTTAAACTGCACAAACAGCTGCCTTTCCTACAGTGCCACTAACCATGATAGATATGCCAATAATTTTCCATCGTTAAGAAATTGATTGACATTTATTAAGAATCTGAAGAATCTATTCCTGGTCTGTAAAGACAAAAAGTCACAGTTTATAGTGAGCAAGTGTCCACATAAAAAAAAATCACCCACACATCAAGGTAGTGTCCTTCTCTCTCTCCGCATCCTCTATTTCTATCCCCAGGAGATGAGCCAAGGACTGAATGGACCATAAGGTCTGAACTCATCTCTCATTCTCACCCCTAAGGTGGTCCCTTCACATTAGGGTGGTAGGTGTTTCGGTGTTGGAAAGCATGAACTGCTTTTGCTTTGTTAGTATTGTGGATAGAGGACTCGAGTCTCCGGAGCTGTTAATCTGCTACCATTCATCAGCACAAAATTCACTAGGGGAAGAAAATAAAAGGAAAAACAGCACACATGTAACACATGTTTTCCAATGGCAACATCAAAATTACAGAAATTCCATATGGTATGTTTAATGCATGGCTTAAGAAAATACTCAGCAGGATTTTGAATGCAGGCCATCATTTTTAGAGGAAGTGGTGTGGAGCTCTGTTTAAGCTCGAAAGCTTGTCTCTGTCACCAACAGACGTTGGTTCAGTAAAAGATGTTACCTCGCCCACCTTGTGTTTCTGTTTTTGGAAAAGGCATTTCTGCATAGTTGGTAACAGTAGTACAACTGCCTGTAAATGCTCAAGAGGGCATTTCATTACATCTCCTGTTTAAAACTATCTTTCTAACATGGATGATTTATGTCCCAGTGGGGATTTTTCTCTGGTTAACATAGTTTGCTGATAAATGAACTGTAGAGACTTCTTTTCCAGCTCGACATAAAATGAGATCTAAAGAAGGGAATGCAAGCATGCACCTAATATTGATAGAGACTAAATTGCAAACAGGAGTTCAGCTTCATAATGTTAATTTTGCATCCTTTTACCTTGTTTTCCACGCTTAGTAATAACACCAGTGGTGTCCCTGCAGATGGGAGCAGATATGCAAGTGGTTTCATTTGCAAGACCTGCAGTCAGCTGTTCTACACCAAGAAAGGTTTAAACAGCCATATGTGTTTCCAGAGTGAACAATGGCATTCACCACCAGGGAAAATGGAACAGCAGGTAAAGGGAAATTGAATCCCTCAGTGCTTGTTAGTTAATGGAGTTTGAAATAAAGTCACAAGGATTCTTAAAACCTGTTCCTGGCCTATGGGGATAAAAATGTCTTGAAGCAACTTAACCTTTGTATTGAAAATTAAGAATAATAGGATAGAGTCTAGAATTCTGGAGTATCAGACACCCTTCAAGTGGTTATTGTTCAATAGGCATCCTTAAACAATTGCAATGTTTCAAAACAGTGCTGTTTCCCACAAAATTTTCTACTATATAGACACGGAATAGTGCTGAAAATGGTCACTTTCTTTTTATAAGATAGAATTTTTAAAGTGCGTCTACTGTGGCAGCACAGTCTTAGGGTTTGAGAGCTAAGTTTGGAGAGGAGTGTGGCATAATGGTTAGAATAAGGGACTGCTACTTATGGGTTCTATTCCTGGTTCTGTCACTAATTTATGTTACTCTGGAGAAAGTCATTCAAATCATTGGGTCTTAGTTTTTTCCATATATAAAATAGTGATAATAATAATGATCTAATGCAGAAGGATATTATGAGAATTAGTTGTTTGCAAAGCACTTTGAGATCCTCAGATAAAAGATGCTATGAGATATGCCTCTTATTATTATTATTTATTAGAATTTTTTATGTTAAGGTGTACAGTGCAGAAAACTTAAACCCTCAGAAATTGTCACTCAAGCCAATAGGAGATGGAAACTCTCCATCAGAAATTAAGAAACCTTTAGAAGACGTAACAGTGGCACCTCTTGTGATCCCAGTCTCTGTACCTGTGACAGCTATGAACCAACAGACCAAGAACAAAGTGGGTTGTGATTTGTGTTCTTCTGAATGGTATACATTGACTTTAATGGGATAACTTCTGTGAGCAATTGTTCACCAGTATGTGAAATCCATCCCTGCTCAGAGGGTTACCAAAAAGCCTATGTACCACGTAGGTCCTACTTAAACCCCTAAAATAGAACTTAAGTGGCACTTCCCTTGTGGCTTTCTATACAGCAGTGGATTTCATTTCAGCATAAGGGGTTCATCTGGACCTATGAGATTAATCAATTAGAAATATATAAATACGTTAATCCAGTAAACCACTTTGAGTTGCATAACATTTGGAGATTGTGAGAAATGTCTGAATTATGATGTAAGCCTTGTATTTGACTTTTGGTTTTGTGAAAAAAAATATTTGGGATTACACGGTTAAGGCAGCATTGAACTGAGTTTATTTAATTTGTTAAATTTGAAAAAAAGTAATTTGTTCTATGTATCTTGCTAGTAATTGCCTTCTCTGGTAATTCTTTGTCACCAGTAGCAATATTTTAACTAAGAAGTTAGCAAATAGGCTTTCCTAGAAAAATTATTAGGAAAGCATTTCATAGACTTACTTTGCTATCAGCACTGGTTAGTGAATTTGATTATTGTGTAGGATAATTATTTGGTTTAAAGCAAATTAGAATATATCGGAACTCTTTAGGAAGGATTCACAACGATAACTCTCTCAGTGCTACACGATTACAAGGAAACTTACATAGGACTCTAATTTACATTCCTTGCTCACATGAATACTTCCGTTGATTTAAATGGGATTACTTGCATGAGTAAGGGCTGCAGAAGAGGGTCCTTTCTTTAACTCTGCTCATAAATCTTAATGTTTGCTGTTAATTATTAGTCCCGAAATGATGGATCACAAAAGTGAGATTCTGGAAAACCCCCAAACATGCAAACGACATGAGTCTCATGTAATTTCAAGCTTTCTCTTCTGTTAAATGATTTTAAGTGCCTCATGTTGGTCATAAGCCACACATCTTAAATGCCAGAGACTCACACTTGTTACCCTTGTTCCTGTGGTCAATTAAAATTCCAAATGAAATGTCTCCTCAGGTTATTGAAAAGGAAAGCCAGAGTGAGAAGGATCTCAGAAAAAGTTTGCCCCCAAAAAAGAGGAAGAGGCAGACTCGTCCCAAATCGCTCTTTATCCCACCTCCACCTCCGTTGTGTGCTGAGATGCAGCCAGCCATGATGGGAGGATGCCATGAGAGTAATCTTCGATCACCTGTCTACATGGTTGACCACCTCCTGAGAGACTTATTCCAAAACTCTCCATATACCCCACCTCCTATGCTCAGCCCAATACGGGAGGGATCAGGACTTTATTTCAGCACTCTTTGTTCTTCCTCTACTTATGCTGATCCCAACAAGCTGTACAGTACCATTCTAGGTAATAAAAACCACAGTGTTCACATTCAGCTAATAATAATAATAGAAAGAAATCCAGTTTGCTGTCATTAGCTTTATGGCCCCAGATTATCTGTTGCCCTGACCTTTGTGCAGACATTTAATACAATGCAAAATGGATGTAATTGGTACTAAATTAGAAAGGCCCACCCTTTTGCACTGGTGTCAATGACACAATGTAAAGATCAATGGAAAATCTGGATCTATATGTCCAACAATGTAAGTTAAGAATGAAAACTGCTCAACTAACTTTTTTTGCACTACTTTTCTGTTATGTTGATCTAAGCATTAAAAGCATTTGACAGTTACTCCAAAATGTACAAATATTAGTATAGAGGCATCAACATTCAATCATTATATATGTTTCTATTCCTGGTGCCAAATTCTACCAATCCTAGAACAGTTGTACACACACCTTCACTCTGAAACAGTGTAAAATACGCATTAGTATACCCCTGTATTTTCCAACTCTGCAGTACAGTGCAAAGCTCTCCCTCCTCCAAGGTCTGATTATTCATTCTAAAAGCATGTATAATCTGTGGTTGGGTTATATTCGGGGGCCACTGCTGAGTTAGGGGCGTACAGACAACCAGGGAGAATAGGAGCAGACGTCTTCCAGCTTGTCCTTCCTGTACTGGCAGCTGGTTTCTGAAAGGAGGAATGCACCTGCCAGAATTTGGCTCCAGATATTATATTTAATGTTGTATGGTATTTAGATTTTGTTTATGATTCCAAGATAAAGATCTGTTGTGCCTGTGGGATGACAGCTTGTGATGAGCAGTCAAAAAAAAACAAAACTGAAAAATTGTGTGAGGATGTTCCATATTGAGGGCCTGTTCTTGGAAGGCATAGTCATGTGAGTAGTTCCACTGAAGTCAGTGGGAATTCAAAGAATTAAATAGCTTCAAAAGTAATTACCGTGACATTTTCGATGAGCATGGCAAGTAAGGCCAAGGGGAAGAGTCTTCTGAGTATATTTATCTTCAATGTATTTCTATTTTTTAGGCAGAATGGATAGAGACTTTGGATTCTCTCTTGTGAAAGATAACACCAAAATCAGCATAAAGCCGTAAGTTGGGGCATAATAATAATAATTAATAAAAAATTTCACACTTCCCCATTTGTCAGTACTGTAGCCTTAAACAAATGACGGGACACATCATTATGAGAATAGAGCTGTTTCCCTCCCTGTACAGTAACCTTGGCTACTGAAGAAGATGGGATAACTGGACTAGCTGGACCATTGGTCCGAGGCAAGGAGTGAGAAAGTTTCAGTGCAAGACAGATCCCATCATACAAGCTAGTCATTGGCAAAATATTTGCATATGAGGCTGTGGGTTTTCTGTAATTCCGTAGACCCAAAGTTATTATTTCGACTCTGAATTGTCAGCGAGCAGCACAATCCTAGGGGCAAGAGAGAATGGAATTCATGAACATATGGAATGGAAAGCAGTGCTTGAAATGCGTGGAGTGTCGTTCGGGGTTAAAGAAGGGTCTAGGAGTAGTTTGTTGGGTTCAGTTCTTGACTCGGACACTAATTTGCTGTCAAGTTCAGGCACCACTTCAGCACATGCCTAACTTTAGGCACGTGAGCAGATCCATTGACTTCAATGGAGATACTCATGTGCTTAGTGTTCCGCACATTCTTAAGTACCGTTCTGAATTGGGCCCTACTTAGCACTTCACTAGACCGTTCCATCTGAGGATCTGAAAGTGTTTTACAAACATGAATGAATAAAGCTTCACAACAGCCATATGAGTTATGTTAGTATTAGTATTCTAATAAAGAGAATATTCTCATTTGGAAGAATGCTCTTGTGCTTTAATCACTATACCATGCTGTTCTTACCTTGCTTAAATTTCACTTCCTCTTTCTGTGCCTCAGTTTATTGATCCTTGAATAGGAATAGTAACACATACCTGCTTCACATTTGTATTGTGATCCTTAATTAAATGGTTGTAAAGCACTCAATGTTTGGAGCAAAGGAACTGTATAAATGCAGAGTGTTACTGCATCGATTTAAACAAAGTTTGACTGTGTTATTCCTGATGTTTGGTCAAGTCATTCTATCATGCATTCCTTTTTTTCTACACTCCCCATTAAAAAAGGAACTTGGAAAATGTTAATAGTGGGGAAAAATACAATTTTAGGAGACTGAGAATCTTGGCTATTGCAACTACAATGTTTTAAAGGCCTTTTAAAATAACATTATCCACCTCCCTCTTCCTTCACCCGCACACAAATCTGTCATTTGGCTGGTTCTCTCACTGTCTTGCATCATTGGCCGAATTAATAGCATTTTTGGCCAGATAATGTCAGACGCTGGCCAAAGTGAAGTTGCAACAAAATATCCAGTGCTATCCCCATTAAACATTGACTAGATTATGCGTGAGGCTAGCATAATAAATAAAGATTGCTCTGTCTTTTCATTTTTTCTTGGGCTCTTTAGATATCCTGCTCTGTCATCTGTCATAGCCACCTTTCTTGTTATCCATTGTTAATTTCACCCTCTGCGTCTCAGTTTACATGTCTATTAGTATGTCTTTGACAATGGCCAATTCCAGATGCTTCAGAGGAAGGTGTAAGAACCATGCAGTTATGGCATAACCTGATACCAGGGAAAGATTTTTTTCCTGATTCCCCATTATTTAGAGATTGGCTTATGTCCTGAAGTAGGAGAGCTTACAGCACTTCCGAAACCCTTGTGTTTTTAAAAAATCCTTACTATTATAACTCTGAGTATTCTTATTACCCATATAAATGTCCATCCTTAACAGCCGTAATTCTGTGAACTATATTTTTGTCAACAGCGGTGACAGATGGTGATACTTAAAATACTTGGCTAGCAATTTTAAATATTTTACTAGTATGGAGTGAGTTTAATAGTGTGAGTGATATTGTGGTTCTTGTTAAATAGAAAAGGTGAACAGGGACTATATAGGCATTACATTCCTTTTGTTTGGGCTCTGATTACCTAAGGAAGGATAGAAACTTCTCTGATTGTCATTTGATGTGTAACATGGACAGACAGAGTGACAGTGCTACAGTAGTTGTGGTATAATGAAGTAAGATTTATCAAAGACGACTAATTCTGTTTGCAGTGAATATAGCAGTTATGTGTAGCTTGGCATCTAATGAAAAGCTAAGATCTGGATAACATATCCGGAAGGGGGTATTGTTAACAAGATTGCCCCATATGGGTTAGATATACGTAGTAACAAGATAATCTATAACAGGATTATCCTGCAATAAGACAACCCATTGAAGAGTTTCATGCCATTTACAAGAGCAAGAACTGTACGTAAAGGCAAACCCTAGAGCAGTGCATAAGGGGAAACTGTGAAAACCACAAGTCAGCAGAGCTGATTGAGAATTAAGGAGGATAAAAGTAATACTGGTGAAAAAGATCTAGATGTCCTAAGAGTTTTACACGCAGTTTAGTCACACAGAGTACTTGAACCATACCCGTTACACTGAATGCTCATTGTGGGGCCATCAGTTGAGGCTACACATCTATTCTAAGCCTTCTTTGATCCAGCCAAGGGTAAGATATTAAACCCATCGCTATATCTCTCACTGGGAATGATCTACAGCGCTGAACTGTTTTGTTCTTATATATAAAATACCAGCTCATAATTTCAAGACTGGCAGCAGGAGAACTGAAGTTGTGGCTTTCCCAGACAACTGATAGTGCTGGCACCTCAGTTCAGGCTTTCCTTCTCTGTCCTGCCAATATGCTTCAACTTACCTTTCCCTGCAGAGGTACTCCCAGTAGGTATAAGGTGTTCAGTCTCCTTGGCTCACTCACTCCTTGGCCTCAATGCTGAGTTTTCCAACAAGGACACCTGTTCTGATAGTAGTTTTTGTGATGTGGGTACCTGCCTTGTTGTAATCAATTACGTTTCATACAAGCCACTGAAGAGCTGAAATTCACGGTTAGTTACCTACTTTTAATTTTGTAGTTGCTCAGGGCCTGATACACTGCTGTGTTACTCTGGTTTTACACCAGTGTAATGTCATTGCTTTAAATGATGTTATATTGACATGAAACTGGAGTAATGCAGCAGTACATCAGGCTTTTGTTGGGTATAGACAGCTTCCTGGTCTGGGTCAACAGCATCAGGCTAGCGCTCTAAAAATAGGTGTGTAGACAACAGTTTGAAGTTGTGGAATGGGCTGGAACAGGGGACTCTGAAGCCAACCCCCTCCAGCTCGAGATGCAAATTTAAAGCACAGTCTACACAGCAATTTTTATACTGCTACCACAAATGCTGCTAGCCCAAGTTTATCGACCTGGGCTGGGAAGCTCACTCTCACCGGCATTGTAGACATATCCATTGTCTCTTGCTGTTTATCTGGGGACGGATAAGGTGCACTAGCTATGGTTTGCAGAAGTATTTGTGCGCAGCATAAATGACATATTTATTACACTGCATCTTGTTCATCTTTATGCTCTGAAATGCTGTATTGCTCTATGTGTGTTTGTGTTTATCTGCTTACTTATTGAGTTACCTTTGTTCCCAATTCATTTTCCCTCATCCCCCACTTTTTATTATTTTAGACACATTAACATTGGAAACCGGTTTCAGGCAGAGATACCAAACCTCCAGGATAGAGCATTTTTAGAAAATGATGAACATGCAGCATCGTTAGTGTGGAGACCCTGGGGAGACATCGCAACCAACCAGGAAACACAGGACAGAGGTGTCTTAAAAACGTTATCCCAAGACTATCACAAGATTTTATGATTAGAAATTGTTTTGCTGTCATTGCAACCTTGTGTTCTTTTTTAATTCTCTCCTTTTTTAACTGCATTGTGCTGTGGAAAATGTTAATTTTCTTGACCTCCTTCTCAACAGTTGCATTACAGGGAGGGAAGTGATTTGCTTAGTTTTGGGAGAGCTAAAGCAGTAAACAAATTAGACAGCCGTTATGCTCCCAGTGGCATCTCCTCGTCACAAATAGTCATGAACATCTCCATTAGTCTTCATTCATCTACAGTGAGTTTGAAAGAGGAGATGTTTTGCTTAAATACAGTGGTTTATCAGTGAGACAGCCACGCTTAAAACAGAGATGAGACATTTTGCCATTCTTTCTGTGTTTTACTGGTGGCCCATTTGAGTATCGCAATTGTTCTTTTTTCTTTAAAGCAATGTTCTCATGCACTTTTCCTGCCTCCATCACGGAACTTGACTCTACTTTCTGATTGTGGTTGCAGTAACAGGGCTACTAAATGTGGCCTGCTCCAGTGTGATGCCAGGGGGAGGGACCAATCTAGAACTAGCCCTGCATTGTCTGCATGAAGCACAAGGCAATATTCTGGTAAGAGCTAGTTATTTAGTCATAGGCAATAAGTGGCCAAGCTCTGTTCTTAGTTACAACTGGTGTGAATTTGAAGTAATTCAATTTTTCTCCAGGCTTATGCCACTTGTAACTAAGAGTAGAATTTGACCCAGTGTCTCTAAACTTAAATGCAGCCTACCAAATCTTATTGTTACTATCTGAATTTCTGTATCTTAGAATTATTAAACACCACTGGTGGTGCCTCCATATCTAACAGGCCGTCCAGAAAGATTTATCACTGTTTTCATTGGAAATAGTGTTAGCCTCCCATTGACTTCAGGGTCAGCCCCCCAAATTTGCTATTCCACTTTAGTAGCTTAGTGAATATTGTTTTGGGTTTTCACTATAGTTCAACTAGCAAGTCATTTCTGTTCCTTTCTGATTCAGGAACGCATACCTATTGAAAGAAAACGTGAATGTATTTAACTTTAAGGTTGTACTTAAGCTCTATTGAAGTCAATGAGATTGTATTTATGTGCTTTCCTGGACAGGGATGAATTTACACATCAGCTTAAGTGCTCTGCAGACTCTCAGAGACTAGGATTATATATAGAAATATACCTATCTCATAGAACTGGAAGGTCATTGAGTCCAGCTCCCTGCCTTCACTAGCAGGACCAAGTACTGATTTTGCCCCAGATCCCTAAGTGGCCCCCTCATGGACTGAACTCACAACCCTGGGTTTAGCAGGCCAATGCTCAAACCACTGAGCTATCCCTCCCCTGGTGAGATGAGTGTAGATATTATTATTTGGAGAAGAGGGATTTTAGTTTTTACACTGTATGTACATTTCTATGCACATTAAATGCCAAACTCAGATGCTTGGAAAGTTGTCACTGTGACCTTCTGTGTCACAGGGTCTGAGCTGCTCTGCTCAAGTGTAAAACTGAAATATAAAGAGCATTACTGTTTTCCTCATTTTGAAGAACATCTGTAAGCCAAGTCTTGCATTTTTAGAGTTTAAGGGCATAGAGCAGGAGTCCCCAACGTAGTGCCCGCCCGGCGGTGGAGCATCTGCCGAATTTCTGCGGCATTTCGGCAGCGACACCTCTTGATGATGCTGCTTGCTGCTGACAAGCGGCGTCACCGAGAGGCATCGCCGCTGAAATGACGCAAAAATTCAGCGGCATTTCGGCGGATGCTTCACTGCTGCCACGGTCCTTCGTCTGGCGCCCGCCAGTCAAAAAGGTTGGGGACCACTGGCATAGAGAATACAAGTTTTAGTAGCAGGAGCCTCTGCCATGCCATTTTCAAATTAACCTAAAATTGCTTTCAGTTGTATCCCCGACAGTGATTAACGATATATTTGTTATCATTACACTTACATCTGTCTGGCATTGGTTCATAAGATTAATTTTTTTGGTATATTAATTAGCCATACATTATTTTGTTACTTTGAAAGTCTTTTAAATGTATTGTAATAAAAAGGTTATACAATTCCCATTCTGAAAATTAAGAATCGCCAGACTGGATGAAACCCAAGGTAGATAGTCCAGTATGCTGTCTCTGCCAGTGGCTGGCACCAGATGCTTTAGAGGAAGATGTAAGAATCCTGCAGTCAGAAGATATGGGATAATTTGCCTCCCACATAGGTCTCATCCTAGTCTCGAAGAGTCAGAAATTGGTTTAAGACCTGAAAAACAAAGTATTATATCCCTTCCAAAATTTTTGTCATTTTTTACAACTCCGGACATTCCTGTTATCCATATAAATATCCAGTTCCCCCATTTTGAATCTTGTTAAATTCTTGGTCTCAACAACTTCTGTGGCAGTGAGTTCCACAGTTTAATTTCATGTTTGAAAAAGTATTTCTTTTTACCAGTTTTGAATTTCCCACTATTTAATTTAATTGACTGTCCCCTTGTTCTTGTGTTGTGAAAGAGAGAGAACAGAAGTTCTTGATCTACCTTCTGTTTGCCATTTATTATTTTATAGACTTTTATCATGTTCCCTCTTATTCATCTCCTTTCCAAGGTAAACAGTCCCAGTCTTTACAGTATCTCTTTGTATGACAGTGTAAGTTAAACCATCAAAGCCTTTTTTTGGGTCAGTGCCTCAATGCCCATTTGTGAGGGAAGCCATATGAAGAGCGCTGGATAATTTGTTTGATCTGCAGCAATATAGTTTCTCTTGTTTGTTTATGATTACATACAATTATAGAAATTTAGGGCTGGAAGAGACCTCAAGAGGTCACCTACCTAGTCCATCTACCTGTGCTGAAGCAGGGTTAAGTATACCTAGACCATCCCTGGCAGGTATTTATCTAACCTGTTCTTAAAAACTTGCAAGGACAGGAATTTAACAACCTCCCTTGGTAACCTGTTCCGATGCTTAACTATCCTTATAGTTAAAGTTTTTCCTAATATCTAACCTAAATCTGTTTAGCTGTAAACTAAGCCAATTACTTCTTGTCCTGCCCTCAATGGATATAGAGAATGTTTGATCTTTGTCTTCTTTATAACAGCCTTTTATCATGTCCTCCTTCTTATGGTAACCAACACACTTAGGATCTGGTCCTGCTGCTATTGAAGTAAATGGCAAACCTCTCCAAGGTCTACTGGCTTAGGGCCGAGTCATCTCTGAGCCAGTGCTGAGCCTAGTGCAAGGACTGAGAAGGGAGGCAGTGCGTCCCCCAGGGGCTTACTGGTTCACCTAACGCACAGGTTAGAACAGTCTTGGGGCTTGCACTAATTTGTGGCCCAGGTACAGTGGCTATTGTGGAACACTCTGGCCACATCCTCCTTCCTACAGTGTGCCCTAGATGCCCCATACTTTTTCTGTGCAGGGAATTGCTGCGGGGGAGTAGTCTGTCTTAGTTCCAGGCAGAGAAGGCTCATAAGCCTGGAGTGTCCCTGGCTGGGGGTGGTCTTATGGTTGCAGTGTAACTGCTATGCGTTGGCATATGTGGCACAAAATGACTGAAGCACAGGACAAACAACTCCCCTAATGTGGCTGGATGCTGCTACTTTTCTGTACAAGATGTTTGCACAATATGTATTTTTTCTTTTTAAGCTTGAGGCCTGATCTAAAGCCATTGAAATCAGTGGAAAGACTCCCATGGACTTCAATGGGATTTGGATCAGACCCCTAGGGAGCATTATATTACATTAGCATTGCCAACATGAGCAAATTCTTCTCTCAGGGATGCTGGCATGAATCACTAAAATCAGTGGATTTACATCAGCATAGCTGAGAGCAGAATTTACCTCCCTGCTTCTCTTTTGAGGGCTCTGATTACTTTCTGGATTAAATTGTTGCAGGAGGCCCTAGAGATGCTGCTGTTTAGAGGACCTCAGAAAGCTCCATCCCACCCACTTGCTGACTATTGTTATTCAGGTAAATTAAAAACAAAACCTGTAGTTCAGGACCAGTGAACTGGGATGCTAATAGACATGCAATAATTAGATAACACTGTGATTTGCCTTTAATTTTCTGCTTTAAAAATACAAGCGCTTTAAAAACTATAAACAAGAGATTCTTGCTAGAAAATGCGATCACCTTGTCAATTTGAGTATTGTTTACACTGTTTTCTTATGTTCAGTTCCCTTGTGACAGCATGACTCTTTAGTGACACCCAATGGGAGAAGTATGCTGAAACATGGCAATGACAGATGCTTGCTATTGTGTGGTATTCTTTTCAACGGTGCATATGTTTTATAGTATATGGTATTTCCTGTGTCAGTAGTAATTTGAGTTTTTCAGACTTTTCCAACATATTACTGATTACTGTTTTTGATAGGTTGGAATTAAGTTTCCCTGAGAGAAAAATGTATACATTAATAATCAACAGTTTTAATTTTGTAAGTGCGATGGTCCATTAAGCATGCTATGTGATCTAATAATTTGCATCTTATTACCATTAGGTTCAGATGTATGGACACCTGTTGAGAAGCAGTTGTTTAAAAAGGCTTTTTGTCTACATAAGAAAGATTTTTACCTGATACAGAAGAAGGTAAGACCTTTAGGCAGAGGGTTTTTTCAGATTGCTAAAGCTTCTTCGAGAATTAATTAAAGGAGTTATTTGTAGACTCTTTCTCAAAACTAAAATGTTTTTGAAGTGTTTTTGATGTTTCCCAAAAAGAATCAGAAGCAAATTAAAAAAAAAGAATTATAGATGAAATTTGTTTGTCTGAGGGGTTCAGAGAGAGTAGGCAAAGGACTTGTCTACACAGGTAATTTAAACTGGATTAAGTCAAATTAATCTGGTTTCAAAATCTGTGTGTACACACAACGTAGCACATGGACATGTTTATCGTGAACTCTAAAGTCCTTTTTCAGAGTAAAATAACTTTGCTGCAATTCAAGTTCATCTGATATATTGACTACTTTGGCAGTCTTCCAACAGATATCCCACACAAGTGGCCTATGTGCTCTCCCCAGCTCTGGGGTCAGTTTGGTGAGATGTTCTCTTCCATTTATAAACTGGAAAGGTGCCAGATTTTGTCCTTTTGCACCTGGGTTTGAGTATACAGGGGAGTCGCATCTTACACGGGGGTTAGGTTCTGAAGTCAGCGCGTAAGGCGAAAATTGCGTATAGTCAAACGCTCATCGAGTGGAATGTTGGGCGGAATTGCCTGCACTACAGGTACAGTATTTAAATTATTATTTTTCTCTGTTTTGTTTTGTTTTGTTGAGCGCATATAGTTAAAATCGCATAAGTTAATTGCGCCTATGATGCGACTCCACTGCATCACAGTAGCTGCAGTAATACTCCAGACCCCTTACAACATGCCTCGAGCAGTTGCTTGGAGCTGAGCTGAGACTTCACTTCATCGCCATCTGGGGAAAAGCATCAATGCAGGAAGCTCATATGGCCAGCTCCCAGAATAAAGAACTTGTTGACATTGCTAGGCAGATGTCCTCAAGTGGCCATGACCTTGATGACAAAAAGTGCCAGATAAAGAGCAAACAGGTCAGGAGGACCTATGCTAAAACAAGAGTTGACTGGAAGATATCTGTTATATGCAGTGTTATAGCCATGTTAATCCCAGGATATTAGAAAGACAAGGTGAGTGAGGTAATATTTTATTGAACAACTTCTGTTGGTGAGAGAGACAAGCTTAGAAGAGCTTTTTGTCAGCTCGAAAGCTTGTCTCTCTCACCAACAAAAGTTGGCCCAATAAAGGAAAACGTCTGGCAAGGGACATGTAACTTGTCCAGATTTTGAGGAGCTGGACAGGATTTTACATAACTACATGACCACCCAACCCATGCAGTCTGTGGATCCTGCTGCTTGCTTTCTCCGTCCCACCCCCCTCCGAGGATGACTGGCAAGATCAACACGAGTCATCGGAAGATGAGCATGAGGAGGCCAGTGAAGAGATCTCCCTGGAAAGCTAGGGTCCCTTCAAGACTCACATCCTGATGCCAGCCAGAAAGCAAGCAAGCCTGAATCATGCCTTGCTGCAACCAACCATGGTTCCCAGACAGCAACCCAGACCAGGACGGAGGGGGCTGATCCTATGGAGGGAAGCTTGCATGTATGGTTTTTAAAAATTACTAATAATTTAATATATAAGTTTTAATGTATTATTGTTAAGCTATACTGCTGTGCCGGCTTCTGTTCTGGGTGCCCCATGTCTGCAGCCATTGTAGGTGGATGCGATTCCCAGATCCCTGCCTCCCTCCATCAGCCCATGCTATCTATTCTCCCCTCCCCCATATGCCTTACCAAAATGGCAGTGACTCCGGCTGGGCAGTTGACCTCTTATCTTATGCTGAAACCCTGACTACCAACCATTTTCAGGCCCACGCTATGGAAGGCACATGCCCATCCCTCAGCTATCCATACCAGTGACCCCCCCAACCCCATTCTCCAGCTCAAAATGGTGATTGACAGCATGGTGCAGCTTCAGCCTCCACGCCACCCACCTCCCACGGCAGATTCAAATAATGAAAACATTCTTTTGTCCAAACTGCAAAAGTTTATTGAGACAATGATTACAGGAAAAACAGTGTGGTTAGCGTTTTCACTTTGTATGGGGTAGACATGCACATTGCATGCCCATAAAGCTACAAAGAGTACAATTCCCTGCTGAAGTATAAATGCCCTGTAACACACATTTTCACAGTAAAAAAGCTTTGCTGTGAGGATAGCAAAACTCTTAACAGCTTTTCATAGGCTTACATAGAGCTCGACTGGTAAAAGCAAATGCTTCAGGCAATCATTGCAGAACCCTATCAGTTTTTCTCTGCACTTTCACCATGTCTTCCCATACAGGGGAGATAAAGCAAAATGTAAGAGTGAGAAATTGCTCAGTTGTTGTTTGTCAATTATGAGGAAGAGCTGCACTATCCCTAGTATAGTTTGCGATTCCCTTTCGCTCCTGCAGCACTTCTGGGGGACCATCTTGGTGAATAACTTGACTGCGCATCTCACTGGTGTGCCCTTTGTGTTTTTGAGTAAGTCCATTCTCTGCCTCCTCGTCAACTGCCTTGGCTCATCCAGAGTCAGGACAGCCTAAAGGGGAGATAGAGGGTATTACTATCCAGCTCACCTCCAGATTCGACCCACTCTCCTTACAACACCATATAAGCAACACCAAGGCACAGCAGAACTCCAAAGCCAGACTGGGAACATCATTCCTAACCTTAGCTCCGTCTCCCCTCCTGGCCAGCATCCAAGGCGCAGTCAAACAGCATACATTACACAGACAAAAATGCCATTACACACACCACTTACCATGGCTGAGGTTCTCCTGAGACGGGGGAGAATGTCAGGCAGGGAAATCCAGATATGCATATAAGAAAAATGCTATCACAGCCTCACTGGAATATGAACAGTAATTGCTTGTGAATTTGTTAACTCCCGCAACCATTGCATGTGCATTGGACAGACCCTCAAGGAGAAGGGCTTTTACCAACGGCTGAGCAGTTGGCTAACCTGTGGGAGAGAAAATGGAAAACTCACAACGAAATATTCGCACACATCATTTAAAATAGCGGCGAGGTGGAGGCAGCATTTGAGGATGGAGAGAGAATCAGACAAGCTGCTCTACAGGGAGATTGTTGCAGTGGACAAAGGCAGGATGGCAGTTTCCAGGGATCTCATTGGCATGGACAAAACCAGTATGGAAAAAGACAGAGACATGGAGAAGCAACTCCTGGAGGCAACACTAAGCCAAAGTGCCCTGCTGCAGCGCATGTCACTGTTAGGGCAGCTGGCAATGCAGTACTGTAAACCAATACCCAGCCATGTTATGCAGCCCCTGGATAATACAGGCTGCTGGGAACCACATTAACTCCTCCCTGCAGTAACCCTGAAGCAGGGCTCCCATAGGCCATTCTCTTCACAGACGCAAGCTCAGGGAACTGAGAACGGTGCCAGCTGGGACACCAGCCCTTTTGAGCTCTCTATCGCCCCGGTAACTTCAAGCTTTGCCACTCAATACCAGAAGGCCTAGGAACAAGAAGAAGAGCCAGAGCCAAGGCAAATACTTGCCTGTGACTTTAAGCCCCTCTGCTGCGTGTGTGGTGTCTTGCCCTGTACTGTTGTGCTGTGCTGTTCTGTTTTGCTGCTATTTAAAAGAAAGAGTTCTTTGTAGTTAGATAATAGACTGTGTTTTAATATATCGTTTCATACTTAAAAACATTTTTCATTACCATTTCAAGATGAAACCTTGAAAACGTCATTCGTAAGGAGTTGACAGCTCATTTCACATAGAAAATCATTATTAGGTTTTTACATACACATGTAGGCAAAGAGCCCGTTTAAATAGGGATTGCCACAGGGTTGCACTTCTGCTTCCCATAAACAACACTGCACGCACAAAAACCTTCCAACACTTTCCCACCCCTCGTTAACAGCTGGATGTGCAGCTGCACAATTTCAGGCCCGAGACTTAAGAGAACAACAAAAGGCATCCCAGACAATATTGCCTGGCTATTTGTTTTTTCTAGTGGATACCTCACTGACTGCTCAAACTGCTGAGTAAGTCTTTGCACCTAAACCTGCCACCCATCACTAAGGCTTTCTCCCTTACTCTCACAAATATAGTGCAAAATACAACTTGCTGCTGTAATCTTTAGGATGCTTTTTTCTGTTGCTTCCAACCTATTCAACAAACAGCGCCATCTCCCTTTCAGACGGACGAATGCACACTCCACTGTCATTGTGCAACTACTGTGGTGGTAGTTAAATAGTTCCTTCCTTCTGTTCAAGCAGCCTGTGAATAGCTTCATTAACCAGGGAAGCAGAGGATTAGCTGAGTCTCCCAAAATAACTGGAGTAAAATCCACACCATTAATGTCCATAGTGTTTTTGTGGGCAAACAGTGCTTTCTCCATTGAGTTAAATAGAGCTGAGTTCCGAAAGATCCTGGCATCGAGGGCCCTTCCAAACTACCTGGCATTTAAGTTTGTAAACCTGCCACAGTGGTTAACAAGCCCTTGGAGTGTCATGGAGAAATACCCCTTTCTGTTTGTCAGCACCAAGCCCTAGTGTGAGGGGCAAACAATAGGCACACAGGTCCCATCAATTGCCCCACTACAGTTTGGGAATCCCATATGTACAAAGCCATTGATAACCTGAGCATTACCAAGCTTTATAACCCGGTGCAATAGTACCTCTTCCAAGGCATCGCATCACAGACCTTCATGAGCCTGATGGTGGATCTCTCCACACTGAATTGATTAGATGCGGACCAGTAGCATTCGGAGGTGGCCAGTTTCCAGATGGCCTTGGTGACCTGCTTCTTCTGCAAGTATGAGGCATCACATGCTGGTACACTGCCGCTGCAGCTCTATCAGTTCAGCACATATCTCCAAAAAGGCTGCATTCCCCAACCTGAAATTCTCTTGTCACTGCTGGTCATCCCAGTTGTGCAGAACAATCCTTTCCCACCAATCTGTGCTTGTTTCCTGAGCCCAGAAATGGGGCTAGATGCTGTGAAACTGCTCCAAGAACCAGTCCTTTTCTATTACTTGCCGAGTGTCTTCCATTTCTTTCTCATCCATGTCCCAGTTCCCTAATCCCCACCACTGAAGACTCTTCTGCTGCTGGAGAAGCTGCTGCAGCTGCCACATCTGCTCAGTGTTGAGGCAAACAAAGTCCAAAGCTAGTTAATCCAGTTTTGTGTGCTGAGCACACAAGCATCTTCTGCCTATTTGAGGTTGACAGAATAGCAGCACGGAGCATTGATGGGTCCATTTTGGCTAACAGCAATTCAGAACTGATGCTAGCCCACCCACAAAGGAAGCACAGGGCAGAGACAGATGAATCATGGGATTTTGTAAAAATTTGAATTCATCTGGTTTCCACTATGCATCCCACAATGCATAGCAAGAAAAATCCCAAAATGCACACTGTTCAACAGCAAAATAAAGGAACATGGGATATCTTCCAAGAATGCTACACCCTCAGTTTGCAGCAAACCACTGTAGTGTTTGCAGTGATGTGTTTTGAAAGAGGGCACCCTTCTCCCATGTCCATGCTGTTACTGTGACTTGCATACTGCATGTTACGTGATGCACAGGGATCTGTCCATAGATGCCGACCATGTGGCTGCTTTGGGACTGGAGCACCCACAGTGAAAAATTGGTGGGTGCTCTGCACCCACAGTTCCCTGCCTCCCCGCCTAGTTTACCTATGCCTCCTCCCCTGAGCATGCTGCGTGCCCACTTTCCCCTCCTATCTCCCAGTGCTTGCGCCGCGAAACAGCTGTTTCACACAGCAAGTGCTGGGAAGGAGGGGAGAAGAGGGGGAACGCGGCATGCTTGGGGAAGAAGTGGGGCCGGGGTGGGGATTTGGGGAAGGGTCCAATAGGGGCAGGGAGAGGGCAGAGTTGGGATGGGGACTTTGGGGAAGGGGTTGGAATGGGGGCGGGGCAGAGGTGGGGGGGCACGAGCACCCACCGGTGCTGGGGAAGGTTGGCACCTATAGATCTGTCCTGGGTCTGATTCTATTCAATATTTTCATAAATGATTTGGATAATGGCATAGGGAGTACACTTATAAAATTTGCAGATATCAAGCCGGGAAGGGTTGCAAGCCCTTTGGAGGATAGGAGTAGAATTCAAAATGATCTTGACAAACTGGAGAAATGGTCTGAAATAAATAGGATGAAATTCAATAAAGACAAATGCAAAGTACTACAGTTAGGAAGGATTAATCAGTTGCACAAATACAGAATAGGAAATGACTGCCTAGGAAGGAGTCCTGCAGAAAGGTATCTGTGGGTGATAGTGGATCACAAACTAAATAGAGTCAACAATGTAATACTGTTGCAAAAAATGCAAACCGCATTCTGGAATGTATTAGCAGGAGTGTTGTAAACAAGACTCGAGAAGTAATCATTCTGCTCCACTCTATGCTGATAAGGCCTCAACTGGAGCACTCTGTCCAGTTCTGTGCAGCACATATCAAGAATGATGTGAACAAATTAAAGAAAGTCCAGAGGAGAGCAACAAAAATGATTAAAGGTCTAGAAAACATGAGCTACAAGGAAAGATTGAAAAAACTGGGTTTGTTTAGTCTGCAGAAGAGAAGACTGTGTGGGACATGATAACTATCTTAAAGTAGTAAAGAGGCGGGTGATCAATTGTTCTCCTTATCCACTGAGGACATGACAAGATGTAATGGGCTTAAATTGCAGCAAAGGAGATTTAGGTTAGACATTAGGAAAAAATTCCTACTGTTAGGGTAGTTAAGCACTGGAACAAATTACCTGGAGAGATTGTGGAATCTCTGTCATTTGAAGTTTTTAAGAATAGTTTACACAAACATCAGTCAGGGATGGTCCAGATAATACTTACTCCTGCCTCAGTGCATTGGACTGGACTGGATGACCTAGTGAGGTCCCATCCCATCCTAGATTTCTGTGATTTTTATGATTTCTATAAAGAGTTTAAATATTGTATTTTTAAAAAGCATTCCTTATCAGGGGCAATCAGATTTTATGCTTAACCAATTTACAGTGTCTCTTATAGCATTAGAATTCAAACACTAATTCATTAATTTATTTTCTTTCTTTCTTTCTTTCTTTCTTTCTTTCTTTCTTTCTTTCTTTCTTTCTTTCTTTCTTTCTTTCTTTCTAATAAAATGATGCCCATAGAAGGCACTGGTTGCTCTAATGCATAAGTAGTATTACAAGAAAATTCCAGCAGCATTAAAATAATCATTCAAACAGGAACTTAGCCAGCCACTTATGAAATATCCATTCCATCTATTCATCATTTTGGGAAGCTTACTCTGAGCCTTCTCCAAAACCCCTATCAAACACACACCTTTTTCAACCTGCAAAGAAAGTCACCAAATCAACCCAGGTGGGAAACTGCTCCTAGAGCTCTTCCAGGGAAATGCCTTGTCAGCAGCCTCCTCTCTTTTATAATGAGGCTCAGGCACCACTGCTTATCGCAGCATGGTGGTGTGTTAAAGGCTCTCAGAGCACTTTACAAACATACATTAATTAAATCTCTCAGATTGGCTCCCAGTCTTGGGATGAGCCTACATCACAAATATATGCTTCTAGGTACTTACATAGTCCCTACCATTGTGATTTCTGAACACCCATCGTTGGCAGGAATGAAAAGAAAACCCCACAAACACAGTTTTTTTATTGCTTTTTGCAGAAATAACTATATTACTTATGATATATGAATGGTGGATTACTTCTGTTTTTTTCCTAATAGATTCAGACTAAGAATGTGTCCCAGTGTGTTGAATATTACTATATCTGGAAAAAAATAATAAAATTTGACTTCAGTCGACCGAAAGTAAGTGATAGAAAAAAGGTTCAAGGAAGAGAGAAGGATGAGGTAGAAAAGACAGAAGAAAAGGTAGGAAAAAACTGCTTGGGGAATCTGAGATTCAGCTCTTTAATTTAAAGATCTTCCATTGCCTTAGGAGATGTGGAGTTCATGTGTGCAGCAAGCTCCCTCCAGGAAACACCTTCCTGTTTAATATTCTGTTGCTTCCCTTGTTTAACTTGCAGAGACCTATGGAATAATATTACAAAAAATCTCAAACAAACCCTGTTCAATGATTAGCACGTTATACCATACCTAACATTTTCCATTACTCTCGCAGGGAAGTTATGTAACAATATTTGCTCTTGACATTATGACACCATTGCTAATTAAAACAAGAAAATTAAGATAACTCTTAGCTCCTAATTAACCATCTAATATAATCCCTATCTCCTTGTTAGTAATGCTGTCAGCATTAAACTTGTTGTTGATGATGTGGCAGTGCCACCTTTGACGTGCCAGTATTCTGCAAAAAAACCCTGCTAAGTACATGACACTGCTGAACTGTTTCACAGCAGCAAGTGGGGAATAAGATTTACCAGCAAGATTTTTGCAGCAGAAACTTGATGAGCACATAGCTTCAGTGCACCATGGGCCAGATTTTTAAAGGTATTTAAGTGCCTATTTGAATTTTCAAAAGCACCTGGACCTATTAATTTCAATGGGTAGTAGATCCTTAGATGCTTTTGAAAATGCAAATAAGTACCTAAATATCCTTAAAAATCTGACCCCAAATGTTTGTTATTTTTATAGTTCTGTGGCCATTTAACAGGTTTTTCATGTGAGGGCTTTGCAGTTGTTGACCTGAATTTGATGGGTTAGTTGTTATGGCTCACCACTGATCGCATCTGACCAGAAGATTTATAGGTTCTTATCCAATTCAGACTACAGAGTTCAGGAACTCAGAGAGTTCTATATCAGAAGAGGACTTCTGGGTTGCTTGGCAAGAACATGTACACTGAGGACAATACCAAATTGATAAAATCTTTATTGACATTAACATAAAAATAAGAAATGCAATGAAACTTATAACTGCAAAACAGTAAAGGAATTCCAAAACTCCTGGTGGCAACATTTCTATTATAAGTACCTTCACTTAACCTACTCACACTCTTCCTTGAGGACCCGGTAATAGGAGGTGAAGGACCAGCCTCACTCCTGGCAGGCCCGATTATGCGATGGTGCACAGTTGGGCTACACAGTTTCACCTAATATGATAGCACACATAACTTGTAATCATTTACTAGATCTGTGCTTTTTTTTTTCCAGTTCATTTACAGGAGTTATTCTTTATTGGCTATTCACTGTTCAAAAGAGTTCACTGGGCAAATTCATGTTTGCTATAAATATATTCACAGCAGTGTGATTGTGTATGTTAGCTTGGTGCATGGAAAATGTAGGCTTTAACAGGACTATTTGTTTAACAAGAGTTCCTTTTAAGTTGGTTCCTGTGTGTTAAGTAAGGAAGTAAGACGGAATTTATGCTTTCAGCACTGGAATCAATGCTTTATGAATACCAGTCCTAGAAGCAAGACAGCAGCAGAAAACAAGAGTCTGTGGGAATGATTAGACTATAGTATCTTCATGCCAAGCAAATGATAATCTGAAGGGTCATATGTAGCCTACGGAATCCTAAAACTCTAAATAATAAATACAGGAATGGTTCCTTTATCCTGTTGAAGCAGGCAACAGAAGACTTGGCGTCACATTCTTTGTCGGTGTAGATTAGCACAATTCCTTTGAACTCAGTGGTGCTCTACCAGTGTGCACCAGCAGAGAATTGTGCCCACTAACCGTAACCTTTTACAATGATAGTTGGTCAGGATGGTGGGCCTAATCCATAGCTATTTGAAGTTAAAGCAAAGACCCACTTTGACATCAATGCCTTTTGGCTCAGATGGGGTGTATGTGTGTGGGATTCATACCAAACTAATCAAAAATTCCCTTATCCAAATCATGGTTGCGCTCCTCTTGCACACTCCCCTTTTTTGTCAGTGTTTTTGATATCTCTGAGACACACTGGATAAACAGGGTTTCACTGAGATACTGAATGATGGGAAATTTTAATGCTATAGGTTCCAATCCTACACCATGCTGAGCCCCCTTCACCTCCTATGGACTTCAGTGAGATTAAGTGTTCTTTAAACCTTGCAGAAGACACTCAAAGCCTTGCAGGACCAGGCCTTTGAATTGTAGGACTGGATCAGGGTAGTATTGTTCTGGAGTTGATGCACTGTGGCAGCCTGGGCATTTTAGAGGTGTCTGAACTAGGTTTTTTTGACAACAGTTTCTCAGCTGCTATTACAGGGTCAGCTCTACTGGCGTGAGCAACAGTGGGAGCACTCGTATAGAGTGGGGTCCATGTATAACGTCTGACCCTGCTCAAAGCAGGTTTATATGACATGATGCTTAAAACATCAGTATCTGGCAGTGCCTTGAATACACGAGCACTCCAGCCATTGTTACCATTGGTGGAGCTGGGCTGTCACGGGCAGTGGTGACAAAAAAATTACTGTAGACAAGACTGAAGGGTTTTCCTGACCTGGGGCCTAAAGTACACGTCTGCGTCCGTCGATGTTCAGGAAGGCACTTAAGCATGAGCTTAATTTTAAACATGCTGAAGTCCCATTGAGCCTGATTCTCATTGACACTATGGCCCCTTTAAAGTTCCAGAGCAGCGTAAAGAGCCTTTGACGTAAACAAGAACCAGGCCCATGCTGCTTGGTGCTAAAGTCCAAAGATCCTTTACAATGAGCGCTTCAGCCTGCTTGCAGCTGGGTGGCAGAACCAAGCCTGCCAGTCCCTGTCAGCAGGGGAATGGCTCACCTCCTCAAATTCTCTCCAATTTATTCTGTCCCCCGCCAATGGCCTGCGGCTCCCCTGGCCTCCCTGCTGCAGCTTTGCTGAGGGAAATTCCAAACTTCTGTTCAAATTTTTAAGACCAACAATTGGACTTAATAATGTGTCTGTCTAATTCCCAACCATGTTCCAGGGCTGCACTGGATTTTGGGGAGAAACTGTCCATCTCAGCTCTACTTCCCCTACTGGGGCGTTGGTTCCTTGGAGGCTTCAGGGAAGGAGTTAGGCCAAGAAAAGCCAGAGGAAGGGTCCATGTCTCTTGCTTCTCCACTTATCAAGCATCTCTCTGGAGAGCTCGTGCGGCTCTGTGGGCAGAGAGCAGGTTGCCTCACAGCTCAGGCCAGGCAGGATTCCCTCAACCCCTCACCACGCAGTGCTGCAAGGTGATATCGCTCAACCTTTGAACCTCATTCTGTTCCTTACAGCACTACCTAGATGGAATCACCCTTTTGCAGGTGTCATTCTTCCTATCCATTAGGGTAAGCCTCATGATGGCCACTTTCTCCAAAGAGATTAAGCTTCCAACTTCAAATGAAAAACTCACTCTAACCCGACCTAGTATCATACCTTTCGTTCAGACCAGTAGTCCTCAGAACTGTTAAAACATTCATTCTCTAAGTAAATTCAAGAAATATGCCACCTTCAGTCAAGCATTAGAGTCAAATCCTTAGGGACATGGGCACTCTCAGGACAGAGTAATCATATCTCCTGTTCTGAGATCTACTGGAGAACCCTTAATTCATCAAGTTCTGCATATTGGTCATCCAGTCTTACTCAGTGCCATTTCCTTTCTTTTGGGAGAAGTCTTTTCCACACCTCAGTGCCAGGGGATAATGGAGGAGATATTTATATACAGTGTATTTCGTAGTAGATGTCCACATTTCAAGAATTATCCTGCTTCCTATCTTGGAGGCACACTGCTATGAAAATCTGTTGTAACAGATCTGTGGACCTTAGTATGAAGAAGATGCGGAAAATTTATCCATGGTTACCTGAAAATTTCCTTTCTTCAAATAATAAGGTCTTCAGATCTGGCCACCCTGGAGACAACAGATGGTCCGGAATAGAGATGGAAATGGATGTCCAGTGATTTGGGTTTGTTGTCAATAGGTGGAATTTACTATCTTTTGCAGTAGGAGAAATTTTTGTGCTTTTTCCTCCAGGTATTTTTAACACAGTCTGGTTCTGCCTCCCACCTGCAAGCAGGTTGAAGCACCCATTGTAATGGATCTGTGTGAGTCCCAATGCTTCCTCTGAATATTGTAGGGGGTGCCTCAGTTTCTGGCTGACACTCTGTCTCCCAGCAACTAATGGCCCGGGCCCTTCCCACCTGCAAGGGGATGCTAAAGGTGTGGGAGAACAAAGAGGTCAGGTGACCTCCTGGCCTGGGAAAGGAACTCAGCAGAGAAGGAGGGACTGGAGCGGGTTTCAGTTTGGAGCTGGCTGGGGATGTGAAGTGAGGGCAGATGGGGGAGTCTGGCTCGCTGGGCCCCAGAATGGACCCGGCCGAGGGGTCCGGTTCTCTGTACCTACAAGCTCTGTTTTAGACCATGTTCCTGTCATCTAATAAACCTCTGTTTTACTGGCTGGCTAAGAGTCATGTCTGACTGCAAAGTGGGGTTGCGTGCAGGACCCTCTGGCTTCCCCAGGGCCCTGCCTGGGCGGGCTCGCTGTGGGAAGCGCACGGAGGGACATATGCTGAATGCTCCAAGGTCAGACCCAGGAAGGTGAAGCCATGTGAGCTTCTTGCCCTGAAGACAGTCTGCTCCAAGGGAGAGGAGGCTCCCCAAAGTCCTGACTGGGTTTGTGGGGAGCAGTTCCAGAGCATCGCCCAGAGACCCCGTGACAGTCTGTTAGAATGAACAGATTATTCAATTAAAAGAAATTTTCTTACTATTCAATGAAAGGAAATTTTCAGGTAAGCATGGATACATTTTCCTGTTCACGTCAGTGGGTCTTAATATGGACTGAAGTGCTTTCCTGAATCAGGATCTGAGAGAGGTTGCACTGTATCATAGTGTGTATGGCATGTGTATAAGCACATGCATGTGGCTTTTAAAAAGTTTAGAGTTAATTTTCTTTTACTTCAATTCCTTTTAACTATCCAACCACAATAATACAACCTTTCTGAGGGGGAAAGTTTGCTATTTTAACAAATATTCCATAATTTGCAGATTGCATACAGCCCAAAGAAAATGCATGGTTATCTGCCTAGACAAGACATGAAGATAAAGTCAAAGAATTACAAAAAAGCATCACACAAGACATACAGTCCAGCCTGCAGTCAGAGGGGAACTCCAGACCAGCCTGGGAGCACAGACTATCAGGTTGCATTTCCATGTAAAGAGTGTGAAAGGTACGGCATTATTATTAATCTTGTATTGTTCAGTGATTTCTACATGTCTGCTTAATTCAGTTTGTATTTATAAATAAAGCATTCTTAATTAAAGGAGTACCATTTACTTCAAAAATCTAGTGATTTTTTAAAAATGAGTTAAATGCATGGTGCATTTCTCTCTGAGTCCCCTAGCCAATTTGTGTGATTTTATGACCACGTATAACGTTTAAAAAAAAGTTTTCGCCCTCATTTCATCATGAAAGACCCACACAAATGGGAAATTGGCAAAAGTGAAACTACAAAACTGTACTCAAAGAAAAAATAAAGGAAAATGTTTTTTCCCCCTAATCTCTTTCATGTTGTAATGTTAGGTGTTATTTCTAACTGTAAAAGGCAAAATGATTTCCGATAAAAATGTGATTTTTTACAACGGTTACTTATTGTCCCTTTAAATTAATGAACCCTGAAGCTGTAGATGCATATCTGGTTTCATCCGTAGGCTAACCCCTCCTACATTTTTAAAGAGATTTGGGAGTTTAGCTCCATGGCTGCCATTGATATTGTGGGAGAATTGTATGACTAAAAGGACATAGGTCCTTTGGCTGTTGCCAGCTCATCTGTGATCATCCCCCTTTCCTTGTAGGTCTATTTCCCTATCTGTTTTCATTACAAAACAAATGCATCTTTTACCACAATGCAACATTACTTGTAGGTCCTGTTCAGGAGATGTGGGAACAGGACTGAAAAGGAAGAGAAAGTATTACAGCTAGGGACTGAGGTGTATTGGCAGAACTGGTTGTGGGAGGAGAATAACAAGCAGTGCTTTTGGTCAGGATTGAGGTGCAATTGCAAAGCTGCCTGGAGAAGCTTCCACAGTACTGACCTTTACCTCACCATATGCTGGTCCCTCACGTCCATGTGCACCGCACACCTAAAAATTAAGAGGAAAAATAAAGGGAGTCTGTTTTGCTCATTATCTGGGGAAAGCTTTTCTGTGCGAATCCCATTTTATTTAGCCTTGTTAAGAAAACTAACAACTGGCCCTTGTTTTCTGTCAACTTGTAGGGTGTTCGACAAGGTAAAAAGTCGGAATGCTCATATGAAATGCCACCGTGTGCAGGAGCAGATGGAGCCGCTGATAAATATTAAATGGCCCATAAAACATTAAAAAATGAGCCAAAGATGAAAGAAACAAACTCAGACGTTGACCTTCTCCAATGGTAACTGGGAAACCATGCGAGGTATCAGTGGTGGTAGTCTTGTCTAAGCTTGGAAAATATGTAAATGTTTTTTAGCATCTGATCAGTTGCTGATCAGCTCTGTGCAGGGTTAGCTGACATGACAGTGTGCCTAGCCCACACTTCAGCTTATACCATTGTTGGCACTGCAGAAAAAACGCTCACTGTTTTTCCTAGTGCAGCAGCACCTGGTGAGGCTGGAAAGAAACCTCCACTTGAAGGTACTGAAAGGAAAGTTGTAACTGTTTGTATTTGGTAGGATGCCAAAGCCTATTTGGATGTTTTTAGTGTTTAGCATCAATATAACATTGTTGGTGTCAAGTTTAACTATAAAGAAACATTAAGGCATTAAATGCTCTTTACTTACATTAACAGAGAAAGGACGTGTGTGTTCAATTAAGTATACATGCCTGGCACTGAATTACAATTATGCATGGTTGAAAAAAATATATAGTTGTTAATTACTGTAAAATAGCTGTTGTACAAATATGAGAGGCTCTGTACTTCTGCTTTAGTTTAATTAAAAAAAAAGCCCTTTTGCCTCCATTTAAAAATAAAAGTTGGATGTGAATAGCCCTTGTTTCTTACCATCAGTTTATGGGTTCAGTTGCTGCTGTTAGAAAAAGTCAAAAATAGGAAAATCAATGAGAAATTGCCATTGTATTTATATCTTTTTTGCCGAAACGTGATGGTCATGCCCTGCATTTCAGATTTAATATGTAGTCCTGCGATGATCCGTGCATTGTTATTTTGTATGTGCTCTCTGCATAGCTTATTAAATTGGGTTCTTGAGCTCCAGTTGTAAAAGTTGTTATACTGCTTTTAATGGTTATTTCAAAACTAGTTATACCATGTTGGTGGAGCAGAACAGGGCATGCTCCACAGACATTAGATTTGAAAGAATCAGTCTTATTTAACTTAACAAAGAGAATGTTAAGGGATGACTTGATTACAATCTATGAGTACCTAGGTGGGGAACAGTAATTAATAATGGGCTTTTCAATCTAGCAGAGAAAGGCATAACATGATCCAGAGGCTGCAAGTTAAAGCTAGACAACTCAGACTGGAAATCAGGTGTAAATTTTTAACAGTCAGAGTAATTAACCAGTGGAACAACTTACCAAGGGGTCATGGTGGATTCTCCATCACTGATGATTTTTAAATCAAGATGGGATATTTTTCTAAGAGATCTGCTCTAGGAATTATTTTGGGGAAGTTCTGTGGCCTGTGTTATGCAGGAAGCCAGACCAGATGATCACAATGGTCCTTTCTGGCCTTGGAGTCTGTGAATCTGTGTACTTAAATATATGCTGTGCCAGCTTCATACAGTCATTGGTGGGTGAAATATACAGGGAAGTCATTATCATTACTATAGCTGCTTGGATCTTAAAGTGCGTTACAGACCTGTAACAGGTCCAGTGAGCTGAGGCTGGGTAAAGGACAAACTAACATGGGTTGGAGTTTAATAAAAAGCCTGGCTTCTCTCAGGCAGAGCGAATGCTAAGTTAAAACAAAAGGACTTCATGCAGCCAATAGCCTCTGTGTGAATAACAAATTTGCAGGTCTTACATTCCCATGGGTAAACTGAACATATTAGTTAATTGGAAACTGCAAATTATGGAGCAGGGTTTTTCTTAATTGCACAACAGATCCAATCGTAGTAGAATTTTGTTTTTTACTAGTTTTCTTCAGATTGGCTGTGATACCAAGGAATTTTTTTTATTAGCTTAGATTACAATGGAAGAAAAGGTCAATAGAGCTTCTTTGGAACACTGGAATTGTCTGTTGGAACGATGAAGCTAATTTGTGCAGGAGACAGAACGTTCTCAGGGCTCATCCAAAGCTGTGGAATTTGCCTCCACAGGAATTCAGAGTTACTTCAGACCTCACCACTTTCAGATGCAAATACAAACTCACTTCTTCAACCCAGCCATCACAAATAATAACATATAGCACATCAGCCTTCCTTCCTTTTATTTTTAGTCACATGCAGTTTCCCCCCAGGGGAGAGTAATGGAATGAGAGCCACACATGACATGTCAGTCCCTTGTTTATTTTATCACTGGAAGACACTCAGATACTACAGTGATGAGAGCAGCACAAGATCCAGCAACAGAACTAATGGTCTGTTTGATCTGTCATAAATCTTATCAGCTGTCTAGCAGTCCCACTGTTAATATCTCAGAATATGTTAAAGCACCATAGCAGGTCGTAAATTACTGCACTGGTTTTGTCTATCCCTTTGTTTGCAGAAGCAATACAATCTTGCAAAACTGCAAAGTTGAATTGTTATTGGATTTCTTTTGCTTGAACAGCAAGTCAAATATAACTAGGGTTTCCCCCCCTGCCCCCACCCATCATTATGTGAGAACTGGAAAAAAGATTTTGTTGCTGGGCTGGTGGCTGTTTTGCAAGGCTGGATGATGAAATCCTTCCTCACACTAGTCAAAATGCTCTTGTAGAGAGCCTTTTACTAAAGCAGCAATGTTCAGGTCAAGGGCTTGACAAACATACTCACTCATGGGAAGTAGGACAGTTTCCCTGGACGTTTGCCCATTAGCTTCTGCAGAAATTAAAGTGTTTTTTTTTTTTTAAAGTTAAAGATGAATGTGGCGGGACAAAGACTCGGTGCCTCCTGCTGGTTGTCCAGGAAGTTAGCTCTTTTCCAGCTCTGGAATGCCCTCTGCTGGCTGATATCTTGCCTTTCGCTGGCCCCCGTGTCCCTCCTGGACCCCAGTGCTCTTTGTCCAGGGGTTCTGCCCACTGCAGCAACCCACAGTCTGGGTCTCCCCACCTAGGGGAACCCCCTATCTCCACCTTGCCTCAGTGGCTACTGCCAGTCACCATCTAGCCCCCACTCACTGGGGTGGACTGCAGTCTGTAAACCACTCATCATCGTACCCTTGTGGGCCCGTAACTTGACCTGCAGCCTGGGGCTTTGCTAGGCTGGAGCTCCTCAGCTCCCTCTGCCCTTCCTCAGCACTGCTGCACCCTAAGTACCCGCCTGAGCTTCCCTTCTCAGGTCCTTGTCTCTCAGGGAAACTAGAGAGAGTGTGTTTGTGTTTCACTCTCTGGCCCTCAGCCCTCTTATAGGGCCAGCTATGGCCTGATTGGGGCGTGGCCCCAGCTGTGGCTGCTTCCCCCAATCAGCCTAACTTTTCCCCTGCTGTGGCCCTCTCCCAGGGCTTTTTTAAGCCCTTCAGGGCAGGAGCAGGATGACCACCATCCTGCTACAATGAAAGAAAGCTTTCTAGCCTTACAACTGCAAAGGAAACCCTTAAAATATGACCAGCTGTCTTCTGAGCATGCAAACGGAAGGCCTCGAACAGTGCCTCCACTCACCCAAGCCTTGTCTACACACAGAAGTTTCACTGGTTTAACTAAATAATGTTAAAAACTGGTTTAGTTAAACAGGTGCAAACTCTGTGGGTACCCTTGTACTGATTTAAAACTGGTCATATTGATTTAGCTTGTGCCTGTAAATTTACCAACCCAAGTTAAATTGATATAAACCAGTTTAAACTAAATTAAGAGTGTCCACGCAGGGGCTTGAAGCAGTTTAAATCTGACTTTAAATAAACTGATGCAAAATTACTATGATCCAATTCTTCAGCCGCTGAGACCAGTGTAAGTCAGGAGTATCTCCACTGAAGATAGGTACATGGCTTTACAACTGGTGTGTGAGTGAAGAATCAAGTTTATGGGCCAGGTCATCAGCTGATGTAAATCGGCAAAGCTCCATTGATGTATTGTACCAGCTGAGGCTCTGGCCCTTTATGTGGGAAGTTTTCTGCTCTCTCTCCTCTCAACCAAGCCATGCATACCCTCCGAAAACTGGCAACAGACAGGATCTGTCTTCCAGTCTAGTGACCCATTGCTAAGGGCTGCCCTAAGGGAACAACTTCCATCTGCTTCTCTCTCTTACCAGGAACAACCTGTTGGTGAAGAGGAGAGCAGCTCTGAGGACTGAAACTTTTAACATCAGTGCAATTTAAATAACATCTCAAAATAGTGGACAGTGGCCTGTTTCATGAAAACTCACAGCTTTTGACTATGTAGTAGTAGGATCCATGCAGCAGTGAATAGTCTTAACATTTACATATATTAATATATTTGACCTTTGTTTTGTAAAAAGATTGCTACAATGAGAATTTGTATATCCTTTAGGATTTTACTAGCACGCCCTAGGTCCAAATTCAGAGGTGATGCTAAGAAGTCCAAATTGGTAGAACTTAACATTTTCTTTCCGCTCTGGAATTATATTGTATTTGAGTTGGATGAAACTATCACAAAGTGGTTACAAAAACAGTGTTGTACACGTAGGGAGGATTTTGAAAACACTCAGCATTGGCTTAACTCTGCTTCTATTGACATCAAAGGATAATTTCAATGGGAATGAAGTTAGGCAGACACCTTTCCAAAATCCCACCGAGAAGGTAGGGAAGCGGTAAACACTGTTACACATCACCTCTGTACTCAGCCCCACCCCCACTGCATTTTAATACTGGGCATGCAGATTTCTGCCCCGCATCTCATTATTGTTTCTCATTGATTCTAAAAAATCAAAATTTTGGTGCAAGAACAGAATCTGGTCCAGATTTTCAGGAGTGAGGACTGCTCTCCGATGCTCCAGGGTGCTCTCGTTGGCAGCAAAGGCCTGGTCTGGCAGCACAACTGTGGCTGGTATGGCAAGGTACTGCCTGCCTAATCTCGCCACAGCGGGGAAGCGGTGCTCATTGGTTTTCCACCAGTCCAGTGGGTTGGTGCTGCGTTTGCAGAGAGGTTCCACGATGTAGTTTTCCAATTGCTGATGGATTTCAGGCATGCTCTCCGTTGGATCTTTCCCCAGAAGGATGTCATACATGCTCTGGGACTGGCCACTTGGGCCTCTGTCTTTATGAGCAGACAGCTGGACCCCTGCTTCTCCTACCTCTGCTTTGTAATCTGAGTTCGGCACCCAGAACTGGGTAGAAGGTGGGGACTGGTGGTTGAAGACCTCTGATAGCATATTTTTGACTCTCTTATGCAGCTCACTCCTCAGGTTGGGACTCAGGAACCTCATCTCCTTGAAACGAGGGTCTAGAAACGAGGCAGTAATCGCAGGGCTTTCCAGCACCTTCTCATCCTCTGATATACTCCAGCGCTGCATCAGCTCTGACCTTATATTGCCTACCACCATCTTGATGACATCGCTGGACTCTTCTAACTGCTGCCCAATGGCAGTGACGATACCATGGATGCAAGGCATCAGAGAAGAGATGGAGATGTTCTGCTCCTCACGCAAGAATGATGTGGCAATCTTAATCGTCCTCATGACTGGCACCAGGTCCTGCAAGAGCTTCCACTGGTGGTCAGCTAAGTTCTGCACAGCCAACGTCCCTTTGGGATGTTCCTCCAGCAGGGACATGATCGCCCATTTGAGGTCCAGGAGGCTCTCGCACATCTCAATGGTAGTTATCCAGCGAGATCCCACGTCCATCACCAGCTTCAACTTGGTCTTGTTGATCGCTTCCAGCTTGCTGTTCAGTGAGCAGGTGGCTTTCGCATCCTGTTGGAAGTAGCTCACGATGCCCCGGGCAGCAGTCAGAGCCTCTTGCACCTGCTCGACCTCCAGCCCTGCCTTGATGCACAGGTGCAGAGTGTGGGCAGCACAGCACAGGCTGGTCCAGCCATAAGCCCTCTTGAGCGGCTGCGAATTCATCACTGTGTTCTGCAAGCTGTCGTGCATCACGCAGAAAATGGACTTGTTCGACAACCCAAACTCTGTCAGGATGCTGAAGAGCTTCTCTCCTAAATCACCTGCCCCTTTAGTCTCATGCACTGGCTGGGTTTCCAGGATACATCTCGCCCGGCGCCACTCCCCGTCAATGAAGTTGGCCGTGATTGTCAAGTATGTCTGGTGGGGCTGGGACACCCAGAACTCCACACAGATGACTATGGACTGGGCTGTTTGCAAATAGCGTTCCAGGTGCTGCTTCACCACATTGTATCTATGCCACAGCATGCTGGAGAGCTGAATAGGAGATGGGAGGGTAAAATTAGGCTCTAGATACCCGATGAGGAGGCCAAAACCCTTGTCTTTCACCACGGAAAGAGGATGGAGGTCACGAAATATCATCTCAAGCACCAGTTCCAAAATCACATCAGTCCTTGGTTCCGAGCAGGACGCGGCATGGTACAGGTAGTTTTCCGGTGTCATCTGTCGGGACCTCTTTATCATGTTCTCCTGAGCCATGCAGTCAGACTCGGAAGCCTGGTCATCCTTCAGCTGCGAGAGCAAAGTGTCACGAATGCTGTGCTTCCTCACCAGGTGCTCCCGCATGGTGGTGGTGCTGTTGTGAAAGGAGAGCTGCTTCTTGCACACGTTGCACTCGACATAGGCATCTCCCAGCTTGGTGTAATAGTTCCACACCTTGGACTTGCGGCGGTCAACATAGAGGGAGGTGCTTGTGCCATCGTGATTCGCACCTTTCTCCCTCTTTCTCCTGGAGGCTGGGCCGAGGTTGGCTGCCATGTTGTAGGTGTTGAACACCATCGATATTTCCTCTGTGAGAAGGAGAAATGCCAAAGTCACTATTAATATTACGCAAAAAAAATAGCATTAGTTCCCTCTCATCCCCTGCAAAGTACAGTAGTTTCATTATTTCATAGATTTTCATAGAGATTCAGGCCAGAAGGCGCCATTAGATCATCTAGTCTGATCTCCTTTATATCACAGGCTGTACATTTCACCCAGATACCCCTGTGTTGAGCCCAATTACTTTAGTTAGTCCAAAACATTTCAGTCCTCAGGAGACTAAACTGTGTGCCTCAGGCAGAGAACAGGAGAGACCAAAGTGCCACCAATGCCAGAGGCCCCTGTAGTGGCAGGGGATTGATTAAGTGAGATATGCCCAGATGATCCCACCAGGCAAACGGTGCCTCAGGCTGCAGAGGAACACGAATAAGGGACATGGATGGTAGAGCTGTAGGAAAGAGATCTCTGTTGAACATGCTGGGAGACCAGTATTATGTGTGGAAGTTCTAGAGTTGGTCTGAAAGCAGTCTGGTTCAGCCAGCATTTCTGAGCTCCTTGGTGCCACACTGAACTACGTCCCTCCTGAAATGTGACCCTCTTTCTCAGGTCCACTCATCCTACTACAAAGCAGCATGAAAAATTAAGTATAAACTTTTAGCTTTAGTTGGGAAGGTCTAATATTATCGTTTAGGTCACACTTTATATAAAGAGGATACATTGATAAGTAGTTTATACAGGCTTAATAGATGTTATAAGCATCTAGAGCCATAAGTGGCATGTACAGGTCTGTCGCATCTTAGGCGGGGGTCCCATTCCGTGGTTATTGCGTAAAACAAAAAGCGCGTATAGTCAAAACCCCAAGCCCTTTAAATCCCGCCCGGAGCTCCGGCGGCGGGACTGTGGGGGGAGGGCATTTAAAGAGCCGGTGGAGCCCTTTAAATGCCCCCCCAGTCCCGCCACCGGAGCTGCGGGTGGGATTTAAAGGGTTCCCCGGCCGCCAGAGCTACAGGTGGGATTTAAAGGGCTCTGCCAGGCATCCCGCCGTGGTGGGAAGCCTGGTGGAGCCCTTTAAATGTCCCCCGGTCCTGCCGCCAGAGCTGCGGGTGGGATTTAAAGGGCTCCCCCGCCCGGCCGCCAGAGTTGCGGGCAGGATTTAAAGGGCTCCCTCCCACCACCCAGCCGCCAGAGCTGCGGGCGGGATTTAAAGGGCTCCTTCGGGCTCCCTACCGTGGCAGGAAGCCTGGTGCAGCCCTTTAAATGCCACCCCGGCCCAGCTGCCAAAGCTGCAGGCGGGATTTAAAGGGCTCTGCCAGGCTTCCCGCCATGGTGGGGAGCCCAGAGGAGCCCTTTAAATCCCGCCCACAGCTTTGGCAGCTGGGCTGGGGCGGCATTTAAAAGGCCCGAAGCTCCACAGTAGCTGGAGCCTCAGGCCCTTTATTTCGCCCCAGGGGCTACCAACCACCTCTGCAGCTGGGAGCCCCTTGGGTGATATAAAGGCCCTGGGACTCACAGCCACAGCTGGTGCCCCAGGACCTTTAAATCTTGAGGCCACGCCTCTTCTACTTGAGGCCACGCCCCTTCCCGGACTCCAGGCCTTTCAGCGTAAAGCTGAAATCGCGCATGTTAAATGCACGTAAGTTGCGAGAGACCTGTACTATAGATGGTTATAAGCCTATCAGTAGAAGGCATTATAGGTGATTATGAGCAACCTGTTGACTTGTGGGACTCTAACAAATGGTTAATTAACTGTTATAACATCTATTCATCTATTTGTAAACTACTAGAAAATGTTCCCTTCATGTGAAGTGTGACCATTATTTATAGGGAACCATACAGGGGCCTGGCTCTACACAGCCATACATGAGGCAGATGATAACAACATAATGGCATCACTGCAAAATGCATTATTTAACAGAGACCAGAGAAATGCACCTACCTTGCACTGTCTGAGGGTAGGATTGAGTGATAACAGGGAGAGACTGCTCTTCTATTATCTCCTCTTTGGGCTGTGCGTCCCCTCCGTTGTCCTCTGGCTTAATACATTTTTGCAAGAACTGAGATGCCCTCTTGGAGTTTACATCTGCCATTTCGCTCTTAAGGGGGGAAACGCAATGATCATTAGAACAGCGACAAGGAGCGTGGTCCTGCACTTCTGACTTAGGTGATTACAAAGTGGACAGCTGGATAGGGGGCCAGATTCTGTTCTTGGTTCCATGGGATTTACAGTGGTGTAAGCAAGATCAGAATCTGGCCATGGTTCTCCTCTTATATGGATATTACCTCCAGGGAATGTCTAGTGATAAAATAATACTTATCATCCATGAATTTCACAGCACTTTGCAAAGCGAATCAATATTGTTAGTCCCACACATTTGTGCCACTGTATTTGTAGATTTTAAGGTCACTGCAATCATCTAGTTGGAGCTACTATATAACATGGGGCATGGAATTTCACCCAGTAATTACTGCAGTGGAGGAAATTGTTCTTCCCGTGAAGACAAGACTGCAGTCTGTTCTGTCTAGATGCTCAGATATTGCTGTGATGGGCAGCCATATAAGAACCCAAGCAAATAGAACAGTAGTATAAACCCAAGCCATAGGTCAGTCAAAGGAAAAGCTCTGTAAGAGATCCAATGGGTGGGGTATCCTTGAATGGCAAAGGATATCTGTTCTGATTTCCTAGCACTGAGGAAATACAGACTTCTAAATCCCTCCTTACCTTCCACCTTCAGTCATATTCAGAAGCTAAAAACCAGTCTTCTATCTATGTCAATATCGGAAGGGATGCTTACAGCAGCCATTTATTTAAACAGGTGATCTTTTAAGCGGCTGATGTCTACAACTGCACTGCAGCACTTCATGCAAGGAGGAGGGGCCATCTGGCAACAACCTGCAAAGACCAACAAGCCTTGAAGGCATCATAAATCATCAATGTAAATATCATTTGGAGGAAGAGCTTAGCCATCAGGAATCTGTTGTCACCTATAAAACACTTGGCCATATGCACTCCATATAGTGCAGAAGATTTTAGAGGAAAGCTGCATGTCAAATTATGTAGCATTTCATGGGTGGCTAGGAATACCTATTTGTTATTTTACGGTCACGAGATCTCATGACATTAGATACCACGGTGATAGATGCAATATAAAACCCTAAGCTAGGTCATCTTTGACAGCAAGAAGAAAAGAGAGCAAGATGTATTTTCAAGCCAAAATTGCAGTCCTGGCATGGTTTGCACCTGTTTCAGCATGCTTGTCACAAAAGTCTTTTTAAAGTCCAACCCAGGCTTATCTAATTTGCTAATGCCTCCTCGTTTCTTCCTGCCCTCTGCTGCTATTTATTACTGCAACTGCATCATTTAACTCTGCAAAGCCTTCCGAGGAGGGGAGAACATGCCATTTGCATGAAAGGTGCTGCACAATGCCATTGACAGTTGCGTTGTATTGTTAAAGGTGACAGTGGAAATAACCGAAGTGGTGACGTCACATTTAAAAACCTCCAGCTGTTCATATGCAGAGGCTGTAGTCAAAGAAGCTCTGCCTGGAAAATAATTTCAAGATTAATTTGCCATAAGAATCTCTATTTTACCTCCCCTGCATTAAAACAGATATTATGTCCAGCACAGAAAAATATATATCGTGCATAGACTGAAGCAAGACTTAGACAAATGAAGAAACAAGCAGGCATATGACAGTGTATACTCACTGCTTTGTTACCATGGGCATAATACAGGCTGGTGGGTTGTTTGCAGTCTCTGAGCTCTGTGCAGTGAAATGGGATAGCTAACCTTTCATCTGGAAGTAATTCATTTAGGGCTCCTCTCAAAAGTTCACACTGGGATGAAAAGTGATCTGAACTTAAATTGATGTATTCTTGGATGCCAATGAAGCTGCAGGCACGTCAGAGCACAGATGCTGCATACAAACTAATGCTTGTGTACAAACGGGGAAGGCAGCGGGGTAAGGGGGGACTTATGGTTCACACTTCTAATACCGCTGCATCTTCAAAGAACTCTGCAAAGTAATCCAATTAATCATTAACTATTTCAACATCAAGGGACAAATTCTGCCCTTGGATACCCAATTAATAAGACACAATTTTTAAGTGTGGATAATTAGCCATTGGAAAAAATTCCCAAAGGGACTGGAGATTCTTCTTCAAATGCTGGTCCCTATGTGTATCCGACATGTGGATACACATGCACACCATGCCCTTGAAACTGGAGATTTCTAGCCAGTAGTGTCCATTGGTGCACACCTGTGCAGTTGCCCTCCGTGTGCTCTGAACTGAGGTCACTAGGGGATCAATGCCTTTCCAGTTCCTTCTCACCGCCACATGGTCTGAGTTGGAATCCTGTGCCTGTAGCACCTGAACCTCTGTGTCTTCTTCAGAACCGGTAAATATAATTGTACATAGTTTTTAGTATTCTTAGTGTTGTTAGAGTTTTAGCATTGTAGCATAGCTTAGTGTTCCCTGCTGACAAAGACTATGCCCCGAGTCCTGGGGTATAAGAACTGTATCTCCTGCCCCTCCTTCTTCTCCAGGAGAGATGGACACTAGCACTGCCTCTGTTGCCTTGGAGAGGTCACACCTCTGCTAAGTACAGCATCTGACACCTCTCCCCCGCCAAACCTGCAAGGGACAAGAGCACCAACTGCAGAAATACCTTATGGAGAAGGCCATGAGACCTCAGTTAGATCCAAGCCAGGGAGACATGCCCCTCCTCCTCCCCCATACAGCAGTCTCAGCCGATGAGCAGAACCCCTTGGAGCATGAGCTCAGGAGCCAAGGCCAGAGCTGCTAAGCTCAAGGAATCATTAACAGGAATCCCTGCTATTTTAGACTATCTCTTATCCCTGAAGACATCAGGGCTTTTTGTTCATTCACTGTGGGTCCGTCTAGCAGAAATCTGGTAGAAGGCTACTCCATTTTTACTAACCCAACAACCACTGGATTCCTGAAAGGTCTTGTTAGGACCTTTCCAGTGATGCTGAAACCTACATCAAAATGGAACTCAACTTAGTACTATTAATACTTACCAGACCAATCTTTAACCCTTGGCCATGTATTCAGTTTCTCGCCTCTCCATGAAGATCGCCTTCCTAGTTGCCATCACATCAGACCAGATGGGTGAGTGACCTAGGAGCCCTCATGGCTGACCTGCCATACGCCATTTTTCATAAGGAGAAGGTTTCCCTTCAGCATTTTACCTGCAAAGAAAAAAACTGAATAGAAAATCACCAAGATGATTTGTCACTATAGTGAAGCAATTGCAAGGACAACCATTATCTGCCCAGTAATGCTCTAAGTAGATTTCTGGCTGCATCATTCTTTGTTATCAGTTGGCACATATTCCAATTCCTCCCGCGGATGAGAGCCCACTCCACTAAAGCACAACCATCCTCAAGAGCATCCCTTCAAGAGGTACTCATACTATATGTTTGTAGGGCAGCTACCTGGAGCTCCATCCATACATTTACAAAACATTACGCATTAGTCCAGGCCTCCTCTGTCCAGCTGTTGGGACAGCAGTATTATAGACATCTATTCCGACTGCATCCTTGTTGGAGAGGTGTCGGTCCGCACTACCCTTTATGCCTTCGGTGTGAAGCATGAGGAGGACAACTGTGCAGGCGCAGACGAATGGACACTAATTATTAGAAATCTGTCTTATGGAGTGCATGCATACCCTCATGTGGAATATAGATAGAGACCACACATCTCAAAGAATCTCCAGTTACAGATAAGTAACTTCCATATTCTCTATCTCGTAAAGTCTTCCCATCAAGACTGGATGGCTTTCTGGAAGAGATGCTTTAGCCAAATACATATTTTGGGGCTCAATACAGGCCTAACTGGATAAAATTCTATGGCCTGTGTTATTCGGGAGGTCAGATTAGATGATCTAGAGGTCCCTTCTTACCTTAAAAATCCGTGAGTCTGTGAAACCCAGAATTTGGCTTTAGCCAATTAATACAGGACATGTTGCTTTAATGAAATATCCCTTGATCTAGTAAAAGCGATAGCTGTAGTCCACTGTGCAAGGCTCATGACTGGGAGTCAGGATCACTGAGACCATGCAAAGCCTCATCAATATCCATGGCGAGTCTCCTCAAGTGCAACGATTCCTTAGGCTCTCATGCCGTCAATCCAGTTGCAGGTGCGGGGTCCAACCTATTATGTCAATCAAAGAGTATATCTAATGAAGGCCCAATCCTGGGAATTGCCACGTGAACTCAGCTCACAGTGACAGGGATAATTGATTGTGCCCAGCTCTCTGCAGGATATTTAAGGATAATCTTTCCTGCAGCTGTGCATAAAAAAAGGCTACAATCCCATCAGGAGAGTTCAGGTGGTACCTACTACCAGAGCAAAGTGTGCATTGTGTATTCATCATATACATCAAGAATGATGGTTTTTAAGCAGAAGTCAGCATTGTTGTTGATGGAGATATGGTCTCATAATATCCGAATACGCGTTTTCTGCATACAGCTCCAGTGGCCAAAGGATTTTGAATTACTTTACAAGTTCAGCCTAGCAACATACAATCTGCCTGTAACCCAAAGAAGATGGATGGTCTTGTGGGAAAGGCACTGGCTTGGGATTCAGATCTACGTTCAGTGTCTGGTTCTGCTACACACTCACTGTGTGACTTTGCATTTAATTTCTCTAGACCTTAGTTGCCCATCTGTAAAATAAGTCTGTAAGAATTTCTTATAGTAATGGGGTAACCAGTGTGGCCTAATGGTTAGAGTATGGGCTCTTCACTCAGGAGACTTGGAGTCTGTTCATGGCTCTTCCCCTGGTTGCTGGGTGGCCTTGGGCAAGTCACTTCACCTTTCTGAGCCTCAGGATCCCCATCTGTAAAATGGGGATAGCAATACCAGCCTCCTTTGTAAAGTGTATTGAGATCTACTGAAGAAGCACTAGATAAGAGCTGCCTTTGCATGATAAACTTTTTGGGGCAGGGACTGATTCTTACTTTGTGTCTGTACAACACCTAGCACAATGGGGCCCTGATCTCTGTTGAAGCCTTTCAATGCTACCCTAATACAAATAATAAATAATAATGATCATTAGGACTTATCACTGGAATACTGCCACCTCTGGGCTGGAACGCTGAGCAGCAACACTTAGTACAACAGCTAAGGACTGAAAGTGAAGAATTAAAGGAATCCTCAGTTTGTTTTCTACAGCTCTACAGTGCTTATGAATAGCATGGATTCTTAAATGATTCATTTGGCATTCATTTTTACATAATAGATTCACACAGGCATTGTACATTAACATATATTCATTGTAGATTTCTGTCAGCACATTTTTTTAATAACTGTTTTTCTTTTATACTCTTTCCCTTGTCAGAAACGATGACCTACCTAACTACAGTATTCCCAAGGCAAGGTTTCTCTGACCTCTACAGTGCCAAACAGAGGGCCTGAATGTCTGCACTCAGTCATGCAAATAGGGTCTTCACTGCCGCAGAGAAATCTGTAGCAGCTGAAAAATGGCAGAGGACATTAAAATAAGCAAAACCAACACACAAAAAAAATCTGACACACTGGAAACATTAACATGAATATTTGCAAATAAATCAGTTGTTTGCAGTGTTACTGGTCCCAGGATAGGAGAGAGACATAGGTAAGGTAATCTTTTGTCGGATCACCCTCTGTTAATGAAAAAGACAAACTTCTGAGCTACCCTGAGCTCTTCTGGTCTGCAAATAAATCTGTCCAGTGCTTTAGACCCAGGGGAGTGCAGTTCACGTGAGCATGTGACTTGCAACTCTGTGGGCATGGAGTGAGTCTAGCCTAGTAAAGCTTTGCCATACCAGAGGATTGAGATGCACAGTTCTCTCAATCTCCTAAAATATTTGTAACAGAAATGGTGGCATTGGAATAAATTCAAGCAAAAAATATTTAATCTAGGTATCCATTTGCAAAGCAGTAACCCCAGAATGTTATTTGGTCTAATTTATCCAAGCATTTGGAAAGGAGCAACCCTAGCATGGAACTTGAATAGAATTTCTCCTGTCCTACCCTATCCATTTGCAAAGCATCAGCCCCAGATTTTCATGGTTACCAACCTGAAAAAAATTGTAACAGGGAGATTTTAAAAAGGGGGGGAACATCCAACAAACTGACAAGTGATCAGGCAGCACAATTCATTAACTGAAGTCCTTTTGTCCCAACCCTCCCACCTCCCTGCTCTTTTTGGCACTTTCTGGCACTCTCAGTTTCGTACCTACATTCCCTCACACACACACTATATAGATATGTTGCATGTAGGTTACCTGCATAACCATATATGCCCCTGCACATAAATACTAAGTATATGTATCTATCTAGGTGCAAGAGGGAATAAAGGTATTTAGATGTGTGTATGCCTATATGGGGGCGTGTGTGGCGTCTTTCTCTCTTTAAGGGTCCCTCCCTCTGCATGAGAACAGAAGGCTCTTTAGAGCAACCTCTGTAGGGGTTTCTCTGCATAGAAACCTAAGGATATCTCAATCTGTATGTGGACTGTTCTAAGACCCTCTCTTCATGGAAGCTTAAGGTTGTCTATTTAACATATTCATAAATGATATGGAAAAAGGGGTAAACAGTGAGGTGGCAAAATTTGCAGATGATACAAAACTACTCAAAATAGTTAAGTCCCAGGCAGACTGCAAAGAGCTACAAAAGGATCAGTCAAAACTGGGTGACTGGGCAACAAAATGGCAGGTGAAATTCAGTGTTGATAAATGCAAAGTAATGTGCATTGGAAAACATAATCCCAACTACATATATAAAATGATGGGGCTTAAATTAGCTGTTACCACTCAAGAAAGAGATTGCCAAGTCATTGTGGATAGTTCTCTGAAAACATCCACTCAATGTGCAGCAGCAATAAAAAAAAGTGAACAGAATGTTGGGAATCATTAAGGATAGATAATAAGACAGAACATATCATATTGTCCTTATATAAATCCATGGTACGCCCACATCTTGAATACTGTGTGCAGATGTGGTTACCCTATTTCAAAAAAGATAGATTGGAATGGGTAAAGGTTCAGAAAAGGGCAACAAAAATGAGTAGGGGTATAGAATGGCTGCCGTATGAGGAGAGATTAATAAAGCTGAGACTTTTCAGCTTGGAAAAGAGACGACTAAGGGGGAATATGATAGAGGTCTATATAATCATGACTGGTGTGGAAAAAGTAAAGAAGGAAGGGTTATTTACTCCTCATAACACAAGAACTAGGGGTCACCCAATGACATTAAAAGGCAGCAAGTTTAAAACAAACCAAAGGAAGTATTTTTTCACATAATGCAGTTAACCTGTGGAACTCCTTGCCAGAGGATGTTGTGAAGGCCGAGACTACAACAGGGTTCAAAAAAGAACTAGATAAGTTCATGGAGGACAGGTCCATCAATGGCTATTAGCCAAGATGGGCAGAGATGGTGTCCCTGGCCTCTGTTTGCCAGAATCTGGGATTCTTGCTGATTTCCTGTTCTGTTCATTCCCTCTGGCGCACCTGGCATTGGCCATGAAAGCTTATGCTCAAATAAATTTGTTAATTTCTAAGGTGCCACAAGTACTCCTGTACGTTTTGTCGGAAAACAGGATACTGGGCTAGATAGACCTTTGGTCTGATCCAATATGGCTGTTCTTATGTTCTGTCTTGCTCCATACAAGGAGTATTATGGAAGTATCTCTGCATAGATGCCAAAGGTTATTTTGCCCTCTATAGGGACGGCTATAACCATAGGAGCTTCTCCCCATAACCGCCTATGGTTCTATCACTGTGTAGGAACCTTTATAGGAGTTTCTCTCCATAGGAGCCTAAAGTTACCCCACTCTGTATAGGGACTTCTATAGCGGCTTCTCATTCTGGGAAACTAGGGTTGCCGCACGCAATACAGGGATTTCTATAGGGGCATGTGATGAGGTGGGGGATTTTCCTGTTTTTAACTTGTTTTTCCACTGGTTCCAGGAGGGGTTTAACCCCCGAGAGTGGACCCCCAGAAGCAGGGTGGCCAGACAGCAAGCGTGAAAAATCTGGATGGGGGTGGGGGGGTAATGGGCGCAGATATCAGAAAAAGACCCCAAACCCGGGACTGTCCCTATAAGGTCGGGACATGTGGGTCGCCCCCGCCCCGGGGCCACGAGTGGGCAGGACCCGGGCGCCTCGCACAGGCCCGAGCCTGGTGCACGCGCCGCTCTGGGGCAGCTGTGTCCGGGTCTCGGCCAATGGGCGGGGTCCGTGTCACGTGACCGGGAGAGCGGCTCGCTAGTCACGTGGCGCGGGAGGCAAGGGCGGGGCTTCCCCCGTCACGTGATAAGAGGGCGCTCGCCGGCCTTTCCGCCATCACGTGACGGGGCGCGGCGCTCGCGACAGCTGAGGCGGCCGCTTTCCTCCCCCCCGCCATGGACCCGGCCGGGAAGGAGAAGGAGGCGCTGCAGCTCCTGGCCGAGGCCGACAGGAAGGTCCGCGGCTCCCAGTCCTTCTTCGCGGGGCTCTTCGGGTGAGTCCGCCGGCCGGGGCCTGCGGGGGGGGCTCTGTGAGGCGGGGGGGCGGGGCCTGCGGGGGGGGCTCTGTGAGGCGGGGGGGCGGGGCTTGCGGTGGGGGGCTCTGTGAGGTGAGGGGGCGGGGCCTGCGGGGGGGCTCTGTGGGGTGAGGTGGAGGGAGCTGGGGGGCTCTGTGGGGGGGCGGGGCCTGCGGGGGGGCTCTGTGGGGCTCTGTGGGGGGGCGGGGCCTGCGGGGGGGCTCTGTGGGGGGGCGGGGCCTGCGGGGGGGCTCTGTGGGGTGAGGTGGGGGGGCGGGGCCTGCGGGGGGGGAGTTCTGTGAGGTGGGGTAGTGTGGGAGGAGGAAGTGGGCTGCAGGGAAGATCACAGCCTCCGTGACTCCAGAACTAGGATCGTCCCTCTCTGAGCCCTGCAAGGGCAACTCCCTCCCTCCTAGGGCAGGCTGCCTCGGGTGGGGATGGGGGTGCGGTGGGGTTCCTTTCTAAAGGGGGAGTGTAGGGGGGGTTTCTTTCTCCCCACCTTCCTTAGCCAAGTCCCCCACCACCACTTCTAATCTTGCAGTGCTTTAGTGCTCGCTCACCCTGACCTGCCGAGAGGGGGGTGGGTTGGAGTTCCCAGCCGGGATTTGTCCCCATAGCTCCCCTCTACTCCTAGGAGGGCTCAGCCTGTTCTGGTGAAGCAGAGACTCCTAATGTATCGAGGTGGGCAGGAGGAGTTTGAGGGTGCAGGCATGAGCCCCATCTACACAGTGGCTTCTGTCATGGCTACTTCTGGTGGTGACCTGTACTTTTTGTCTGGGTGTTTTTCCTTTGGGGAGTGACTCAGAACAATCAAATGTTACTAAACTTGGAGGACATGTAAGGAAGGGTAGCACAGCAGCGCATTGTGGACAGGATGGGGTGTTTTGTGTGGCTGCAGAAGTTAAGAGCATGGGCAGAAAAGACAGCAAGTCCTGGTCTAACCACAGAGTTGCACCAGTTTTACTACTTGGAATGGAAGCTGTTTGGTGCAGGGACAGTCCTTTTGTTCTGTGTTTGTGTAGCACCTGGCACTGGGAGGTCCTGGTCCATGACTGAGGCTTCACTGAAATAAAGTGATGCGATGTTGAACTGATGCAATTTTTTATGTGGATGCTTCTCAAGTGGTTTATGCCTGGGTTGTGTTGGTAAAAGTCATTGTTGAGTTTAGACTGTCTGTACTAGTTCTAAACTCATAACCCCTGCATGGATGCTTTAAAGTATTGTCTTAACTGATTTGTGTTACATCTGTCCATGCACATTGCATCTAACACAGTGCAGTGTTGCAATATAGGTAGGCTTGGTAGAACTTGATGTTTGTTTATACTGTTGATGACTATCAATGTTTCTAAGTATTTAATTTAATTTCACAATTGCAGGAAATTGTGTGTGGGGGATCAGACTAATCATCTAACAACTGTATATTAAACTCACACTTTGTAAACCTTAAACCATACATTGTCAACATCACATCAAACCACAAAATAAATATCCTTAAATCAAACTCTATTATATTCTCAAGCAGCACTTTTCTTTCTTTGCCTATCTGCAGATTTCAGTTATTGATGGAAATATTTTCTTCATCAGTTTGCATCATCTCTGATCTTTCCTAGCCTCGTTATAGATCCCAATCTGTGGAGGATAGGAGTCTTACAGCTCCAGCCAAGGAGGCTTGGTGCTCTAGTTCAAGCTGTCGCAGCTCACTCTTTTCACTCTGGAGGTTCTTTGTTCAGTCCCCTGTGTGTCTGCCAAGATGGTGGTTGTCACTTAGGTCAACCTAAGTTTTAGGTATACACCAGGCCTATCTGTATCAATCAGGGATGTGAAAAATTCACACATCAAGAGAGATAATTAAGCCAACCTAAGCTCTGGTATAGATGCCACTAGGTGGACAGAAGAATTCTTCTGAGGGGGTAGATTTGTTGCCCTAACAGAAGAACCCCTCCTGTCACTGTAGAAAGTGTCTACACTAGTGTTGCTGCAGCTCTTCTGCTGTAGTGCTTGTAGTGTAGACATACCCTCTGACAGACCTTAAGATCCTCTGTAAATGAAGTGAAGTGCATGTTAGGAGAGTACTCAGTGGCTTACCATGGCTTGAGGAAGAGGTAATGGCTGACAGATTTAGAGGTGACAGTGAGCATCAAATTAGATCTGAGCTTGAAATGTGCTAGGGCTACCAAAGAAAAGCCGATGCAAATTTTGAGGCTGTATACTGCAGAGCCAGCATGTGTAGAGAAAGGTATGTGATAGTTCCCCCTATGTGACTCTGTAGCTGAGATGCTATGGTCAGTTCTGGGACATAAGTGACTGACTGGAAAGGAGGTCTGAGGAGAACGGCAATAATCAAATGGCCTGGAGGAACTGGATTTGGAGGGAAAGATCAGGCCTGTGTAGTTTGGCAAAGCAACCACTAACTAAGGGGTGTCACATCCGTAAATAATAGGCAGGTGTATGCATTAAATAATGAGGGGAATTTAACATGATACACAGGCAATGGGTAGGACTGATAAAAACCAAGGGGGAAATAAAGGATAAATTGCAGGGAGAGCTTGCTGGCAGTGAGACCCGTTACTGCAGAAATACCTCTGCTTGGGATTCTAGAAACTGGACTGGATGCCAGAGGTTTTCTATAGGGAGCAATCCTGCATTGTTTTCCCCAGGCAGATAGGAATGGCTGTGAGCTGTGTGTGTTAGAAACAGTGGATAGCCAGATGCTGCATGTGGCTAAATCACATGTGTGTTGGTGCGGAGGGGGGTTTAAAATGCAGTCCCATCTGGGGGAGATCGGGTTAGTTGGAAGCTAGCACAGCTAGTGGCTTTAATCCTGTGGCCTATGGGGGAATTCAGTTCGCCTCTGCAGCTTGTCCTAGCTGTGCATCTGATTGTGCTGCAGGCTGGATTCTCAATTGAAGCAGCAGCTGCCAGAGGGGTAGGGCTGGGGGAGGGCATACAAGAGCAAGTGACAAAGTTCTTGTGACTCAAGGCACATTGTTTTCTCTCATCTGGGCCACTAGATTCCCAAGGTCTCCAGAGCAGGGAGCTGCAATAGATAACGATTTCTTAATCAGCACAAATAAAGGGGGGGGGGGTTTGGAGAAGCTGGCAGGCTGGCTATCCAGAGGAGAGAGGAGGTGGCTGATGTGAAGAATATGATTCTTAATAATAAAATAGGAAACTGAAAACTCCAAAAGAGGCTGTTAAATTATGCCTTCTAAAATTCTTTGCCTGTAACAAGTGAGAATGCTGCACATTCTGCCTGCTAAATCTAATGTTCAAAGACAATATTTCTTGGTTCTAGGAACCTGGATTTCTGCTGGCATGTGACCCAGTAATACTGTTGTGTGCAGCTCTTCTCTTACAAAATGCGTACGCAAAAAGGCAGTTTAGAGAAATAGCAGAGCAGGGAAGAGAGACAGATAGACGAGATTTTTTGTGGTGTGTGTGCGCGTATACACTTATACAAAGCTTTTATTTTTGAGAGACAGTTGAAGATAAAGTTGAAGGAGGACTTAAAAAACCAAACCCAAGGAATCTAGGCGGGCAAGCCCTGTTAAGATTCAGAAACACAAATCTCAATGACTTAGGTGACTTTAAAAATCTATCCCCTGAAAACCCTTTAGGACATTTTTAGCAACTAAAATTTCCTAGTGATGGTTTTTAGTGTGCATCATAAATAGTTAGATGCTTTCAACTCATGTTAAACAAGTCATTGGTACATAACATCAGATAGCATTTAGCACAATGGTAATTGGCATTCGGCTATGAACAAGGTATACTCCCCAAAAATCTCACTATTTACAAAATACATATTGCTCAGATTTAACTTGTCTGCTTGCCATTAGTCAAATGCTTAAAACTTGCATCTGTAAATAAAACATGAAAGCTGATCCAGACTCACTCATGCTGTTGGTTTGAAACCTCAGTCTAAATTTTGCTCTTTGTAGAGCATTGTAGCAGTCTCCTTTAATGACCTAACTTGCAATGCTAATTTCCTGATTGGATGCTGGACATTGCTATCTTCAATGTCTGTTCTATCTGTCAGTATAGTGTGAGTGCTTCTTGATTGCCTCTGTTACTTCTCTTTACAAGGACTCTGTGAAATAGGGAAGGATTGTTATCCCTGTTTCACAGGTGCGAAGCAGAGGCCCAGATAGATGAAGATCACCCAATATTTCTGTTTCACGTGGAATGGAACCCTGGTCTCCAGAGTTAAAGTCCAATGCCTTAACCACAAGGTCACCCTTCCTCTCTAAACTGGATCAATTTCTCTGTCAACGTCTTCACGCTCTGGTACTAGTTGGAGGCTCCAACATAAGAGGGGATGGAGGGTAAAACCTTGTGCGCTGAAATATGTAATGGGAATATTCTGTCTAGCACTGATCTAACATTGAAATTCCTTGTGACAGAGGTACTTCTGATACAGCTGAAACCTTCAGCAGCCTTGCACTTCCATAGCTGCTTTTCAGCTCAAAGGATCTCAAAGCACCTTACAAACTGTACAGGCAGTACTGCTGCAAGGCAGACAGGTGTGCATAGCATCGACGAAGGAGACCAGGACACACAATGCACCGTTGCCACCATCAACACAGCACCAGGTGCCCAGAGTTCTTAAGGGCCCACTTAAAGAACTGGACAAATTGCATAGACTCTCTTTATCCAACTAGGCAGCACAGAGGGCCCAACTGACTGCTGGAATTGAAACGCTTCATTTCAGGAGAGTAAATGAGTTAGATTTTAAGGTCAAAAGGGACCATTATGGTCATCTAGTCTGACCTGCACAATGCAGGCCACAGGATCTCACCCCCTCACTCCTGTAACAAACCTCTAACCTGTGTCTGAGTTATTGGAGTCACCAAATCATGGTTTAAAAGACCTCAAGTAGTGAACTCCTCAGATACTGTGGAAAACCTTGTTTCCAGGTTATAGCTTTAGCTAAGCTGGTAATTAGCTAGCTAGTTAGTTGCTTTCCTGCTTTTGCTAGGAACTGTGGGCCAGGTTCTCCACTGCCCTGCACCCTGCCACTAACACCAGTGTTAAGTGAGTGTAATACACTCCTGTTCTGGTGTAATCCCAGTGTAGCACACTGACCATTTCTTTGGTGTAAATGACCAGCCATCGGGCTGCCTGTGTTGAGTTAATGAATTCCTTGGTAACCATATAGCCTTTAGCTTTGGCCCCTTTTTGGAAACGGGCTCAAGACTGAGGGATAACTTTGTCCCTCAAGCTGATCCAAACTACTGAGAACTCTAGCTAGCTCTGACCAGCAGTTTGGCAAGGTCTGTCTGCCATATGCAAGCAATTTTCAAATGGAATGAAACTCCGGTCTTTGGGGGAGACATGGGACTGCTTGCTTGTAATGTAAAAGCAGAATGTTGATTGCAAACAAAAGCATGCTGGTCGAAGCCAGCTGACAATCTGTATCCCAGGATATAAATTGTAAGGAAGTTCAAATACTTCTGCAGAATACTTGTTCTAGCCACACATTTGAGTAGAGGGAACGGGATTGTAGGGTAACTAGGTCCTATTCCTGGCTCAGCCCCTGTCTCACTGTGATGTTAGACCAAACTTTACCTCTGTTTCTATCATCTTTAAAATGGGTGACACTTGTGTAGCAAACAGAAATTTTGAGTGCGTGAGACTCTCTGAGGACAATAAACACATGCCTTTATTTCACTTTGTTTGCTAGATGTGCCAGCAAACAGCTCCCTGCTACCAGCATCATGGTCTCTTGCTACCTCTAATTTTGCAGAGCTATGAGCAGAGGGGAAAAAATGTAGCATAAACTCTTTGATCTTCTGATTAAAAAAAAAAACCTCACTGAAATGCTGCAGCTTGGATTGTCAGTTGCCTCGTGTCTAGGGTGTTTAGTCAGAATCAATAACTTCAATAGGTGGACACGTTCATTAGCAAAACTAACAGCAGCTGGGGGGACTGTGCCTGCATGCCACAATGCCTGAATTTGGAACGATTTATCTTAGCAGGCTAACTCTGCCCCAGCTTCGTAACTTCCCCTCTGAGGTTAACGGGCAGACTGAAAGTCGCTTCTTGAGCTTGGCTGGCATCGTGGCTGCCTCGGCAGTTGGCAGCTGAACCTCCCACACTTGGCAATGTGCTATTTCTAGGAGCCATGCAGCTGGTTTAAGATCTATGGTTGTTCATCAGTAGCTTTTATGGCCATCCCACACTAACATCTGTTCTGCTCGATTAGCAACAGAGAACAGATATGGGAGGAGGGCTTGGCTGATGGGAGCTGACGGCTTCATTCAAGACACATGTTTTTCCTTTCCTCCCCCACTAGTTGAGCCCTCTGAATCTTTGACTCCATTTTACTTGGTGTAAATGACACTGCTTCCATGGGGTATCAGCCTCATTTACTCTCGGCTCTTATGGTCTTTGGAGAACAGACTGAAAGTGAGTGGGAGTTGGCAAGGTGGCCCATTGAACATGTGGAATATCACGTGTGCATGGTACTTGGCAAAGCTTTCAGGTGGGCTCTGGAGCATCTCCAGGGCTTGTTTCTCATTGACCCTCTAGCTAGAGGGTTCTGGAGTTTTTTGGGCTTTTAGTGACTGGTCCCTGAGAAGCTTTCCTGTCCTTGGCGGGAGTCTAGCCTTCATGGCTGCAGTAATGAGTTGCTGGAGTTTGGAGGCAGGAAAACTTGAGGGGTAACTCTCCTGAACTGGCACTCTGGAGAGGTAGGGGCTCCTTTAGCCAACATTCTAGCCAGTGTCCATGGAGAAACTGTTCTTTGTAGGGCATGGGACCTTCTGCCACTAAAAGGAGAAACTGTTCCCTGGAGCAGAGTTTGCAGTGATGTGAGCGGAGGACTGGGGCTTTCCAGCGTGGTGAGTTTATGTGGTGCCTGATTGGTTTGTTTGCAGGGGCTCCTCCAAGATAGAAGAAGCATGCGATATCTATGCCCGAGCAGCAAACATGTTCAAAATGGCCAAGAACTGGAGTGGTACGTATGCCTGCTATGACGCTGCTGTCTCTGTTAACCATGCAGTGCTGGGTGGGCTTTGGGAGGGGTAGGGTCCCCTTGCAGGACAGAGCAGTAACTCCGGCTCTGAGTTTGTGCCACTAGCTAGCCTGTGGCAGCACGGGCGGCAGAGTCCATAATTTGGACATGGTGTCAGGGGAGGGACCATGCTGCACCAGTGGCTTGATATCTGGGTACTCAGAACGCTTGCTGAAGTCAGTGGGTTCTGCAAGGAATCAGCAACTCTGAAAATCAGGCCCATGGCTGGCTAGGTGCTCGCACGGCATGAGAATGAGCTCCATGGTTTCTTCCATGGGGAGGAACTCTCTAAGCAGCACCTTGCTGATTGCTCCTCTCTGGTTTTCCCTGTGAACTGGGTCCGTGCTAGGAAGCATGCAGTAAGAGGCAGCTGGTACTGCTATTAAACTGATTTTTCCCTGAGCTTGAGTATGAAGTGGCTGCAACACGGCCCCTCTGTGCAGGCAAAGACCATTGTGCAATGCTGCCTTCATGTTGGCTTCCTTAGCTCGCTATCTGGCACGCTTCCAAAAAAAGGAAGCTGTCTGTGAAACGACCCTCAGGCATCTCGGGAATGGCTGGGGTTTTGCTCCTCACTCTCCCGGTCTCTCTTCCAGCTGCGGGGAATGCCTTCTGCCAGGCAGCACAGCTCCACCTGCAGCTGCAGAGCAAGCACGATGCGGCCACCAACTTCGTGGATGCTGGCAATGCCTTCAAGAAAGCTGACCCGCAAGGTAAGGCGCCAGCGCTGCTGCTTGCCTCTTCTGCTTTCCAGGAGCTGAGGAACAGGTTCTGCTGTGATTATGGTGGAAGAGCTGGGAGTCGGGACATCTGGATTCTATTCCTGGTTCAGGGCGAGGGAGGAGAGGCAGGGGGGCTGGGAATCAGAACTCCCCCTAGGTTCTTTTTGAAGCTCTGCTACAAACTGGCAGGCTGAGAGTCTGCTGGTTCTGAGTAACTCCATCTGTCTGTCCTTGTACAATGGTGAGGATTCACTAACCCCATAAAATGCACTGATCAACTGGGACTATATAAACTACATGTTTAGCTGCATTCACGTACTGTACTTGCACCCCACCTTCCAGCTGTAGATATGTCATGGCCAATAGATCCCTCTGAAGAGGAGTAAAGAGACTTCGGACCCCTTGTGGAAATGTTCATTTTCTGATTTAGACTTTAAGGTCAGAAGGGACCATTATGATCATCTAGTCTGATCTCCTGCACAATGCAGGCCACACAATCTCACCCACCCACTTCTATAACAAACCCCTAACCTATGTCTGAGTTATTGAAGTCCTCAAATTGTGGTTTGAAGACCTCAAGCTGCAGAGAATCCTCCAACAAGTGACTCATGCTCCATGCTGCAGAGGAAGGCGAAAAACCTCCAGAGCCTCTGCCAATCTGCCCTGGAGGAAAATTCCATCCCAACCCCAAATATGGCGATCAGTTAAACCCTGAGCATGTGGGCAAGACTCACCAGCCAGCACTCAGGAAAGAATTCTTGCATCCTTAACCACCAAAGTTGATCAATGCACTTATCTGCGTGAAAGGAAAAAGAAAATGTTGTTTACTACTTCTCATAACACAAGAACTAGGGGTTACCCAGTGAAATTAATAGGCAGCAGGTTTAAAACAAGCGGAAGGAAGCATTTCTTCACACAGCCAACCTGTGGAACTCCTTGCCAAAAGATGTTGTGAAGGCCAAGACCATAACAGGGTTCAAAACAGAACTAGATAAATTCATGGAGGATAGATCCATTAATGGCTATTAGCCAGGATGGGCAGGGATGGTGTCCCTAGCATCTGTTTGCCAGAAGCTGGGAATAGGCAACAGGGGATGGATCACTTGATGATCACCTGTTCTGTTCATGCTCTCTGGGCCACCTGGCATTAGCCACTGTTGGAAGACAGGATACTGAGCTAGATAGACCTTTGGTCTGACCCAGCATGGATGTTCTTATGTGGCTTGCAGCCTGAGGGAGTAAACCCCACTGGCCAGTGTGCCTGTCAAATTACACGTTGAGATTCCTAGTTCAGTGGAAATCCTTGTGCAACGTGAAGAGCCTGTCTGCTGTGTTCATAGAATCTCAGGGTTGGAAGGGACCTCAGGAGGTATCTAGTCCAACCCCCTGCTCAAAGCAGGACCAGTTCCCAACTAAATCATCCCAGCTGGGGCTTTGTCAAGCCTGACCTTCAAAACCTCTAAGGAAGGAGATTCCACCACCTCCTTAGGTAACCCATTCCAGTGTTGTGCTGCTGTTCTAAGAGAGCCACCCCGGTCACTGTGTGTGTGTGTGTGTGTGTGTGTGTGTGTGTGTGTGAGAGAGAGAATTGCATCATGCTTGGATAAACCTGTTACTAGAATATTGCAACAGCTTCCAGGTATACTACTCCTGCTGCTCTGACTGAGTGCTTGGGGGGGCTTTCTCTGCTATGACTGTTAACTGGTCAGCTGGAATTTTGTGCTGGAGTGAATGTTCTGCAGTGCTGACTGCTGCAGTTTCCTCTCTCTCTGGCGTGGATTAGCTGTTTAGGATGCAGCAGGCATGCCACTGTGCTCAGGAGGGGACCTTGATAAAATCTGACCTACCACCTGGGAGCATTCCTCCTTTCACAGATGGCAAAGTCACACTGGTTGTGACCCTAACCAGCAAAAAGACAGGAAGCTTAGGACTCAATTCCGCGTGGAAGTTCTTGTGGCTGGTTAACATTATGAAAAGAGCTAATAGCAAGGAGTGCAGCTGAAAATGAGGTAGCTTGGGCAGCCTACAGAGATGCACTGTGTGGCCATGCGGAAAAGGGTGAAGTCTCCTAGTTAAGCTTCTAAGGGACTGCTCTGCACAAATGTTCACTGTGCAGCAGAGAACTGAAGGAGTTCTTAGAACTAACTACTCTTTAAATCTTTCTTCTGTCGAAGGGCATATATCCTGCAGGCAGTTCTGTGGGAGCAGACCCTGTGGAGGCTCTTTGCAAGTCTCTCCAGAGCAGTTTGCAGTGTCCCCTTCTATTTGTAGTGCCCAGCGCAAGAGGGATTCTACTTGATGTTGCGTGCTTTGAGGGTGATAACTTACGCCATGGTTATCTGAGCTGGGGCTTTGCACATGCAGTTAGATCCGCTTGAGTGGTGGTTCTGGAGAAAAGAGAATGAAGTAACCTGAGGAGACAACAGATTTAATCCTCTAGGGGATTTGCCTAATCTTTCGGCGATTTGTGTTCTGATTATCCAGCCACATGGCTCTCCGCGGAGCAGCCAGTGTGTGTTCTCCCGAGTAGTTTTTGGGAGATGGTATCCGGGCGTGGTGGGCAGAGGGATTTGAGCCAGTCCCAGTGGGGCCTGATGTATTTTTCCTCTCATTAGTGGGATTATTTTTTGCCCCTCTCTGCTAAATCCCATTACTCAGGCAGAGCTCCCTTAGGAAGACATGAACGCTGTTTGTCTAAGGATATCCTACACCAGGCAAAAGGACAATTTTGTGCATGTAACTAGTGTATCAATTCCTGAGACTGCAGTTCCTTGTCCCCCTGCGGGAACACGAGCAGGAGCATGCCCTCTACTCTGATGCTCAGAGCATCAACATCCCCAGCCTGTAGCGGGACATCAAGGTTAGCATCATGGCATTTTTGCTGTGAGCTGACTGGACAGGCAGAGCAAGTCTGGCCTGCCTTTAGGAGGGAGAGATCCTGCTCATGTGGCTCTGGTGCAGCTATGTTTTCTTTCCAAAGAACCTGGCTCTAACCCTGGGCATTAGAGGTGTCAATAACTGGACATGCAGGCAACCCCAAATCTACCAGCTCAAGTTCTCCTCTTAACCCTTGGCTCTGTGGGACAGCACTGGGGGCCTGGCTAGCCGTAGCTTGGAGAAGAAACAAGGGCAGCTGCTCTTTCTTCCTAGTGATAGTTTCCAAGTTATGGTGAGGGGAAGAGAGCCCCTTAGTCAATGTACAGGCCAGAAATGAGTGTCTGGCAGGCTTAAATGGCCCAGGTGCCAGAGCTCACAGCACTGAGGAAATATGTTCATAACTTGAAGGCTAGAAGGGACCGTTATGATATGCCCAGACTTACCCAGGCCAGAGAGGTTCACCCAGTGATTCCTATGTCCAGCCCAAGTGAGACTTGTTCTCCCTTTTAAAAGCTTGCAGATGGAGCCTGACCTGATTCATTGGTAAATACCCACATCCCTGTCTCGCGTTACTTCCAGTCTCTGTTCCTTCCCCCCAGCCTGCATTAGCTTTCCAGGCCCCTTGGACTAAAGCAGCCTAAGATTCAGCAGGTGCAACACCTATTGGTTTAGAGGCAGCTGCATCTGCTTATCCTAGGGTTGATTTCTGGTCAGTCAGCTTCCTGCTAGGGAGCAGTGCGAGTGACATTTGGGAACAGTAAGAAAAACTTGCCTGTCAGAGCTTGGCATTTATGTGCTGAAAAACACCCTCCCACGTCTTTCTGGAGAATGCTGGTGAGAGAAGCTCCTCTTGTACTAGAGCAAAATGTAGTAGTGAAGGGAGCCATCTTGTGTTGCTCACAGCGCTGCAAGATATTCAGCCAGAGCAGGCTGCTGGCCATGGCTTCCAAAGACAAGGCCGTGTCCATAGTCCATATGAGCTCCTGGCATATCTTTTTGGCTGGAAGATCCTGTCTGAAGAGCAGGGAATCCTCTCCGCTTTATTTCAAGTGGACTCTGAACTTTAGCCCCTAGTCTTGCAGGGGCCACTGCTGATTTAGCTGAATTGTTGAGGCTTTGTGGAAATGCCAGGGTTCGCTTGCCTGGAGACAGGTGAAGGATCGGGGCCATGAAGTGTTGTGGAGACACCTGGTTTTCTTATGTTAGTGATTGTGCTGGTGAGCTTTGCATGAACAGTCCTTAACCCTGAACGAAGCTCGTTGTTTGGGGCGAATAAACTGGTAGCTTGTGCACATCTTCCAGCTCCATCTTTTCACAGTTGTAGAGAGGCAGCATGGTCTGGAGGAGAGGGCCCCGTGCTGAATGTCCAGCCAAGTCGGCTCTGCTCCCAGCTCTGCCACTGACCTGCTGTGAGATCTTTTGGCCAGTCACTTCCCCTTTTGTGTCTTGTCCCTTCAGGGCAGGGACTGTGTCTCTCATGAAGTGTCTGAGCCCAGGGGTCCTGGGAGTGCTGCAGTGTTAAATATTACGGGTACAATGTACAAAAGCGCCTAAAGCTTTTTCCTCGCAGGCAGCGTCTGGTCGATGGCTGACTGCAATACCTCAGGATTCTTGTGTGCTTAGTAATCTCTACCGTCCTAACCAAGTTGGTGGCAGTTTCCTGGTCACCTCACTCATTGCAGCCTTGTGCTCTGGTCCCTGAGGCTTTCTTTTGCTGGACTGGTCTGGACAACAGCTGCATGAGACATTGGGGCGCAGGGTGTGAAATAACACCACTACAGAGAAAATCTTCGATTCATTAGCTCCTCTGCAGGCCCCTTCTAGCCATGGTACCATCTGTCCCCTGCTCTCAGTTCTCTGGGGGTTTACAGCCTCAGTGACTTTTCTTAAGTGGCTATTGATCTCTGTGGAGTGGTTGTGCTAGAAACAAACACCTGGCTGTCACTTTCAGGCAGATCAGAAGAGTTAATGAACAGCTTCATTTCTCTAAGCTACTATGCTAAAAAAAGTTTGTTTGTTTGTTTTTTTTAAACAGAAGCCATTAACTGTTTGATCAGAGCTATCGAGATCTACACAGACATGGTAAGTCTGTCCCACCATGTCTGTGGACCAAACTACAGAACTTTCTCTCTGCTTCTGGTCTGCTGCAGAAGGGAGGGTGATCCAGTAGCTGGTGCTCTTCACTGGGCTCTCAGCCCTGTAGCTCTGTGCTGCTGGAAGTGCTATCAGCCAGATCAGATGACCCTGATTACTTGTGGTTCCTAAAAGTACCATGGAACTGCTTGGAAGAGTCGGTGATTCAGCCACCGTGTTCTTGGCCAAGTTGAGGCAGAAGCAGAGGGTGCCTCTGGCTAATAGCCTAGCACTTGGGTACAGCAGTGAATGGATACCCTAGATATAATTCAGCCTGTGTCCTAACCAGTGTGTGGATTGAACTGAGCAGGGCAGCCTGCTGCAGTTTTGCCAGCTGAATGAAGCCGGTATTGGACTTAAAAGAGGGGTTTGTAGCGACTTCAGAATCAGCTGCCATGGCAGGTGTGTTTATACTCACTGTGATGCCATTCAGAGAACTCCAGTGGGGAATTCCCTGAGGTTCACCAGTGCATCCTCCCCACTGCAAGTGTAGCACAAGTGCAAAGACACAGGAGCTGAAGTTGCTGAGTCAGTGGACTTGCGTTAATTTCCCTCTCCTCTTCCAGGGTCGATTCACCATCGCCGCTAAGCATCACATATCGATAGCGGAGATCTATGAGACGGAGTTGGTGGATATAGAAAAGGTAAGTCCTGAGGATGCTGCAGGAAGGGAGGGAATCAGTCTGCCTTGTAGCTCTCTTATCTAGAAATAGGTTAAATTACAAACAGTCTGCTGTGATTGGCCTGATGGTGTTGCTGTGTCGGATGTGCAGCCTTGCGAGGACTTGAGCTTCATCCTGCGTTTGAATCCCGTTAGACACGCTCATGGCTAATTAGAACACCCACTGTTAGAGTAACTTCTTGGTAATTAGGAATATAAATCCTGCTGCAGGACCTAAGCCAATTGCTAACTCATGGGGGAGAAGGGGAAAGGGTTGGAAGATACTTTTGTAGCAGGTTGTCATAATTGTTCATTATGTTTTTTGCACCTTCCTCTGAAGCTGGTGGTACCAGTCAATATCCGAAGCGAGAGATTGGGGGTGGATGCCAATGGCTCGGTAGCCTAGGGGTATGGGTCTTGCCTTGGGTGTCCATATGTTCTGAGGTTAAACCCAGGTGGAACCCTGGCAACTGGTGATGTATTTTGAGGTCATATTAGTTGGTCCCAGCTGGCCTGAAAGCTGGATCTGGTTCCGGGCCAGGTTCTCTATTGTTTTGCACCTTGTGGTCACTCTCACCAGCGCAACATGGATGGAAAACACGAGCCCATCAGAATGGCAGCACTCCATGCTGGTGTAAATGACTGCACAAGTTGCAGGGCAGTGGAGAATTGGGTCCTGTAAGCCTCCCCTTGGGGAGGACACCATGTTTATAAACAGAAGCAGAACTAAAAATTCACCAGCTGGAACAAATCGCAGGCGTTTGGAATGCGGACACTGGCAAAGAACTACCAAAAAATCTGTGCAGCCCCTTGACATGGCTTGTGCTGTACCTGGCCCACGTGGGTGTCTGAGCGCCAGAGGAGCAGTCAGCTCCAGCTGTATGCCCCTAGGATCGCTCCTTCTCTTTTATAAGACGAAATGATTCAGGAGAAATAACGTTCTTCCTTGTGCGGGAGAACTTCTGCTGCTGCATCGGGGTTCTGTAGGGCTGCCCACACACAAACTGGCGCTGCGTATATCAAACCCATACGAACAGCTACTTTGGCTTTTTTCAGTTGAGCTTAAACCTGTTTCACTTTGACTTAAGCAAAACCAAAATACTATCTCAGGTGGTAAACAGGGGTTTTCTCATGACTGGCAGCCCCCTTGTGACAAGCCCCCTGCTACACCCCCTTTTATAGCTGTGGCACAAGGTGGGGATCTTGTCTGTGCTTGGCCCCCACCCCTCCTTCTAAATGGAAAAGTACAAGATTTAAGATGGATTTCAGTATCAGGTGACATGGTCACATGTTCCTGTGAGACCTCATTCTTCATTATCCCCAGCCCACAGGTACTCAGGAAGGCTTGCAGGTAAATAACCTCATTCACAGTTTGATTCTGAAGCACCCTTAATGGCTTCCACTTAATATGTTTACATCAGTAATACAAGTTTATATTTTATTTTTCTAACTCCATACATAGAAATGATATGTGCAAGCAGATAGGATGAACACACTCAGTAGATTACAAGCTTTCTAATATCAGAGGGGTAGCCGTGTTAGTCTGGATCTGTAAAAGCAGCAAAGAATCCTTTGGCACCTTATAGACTAACAGACGTTTTGGAGCATGAGCTTTCGTGGGTGAATACCCACTTTTTCAGATGCATCTGATGAAGTGGGTATTCACCCACGAAAGCTCATGCTCCAAAATGTCTGTTAGTCTATAAGCTTTCTAATGATACCATACAAGGGGTATTTAGTTTAAAGCATATTCCAGTTATGTCATATTCACAAGCATATTTCCATAAAGCATATGGAGTGCAACGTCACAACCAGGGTGGGGGTGTGTATCTTGTAAAATTCTGCTTGGGAGCTGATGGGAGGAAAATCCAGAGTGCTGGGGTTGTCACGGGGGTGGTGGGCTGTGGTCCCTTGGCAATCTCACAGTACTGACTCTGAGAAAGCTACAAAACCAGCTTAATATGTCTAATGGATCTAGGTCAGACAAGAGGAGGAAGGATGGCCTTGTGGTTAAGGCACCGAACAGGGACTGGAGAGACCTGGGGTCAGTTCCTGCCTCCACCAAAATCTTCCTGCATGCTGTGCCCAGAGTCTGTTTATCTCTGGTCCCAATTTGTGTGTGTGTGTGTGCGCGTGCACGGGGGCGTGATTGTGTAATCTCTCTTGGGCAGGGACTCTGTGTTCATGCAGTGCCTGTCTTGGTTGGGGCTGCAACTGCAGGAGTGCCTGATGGGGATGGACGTTCTAGGTTCTAGTGAGGCTCCAGCCACAGGCTCTTTGTGACCCTGGACTCCATTGCTGGTTGATGAGCGACACCTCTCAGCTCAGGCCCTGTGTTCTGGAGTTTGCCTCGCAGATGGCTGAAGGCATGGGTGGATTTTGTGTGTAGGGTTCTCCGCAGTTCTGGCATGCGGTGCTGTCCTTGGGAGGCGGTGCTGTGGTCTCTCAATTCCGCTGGTGCTGCCAGCAAACTGCCTGGGGTGCCCTCATGGTGTGTTGCTTTCTTTCTAGGCGATAGCCCATTATGAGCAAGCTGCTGATTACTACAAAGGGGAAGAATCCAACAGGTAAATCAGCTGCTGCTTTGCCTCCTCTTGCTGTAGAATACAGCATAACAGCCATGCCTTAATGCCCGTGCTCTGTAGGCATATGGGTGGCCATGCCAGCACAGCTCCCTTGAGGTGGTATTGTAACCATACAATCCAGCCCAATAAGGGGTAGCATGTAGCTATGCCAGCCTAGGAGCTTTCTAGCTCCTGTGTGAGGGGGGTAGGGCTACGGCTCTGCCCGCCTCTCTGGGAGGGTGAATAGCAGCCCAGCTGGAGCTGCTGTCCCGCTGCACAGGCTCTGGCATTGCAGGTGGGTTCCTTGTGCCTCTTTGCTTCCCCACTCTGGTGCACAGCTGGGTCTGCGGCTGAGCCTTTAGAAAGGACTTGACTGCAGTGATTGTTGCTATAAAGGGTACGATGCAGACACCACTCATTTTCCCCCCCCTCTTTAGTGGCATTGTGATACTGAGCAAACCCTTAGGCACCTGGGCCCAGTGGCAGATCAACAGAATGCGCCTAAAGGGGCTGCTTGATCCTGTGGACAGTTCGGGTGTAAAAGCTCTCCTTTGTAATGGTAATGGGCCGTGTGTTAAAGCAGGGATCCTGGGGTCTCCTGCTGCTGGGGGGCAAAAAAGAAAACTGCATTTGTGTGGTTGGTTGAGTATCTGAGGCAGTGCTGTCTTTCACGTCACACTAAGTGCTCTGCCCTCGGGAAGGGAGCGCACTTCACGATCCTCGCAAATGGCCAATGGGGAGCGCAGCCTTCGGGATGCTGCCATCAGCTTGTTTTTTTGCCATTTTTGTTTCTTTGCAGCTCTGCCAACAAATGTTTACTGAAAGTGGCCACTTACGCAGCCCAGCTGGAGCAGTACCAGAAAGCCATTGAGATCTATGAGCAGGTCTGGGACTCTTAATTGTGTTTAAAGGGCAGGCATGTTTGCTCACCTCATGGTGTCTCCTTTTCCTGGGGAGATCCAGAATCCACAAGGCTGGGTCTGTGGAGATCCCAGCTGGCTTTGTCTGCCTGCGGTTCTCATAGGGTGGATGGGAATAGCTATGTAAATGCCTCACTATGTTAAGGTCCATTCTGAGCTCACAGCACTATCTGAGTGAGGGGTGTCTGCAGACTGTCATGGCAGGGCTGGGTGTGTTGGAGGCAGCAGGTGTGTACAGGAAGCTGGCCACTCCTGTCCTAGTGTAGAGGATGAGGATTCAGATGGGTGGGTCCCCCTGCTCCATGTACATCCTGGACAGGTGCCCAAATATTCACCCCTCAGTAGGAATCTGGTCCCTTTGGTGTGTTGCAGGTGGGCACTAATGCGATGGACAGTCCCCTGCTGAAGTACAGTGCTAAGGAATATTTCTTCAAGGCGGCCCTCTGCCACTTCTGCATTGACATGCTCAACGCAAAGGTTGGTCTGGTGCTACAGAGCCACTGCTCCACTACTGAACGGGGCGTGAGGCTGGGGGCCCAAGGGCCTGCTTCACCAGCACCTCATCAGTCCATGTAAACACCTCAAGCAAGGGTAGCCCCTAAAGGGACCCACAATGAAGTTGGGGGGGGAGAAGCTCTGTTGCCACCGGAGTGACCACCTGTAAACACCCCTCAAAGCCCTGTCCAAGCAGTCTAGTTCCCCTGCTCCCTTTGTGAGCAGTCACTCGAGCCACAGGCAGGGCTCTCACAGAATCACATCAGGATTGGGCCAGATACCTCCTGAGGTCCCTTCCAACCCCCTGCTCAAACAGGGCCAATCCCCAGATAGATTTTTACCCCAGTTCCCTAAGTGGCCCCCTCAAGGATTGAACTCACAACCCTGGGTTTAGCAGGCCAGTGCCCAAACCACTGAGCTATCTGTTCCCCTTCCTCTGTCTTTCCAGCTGGCCATACAGAAATATGAAGAGATGTTCCCAGCCTTCTCAGACTCCAGGGAGTGCAAACTGGTTAAAGTGAGTGACTCTTCCTTATTGTCCCGGCGCTGCCTGGTGGTTCACACCTCAGAATCGCATGAGTCTCCCCGCTCCTCCCCCAATTCAGAAGCAGAGTATTGTGCCTTGGGAGGACCCATGTGAGAAGTGGCCGGATGGGGAAGTTTAAAATCAAACTGTCTGCAAATCTAGAGTGAAATGACTCCACCACTAACATTCACTGGACTCTTCTAACAGTCTAAGGCAGGGGTCTCAACCTTTTTTCTCTGAGGCCCCTCCAGCATTCTGTAAAAACTCCAAAGCCCACCTGTGCCACAACTGTCTTTTTCTGTATATAAAAGCCAGGGCCAGTGTTAGGGGGTAGCAAGCAGGGCTGTTGTCCGGGGCCCTGCAAAGCTAAGTTGTTCAGGCTTCGGCTTCCGCCCTGCATGGTGGGGCTTTCACTTTTGGCCCGGGGCCCCAGTGAGTTTAATGCTGGCCCTGCTTGGCGGACCGGCTGAAATCTGTTCATGGTCCCCCCAGGGGCCTGGACCCCTGGCTGAGAGCTGCTGGTCTGAAGAGCATGAAGTGCTCTTCTGTTGGTCCAGCTGTTCAGAATCCCCAGCTCTCTAGTCCAGCTGTTCCGTACCAAAATCCATTCCTGTTTTTAGCAAGATGAGGAGCCATCCTGCTCTACTTGTGAGAAGCCAGTGTGCAGGAAGCCTGTTGTACTGCAGCATTGCTAAGCAGCAAGGCAGTAGGAGGGTACCCATCCCCCAGGTGGGTTGAGAGGCCCCTGGACTAGTTCTCTTCCCCTGTGGGCTGGCTAGTGCGGAACTGGGACTTTTGCAGAGTGCTGGACTGCTAGGGCAGCTCCTCCCCTCCTGCGAACAGTGCTCTGAATCTGTTGCTTTGATAAACTATTGTGCTTTAAATAAAAAGCCAGATCCAATCCTGATACACAGGGCAGCTGTTCAACTGGAGCTGCCTGTCAGCCATTTGAATTTTCCCGATAATAAGGCTGGCTTTAGCTACAGGGTCTCTTCTTGCACCTGTGAGCTGGCTTAAGCCTCAAAGGTGCCGCAGGTTACTGGGAGTTCCTGCGACTTGTGGAAATTAGTCCAGATCTGTGCTGATCCTTATTCCTTTCTCCGCCTCACAGAAGCTACTGGAAGCTCATGAAGAACAGAACATTGACAGCTACACCGACTCTGTAAGTGCAGCGGGGAGGGAAGCATCTAACACAGCTCTGCACTGGAGAGAGACTGGTGTGAAGTGTCTGCTTGGGACACAAGTGTAGGAGCTGCACACATGGGTGTGAGGAGTCCTTGTCAGAAACTGGGCATGCTGAGCCTGCTTGTGTGATCACTGTGCTAGCCAGTCCCAGAGTTGGTGGTGGATTCCACGCTACAGTGTGTTCTCAAGGACTTAATCCCATCTTGCCATAAATGACCAGGCCACAGAGCTCCTTCCCCTTCCTTGGTACAGACTAATGGATCAGGCAGATATTCTGCCTGATTTCTCTGTAGGGCTGTTACTAATTCACTCCCCCACCCACCCCCAGGAAAGCCTGACTTCCTTGTCCAGGCTCCTGTTACGTGTCAGCACAGGATGCAGCTCCTTTTGGCTTCATCAGGATTCTTGGGAATGTGGCACTTCTACAGATCAGCCCATAACAAGCTATATGTGGGCTTACCTTGGGAGAGGGGAAGTTTTCTAAATTTTCAGAACGCCAGTTGGGTTAACAACATGGAACCTAGAAACATTAAGTAGAGCTCCTTGAAGTTAAGGACTAAGGAGAACATGGGGAAGAGAAGCTGAGTTTTACCCTGAGTGGATTTGTTTCTTGTAGGAAATTCCAGGCTCCAAAGTGTATCTACTGCAGTGGCCTGTTTCCTGCTGCATAGTGCTAACCAGCCACCAGGTGAATACAGCTGGGTGTATAGCACTCATTCTGATCATTCTCTCCCTGACCTTCCAGGTAAAGGAGTATGATTCCATCTCACGGCTGGACCAGTGGCTCACCACCATGCTCCTCCGTATCAAGAAAACCATCCAGGGTGAAGAGGAGGACCTGCGTTAAACCCCATCCCCTCCTTCCCTGTCACCATCAACTCTCTTTCCTCCGCAGAAGTCTGCATGGATATCTTTGGGGTGGGGAGGGTGGGGCCTGGAGGAGAAAGATTCGTACTTCAGTGACGTATTATCCCTTGTCTCGTAACCCTTTTGCCCCACAACCCAAAGAGCATAACTTTGCTAAACAAGGACAGGATGTGCGGCTGTAACCACCTGACTCAGCTGCTCTGACGTATTGGCGTGACACTAGCTCATTCCCCCGGGGCCAAACAATGACTTCCTGGTCCATGGAGCTTCCCAACCTGCCTGTGGGCTCCTGCCCTGGTGCGATGGTCTAACACCCTTCCCCATCCCTCTTGTTCCCTCTTCAGATATTTAATTGTATAAAAATTACTCTGTATGATTAAGATCTTAAACCTGCTTTAGCCGTGATGTGCTTCACGCTGGCTTCAGAAGACAGCACCAAGTCAGTTTGCCTCCTAATTCCTGCTGTTTCAAACAGATCCTTTCTCACTGCCCCACACTGTCTGATGGGACAGGTCTTGCCCATCCCAGGCAGGGATTTCAGACTCGGTACCAGCAGGAGTGGGGATGGGGAGAGCCTCTCCCTCAGCCCTTAACTGCCTCCCCTCCCTAGCCTGTGATCAGATCCCTGTAGGGGTTCAGAAGCCTGAGTTTTGAGTATCTCCAGCAGGCCCGGAGCCCTCCTTTAGGCTGGGAGATTACAGGTGCAGTGACTTTCCCCAGTGGCCTGAGCTGTGAGAACAGGTTCTGCTACTCTCTGGCCTCTCCTAGCCCCCATGGAGCTGGGAAATATGGCAAGCACAAGCTGGCACTTCTGTCTCCTGCTTATTTCAGTGAAGAACTGTATGACCCTTGTATCTAACGTCTTGGCAGCAAATACTTCCAGGGCCCCCCTCAGTCCCCAGAGCTCTGCAAGGAGCTGGCAGTTGTGATACAGCGCGAAGTGACGCTTCCTATCTCCTCCTTTCCCGTTCCTTTGTCAACTGCACATGCTAGCTTGAGAAATACACCCCATTCCTTTCCACCCACCCACAGGACTGTAGTGCTGCTCTACGGCCAGCTATTAAGGGGTGTCAGACACTGTCATTCGGGTGCAGCCCAAAGAGGCGAGAGCTGGACTGGACAGTCATTCCCACGCCACATGGGTAGCCAAAAATTAGTTCTGTGCTTCTGGTATATTATAACCTTAGCAAACCCTTCTGTGGTGACTGTTTAGTTTAATCCTGTCTCAGACTAGGCAAAAGACTCTACAGCATGGGTGAATCCTGTATGCAGCAGGACACTTGCTGTGGTGGGCGTGGCACCTGGTTGGAAGGGAATGTTACTCCCGTTCAGTGTTGTGTGTACGGTACATGTTGCCATAAGTTTTTATTTCTGGGTCATTCTGTCTTGGTTTTGAAAGCTAGCCCAAGAGGGGAGGGGCCAGGGCAGTTCAGGGTTTATCTTGCAGTAATTCCTATTTCTGTATTGTTTGTCGAAAGAAACAGGAAGTCTTGCTGCATGTTTTAATGTCAACAGAAAGCGACTCTTGCTGAGTGTAGTGAATAATTGCACAAGAAAAATAAAAACTTTGCATGAGCAGAAGCTGATTTTTTTCTAACTGTAACACTGCAGCTAAATTCATGCTGCTTCACTGAATGCATTTGTGGGCTTACGTGTTGGAGGTCTCCTATCCTCCCTGCACAACTTCCTCTCCCTCATTGCAACGGACTTCTCCCATTACCTTGCAATCCTTTAAAATTGTGATTCTATTCTGAATGCTGGCTATGAAGCTAACACAAAAAACCCATCTTCAGTTGCCAAATCTGCCCTGTGTATTCAGCTGTCTGTCTTCTGTGGGGCTAACAAGACTGAACTGAGCAGACTGACCTAGAATCTACCCGAGCTCTCAATCTGTCAGCTGAAATAACTGCAGAATATTTCATTCCAGTTCCTCAACAAAATGTTTGAGAGTCCACTTCAGTGGGCAAGGCTGGAAATCAGCAAAACCCCTTCTTTCCCTGTCAAATCCAGTGTTACAAACATTGACTCCTCTGTAGAATAGTTCTCATGGGTTTTTTGGTTTTTTTGTTTGAGGATATTAATTTTCACCTTGGGCACGGAATCCTTGCAAAATCACCCAGTTAGCAGTCAGCTGTCTGTCTATTCATCTGTTGGCACTTACGGTAGATATGAATTAGCCTTTTTTCTAAACTGATGCTTTTGTTGATCTAATGACTCATGCTGCTCTCCTTGTGTTTATATTTTCTGTCCTTGGACCACAGTCTCTTAACCTATTGAAGTGTTCCAGCTGTTCATTAACAAGCCTGTCTCTTCAGAAGCTAGAGCAGAGGTAGGCAACCTATGGCATGTGTGCCAAAGGTGGTGTGAGAGCCTATTTTCAGTGGCACTCATACTGCCTGGGTCTGGGGGGGGTGTAGAATGGGACTCTTCCTCCTGCAGCCCAAGTTAGTGAGCAAAGAGCAGCTATTTCTGTCCTGTGGAGCTGGATAAATGTGCTGCAATGCTGGAGGGTCCCTGCCTTCAAACAAGGCTTAGGCATGACACAATCCAGCTCTGCTGCTGAAGCATGGAAAAAGCTACTGCTAATTCTGATGAAACTTTCCCAGGCAGAATCTAGGAGCAGATACAAGGGCAAGACTTTAGCATAGAATTCTCTTCCTATGTAACAGCTGTGTTGAACCCTAAATTCAGCCAGGCTGGGCCATCCCTTGCCCTTCAACCTGTCCCCATTGCTAAGGAAGAAGCGAGCTGTGATTGTGCTTTATCATGTAGAAGTTTAGACCCTTTTGTGTTTATTGCGAGTGGAGAATGCCTGTTGTTGCAAAGGATGCCTATCACTTCTCGCCTGCCACAGTGCGATGGCATGGCACCAGCATGGAAACCAGCAAAAAGGTGGACCTGTTCCCTTATGTATCTTGAGAGTTTGTCCTGAATGCTGCTCACTCTTCCTGTGCTGGGGAAGTGGGGGTGTGGGGTGTCCTGAGCACTCCCTTGTCTAGGTGGAGTGACTACCCTTGACCTTGCTATGGAGGTGTGCTGAGGGGGGTTTGAGTCCCCTCCCAATGCTGTCCCCTCTAGAGGGAGTCTGCCCTGCTACTCTTTCAGTGGAGGGAGGACAGCCCTGAGTGCCCCTTGTGTGTGGGTAATGCCCTTATGTCCTTTCATCCCTCATGAGTATGGAACTACACGGGGCCCTGCCCCATGGGTTGGTTACTATGGTGGGTGGGTGGGTGGGTGGGGCAGCCCCTGCCCCATGGAAAGGGTTCCTACTCTGTCTGCATGTGGCGGTGGGAGTGAGAATGCACCCTACCCCATGGTGGGGGGCTGTCCTAACTGACCCATCCAGCCCCTGCCCCATAAGGGGGTTGCTGCCCCAGGTGCCCCTCCTGGCCCCTGCCCCAAGGACTGTGGGTGGCAGCTCCCACCCCATGGAAAGGGTTACTACTCTGTCTGCAGGTGGGGGTGGGGGGTGTGAGAGTGACACCGCCCTGCCCCATGGGGGGGGGCTGCCCTAGCTCACATATCCAGCCCCTGCCCCATAAGGGGGTTGCTGCCCCAGGCCCCCCTCCTGGCCCCTGCCCCATGGAAAGGGTTACTACTCTGTCTGCATGTGGGGGTGGGGTGTGTGAGAGTGACACTGCCCTGCCCCATGGGGGGGGGGCTGTCCTAGCTGACCTGTCCAGCCCCTGCCCCATAAGGGGGTTGCTGCCCCATGGAAAGGGTTACTCCTCCGTCTGCATGTGGGGGTGGGGGGTGTGAGAGTGACACCGCCCTGCCCCATGGGGGAGGGGGGGGCTGGCCTAGCTGACCCATCCAGCCCCTGGCCCCTGCCCCATGGAAAGGGTTACTACTCTGTCTGCATGTGGGGGTGGGGTGTGTGAGAGTGACACTGCCCTGCCCCATGGGGGGGGGGGGGGCTGTCCTAGCTGACCTGTCCAGCCCCTGCCCCATAAGGGGGTTGCTGCCCCACGGAAAGGGTTCCTACTGTGTGTGCATGTGGGGGTGGGGTCTGAGAGTGACACTGCCCTGCCCCATGGGGGGGGCTGCCCTAGCTGACCTGTCCAGCCCCTGACCCAGAGAGGGGGCGTGGCTACCCTCCCCGCTGGCCCAGACCCCGCCTCCTTGGGCGCCGTTGCTCACAGACGCCCCTCCCCCACGCCGACAGCAGACAGGGCACCTCCCCATGGGCGCCATTTTGGTTCAGGGCAAGCTGCCCTGCCCGGCCTTGTGACGTCATCCGCCGCGACGCCGCCGCCGGCTGCTTCGCGAGGACCCCGCCCCCCCGCTCTCGGCCGAGGTGCCCGCGAGCGCCTGCGCGGCCTGCCGGCGAGGACCCCGCGGCGAGGTGTCCGCCGAGCTGCCTGTGCCGAGGGAGCGGCCGCGGCTGGGCCATGGCGGCGCGCCGGGGCTGCCCGCTGCTGGAGGACAGCTTCACCCGCCTGGCCTCCCAGAGCAACGTCTACGGGCTGGCGGCGCTGGCCGGGGGCGCGGGCCGGGGGGACCCCGAGGGGGAGGCGGGGCCGGAGGCGGCGGGGCCCGAGGGCCCCGGGGGGCTCCTGGTGGCCACCCTGAAGGGGAAGGTGATTTACTTCCGGTACCAGGATCTGCGGCAGAAACTGCGGCCGGTGGCCAGGGAGCTCCAGTTCACCTACATCCCTGGTGAGGGGTCAGGGGTCGCTCTGGGGTCAGGGGTCACGGGTGGGAGCTCCAGGGAGCTACAGTTCACCTACATCCCTGGTGAGGGGTCAGGGGTCACTCTGGGGTCAGGGGTCACAGGGGTGGGTGTTCGAGGGAGCTACAATTCACCTACATCCCTGGTGAGAGGGGTCAGGGGTCACTCTGGGGTCAGGGGTCACAGGGGTGGGTGTTCGAGGGAGCTACAATTCACCTACATCCCTGGTGAGAGGGGTCAGGGGTCATTCTGGGGTCAGGGGTCACGGGTGGGAGCTCCAGGGAGCTACAGTTCACCTACATCCCTGGTGAGGGGTCAGGGGTCACTCTGGGGTCAGGGGTCACGGGTGGGAGCTCCAGGGAGCTACAGTTCACCTACATCCCTGGTGAGGGGTCAGGGGTCACTCTGGGGTCAGGGGTCACAGGGGTGGGTGTTCGAGGGAGCTACAATTCACCTACATCCCTGGTGAGGGGTCAGGGTCATTCTGGGGCTGGGGGCATTTCAGTTCATCTCCGTTCCTGGTGAGAGGGGTCAGGGGTCACTCTGGGGTCAGGGGTCACCGGTGGGAGCTCCAGGGAGCTACAGTTCACCTACATCCCTGGTGAGGGGTCAGGGGTCACTCTGGGGTCAGGGGTTACAGGGGTGGGAGCTCCAGGGAGCTACAGTTCACCTACATCCCTGGTGAGAGGGGTCGGGGTCATTCTGGGGTCAGGGGTCACGGATGGGAGCTCGAGGGAGCTACAATTCACCTACATCCCTGATGAGAGAGGTCGGGGTCATTCTGGGGCAGGGGGTGTTTCAGTTCACCTCCGTTCCTGGGGAGAGGGGTTAGGGAGCACACTCTGGTTGTGGGGAGTCCAACCGGGGTGGGAGACAGGGACGTTTTTACTTGTTTCCTTGGTGAGAGAGGTCAGATTGGGGTGGGGGGAGGAACCGGGAGTCATGTTTAGGGCAGGGGGCTGGGAATAAGGACTCCTGGATTTTGGGAGAGAATGGGGGTCTTGAGGTTAGAACAGGGAACTGGGGCTCCTGGGTTCTGTTCCCAGCCGTCCTGCTGATTCTTTGTGTGGCCTTTGGCCTGTCTCTCAGTTTCTCTCTCTCTGGAATGAGAATAATGGGACTAATCTTTTTAAAGTGCTTTGAGATCCTCCCTGTGGTGCAATGTAGCCATTGTTTTTAAAGGCACAGGAGAGGTTATGGAAAAACACTCTTTGTTTGTCTAAGGCCTGCAAACAGGAGTCAAGTATTGTGCAAAGTTTATTATTATTGCATTAAATTTTGTGACCTTTGACAAAAATCTAAACTGTTAATCTAAGATCGTAAACTCTGCAAGGCAGGGACTGTTATTTTAGTCTGTGCTTGTACAGCACTAGCACCACGGGGATCTGTTCCCTGAGCCAAATAATAGTAACCAGTTGTGTAAATGATTTATTGTTTCTTGGCAGTTGATGCTGAGATTGTCTCGATTGACAGTTTCAGCAAGTCGCCGCCGAAGAGGGGTCTCGTGGTGGGAATAACTTTCATTAAGGTACCTGCTTTTCCTTTCCTGCCCTCCACTTTCTTCAACAGATGGAGTTTGTTGCGTTTTAAAATGCATGTAGCTTTGTGGAAGGTGCTGGCGTGAAATCCCTGAGGATGTAGCTAGCAACAAAACTGCTATGACCCAGTCAGCAGCAGGGCAAACTTCTGCACTGCATACGCAGCCCTGCCATGTGTCCTGGGTGCAGCCCTAATCTATCTAACTCCACGCATATCTGTCTTAAGCTAGCAACCTAATATGATCTTCATTACTATAGTGTCTGAGCACCTCACTGTCTTTAATTCTTACAACTCTCCTGTGAGGTAGCTCCATGCTATTATCCTCAGTGCATGGACAGGCACTGGAGACCCAGAGTGGCTAAATGACTTAGATGCCCAATTGTCACTGAGTTTCAATGGGATTTGGGTGTCTAAGCCCCGTAGGCTCCTATGAAAAATCTCAGCCCAAATTTTTGTCTTCTTTGCTGAGACAGCTAGCATGAAAGAGGGCTGAGACCTGCTCTGTGCCTCAGTTTTCCCATCTGTAAAATGGAGATAATTATACCAACCTCCTTTGTAAAGTGTTTTGAGAGCTACTGATGGAAAGTGCTAGATGTTATATAGGCCACTGAATCAGCTGTTATTCCCATGCCAGTGGCCACTTTGAGCCCCTGATTAACTGCCTATTGTACAGGCCAGTATTGTTCCCTTGTACTCCTCGGTCCGGGTCTGTCTGTTGTCTCTCATGAGATAATTAGACTGTAAGCTTCGTGGGGCAGGGAGTGTGGTTTTGTTCTGCATTTCTGCCTAGTGCCATGGAGTGCTGGTCCATGACTAGGGCTCTTAGATAATAGTAGAGGGGTAGGATTTAGACTCCGCTGGTCCCCAGAGCTGTCTGTTCCCTTATGAAAATGGAATGATAATGTTCCCGTTTTAAAAGTTTTGCTTTGAAATGCACCCCACAGGTTCTGTTACTCCATAAGCTAACGCAGGGGGAGGCAACCTATGGCACAGGTGCCGAAGGCAGCACGCGAGCTGGTTTTCAGTGGCACTCACACTGCCCGGGTCCTGGCCAGCGGTCCGGGGGGCTCTGCATTTTAATCTAATTTTAAACGAAGCTTCTTAAACATTTTAAAAACCTTATTTATTTTACATACAACAAGAGTTTAGTTCTATATTATAGACTTATAGAAAGAGACCTTCTAAAAACGTTAAAATGTATTACTGGCCCGCGATACCTTAAATTAGAGTGAATAAATGAAGGCTCTGCACAGCACTTCTGAAAGGTTGCCGACCCCTGAGCTAACGTCTCTGATGATCCTCAGACAGATTTCTCTTTTTCCCTGTCTCTCTCTAGGACTCTGGAGATAAAGCAAGTCCATTTCTGAACATTTATTGTGACTATGAGCCTGGATCGGAATATAACCTGGACTCCATCGCACGTATGTAACCAAGCTAATGTCTGACCTCTGACCCTTGTGCTGTTGTCTGGTGGGAGCAGAGTAAACATAATTGGCCTCCTGCAGTAAGCCCAAGGGCTGCGATCTTGTCATGTCTTACAAGCTAAGCTGCATCAGCCTGGCTCAGTACTTAGCTGTGGGACCTCTCGGGAAAACACAGGTGCTGCAGGGAGTGGTGGTGGTGACTCAGCTGGGAGTGCTCTGAGGAGTGAGCGCTCTCCCCTGTGAGGCACCCTCTTTCAGAGAAGACCTAACTGAAATCTGGCCAGTGACGAGTTGCAAAAGGTCCCCTGGCACTTTCCCTGAAGCTCTGGTTGTTATCCCTGGGGTCCTGACCAAGGCGAGTAATGGTGTTACCTTCTTAAAGCTCCCACGTTCGTTCCGGTTGCGGAACTTTCTGCTCTTCTGAGCAGGGACTGTCCCTTCCTGTGTGTCTGTGCGGCCTCTGGCACGATGGGCTCCTGCTTGTGGTTGGGGCTTCTGGGCCCTGCTGTAATCCAAATAATAACCAGCAAATAACAGTTGCAATCCTATGGCAGTTCTGTGTGCTGTTGAACAGCTGCTGTAGCCCACCCAAGAGGTGGTTGCATTTTAGTGGTAGGTGAGTTACCCTTGGGGATCCTGTAGGCTGAAAGGTGCTAAGGAAATGTAAGATTTTGTTCCAGAGATGAAGATCTCTAAGTTATTACAGAGAATTCTTGCTAGAACTGGCTGCCTAGTGTAACTTCTGCTGGTGCACCTGTCCTTCAATCAGATTACATGTACCACCTGCAGAACTGAGCTGGGTGGCTGGGATTTCAACACTGTTACAATCCTCATCTTGAAGACATTTACGGATTTATTCTGGTCCCCCCGTCTTCTTACTATGGAAACACATTAAAAAGGAAATTGTATCAGGAAGGCTCTTGTTAAATTTTAGACCCTTCAGCCTCTTAGAATCCTAGGTAGGTCCGTCTCCTCTCTTTAATTCCTGCTAGGTCCCGGTTAGCCCATAGCTAGGGGAGGCAGGCAGGGGACAGTGCAAGATTGACAGAATGACTGACTGTTCCCCAGCCTAATTTGAATTATGTTATTATGGTACTGCCTAGAGACCCCAACTGAGATCAGGGCCCCGTTGTGCCAGGTGCTGCCCAGACCTCAACCAACTTCAGGCCCCATTTGTGCCAAGCGCTGCCCAGACCCTGACCAAGATCAGGGCCCCGTTGTGCTGTGCACTGCCCAGATCCCGACCAAGATCCAGGCCCCCATTGTGCCAGGTGCTGCACGTGCACATAGTAAGAGACAGTCCCTGCCCCAAAGAGCGTACAGGCTAAACAGCCAGCGTAACCAAACAGTAAGCTGAAGGAAGGACTGTCACTCTCATTTTATCCTTTCACAGCCCAGCTTTGAGCCCTGTCACTGTGCAAAAATATTGGAAAAAATCTGTGAACCTTAAGAAAAGCTGTTTTGCGGGGTGGGGAGGCGTCTGTATCTCAGAAATCCCTTTGTCGCACAGTCCCCTACATGGATCACTAGCCTATCCAGCGCCCCAAGGAGGCACGCCACATTCCTGTGCAATCTACGTTCCCCTGCAGATTTTCGAGGACTTAGAAGAATCGAGCCTGAAAGAGAAAGCTGGCTGTAACCGTAACTCAGCTGAGCTAGCACTCGTCTCCAGTGAGGGTCTGAGGCCCGGAGAGATGCAGTGATGTGCCAGGGTCACACAGCGAGCCTGTGGCTGTGCTGGGACTTGAACACCGATCCCTTTGAGGTGGAGGTTAAAGCGTCGATTGCAGGAATGCTAAACGTCAAAGCAGATCCTCTGGGCTGCAGCCCCTGACTCTCCGAGAGCCTGTGGTGCGATTTGTGGTGGTGTTTTGTTAGAGACCCAGCGGGTAATTCTGTGTCCGATTTCCCTTCTTACTCATCTCTCTTCTTCCCCTCCAGAAAGCTGCTTGAACCTGGAGCTGCAGTTCACCCCATTCCAGCTGTACCATGCGGAGTACGTACACCGCTCTGCCGTTCTCGTCTCTTGCCATGCACGAGCCTGCGAGCTCACGCTAGCAATAACCCCCCGGCCCCTCCCTGCTTTAAACATCAGCCAGAAAAGAGACACTGAAGACCTTGAGATTTGCCATTCTGTCGCTCAGAGGCCTGGGTGTGTCTAGTACATGGAACGGGCCTGGCCGGCTGGACAGTTGTGCACAGCAAGGCGGGTGATCCGGGAAAGGCATTTCAGAAACACGCGGGGGTGGCTTCCAGCCTCCGTGACACTTGGGCAGTGGAGTGTACAATTGTGACCAGAGTGGTCACTGATGCAGGGAATGGGGAATTGTGGGACAGCGGCTGGAGGGCTGGTAGGATCAACGCAGGCCACGCAGGGTCTACGCTCGCCCAGCGTCGATCTTGGTAGATTGGCCATGGTGCCAGGCTGCCTGGGGAGGTGGTAATGGGGAGACACAGGGAAGGGGAGACACATGCGCACATAGGATGATGCTGGCAACTTGCATCAACCTACGTTTTTAGGTGTTGACCAGGCCTAGGATTGTTCACGTTCCTTAAAGATCCGGTAGCGCTTTTCTCAAGAGTTAGGCGTGTCAGCCCTGGGTGGTATCCAGTCGGGTGGACTGTGTGTGCTGGATCCCGAAGTGCTGAACACGCTCAAGTCCTGCTGAAGTCCCTGAGAATCAGGGTGCTCAGCACCGTTGAGAACCAGGCCCATGCGAAGCGCTTTGGGATCTGTCGGCAGCAAAGTCTTTCCTCTAGCATCACCATTCCCGCAGCTGGGTCCTCAGTTGCGTGGAATCGCCAGTTCTGGGAATTATTTTCCTTTTCTGCTCTTCTAGAGTCGACGTTGGAGACCAGCCAGAGACAGTCTTTCTGCTGAGCGGGAATGACCCCTGCATTCACCTGTACAAAGAGGTGAGATCAGTGCACACGAGGAGCCACGCGCTGCAGGGTTCTGCCCTGGTACAGACCCATGTGCTCCGGAGCTCACTTGGAGAACAGTTGACTCCTGTGTGGCGTGGCACCTTTCCTCTCCAACACAGGGATTACTTACCTTCACTAAAATGCAGCCAGCTCTGGAGTGAGCTGGGGCAGCTGTTAACATGGGGATCCCTCACCCAGGGCTGACATGCAGTTGCCTCTGGAGTGGGGTGGGGTGGGGCAGGAATTGCTCACTCAGTGCCGAAGGTGGCCCCTGGAGGGGTGAGGTGTGGCAGCTTTTTCCCCAGCCATCCATACAGTGCTTTAGGACCGGAAATGGGGGATGCTGTGGTGACCTGCATAACACAGGCTGAAGAATTCCCCCTGTTCTTTCTGCCTCCAGCCCATAGCCTGTGGTTGAGCTAGAGCAGAGCTCTTAGAAAGAGATGTCCTGTCTCGAGTGAGAGACTCCAGGTGCTGAGAATCCACCACAGTTCTTCATTGCTTCTCTACTACTAAGAGCCCCACCCTATTGCACTTGCATCACACTGTGTGGCTCTCTGCCCCTCCCCTGGGCCTCGCAAGGCTAGGAGCTTGTTGTGTGACGCCTGGTGCAGGTTCACTTCCTTCTCAGAGATGCGGTTCTGCTGGTATCAGCATTGGGGGAGGAATGTGTGCGCTGTCCCTTTAAAAAAAAAAGAAGAAAAAAAAAAAGAAAAAGTCCCAAGTGGTAATAGCCAAGTGTTGCCTAGCACTCTTTGTCAGCAGATCCTAAAGCCCTTGGCGGAGGAGGTTGGTCTCATCATCCCTTTTGGGATGGGGAAACTGAGGCACAGGGAAAGAGAAGTGACTTTGCCCAAGGAATAGATCCAGGGTCTCTGAGTCTGTGTGGTGGTCCGGCCACGCTGCCGCAAAGGTGCACTGGGGCACGTTGACTGCGAGTAACTGGGATTGGCCCCCAGGATATTTGAGCACAGTGTCTGGCCGGGCCTGGAGGGGTTCCAGCCATCTCCGGGGCAATGACACGACCGCTTCCCCCTTGCAGAACAAAGGCTTGCACCAGTTCGAGGAGCAGCCCGTGCAGAACCTCTTCCCGGAGCTCCAGGAGCTGCCCAGCAAGTAGGAGAAATGGTTTGTTAGGGACGTGTCCCCCGTGCGGCTGAGCGGCAGTGCGGGGGAGGAGGTGTCTGTGTTAGTGTCTGCGCGGCTGGGAGGACGACTCGTTATCACAAACCGGGGCCAGATCCCCAGGTTGCCGTCACTCCATTGGAGTCGAGGCATCCGTTTGCCCCCAGCTGCGGCTCTAAGCCACGGTTTATACCCAGCTAAGACCAGTGGTTCCCAGCCTTTCCCACGCTAGGTCGCCCACCCCACCTACCCGGCCCTCTTCCCCTCCTTAGCAAGTGGGCAGTGTGGTCATGACCCCAGCCTGCAGGTTGCGATCTCTGCTCTGTTGGACACCCAGGCTGCTTCTCATGTGCAAGGGCTTCCTGCTGTTACTCTCGGCTCTGCAGCTCCTGGTCCCTCTGATACGTTCTCCTCCTTCCCCGCCTGATTCTCTCCTATCGCCTTTTCCTTTCCTCTCTCCGCTCCTCCTCGGGGCAGCATCTCCTCCCCCCAGTGGTGCACAGCCTCATGTGTTGTGTTTTCTCCCCCCCAGCGTACTGTGGCTGGATGTCTGCAACATCCCTGGCTCAGGCCGGCGTCTCACAGCCTTCGGGTGCCAGAGCGGCTACGTCCGGGTGGCCCAGGTGGAGCAGGCCCGCAGAGGTGAGCCAGGGCTGCCCTTCCAAGGGGACACAGGGCATTGGGGGGTGTGCCAGGTGTGACAGGTTCCCCCCGTGGTGCCACCTGGAACTGGGGTACTGCAGACCCCGCTCCTGATCCTGCACTTCCTCCAGGTAGGAACACACCCAGCTGCAGTTACCTGCAGGCTTTCTGACTAGCCACTGCACAAACCAACAAGAGAAAGGCTACAGCCAAAATAACCATCAGCTTCCCAGCCTCAGTACCCAGGGCTGTACCGTCCTGACCTGGCCCAAACCCCAGCCAGGGTGAATTTATTGTCCAGTTCACCTCCCCCTCAATGTGGAGAGGATTATGCAACAGCCTTAGTCCCCTGAGCTACGTTTTCCCAGGCATTTCACTCAAACTCACTGGTTTAGGTAAAGCAAACACAAATTTATTAACTACAAAGGCTAGATTGTAAGTGATAGCAAACAGATTAAAGCAGATTACCTGGGAAATAAACAGAAACACAAACTGTCTAACACACTAGTTAGATTGACTATGAATTAGAAGTTTCTCACCCTGAGAGAAGGTACAAGCAGGCTGCAGATTCTTAAGGTACAAGGTGCACTTGCTTTGCCGCTTGGATCTCCCAGGCGTTTCGTACACAGGCTAGCAATTCCTTTAGCCTGGGTCCAGCACTTCGCCCAGTTCAGTCTTTGTTCCGCTGGTGTTTCCAGGAGTTCTCTTGTGTGGGGAGTGAAGAACCACAGATGACATTGTTCCCACCTTATATAGCTTTAGCATGTAGCGGGAACCCTTTGTTTCAAAGCTTGGTTCCCAGACTGGTTTGTGGAAAAAGACTGACATCCCAAGATGGAGCCCAGCATCATGTGGCCTGGTCACATGTTCTTGTAGAGTCGTAGCAGCCATCACTCACAGGCGTGTGCTCGGGAAGGCTCACCAGATGGGGCCAAGCTTCTCCGAAGGCATAATGTTTTTCCCAGTGGCTCATTGCCCTGAGTAGGCCCTTCCCAACCAGCCATGTAGATTGAAAGCATCTTGTCTAGTGGGTGTTGCCCAGGTGTAACCACATTTGAAGTACAGATACGTAGTCAGTATTTATAACTTCTGATACAGAAATGGTACGTGCATGCAAATAGGATAATCATAGTCTGCAAATCGTAACTTTTCCAATGACACCTCACATGACCTGTTTTGTACAAAATGCATCACAATTATGTCATAAACATTGTAATGTAACTCTGAAGATTATGGGGTGCAGTGTCACGCCAGGAATGGGGCGGGGATCTGCTGAGTCTCAGTCCGGTCCGTGAGCAGGAGGTGCCGTGACCATTGCTGCAGACCGGGGCCTGATCCCCAGCTGGAATGGATCGGTCTAACTTCAGCAGAGCGTCTTCCTTTTACATCTGGCCCCACTGACACCAATGGGGTGATGCTAGGAGCGGGCTGAGTAACAGCGGTTTAGATCTCCCATAAACTGCTCCTCCTTCGGCCACTGAGTCCCCTCTTGCGAGCACAGAGGGCCCCCCTCTCTAAGACGGACGCTCAAGAGTAAGAGGAACTCATCTGAACCGAGGCTCTGCACGGCCCCGGGGAGCTTCCTACACCCCTTGGGACAGGGGCTTGGCCAGATGGGATCTGATGGGCTTTTTCATCTCTGCGGGGGATGACCCTGCCCTAGGCTCTGGAGAGGAGATGGACCAGAAGGCTGCTTATGGGGCTTTTCCATCTCTAGATCTCAGGGTAGATCTGGCCTCTCCACCCACGGGTCCCGTGATTCACTGACCCACGTTTAACTCTGTCCTCCCTGCAGCAGGGCGTGCGTCGAGTAAGGCTGTGTCTACGCTGGGTGGGAGTTTCAACTGCTAGTGCATCAGCATTGGCCTAAATGGCTGGCGTTGGCCTGCTGCGAATCGTGTCTACACAAGCAGTGTGGACTAGTGCCGGGCACAAAACCCTTTTCCCATCCCGCGGGAACATGGGAGATTTTGAAGCCATTTCCCTCCCAAATTGGACAAAAAGTCAAAATCCCCCCAAATTTCACAGCCCGAGACACCAAAATCAGTCCAGGTTCAGGTCAGTGGAAATGTTTAGTTAATTTCCAACCGTTTCGATTGCAACCTTTTTTTTACTCTTTGTTTAGTGTAAACTACTTTAAATTTCAACCTGCCCCCTCCTTGCCCCTTCCCCAACTTTTCTGAAACATTAAAACTTTTTTTTTCAGTCGGGAAATTCGTCAAAACGGATCATTTCCCGCTAACGGTTTTGGGGATGTGGCGGGAGAACATTTTGTTCAATAAGTCTCACCCAGCTGTAGCGTGGGCAGGGCCTATGCGCCCTCCCAGCTGGGTCGTCCGCCTTGCCCTCAGCATCCTGGGTCTCTGCTCTCCGTTGCAGAGATACTGCAGAGCTGGAGCATTCAGCAGGACGGTCCCATCTCCAAGGTCCTGGTGTTCAGGCTGCCGTCCTCCGAGAGTGACCCTGCCCAGAATGGTAAGCACGCAGGGATCTGGGGGTGGGAGGCATGACTTCGATTTGACCAAGCAGACATTGGGGGTGTTCATTTGTAACTCGCCGGGTGCTCTGTGGGGTCTGACACTCGTTAACCCTTGCAGCACAGAGTGCAAAGGAGCTTGCTGTTTACCTTCCGCTGCAAACAGCCCCAGTCCCCTCCCTCGCTCCGGTTTCCACCCACTCGTGTGTCCTTTGGGGCTGCCTGGGGTCAGGTGGGTTAGCTAACAGGCACTTGTTCTGTGCCCTAAGTCTTGGGGGGCACATTTCAGGGAGGTGCAGGCCACTGGAGTCCTGCTTTCTGCTTCGCTCGACCCCTGCAATGGAGTCGGGCTGAAGCAAGGCAGCAGGTGGAGTGGGGGTCGAGGAGGGCCCAAAGGAGCTTGCCTGGCAGGTGGGGAGAGGGAAGCTGCCAGGTTGCCCAGAGCTCTGCAGTGGCTGGGAGCCAAGCGTTAGCCCGCTGGCTGGTGTGTCTCCCCGTCACGACCCGCTGTGTCTGCTCCCCCAGGTAATGGTGGCGACCAGGGCTACAGTGTGCTCGTCACTAGCACCATCGAGTTGTCCGTGGTGTACAGGTCAGTGCTGGGGCTGGGCAGGGGCTGGGACACACCAAGACGCGCTTTCCCGGTGCGCTCCCCGTGGGGCTCTTTCCGGCCCCTGACTGGGGATGACGTGGGGTTGAGGGTGCGGATGGTGCCATCGGAGAGCCGCTGCGGCGTAGTTGGCTTGGGGGCAGGTCTCCTCCCGCCCCGCTCATCTGCACTTGGATCAGCAGGATCCCTCTCCTGGTGCCCAGAGCCGGGGCACGTGTGCCTATGAGCGGGAAAGCGTGGCCTTTGCTCCCCTCCGGTTACGTTGGTGACAGGGCTGTGACCAGGAGGGGAATGGCCTTCCTAGCCCAGCAACACACAGCCTTTCCCGGAGCCAGGGTCCTCCCCAAGGAGCCTTCCTCAGTCCTGACCCTGACCCAGGCTTCCTGGAGGGAGGCATGGGGGGTTGAGATGCAGCATGGCCAAGCACGTAGGGGGCTGGGCTCAGGAGATCCCTGCTCTGTGTTTGATAACTTCCCTCACCGTGCCCCCCAGGAATGTCCTGACCCATGGACTGACAGACCAGCTGACCCTGCCAGCCAGCGACCAGCATGACAGCGTGCTCTGTGCCCTGGTGACCGACGTCGATTTCGACGGGGCGCCCGAGATACTCCTTGGCACATATGGACAGGTAGGCGGAGGGGCATGGCGGGGTGCTGGGGGAGGCTGCTGCACCCCATCTGCATGGTGAAACCGCTGCTCTAGGGCTGAGCCCAAGCAGTGAGCGAGAGCATGTCAGGTGGGATCTGCTGTGTGACTCTGTGATGGGGCACCGAGGGATTGGCCAGTCCCAGCTGCTTCAGAGGAAGGTGCAGCAAACCCTGAAGTGACAGGGGAACTGCTCTGCCACAGGGTGACCTGGCCTTTTACTAGGCTGAGCCCAGGGGGCAGAAGCTCCCCACGGATGGGGGACAGAGGGGTAATAGTGGGAGGTACTGAGACTCTGCCGAGGGGGAGAGGGGGGCAGCTGGCTCCAGGCAGGGAATGGGGGTCCCGGGGGTTCCTACCTGCTCCCTGGGTCCCTCTCTCACATCCATCGTCTCCCACCCCCATGCCGGGCATGCATGAGTTTACACTGGGGTGGAGCCCCCACCTCCTGGTTCTGCTGTCCCCGGGTCATGTGACAGGAGCATGTGACTCAGGTTCAGCGCTGCTGGGACATCACAGAATCAAACTGTAGCATCATCGAAATGTTGGGCTGGAAGGGCCCTCGAGTGGGCCTTGGATCCAGCCCCCTGCGCTGAGCCAGCACAAGTGAACCTAGATCAACCCAGACAGGGCTTTGCCTGACCTGTTCCTGAATCCTCCAGTGGCTGGGAATCCACAGCCTCCCTGGTCACCTGTCCCAGAGCTTAACTGGCCTCAGAGTTAGAAAGTTTGTCCTGATATCCAACCTAGAGCTCCCTTGCTGCCAATTAAGCCCGTTACTCCTTGTCCTATCAGCAATGGACACAGAACTGTTGATCACCATCCTCTTTGTACCTTCAAGGCTCCCCCTCACTCATCTCTTCTCCAGACTACACGGGCCCCGTTGTTTTAACCTCTCCTCCTAGCTCAGGTGTTTTAAACCTTTTCTCCCTTTTGTTGCTCTCCTCTGGGCTCTCTCCACTTTGTCCACATCCTTTGTAAAGTGTGTTCCCCAGCGCTGAGCGGAGGGGGACAGTTACCTCCCGTGTCTTCTACACGAGACTCCCGTTAACACCCCTCGGAATCCTTTTTCACAGCTGCCTCACATGATTGACACACATTTGACTTGTGATCCCCTCGAACTCCCAGCTCCATTTCAGCCGTACGACCCCCTAGCCAGGTATAAAGGGCGAGAGGGAGAGATTCAAAGGCGCGAAGGAGCTGTGGCAGCTGGTCTGTGTGGCGGATGGGAGCCCTCGGGAGGGGTCTCCTGAGCTAGCGAGCCTGCAGACAGAAGCTGGGTGTGCCTGGTTTTAAGCTGAACTGTCTTAGGATAAAAAGTGCAAAGCCCCAGGTTGTGGTGATTTTGTTTGGCTGCAGAGTTGGGGAGACTGAGGCAGCGTCTGGTTGAGCACCAGATAAGGTAAGACCCTGTTACCCCCTAGTGGCTAGAGCTCAGCTCGTGCCCTGAAGCAGGAGAATCTCTAGCCTGACCAAATCCTCACTGTTCTGATGCTGGATTTTCTTGCTGATCACACAAGCATCCCTCGTTGAATCCCGCTAAGCTCTTGGCTTCAGTGAAATCATGTGGCAGGGAGTTCTCCTGGCTAACAAGGTTTAAAGTGTGTGTGTGTTTCCTGTGCACAAGTGCATTCCTTCTGCTGAAATGGGCCAGTAAATGCCAGGCCTGCTGGAGGAGGGATGGCTGTCCAGAGGTGGAGGCTGATTAGGAGCTTCCTGGCTCTTTTGCAAATGTTGGTCATTTCGTGCTGCGCTTGCATCCCGCTGGGTTACACCCTCCCCTGCCAGCGCAGCCTGGCCATCATTAGCACGGCCCATCTGTCTGCCTGCAAACTCGCCTGCCTGCTTCCCAGCACGTTTCTCTCTCCCTCCTCTTGCAGGAGCTGCTCTGTTACAAGTACTGGAGCTCAGGAGCTACCGGTGCTGGCGCAGCTGAGGCCGAAGGCTTGTCGCTGCCCGCTGGGGAGTTCCAGCTGCTCTGGAAGCGGAGCTTCCCCAGCCCCCTGCTGTCCATGGAGTACGCAGACCTGACCTGTGATGGGCTCTGCGAGCTGGCCGTGGTGTGTCTGAAGGGGCTGCATGTTCTGCAGGTGAGTCAGCCCTTCTGAGAAGGCCAAGCAGATCTCAGTAGCCCTCCGACTTTAGCTGTCCCAGTGTCCTGGCCAATGATAATGACCTTCTCTCTGGCTGAAAACACTCCTGTTGGACACAGGGTTCTGCTTCACTTCCTGTCCTAAACTGGTGCGTGGGCTGCTATGTGGATGTTAAACAGCTGCCGCATCCCAGCCTGGAGGTGGCTGCATGTCAGTGGTTGGTGAGCAGTCCCTATACAAACAGCTGCCGCATCATAGCTGGCAGTGGCTGCATGTCAGTGGTTGGTGAGCAGTCCCTGTACAAACAGCTGCCGCATCCCAGCCTGGAGGTGGCTGCATGCCTCTGGCAGGTGAAGTGATCCTTGCATATGTGGCTTAAATCCTTTGCAGTCTTTGGGGATGAAATATGCTGCAAGAAATGTGAGAGTATTATTTTAAAGTTAGATTTCTGATGTATCCTTGTGGTCTCTGTTTCTGGGGATCGGGTCCCCTGCTCCTTGTGGTCCTGAGATGTTCCACCCTGAGGGAGGCTTCCCGTCTCGCTGGCCGATCGAGAGTCTCCCAGAATTCCCAGGGCTGATAAGACCCATGCTGCAGAACCCTGGGGATGCCAGGCACGGCTGGGGAGGAGGGATGTAGGAAGCTGGCTTTGTTTCACCTCTGCAAACTGTCGGGCCATCTAGTCGGGTGTTGCTGCCTCTTCCTGTACTGGCTCTGGCCACTGGTTCATCCAGTCGGCTGGTGCAGCCTTCAGCAGTGCCCAGTGCCAGGTACAGAAGATGATTTAAAAAAAAAAACTTTCCCCACTTCTACTAGTGTCACAGGCCAGCGATATGGGAGGACGGGGGATTCCTTGCTGGGATCCGCTCATGCACTAGATTTGTCTCTTCCTGTCTTAGCTGCAAAAGTTACTGGTGATGGAAGCGTCGCAATAACTGATCCTCTGATCTGTTGCGCTACGAACACCTCTGCCTGCGCGTGCCCACCACGCGAAGGAGTATTTCCTTTTATCACGTCTAGATTCCCAGGGCCGTACCTTGCTGGGGATCTGCCGGCGCTTGTATGGGCCGCGGGTAACAGGGAGCTCAGAGATCATGGCTCCGTTGAGTCCCTCCTCCGCTCTGCTCTTTGCCTATTAACGATTCATTTCAAATAGAAACGTGGGCCCCAGGCCAGCCCCTGCCTGCCCTGGGCCAGCCCCTGCGTGCCAGGGAACATAGAAGGGCAGCAAACAGTGGGGTAAAAGCTCCATTTCCAGGTGGTGGCGAATGTCCCCAGCACGGTGCTGCAGAGCACGGCCTGAATGTTGCATGCAGCAATGGGGAGCTTATATCCAAGAGGAGCAGCCCGGGATCAGGAGGGCCGCCCTAGCCCCGTTGTCCTTGTACTGGCGGTTTTGTCCTCTCGGAGAATCTTCCCGGAGAGCCGCAGTCTTGTAAACAGAGGCAGGACTTCCTGCCCTTGCCAACTGTAGGAAGGAAAAGGGAGACTGTCTCTAGGGCTGAGAAAAGGTAAACGTCTGAGTTGCGCTAGTCCGGCTCCCCATAGTACAGCCCCAAGCGCTGCCCGTAAACCCGGCTGTCACAAGGGAAAGGTCTCCAGGCGTGAGTCCCGCACTTTGACATCGGGGTACAGCCAGACGACTCTGCACCGTGTGTTCTGTGCACGACGCACCCCAGGCCGCTTGCCAGAGTTAGCCACGAGCCAGGATTCAGAACAGCTAGCAGAGAAAGAAAGAGCAGATCCGCTCAGTGGCGACTGATTATCGTTCTGCCAGCGCCTAGGAACCCATTGTGCTGGGAGAGGCGCGCAGAAGGCTCATGTGATGGAGAGAGACAGGCAGGCAGGAGCTGCAGAGGAGAAGATTCTTGCACGGATGTGTGTGCAGGGTTAGCAGAAGTGAGCGCTAGGCCAGTCGAGCGGCGGGAGGCCAGGCCTGTCGGGGCGGCTGAAGCGAGTTCCGGCAGGTGGGCGATCTGAGCTGGCTCCTGAAATGAAGGGGGGATTATCGATAGCCGTAACCTCTCTGGGCCCGTCCCGCTCACCAGCTCACTGCTTCTCCCGCTTCTCCTCCCACACAGCACAGCCTGAAGCAGACAGCTCAGTTCCTTCTGGAGAGGCTTCGCCAGGAGGTGGCACGGCGGGCAAGCCACAGCCGCGTCTCCCAGCAGGTGCGAGATGCTAATGCGGATGGGGAAGCAGCAGAGGTATAGCTGGGCACGGCCTGCGCTCCCCACATCACAGCTGATTTCTGGCCAGCCTGGTTGCAGAAGCCTGCTCTCCACAGGGGCTCCGGGAGGGGCTGGCAGGCAGAGGGGCCCTGAACAGCCAGGGGAGCATTGATGGCAGCGGCAGGGAGAGATCAGGACATGACGGAGGATCCAGCCCTAACGGCTCTTCATCTGCAAGAGTGGAGCAGCCAACCAGGAAGCCGTGCTGTAGCCTTCCTGACTTGGACGTGTGCACTCCCCTCCTGCTGCGGAACATCGGACTCCTCCGGTCGCTTTGCCCGCTCTGTGCCAGCCAGGCAGGGGCCAGCCCGTGGCACAAGAGGCCCTGGAATTGTGACACCAAGGGCCACAGCTGACTTGGAGGGACGTTTACATTAACCCCCACACCCCTCCCGTCCAGTAAAAGTTCCAGTGCCCCCAGTGTCTTGCTGCCGTCTCTGTCTGCCCTGGAAAGGGGGTGTGGAGCTAGGTGGAGGTCCCTGCTGGAGGGGCTGCAGGCTACATTTGGGGCCCTCCTGTTATAAATTGCAAGTGACCCTTTGATGGGGGAGCTCCTGGGCCAGAGAAGGGGAAGCGGTCTGCGAGTGGGAAGCCATTTCTGGGAGCCCCTTGGGCTAGCAGGCAAAGGCCAGGGAGAGCCAGCGGCTGGGAGCTGGAGCCAGACAAGAGGAGACTAGAAATGGGGTCGTGTTTAGCAGCGAGGGTCTTTAACCCCTGGAAGAACCAACCCAGGGGGCCCCGGATTCACCATCACCTGCCGTCTTTGAGTCAAGCGGGTTCTGGAGTAGCCCTGCGAATGGAGCAGGGGCGCAACCCCCCGAACTAGCAGGAGGATGGACCCTGGTCAGTTTCTGAAGGGGGGGCCTGTGATAGCAGGGGTGGGACTCAGTGACCCAGGAGGTCCCGTCCAGTCCAATGTTCCCATTTAATTTCTGTCTGAAAGCTTGTGCCCAGCCTGAGCATCGGCTGGATGCAGGAATCGCTAGGGGAGGTGCTCTGCGGGGGTCAGGCTGGACGATCAAAATGGGCCCTTCTGGTTTCCTCTAGTTATGCTTCTCCTCGTCTTACAGCTTATGGGGAAACTGAGGCACAGCATGTGGCAGCGACCTGCCTGGGGTCACCCAGTGAGTTGGGGGAGAGGGGGAGAGCAGGGAGCAGCTCCCCAGGAGGCCTGGCTCACCGCCTGACAGCCTGCCATGCCACAGGTGCCAGGGACAGGCAGCCCCATGTACCCCTGCCAGACAAGAAATCACCTTTAATATTAGACACCAGCTTGTGACAAGCGTCAGGGTGTGTCAGTTCCAAAGGCTGCAGGGAGGGAATATCTGGCTGATTTCCTGCATGATGCACCCGGGAGTGCTGCCTTCTGCGCTGCAGCCAGGAGGGAGCAGCTGGGAGAGTCGGCAGCGGTTCCTGCTGGACCGAGCTGGATTATTGGGAGTCTGGATCTTTCTAAGCTGGGTCCCTCTGAATCGCCTCTGTGGGGTTTTTGGGGCTGCAGTGGTTGGCGAAGGCTGGAAGCAGCTAGGGGCAGACATGCGAGCCAGGATTCTCTAGCTGCCCAGCCTGAGGCAGTGGGGCCTAATGAATGGGGGGAAGGGGGACGTTTTGTTTTAGGCGCAGACATCAGGATATGTAGCTTTTATTCCGAGCGCTGCCGTGAACTCACTCAGTGGGATGGGGAGTTGTCACCCAGGAGGCCGGGCGTCTGCAGGGCTGAATTTGCTAACGCTTGTTAAACGCTGAGAGATCCTCTGCTGTAAGGAGCTACGCAAGTGTCGGGTTGTTAGACAGGAGGCACCTGTGGAGCCATTTCTCTGTCCTGCGCTCAGAATGTGACTCACCTCTTTGTGCCACATCTCATTACTTCAGTTCTGTGCAGCACGGCTTCTAGGGAGCACTCCTCTCATAACCCCCAGCCGTTCTCAGGCGGATCACAGAGCGCTCGACAAAACAGCACAGCTGCATTACCCCGTTTTACAGATGGGGAAACTGAGGCACGGGGCGGGGAAGTGACGTGCCAAGCACGCCTGAGGGCAGAGCTCTCAGCACTAGACCACAGTATCACTTCGTACACGACGAATAAAACAGCAACGTCCAGGGAGGTGGGACTAGTGATCTCGGCAAAACCCAGCATCTCTGAGCTCTGGCCATTTGCAGCCATCTCAGCCACCGTGCTGTGGGAAAGGCTGCTTCTACTGCTCAGCAGGATTTCTCTGGCCCTCGCGCTGATTTCTGTGGGCGGCTGTCACTGGGGTGTGTGTGAGTGAAACACCACGATGTAGCAGAGCTGTTATCTCAGCCTCCCTCCCTTAATAGACTGAATCCTCCTTTTTCCTGTCTCCCTTCCCGTCCTCCCTCTCCCTCCCCAGCCCCAGCGTACACGCTCTCTCTTTCCTTCTCGTGCCTCCAAGTCTTTAAAAAGAGCTGCCAGGTAGGCCCCACCTCTCGTTTTTCCCGTGGTGGGTTGGCAGCTGGTGGGGTGTGATGGGATGGCAGGTAGGTGTGGGGGCGGAGAGGGGATGGGATAGCAGGGGGTGTGTGTAGGAGAGAGCGTGGGTATTTATTGCAGTGGTCGGCAACCTTTCAGCAGTGGGGTGCCGAGTCTTCATTGATTCACTCTGATTTAAGGTTTCGCGTGTCAGCAATACATGGTAGTGTTTTTGGTCTCTTTTTATAAGTCTGTAATATAGAACTAAACTATTATTGTCTGTAAAGTAAATAAGGGTTTTAAAATGTTTAAGAAGCTTCATTTAAAATCAAAATAAAATGCAGAGCCTCCCCCCCACCCCCGGACCGGTGGCCAGGACCTGGGCAGTGTGAGTACCACTGAAAATCAACTCCTATGCTGCCTTTGGCACAAGTGCCATAGGTTGCCTACCCCTGATTTACTGCTTTAACATCAGGATGAATTCTGGTGCAGGCCAGAGCAGGCTGAGTAGTGGACTGGAAAATCTGGTTCTGTTCTTTGCCTTTGCTGCGGGTGCCCATGCCCCATCTCGATGCCTTTTCTTTTCCCTCTTTGCCTGGCTTACAGTGGAAGCCTTTTGGGGCAGGGACTCCCTGTGTGAGCTTGGGTAAGTCATTTAGCCTCTCTGGGCCTCAGTCTCCCCATCTGTGAAATGGGGTGAATCACCCCTCCTTTCTTCTCCCCTGAGATAGTCTCGTCTAGCTGGACTGCAAGTTTCATAGGCCAAGGACTGTGTCTCATACAGCGGCCTGGCCTTCGTTAGAATAACTATCAGCCATGTACGAGTTGCTCTCAGTCAGTGACTCTTACCAGCACTGAATTCTCTTGCTTCCCACTCCACCCCCCCTGTTCTCATCTCAGCAGCCAAGTTGGAAGAGTTTTGTGTATTTTAATCTGAGTTCTGTAGTGCACCTGGAAAACGAAAGGCAGCCGCTGTTAGGAACTGGCGAAAGATCTTAATTTCCTCTCTCCATAGGCAACCGTGCAGGAAGTTAGCAAGATGCCTGTATAGAAAACTGCGCTAAAAATAAATCAAGCAGGGTGGTGTTTAAATGGAATTTCTCTCCCAGCTGGTTTCGTACAGTCACATGGAAATGGGCCTGTTCTTTTAAGGAGATTTGTCCCCTTAAGCTTTCCTGGATGGACCCATTACCCAAGAGGATTTTTTCTTTTAAATGGGAAGGTTTCAGTTTAATCACCCCTCTCACCGTTGGTGGGTAATAAATATGCAGTTTGCTCAGAGCCGATTGGCTCTGGCATTCTTCTCCCTGCTCCCCTGCTTGACCCATGCAGTGCCTGGAACCAATGAACTCTGGGCACTTTGCATATTCATGAGGGGGTTTGTTGTGTGGCCAGGAAACCAAAGGAAGTTGGGGGTTTGGGAGCATTTCCCCCCAACAACCTCTAGAAGTGGCCTCTGCTGTTGTTCCCCCACCCCCACCCGCTGCAGAGAGCGACAGCAAAGCCAGCGATCAGAGGCAGGGTGGGGATGGAGACAAGTCACCAGCTATTCAAGCAAATGTAGAGAAGGGAAGGTGGTGACACCTTTGGAAATTTCACCCCCTCCCTAGGTGCATTTGAACATCCCAGCCCTAAATAATTTCTGTGGTGCTCCAGGGTTATAAGCAGTGTGGCCTAGCCGGTAAAGCACTGGACTGGGAGACCTGGGTTCTACTCCTACTTGGGCAAGTCCCGTTCCCTCTCTGTGCCTCAGTTTCCCTTCCCGATGCTTCATCTATTTACACAGAGAGTTCCTCAAGGGGGGCTGTCTCATGCCACCTGTGTGCAGCGCCAGGCCGCGTGGGGCCCTGATCTCGGCGGGAGTGTTCAGGTGCCAGTGGGTTTGGAGATAGCCACACAGAGGGCAAATGCATGAACTAGTCCCCACCCCCCGCCCCAGGCTTGTCTTAGGGCATGGGGGGGTCTTTGCTTTGAATGCAGAGCCTTGCCTCAGTGGGGCTAGAGCTGGGGTGCTGCCCGGGGAGATGGGTTCTCTCCTGCCCCTCATGGCCTGGCTAGGGACACTGGCAAACTTGAATTGGAATTGTCCCCAGCTCCAGGGGAAGGGGGGTTTGCTGGGTGCCTTGGAGCTTGGGCGCTGGGGAGCTCCCTGCTCTGCTGCGGGGGTGGGGGGGGGGGAGCTGGGAGCTGCCAGCTGCCCTGTACTGGCCGTGGCGGGGGGAGCTGCCCTTTACTGGCGGGGTGTGGGTCTGGGAGCTGTCCCGCACTGGCGGGGTGGGGGGGAGCTGGGAGCTGTCCCGCACAGGCTGGGGGGTGTGTGGAGCTGTCTCGCACTGGATGGGGGGGTCTGGGAGCTGTCCCGCACTGGCGGGGGGGGGGAGCTGGGAGCTGTCCCGCACTGGCGGGGTGGGGGGGAGCGGGGAGCTGTCCTGCACTGGCGGGGTGTGGGTCTGGGAGCTGTCCCGCACTGGCGGGGTGGGGGGGAGCTGGGAGCTGTCCTGCACAGGCTGGGTGGGGGGGGGGAGCTGTCTCGCACTGGGTGGGGGGGGGAGCTGGGAGCTGTCCCGCACAGGCCGGGTGGGGGGAGCTGGGAGCTGTCCCGCACTGGGTGGGGGGGGGGAGCTGGGAGCTGTCCCGCACAGGCCGGGTGGGGGGGGAGCTGGGAGCTGTCCCGCACTGGCGGGGGTGGGGGGGGGAGCTGGGAGCTGTCCCGCACTGGGTGGGGGGGGAGGGAGCTGGGAGCTGTCCCGCGCTGGTGGGGTGGGGGGGAGCTGGGAGCTGTCCCGCACTGGCGGGGGGGGGGAGGGGAGCTGGGAGCTGTCCCGCACTGGCGGGGGGGGGGGGAGGGGAGCTGGGAGCTGTCCCGCACAGGCTGGGCGGGTGAGGGGGGGAGCTGGGAGCTGTCCCGGCTGGTGGGGTGGGGGGGAGCTGGGAGCTGTCCCGCACTGGGTGGGGGGGGGGAGCTGGGAGCTGTCCCGCGCTGGTGGGGTGGGGGGGAGCTGGGAGCTGTCCCGCACAGGCCGGGCGGGTGAGGGGGGGAGCTGGGAGCTGTCCCGGCTGGTGGGGTGGGGGGGAGCTGGGAGCTGTCCCGCACTGGGTGGGGGGGGGGGAGCTGGGAGCTGTCCCGCGCTGGTGGGGTGGGGGGGAGCTGGGAGCTGTCCCGCACAGGCTGGGTGTGGGGGGGGAGCTGTCTCGCACTGGGTGGGGGGGGAGCTGGGAGCTGTCCCGCACAGGCTGGGTGGGGGGGGGGAGCTGTCTCGCACTGGGTGGGGGGGGGGGAGCTGGGAGCTGTCCCGCGCTGGTGGGGTGGGGGGGAGCTGGGAGCTGTCCCGCACAGGCCGGGCGGGTGAGGGGGGGAGCTGGGAGCTGTCCCGGCTGGTGGGGTGGGGGGGAGCTGGGAGCTGTCCCGCACAGGCTGGGTGGGGGGGGAGCTGTCTCGCACTGGGTCGGGGGGGGGGAGCTGGGAGCTGTCCCGCGCTGGTGGGGTGGGGGGGAGCTGGGAGCTGTCCCGCGCAGGCTGGGTGGGGGGGGGAGCTGTCTCGCACTGGGTGTGGGGGGGAGCTGGGAGCTGTCCCGCGCTGGTGGGGTGGGGGGGAGCTGGGAGCTGTCCCGCGCAGGCTGGGTGGGGGGGGGAGCTGTCTCGCACTGGGTGGGGGGGGGAGCTGGGAGCTGTCCCGCACAGGCCGGGCGGGGGGGGGGGGAGCTGGGAGCTGTCCCGGCTGGTGGGGTAGGGGGGAGCTGGGAGCTGTCCCGCACAGGCCGGGCGGGGGGGGGGGAGCTGGGAGCTGTCCCGCACAGGCTGGGTGGGGGGGGGGGAGCTGGGAGCTGTCCCGCACAGGCTGGGGGGGGGGGAGCTGGGAGCTGTCCCGCACAGGCCGGGCGGGTGAGGGGGGGAGCTGGGAGCTGTCCCGCACAGGCCGGGCGGGTGAGGGGGGGAGCTGGGAGCTGTCCCGCACTGGCGGGGTGGGGGGGAGCTGGGAGCTGTCCCGCACAGGCTGGGTGGGGGGGGAGCTGTCTCGCACTGGCTGGGGGGGGAGCTGGGAGCTGTCCCGCACAGGCTGGGTGGGGGGGGGGAGCTGGGAGCTGTCCCGCACAGGCTGGGTGGGGGCGGAGCTGGGAGCTGTCCCGCACTGGCTGGGTGGGGGCGGAGCTGGGAGCTGTCCCGCACAGGCTGGGTGGGGGGGGGGGAGCTGTCCCGCACTGGGTGTGGGGGGGGGAGCTGGGAGCTGTCCCGCACAGGCTGGGTGGGGGGGGGGAGCTGTCTCGCACTGGCTGGGGGGGGAGCTGGGAGCTGTCCCGCACAGGCTGGGTGGGGGGGGGGGAGCTGGGAGCTGTCCCGCACAGGCTGGGTGGGGGCGGAGCTGGGAGCTGTCCCGCACAGGCTGGGTGGGGGGGGGGGAGCTGGGAGCTGTCCCGCACTGGCTGGGTGGGGGCGGAGCTGGGAGCTGTCCCGCACTGGCTGGGTGGGGGCGGAGCTGGGAGCTGTCCCGCACAGGCTGGGTGGGGGGGGGGAGCTGTTCCGCACTGGGTGTGGGGGGGGGAGCTGGGAGCTGTCCCGCACAGGCCGGGCGGGGGGGGGGGAGCTGGGAGCTGTCCCGGCTGGTGAGGTGCTGAATTCTCGGGAGCTCCGGGCCTCCTCTCTGCCCAGATCCCCTTTCCCCGGGACTGGGAGCCGCGCCCTGGGTGCTGGGCATCGCCCCCCCTCCGCTGGCCGCCCAGCCCCCCCGCTCGCCCCAGGCCCCGCTTTCCCCAGGATCCGCCCCGCGCTCCGCCCCCCCCCCCCTGGGCGGGCTCCGGGCGGCTGCAGGGGCGGGAGCTGGGCGGGGGCGGGGGGGCGCTTCTCCCGGAGCGAGCCGGCAGCTGGCTCGGCCCCCCCGCCCCGCCCCGCCCCGCCCCGCGCAGCCCGCAGCCGGCGAGATGGAGGAGTGAGCTGGTGCCGCCGGAGCTCGCGGTCAGCCCCAGGCTGGAGAGAGGAGCAGCCCCCCAGGTATGCGGGGGGGGGCGCTGGTGGCTGGGGGGGCTGGCAGGTTTTCCCTGTATGGGGGGCTGGGGCCTGGGGGGGCAGCTGCCCCTTGTGTCTCTGCCTGCGCTGATCGCTTGCTTGCCCTGGCTCCCCGTTACCTTGGCATCTCCGCTCCTTCCCCCACCGCTCCCCCCATTCGGGGGGTGTCTCCTGACAGTCACGGGGGCCGGATTCTGCAGCTGGCACAAAGGGAGCTGACGCCACCTGAGAACCTGCCCAACCCCCCGGCTTGTGCCATGTTAGATTTGCGACCGATGCCTCGGCAGAAAACAATGCCCCTCTCCCCCGGCTTGGGATGGATCCTGCCACGGTTCCTCCCGACCCTTTAATGATCAGAATCAATTTTTTAAAATTTCCCTGTAAACTTCCATTGTCTTCCCCTGCTCCTGGATCCACCCGGTGCCTTTACCCGCCTGCTCCATGTCCAGCCTGTGCCCTGCTCCGAAGGGAGCCACCCAGTGCCAGTGGCCCATTCGCCAGGGGGATGGCAGCGCCCACGTTGGGTTGGGAAATGAATGTTTTCATGCCTGTCGCTGTCCCGGAGAAGGGGCCCCTGTGTTTGGAACAGGGGCGCTATGACTGTGGCAGACCAGCGTGGCAGACACGCGGCGTTCCCATTATTTACGAGGACAGGTGTTCTGCCAGAAGCAGCTTTATTTTCCAGGCAGTGAAACGCGCTTTTGATATGGCATGAGCCAAATCCTCTGGGCCAAATCCTCTGGGCCAAATCAGCTGGCCTAAAGCAGCGCCATCCGTTTCAGTGGGGCCGGACTGAACTGGGCCAGAGAGGGATTTAGAGCTGAAAACGTTGCTGAAGAGACCAGCTGGGTTTCCCTGCCCTGCAGCGACGCATGCTTTAGAAATTCAGGTTGTAATAAATAGGATGATGATTAAAGTGCTGAGTGTGTGGTAGGCAGCAGACCTGACCCTCCAGTGGTTACTCTCCAAAAGATAGAAACCAAGATGCACTGGGACAACCCAGCAGGTGAAATAACTTTGAATTATTTCCTACTGGCTAGTTCCCCAGCAGGTGTCAATTGGTGTCACGCCAGGGAGTCTGTGGGACCAGATCTGCAGCTGGCGTTAATCAGCATCACTCCATTGGAGTCAGTGGTGCCAGACCCCCAGCTGGTGTGAAAAGGATCTGACTCCATTAGCGTCAATCGTGTCAGATCCCCATTGGGTGTGACTTGGTGTCACGCCACTGGTGTCAATGGGACCAGATCCCGGGCCGATGTCAGTCAGCGTCATGCTGGTTTCAGTGGCACCGCTGTGCTGATTTGTGCTAGCAGAGGATCTGACCCCGTGGTATCATTTACTCTGTGGGAAGATAGTGGGTGGTGACATTTCACAGCATGGTAGAAGTTAGGCTGCCTGAAAACTGGGTTTTACCTTAGGAAGCCACCATCAACCTGGACTAAGAATGCAGTTACATTGTCTCCAAACATTGTCCCGGAGTGTGCGGGACTTGGATGAGATTCTCCTTTGGTAACACGGCAGGAGCAGGCTGAAATCCCCTTTTCAAGGCTGTTTCTTCCATGGCATGCGGGCTCGCTCTGTCTGTACAGCACCTGGCACGATGGGGCCCTGATCCCGGCTGGGGCCGGTGCGTGCTACTGGAGATGGCAGCACATCTAGCTTGAGCCTGTGTATTTATTTGAAATGGCCTTGACTCTCTCTGAAAGTACATCCACATCACTAGGTAAAAAGTATTACCCACCTTAGCACAGAGAGTTGCCTGGAATTGAAACAGAAGCATATTCCTCCTCCCCTCCAAAGCCTGGGGAGAGAGACCAGCTTTTTCCCACGCCCTGGAGACCGGAGAGGAAGGAGCTGGAAGTGCGTTGGAGGGGCACCCTGTACCCGTCACTCGGTCGTGACAGCTAAAGGGCTTTTTCACTCATGTAGGGGCTTATGGTTTAGAGCCATTGGCCAAATCATGGGGTAAATTGGCTCAGCTGTGTTGACTTCAGCAGCGTGGCACTGATTTACAACCGCTGGGGGTCTGGCCCCATTGACCTCAATAAAGCAACAGCTGATTAACATCATGGGTTAGAAGCCACAGATAGGGTCCAACGGATCCATTGCTGCCGAGGGAGCGATGCCACTTTATGCCACTGGGGGATCTGGCCCCCACTGACACAAGTGGGCTTACAACAGCGATGCATTTGGTCCCTTGAGGTAAAGATTGTGGGAAACTTCTCTCGACGGTCCCCCTACCAGCGAACCTTCACTGCTCAGCATGCTGCATGTGGATCTGTACAGCTGGAATCGGGGCAAATGTGCTTTGGAGAGTAGGAGCCTTTTCTGTGCAATTGCATGTAGTGATTCGAGCTGTCTCCAGAAGAAATCAACCCACCATCTTCCCCCTGTGTCCCCCAAAGTATGGTAGCAAATCTGTGGCCACTGACATCCCACGGCCTGTTGAAAAGCCCAGTGCCAGCGGGAACAGGGCACTCATGCTTCAGCTCTAAAAGCCCCGGCCCCACCACCTGAGCCCAAGGAGACTGGTTTGGGGTGTTGTTAGCAGCATGGGGTTTGTGGTGCACATCTGAGCTGTCCTGCTTCCTGTGGTGCTGTGTATGTGAATCTTCACGTACACGATATAATAGTGTCGAGAACTGGATTTATGGATGTGTGTGTATTATAAAGAACTGGATTTATGTACGTGTGTAATATAATGACCTGGGTTCACGTGCGTGGTAAAGCCCTGAATTCTGTGCGCCTGTAATATGTGTGACTCGCACACACAGCCAGTTCCTTGCAACGTTTTCATACTTGGATTTCATCGGCAGCTAATGTTTCATCAGCCACTTAGCCAGCGCCTGTTTTGCTGATTGGCATCTGGCTTGCTCTGTGTCGGGAACAGTGTTATCTTGAGTTAGTGGAACCAGGAAAGGAATCGGATGCTGCTGCTGGGTGAAATCCATCCGCTGGCTTCTCTGGAGTTACGCCAGGGATGGATTTGGGACCAGGGGGTCCTCTGCAGCGGAACAGACAATGTCGGGGTTTGGACGTGTGCTTTAGTGACTCACGGTGGGACACTGGGCATGGATTTGATCTGAGTATGCGATGCAATGTGATTTGGGGGTGTGGAGGCGTTGGCCCCTTCCCTGGGGTAACTGTCCCCTGTAATACCCTGCTCACTTGCGATGTCCTCGTTGGCCTGTGCATGTTGGAGACAAACTGGAGGTGCTCGGAGGACAGAGCCCAGGGTGGCTAAGGGGCGAGGGCGGGGAATTAAAGGAGCTAAGTGTTCATTGTCACGGACTCACAGATTGTGCCCACTCATGGCCCCGTGCGGCCCATGGGGGGTGCCCCTTTCAGTGAGACATCCCTGTTCCTGGGGGTCCACTCTCGCTCGGGGTCAGGCCCTTCCACCTCCCGGAACTGCACCTCTCTGAGCCTTAGCACGTCTGTCTCTGCTGTGGGCCCCCCCAGGGAGTCCCCTCGCTCTGGATCCCCAGGGCCTCCGCCCCCCAAAGGGATTGATGCCCCATCCCCCCGCCCTGTTCTCTAGACCGGAGCGACTCTCAGCCAGCGTAACACAGGAGGGTTTATTGAGCATTGAACCCAGCACAGGAAACTCTCAGGGGCTCAGGCCTGGCCTCCCTCAGCCCAGCACATCCCAGTCTCCCTTGCATCCAGGGGGGCTCTGCCTGCTCCCCCTCTCGAGCCCCGAGCCCCCCTGCTTCCCAGCTGGGCCTCTGATATCCCTGGCCCCAGGCCCTGCCTCTGTCCATTGTCCTCTCTCCAGGTAAACAGGGTCGCCTGGGCCTCCTCTCCTCTCCGCCCTCCTCTGGCTGGAACCGGCTGGTCAGGTCACCGGGGTCCTCTCCCCGCAGCCCATTGTCCCCCACTGGCCAGAACCGGCTGTGACTCCTGAGCTGGGCCTGTGGGTCGCCAGGTCACCAGTCTCTGGGGTCTCCATCCTCCAGGCCATCGACCGGGGTCCCGGGTCCCTCTCCAGTCCCTGTGTCCCAACAAACTCCCTCTCCCCTCCCCTCGTTAAACCAGTAACACCCGGGGACACTGAGTCCCACCCCCTCTGCATGCAACCCACTGGGAAACCACGAAAAAATAAAGCAGTCCCCCACTTGGTCACATTCAGCATTCGAGTGTGTTGTGAGGGACCTGATTCTCAGTGGCAGGTTTTGTCTACACAGGGAAAGCGACTGGACTAGCCGTGGTGAAATAGGCCATTCTGCAATAGCTCCCCCATGTGGCCACTCTGTTCCCCCGAGGATCGCCCAGTCCACTTTGGAAGCACATGAATTAATCCAGACTAGGTCATCCACAGGGAGAGCTGCTCTGGAATAGCCAGCCCTGGCGGTGTCTGCATGTGGGCAAGTCCTTCTCTGCCAGAGCGTTTTAGCGGAGACGCCAGGCCTTAGAGTGATGGTTGGTGCTACCAGGAATCCATAGAGCGGGTGTCAGAGAAAACCTCTCCCACTGCGGGTGGAAAATCCACGCTCCGAGAGATTTATCTCAGGCCAGAGTGACCACTGGGATCATATAGTCTAACCTCCTGTATCACTGACCTTGGAAAATTAGATTTTTATTGGTGTCCGTAAGCATCGATTTCACTATCTCACACAAACCGAGGAAAACTCTTTCCATCCATGATCATAGAAATGTATGGAAAAATGCTGCCTGAGAACTTATCTGAGTTTGACTGAAGGAGATTCACTTTGGATGTGTTGGTGATTTGTGTTTTAACGGTTATAAAGCTCTTTACTTTTTGAATCTCAGCATCTACTGCCATTAAATAATTGTCTGATTTCCCCCTCCAGCCTGCATAGTTTCCTGTAACTGTGAGCGTTTAGAGAGAGAGAAATCTAAAAACAACCCTCTAAATCCATAGTTTTGCACAACTGTGAAAATTTAAATTGATAAAAACAGAAAAATGTTTAGAAATAAACATCTGTATCCTCTGCCAAAATTACAAAGAAAAAAATGGGATTCTGCCGGGCCTAGACAGAACACAGGCCCTGTGACTTCCCCGCGTTCGTTCCTGTTTGAACCAGAGCAGAGCTGTGAGGAAATCAGCCCGTCTTGATTTAATCAGGCCCAGTGAGGAAGAAGTGGATTCTCCCTCAGCCTTCGGTAGGTTGTTCCACAGCTTACGTATCCTCACTGCTAACCGTTTGCACTGATTTCCAGTCTGAATTCAGCTACTTTCAGCTTCCAGCCATTGGATCCTTCCCCTGGTAGACGGAAGAGCCCTCGGTTATCACATCTCTGTTCCCCGTCTAGGTACTTACAGCCAGGGATAAGTCACCTCTTAACCTTCATAAACCAGCACTGGCCCAAGGGCTGTAGGGAAAGGTTCCTGTACTGACCGGTCATTATATGAACCCTCGTTAGCCTCGAGCCCTGAGGTCAGGCTGTAATTGGGCCCGCAGCGAGGCAGGAGCATGCTTTGAAAGAGGCACTGTCAAGATCAAACTATTTCCTCCCCTGTGCCCCTGGCTGCAGTGGTGGGACTCTTTGTCCCCCAGCGTGGCTCTGCTGCAGCCTAGGAGCTGTGGGAGCTGGATCTGTCAGCTCAGCCTCTCGTGCTTTGAGATTCGGGGGTGGTGGGTGCAGTCCCTCTCGCTGACGACCCATCCCCACATCTTGGAGTGAGCTTTGCCTCCCTGTATCTTCTCCCCCTCCTCCCTGAGCACGGGGATTCTCCTCTGCTTCCTCTCCTGCATGGCTCCTGCTTCCATCGGTGCCAGCTCTTGCTGGGGGCCCCGATCTGCCCCCGCTCCCTGCTGCATAGCCCCTTAGACCAGTGCGCAGTGAGGGTGGAACACGATTGCTCCTGTCCCAAGGGGGCTGGTGCAGATCATTCCACAAGGTGCAGAACTGCTCCCAACGGGCTTCGTAGCTTAGGAAGCCAGCCAGGACCACTGGATCGTCCAGGCTGCCCTGCATAGCACAGCCAGGGAATTTCGCTCAGTTACCTCGGCAGCCAGCCCGGTAACCCAAGCGAGCAGGGCTGGGCAGGGGGAAGGGGTGGCAGGTGTAGGTCGGGTTCCAGTCCCTGGCCCCGGCTGTATCTAGTGCAGCTGGCTTTTGTGCGTTAATCCCAGTTCCTCCCCTGTTTTCCTTTAATCACACCTAGGTTAGCACTGCAGCCGGTCTCTTTTCAACAGAGGCTGCCCTGGCACAGTAATACTCCCTCGGCTCAAAGCTGAGTTCCTCCCCCCCCAGCTGTGGCCCCCTCCAGCGGGCAAGGATCCGGCCCTGCTTTGCCCACGCGCCTCTTGAAACCCACCAGGGAAGGGAGAAGCAGACGGCGCACGAGGCCAAATTTGGCTTTCATTTACCCCTCCCACCCGTCATGGAATTTAGCCCCATTAATCCCACCTAGCTCAGTCCCCACCCAGGGCAGAGTTGCTCCTTGGGACTTGGAGAAATGCGGTCAGGTCAGCCAGTACCGGCCTGGTGGCCTCACACAGGTCGAATTGCCACCAAAGACCAAGAGCGTTTGTCCAGAGCAAATACCCAGGGTTAGGCCCTTGGGGAAAGGACTCGACATGTGGCCCTGGTTTGGCGCCCAGCTGTCCGATCCAAAGAGGCTAAAGGTTTCCCAGCCTAAGCCTTCGCCCCAGCCCAGCCTCCCCCAGGCTAACCGGAGGCTGCTCTGGAGACTGAGCTCCAACTCAGCTTTCCACCGGGACGGTCACGGCGGTCGGCAGTTGTGCCCCGATCAGGAGGAGCTGAAGGATCCACCGGTGATCTGATGGTGTTTGAGCCGAAGCAGAGCTAGTCAAGGGGACAACGCTCTCTCTCTCTCTCTCCTCGGGTGCTGAGGAACCGTTTGTGGGACTGTGAATAATGGACTGAGCACTGGCTGATTTTCAGAGCGCCCGGGCTCCGAAAAGGGCTTATTTCGTTACTGAATTGGGGATATCGCCCCAAACCCTCCCTTGCTTTAACTCCTAGACAACACTCCCAGACCTGATGCTAAAACCCAGGAGCCCCCTGCTCTAACCACTAGACCTCAGTCCCTCTCGTAGCCAGAAATAGTACCAAGGGGCTTTGATTCCTGGTCCTCTGCTATAAGCAACTCCCTACAAAAGTCCAGGGCCTCTGGGCCCTGAGTCTGTGCAGAGTGAGGGGCCAAAGCTACCAGTTCCTTTGGGAGTATTTTGTCCCCAGGTAAATGGTTGCACAAGGTACAGGACAATGAAGAAGCAGGTCCCCTGCTCTGACCATTAGGACGCCTGGCCTCCTTGGAGCATCAATTGATGTACACTTGCACCCCCTGCTGGCTCGAGCAAGGAACAGCTGTCAGGGAGACATGTTTCCTCTCCCCCCTGCAAAGTGTGCATTAAAAATGTAGCTCCTACAATAAATCGCTGCAGGAACCCTCCTGGCCTCCCTCCCACTTGCTGTTGTTTTGAAACGTCTGGGGATCAAAAAGCACAACCTTGTGGTTAAGGTCCTGGGCTCCGAGAGGTCTGGGTTCCACTCCTGCCTTTGCCACACGTGACCTTGGCCAGTCGCTCCCCTCCCTCTGCACTTCAGTTTGCCTAGCTCAAACAGAGCGAATGGCCGGGGTGACTGGTGACGCAGGGGTGCCAGACTTCAAACACTTGTGGCTCGTCTACATGGGGGAAATTGAGCGGCTATGCTAATCCAGAATAACTCCTCAATGTGGACACTCCGTTCTGAACGCAGGTCCATCAGAGCTTGGTGATGGGAGCAATTACTCCAGAATCAAGTCACTCTCATTTCAGAATAGAGCATCCCCCCAGGAAGCTATTCCCCACTGGTCAAAGCTACTTCAATGGCCCATGTTCCCCCAGGATCTGAGCAGCCCTCAACCGTTACTGTATTTATGCTTCCAACCGCTTCTGAGGCAGGGAAGAGACTTGGCCAGGGTGACCCAGGAAGCAGGTGACTTGAACTCAGGCCTGTCAAGATTTGATCATGGCCTCTTTGATCTAGCAGGTCTAACGGTCCCAGGGGCCGGAAGTTGAAGAACATAAGAGTGGCCGTACTGGGTCAGACCAAAGGTCCATCCAACCCAGTATCCTGTCTACCGACAGTGGCCAATGCCAGGTGCCCCAGAGGGAGTGAACAGAACAGGGAATCACCAAGTGATCCATCCCCTGTCACCCATTCCCAGCTTCTGGCAAACAGAGGCCAGGGACACCATTCCTGCCCATCCTGGCTAATAGCCATTAATGGATCTATCCTCCATGAATTTATCTAGTTCTTTTTTGAACCCCGTTATGGTCTTGGCCTTCACAACATCCTCTGGCAAGGGGTTCCACAGGTTGACTGTGCGTTGTGTGAAAAAATACTTCCTTTGGTTTGTTTTAAACCTGCTGCCTATTGATTTCATTGGGTGACCCCTAGTTCTTGTGTTACAAGAAGAAGTAAACAACACTTCCTTATTGGCTTTGTCCACACCAGTCATGATTTTATAGACCTCTAGCATATCCCCCCTTAGTCGTCTCTTTTCCAAGTTGAGAAGTCCCAGGCTTATTAATCTCTCCTCATATGGCAGCCGTTCCATACCCCTACTCATTTTTGTTGCCCTTTTCTGAACCCTTTCCAATTCCAATCTATCTTTTTTGAGATGAAGCGACATCTGTACGCAGTATTCAAGATGTGGGCATGCCATGGATTTATATAGAGGCAACATGATATTTTGTTTCTTATTATCTCTTCCTTTCTTAGCGATTCCCAACGTTCTGTTCGCTTTTCTGACTGCCGCTGCTCACTGAGTGGATGTTTTCAGAGAACTCTCCACAATCATTCCAAGATCTCTTTCTTGAGTGATAACAGCTAATTTAGACCCCATCATTTTATAGGTATAGTTGGAAAGCTAGACAAATTCAGATGGGAAAGGTGTCCATTTTTAACAAGGAGGGGAGCTACCCACTGGAACAACTTACCCAGCATCGTGGTCGAGTCTGCAGCCCTGGGAATGTTTTAATCCAGGAACAGGGATCTTTCCCCGGCCAGGTGGGCGTGCGTAAACTGCATTCACACCGCGTGCCTCTCTGTCCGTCTCTGGTGGCTGGCGGAGGTTTACAAGTCCACGCCAGCCGTTGAGCTGTAGAAACCGGGACATTTTGGCCAGGCACTGGTGCCTCGTGCTCTTTGATCCAGCGATCCCAGCTTCACTCCCTGCAGTGACTGCTTGTCTAGGCGTGTCCTCTTGCGTCCCCGTGCGACAGGAGGCACTAGTGGCACGCAGGAACCTCACGCTGCTGCATTCCCCTGTCTGCTTCCAGGGCGACAAGGCCGGCACCTACCACCAACCTGGAGGAAAAAGAAGCCAGCAGCAGGCTGTATCACAACTGGCGCGACATGCAGGAGACACGACCCGCTCTACTCTGTAAATACACCAGCAAGTTCTACTCCGGCTTTGAGAGCACACTTTCAAACCCAATGAAACGGGAATATTCACGACTAGCTGGGCTGGTTCAGGATGTTCCATCTCCGGCAAGGTCTTTAGAGAGGAAGAGGGAGAGAGGACGATGCGTCGTGTTTGCTGTTCCTGGGGCACCGAGCGCTGCTGTCGGTCTGTCAGTATCATTCGCTCCTGACTCTTTGGCCTCTGTCCCGCAAGAGACCAGGGCTAGTCCGAGTATCTGGCTCCTGAGCGTGTGTCTTTTCACTAGTCCCTTGTGAAAATCGTGGTGTGAGAGCTTAGCAGGTCTGAGAACAAGGGTTGGATGTTTGTATGGGTAACAAGGAAATCCAGAGCCAGAACAGTAAATATTCCAAAAACCAACCCAACCCAGAGGTTTGGCAGGGCTATAAACCTCCCTGCTTCAGCGCATGGGCTGATCTCTAAAAGGATCACAGGTCAGGGGGGGACCTGCCTTGGAAGCGGGGCTGGCTATCCCATCGTTTGATTTACATGTGGCCTAGTGGTTAGAGGAGTGGATTGAGATATGGGTTCCAGCACTGGCCTGCTTGGGCGAGTCCTTTCCCTTCTCTGGGCCTCAGTTCTCCTCTCTGTAAAATGGGGATAATGATATCCCCCTCCTTTGAAAGTGCTTTGCAATCTACTGATGACAAGTGCTTATAAAGACTATGATTATAATATAAACCAGTCAAGATTTCCAGGCCATGCTAGGTGCCCACCCTTTGACAATCAGACCTCTTTAAGGCATCTCAGCCTGCCCACCCAACAGTTATGGCATCCCCAAATCCACAGCCACTTTTAATGACCTTGGTGACATCTTGTGGCATTGAGTTCCACTGGTCCATCGTAGTGGGGCATGTGCCGCAAATCAGGAGAAATCTGGGGCTCATTACGAGCCACATTCTACAACCCCTACTCCAAACAAGTGGTTCGTTAGTTCTTGAGTCTTCCCAAGGAGATGGGTGACCCTAGTTGAGGAGGAAAAGTAACTCTCAGCATGAGCAAGCCTGGCAGATTCTGGCTGTGTGTTGCTACGGAAGAAGTAAGGTAACCATGGCGATACTGATTGTACTTACTAACTAGTCCATAGTGGTAGCAATGGTTATTATTATCACGATTGATTATATTTCATGTGCCACGCACTTTCCAGACACTGAAGGAAGACTGTCCCTGCTCCAAGGAACCCACAATCTATTGACATTGCTGTTGTCGCAGGCTCTCTGCAGACTCAGGCAGACATCCCTGCATCAGTTACACTTGGGGCCGCTCCCCCACTCACAGCTACAGTCTCAGACAAATAGAGGCAGGGCTGGGTTAATGTACGGTCATTATACTGGTGTCTGGTGCCCTGGCTCCTGCAGCCATGTGATTATGGCAGCACTTGATGGTCATTAAACAAATACATTTCTAACCCTCAAGTTTGTGGAGAAAAGATTGAAAATGTGACCCAGGAGTAACTGCTGCAGTGATGCTGCCTGACTTTGCAGAGAGCCTGAGACAGCTGATGGTGGTGGGGTGCATCAACATCTGCCTAGGTCTGCAGAGAGTCTGAGACAATAGCTCTCAAAGGGGAAGCTGCTGGTGGTTCCCAGTTATATGCAATGAGTTGCTGATTCTTAGCTGACGCAATGAGTTGTCGGTTCTCAGCTGATGCGGTGAGCTGGAGGTTCCCAGCTGTGTGCAATAGTTTGATGGTTCTCAGCCCCATCTCTGGTGGCTCACAGGTCGTTGTGGATTCACGCTGGCGAGGAGACTGTGTGGGTCGGTGATCTCTCTGTTAAGATGTGGTCCAACGTGGTGCACAAGTCTGAGACTGGCTATTGATCTCCGGTAGGAACCGGGTTTCCTGCGGCGACGCTGATCCCCCCCGCCCCAGATACACGTGCTTTGGAAATGTTCAGGGCAATGGATGTTTGAATCCCTAGTGTCTCAGATGGAGCCCAGAGCAGCTGTTAATCGATGGCGCGCTCTCCCTGTAGGACAGGGAGATGCAGTCCCAGGGAATTATTATCTTGCCACATTAAAGCTACAGGCGGGAACCAGATCACAGGAACTGCCCCCAACACCTTCCTTAAACTCTGCAGCCCCTGCACTCACCCACACAGTGACTTGTGGCTTTTACTACCTAGTCCCCCTCAGCTGAGATCAGGGCCTGAACTGTGCCAGGCGCTGCATGGATACACGGCGAGACGCAGCCCCTGCCCCCGGGAACCTCAAATCTAAATCAACAAGAGAGAATTATTACCCCTGTGTTACAAGGGGAAACTGAGGCCCAGAGAGATGAAGTGACGTGTCCAAGGTCACACAGGGGACTTTTCCTAAGAACGGCATTAGTGGGTGAGACCAATGGCCCATCTAGCCCCGTGTCCTGTCCCTGACAGTGCCAGGTGCTTCCGAGGGAACGAACAGAACGGGGCAGTTATCGAGTGATCCTTTCCCTGTCGTCCAGTCCCGGCTTCAGTCCAAAGACTGGCCCAGCTGGGCATTGGACCCAGCTCTCCGGGGTGCCAGCCCGTGGCCCCACTCGAGGGCTTTCCAGGATCCCCACCCCCTGCGTGGGACTGGATGCAGCTCATCCCTCCCCCAGCCCCAGCCCTAGCCCCGAGCAGAGGGCTCGTGGTGCAGAGAGTCCGGCCTGATCGGGGAGTGTCTGACGTCCCTGTTGGACGCTGAGGCCTTGCGAGTGGGACCTTTTGTGTGAGTTATAAAGCCTGATTAAAGCATCTATTAAAAGCCAGGAACCCGCCAATCCAAAGTGGGGGAAACAAATACAATCCCATTGTCGCAGAATGAGCCTCCTGGACTGTTTAATTGATGTTTCACCCCGGCGCTGGTAATGAGGCTATTAAATTAATTACAGGCATGTTGGCACTGGAGACAGAGGCGCCTGCTTTCCCAGCCTGGCACAGCTAGGGCCTTGGAGCCACGTTTCCCCAGGCAGCCCCGGGGCGCATCGGCCAGCCCTGCATCTGGGCTTTCGGGGGAAGCCACCTGCGGCAAGAGGGGCCCCGGGCCAAATCTGCAGCTGGTGTCAGTGGGTAAAGCTTGCGGGGAGGGATAGCTCAGTGGTTTGAGCACTGGCCTGCTAAACCCAGGGTTGTGAGTTCAATCCTTGAGGGGGCCATTTAGGGATCTGGGGCAAAAATCTGTCTGGGGATTGGCCCTGCTTTGAGCAGGGGGTTGGACTAGATACCTCCTGAGGTCCCTTCCATCCCTGATATTCTGTGAAAGCTTCGTCCACTCCAATGGAGCCTTGGGTGATCGACACCAGCCGGGGGTCTGGCCCCATGGAGCGCTGACTGATTGACACCAGCTGGGGGTCTGGCCCCATGGAGCGCTGACTGATTGACACCAGCCAGGGGTCTGGCCCCATGGACTGCCATGTGGCGCTGGCTGATTGACACCAGCCAGGGGTCTGGCCCCATGGACTGCCATGTGGCGCTGGCTGATTGACGCCAGCTAGGGGTCTGGCCCCATGGAGCGCTGACTGATTGACACCAGCTGGGGGTCTGGCCCCATGGAGCGCTGACTGATTGACACCAGCCAGGGGTCTGGCCCCATGGACTGCCATGTGGCGCTGGCTGATTGACGCCAGCTAGGGGTCTGGCCCCATGGAGCACTGGCTGATTAACACCAGCCAGGGGTCTGGCCCCATGGAGCGCTGGCTGATTGACACCAGCTGGGGGTCCGCTCCCATGGAGCGCTGGCTGATTGACACCAGCCGGGGGTCAGGCCCCATGGACTGCCGTGTGGTGCTGGCCGATTGACACCAGCCGGGGGTCAGGCCCCATGGACTGCCGTGTGGTGCTGGCCGATTGACACCAGCCGGGGGTCAGGCCCCATGGACTGCCGTGTGGTGCTGGCCGATTGACACCAGCCGGGGGTCAGGCCCCATGGACTGCCGTGTGGTGCTGGCTGATTGACACCAGCCGGGGGTCTGGCCCCATGGACTGCCGTGTGGTGCTGGCCGATTGACACCAGCCGGGGGTCTGGCCCCATGGAGCGCTGGCCGATTGACACCAGCCGGGGGTCTGGCCCCATGGACTGCCGTGTGGTGCTGGCTGATTGACACCAGCCGGGGGTCAGGTGCTGTGAGGATAAATCCATGGCAGCTCAGGGGTGACCGTGCGGGGGGCGAGCCCCGGGCCCACGGGGAGGGAGAGGTGTCAGCGGCTAGAACCCCGTCGGGGTTTCTATTTTCACATTCCTTCGTTTGTCGCCTTTTTATAGCCCGTCCCCGTCTCTCGTTGCTATGGGAACGGCGGCGTTGCTATGGGAGGGGCCTGCGGCGGGCGGGCGCGGGTGGCGGGGTTCCAGCGGCGCTGGCAGGGGCGCAGTAGCTGCACACGCTGCCGGGCACGGTGCTGGTTGCAATTCCCTTTTCCTCGGGATTAGCAGCCCAGCGGTCCCTGCTGATTGCCGCAGAGCGGCCGTTGCCGGGGACAACCCCCGGCTGGCGGGGAGTCGCGGGGGGAAAGGAGAAGCCTGCGTTTGCTCAGCGAATGCTCCTCGTCTCCAGTTTGGAGCACGTGCCTCCGGGGGGGGACTCTGAAGTTGGCAAAATTTTGTCAGTATCCAACCTGAGACATTTCGGTTCTACAGCTCCTGCTGGCGGGGAGGGGGTCCCGTGGTCTCCTGGGAAACCTGGCATCTGTTCCTGACTCTGCCCCTGAGCGTGGGCCAATCGCTTCCCTGCTCTGTGCCTCAGTTTCCCCACCTGCCTTTGTCTAATTAGAGTGTGAGCTCTTTGGGACAGGGATTGTCTGTTACTATGTGTCTGTGCAGCACGCGGCCTGACGGGGCCCTGATCTTGGTTGGGGTCTGGGCGGCACCCAGCGCGACGGGGCCCTAATCTCTGGGGCACCTGGCATTGGCTACTGTTGAAAGACAGGATACTGGGCTGGATGCAGCTTTGGTCTGACCCAGTACGGCCGTACTTTTATTCTTACATGGATCACTCCCGCTTCCCTGTTCGACACACTCCTCCGGAGGCTCTGGCTTTGGCCACTGTTGGAGACAGGATATTGGGCTGGATGGAGCTTTGGTCTGCCCCAGCGTGGCAGCTCCTCTGTCTTTAAATGAAGCAATAACCCCCATCAGGTAAATAATACATCACTTTGCTGGAGGCCTTCTGGGCACTTACTCTTTGAAATACACAAGGCCGGAGACCTGAAACAGAGTCACTTTGCCCACCATATGGAAGAGATTTCGGTTTCTTTTTCCATGTGAGAGCTGCACAGAGCCCAGTGTTGTCCAGACTTCTGAAAGCTGAGCCCATCTCCTGGAAAAGGAACCCTATCGCCCCAACTGAGATCAGGGCCCCGTCGCTCCGAGCGCCGCCCAGACCCCGACCGAGATCAGGGCCCAGTTGCTCCGGGCACCGCCCAGGCCCTGGCCGAGATCAGGGCCCCGTCGTGCCGGACGCTGCCCAGACCCTAACCGAGATCAGGGCCCCATTGCTCCGGGCGCTGCCCAGACCCTGGCTGAGATCAGGGCCCCGTCGGGCCGGGCGCCGCCCAGACCCCGGCCAAGATCAGGGCCCCGTCAGGCCGAGCGCCGCCCAGACCCCGGCCAAGATCAGGGCCCCGTCGCACCAGGCTCCGCCCAGACCCCAACCGAGAGGGCCCCGTCGCACCGGGCGCCGCCCATACCCCAGCTGAGATCAGGGCCCCGTCGCGCCGGACGCCGCCCAGACCTCGGCCGAGATCAGGGCCCCGTCGTGCCGGGCGCCGCCCAGACCCCAGCCGAGATCAGGGTCCCGTCGCGCCGGGCGTTGCCCAGACCCCAACTGAGATCAGGGCCCCATCGCTCCGGGCGCCATCCAGGCCCTGGCCGAGATCAGGGCCCTGTTGCACCGGGCACCACCCAGACCCCGGCCAAGATCAGGGCCCCGTCAGGCCGAGCGCCGCCCAGACCCCGGCCAAGATCAGGGCCCCGTCGTGCCGGGCGCCGCCCAGACCCCGGCCGAGATCAGGGTCCCGTCGCGCCGGGCGTTGCCAGACCCCAACTGAGATCAGGGCCCTGTTGCACCAGGCTCCGTCCAGACAGTGAGAGCCAGTCCTTACCCTCAAGAGCTCCCAGTGTAACTAGAGAAGACAGACAATGGGACTGTCTTTTAGTTCTGTATTTGTGCAGCGCCTAGCGCGATGAGGCCCTATAAGTACAAATACATTAATAATCATCGTCATAAAAGAAGGGTCATTTTCCGCAGTGTACAGCTGAGACCCAGTGGGATAATGGGCTGGATTTTTGATGGATTTTGCATGAAAATCTGACCTTTATTTTGGTCCCTTTGGGGAACCTCCCCCCCACTGTCAGTGCTGTGCCTTTAGGGGTGGGGCCCAAAATGACACCCCCCCACGTGTCACACGGGAAGCCAATAGCACAAGTTTTCCGAGTCCCGTGCCGGTGCTCCTGCCTGTGCAAAACCTTCCTGTCTCTCTCAGCCGGCACCCAGGCTGTCCAGTCGCCACCACTCCATGGGGAAGGACGGCTCCCCCTGCCCCGGCGTGTCCGTCAGCGGATCAGGGGGCTGGGAGTGTGGGAGCTGGAGTTGGAATTGACCAGGCGTTGGGAGGGTTTGTCCCTGGCAGCGCGAAGGAAGAAAATCACATTCGGCAGCTGGCCCGTGTCGTGCAATGACCATCCTTTGTCCGCAGGTCTCCGCATGCAGTGCAGATTGCAGCTCGAAATGCCCCCTTCTGCAAGGTGACTGCCAACGAAGGCAGGAGACGAGCAAGCGCCGTCTGCTGCCAACAGCAGATGATGTTCCCACTCCCTGACAGCTGCTGCGCCAGCGAGATTGCTTTGGCTCCCACCGGGCCTGGCCCACCACGGGGTTCTGTGTGCTCCCCATCTCCCCTGCACGTTTGGCAGCTGGGCCTGGGTTTTGTTGTGGTACCCGAGGTCACGCGAGCGACACCTAGTGAGAAAAGAGACCGTGGGTGTCGGAGCATGTGGTTGTGATGCAATGACACCAGAGCAGCTCCTCATAATTGTGGATATTCTCATTGTCTGGATAAGTTGCTGCGCCTTTGTTTTGCATCCTGCTACACTCTTGGCCTCACTGAGATCTGGTGGCAGGGAGTCCCACAGGCCAGTGGTGATGTTCATAATTCCTTTGGTGGGATTTAAATGTGCTGCCTTTCATGTATGGAGCTACACCTCTCTCATAGAGCTGGAAGGGACCCTGAAGGGTCATGGAGTCCAGCCCCCTGCCTTCACTAGCAGGACCAAGTACTGATTTTTGCCCCAGATCCCTAAGTGGCCCCCTCAAGGATTCAACTCACAACCCTGGGTTAGCAGGCCAATGCTCAAACCACTGAGCTCTCCCTCCCCCGTTTCATCCTGTGCGCCCCTGCTTCTGTGTGAGGAGACCGGTTGAGCAGAATGCCTGGCTCCGCCCTGGGTGAACTTGGGGAGCATCTCTTCTCTTCATCTTTCTCTGCCTCAGTTTATCTCAGCACAAGGGGGAAGGATGCAGGCTGCCCAGGTGATCCTGATGTTTCCAGCAGTGCTGCAAAGGTGTCGGGGTGAGGTGGGCGTGGATGTTGAGCTATGGAGCAGTGACATGAATTGTGGACACAGGGGTTTAGTGGCAGACCTGGGAATAGAACCCAGGAGTCCTGATAACACCCTCCCCCCCAACCACTAGATCTCACTCCCCTCCCTGAACTGGGACAAGAACCCAGGAATCCTGCCTCCCAGCCTTGCCCTCCTCCTGGACAGAACCCATGGTTAGAGCCCCCGCCTCTATTCACCAGCCTTGTGCGCTGCTTGTTTACAACAAACCCCTTCCAGAGCAGCGCAGGGCTGGGCTGTCTGCAGCACCAGGGAGGGGCAGGGGCCTGGGAGACCCGGAGACCTACCTGGGGCCTGTCCTAGCCCAGCCAGCAGGGCCGATGGAGCTGGTGTAAAGACACTGGCCAGACCTCGCTGCGCTGGGCCGTTCCCCTCGACGCGCCCTGCTTGCTGCCAAGCCGGCCGGCACTCGCACGCCTCGGTGAAGCTGCTCGAGGAGGAGGGGAGCGTTGGCTGCCTGGGCCTGGAGATTATTGTCATAACTCGCTCATATCACCCGCGGCCCTCAAAGTGTGTGGCCAAGGAAGGAGAGGATCCTTAACCCCTGTTTTACAGATGGGGAAACTGAGGCACGGAGTGGGGCGGTGGCTTGCCCAGGGCCTCACAGCAATCGCTGGCAGAGCTGGGAATAGAATCTAGGAGTCTTAATCCCTCCTAACCCCCTCTAACCACTAGACACCCCTCCGCTCCCAGTGCCAGGACTAGAACCCAGGAGTCCTGACTCTCCAATCTGTCCACTCCACGCTAACCACTAAGCCTGTTTTCCATTCTTACAAACCCTGCGATCCTCTGGGAGGGGGCTCACCCCTGGGATCACTGCACGGATGGGGCCGGGCAGGATGGGACCCCAGGTGACCCACCCTAGAAAGCACAGATCCTGGTAGCCTGCCATTGCCATCCCAGGCCTTGGGCCAGCCCTGGCTCACCGCCCCATTCCTGCTCCTGGACAGCACGAATCCAGCCGAGTGCCATGGCCAGGGATGCCCGCTGAGGCAGGGGTTTGGGGGATTAGGCAGTTAGGATTGGTGCTGGGATGATGCCCTGCACCCGAGGCATCCGGATTGGTGCCACCGTCTCTGTACCAGCTGCTCACGGCGACCGTGGTGCGGCCCCCGGGCTCAGCTGGCATGTGGCTGGCATGGCTTAGTAATTCCGGGGGCCTGCGGCCAGCGAGAGCTGCAGATTGGCCAGCCCTCCACTCTGCTCACTCCCCCCTCCTCCTTAGCATCACCCAGGATTTCCCGTCTCGCCTGTGCTAATGAGGCCTTGGGATTTAATGAGGTCCTTCCGGCTGAAAGAATCAGCTCCGTCAGCTCCTCTGAGGGGCCGGGAATCCGACGCCACGGACGCGTCGCTGGCAGCTCATTGTGATCACTAGGACGCGCTGCCCTCCCCGGCTCAGCCACTTGTGCAAGGCTGGCAGGAGACCCCAACAATGCCGGGATTTGGGGTGCCCGTTCGCTGCAAAGAGCCACGCGCCGGGGCCCTTTCGGTGGATGTCAGGGTGCCTGGCAAGCAGGGCAGACGGCAAGCTCTGTTCACCGCCACAAAGTCGCAGGGCTCTCATGGGGCTTATGGGCCCCGGTCACCAGTCCCTGGTGGCTTGAAAACACTCATGCTCTCCTGCCCACTTCCCCTGCTCCCCGCCAGCCCTGGGGTCCCTGATTCTCCTGCCTCCCGCCCTGAGTGTATCCCACTGTGGGTGCGAGAGAGGGGGAAGACTGGGGGACCCCTGTAGCTTGGGGGTCTCCTGTCCCTCTACCTCCCGCTCCCCGCCCTGGCTGTATGCATGTTGCTGGCAGCAGCCGGAGACACAGATGATCTCTTATTAAGGATGTAATTTAAAAACCAGTCTCGCACCGGCATGATTTTACATCATTTTGCTAAAGCTCATTAGTGTCACGCCCTGGGCGTAAGCGGCTTATCTGAGTTTCCCCCACCCCGCTGTTCTCTGGGATGACCCAATCAAGGGAAGGCCGGCCTGCCCCTGCGTCCAGGGCTAATCCTCCCTTCGCCTGACTAATCCCACTGTTCCCCGGTGAGCGGGCAGCCAAAGGAATGCGTGGGCTGCAAGCCATGTGTGCGAAACCATGTGAGCGTGTGGATGTGCACGCCCTGTGTGTGTAGTGAGTGTGTGTACACCAAGCTGTGCATGTGTGTATAGCAGAGTGGGGGGATGTGTACAAAATTATGTGTGCATGTGTGTGCACGGTGCATGTGTGTATGTGCACACTCTGTGTGTTTTTGTGTACAAAGTCGTGTGCATGTGTATGCTGTGTGTGTATACAAAACTGTGTGTGCGTGTGTCTTCTCCTCCTCTATCGGCTGGGCCATGGAGAGGATAACAGCCTACTGCTGCCACTGGTTAAGAGACTACTCCTTTAGCTCAGGCATTACACATGCGGTGCCTTGAGGCTGACGGGCCTGTAGACAGCAGGGACGGTCACAATCTCTGTCTGATGCGCTGTTCTACTGAGGGAAGGGTTGGGCCTGGTCTGTTCCCAGGAGAACGCAGCTGCCGAACCATGCTTGTTTCACGGTGGCTCGTTTCTGCAGCAGCCACGATCCTGCCGTGCTGGCTGGGGCCACGTCCCTCCTACCGGGGCTAGTGAACAGAAAACTGCTTTGAAGGCGGCTCTGGGTAGCGGGCAGCTGCGTGGATGGGGCTGGAGCAGGAATGCCACGGGGGAGAGTCAGCGCCGGTGTGCAGGGCAGGGTGTGGTGGCTGGGCTTGGACCCAGCAGGGTTGTGACTGTGGGGAGAGGAGAGGGATGGCTGCCATAGCAATGAACTGGGTCTGTTTCCTGTGGAGAGGTTGAGGATTTGGCCTGTGGATGCTCCGGGGCGGGACAGATGAGCCGTGCTGGTTATCAAAGACCGAATCTCGTGCAAAGTGCTTTGGCAAGGAGGCAGACCCTGCCCGGGCCGGCCAGTGGACAGCTGCCAGCCGATCTCTTTTCCACGCCAGCTGGTTCCCAGCCTCGCTGGGGCACCTGCAAGGGAAGGGATGAATGCGATGCTGGGCCGGCTCTGGCCGCGGGCCTGGGTTCGATTCCTGCCTGTGCCACGCACCCTCTGGACAACCTTGAACAGGTCACGTCCCCCTAGACCTTCTGCTGCAGCTCCTCGTTCAGCCCTGCTGCCCAGGCGCCCACCGCGGAGGGGCGGAAAGCAGGCTGCAGGGCCAGAGCAGCGTCTGCGTCTGCTGAGTGGGAGTCTGCTGGTGTCCCAGCTGCAGGCGTGGCTGGGCCTGCCCCCTGGGAATGCAGAGGGATCGGCAGCTGAAGCACTGAAGGGCACCATCAGGGGAGAGCATGGCAGAGCTGGCATAGCAGGGCTGAGAGGCACTGGGGCAAGGAGGAGCCCAGGGCTGGGCTAGCAGGGGGCTGATCCCAGGGGATCTCACCCCAGTAAAGGGCCAGGAGAAGTGACTGTTGGCCCTGTTCAGTCCGTCCTGCCAGGGTGGCACCTGCAGTGCCCTGAAATCCATTCCCCCTAGAGCCAAGCGAATCGCTCGGGTTTCCTGCTCCCGCCTGAGCCTCAGGCAGCGATCTCTGGACGAGCGTTTGGAAAAGGGAGAAGAAATAAAAATAGCCCAGCGGAGCCCGGAAGGCTGCTCCGCAGAGCCGAGCTCGTAGGTTGTGTTTGGGGGGATCCATCTGTCGCGTACCAGCGACTCGCAGCTGGTCTGAGAGACGCAGTGAGCAGAGCACGGTGCTGAAGAGTGAGGGGGCGGGAGCCGGCTGGGTAGTGTAGGAGCCTGGCACAATCCGTCCCAGCACTGGGTGGGGCATGGGGGCCTAGTGGTTAGAGCAGGGGGCTGAGAATCAGGACTCCTGGGGTCTATCCCAGCACTGGGAGGGCAAAGTGCTTTGGGACGCTCCGAGCCCCGGCGAGGCGTGAGCTTGGAATGCCATCACAAGTCTCTCTCGTTCTGTCCTCTAGATCCCACCGGGTCTGGCAGCTGGACCGAACCGCCTGAGATCATGGCGCCGGCATGGCAGCCCCTGCCCCGAATCCTCACCAAGGCTTTGCTGGCGTCCGTCCTCCTGGCTGAGAACTTCTCCCTGGCGGGAGCCTTGGAAACGGTGCCGGAAAGCAACGTGAGCTGCCAAGGGTCCAACACGTGCCACCCAGGGGTGCTGCTGCCTGTCTGGCAGCCGGACAACCCCTCCTTCGGCGACAAAGCTGCACGGGCCATAGTCTACTTCGTGGCCATGATGTACATGTTCCTGGGGGTCTCCATCATCGCCGACCGCTTCATGGCCTCCATCGAGGTCATCACCTCCAAGGAGAAGGAAATCACCGTCACCAAGGCCAACGGCGAGACCAGCATCGGCACGGTGCGGATCTGGAACGAGACGGTCTCCAACCTGACCCTGATGGCGCTGGGCTCCTCCGCACCCGAGATCCTGCTCTCTGTCATCGAGGTGTGTGGGCACAACTTCCAAGCCGGGGAGCTGGGGCCCGGCACCATTGTGGGCAGCGCCGCCTTCAACATGTTCGTGGTGATCGCCATCTGCGTTTACGTCATCCCCGCCGGGGAGAGCCGCAAAATCAAGCACCTGCGAGTCTTCTTTGTCACGGCCTCCTGGAGCATCTTCGCCTACATCTGGCTCTATCTGATCCTGGCGGTCATCTCCCCGGGCGTGGTCCAGATCTGGGAAGCTCTGCTGACGCTCGTCTTCTTCCCGGTCTGCGTGGTCTTTGCCTGGATCGCCGACAAGCGGCTCTTCTTCTACAAGTACGTGTACAAGAGGTATCGTGCCGACCCGCGGAGCGGCATCATCATCGGCACCGAAGGGGAGTTCCCCAAGGACATCGAGATGGATGGCAGCTTCCTGGCCAATGACCACCGGGAGAACGTCTTCATGGACGGGGCGGCTTCCGCGTCCCCGGCCCTGGCCTCCTCCACCCAAGAGGAGAAAGAGCTGGATGAGAGCCGCAGGGAGGTGATCCAGATCCTCAAGGACCTCAAGCAGAAGCACCCGGACAAAGAGCTGGAACAGCTGGTGGAAATGGCCAACTACTACGCCCTGCTGCACCAGCAGAAGAGCCGAGCTTTCTACCGCATCCAAGCCACCCGCATGATGACCGGGGCTGGGAACATCCTGAAGAAGCACGTCTCGGAGTTCTCCAAGAAGTCGTCCAACCTTCTGGAGGTGCCGTCGGAGGTGGAGGAGGAGAACTACAGCAAGATCTTCTTCGAGCCCTGCCTGTACCACTGCCTGGAGAACTGCGGCTCGGTCACGCTAACCGTGGCCTGCCAGCAGGGTGGGGAGGGCAACCACACCTTCTACGTGGACTACAAGACGGAGGACGGCTCGGCCAAGGCGGGCTCTGACTACGAATATAGCGAGGGGACACTGATCTTCAAGCCGGGCGAGACGCAGAAGGAGCTGAAGATTGGCATCATTGACGACGACATCTTTGAGGAAGACGAGCACTTCTTTGTCCGCTTGCTCAACCTGCGGGTGGGGGACGCCGAGGGCATGTTCGAGTCTGACTCGGCTGACCACCCCAAGGGGCGGCTGGTGGCCCCGCTGATCGCTACCGTCACCATCCTGGATGACGACCATGCCGGCATCTTCACCTTCCAGGACAAGCTGTTGCGTGTCAGCGAGTGCCAGGGCACCATGGAGGTGAAGGTGGTGCGGAGCTCTGGGGCACGGGGGACGGTGATGGTCCCCTATCGGACGGTGGAGGGGACGGCTCGCGGAGCGGGCATCGACTACGAAGACGCCTGCGGGGAGCTAGAATTCAAGGACGACGAGACGGTGTAAGTACGAACCGTCGGCCCCTCTTTTAGCCTCGCCACGGCCTGGAGATGCACCCAGCATTGCCACCTGGTGAGAGTGTGCCTGCATGCGGGTGTGCGTCAAGTCCCAGCTCCCAGAGTCCTGGGATTAGCTGAGAATCTTGGCTTTCATTATTGTGAAAAAGTTTAAAAAAGCAAGTGTTTAGCCCTCTTGGTTGGGGAGAAATACTGGAAAATGCAGCCCCCCCCGACCCCAAACGCAGAAGGTGGGGAAAAAACCCCAAACAATATATATATTTAATCTGATGATTTTTGAAGGGGTGGAGGCTGGCCATACTGAGATGCCACCCATCAGTGGCCAGCCACTGTGGAAAGCCAAGATCCGGGCCAGATGTGGGGTTTGCCACCAGTGGCTGGAATTGGGGCAAATCTCCAGTGCAGACAAGGCCGTGGGCTCGTAGCCCATTGTTCAGTGCAGACAGAGTCGCCTCACTGTGTCCAAGCTATTGAGGATGTGGGTTTGTTACGGATGGTGGAAGGTGGGTGGAAATTCGGATCTGGCAGCGGTTTCTGCTGGGCGCAGCACCTGAAGGAGGTGCTGAGCAAGGCAGAATCAGGCCCTTTGTATTCTAGCTCTTAAAAGGCCACCTCTTCCTTATGGCTCTGTGGTGACTTTGTGGAGTGTGTGTGTGCGGGGGGGGGGCCATCAGCTGTAAATACTCGTCCCCTGGCACCAGTGTCAGTGTCCTGCTCCCCAGGTCGTCTTTGGTAAGAGAAGAAAAAGCATTGCACTGCTCTGGCTAGTACTATTGCTCTCTGCTGGGGGGAATAAGAACTTCTCACGTGTGTGTCATATGCCCTATATTGCCAAAGCTAGGGGTGATTCACCGTTAGCTCAGGTGGCAGGGGCCTGGGATTTTGGGGAAGGGCTATCTCTGGGTTCAGTCCCCACTCGCGCCATGAAGTTCCTGGCATGCAGCAGGTGTGACGATCGAGGGAGTTGTGCATATAGTGATCTCTGTGCTGAGAGCCATATCGTGCAAATGCCTGGGAGCCCTCAGCTCCCCATGCCCTAAAGAAACCCAGAGCACCCTCGTTCCCCCAAGAGGTTTTGGGTTTGCAGCAGGACGAGGGGGTGAGGGGAGGAGATTCCCAGGGCTCGTGCTGGGGCCGTGAAAGACATGACTCTAAAAGGAGCCGCTTAGCGGCCGCTCAGGGCCTGAGCTCAGAGGGCGAAGGCAGGAGAACCTTGCTCCGGTGGGCTGGGAGCCCCGCTCGGTGGCATTAGCTGGAGTCTGCCTTTGCTGGCTGCCCCGGGAAAACACCCAGTTCTCCTCTGAGCTTCCACTGTATTATTAGGGCTCCCGGAGCCTGGCGGCAGCACGACTTCTCAGCTGGCTCCATGAGAGCTTGTCATGCCACGTAGGGGGCCAGAGCACCCCTAGATCACTGCTGGGTGTAACCGGCCTGCTCCCGCGGGGTGGGCTGGCCCCAGGCCAAGCTGGGAGCCCTGGCACTGCCCCTGACTTACTCTGGGAGCTCCAGCAGATCACTTCCTGGCCTGGAGAGAACCAGCCTTCCTCCATGTGCGCGGGTTGTGAACTCTCTGCGCCAGGGCTCTCGCTTGTATCTGTGCAGTGCCCGGCCCAGGCCCCCCGATCCCAGTCTGGGGTGGGTCTGTGCAGCGCCCGGTCCAGTGGGACCCCGATCCCAGTCTGGGCAGGTCTGTGCAGCGCCCGGCCCAGTGGGGGCCCCCGATCCCAGTCTGGGGTGGATCCATGTAGCGCCCGGCCCAGTAGGGGCCCCCGATCTCAGTCTGGGGTGAGTCTGTGCAGCGCCCGGCCCAGTGGGGGCCCCCGATCCCAGTCTGGGGTGGATCCATGTAGCGCCCAAGGCTACAGGGTCTGATCTCTAGGTGCTACTGGAATTCAAATGAGGCAAATTTGTGGATTTCCCGCATTAGAACATAAATCGGAGACAAAATCATCGTCTCCTCCTGCTCCCACATCTGCCTGCCTGTCTCCAGCTGTCACCTCTTCTCGGCTCCTCGGGCCCGCTGTGTGCCCCAAGCTCTTGCCAGGAGGAGAATGTCAATTTAGGAGGTGATAGTTTTGACAATGTGTTTATAACAGCAAAAGCCCCAGGACCGACGCGATTACAGCAGCCAAAAGTCCTTCTGCCGGGGTCGCTGATTTTGTTCGGGGCACGGCACTGAGCCATGCCAAGGAAAGCACATTCTTGCCAATAGAGGGTCTGTCCCCACAGGAAGGGCTCGGATGGGATGTAGGGTTGCCAGCACTCCAGGAACTAAAGAAGAGAAACCTCCAGGATTGTGTTGGCAAGTGTGCTGACAGAGCTGTACCACCAGACCCTGCCTAGTGTAGGCAAGACTTTAGAGCAGAAGCTCTTTGGGAAAGGGACTTTCCATCCTGGGTTTACACAGAACCTGGTTCATGCAGGGGCTCCTAACAACACTGAAAATGTGCAGTGCCTAGCGCTGTGCGGGCCTGGGCCATGACCGGGGTTCCTAGGCGTTACCCTAACAAAAATCATGAATAACCATCACAGCATCCCCGGTCCCTAAACCCTTCTTTCTTAAGTAGCTATTTCCTGCTTTAAAGAAGTCAACCATCGCGCCGATGCCAGCGGCCCATCCTGCTTGCTCATCCCACCGCTCCCACCAGCGCAAAAACCTGGATGGCCGCCTAGAAAAACCAACTCTCAGTGATCGCTTCCATGTGCCGATTTGAGGAGCTCCCTTTTTAAATGAATTTTTAACGGCATAACTAATACCCTTGCTGACGCGTTCCTGCTCTCGCTTGGAATGAAGCATTTATTGTTCATTATAGAGCGACAGCAGAAATGTTTTAGGTGGGGTGGGGAGCGGCTAGTTTGAAAGGCAACGTTCTCTTACTTTGGATCCAGTACCAGGAGTGGTGTTTTCTTTCTGCCTCTGTCGATTCCAGAACTGATCTCCCTTCCTCTGGCTCAACTGTGATTCGTGGCCTTCAGGACACACGAGCGCTGTTCCATACCACGCACAAACGGGGGTGGTGGGTGGGGGGAATGTCCCTAAAAGCGGAGATCGGGCATCCTTAAAATGCCATGTTGCGCCGTCCGGCTGGATTGACATGGCTTTAGTGCCCAAGCTGCTGTCGGGGCAGATCTGGAGCCTCAGATGTCCCCACAGCTCCACGTAGCTAACAGTAACAGCTGCTCTGAGCGGCCTCCTCTCTGCCCAGGGCGGACCTTTGTCTAGGATCAGTGTCAGCATTGGACTCGCTCTTTGCCCTCTCTCTGCCGTGGCTGCCAACGAAGAGAAGGCCTCGTTTGCATGGGCGAATGGCAGAAACGGGACGGAAAAGGCCGCAGGAGGAAGGGACTAACAGCCGGAGTTCTCTTCCAGGCTGTGTCACAGACTGGCTTGGGACAAGGCATGTCCCAGCTTGGTGCCTCAGTTTCCCCAGGGGGTGAGGTGATGGCCCCGCGGGAGCGTTTCGTCCCCACTTGGCAGAGCAGTGGAGGCTGGGACCCCCTGAACCCCAGAGCACCACGACGCCACCTAGCCAGAGCCCAGCCCGTGCGTTGCCCTGCATCCTACCTGTCTCTTCTTGTGCCTGCATGATCCCACCTCCCGCCGTGCCCTACAAGCCATAGCAAATCGTTATCGATCCAGCGGGGACTTCCCTGCTTGTGCACATGTATCGACGGGGCAATCTCTGCACCTGCACTGGAGTGAAGTGATGGCAAAGGGGCTTCTCCTTTGCAAACGCCACCTTGCCCGCTGGGCTGGAAATGCCAGCCCTCGGAGGGGCTTCTCGTTGACGTGGGTCTGAATCCTGCACTGCGTACACAGCTTTTCCTGCAGAAGAACTGAGCCTTACGGGGTTGGGGGGCTAGTTAGGGATCACTTGGCCATGGGATCACTCGGCCAGCTGTTTATGCAGGGATCACTGGGCTAGCGCTGAGATGCAGCCAGCTCTGGGGTGGAATGTGGCAGCTGTTTATCTGCTGCTTGTGGGATGAGGCATGGCAGTGGTTTATGTGCTGCTCGTCCATTGTTGAGGTGCAGCTACCTCTAGGATGAGGTGCGGCCTCTGTATATACTGAGATTGCTCCTCCAGCACTGAGATGCAGCCACCTCTGAGGTGGGAGATGGTGACTTTTTATACAGGGATCCCTCACCCCATACAGAGATGCAACTACCTCTGGGGTGGGACGTGGCAGCTGTTTATAACATGGGATCTTTACTAACCATGACCTCAGCTGAACTTGCCACTGCAAAATGGATGCTCCAGCAGTGCTGACTTAGGAGGAAAAGCGCCCGCCAGCATATCATCCGCCCAGCTCCCTGCAGCACAGCACCCCCAGCTCCATACTGCGCTCAGTACCAACGCAGGGGCGTCACACACCTTGCGATTTCGTCAGCGGTCTCCCAGGCCGGTACTTACCAGGCCTAACCCTGTTTAGCACACTCTGCGCAGACCCCACCAATCCGCTCTGCCGCGAGCTGTCCACGTCACTCTGGGAACCGGGCTGATGGGCGGCGGATGGCACTACAAACCTGAGGGTCCCCTTGTTAGTGGGTGTGAAGTCAGGCTGCCCCATGGCACACGAAGCTCCCCCGTTCTCCAGGGTCCTCCCCGTCTGGAAAGTGCTGGCTTAATCAGCTGGTCTGTGCAGCCTCAGCGAGTCCAAGAAATTGCTGTTGATTTTCCAGGTTGATTGTCCTGCAGGCTCCCGGTTCATCAGCCCCAGGGAAATTAACGAGTTGTTAATATACGCAGGAGCTGGCGAACCCTGAGCTGCTTGGGCAGGGAAGGTGGGGGGCTCTGGAGGGGTGCCGAGGTTACACTTCTCCAAACAGAAGGAGGGGGCTGCTCCTCTCGGACCAGCTGCATCACCAGGCTCCCGGGGAGTGGTGGGTGAGATCTGGGGCAATCTCAAAGCGTGTTTCCTCCCGGGGATGGTTGCCTCCTGGCCTGGAGCAGGAAGGTAGCAGATTGCAAGTCAGGTTCTCGCTGGAGGAGAAATCAGCCGTGCAGGGGGTGGATAGACTCTTAGTCCAACGAGTCGCATCGGTCCTGGGATGGAGGTGGTCCCCAGCGGTGCTCAGGCAGCCCTCGCCCCACGTCAGGGCTGGTGCTCCAAACTCCGGCCCAGGCAGTGATTTCGCTCCAAGGCCTGGCACTTGGGTGAAGGAGAAAGGCAAAGAGCAAAGGTCTCTTGCTGTTTGCACCAGCTTGCCGAGAAGCGATGACAGCACAAATCTAACCCTGCCGGTGGCATTCTCCAGCGCCTGTGCCCTGCTTGCCCGCTGGCACCCGCGGTCCGGTGCCGCACCACGGCAGGTGGGGAGAATTTATCTGTGGCAGCCGGGATCAGCTGAGCTCAGGGCCAGAAACTGATGCTTTCCGACTCGAATCTGCTGATCTCTTGCCCTTTGACGGCAGCTGACAGAGCCAAGAGCCGGCTGTGTCTGTCTCTGGGGCGAGCCGTTGTTGTCTCTCAAAGGCAAGCGGGGGGCAGGGGGCTCCCAGAACTCAGCCTAGGGTTAGGGGTGGCTCTTAGGGGAAGGAGTTGGGATCCGGCTCTGAGCTTTGCAGATCAGGCCCGTCTCTGCGTCAGTGCCTCTGGCCGGGGTACCCAGTGAGCTGCAGGCTCAGACAGAGCCAGCTCCCAGGAAACCCAAACAAACAGGGTAATGACTAGGCCCGCCCGCCCACGGCCCAGTTCCTAGCACCGGGAAAGCCGATTCCAGCAGATCTGACTGGCACAAAGCGCCTCAAGGTTTTCCTTGGCTCGATCACTGTGATCAAGTGGGACTGTTCTTAATGTTTCCTCTGAATACTGTAGGGGTGCCTCAGTTTCCCCTATGCATTTCTTAAGTCTCTAGGGGGTGGAATAAGGGGGTGTAATTGTGGCAAAGCAAAGGGTCAGTGCACATAAATGGCCGACACTCTGTCTCCTGGCAACTAATGGCCAGGCCCTTCCCTCCTGCAAGGAGATAGCTGAAGGTGTCAGAGAACAAAGGAATCAGGTGACCTCCTGGCCCGGAGAGGGACAAAGCCCAGAGAGGAGGGGCTGGATGGGGAGTCAGTTTGGAGCTGGCTGGGGACGAGGAGTGAAGTGCAGATGTGGGGGTCTGGCTCACTGCCCCCCAGAATGGACCCGGCCGAGAGGTCCCGTTCTCTGTACCTACAAGCTCTGTTTTAGACCGTGTTCCTGTCATCGAATAAACCTCTGTGTTACTGGCTGGCTGAGAGTCACGTCTGACTGCAAAGTGGGGGGGCAGGACCCTGTGGCTTCCCCAGGACCCCGCTGGGGCGGGCTCGCTGGGGGAAGCTCACGGAGGGGCAGAGGATGCTGAATGCTCCAAGGAGAGACCCAGGAGGTGAAGCCGTGTGAGCTGCTTGCCCTGCAGATAGTCTGCTCCAAGGGAGAGGAGGCTCCCCAAAGTCCTGCCTGGCTTGTGGGGGCAGTTCAGAGCATCACCCTGTGACAATCACCTGCTGTGCCTTGTTCAGACGCTCCCCCTGCCCGAGGTGTCTGTCCTTGCTGTGATGTGTCTCTCCCACTGCATAGCAGAGGATCTATTGAGGCACAATATGTCCAGGCCATGTGGGAGGCCTGAGCATTAGAGCTGACTGACCAGAGATTTATTTTTTCTCCTGAACAGAAGTTTTTTGACCAAACCGATCACTTTTTCCATCTCCGCTTAAAATTTTCACTTTGGAAGTTTCCAGCTCTTTCATTGCAATTTTGCGGGTTTCGAGCTTTAAAAATTTTCAGTGAAAACACAGATGTTTGGGGACTCAAACAAGCCATTTTCGATGGACTTTTCCACAAGCTGTGCTGAGCGCTGGCCTGGGAGCCCGGTGGTTCTGGCTTCGGCGCCTTGGCCTCAGCTCCCTGGGTACTGCTGATGGACCTGCCTTTCAAGCCTCTCACTTACCTTTATTCCCAGAATAGTCTTGGGCAAGTGTCTCGGTGACTCAGTTTCCCCATTTGTGAAATGGGGATAAGGGTGTGATTGGGGCAGGGATCTTCTCTTAATTCTGATTTTGTTCAGTGCCTTGCACAATGGGGACTTGGCCCATGATTGGGGCACCATGGTGCTACTGTAGTACACTGAATAGCAATAAAAACGTACAGCGCCTTGCGCAGTGAGGTCCCAGGCACTATGGTAGTTCAAATAATAAAGAATAACAGCATGCTCTGTAGCACTTTATCCCCACTCTAGTGCCTGGAGCACATCAGAAATTGTCCTCCTCTTCCTCTGCCTCCCTGCTAATGGCTCTGGGCCTTCAGCTCAAGCAGTAGAGGCTTGTGTTTGTGGACCCAGAAGTCACAGGGAGATGTGTTAACTTCCAGGGAATAAACAGCCCCAGAGGGTGTCAACACGACCCCATCGCTGTCCCACGCGAATCATCAGACTAGGGTGGGGTTTTGAATACAGAAACCTTGGCTGCTCCGTCCCAGGGCAACAGCCAAGTCTTTCTAACCTTCTCGTAATAATACCAAAGAAGAGGGGAAAGCGGCTAACGCGTTTGAAGTAGGGAGTTTCAGTCCGAGGACGGCCCTTGTTCTGTTTAGCTGCAGCGAGGTTTGCTAAGGCCCCGCCGCGTCTGATTGCTGGTCAGGTGACATTAAAGAGCCTCATGGTTAGAAGTGTCCTTTTGGGGGAAGGGGGAAGACGTTAGTGAGACAGGTGCAGCTGTTGTCACTCGTGCGGTTGAAGCTCTGGTCCTGTTTCCCGGAAGACAGAACTAGACAAACACGCATAAAGCAGCAGGGGAAGGACCGGCACAGAGAGAAAATGCAGCGTCTGTCTCAGCTGGAGGAGCGCGTGGGCTGATCAGTCACGCCGAGGCCTGGCACGCTCGTCCCAGTGTCGGGCGGGTTAGAGCTTTGCTTTTAGCCGCCTCACTGGCCCCAAGCTCCCAGAAAAGACGCAGTCGTGACTGGCTAAGCCAGATGCCTACAGATCCGTGCCTGGTTTCTCATTGGGATTTGCCTGCCTTGCACGTCCGGCTGGGCTTCGCTAGATGGAGAAACCTTGGGGGGCCTGGGACTTGCTCCCTGTGAAAGTGCTTCTGTGCTGTAATCAAGTCCCTCTCAACCCACCTGTAACGTGCTTGGATGCTCTGCAAGAACGAGGCCCACACACACTGTAGTTATTTGGCTTTAATGAAGGTAAAGTGACACATCCGCAACAGGGACCCTGGGCGTTGCTGTCACTTTGGCGGGGAACCCAGCACCGAAGCTCAGCTCGGCCTGAGTTGGAGTCCAAAGGCGGGACCGGGAGCATACAGCTATATAGACACAATACAAAAGCAACTTATACATATGCAAAAAGGGACTTTTTACAAGCTATGCCCGCCCTTTGGCCTAAGGCCATACAAATTGGTTTTAACCAGTTAAAAGCAAGTTATAACTGGCATGCCGTGTTTTACAATGACCGACCACTTAGGAAGTAGGGGCTTTTCACAAGGCCTCCGAGAAAGCGGAGATACCCTAGCTAGGCCGTGACACAGTCTTCCACAGTCCCCTACACCGCCGTTGGAGAAACCAACCGGACCAAGCCCCTTACAGCCCCTCTCGCTGTGAAAGGTCACTGTGCGGGCAGAGTTATTTCAGATCAGCCCGCTGGGTGCACACGCCAAGCCTGGCCTTGTCCCGAGACCTGCGGAGCCGCCTCAGAGACGCTTGTGGATGTGCCTGGGCAAATTTCTGCCAGGCTCAGGCTGCTGCCTACAAAGCCGAGGTGCCCTGCACCCAGCGGCATGGCTGGACTTTAGCAGAGTCAAAATGCGGCAGCAGGTGCTTAGGGGGAGTTGAATCAGAGAGCGTCGGGCTGATCCTCAAGTCCCAGGGCTTGCTGAAGAAAGGGTCAGATCCCTGGCTGCTGTGAATCAACATTAGCTCCAATAAAGGCCACAGAACCCGATTCCCTGAGCTGCGAAGAGAACCCAGGCATCCTGCCACCTAGTCCCGCCTTCTAACCCCTAGATCACGCCCTCTCCCTGAGCTGAAAAGAGAACCCAGGAGCCCTGACTCCCAGGCCCCTGCTCCAGCCACTAGACCCCACTCCCCTCCTCCGAGCAGACAATGGAACCCAAAAGTCCTGACAGCCCCTGCTCTAGCCACTAGACCCCACTCCCCTCCTCCAACCCAGGAGTCCTGACAGCCAGTCCCCTGTTCTAACCACTCTCTGCGCATGTTCAATTGGCTGTTGATCAGAGGAATTGTCCCTTTAGCATCCAGCTCCTTCCTCTCCTGTCTCTAAGGGCCTTTCTCCACCTCCTCGACCTGTGTGTTTGCTCAGCTTTAGCAGCCTGCCCTGGCATTGGTTTCTGAGGGTTGTTGATCTGCCTGCACCTGCCGGCCTCGTGAGAACGCAGCTGAGATTTCCTGCTCCTCCCTGACTGCAGATAAGGGAGCCCCACCACGAGAGGAGAACCCAGGAGTCCTGACTCACAGTCTCCACTGTGGTTCCCCTGTCAGCCCCACTCTGAACTGGGAATAGAACCCAGGAGTCCTGACTCCCAGCCCCCTGCTCCGGCACTCCCGAGAGCCCAGATCCCAGATCCGTTCCCTTGCTATAACCACTAGACCCTCCTCCCTCTCACTTCCCCGTTCCAACTACTAGACGGCATTCCCACCCGCCTGATGGTCTTGTTGCCAGTAGACTGGGGTGGGGGGGCTGGTAATTCTCCTCCCGTCGCTCAGTGCAGCAATTAATCCTCTCCCTTGATGTATTATTGCGTGCACGTCTTGCAAACCCTTCATCAAATCTGGCATCCAAATAGCACAGCCGCTGACATTTCTGATTGCTGATTGCGGGGTTTGGGTTTTTTTCCCTTCTCTTCAGGCTCCGTGATTTCCAAGAGAGGTTTTTTTCTGGGACTTTCTTAGCATTGCTTCAGTCCTCTCCCCCCTCCTCCGTCAGAGGCAGGAAAAATCAATCTGAGTGAAAGAGCCATTTGTGCCTTTCAACACATGAAAGCGTGGCAACCTTCATGCTTCAGGGCACAAAGCAACATCTAACTCTTGGGGTCAGGAAGGTCTTTCCCTGAGGGTGGGTTATTCCATAATGGCCCGGGGCAGGGGGGGCTGGCACTTTCCTCCAAAGCATATGGCATTAGATGGACTGAGAGTCTGATCTACTGGGCAGTAACTGGCGATGTATGTATTACCTCTGCCGAGCCAGCCCCTCTATCTAATCAGCATCCCCTACCCATTGGGGACCATGGAGTTACAGCAGCTGTTTTGGGCTTGGGGATCGCAATCCCCCACCCCGCCTCTCTTGCCCTGTGTCCTCACACCCTACAGAAAATCACCCCCCAGTGCCAGACGGCTCCTTTTCATTTCATTCCATCCTGTTTCCCCACCCCTGCCCCCACTCTCACCTTTCGATTGGCATTACTCATCGTGGAGACGGCGAGCCGGAGGGGAAAAAGCGCTTGTGAATTTTTAATGCCTGGTATTATGGAGGTGCTCACAGGCTGGTTTATTAATGACTCTGTTCCTCCTTCCTGGATGAGAAGGAGGGAGAGAGACCACTTTGCAGGCAAAATTTGGTTCCATTTGTTTGCAGAAATGAAATGGAGTCAAATTAATTACAGTCGGGCTCGTCCTTCTCAAGGCTGGTCATTCCCCCACATCTTGCGCACTGGCTGATGAATCTGGGCCTGTGGATGTCCAATGGGATTTGAGTTACCTCGTTAGGAGACCTTGGATTTCCCTACAGATGCGGGGAAGGGGGCTGGGCTGCGTTTCCTGGGCTTTTCTGCAAGCTTTGCAAGGCACAGTTTTGCGTGTGTGGCCTTAGAGCGACCCCGGTGGCTGCTCTAACCTGCAGCAGCCTGGCCTGTGCTGCTCTGCAGGCAGGAATGCCCCACAGCACGACCCTCCAGTGAGGCACCAAGGTACTGGGCCAGATTTTCTAAAGGGTTGGGCACGCCAGGCCCTGCTTCTGGGTGCTGGCCGTGTGCCATCTTGGCCCCGGGCGCTGTGGGAAATGTTGGCCTTAAAGTCCAAAGAAGAAGGAGGAAGAAAGATCATCTCTGTCTCTTCGGCGGGGATGCACGTCAAAGGGCTTTCTGAGATTAAAACCCGTCTCCTAACACCCCCGACCTTTGCGATTCCAGTGACGAAAACCCAGAGACCTTTAAAACTCCAGTTCCGTTTGTGCTGCTCATTGGTTTCCCTGGGTCTGCAGAGTGGGAGCACACCCCGTTCACTCTTCACATCCGAGGTTTGCCCGGCTCCGCTGCTAGCCGCTCAGGCTGGCCTCAACCGGGGGGAAAACGCCGTAGAATTGGAATTGGCGCTTTCAGGGCAAGTCGGTGGAGTGCAGCAGGCAGGAGCCAGGACACCTGGGTTCTGATTCCAGCTCTGTGTAATCTTGGGCCTCTCACTGCCCCTCTTTGTGCCTCAGTTTCCCCACCCACTATTTGTCTTGTCTGCTGCAGCCCTGTACCCACTAGAAAAGTGTACTGCTTTAGCTCTGCGGCTATAGGGAAGGGGAACAAGGGAAGGTCTGTGAGTGGAAGGCTTTCCCATGATACCAGACCAGCAAAGTGCTCCTCGTGCGGACACAGCTCCACCGGTTTACACTCTGCACTGGGGGCGTTAGCTGGCACAGAGCTTGTCCCTCAGCAATCGCATCTTATCATGCTCTGACCAACACAGCTGTGCTGGGAAAAGTTTGTACTCCAGGTCATCTTTATCCCGGTATAACCACATCCTCACCAGGCCTTGCACCGGTACAAGTGAGAAATCACACCCTGACCTGACAGAGTTATACCAGGACAAGTTCCAACTGTTTGGGGCAAGGACTGTCTGTGACTATGTGTGTGTGCAGCACCTGGCGCTACGGAGCCCTGATCTCGGCCAGGGTCTGGGCAGCACCCGGCACGACGGGGCCCTGATCTTAGTTGGGGTCTGGGCGGCGCCCGGTGTGATGGGGCCCTGATCTCGTTTGGGGTCTGAGTGGCGCCCGGTGTGATGGGGCCCTGATCTCGGTTGGGGTCTGGGCAGCGCCTGGCATGACGGGGGGCTGATCAGGGCCAGGATCTCTGGGCACTGCTGGGATAAATGATAATACTAATTCGTGGTTAGTGCCATATGGGTCAGTGAATTGGCACCTGAATTAATTTCCCCTCTATCACCAACACACTTTGTAGACCTTAACTACTCAATCGCGATGACCTTCCCCCCACTCTGGGAAACATGATGACCCACCAGTTTATCGGTGGGGAAACTGAGGCAAGCCATGTTAGCAGAGACGTACACTTTCAAGAATCCTTAGTAGTTTTGTTTTTTTTCTGGGGGGTGAGGGACAACTGAAGACCCCTGAAAGGAGTCTGCACTTCCAGGTGGGGGAGTCTCCGAGCTCTGTGAAAATCAGACCCTGAACCCGCTGGAGACTGAGCCAACTTAATCAAATTTGGGCCTGAACAGTCTCTGCACAGAAAGATTTGAAATATGCATCTTTTTCCCCAGCGGATTTTTTTAAGCAGGAAAAGGGCCAGATTGTGTGTGGGCAGCTGGACGTCTTTGCTTTCTGGGTTGCTGGCCGGGACGGTGGTGGTTCCAGTCTCCGCCGTCCGCGCCTCGTACTGGGAAGAAATGACTGCCTGGCTTTGGCTCCTGCTTTGAAAAGAATTCTCCCGTCTGGGGCGGTGAGGCGCTGGCTCTGGCAGGGAAGTCACCTGGCAGCGGGTTATCACCCGTATACGTTGCGCAATGCGGGAGACCTCCTGAAGTTACGTGTCTCAGTCTTGTCATGAGCTTTTCCTTCGGGTTGCTATGGGTGGGCTGCAAGCGCAGTTATTCGCCCCGCAGAATGTACGGGCGAGTGGAAACCTGCTGGCTTCACAGGTCCTCGAGGACCCCTGGCGGCCTCCCAGCTCCTGTCCTAGCCACGGTTGATTTAGTTGCAGTCACAAAGGCTGCCTGGTTGGGACAGTGCCCGAAGTCGAACCCAGCTCCCCTCTGGCCCTGCTTTGATTACGGTACCATCTCGAGATCCGAGCCCCCATGTGCGAGGTGCTGGACAAACCCGGAGCCCAGTGTATGTGCCGCCAAAGGGCAGGAGGGGAAACCGAGGCCCGGTGTGGGGAAGTGATGTGCCCCAGTTCACCCAGTGTCTCAGTGGCAGAGCCAGCGATAGAACCCAGGTGTCCTGAGTCCCGATCAGAGGCGTTCCTCCCTCTCTGATCGGGTGTTGGTGTTAGCCGAGGGTCTGGAGCAAAGGAGCAGCCGGTTTCTAGCGGGACAAAGAACCACGCTACAAAATGCCCCAGGACTAACCTGGTCTGCTGAGCCCCAGGCTGAATGAGTCCCCCCCACAACTCCATCTCGCCCCCTCCAGGTGGCCTGGGGGCTCCCCAGGGGCTCAGTTTCCTCGGACTTAGCTGTTTGGGGCAGGGACTGTTTTTTGTGTCAGCAAACGGCGGTTCTCATGGGCTGGAGCGGAGGGGGGTGCAGGACGCCAGGGTTCCTTCCCCAGCACTTTCACTGTGTGGCCTGTGGCAGGCCAGCTCCCCGCTGCATGCCTCAGCTTTGCAGTCTGGGCAAGGGGGATAAGGACGCTGGCTGTGCCTAGCATGCTGAAGCTGGAGGCAGAACGGCTGGATTCGGGTCCTGGCCGGTTGTGTGAGCCGGGGTTTGGGAATTGTGACGTGTTCTTAAGCAGAATCCACCATCCCAGTTGTGTGCCCTAACTGCTAGGCCCCACTGCCCTGCCAGAGCTAGGCACAGAACCCAGGAGTCTTGGCTCCACCTCGAGACCCCCCTCTAACCACAGGGCCCCATTCACCCCCCAGAACTGCGCTAGAACCCAGGCATCCTGAATCCCAGTCCTCTGTTCTAACTGTTGGGCACCACTCCCCTCCTAGAGCTGGGGAGAGAACCCAGGAGTCCTGGCTCCCAGCCCCCCCTGCTCTAACCACTAGACCCCACTCACCTCCCAGAGCCGGGGAGAGAACCCAGGAGTCCTGGCTCCCAGTCCCCCCCCAACTCTAACCACTAGACACCACTCCCTTCCCAGAGCCGGGGAGAGAACCCAGGAGTCCTGGCTCCCAGCTCTCAGCTCTAATCACTAGAGCCCACTAACACTCATGGTGAGGGGGTGTAATACCTGCACGTCGAGGTGGGCCTGTGGGGGTTGGGTGTACCCCGAGGTGGTGCCCCCCAGCTGCAGGGCAGGGGAGGGCTGGGTTGAGGATGCTGGTTGCTCGTCAGCGCTGGTAGGGGGCTGGGTGGGCTGAGCCCTGGGAGGCAGATCGAGAGTGTCCGTCCGTCTGCCCACCCTGGGCAGCTATACCAGGCTGCACCCCCAGCTACCTAACACGTCCACCACCCAGTACACACCTGTGCTCTGCACGCCCTCGCACACCCCTGGCCTGACACACCTGTGCTCTGTACGCCCTCGCACACCCCTAGCCTGACACACCTGTGCTCTGTACTCCCTCGCACACCCCTAGCCTGACACACCTGTGCTCCGCATGCCCTCGCACACCCCTGGTCTGACACGCCTGTGCTCCGCACGCCCTCGCACACACCTCACCTGACATGCCTGTGCTCCACACACCCTCGCATACCCCTGGTCTGACACGCCTGTGCTCCGCACGCCCTCACACACCCCTCACCTGACACGCCTGTGCTCCACACACCCTCGCATACCCCTGGTCTGACACGCCTGTGCTCCACACGCCCTCGCACACACCTCACCTGACATGCCTGTGCTCCACACACCCTCGCATACCCCTGGTCTGACACGCCTGTGCTCCACACGCCCGCGCACACCCCTGGTCTGACACGCCTGTGCTCCGCACGCCCTCACACCCCCCCACCTGACACGCCTGTGCTCCGCACGCCCTCGCATACCCCTGGTCTGACACGCCTGTGCTCCACACGCCCTCACACACCCCTCACCTGACATGCCTGTGCTCAGCACACCCTCGCACACCCCTCACCTGACACGCCTGTGCTCCGCACGCCCTCGCATACCCCTGGTCTGACACGCCTGTGCTCCACACGCCCTCACACACCCCTCACCTGACATGCCTGTGCTCGGCACACCCTCACACACCCCTCACCTGACACGCCTGTGCTCCACACACCCTCACACACCCCTCACCTGACATGCCTGTGCTCCACACACCCTCGCATACCCCTGGTCTGACACGCCTGTGCTCCACACGCCCTCGCACACCCCTAGCCTGACACACCTGTGCTCCGCACGCCCTCACACACCCCTCACCTGACACGCCTGTGCTCCACACACCCTCGCATACCCCTGGTCTGACACGCCTGTGCTCCGCATGCCCTCGCACACCCCTCGCCTGACACGCCTGTGCTCCGCATGCCCTCGCACACCCCTCGCCTGACACGCCTGTGCTCCGCACACCCTCGCACACCCCTAGCCTGACACACCTGTGCTCCGCACGCCCTCGCACACCCTAGCTTGACACACCTGTGCTCCACACGCCCTCGCACACCCCTCGCCTGACACGCTTGTGCTCTGCATGCCCTCGCACACCCCTGGCTTGACACGCCTGTGCTCCACATGCCCTCGCACACCCCTCGCCTGACACGCCTGTGCTCCACACACCCTCGCACACCCCTGGCCTGACACACCTGTGCTCCACACACCCTCGCACACCCCTGGCCTGACACGCCTGTGCTCCACACGCCCTCACACACCCCTCGCCTGACGCGCCTGTGCTCCACACGCCCTCACACACCCCTCGCCTGACACGCCTGTGCTCCACACACCCTTGCACACCCCTGGCCTGACATGCCTGTGCTCCGCACACCCTCGTGTGATGCAGTAGGGACTGTCTGTGTGGGGAGTGGGAGAGCAGGGGAGGACTTTAGGAGATGGACGATGCCAGAGCCCGTAACCTGAGCTAGGTAAGGGAGGGGAAAGGTCAACACCTTTGCCCGGGAAGGGGGACAAAGGAAGGGAGTGGCAGGAGGGAAGCAGTTTGAGTTTGGGCTTGGGGCTGTGTGGGTGGAATTCAGGGGATCCTAGCTAGGATCCAAGCACCCTGAAAGCCCAGAAGGACTCGGTGGAGGGGTCCTGACTGTGCCTGCAAGCCCTGCTGTAACCTGTGTTCCTGTTGTCCAATAAACCTTCTGTTTTACTGGCTGGCCGAGAGTCACTGTGGGTCCCAGGAAGAGGGGTGCAGGGCCGGACTCCCCCACACTCCGTGACACCTCGCACACCCCTCGCCTGAGACGCCTGTGCTCCACACACCCTCGCACACCCCTGGTCTGACACGCCTGTGCTCCGCATGCCCTCACACACACCTCACCTGACACGCTTGTGCTCCACACACTCTCGCACACCCCTGGTCTGACACACCTGTGCTCCGCATGCTCTCGCACACCCCTCGCTTGAAACGCCTGTGCTCCACACGCCCTCGCACACCCCTGGCCTGACACGCCTGTGCTCCACATTCCCTCGCATACTCCTCGCCTGACACGCCTGTGCTCCACACGCCCTCGCACAACCCTGGCCTGACATGCCTGTGCTCCGCACACCCTCACACACCCCTGGCCTGACACACCTGTGCTCCACACACCCTCGCACACCCCTTTCATGACACACCTGTGCTCTACACGCCCTCGCACGCCCCTCACCTGACATGCCTGTGCTCCACATGCCCTCGCACACCCCTCGCCTGACACGCCTGTGCTCCACACACCCTCGAACACTCCTGGCCTGACACGCCTGTGCTCCACATGCCCTCACACACACTTCACCTGACACACCTGTGCTCCATACGCCCTCACATACCCCTGGTCTGACACGCCTGTGCTCTGCACGCCCTCACACACCCCTCACCTGACATGTCTGTGCTCCCCACACCCTCGCACACCCCTCACCTGACACACCTGTGCTCTGCATGACCTCGCACACCCCTCACCTGAAATGCCGGTGCTCCACACACCCTCGCACACCCCTGACCTGACACACCTATGCTTCACACGCCCTCGCACACCCCTGGCCTGACATGCCTGTGTTCTGCATACCCTTGCACACCCCTGGCCTGACACACCTGTGCTCTGCATACCCTTGCACTCCCCTTGCCTGACACATCTGTGCTCTGCATGCCCTCACATATCCCTCATCACATGCCCTTGCACACTCCTCGCCTGACACGGCTGTGCTCCACACGCCCTTGCACACCCTTCGCCTGACACCTGCTCTCTGCACACCCTGTCACACCCATTACTTGACACCTGCTCCCTGCACACCCTGACACTCCCTATGGCCTAACACACCTGCTCCCTGCACACTTTGTCACACACATCCACTGCCTGACACGTGTGTTATCCATGCACCCTGTCACACCCATTGCCTGACACACCTGTGCTCCACACACAATCTCTGCCTGACACTCCTGCTCCCAGCACACCCTGACACACCTGTTATCCATGCACCCCCTTGCACACCCATTGCCTGACACACCTGCTCTCTGCACAACAGATCCTTTGCACATACACACCGTCTTCCAGAACAACCTGCTAGCTGCACATCCCATCACACACACACAAACACACACATTTCATAACACACCCACTCTCTCCCATCCCCATCACGCCCGGCATCACGTCCCCGCCAGCCCTGCCGCCCACACCAGCCGTTCCCCACCCACACGCTCAGCACTGCTGCTCGCTCCTTTATCACAAAGCGTCTCTCCACTGCTTCTGGGAAGGGGCCCCGGGGACCCCGGCCTGCCTGGCCGAGGGAAAGGCCTGCAGCTGCTTCCAGTCCCTGCCCCAGTCCCTGTCCCTGCCCCTGCCCCTGCCTCTGTCCCAACCCCTGCTCCTGCCCCAGCCCCTGCCCCGTCCCTGCCCCAGCCCCTGCCCCTGCCCTGGCTGTCTGGTTGCATCCACCAGCTGGGCTTCCCTCTTGGGGCCAGTTCCTGGTGGGACACCCGGCTCCTGACACGGGGACAACCCAGCGGGGAGCACACGGGGGAGCAGCGGGAGGGGGAAGAAGCAAAGGGGATGGAGCCAGGGAAGCCCCTTGGTGGGTCTGCAGAGGGCCCAATAGGTAGGTGTTGTATAAACGGCTCCACCCTCGTTGGCAGTGCCCCTCACTCCCGACCCGCAGCCTCTCTGCTCTCCCAGCCTGTCCCCCCCCCAGCTCTGCCAGTGCCCCTCACTCCCGACCCGCAGCCCCTCTGCTGTCCCAGCCTGTCCCCCCCCTAGCTCTGCCAGTGCCCCTCACTCCCGACCCGCAGCCTCTCTGTTATCCCAGCCTGTCCCACCCCATGACATTAGCAGGGCCCCTCACTCCTGACCCATAGCCCCCCCCCCACTATTCCAGTCCTACACACTGATCTGCTGCACCTTCATCCTGCCCTGCAGTTCCCTCTTCAGCAAACCCAGAGGAGAAGCAAGTGATTCCTAGTCCAGGATCTGCTCCCAGCTGCTGCACCTCTCCCCAGAGGTGGCTGCATCTCAGTGGTGGATGAAGAAGCCCTGTTTAGTTGCTGCACTCCACCCCAGAGGTGGCTTCATCTCACTGATGGAGAAGGCGGGTGCCTGCACAATCACATTTTTCTAACCTAGAAAGTTGGGGTTAAGTACCAGGTTTGAGTGACTCAGTCAGTGGGGCCAGATCCCCAGCTGATGCAAACTGCTGCTGACGTCAACTCTGCTGGGCCGATTTGTACCTGCTGAAAGCCTGGCCCCTTCGCCCCGCGGTTCCTTGGCACCCGCTGGATTGAGTTTGTTAGCAAACGGTGGGAAATCTCCTGCTCATTAACTCCAGTCTCTGGCTGTCGCCTGGCATCTCCCAGTGACCCAGAACCAGCTGCCTGGGGACTCTGCTGGGACAGACATCAGCATTTGCCAGGCTTGGCCAGTTCCGTGTTTCCCACAGCAGAGCTGAGCGTTTCTCTCCCCTTGGGAGGATGCTCTTGGCGACACAGAGACACACAAATGGCCCTTAAATGAGGCTTCTAACGAGCAGCCAGGTTCCAGAAAGGTTCTGCTTCAATCAGGGTCAGTCCGGTTATTAGGATTTCTAGGTCCGGATCCAGGGATGGTGGAAGTGGGTGAGGGGTCCCTGTACAATCAGCTGCTGCACTCCACCCCAGAGGGGGCTGCATCTCAGTGGCGGGTGAGGGGTCCCTGTACCATCAGCTGCTGCACTCCACCCCAGAGGCTGCTGCATTTCAGTGGTGGGTGAAGGGTTTGTGTACAGTCAGCTGCTGCACTCCACCCCAACAGCTGGGACTTGGCCATCGTGCAGTTGCAGATTTAGGAGGGATCGCCTTGTGGTTACAGCACGGTCCAGGCAGTCAGGATTCCTGGGTCCTACCCCTGGCACCGACTTGCTCTGGGGCCTGGGGTCAGCTGCTCCCCACACTCCCCACCTCTGTTTCTGCGCCTGCCGAATTGGGAAGATAACATGGATCTAGTGGGGGATCTGTGGGTCTGAATTCACTCACCTGCGTGAAGTGCTGTGACACCCTCCACAAGAAGATGCTCTGAGAGTCCACCATGGCCCTTCCTGCCGGGATCTGCTTCCCAGGCGCCTTCCATCTGGCAGAGAAGGACAGTCTAGTCCCCAGGCACTGCCAGCTCAGCACCATCCTGGGGGGCCTGGCTCCCTCCCAGGGGCAGAGCGGCTCTGGAGAACAGCAGACGGGGGGCGGCTAATTAGCAGCTCAAGCTCCGGTTTGATTCTTTGCCTCCCCGAACAGAGGAACCGGGTCACGTGTTTAACCGATGCGCATTCGGGCTCATTTACTCAGGGTGGTTAATCCGAAGCAAGGCACGGTGTGAATGTAAAGCGCTAACCAGGCTGATTCCAGCACCAGAGGCACCATGTACAGTTCATGTTACTCTTGAATTCAGATGTCGGGGAGGGTTTGGGTGCCAGCCCAGGGTGGGAGTGTTTGTTTACACGTGTTCCTGGTTCCACTCTGATCGTGCCCACTCCTGTCCCTGTGCGGTCCGTGGGGGGTGCCCCTTTCAGTGCGACAGCCCTTCTCGGGGGTCCACTCTCCCTTGGGGTCAGGCCCCTCCACCTCCTGGAGCCGCACCTCTCTGAGCCTCAGCACGTCTGTCTCTGCCGTGGCCGCTCCCCCAGGGAGTCCCCTCGCTCTGGGCCCCAGGGCCTCTGCCCCCCAAAGGGGTTGATGCCCCACCCCCCGCCGTGATCTCTAGCTGGGAGTGACTCTCAGCCAGTGTAACACAGGAGGGTTTATTGAGCATTGAACCCAGCACAGGAAACTCTCAGGAGCTCAGGCCTGGCCTCCCTCAGCCCAGCACATCCTGGTTCCCCTGCATGCAGGGGGGCTCTGCCTGCTCCCCCTCTCCAGCCCCGAGCCCCCCTGCTTCCCAGCTGGGCATCTGAGACCCCCAGCCCCAGGCCCCCTCTGTCCATTGTCCTCTCTCCAGATAAACAGGGTCGCCTGGGCCTCCTCTCCTCTCCGCCCTCCTCTGGCTGGAACCGGCTGGTCAGGTCACCGGGGTCCTCTCCCCGCAGCCCATTGTCCCCCACTGGCCAGAACCGGCTGTGACTCCTGAGCTGGGTCTGCGGGGTCGCCAGGTCAGCAGTCTCTGGGGTCTCCATCCTCCAGGCCATCGGCCGGGGTCCCAGGTTCCCTCTCCAGTCCTGTGTCCCAACAAACTCCCTCTCCCCTCCCCTCGTTAAACCAGTAACACCCGGGGACACTGAGTCCCACCCCCTCTGCATGCAAATCACTGGAAAACCACAAAAAAATAAAAAAATCCCCCACTTCATCACACACTCCACATCTGGGGAGACACACGTTGGGAAATGCCAGGAGCGGATGTTTCAAAACTCAGTGAAAACCATCCTGGCCGTTTCACCGGAAACACTGGATTCCTTTGGTTATTTTGGGAGGTGAATTTATTCCTGGTGGGAAAATGCCAGCTGAAGGTAGCCATCGCAACACTGGGTCAGCCCAGTCCCTCTAGCTGGGTAGCCCCTGTCCCCAGCGACCAGCACCAGCTGCTTCAGAGCAAGGTGCAAGGTGCTCCCCCTAGTGGGCAGTGGTGGGATAACTTGGTGCCCAGGGCGTGTTCCCTCCTGACCCTTGAGTGTTGGAGGTTGTCTCATGCCTTGGAGCATGAGGGTGTGTAACCTTTGGCTTGTGTTTAACTATCCCCTGTTTTCTGCATCCTACTAAATGCTCAGCCCGAGTTGGAACCTAATTAGAACCGAGCGCCTGATTCCCAGTTTCCTTGTTCCTACACTAGAGGCAAGGGGCTTTCAGCTCCCTTGCCCAGCTCCTGGTGTCAGGACTCTGCCCGCTATGGGTGCTGGGGGGGGGACACAATAGCCACAGCATGTGGGGCACTCCCCAGGAGCCGTTTCCACCTCTTGATGTTACCAGTGTGGCCTGAGCATGACTGGGAATCAGGCCCTGTTGTATTGTATTTTATTTTATTTTATTTTGTTTTATTGTTTTAATTAAAAATCTGTTCTCTCCCCCTCTGATAAAGGCGATAAATCAAAGGAGCTGCTTAAGTTTTAAATTGTAACCCGGCTTCAGTAGCCCCCAGTCTCGAAAACTAATTAAGGACAAATCAGGAACAGAGAAAAGATGATGAGGTTGGTTCCCCCCCCCCGCCCCCCTCTTCTTTGGTAGTGAAAACCTCCATCCTCAAAGCCTTGGGAAGCATCTGATCTGAGCCCCCGACCTCTGCAGATCGTCCTGGCGAGGGAGCCATCGCGGGTCCCTGTGATGCTCCTGTTAGGGCTGGTGTCCAATTAAAAGAGTGTTAAGAACCCCTCGTGCTTAACTGGATGGGAAAAGCTGCTGCAGGATGGCGGGGGGTGGGGGGAAGACCCTTGTGCAAAGTTAGCACAATGGGCCTCTGAACATGACTCTGCTTAATGCTTTGATACTAAGGGGGAAACGATTTGAAATGAAAATGATTCCACCTTTGTCTCCTCCGCCTCGCCCCACCGATTGGGGAGATGCGTCCGCGGGAGACACAGACCCACACATGCACATGCTGAGGAACGTGTGTGCACACACACGGACACAGCCACTCATATATCTACCCTGACACACCCAAGCACACGCTTGCCAGCAGACACCACCAGACACAGCAGCACGGACACTCCCGTGAGCCCACGTCTGCTGCAACCGCTCTCTCTCACTCACTCACTCACGCAGGGTGAGCATTGGTGGTGCTGAGCTGGCCGGGAAGGCTCCCGAAGTGAAACGTGAGGCAGATGCACTCACAGAGACAGGACGTTTGCCCCCATCTCACCAGCCAGAACTGTAACACGGCACCTCGGGGCCCAGCATGGCCGCGGTTTGGGGGTATTGGGGGGTTGAAAGTGGGCCTGCTCGTTGCCTGCAGCAGGACAGGCCATGAACAGCCAGCTGGGCTGGCAAAGCTTCCCAAGGGGCAATGGCGCTATCTGAGCCCTGCTCCAGCGCAGCACCCTTCCCTGGTACTGTTATTTGTATGAGGGCAAAACTGGAATCTGGGGCCCCCCTATGCTGGGCGCTGCACAGACCCCGGCTGAGATCAGGGCCCCGTTGTGCTGGGCGCTGCACAGACCCTGACCAAGATCAGGGCCCCATTGTGCCGGGCGCTGCACAGACCCCAGCCGAGATCAGGGCCCCGTTGTGCTGCATGCTGCCCAGATCCCCACTGAGATCAGGGCCCCATCGTGCCAGGTGCTGCACAGACCCCGACTAAGATCAGGGCCCCGTTGTGCTGGGCGCTGCACAGACCCCGACCAAGATCAAGGCCCCATTGTGCTGAGAGCTGCACAGACCCCGGCCGAGATCAGGGCCCTGTTGTGCTGGGTGCTGCCCAGATCCCCACTGAGATCAGGGCCCCATCGTGCCAGGTGCTGCACAGACCCCGACCAAGATCAGGACCCCGTTGTGCTGGGCGCTGCACAGACCCTGACCAAGATCAGGGCCCCATTGTGCTGAGTGCTGCACAGACCCCGGCCGAGATCAGGGCCCCGTTGTGCCGGGTGCTGCCCAGATCCCCACAGAGATCAGGGCCCAGTTGCACCAGGCGCTGCACAGACCGCGGCAGAGATCAGGGCCCCGTTGCACCAGGCGCTGCACAGACCCCGGCCGAGATCAGGGCCCCGTTGTGCTCCATGCTGCCCAGATCCCCACAGAGATCAGGGCCCAGTTGCACTGGGCGCTGCCCAGACACAGAGTTCCAAAGAGCTTACGGTCTAAAGAGAGCAAGGGGAAACTGAGGAAACTGACTTTTATCTCCACAGTCCCCCAGCAGAACAGGGAAGGAGTATTAGCTCCATTCTGCAGCTGGGGGTCTGAGGCCCAGAGGGTCGGTAACAAAGCCAGGAGCAGAGCCCAGGTGTCCTGATTCCCAGCCCAGTGCTTTAACCCTTAGGCAATACTGCTGCTGGTGGCCAGCCAGTGTTCAGGATTCTGGGCATGAGTTCATCATCAGCTGGCAGGGCCCTGGCTGAGGGGCCAGAGGCGTTGGTGGCTTCGTGTGTTGGATTGTCTCCGAAATCTACTCCAGGCTGCTCCTGGGTCTGCAGACTGGGCTGGATGGGCCGGGCTCTGGGCAAGTGTCGCGATTCCTCCTATGGTCAGGAGTCTGGTGGGGGGTCGACGTCATGGAGGCAGTTCACAGGGATCTCTCGCGGTGTGTCCCCTCCTCATCCATCTATCCATCCCCATCCGCACACCCCTATCTATCTATCTATCTATCTATCTATCTATCCCCACACACCCCTGTATCTATCTATCTATTCGCACATACCCCCTGTATCTATCTATCCATCTATCTATCCCTACACACCCCTGTATCTATCTATGTATTCGCACATACCCCCTGTATCTAATCTATCTATCTATCTATCTATCTATCTATCTGTCCCCACACACACCCATATCTATCTATCTATCTATCTATCATCTATTCATTCCCAAGTATCAGAGGGTAGCCGTGTTAGTCTGGATCTGTAAAAGCAGCAAAGAGTCCTGTGGCACCTTATAGACTAACAGACGTTTTGGAGCATGAGCTTTCGTGGGTGAATACCCACTTCCTCAGATGCATGTAATGGAAATATCCAGGGGCAGTTGTATATATGTGTGCTAGCAAGCAAGCTAGAGATAACGAGGTCAGTTCAATCAGGGAGGATGAGGCCCTGTTCTAGCAGTTGAGGTGTGAAAACCAAGAGAGGAGAAACTGGTTCTGTAATTGGCAAGCCATTCACAGTCTTTGTTCAATCCTGAGCTGATGGTGTCAAATTTGCAGATGAAAATTGCATCTGCAAATTTGACACCATCAGCTCAGGATTGAACAAAGACTGTGAATGGCTTGCCAATTACAGAACCAGTTTCTCCTCTCTTGGTTTTCACACCTCAACTGCTAGAACAGGGCCTCATCCTCCCTGATTGAACTGACCTCGTTATCTCTAGCTTGCTTGCTAGCACACATATATACAACTGCCCCTGGATATTTCCATTACATGCATCTGAGGAAGTGGGTATTCACCCACGAAAGCTCATGCTCCAAAACGTCTGTTAGTCTATAAGGTGCCACAGGACTCTTTGCTGCTTTTATTCATTCCCAGACACCCCATCTATCTATCTATCTATCTATCTATCTATCTATCTATCTATCTATCTATCTATCTATCTATCTATCTATCCCCACACACCCCTGTATCTATCTATCTATCTCCACACACACCCTCTATCTATCTATCTATCTATCTATCTATCTATCTATCTAGCTAGCTAGCTTTCTGTAGCTAGCTGCTGCTCTCGGCTGGTCAGAGCCCTTGTCTGAATGTGTCGAGGGAGCAGACAGCCGGTGCGTCTGGGGGCTGCTGGGAACGTGCCGTGGCTGGGAGAACGTGGCTGGCTGGGAAGACAGGGAGGCATCTAGACAACATCTGAGATTAGGCGGGTTGGGGGGGAAGTTGTGGGGAATGTAGGAAGTGTGAGATTAGGGGGGTGGGGGGGCAGTGGCGGGGAATGTGGGAAATGTGAGAGTAGGTGGCAGGAGTTTAGGGTGACCAGATGTCCTGATTTTATAGGGACAGTCCCGATTTTTGGGTTTTTTCTTATATAGGCTCCTATTACCCCCACCCCTGTCCTGATTTTTCACATTTGCTGTCTGGTCACCCTAGAGCAGCTGGTGACCTGGGGCTTGGGGCAGGGGGCTCTGAGCTCGGCTTTGTGCTCCCTGTATTCTGGGCTGGGCTTGACCCCTGGGGGAATTAGAGCAGGCCCAGAGCGCTGCCCCCATGGGCCCTGGGGGGCAGCGAGTAGCCACAGTGCAATGCACCGGATCCATCCCCTGCGCCAGGGGCTGGGAGCCGTGGTGTTTTGATCCCCATGCCAGCTGCTCGGGACGCCCTCCCCACACACAGTAAGGCCCGGCGGTGCTGCCAGAGGGGGCTGGGTCACTGGGTCACTGCGAATCGGCCCCCACAGTGTAAACAAACAAACTGATTGCAAGGCTGGGCTGACGGTGGCGTGATTGATCGGCGCCTTGATCCCAGCGCCGGCTGCAGACGCACGTCGGAGGTCAGCCTCGTTCATTACACACCAAGCAGGCAGGTGCCCGGGCGGCGCCCCGACCGCCACCCTGGGAAACCCCTCCGCCGCTGTCATGCTCCCGGATGGGGATGGGGCCGCAGCAGCCCAGGGATCGGGGCCCTCTGAGCCCAGGCTGGGTCTGGAAGCTAGATTTTGGGGAGCCCTTCCTATGTGCCCCAGCTCACGCAGACAGTGACAGAGCTGGGAGCAGAACCCAGGAGTCCGGACTTCTCCCCCCTACCCGAATAATGAGACCCCCACCTCCTTTCCAGCATGGAGAAGAGAACCCAAGGGTTCCATCCCCTGTTCCGTGCTATAATCTAGACCCCACTCCCCTCCCTGGGCTGGGGATAGAACCCAGGAATTCTGGCTCCCACCCCCCTGCTCTAATCACCAGACCCCACTCCCCTCCCAAAGCCAAGTACAGAACCCAGGAGTCCTGGCAACCACTCTCCCTAATCTTACCCACTAGCTGTTTTTTTTTCTCCGTAGCAAGGCAGGGACATGGCGTTAGACTGGTGTATGGAAACAAACAGGCCTGTGGTTGTCACAGAGCCCCAGGTGCCAGACATTTCACCCCCTTGAATATAACTCCCTGCCGTAGCTGCCAGCTCCTGGCAGAATGTGCATTCTGCAATTTCCAGTGTCCGCGACAGAGCAGCCGTTACTTAGCAACTCCAGGATCCCTTCAGCCCCATGGGGCTGGTGTGTCAAAGGCCCCGCGGCTGCCATGGCTTGGTCTCTGTCTAGCTGTGCCGGAGGAGCGTGACGTGGAATCAGAGTGATGGCTTTCCTTGATTGGCTACTCCTATGTAGCCGTCTCATGGCGAGGTTAGTCAGCCTAGATCTTCATCCAGCAGGGAAGCCCTGAGCATCACTTGAGGGTCTCCGCTGGTAAAAGTCACCCTTGGCAGTAGCAGATGTAGCGGGATTTGGGTTTCCGCTTTCACCACCATGGACAGCGACAGCTGTGTATTCCCGGGGCAGCTGGGAAATGGGAATTTCCATCCCACAGGGAATCTCAGCTCTGCTGATCTTGGCTCAAATTGGAAAGTCGAAAGAGCTGGGAATTTTTGCGGCACGGGGCCACGCAGAGAGAAAACCGATTCGACGCTTCCCACAGGAAATCAGAAATATTGGCCAAGCGGGGAGAATGCCGCCTGTTTTTTTTTGAGGAAACCATGTTTTGTGTTGGGAAGAAGCCTTGTTCCGTGGGAAAATCCTGTGTGGCTCTGTTGGTTACGGGGCGTGATCTGGGGATGTCCTGAGCCGACAGGCCAGGAGCGCTTGGGGGGTTTGAAACGCTCACCCATGCGGCTACAGGGGGGCATTGGTAGAAGAAAGGAAGGTGCCGTGGTCAGGGCTGGGATTTTGGAAATCTGGATTCAAGTCCTGCTTTGCCTCCGACTCCTTGCGCAAGTCACCTGGTCCCTCTGTAACTCAGTGTCCCCACGGGGCTCATGATCTCTCAGCCCCTCTGATTTCTGGTCAATAGCTCATCCCAAAATATTTTGATTTGAAAGTAGACATTGTAGTTCGGGTGCCTTGTATGCCTAGTCTCCTCTGTAGGTCAGGACTACGTCTCCCATGATGCTTCATTCCCTGCGTTTTGAGAGGGGCAGCAGCATCATGGGAGATGTAGTCCATCTTGGAGGCAACCCATAGAGGGGAATGGGGACATGAGGCACCTGAACTACAACTCCCATGAGGCACCATGATGTTCCTATCAAACTCTTTCCGATGGGCCACTGAGTCACAGAGAGGAAAACTGATGTGCCGGACACAGCGAGGAGGATTTGAACTCATGCTTCCCAAGTTCCAACTTAGCACCCAACCTCTAGGACTATTCTGTTGTTAACTCCTGGACATCTAGAGGGAACTGAATACCTAATTCGTATCCTATACATCTACCCTCCCACCCCCACACGCGCGCACACACATGCCCATCCTAATGACGTTTCCAGCAACATCTGCATTTCACTCATCTTGGATCTCATTCAACAGTAGAGCAAATAACTTGGCGATAACTTTTTGCCTAGGCTCGCCCTCTTGCAAATTGAAATTAATGGCTGCCTGGCAGAAAAGTTGCAGTCCAACTCTAGTTATTGAAGCTGACAAGCTCAGAGAACTTCAGCTATTAGGAGGAGAGAGAGAGATTAGCTACATGCAGAAGGCACCAGCTAGCACACTCCCTGCAAAATGTGTTTTTATCTTCGGAAAATTCTCCAGGGAAGAGCAGGGAATGTACCTGTTTGAGAGGCTTGTCAGTTCGTTAATTCCAATGTATAAACTGCTGAGGGTGGGTGGGTTGATTTCCTCCCCCCTTCATTGTAGAACCAAAGAGCGAAAATCGAAACAGAGCTGTCATCAGGGTTTTGCGTCGTTAAGGCTTCTCCAGTTGGTACTGCGGAAAGGGATCTGGGGGTCACAGTGGATCAGAAGCTATGGTGTAACACTGGTGCAAAAAGAGCAAACATGGTTCTGGGACATATTAGCAGGAGTGTTGTAAGCAAGACACGAGAAGTAATTCCGCTCTACTCCATGCTGATTAAGCCTCAACTGGAGTATTGTGTCCTGTTCTGGGCCCCACATTGCAGGAAAGATGTGGAGAAATTAGAGAGAGTCCAGAGAAAAAGAAAAAAATGATGAAAGGTCTAGAAAACATGACTTATGAGGAAAGATTGAAAAAGTTGGGTTTGTTTGGTCTGGAGAAGAGAAGACGGAGAGGGGACATGATAACAGTTTTCAAGTACATAAAGGTTGTTACAAGAGGAGGGAGAAAAATTGTTCTCAGTAACCTCTGAGGCTAGGACAAGAAGCAATGGGCTTAAATTGCAGCAAGGGGGTTGGACATTAGGAAAAACTTCCTAACTGTCAGGGTGGGTAAGCACTGGAATAAATTGCCCAGGGAGGTTGTGGAATCTGCATTGCTGGAGATTTTTAAGAGCAAGTTAGACAAACACCTGTCAGGGATAGTCCCCCCATGAGATGACCTCTCCAAGTCCCTTCCGGTCCTACGATTCTATGATTCGATAGTTAGTTAGTTTGCAGCCTTTTGTGGGAATGGAGCTCAGGAGAGGTGAGACGTGGAAGAGCTAAGTCCGCTCACCCAGCCGAAGCCAGGGCCAGGCTTCCAATGGGTTTTATGCCACTGTCGACAGAGCCTGGAAAACCATCGTCTTTCTCGGCTGGGAAATGAATCCTGCTGTGCAGGTGGAGACGGGAGAGAGGCAGAGTGTTGTTAGCAATTCCCCTGGGTGATTGTTCACATCAGTTCAAAGAGTCTGTGAATGCAGCTGGGTCGCTGGACAGCTCGCGGGGGCTGGAGGGCGGTGAACAGGCCCAAAGAGTCCAGAAATGACCATTACAAAGTGATGAGAATTGCCTGAGTGCCTGTAATTTCTCCACTCAGTGTCGGTGACTCTGCTCCTTGCTAGCCCTAATGGTTATGCACAGGCCACTCCTCCCCATCACACCCCTCGCTCCTCCACAGGCAGGCTACCCCGAGACACAACACGCACAATGCAGCCCGACACAAGGTCGCTACTACCCACAACTCACCTGCTGCCCCCGACGGGAGCAGAGAATACAGCGCAGCACTCAGCCATAGCCGCGATCCACTTTGTATACCCCAGATCCACACGGGCCAGAGGGGACCCCCCTGCGTTGGGGGTGTGTGGGGCGATTCACAGCGGGGCCTGAGCAGGACAGAGAATCTAGCCTGGGCTAGTCTCTCTAGTCACGGTTCTGCAGGACGGCTGGCACTGCTTCCCAGCATTGCCATGGGTTGACTATCACCACGCCGGGAAGCCAGACTGACCGTCCCTCATGGGCCCTGGTTGGTGCAGGACCTCTAGGTGCCTGCCGGCCGGAGTGATGGGCCAGAGTGATGGGCCCCGGACTCCACCCCTGACCTTCGGCGCTGTTCCTGGCCTTTGACCGCCAGTGCTCTGACCAGTAAGTATGACTGCCCCAGCCCCAGGCATATCGTGGTGGGGGGGGCTGATCTTGGTCAGGGTCTGGGCAGCTCCCAGCGTGATGGGGCCTTGATCTCAGTTGGGGTCTGGGAAACACCTGACATGACGGGGCCCTGATCTTGGTCGGGGTCTGTGCAGCGTCCTGGACAGAACCCAGAAGTCCTGACCCCCCAGTCCCTCCAACCCCTGCACTCCCCTCCCAGAGCTGGAAACAGATCCCACCTTCCTTACCGGCCCAGATCCCCTACGCACTTTGCAGAACCCGGGACAAAACCCAGGATTCCTGACTCTCAGGGGGCCCCCTTGCTCTACCCACTAGGATGCACTGCCACCTCCATAACACTTGGCTCCATAGCAGGGGAGCACTTTATTGCCAGGCTGAAATGGCCGAGGTTGGGGGAGGTTTATCCCCCTGCTTGTTGTACACGTATCGAGCCCGTTCATCGGGAGCCGAAGGTGGCTCTTATCAGGCACCGCTTCGGCTCGGCAGGCGTGAGGCTCTGTTTCTGGGGAGCACCGATAAGTGCCTCTCCCTGCGCGCTCTGTGTGTGTGTGTGAGTATGTGTGTGTGTGTAAGCGACAAATCTCAGCAGACCACATGGCACTTGAATAATGGGATAATCGGTGGCATGTGCCCACGTCCCCACCATGTCTGTCGCGGGCTCTCACGCCCGCTGCAGGAGTCTGGGGCCGGGGGAGGAGCTGGTGCCTTGGCACCTAAATAAACCGTATTGTTGGGAAGGGTTTAAGAAACCCCCCGCAGGTGACAGCAGATGTGAATAATCACAAGATATTTAAAGCAACAGGACACAAATTGCCACCGGTGGGGATGAGAGACGGCTTAGCAGCGGCTGGCTGCATCTCTAGTCCAGCTGGCCGCTGGCTTCCTTTGTAGGAGGCAGTGCGGCCTAGTGGATAAAGTAATACAGTCAGGAGTCCTAGGCCTGGTTCGGTCACTGGCCCTCTGGGTGACCTTGGGCAAGTTGCTTCCTGGCTCCTTGCCTCAGTTTCCCCTTCTGTACAGTGGAGATAATGATCCCGATCCCTTTGGTGAAGTGCTTTGAAATCCATGGCTATCTAGGAGCTAGGGATTATGATGTGTCATGGGAGTCTGGGGACCTGGACTGAATATCCTCCTCTGGCACAGACGACTCCATGTCCGTACGATCTTTCAGGCTTTGCCGACACACAACGATGTCAATATGCTGCTCTATCATCTCCCTAAGCTGGATGCAGTTATAACAGTACAAATGTGCCACTAATAATCATCCCCAGCTCTTCCCATCAGCAGATCATAGAGCTTCGCAAGGGAGGTTGGTATTGTTAAACCCGTTGTACAGATGGGGAAACTGAGGCATGGACGGTATGTCTACACTGCATTGTAGACCCAGGTCTGCGGCACCCAGGCTTGTGGACTCGGTGTTTCCAAGCCCGCGCTGGAGTATCCGCACTGTGTTATAAACCTGGGTTGTGCTGACGTGTCCATACTGCGCCACGCAGACCTTCTACCTCCGGTCTGTGGCTTGAGCTGCGTCCACACTGCAGAATGGCCCCGTCTTGGACCCAGGTCACAGCAGGGCTCAGGATCTGACCCACCGCACCAGCAGGACCCAGGCTCTGACAGCTGGCTGACCTGAGTCAGACTGATGTGTGTGTGGACAGAAGCGGGGCTTGGGCTCAGACCTGACTCAGAGCCCAGGCTGAGTGTGCCATGTAGACACCCCCTGTCACAGCGTGTGGGGGAGTCAGGGCCCTGCACCCCCGGCTTCCTGCCATTCACCACGACTCTCAGCCAGCCAGTAAAGCAGAAGGTTTATTTAGATGACAGGAACGCGTAGCCCCACGTTTAAATGGGGGTGGAGCCACAGCCCCCAGTGGCATAGCTAGGAGTGACTTTCGGGGGGACGGGCGGTGACCAGCTGTGCTGTGCAGCCTGGCCAGGGTGGGGAGCGCTGATCCCCTGGGCTGCACCCTGACTCTGCAGCGGGGGAGACAGGGAGTTGTTGCCTCATTGCGGGGTCTGGGCGGCCGCCCTTCAGCTGGGAGTTTGCGTCTCTTGTGGGCCGTGTGGCCCCTGGGCAGGTCGGCTCTGGCTGCGCTGCGGGGGGCACCAACAGGGGCCTGCCTGTGCGTGCAGCTTGGCCCGGACTCTGCACCGAGACGCCCAGCTCAGTGCATCCTCTCCTGGGAGCGCTGCAGAGAGACCGGCCTCCTGCCATGCAGGGGATGAGCCGTGCGGAGAGCGTCGCTGGCCAGCGGGTAGCCCCCGAGCACCTGCCAGCTCAGCGTCTCCCCCGACACCGTTTCCCAAGCCCCAGGCACAAGGCTTCACCGGCCGAGCTGGGCACATGCAGGGAGCGGCTCAGCGCATGGCCAGCCTGGGGTGTCGCTTTCTGAAGGGCGGCGCAGAGCTCCGGCCTGGATTGCAGATGCCCGAGGGACGCTCCAGGCCGCTGTGCAGCACGACACACTCCTGCTCCGATCTGGACGGGCCTGGGATGCTCAGTGGGTGGCCGCAGCCCACCCAGGCCCACCTGTGGCTGTGCCCCTGACAGGCCCCACGTTATTAAAAGCCCGTTGAGTGCAATGCCTCTGCCTTGATCCCGCTGCCAGGTGAGGGGCGTAGGAGCGGTGCTGGTTTCTGCTGAAAGCGGGGACGCCTGGAAGCTCTAGCCGGCCCGGCTGCAAAGCCGTGAGGGGCAGCACGCCGAGGGCAGGGGATTCGGAAGAAGAGTGTTGGGGGGTGGAGAACGCCAGCACCTCCTTCCCCCACACCTAGCCTCAGGGACGGGGCAGACAGATGAATCATTCACCCGCAGCCCATCTGCCTGTCTGTCTCTCCCCACCCCTTCAGATTTCAGCTCCAGCGGCCCCCTTCCCCCTGGCACGCTCCTCTCCCCTCCCCCCACAGCCTCGATTGCTGGCCCCCCATCCCGCTCCCCTGACCAGCCTCAGTCATTGATTCCTCTGTGCTTAATGTCCCCGAGGAGGGAGGCGGGTTGCCATGGTGATCCTTCCCTGCTTATGGGGAAAGACTTCACTTTAAAGGCACTTGGCATCTCAGGGTCTCTTGATTCCCTTTAAGTGACTGTCTGGGGCAGGTAGGATAAACGCGGATTCAGGTTCCCTCAGTCGGAGCAGAGCTGGGTGGCTCCTGCATCAGAGAGGCAAAATCTGTATGGGTTGGGGGACTGCACAGGCAGTGACTGAGGCATCCGGGGGGTGACAAAGCCCAGTGGAACTTCAGAGCAGCATCACAACTTAGATCCACCTGCTCCAAGAGCCCCCAGCCCCTCAAGCGCAAGGAGAATCCCCCGTGAGCAGTATAGGGCTTATGACACACATTACAGCAATTCTGATTCAATCCTGTAGAGGGCAGTGGTACAGCTCACACAAACACACATGCCCAGCTCATGAAGATGCTTGGCACCGCACGGGATCAGGCCTGCATGTGCTCTGGGGTAGGTGGGCAGTGGGGTCTAGTCAAGAGATCTGGGTTCTTTTCCGGGTTCTGACTTCCTGGGTGACCTTGGTTACGTCGCTTCTCCTCTGTTTCACTGCCTACCTTTTGTCTGTCTTGTCTATTTACTCTGTGAGCTCTTCACAGCAGGGACTGACCCTCAGTCGGGGTCTGGGCAGTGCCTGGCACGACGGGGCCCTGATCTCGGTCACAATGGGGCCACTAGACAGAACGATAATACACCTAATAGTAATAATAATAATAACAATGGGGTTGGAATGGATGAACTGGGGAGAGCGGGAGGAAGAGGAGAAGCGAAAGAAAAGACATTTCTGAGCAGCCTGTGTGCAGGGAGAGGCAGAGCAGGATGGGTTGGGAAACGTCAGGGGCTAGACAGGCAGGGAAGGGGGCCAGGCACATCTCTGGAGAGTGGGAGATGGGATCAGTCCATCCCCCCTCTAAGAACCAAGCGCGGGAGCAGCGTTAGCATCAGACGAAGGGTCTGACGGGCCTGGCGAGAGGTGTGAGCATGCCAGCCCCCAAGGACCTGCCGGGAAAGCGTCTGGAAGTCTGAGCAGTGCCGGACAGATTGGGGTCAAGCAGGACGTCAGCTGGAGACCAGAGAACAGTGAGCTCGGAGGGGTAAATCCTGAGCTGAACACCTCCTCAGGGTGAGAAAGCTGGTGGGAATTGGCACAGCTCCACTGGTGTCAATGGGGCCAGATCTCCAGGCGGTGCCAATCAGTGTCACTCCCCTAGAGTCGAAGGGGTGACACCAATTGACAGCCGGGGAGGGTCTGGCTCAGCATCTGTGGTGTCTCGCCAGTGGCCAGCCCCCTAATCCCTGCCGCATCCTCAGGGTAAAGGCAGGCATGGAGTCTCTGGAGCCAGCCACAGCGATCCTTGTTCCAAAGCCCAGGCCCAGAGCATGGTGGTTGAAGCACTGGACAGGGGATCTGAATTCAATTCTTGCTCTGTCACTGATGCAAGCACAATACTACCTCTCTCCCAGCCTCAGTTTCCCCATCTGTGCAATGGGGTATACTCCTTGCTCTGTCTGCCTTCTCTTCGGGCCAGGGACTGTCACTGTGTATATGCAGCGCCTGGCACAACAGGGCCCCGATCCTCTGTTTGGTTGTCCGCACTGCTGTAATACACCTAATAAATGCCAAACTCCTCAGAGGCTGGACCCATCTCCAGACAGACCCGATGAGTGTTCTGTCGGATACCAATGGCCTAACGAACGGGAGGGAGCCAGAGAGGAGGAAATGAGATAATTAAGTGAGATGAAAAGTCAGGGGTCGGGTAGCAGCCTGCATGCAAGCTGGCCCCTGGCCAAAGGGAGGTAATTTACAAGCTCATGAGCTGCCTTAGCATTTGGGCTCACGGCATCGTTCAAAAATCATGAGACTGGCCCCCGAAATCTTGAGACTGGCTTAAAAATCACGAGATTATTTTTAAAAAGAAGAATACACCCAGGGTTCTTTTTCTTGGCTTTCTAGTTTCTGAGTCTGCCGGGCTGATATTTTTCCAGCTTTTCCCCACAACCCAGAGGGCTGGAAACTGACTCCTTACAAAAATTAAAGCTGAGATACTTGTGGAAAGTCAGGACTCCAGACACCAACTGCTACAAGACTCGCAATGAAATCACATGAACTGGCAACACTGGCTGGTTGCCACTAAGGATTTGAAGAGAGCCAGGATGATCCAGTGGTTAAGCCTAGACCTGCCACCGAAATGCAGCCACGTCTGGAGTGAGGCATGACAGCTGCTTGCAAAGCTGCACACCTGCTCTCCATCCTGGGCTGGGAGCCAGGTTTCAGCCTCCGACCTCTAGTACAGACTGTCACGGAGTCACCGGGTGATGCTCTGGAACTGCTCCCCACCAAGCCAGTCAGGACTTTGGGGAGCCTCCTCTCCCTTGGAGCAGACTGTCTGCAGGGCAAGAAGCTCACACAGCTTCACCTCCTGGGTCTCTCCTTGGAGCATTCAGCATCCTCTGCCCCTCCGTGCGCTTCCCACAGCGAGTCCACCCCAGCGGGGTCCTGGGGAAGCCACAGGGTCCTGCACCCCCACTTTGCAGTCAGACGTGACTCTCAGCCAGCCAGTAAAACAGAGGTTTATTTGATGACAGGAACAGGGTCTAAAACAGAGCTTGTAGATACAGCGAACCGGACCCCTCGGCTGGGTCCATTCTGGGGGGCAGTGAGCCAGACCCCCAGGTCTGCCCTCCACCCTTGACCCCAGCCAGCTCCAGACTAACAACCCCTCCCAGCCCCTCCTCTCTGCTCAGCCCCTTTCCCGGGCCAGGAGGTCACCTGATCCCTTTGTCTCCAACACCTTCAGCTGGCACCTTTGCAGAGGGGGGGCCCAGGCCATCAGTTGCTAGGAGACAGAGGGTCAGGCATTTAGGTGCACTGTCCCTTTGCTCTGCCAGATACTTAAGAACTGCCATGGGGACACTGAGGCACCAACACAGTATTCAGAGAAACATTAAGAACATTCCCAGTTCGTCACATCTCTCCCCCCTTCGAGACCGAACTGAGCGAGGTCACTTCAGCCAGTGACCTGGGGAAGTTCGAACCCACCAACGTTCCCATGGATGCCCCAGCATCTCTCCCATTCCTTGGTGTGAGTTACACCAGGACAGTCCAGTCTCACGCCCTCCCTTAGGTCGGGTGTGCTTGATGGCACTTGCAAGCCGCATGTGGGAAGGTTTATGCAGCTTGAACCCTTTTGCTATCCCCAATACCCCTGGGGTTCAAACTGGGACGGGGTCTTCTCCCAGCACTCTGGGCTGCAATTCGGGCTGTCTTGGTTAAGAGCCCCCATCTTGGCCTTTGCCAGCTCTGGGCTTGGGCAGCCGCTTCCCACTTTGTGGCCCAGACACAACACCTCTGCCGTCCCACCTTGCACTTTCCAGCTTTTAACGTCAGTCCCACCTTCTTGAGGCAGCCCAGCCCCCTCTTCACCTGGGACACCTGTTCCTCCCAGGTCTGGCTAAGGATGCACATGTTATCAGTGTCTGCCAGGCCCAAGTTCTCCATCCCCCTCTGCTTGTTTAGAATCTCCCCAGGCCTAGGCATGGGGTCGGCACCAGACACTGTGATGGCTTTAAGCTTTTGATAGCCCCCATAAAACCAGATCATCCTGTCTCCCTTGGGGATCAGCCCCACGGGTGAGGCCCATGGGCTGTAAAACGGCTGGATCCCATCTAAAGCCAGCAGGTCCTTGACCTCTCTCTCCAGGTTCTGGGCTGCTTTCCCAGTGACTCTGAATGGGGAACACCTGATGGGGAGATTGTCTCCCACCTCAGGGAAGAGATCCCCCTGGGGATCTTCTCCTTTCTCCATCCAGTCCTCCCCCTTCAGGTCCAGGGGTCCCCTCACTCTCCTCCCATCCAGCAGCTCGAACGGGAAGAACCCTGTGGATTCCTGGGGCACCACCAGCTGCCTTCCGATTCCCCCCAGTTCTACTTCCCCTTGGGGAGCCCATTCCCGGTACAGGAATCCCTTCTCCTGCAGGACTCTGTCCCTGCAGCCTTCCCCAAGGGGGTTTGCAGCGCTGTGGCCAGCAAGTTCCCTCAGCTTCTCCAAGGAGGGATCCCTCTGCAGCTCAGTCTGGGATTCAGCAGCTGGGGCAAGGAGTGGGACCTGCTCCCTCTCGCTGGCTGGACCTGGGGTCACAGCCCCCCTGAGCCCTGTCCCTGGTAGCTCCCTCCCTGCTGTGTAATCACTTCCCAGCAGCACGTCTGGACCAGGCAAACCTGTTTGGCAGCCGACCTGCCTTTCCTGGGTATGTCCCCACCCAGCTGGGGTCTCAGCTCCCCCCGTGCTCAGTGCTGCCCTTGCTGTCCCAGTGGGGCAAGGCAGCGAGCTCTCTGCTCTGGTCACAGCATCAGAGCCAGCATGAGCCCCCTCTCCGGTGTGCAGGGGGGTGGGGAGCATCTCTCCCTCCCACTCAGCCCCAGGGGGCTGGTTACAGGTAGGCAGGTATCCTGAGCCCTGCAGCCCCTCCCCCCTGCCAGCCAGGTCATTTGCATTTTCACTGACCATTTCCATCCTAGCCAATTGGTTCCCTGGATTTGAATTCAAACCCTCGGCCGTTACAGGAGCGGGGCCTGGATCCTGTCCCATGGGGAGACAGTCACCCCCCAACAGGGCCTCCCAGCTGATATCCTGGAGAACCCCAACTACCAGCCAGCTCGACCCCTCCTGGGTCTGTACAGGGATCTGGGCCATAGGCAGGGCGAGGGGCTTCACCCCAGGGAACTTCACCCAGGTCCCACAGTCCCTCAGCATCTGCGGCTGCACCACCACAGTTCTCTCTGTCCCAGGGTCTCGCCCCCGCAGGCGTGTTTCCCCACTGACCCCTGGGCAGCCCCCTATGTCTCTCTGCTCCACCATCACCAGTCCACGCTCCTGCTGCTTCTCCTGCAGCTTTTCCTCGGGCTCTTGCTCTCTCTCACGGTCCTCTCGCTCTCTCGGGTTCTGCTCCCATCCCATCCGTCTCCAATCTCCTGATGGGGAACCCAATCGTGAAGACCCTCGTCTGATTGGGGACCAGACTCCCGGGGATGCCTGGCTGATGCTCCAGCTGCTCTCAGATCCTCTTGTAGCCCCATCTGGGCCAGGAATCTGCTCCTCAGAGCGGTCCTTCTCCAACTGCACGATTAACTGTGCCTTGGTGAATTTCCCCATGCGTAACCCTCTCTGTGTGCACAGGATCACAATGTCCTTCTCAAGGAGATGGTGATAGGCCATCACTTCACCGTTCCCAAGTGGCTCTGGACTCACAGGCCTGTGTGCTCTTGGCTCCCCCATGGTTTCCAGGAAGAACCCCTGGTGTGCCAGCTCTTCTCGTGATCACCACCTCTTTGCCAGGGTCGAGCTGCAGACTCCTCCGCCCCTGGGACTGCTCCTGCAATCCCCCGGGGAACCCTGCTACTGCAAAAATCCTTCTCTCTCCCAGGGACGAGCGGCAAGCTCCTCCGCCCCTGAGACTGCTCGCTGCAATCCTCAGGGGGACCCCGTTACTCCAACAGTCCTTCTCGCTGGTCACACACTCCCAGAGGTTAACTGCCCCCTGAAACCGTCCCTCTCTGAGCCTTTAGCACGCCTGGTCCTCATTATCCCTCCTTTGTTTTACTGCTCCCCAGTCACTTACTGCAAGCAGCGCCATTCACGGGGTGCAGTATATCCCACCTCTGCCACCAGTTGTCACGGAGTCCCTGGGCAATGCTCTGGAACTGCTCCCCACCAAGCCAGTCAGGACTTTGGGGAGCCTCCTCTCCCTTGGAGCAGACTTGTTCAGGGCAAGAAGCTCACACAGCTTCACCTCCTGGGTCTCTCCTTGGAGCATTCAGCATCCTCTGCCCCTCCGTGCGCTTCCCACAGCGAGTCCACCCCAGCGGGGTCCTGGGGAAGCCACCGGGTTCTGCACCCCCACTTTGCAGTCAGACGTGACTCTCAGCCAGCCAGTAACACAGAGGTTTATTCGATGACAGGAACAGGGTCTAAAACAGAGCTTGTAGATACAGCGAACCGGACCCCTCGGCTGGGTCCATTCTGGGGGGCAGTGAGCCAGACCCCCAGGTCTGCCCTCCACCCTTGACCCCAGCCAGCTCCAGACTAACAACCCCTCCCAGCCCCTCCTCTCTGCTCAGCCCCTTTCCCGGGCCAGGAGGTCACCTGATCCCTTTGTCTCCAACACCTTCAGCTGGCACCTTTGCAGAGGAGGGGCCCAGGCCATCAGTTGCTAGGAGACAGAGTGTCAGGCATTTAGGGGCACTGGCCCTTTGCTCTGCCAGATACTTAAGAACTGCCATGGGGACACTGAGGCACCAACACAGTATTCAGAGAAACATTAAGAACATTCCCAGTTCGTCACACAGACAGCGACCCCCGTGAGCCAAAGGAGCGACTTCATTAACCACCAGCGGTAGTAGGCTGTTCTCTAGGTGGACCAGCCACTAGAAGGGGACGTGATACACTTTGCACCTGGGCGGGAGGTGAAGGAGACTCTTGGCGGTTGAGGTTGTAGTAATGGGGCTGCTGCTTCGCCGGGGCTGCCTGCTCTTGAAAGAAGGTGAATCTAAAGCTTTGGCAGATGCTTATGCACACGAGCTTTCCGCTGCGCGAGAGGCTTTCGCGCTCTGAAATGGCGCCGGCCTTGGCTAACACAAAGGCTGAACAGGAGCGGGGGAGTTGGCCCAGGGCTTTTCAGACGTGAGCTGCACGGTAGGAACCGTATTTCAACTGGCTGGGAGCTCTCCGTGCTCTGGCTTGTAGATGCTGCCATGGCAGCCGGGTGCGTGTGGCTGGGCCTGGCACCTGTGTGGGCATTGGGAACCCAGCAGTGCCCCCCGGGCGCCCGTCACAAGACCCAACCCAAACATGCCAGCTCCTTTGCTGGAGAAGCCTGGGGTGGAGTTGCTGCTGGGAGGCTGCAGCCTGAGCATTGCAGGGAGGCCAAGGCCAAATGGCAAATCGGGACCTGCGGCGGGGAACCCTTTGCTCTCAAAGCCCCACCCTGAGCCCAGCAATCAGTCACGCCCCATAGTGAAACGGGGCCTTAAGGCGGATGGAAACGGACCCCGAGATTCTTGCCCCCCCCCGCTCCCATGCAGGGAGCCTCCGAGGCCAGTGTGGAGCTGCTCACAGTCCCTGGCGTAGAGGGTGCATCGGGGGTGTGGCTGGGGTGCACTGAGCTGTGGCTGTTCTCTGCCCCCCATCGGGGCGCTAGAGCAAACCGCGGGGTCCGTTCAGCATCCAGCAGGCTCGGCAGAGAATCCCTGTGAAGTTCCCCCCCAGCCCGGGCCCAGCTCTTTCCTCCAGCACCCCCTGATTGCTTCCTCTGGCGCCTCTTTAAAGTGTGGGAAACTGGATGAATTTTGCCTCCCCGCTGGAGTTTATGATGCCTGGGCGGCGAAGGCTGCTGCAGCAGTGTGGGTGTGCCGCCAGAGAAAAATATCGGCACTCTCCCTCTCAAGTGGCTTCGTGGATCCGCCTCCAAACACACAATGGCATCACGAGGCAAAGGAGTGGGAAGGGGCTCTCACTCCCGAAGGGATGCAGCAGGAGTGCTGTGATCCAGCCCGCCGGAGCAGCAAGCTTCTGCCACTGGTGGAATGGCTTGGAGCTTTCTCAGGTGCGAAATCGGCACATAGGCGTCCCTTCCGCTCCATGTTTTATGGTCCCCAAATCTCATGCTTCAGGGCTGCAGCTGGTCTCTGGCGGGGGTCAGGAAGGAAAGAAAACTGTTTTGTTTTTAACCCTTTCCAGGAAGGCTGGAGATGGGACACTGGCCAAGGGTGGATTGGTGCTCTGAGCTCACGGTCTAACTAGTCCAAAGCTGGGGAAACTGAGGCACAGAGTGGGGAAAATCATGGATTAGGGATCAAACCCAGGCGTCCTGACCCCCGAGCCCACTGGCCTTCCTACTAGACCACACAGCCTCTAATCCTTGGCGATTTGCTCCTTGGATGCCAGGCACTTGGGAGAAGAGGCAGTTTCTCATGGCTCAGGAATGTGAAGATGTTTCAGATTTTTTTTTCTTTTAATAACAAACAGTGGGCGGAAGGCAGTGAATAATTACCGCGAAGAGCAGCTACTCTGTCGAGCCGCAGAGAGAACATAGACATGGAAATGAGTCAGAGGGGTGGGGTGGGGATATAGGATGGGAGAGGGATCTGGGGGAAATGGATGAGCTGTGAGAGAGGCTGGGATGAACGGAGAGTGGATGCAGGAGGAGAGGGGAGGAAAGGAATGTTCTCCTGTTTGCTGCCCTAGCTAGATCCAATCACTAAAGGCTAGACAGACCCAGGGAAAGGAGCAGTATGGCTATTCCAGGATCATTTACCTATTCTGGAATAACCCCCCCACGTGGACATTGTTCCAGATTAATTACTCTGTTTTGTGTCTGAATAGAGAGTCCAAATGGGAAGATACTGCAAAACAGCCATTCTGGTCAATTTGCCCATGTAAACAAACCCAACTGATATCAGGGCCCCATCAGGCCGGGAGCTGCCCAGACCGACAGAGATCAGGGCCCCGTCACACCGGGTGCTGCCCAGACCCCAACTGAGATCAGGGCCCTGTCACATCACGTACTGCACAGACGCAGACTGAGAAACAGTCCCTGCCCTGCAGAGTTTCCACTCTAAATAGGAAGGATCATTCTTCCCATTTTACAGATGGGGAAACCGAGGCACGAAGCATCTTGTGCAAGATCGCACAGGTGAGAACTGAACCTAGATCTCCTGAGTCCATACTCAGTGGCTTCACAACGAGGCTGTCACAGCTCCTGCACCTTAGCCCTGAAGCGGGAAGGAAAGCCACAGAGTTGTCTTTCTGTCCTGGGGCATAAATCTCATTGCTATTGGTTCTAGGGGCGCTGGGCTGCAGGGGTTGGGGCTCAGCAGGGGGTGCTCTCCCCTCGCAACCAGTGTTGGCCCCAGTGTGGTGCCAGGGATAGGTGCTTCTGGGAGCACAGAGGCTGGTTCAGCAGGGATACATGTGTGGAGGGGGAACTGCAAGGGGTCTTGCTTTAATGAATGGACAACAGAGCCAATATAGCAATAGAGGACCTGATTCTCTGTTCCTGTGCTTGGGGCAGAGACAGGGTGGGTGAGAGCTTAACACCTCCGTTGCTCTGACAGCATTCTGTGGTAGTGCAGCACCCTGCCTCTCCCCTCCCCCCCAGTATAAATTAGAGCAGCCCCAAGGCTGCTCTAACTCATGCTCCATTACCCCATATGGGCCCTGAGGGGCAGAGAATAGCCACAGTGCAGTGTGCTCTGGCCATGCTCGTGATCTGCCCCCTACGCCAGGAGCAGAGCCCTCACACCAGAGGCCCTCTGCATAGGTGGGGGGAGATTGTCAGGGGCTCATTCCCGCACAGAGTGGCTTGGAGGGGTCTGAGTGTGATGGAGAGCCAGTCGCAGAGGCTTGGGGGCTGGGGATCAGAATCCGCTATCGTGGAGGAACCCAGAGGGTTGAAATGTCTATTTTCTTCTCTCCTTTATTTATTGTCTTTCTCCTTCCCTCTCTCCCGGAAAGAACCCCCTCACACCCGCTTAGCACCGATCCCCGCAGCTGATTTCCCCCCAGGTTGCCTCACTGTGCTTACAGAGTTCTGAAAAGGCCAAGAAAGAGGTTTGCAAAGGGAGATTCTCCCCCACCACCTTTGGCTTCTGGGGAGAGAAAAACATAAACCGAAAACTCTCATCTCAGAGCCGCAGATTAAATTATTCATCAGCAAATTATCTCCCTCCTCCGGTTTGCCTGGACTGGAGATTGTTCTGCCTGCAGATGAGCCTTCCCTTAATCAAATTGGCTTCCCAGGCGGGGTGGGCGGAGACTGACACCAGAGGAGGCAATTGACAGTTCTCACACTGGGGGGGGCCCCCAGACCGGAATCCCCCAAGATCAGGGGCTGATTCATTGTAAACCCCCCCCCCCGCTGTGTAGCTCGAGGAGCACAAGGGAGGGGAGCGTGTGTGGGGAAGGCGTGGCCAGACCCCCAGCCTCAGACCCATAGCCTCTACGGTACCCACTTTGCACCAAACCGGGGGGGGGAGGGGAGATGCAAGCCGTTTCCATGGCCACTCCTGCTTCTGGTTGCTAGGGAACCATACTGGGGAAGCGATGTTCAATGCTTTGGGAGCCTGGTGCCACCCCAGCCCCAATGTGCCCTGGGGGATCCCTCGGCCAAGCTCGCTCGTGTGGCTTCCGGGTGGGGGGGGTAGAAGGCCAAACTCCAGGTTGTCCTGCGCCAGCAGACCCCGGGCCTTGCACTTAAGGAGAATCGCCCTGGGTGGGCGGTGTAGGGTTCTGGCACGCGACTGAGAAGTTCTGATTCCACGCAGTAGGTGGCAGTGGTGCACACCCGCCCCCTTCCCCAGCACCAGAAGCATGGTCCTGGACTCCCCATGTGGGGTGGGGTGTAGGACAAACCTCTCCCTTCGGCATCAGCTATTGGCTAGCTTTGGCAGCTCCCCGCCAAGCAGATCGGCTTTTCGTAGGCTCCCGGGGATCTGTCTCCCGCCCCCGGCCCATTCGATGTGTGGAGATCCCGTGCGCCCAGCACTAGCTTTGTGGATTCCACTCGGGGGCTCAGCCATTGCAATGTTCAGCTTTGCAGCATCCCAGCCCCCTTGTGGATCTGTCCCGTGCAGAGCTGGGCGCACTGACGGTGGGGGGAGACGGGCTGGGGATCCCCACTCCTCCCCGTGCATCAGCCCACACACTGAGCAAACTTCCCCTCGTTGGCCAGGCTCCAAAACCTCTGATGTATAATCCCATCCTCCGACCCAGCCAGGCATGTGCCTGCGTGTCGCACATCCCATCGGACAGGGTTTGGTGCAACGTCGCGGGGAGCTAAGTGCTAGCTGGGAGGTTGGTTTGCCTCCCGCAGTGAGATGCTGCCCTAACTGCTCCAGCAAACCATTCACAGGCTCGCCCCGGGAACAAAGGGAGTGGGGCGCTGGGAAGGACGGAAGAGACAGCAGATACCTCAGGAAAGATCACAAGCGCCAGGCACAGCAGGGCCCTGATCTTGGTGAGGTCTGGGCAGTGCCCGGCCCGACAGGGCCCTGATCTCGGCTGAGGTCTGGGCAGTGCCCGGTGCGACGGGGCCCTGATCTTGGCTGGGGTCTGGGCAGCTCCTGAGGGTTGGCGGGTTCTTGCCCCGAGATCAGGGCCAGTGTTATATAAATTATTATGTAGATGGAAACCCCGACGTGCACATAAGAACTCTTTTATATTTACAGATATGGTTTATTAATACATTTAGCACAGTCTCAAAGACCTCAACCCAGGCAGAGCGAGATACGATGGAATGTCCATCGGCACCTGCATCTCCTCACCCCATCTCCTGAAATATCAGCCATCGTCTTCCTCATCCTCATCACCTTCCTCATCATCAGCTGTGCCCGTCATCCTGGCACCTCCAGGGCCCGCAGCGCTCTCTCCTGCCGCCCCTAGGCTGCCCTGCCACGTTTGTACTCTGTTACGTTGGCACTGTTGTGTTCAATGCATATTCGGTGGGGGATTTTCCCTTCTCTTATTTGTATTTCCTCACGTCGCTAATGTTGGGGTGTCTTTTTCCTAGAGGTTGCTATAGCAATGATCTCAGCTCATTCTTTACGTCCATTCATTACCATGGCCCTTTTGTGGCTGGGTTATTTCACACTGGTTCTTTCAGTCCTAACTGGTTCTTTTGGTTTTTTCCAAGTTCCAAGTTGTGGGGCACCGGGTCTGAACTTAGGAAAGCCCCTGCGCCAACCTGCTTTAACGCCTCCTCTATGTTAAAGGTCTCAGTCCTACATGGACCTTATACTTTATCTCCATCTATCGAGGTGAAAGGTCCCAGACGTCTGTCTGCTCCCGGTTCACCATACAGAATGTGACCTGCAGGCCCCTTGTGTTACAGCCGAAATCCACCCTAATATCAACCTGTTATAATCAAACAAATAATCAAACGTATAAAAAAATCAGAAAGGCTATGTAGGCAGGCAAGCAGGCCAGCCTTAAATGGATCTCCCGGGCCTGTTGTGTACGTCAGTTCATTGCCAGGACACTTCTGTGGTTGAATGATTTACCTGTGATCAGAAGTTCCCCTTAAACTCTACTTTCAGCTCCCCAAATACTTGGGGTTTTTCTGTTGGGCCGTTTATCAGTGCAGAGTTCATAGGTCTTAAGCCTTCTGCTAACGTGCGGAAGCAAATGTCTTACAGGATACTGGCCTGTAGGTTTCTTGCATTGCTGCTGATTAAAGCAAATTAGCCCTCTGGGCGGCAGTGGCCCCAGAGAGGTGCGATCCCGCCTCCCCCCCGTCTCTCCCCTGCCTGCAGCCCAGAACGCCGGTTGTGCTGACACCGCTCTCTCGTTCTCTCTGTCTCGGCAGGAAAAGCCTGCAGGTGAAGATTGTGGACGATGAAGAGTATGAGAAGAAGGACAACTTCTTCATCGAGCTGGGCCAGCCGCGCTGGCTGAAACGGGGCATCTCGGGTAAGGGGGGCACCTACTTCCAGCGCCGGGCTGGAGTCGGGGATCGCTGCTTTTCCGCTCACTAGGTCTAAGCACGGGGTAGAACAGTTTGCCACCGGCTCCCTGTCCTATGAAGCGAGGCAGCATGTCCCATCGCGAGGGCGATCGCAGTCAGGACTCCTGGGTTCCAGTTTTGGTGTAGGGAGGGGAGTGGGGTCTATTGGTTAGAATGCAGGACTGGGAGCAGGATTCCTGGGTTCTATCCAAAGCTCTGGGGGAGGGAGTGGTGTTAAGTGGTTAGAGCAGGGGCTGGAAGCCAGGACACCTGGGTTATATCCCTGGCTCTGGGAGGGGAGTGAAGTCTCGTGGTAAGAGCATGGGAGAGAGTCGGGGCTCCTGGCTTTGAGAGGGGAGTAAGGTTTAGTGGTTAGAGCAGGATGGGAGGCAGGGCCGGGAGTCGGGTCTCCTGGGTTCTGTGTATTCATGGCTCTTGGGAGGGGAATGGGGCCTAATGCTTCAGTCGGGGCGAGCATGAGTCAGGACTCCTGGGTCCTGCTGCCAATTGTGGGTAGCGGTGGTGATTTCAGGACATCGTGCAGGGCAGGTGGAGCCAGGGAGCGGGGAGCAGCAGGAGACATCAAAGGCTCCAGATTTCTTGAAGGGCAGCATGAGAAATTCTGCTTGGAGAACAGTTCTTGCTTGCATCCTGCCTGGCCGGAGGCTTTGCCCAGGGATTTTGATGCACGTGCATTATGAATCCAGTTTATCGGTGCCAGCTTCTGCGGCCCCAGCATAAGAGAGAGGACAGGGCTAGAGAAACTGGACTGAAGAGATCAGAGGCTCAGCGGATGGGAATGCATCTCGGGTTGCTGTGCCAGTTGTGAGTAACTCGTATTACAACCTGCTGCCCGTTCAGCGGAACGAGTTTGCCAGGTCTCAGCCCGGTTCCTTGCGGGCAGGAGCCCAGCTGGGAAAAGCCCAGCTTATGGCAGTTGCCCCACTCACCCCACTTCTGAGCCTGGCCTCCTGCCTTCAGCTGGGATCTTTCCTCTGGTTCCCCTCTGCGCGGCGCTGATCCGCAGGTTGGGCTCATTGCATATTCTTTCTCCCTCTCTCTCTCTGCAGCTCTCTTGCTAACTCAAGGTAAGACCCTTTCTCCTCACCTCGTCCTCTCCTTCATTTTGCCCTCCCTCACCCATCTATCCGCCAGCCTCCCCACTGCGGGTGTCTCCAGGGGCCGGGGCGCGTGGGGTCTCCCAAGCCATGTCGGCTGCCCATCGGAAGAGCAGAACTCCCGCCGCTTCCCAGGAAGTGGGAAGTGCCGGAGAGGCCTGAGGTCCATGTTCCTGCACACACAGCAGCTTAGGAAGGGTAAATACGTAACAAAGAGATGGGTAGCGCCATAGACTCCAAGGCCAGACAGGATCATTTCTCACCATAGACTCATAGAGATGTCGGGCAGGAAGGGACCTTGACTGGTCATTAAATCCAGCCCGCTGCACTGAGACAGGACCAAGCCAACCTAGACCGTCCCTGACGGCTCTGTCCAACCTGTTCTTCAAACCTTTGTGATCGCGATCCCACAGACTCCCTTGGACTCCTGTCCCAGAGCTTAACCAGCCTTAGAGATTTTCCTCATAGCTCACCTAAGCGCCTTTGCTGCGGTTCGCGCCCATCACTTCCTGTCCTACCTCTAGCAGATGTGAGACCAACTGATCACTGTCCTTTTTAAAACGTGTGAAGACTATCGTATCTCCCACCCTGCCTCTCCAGTCTGTTCTCCAGACTGACATGCCCAGTTGTTTGAACCTACCCTCCTAGGTCAGGCTTTCCAGAGCTTTCCTCAGTTTTGTTGCTCTCCTCTGGACTCTCTCCAGTTCCCATCCCCCTCCATCTTTCCTAAATCACAGTCTCCAGAATGGCACCCAGCATCCACAAGGTGACCAGATGTCCCGTTTTGGCCAAGCCAGTCCCCCTTTTTATGCCCTGTCCTGGCCACCCTGACTTTTTTTTTTTGGCAAAAGTGGCCATGCGGGAGCCAACGGGACAGACACTCTGTCACAGAGTCCCCGGGCGATGCTCTGGAACTGCTCCCCACCAAGCCAGGCAGGACTTTGGGGAGCCTCCTCTCCCTTGGAGCAGACTTGTTCAGGGCAAGAAGCTCCCACGGCTTCACCTCCTGGGTCTGACCTTGGAGCATTCAGCATCCTCTGCCCCTCCGTGCGCTTCCCCGAGCGAGTCCACCCAGGGGGGTCCTGGGGAAGCCAGAGGGTCCTGCACCCCCACTGCACAGTCAGATTTGACTCTCAGCCGGCCAGTAACACAGAGGTTTAGTTAGATGACAGGAACACAGTCCAAAACAGGTCTTGCTGGTACAGACAACAGGACCCGTTTTAGTTAGGTCCATCTGGGGCCCCAGGGAAGCCCAAGGCCCGTCCGGGTGCCTCTCTCTATTTCCCTGCCAGCTTCAAACTGAAAACTCCCCCGAGCCTCTCACTCAGCCTCCCCCCAGCTCCTCCCCCAGCCTTTGTGTCCTTTGTTCAGTGTCCCGGGCAGAGGTGTTACCTGGCCTCCAACCCCCCTCCTGGGTTCTCGGGTGACATGCTCAGGTTCCTCCCTTCCCCAGTGCCATCCCGGGCCGTCCCAGCCCAACTCCCCTGCAACCTTCCCAGGTCAATACTCCCCACTCAGCATTCACACAACACAGCCAGAACATTCCCACTTCCTCACACACCCACTTGTGCAAAAATGTGGGGCGGGCCCCCCTAGTGGGGCGCAGAGGGGTGAGCAACAACACCAGCCCCACGGAGGGAGCAGGCCGGACTTGGACAAGAGCCCTGCACCGGGGGAGATGCAGGGCTCTGGCCGGTGACTCGGGTCAGCATCATGAGCGGAGGGGAGGTCGGGCAGGGTACAGGCCAGCCCCATGCACGGGGTGCGGGGGAGGGCAGGGCTCATCTGAGGCCTCCCCAGTGCCGAGCAGAGAGGGACAGTTACCTCCCGTGTCTGACATCCAACACTCCTGTTCACATACCCCAGAACGACATGCGCCTTTTTCACACCTGCATCGCATTGTTGACTTGTATTCAATTTGTGATCCACTCTGTCCCCCATCTCCTGTTCAGTCATACGACCCCCTAGAGAATCCTGCCCCATTTTGTGGTTCTGCATTTGATTTTTCCCCCCTAAGTGAAGGACTTTCCACTTGTCCTTATTGAATTTCCTCTTGTTGATTTCTGACCAATTCTCTAATTTGTGAAGAGCGTTTTGACTTCTACTCCAATCTCCTCCGTAAGGCCGGCCTGAGACCTCCCCCAAATTAGTTGTTGTTTGGACTAGAGCAGAAACGTTTTAGAAACCATCCAATCTTGATTTCAAACTGGCCAGTGATGGAGAATCCACCATGCCCCGGATACGTTTTCCCACTGGTTAATTACCCTCATTGTTAAAAATTTGCCCCTTAATTCCAGTCGGAAATGTTTCCAGCTTCAACCTCCAGCCAGTGGGAAGTGACACTTTAATAAACAGCAGCACAACAGATTGTGGGCAATAATTTATGACACCCTCTTCCGACGTGCTGCCTGTAACATGCACGGCTCATGGCTGGGCCGTTCTGGTGACGGCTGTTGATTGGTCGTTAACCCTTTGTGAGCCATTGATGAATGAAACCATAATGCAAAGCACGACCCCTGTCACTCCAAGGCCATGATCTGACCCGTTCGTTATTATGAAAAATGGATTGGCAGGATGAGGCATCATAACGAGGTTTAATTGTCTTTGTATATTCAGGCCTTGTAGAAACAGGATGGGGATGACTCGGGGGGTTGGGGGGCCAATGTCTATAAGGCAGGTTTCATATGTGTCCCCCATGGCTTAACGTGTGTCCTCCATGGCTTAATGTGTGTCTGCCATGGCTTAACGCGTGTCCTCCGTGGCTTAATGTGTGTCTGCCATGGCTTAACGTGTGTCCTCCATGGTTTAATGTGTGTCTGCCATGGCTTAACATGTGTCCTCCATGGCTTAATGTTTGTCTGCCATGGCTTACTGTGTGTCCTCCATGGCTTACCATGTATTCTGAGGTTTAGCACACCTTCTCCACGGCTTGGTGCCAGCGGGCACAGACAGAAGTGAGACCTGTGCGCAGCCAGCTATGGCTACGTGTAGGGCGGGCCCCGAATGCTTCAGTACAGGAGCCTGGGGAGGACAGAAAAGCTCTCACCCGATACACCGGCAAAGCAATTCCCAGAGCAGCTCCAGGCCCTCAGAACCCCGGGATACGCCCCTAGCACCAAACCCAGCTAAGGGCGGCGCCAGTGTGGACGTGGCTACCGCGGTGTGGGCATGTGTGGTGGTGGATCCTTGCAGGAGGGCATGGTAAGCGCGAGTCGGCTAAGCCATGGGTAGGCTCGCTCTGCCGTGCAGAGGTAGGTCTCACCCATTCAGTCTTGTAGAACATAGGAGTCCCCCCGCCCGGTTAGCTCACCTCTGACAGCAGTCGGGGACCATTTTCAGCAGAAAACATTGATTGAGCGTCAGAACCCCCTGCCCCCATTCCAAACTGCCGAATGTTCTGCCCAGAAGCCTGCCAAAACCCCTAAACCTCTTCAGCCCCAAACTGCAAACGTTTTGACCAAAAGTGGCCCAAATTCCCACCCCGCCCCCCCAAAAAAGTGGGCCCCAAACTGCAAAATATACCATTTTCAGCTGAAAATGTTCCATTTTAAAGCATTTGATTTTCTGATGGAAAAAACAGGCGATTTCATGGGCTTTTCTTCGGACAATTTGCTTTGTCGAAAAGCCAGTTTTCCGTCAGGGAAGAAAGTTTGGATGGACAATTCCCTATCCAGCCTCAAAATGTACCAGCCCTGCTCTGGCCTCCTCCTGCAGTTGCCAATGAGGGTTGCCCCCGGGCTGTGTGTTCGGCTGGCTGCCTGCAGGCGCCCCCATGCAGATAAAATGCTCCATCCCGCAGGGATCAGTGTGGCTGGGCTGGGCTTGGCAGCAAAGGACGAGGGCGAGTGACCGTGGGTCTCTGCAGTAATGCACCCTGGTGCGGACAGGTGCCGGGCTGGGAGAGGGCTGCCCAGGAGAGCTCGAATAGAGCTCTGCAGGCAGGGAAACCAGGGCTGGGGATGGGGGACAAGCTGGGACTGAGAGCAATGGAGGGGGCGTGTGTGTGTGTGTGGGAGTGTGAGGATTGTGGTGATGTGTGTGTGTGTGTGTTGTGGGCCTGGGTGTGTGGATTGTGGGGCTGAGTAAGTGTGTGTGTGTCTGTCGTGGAGATATGTGTAGCTCTGGTACGGGCCACCATCGGATGCTGGGTATGTGGGAGAACGGACCCTGATTGGACCCCATACGGCAGTTCTGAGGTTGTAGTGGGAAATTGTGCAATGCTGTTGTGAACCCCATGGGGTTACCTGCTTCTGAAACTTGGCAAATGCCAGAAACCCACGGCGAGCAAAGAGCTCCCGAGGGGGTAAAGTAACCGACGCGGATGTCGAGACAATGATTCCAGCAAGAAGACTGCAATGGTTCGGGCGTGCGGGGCAGATGTCAAAAAACTACGTCCTTAGACGAGCCCTTGCGTGGCAAAGAGGAGGACAGCCCATAATATACAGGAAAGACCTTGCTGTCATGGAAACGGGACTATAACAGAGCAAGAAACGTGGCATTAGACAAGCCAGTTCGCCCCAGCTGGGGATCTGGCCTCATGGCCTCCAGTAAACCCGGCTGATTATCACCAACTGGAGATCTGGGACCGCTCATTGGGTCACCAAGCCCAGCTCTCTGAGAAAAGTGTTTGCAGGCACTGGGAGCTGAGTCACCCGAGAAAACCCCGCGATTGGTCCAGGTTCAGTGGCAGCCTGAATTCTTTTGAAATTGCACCAAGCCTGAAGCAGGAAAGGAAGAGCTGGCAGCCCGGCGGGGCAGGGCAGGGGTCCAGCCCTCTGAAGTGTCCTCGACAACATCCCCCTTAGATGGCTACTGGGAGGGGACACATCACACTGAGCTGATTTTAATTAGAGATAGAGCCAGATGGTCATTATCTATCTCCCGTGGCGAACGGCATGCATGGCTGGATGTTAATTTCCTTCCTGGAAACCGTCAAGATGGGTTGTCCCTGATCTCCAGCACAGGTGCGGCTGGGCACCCGCCCACGCACCCACCCACACATGCACTGTTCTGCAGGCACACAGGAGCGCACCTACAGACGTAGGCAGAACACACACGCAGAACACACATTTCTTTGCCCTGGTTGGGTAACCAAAACTTGGGGCCCTTGGGGGTTATTTCTGGGAAGAGGAGACACTGAGTCAGGTATTTCTTTGATGCAATCCTGTTTAATGACAAAAACTCCTGTTCCCTTGAAAAGCGGGAGGGACTCAAATAACAGGAGACGGCCACTTTGCTCACAGTTCCAAGTCCCTTTCCAGGCAGCACGCTGACCAAAAATCCTCTCAGCTTTTTCTCAGGGTCAACCTACCAATCCTGCTTCCTTCTGTCTCACCGTGTCTCTGGTCTTCCAGCCTCTCTGTCACTTATGTGCATAAACCTTCCTAAAACAGCGTCCTCTTTGCCCACATGTGCCTTGCATGGGCCTGTGTTTTTGACAGGGACATGTGCCCGTGTTTTGAGTGGAGGCTGCTGTTTTAGCTGTTCTTACAGCAGCTATTCCCAACATATAACATACGACTATACATACATGCCCACGCATGCAGGCCCTGACACATAAACACAGATGCACACAAATGCAAACATATGTACACATGTGCCAACACAAATCACACGTACACCAGTTCTTGCACACACCTGTCCACCCTAACATGCACGGACTCGTGTGCACACATGTAAACACACACAGAGCTGTAAACCTCCACACAGAAGCACAAAATACACATGCCAGTTAAATGAAAAGCAAATTTCAAAGCAGAAGTTTGTGGAGCGGTCCCCGGGCAGCTCAAGAAACAGGCTGCAGCCAAGTATTAGGAGCATAAAATATTTGAAACCTTTCAAGTGGTTTTAGAAATACTGTGTGTTTGCTCTGCCCTTTAAAAGGATTTGATGTAGGAATAATGTTGGAACAAAATTTCCAGAACCGTGACGTATACCTTAAGGGAGCGAGTGCTGAATTCTGGTTAAAGCAGAGACTGGGAGCCAGGACTCCTGGGTTCTATTCCCAGCTCTGGGAGGGGAGTGGAGTCTAGTGGTTAGAGACGGGGGGCTGGTAGCCAGGACTCCTGAGTTCTGTTCTGTGTGCTGCTGCTGCCAGCCACTCAAGTGCCTGTGCCTCAGATTTCCCGTTGGTGGTGCCAGCCTCCCTGGCACTGAGGTTGTGATGCTCAGCTGGCTAACACTTGCAAACCCCGCCAGGACCCACCATGGCAGTTGCTATAGAGATGCCAAGTGCTGGCAGGCAAACCTGCCCCCTCCCGGTCGCTCCCACTGAGTGTCTGATGAGTGAGATGTTGTGGGGTCTCGCTCGGCGCAGGGTGAGGTGGGCATGTGGGCAGGGATTTAGTCACAGAGACGTCCCGGGCTGGAGCCCTGGGGTTAGCTGGGACCAGGGGGGCTGGTTTCCATAATGTGCAGGGTTTGCAGTGGGGTTCAATGGCTCTCAGTGCCCCCCCACTGTAAACATTGGTCCAGCTCCCATGCCTGGAACTGCAAATGCACCTGCAGCTTCTCTTTGGTGAGCGGCTGGTGGGGAGGAATGCAGGGCTCCCGGCTTCCCGGAGCTTCTGGGGGGATCGCTCGATAGAGAGAGAGAGGGGGGTGTATGGGATAGATAGACAGATAGATAGATAGGTCTGTATGGGGAGGGATGGATGGGTCTGTATGGGGATGGGTGCATAGATAGATGAGTCTGTATGGGGATGAATGGGTGGATGGGTCCATATGGGGATGGATGGATGGATAGATAGGTCCGTATGGAGATGGATGGATGGATGGGTCCGTATGAGGATGGATGGGTCTGTATGAGGATGGATGGATGGGTCCATATGGAGATGGATGAATGGATAGCTCCGTATTGGGGTGGATAGATGGATGGGTCCGTATGAGGATGGATGGGTGGATGGATGGATGAGTGTTATGGCCACTGGCTGACAGTAGCATCATCCTGATCACTCGGGATGTGACCCATAGATTCCCAGATTCTGAAGCCAGATGGGTCCCCTGTGATCCCCCAGTCTGATCCCCCGCAGAGCCCAGGCCAGAGACCTGCCCAGCCCAATCTCTGTTGAACTAGAGCCGAGCTCTGGAAAACAGCCAGTCTTGATTTACACATGCCAGTGCTGGAGAACCTGCTGCCAGCCTGGGTGAGTTATTCCCTGCCCTTTACAAACCGATGGCTTTTCTCCAGTCTGTCTCCAGCTTCCCCGTCAGGCCGTCGGCCCCAAAGCCGACCAAGCACAGTGGGGATATCGGCTTCCGTTGGCTTTGGGGCAGAGCCCGGCCTGCGAGAGGGGATGTCCCTGGGCGACAGACTGAGTCACCCTCCGCATCTAGCCTGTCCCAGGAGAGACCAGGGGCTGGTCTGCTCACACCAGTGCTGGCTTGGCAATTGCCTCTCTGGGCCTCAGTTTCCCCATCTGTACTACAAGAGCATTGCCATGCGGCCCCGGATGTGGGGAGGATGAACATGTTACAGGTGGTGGGGGGCACTCATATGCTGTGGGGAGGGGGACCAGTGATATCCCTGAGGGGCAAGGTAGATGGGGAAACCGAGGTAGCGGCTGGGAGGCTCACGGGTTGTCTCCTGTCCAGCCGACGGGGACAAGAAGCTCTCGGCAGAGGAGGAGGAAGCCTGGAGGATCGCCGAGATGGGCAAGCCGATCCTGGGGGAGAACTGCCGGCTGGAAGTCATCATCGAGGAGTCGTATGACTTTAAGGCAATGACTCTGCTCTCCTCCGCCGGGCTAGTGAGGCCGCCCTCCGCAAGGGACCAGAGGAGCCAGGCTGGGAGTCGGGATTCCTGGGGTCTAGCCCCAGCTCTGGGAGGGAATGGAGGGGCTCGAGATGGGTTGATGAACCGCCTGGAAGCCGTCTCAGTAGTGGCGCGCATACCCCTGGCTGAGAACCACCCGGCTAGTGGTATGAGCAGAGAAAGGGCCTCCGGCCCCCAGAGATCCAACCACTAGGTAACGCTTCCCTCCCGAGACGTTTGTTCCAAACGGCTCACGCAAAAGGGGACCAGACCTCTCCGGCTCCATCCCCCTGGCGCAGTGCCTGACCGACAGCGCCCATAAGGAGGGGGCGGGGAGCAGACGTAGGGTGTATTGGCCTTCCCATCCGCCTGTGGGGCAGCAGCAAAGCGGGTGAGGGGGGGACTATCGGATGCCAGGGGCAGGGCAGGCAGGGTAGAACTGACCCCCCCAATATGGGATAACAGCAGGGCGTGGGGGGCAGCTGGGCTCGTCTGCAGTGATTCTGCAGGTTTCTTTCTTTCTTTCTCCATCATGCTCCCCGAGGGGCTGCGGAAGGGGGGTGGGCTAAGCCGACGACCCCCTTTCAGTGCCAGCCCTGTGGCTTCTCGAGGGGCTCGGGGCTAGTTTGTCCCTGAGTCCCTCAAGCGTTACTCACCCGATGTTCGAACCCCCAAGGCAGCCAGGTGCTGCACTGCCAGGAGCCACAGGATTTGGGGGGACGACAGTGGGAATTTGGGGCCTGTGTGGTTCCCCCCCGGCAATGTGCCCGGGGACCCACTGCTAGGGGGTGAGGGGCGGGGGTCACTCTCCAGGGCCTGTTCCGCCCTTGAGGCTGGGAATGGAGCTGGGATCTGGCCAACTCATCTCGTGGAGGGGCACATGGAGCAGACCGTGCCAGTCCCGCCCTCCCCCCCGAGATTTGGAGACTGACTGGAGCCCCTCCCCCCTCCCTGACAGAACACCGTGGACAAGCTGATAAAGAAAACCAACCTGGCCCTGGTCATCGGCACCCACTCCTGGAGGGAGCAGTTCCTGGACGCCATCACTGTGAGCGCAGGTGGGTTCTGGGGCTGGCCTGGGTATAACCAGACCCCCGTGCGCCACCCCAGAGATGGCTGCATCTCTGCGCTGGGGTGAGGGGTCCCTGTATAAACAGCTCCTGTGTCCCACCCGAGAGGTGGCTGCATCTCAAGTGCCAGGCCAGGGACCCTAGATAACCAGCCCCTGGGTCCCATGCCAGAGGGGCTGTATCTCAGTGACAGGCCAGGGATCCCTGTATACCCAGCCCCCTGTCCCACCCCAGAAGTGGCCGCATTTCAGCACCGCGGGGCTGGCACGCTGGCTGACAAGCTGCCGTTCCCCGCCAGGTGACGAGGAAGAGGAGGAGGACGGGCGGGAGGAGAAGCTCCCGTCCTGCTTCGACTACGTCATGCACTTCCTGACGGTGTTCTGGAAGGTGCTGTTTGCCTGCGTGCCGCCCACCGAGTACTGGAACGGCTGGGCCTGCTTCAGCGTCTCCATCCTGGTGATCGGGCTCCTCACCGCCCTCATTGGGGACCTGGCCTCCCACTTCGGCTGCACCGTGGGCCTCAAGGACTCTGTCAACGCCGTGGTCTTTGTGGCCCTGGGCACCTCCATCCCGGGTATGGAGCCCGGCCCGGCCCGCACACGACACGCGGGGGGCAGTGCCAGGGGAAAGTCAGGGGTTGTGGGGGGCGCTCTCCCCACACAGGGCAGCGCTAGGGGGTGCTGGGCTGTAGGGAGTGGGGTGGGGGCTCAGCAGGGGGCGCTCTCCCCTGGTGGTCCGTACTGACCCCAATGCCCCAGGGCGGTGTGAGGGAGGGAGGCTTTATCAGTCAAGTCTTCGTCACCCAAGATCATTAAAGAAGTGAAGGAACCTTTTACAAGAGTTGGAGCATTGGCAGAGCTGTGGGGGCAGGGCCAGGCTAGCAGGGGCTGCGGGTCAGGAGTGAGGGGCACCAGCAGAGTTGGGGGGGCAGAGCTGGCTAGCAGAGGCCTGCGGTTTGGGAGTGAGGGGCACCGGCAGAGCTGGGGGGGGCAGGGCTGGGCTGGCAGGGGCTGCAGGTCGGGAGTGAGGGGCACTGGCAGGGCTGGGCTGGCAGGGGCTGCGGGTCGAGAGTGAGGGGCACCGGCAGAGCTGGGGGGGGCAGGGCTGGGCTGGCTGGGGGCTGCAGGTCGGGAGTGAGGGGCACTGGCAGGGCTGGGCTGGCAGGGGCTGCGGGTCAGGAGTGAGGGGCACCGGCAGAGCTGGGGGGCAGGGCTGGGCTAGCGGGGATGTTGGGGTGTAAGGTGCCAGTCCCCAGCCAGGGGCCCCCGGGGCGGCTCTGTGGCCGCGAGCTGATGCCCCGTCTCTTCCCCCAGACACCTTTGCCAGCAAGGTGGCCGCCCTGCAGGACCAATGCGCCGACGCCTCCATCGGCAACGTGACGGGGAGCAATGCGGTGAACGTGTTCCTGGGCCTGGGCGTGGCCTGGTCGGTGGCCGCCATCTACTGGGCCGCGCAGGGCCAGGACTTCCAGGTGCAGACGGGCACCCTGGCCTTCTCCGTCACCCTCTTCACCATCTTCGCCTTCGTCTGCATCAGCGTGCTCATGTACCGCCGCCGGCCAAGCATCGGGGGCGAGCTGGGGGGCCCCCGGCCGGCCAAGCTCCTCACCGCCGGCCTCTTCCTGGGCCTCTGGTTCCTCTACATCCTCTTCTCCAGCCTCGAAGCCTATTGCCACATCCGGGGCTTCTGAGCCAGCGTCGCCGGGGGGGGCACTGACCCCCGTCCCCTTTGCCCAGAGACACTGTTGGGGGGGTCCTGCTCCATCCCAGCACCCAGATCTTTGAGTGTCCTCTTTTGTTTTTGTAGGGTCTGCGTGGAACCAGGAGCTGCCCCCGAATCTGTCATGGGTGCAGCCATTATATGGGGGGATGAGCCCCCCCTAATTTTTAGCACCTCATCGATGTCACGTCCCCCCCATGAACAATCCCCATGAACATTGGATCTGGCACAGCCCCCCCAGCTTATAGGGGGTGCTTGGATGCGAGTGTGTCCCCAGGAGCTGGCGAGGTTTGGGGGGATTGGAGGGGAGCGAGGTTTGGGGGGATCACAGGGCAGTGAGGTTTGGGGGGGATAGGAGGGGAGTGAGGTTTGGGAGAAGGGGGAGCCGGGGGGGAGTGCCACAATCCCACCCCCCATGGCGTTTTCGTTTAACTCGTTTTGTTCTGCGTCGTGCTCTTCTCCTTGGGTCTGGGGATGGGCTGGGTTGTCGGTCAGCCAGACACAGGGACTCAAGCTGCAGCTGGGCCCGGAGGGGTGATTTGGGGGGCGAGGGGTGACTCGACCCCCCCCGGCTCCAAAGAGGTACAAGAACCAGCAGTCAGATCCCACCTGTGGCGGAAGAAGGCCCCCACTCTGTGTCGGCCTGCCGCAGGGGGCAGCTCACAGTGGGGGGTCTGGGAGCCAGCCAGTGTGTGACCCCCCTGCCCCGCCCCTAGTGGTGTCACTGCTGCCTGGCCTCTCGCCTCCAGCCGCCCGCTCGTGGACAGGGGGTGGCACTGGGCCCCCTGCTCCTCAGCTGGTTTGATGCCCCGGTGTGGACATGTGTGTCTGCTGCATGTGTATACATTCTGCGCGTGCACACACACACACAGCACGTGCATACATGCGCACACACACACACTGCATGTACACACACACACAGCGCATACATACTGCGCACACACAGACACTGCATGTACACACACGCACACACTGCATGTACACACACACTGCGCATACATACTGTGCGCACACACACTGCATGTACACACGCGCACACACTGCGCATACATACTGTGCACACACACATACTGCGCACACACACATACTGCACACACACACACACACTGCGCATACATACTGCACACACACACACTGCATGTACACACACTGCATGTACACACACACTGCGCATACATACTGCGCGCACACACACTGCACATACATACTGCACACACACACTGCATGTACACACACACTGCACATACATACTGTGCGCACACACACTGCATGTACACACGCGCACACACTGCACATACATACTGTGCACGCACACACACTGCACACACACACACACACTGCGCATACATACTGCGCGCACACACACTGTACACACACACACACACGGGGTGTGCATACAGACTGCGCTCATGCACACGCACACACACGTACTGCACGTGTATACATACTGCACACACAGATACACTGCATGTACACACATACACATTGCACGTGTATACATACTGTGCACACACATACTGCACATAGACACATACATATACACTGCTCATGCATACATACTGCACGCACACACACATGCATGCACACACACACTGCTGCATGGACACACTTTACACGTGCATGCACATGCTGCACGTAGACACACACACAAAACATGCACTCTGCAAGCACAGGCGCACACACTGCACAAACAGTTCACACATACACTGTGCACACCTCATGACTCCCATTCACATTTGCACACACACTACAGACACACATACTGCATGCACACACACTGCATTTGTACACACACACACCATGCACACACATTCTGCAGGCACACGTGCACACACAATCACATACACTGCACACCCCCATCACATTTGCACACTACAGACACACACATATGTGCCCACACACTGCATATGTACACATACATGCACACTCTGCAGGCACATGTGCACACCCTGCACAAACATTCACACATACACTGCACACACCCCATTCACATTTGCACACACACACAACATGCACTCTGTAGGCACACACACACTGCACACACATTCACTATGCACACACACCTGTTCACACTTGCACACATGCTACAGACACACACTACATGCATGTACACACACTGCATGTATGCATGCATACACACTGCACACACATTCACATATGCACTACACATACCCCCATTCACATTTGCATACACGCTACAGATGCACCCACACACCACAGAACACACATACAACACACATGCAGACTAGTCACAAAGTGCAAATACACACAGAGCAAACCCCCCACCGTTCCCCTCTCCCAGGGCCTCTTCACACACCCCGTTCCACCGGGCAGGGCCTGGCCCACAGGGGTGTCATCTTTCCATGGGGCAGGGCACGACCCGCCCCACTGTTATGCTGGGGTGTGTGTGTGTGTTGAGGGGTGTCCCTTGCAGCACCTGGCATCTGATCCAGCCACGTAGCTCGTCAGTCACCACCTGGAACTGAGGGGAGATCAAAGTCCCAAATTGCATTAACCCCCAAACCGCAGGGGCCTGGCCCCACTGGGATGCTCTGATCTATCCTCCCCTCCGCCCCCGAGACCTGAGTCAAGCCATTGATGGGAGCTGTTTGCAAAGGGAGACACAGGATCCGATCCCTGCTGTGTGAGGCCAGTGGGCTTGGGGTGGGGGTGGGGGTGTGTGACATCATTTGTGATACCAGGGATCTTCTGCCTGGCGCTGAGAGGCAGCCACCTCTGGGGTGGGATACAGCAGTTGTTTGTACAGCTTTCCCAAGGGAGCACCAGTAAAGCCAATGGCTCTGGTAACGCAGCGGAAGGGCCGCGTTACTGGCTGCACGTCAGAGCTTGGCGAGGAAGCAAAGGCGGCTCAGATGTGGAAGATCCACTCCAGAATTTCCAGCGGGAGGGGGCAGAGGAGCAGCTGGTGGGGGCTGCATGGAAGACGCATACATTAAAATTACAGGGGGGCTGAAAATGGAGGGGGGTTCTGTGCTGAATTTCAAGTTTTTGGTAATAAGAAACCCTAAATCTATAATATTAGCTACAAACAGAAATATTTTAAGTCTGAAATGCCAGTGCAGAGCCTCATGGGCAGTGTAGTTCAGCTCCCAGACCCCTTTTTAATTGGGCTGCCTGATTGGACTACATCTCCCATGAAGCACCACAGCCTTCCTGCTTGGCCGCGGTGCAACCTGGGAAGTGAAGTCCGGCCGGGAGCCCTGACCATAGAGGCGCATGGGAGCAGAAGGCTCCCAAACTACGACTCCCACAGAGTTCCGCGGCCGCAGGTCAGGTGGGACATATTTTCATTTTGGGGGCATTTGGTGGGTATTAAAACAAAACATGGACATTTTCGGCAGGATGCAGCCAAGTCTGTCAGAAACCCAATTTTCTAAAGAACCGTTTGGGTGACAATTAAGCCCTACTTAGGGCCGGGGGTGGGCTTTGGCTGGGGTGGTGCAGCTGGGTCATTTCCCCATTAGGCACGTGCATCTTTCAAAGCGGGCAGAGCCCCTCACTAGTGCATTGAGTTTTAGTCCTTCCGAGAAGTGGTCCCAAAGTCCAGGAGCAAACAAGCCTTATTAACTGGGGGTGGGGGGGAAATATGGGTCCTTTTCAAACTGGCTGGGTGTTAGCCAGTTTGCCCGACTCTCATGATGTGGCGTGTGGTTCATACACTCCCAGCTCTGGGATGGATGGAATTAGCTGGGACGCTTCACTTTAATATATATATTTTTAAAGTTTCTAGCCCTTCTAGCTGCAGAGAAAAGCCCCACAGCTCCACTGCCAGATGCCAGCGTGAACACACCCTTCCAGGCCCTGCTGGGGGTTCTTTTTCAAATGCCCTGGATTTTAAGCACCTCTCCACTGGCTGCCTTGTCATTTTTGCATGAGGTGGTCAGCCCAGGGTGACCAGACAGCAAGTGTGAAAAATCGGGATGGGGGTGGGGGGTAATAGGAGCCTATATAAGAAAAAGCCCCGAATATCAGGACTGTCCCTATAAAATTGGGACGTCTGGTCACCCTACGTAGGTCCTTGCCACTGGGGCTGCGTGGGGAGATATGGCCCCACGCAAAGGGCAAGGTTTTTAATCTGGATTTCTTACCGCTGTGTCCCGGGTGGTTTTGGACAGTGACACTTTTCAGACAAGGGATTTTGTAGGTTGACGGCCCAGGCTGGGGCAGGGAGAGAGGCCGTCTCCCACGCCCTTTCTAGTCTCTTTCTTCTCTGTCGGTGATTTCGTCCGTCTCCTTTTGAAACGCTGCGTCTCTCTCTGTACGAGTCGCCATAAACCTTTGAATATTGCCTGTTAACGTCTTTGTGGCCAAGTAAGTTGGGGGGGGACGTGCATGCCACCCCCGGGACGGGCGGCTGACTTTCCAAAGCCATTGGGTGTGAAGAAGAAGGGAAAAAAGAGACACAAGACCTTTGTGTTTTGACTTCGGGGCGGGGGGGCAGTTGCTTTCTTGCTCAGCCAGATTCCCCGCTGTCCCCCAATCAGGGGCTCCCCCATCTAACCCAGTTCTTTGCCCCTTCCAGCCACCCACGATCAGCTCAATGGACTCAGCGCACGCACTATCTGTGCCCCCCTTTTCCACCCTGGATCAGCTGAATGGACCCTGGTGCCCCCTCCCCCGCCAAATGCCCCATGTCCTGGCTGAGTAATGGACAGGTGCAGACTTTTGGGGCTCAGTACACAGTGTGTCGTTCCCAAGGGAGCCCGCTAGAGGACGCTCCACCACCGAAAACCGAGCTATGGCCGGAGCTTGTGGCCAGATGTTGCTTGTTCTGCATTTTCTCCAGCATTCGCATGTAGCGTTGTTTAAGGGATGCGCTGCTCTCACCACTAGACCCCACTCCCCTCCCAGACCTGGGGAGAGAACCCAGAAGTCCTGGCTCTCAGCCCCCCCTGGCTCTAACCACTGGACCCCACTCCCCTCCCAGACCCGGGGAGAGAACCCAGGAGTCCTGGCTCCCCCCCCAACCACGAGGCCCCACTTCCCTCCCAGAGCTGGGGGGAGAACCCAGGAGTCCTGGCTCCCACCCCCCCACTCTAACCACTAGGCCCACTCCCCTCCCAGAGCTGGAGAGAGAACCCAGGAATCCTGGCTCTCAGTCCCCCCTGGCTCTAACCACTAGACCCCACTTCCCTCCCAGAGCTAGGAGAGAACCCAGGAGTCCTGGCTCCCACCCCCACTCTAACCACTAGTCCCTCCTCCCCTCCCAGAGCATGGGCGGAACCCAGGCATCCGGGCTCCCAGACACTTGGCCCAACGGGTGTGAGGCTCCCAGCTCCCTTTGCGGATCTAGGCCTTTGTGTCTGGGGGGGTTTAAGCGGTGACCCCCCCCCTCCACAGTTGCAAAGCCAGCCCCCGGGTCCCACCCGCCCCTCACTCGGGGGTTGCTTTGCGCTACCCACGTAGGAAGTTCCCCCTTCCTGCCACAAGGTGGCGGACCTGCTCCAGCCGTGGGGCGGGCGAGGCGCCTGGTGCCCGCGGGCCTGGAGTGGAGTAGAGACCGGTCCGTGGAGCGGCTGGGAGGGGGAGGGTTATTGCCTAGGCAGCGGCAACCCGCCCAAATAGCCAGGGGCAAATCTGGTCCAAAGAGAGGGCAGCCAGGACTAAGGGGTTGGCTCGGCAGGGGGCGCTCGCCCCTCCCGGTCAGTGCTGGCCCCAATGCCCCAGTGTGGCGCTAGGGGGCGCTGGGCTGCTGGGATCGGGGCGGGGGGCGCTGGACTGCAGGGGGCACTGGGCTGTGGGGGGTGGCGCTCTCCCCTGCCGGTCAGTGCTGGCCCCATTGCCCCAGCATGGCGCTAGGGGGTGCTGGGCTGCGGGGATCGGGGTGGGGGGCGCTGGGCTGCAGGGGGCACTGGGCTGTGGGGGGTGGCGCTCTCCCCTGCCGGTCAGTGCTGGCCCCATTGCCCCAGCATGGCGCTAGGGGGTGCTGGGCTGCGGGGATCGGGGTGGGGGGCGCTGGGCTGCAGGGGGCACTGGGCTGTGGGGGGCGGCGCTCTCCCCTGCCGGTCAGTGCTGGCCCCATTGCCCCAGCATGGCGCTAGGGGGTGCTGGGCTGCAGGGATCGGGGCGGGGGGCGCTGGGCTGTGGGGGTGGTGCTCGCCCCTCCCGGTCAGTGCTGGCCCCAATGCCCCAGTGTGGCGCTAGGGGGTGCTGGGCTGCGGGGATCGGGGCAGGGGGTGCTGGGCTGCAGGAGGTGCTGGGCTGCAGGGGGCGGCGCTCTCCCCTGCCGATCAGTGCTGACTCCAGGGCCCAGCGTGGCATGTGGGGGTGCTATGGGGCAGGGGATTCAGTGGGGGACACTGGGGGGTGCTCTCCACTAGCCCCGTGTACGTCCCGCAGCGAATCCCCTGTAGATTTGCGGCCGCCTCTTTGTGCCAGTCACTGCACCTGCCAGGCCGGGGCCCTCAGACCTGCTGACCCAACTCCTGCCATCTGGGGCCCTGCTGGGGGCGAGGGCTGGCCCCAAACTGACCCCCCTTGAATCGGGTCAACTCGCCCTGCCCCCGTCCAGCGATGCCGCTGAGAGGAGCTGACACAACTGCCCCCTGGAGTCAGCGCCTGCAGCTGCCGTCCTAGAGACACGCGCACAGGTGGGTGCACGTGCTAGGCCCTCGCACACCCCTGCACACCAGCGCCTTGCACGCACACGCCAGTCCCTTGCACGCACAAGCCAGCCCCTTGCACGCACACACACACACACACACACACACACACAGGCACAGGCACATGACCAGTGCATTCATGACCACTCTATGCAACCGTCCCCGTCGTCGCCCGCACGCCGGGTCTGGGCAGCACCTGGTGGGGCCCCCTGGCTGGGGGCAGGAGTTGCTCCCGTAATACACCGAGTCATAATGATTTAATACCGAGCTTTGCAGCAGCAGCAGCGCTCCAGATGTGTATGTGCGTTATCATCAGTAATGCCCCCCTTGACTTGCACCACTACATCCCGCACCCCCGAGCCTGGGAGAGAACCCAGGAGTCCTGGCTCCCAGCCCCCTGCTCTCACCGCTACACCCCACCCTCCTCCCAGAGCTGGGGAGAGAACCCAGGAGTTTATTGATTCATTTTTCTTTTCCTCTCCTGCTTTCCCTGCCCCCCCCCGTGCCCTTTCTCCGGGTTTGCTTTGCACCACAGCTCAGCACGTCTTTACATCAGCAAAGCCCCTGTGCTGGGGGTGGGACGGGGGGGTCATTCTCTCCTGGCTGGGCGACTGCTGGGAGGTCAGGCCCCTGCTGACACTGAGGCCCAGCCGAGCCATCCATCACTGGCTGCTCCTGGCAGGTCAGGGGGCCGCGGCGAGGCCGGGAGCGTGCGGTGGATGTCGGGCGTGCAGAGCTGGGGGGCGGCCACACACCATAGGGGCTGGACGTGGGGCCCGCTGGGGATCGGCCAGGGGCTCTGGGGAGACCTGGTGCATTCACACACAGGCAGAGACGGAGAAACGTGGGCAACACACACACAGAGCAGGGCTCAGCCCCTCCAGCAGGGGGCAGCGTCTCTCTCACACACACACACACACACACACACACACACACACACACGCAGAGCAGGGCTCAGTCCCTCCAGCAGGGGGCAGCATCGCTCTCTCTCTCTCACACACACACACACACACACACACACACACAGAGCAGGGCTCAGCCCCTCCAGCAGGGGGCAGCATCACACACACACACACACACACACACACACACACACACACACACACACACAGAGCAGGGCTCAGCCCCTCCAGCAGGGGGCAGCATCACACACACACACACACACACACACACACACACACACACACACACACACACACACACACGACCCCCCCCTTGCGGCTCTGCAGAGCCTAGCCCCCCAGCACCAGCCAGCCTGGCCTCTGGACACACACGCATCCTGCTGCACTTCTGGGCCAGGCTGGCCCATCCCTTAGCCCATATCCTTCCCATTTCTCTGGGGGTGCAGGAAGTAACGGGGAGCCCTGTCCCCCCAGGACCCTCCTGCTTTTGGGCTGCCCATAGGGGACACCCCAGTTCTTGGGAGCACAAGCCTCTAAGCTGTGCCACACTCTGTCTGGAGTGGAGACACAGGTCGGGCGGGTGATGGCTAGTTAATCCCGCTGGGCTCGGGTCAGCCTCCCCTGGGCCGCTGCCTGGGTGCCCCCTGGGTTCTGCCCTCTTTGGCCCCTAGGCCCCATCTCCACTGCGCTGGGGGACTTGGCTCTGAGATGAAACAGACCCCCACGCCACCTTTGCACCCAGTTTCAGAGTGACCCTGCCCTAAAAACTGAGCCAATGGGCATTGCCCACCCCAGCTAAGGGGGCGGGATGTCCAGAGAGGGGGAGGGGGCAGGACTCCTGGGTTCTATCCCAGCTCTGGGAGGGGAGTGGGGACTAGTGGTTAGAGCAGGGGGATGGGAGGCAGGACTCCTGGGTTTTATGCCTGGCAAGGGGAGTGGTATCCAGAGGGTTAGAGGAGGAGGAGTGAGTGCTCGGAGGACTCCCAGGTTCCAGTCCTGGCTTTGCAACTCCCACGGCTGTGGGACTTTAAGTGAGTGACAGGGTCTGGGGCTGGCTCAGATCTGGGTCTGGGCAGCACCGGGCACAAAAGTGGCCCCCGGGCTGCTACCATGACCCACGTCCTGCGAGGTCTCTGCTGCCCCGTGCCGGGCCAGGGACCCTCCGGCCTCTCCGAGCACCTGTCCTTCCCTTTGTCCTCTGCTTCAGGCTGCGAGGAGTCTGTTCTCCCGGCGTGGCCCGATCCCCCTGCGCCGTGCCTGGGCTAACGTGCTCAGCTGCTTCCCCCGACAATGGTGGGATTTGGCTCCACATCCAAGCAGGGTGGATAATAGAGACGTTGCTGCGGATCCGCGACCTCCCAACACTCCGGGCCTGACCTCGGCGGCTCTTTTCATTGTGCGTCTTTTATGCCCCGAATATGATTTCCAAAGGGGATTAGCCACTTCAAAAGGGCCCTCAGCTTTGATGCAGCTTGGCTTTCCCACCTCACCCGCTCCCCGCCCGGCTGCTAAACCCTGCATTCAAAGCCGGCCTGTGTGTCTTCCGCGCAAACCTGATTAAAGGCCCCTCCATTGTTCAGCTGGAAACTTCCAGTCGGCGCGGGGTTTAACCCCAACTAAAAATAAAAGCAGCATTTTAAAAAAAACCAAAACCCCTCTGTGGCTAGAGTGAGGACAAGACCGAGGGTCCCGTTTGCCCTTGGAGTAGGTCAAGGTTTGCACGTGGGGGACAAAGAGATTGTCCCACCTAGTCCTGGCTCGTACCCAGGGGTCACAAAGCTGCCCCAGGTCCCATGGGGTCTGGACTGGAACTCGTGACGCCTGGGCTCCTGTGGGCACCGAGCTAGGGGGAGGATTGGGGGAGGAGGATGAGGGGGCATCAGGCACAAACCCCCGTTTTACCCACCCACGACTCATCCGTCCCTGAGCCTCACGCTCCCCTGTTTGCACTGTGGCTCCTTGTTCCAGGCTTTCAAAGGCCCATTTACTCCCCGTGTGTGCAAGGGCGGCGCGGAGCTCAGACACCGGGGTGAGGGGCTGCGTAATAGAGAACGACGCCAGAGCCGAAGAGCTGGGGGGGCTGGATCGCACACGGTGGAATTGTTTAGTGGAAAGGCAGAACCCACCCCCCCATCTTGAACCCTTTAGTCCCTGAGGATTTTGGGGGCAGGGAGAAGAGGCCCCATCCTTGCACCCCACACTCCCTGTTCCTCTCTGGAAGAGAATTACCACCTACTAAGGCCTGATTGCATCAGTTACTAATTGCAGCCACTTCTGGAGCATGGCCGGTGGCCAAGAAGATACCAGAGAGAGATTGGCTGGAGCCCTCTGTAGCAGGGCAGGGGGGCAGGGGAATCTTGGGATGGGGGGGTCGCCTGCACTGCGATGGGGAAGGAGGAGCTCCCCCCCCGAATTCCCCTTCTCCCCCTTGTCAATCCGAGTCAGTCTCACAGCTGCTCTGAGTCGCCTTGTTTGCAACAATTCCAATCTGGGGTGGGTGTTTAAGGCGGCGTCAGCTAAAGCAGCCTCGGGGCTGCTCTAAACCACGCTCTGCCCCCTATAGGCCCTGCAGGGCAGGGAAATCCACATTCTTTGCTCATCACCGTGGTACCCGATCATCTTCCAGGCGTGCCAGAGCCACCTCTGTCACGCTAACCTCCCCGTCACAGGCCCAGCGGGGATGGGGCACACTTCCTCCAAGATGGCCCCCCGCCGATGCGCCCCCGGCCCTGCCCTGGAGAGACCCCCCTCTGAAACCAACCTGGGCCTTTGGGGTCCCACCCTTCAGGGCGGAGATTCTGGGCGAGTTCTTTTCCCATCGATATTCGGGACCATTGTGATCACCCACCTGGCTTAACACAGGCCTGGATCCCATCAAGCCCTGCCGATGAACTCATGGCAGAGATACACCTGACCTTGATTTTTTGCAGGGATGTATTTGCACAGGAAGGCTCCTGTGCTAAGACTAAATCAACCTCTCACCCGTCCCGCCCCAAATTCCAATAACCTACCCCCCAACCGCCATGGGGGGTCCTGAAATGCAGCCTGGCCACTACCTCACCGCTCTGCGGCGTCTCTCCTGAGCAAGCAGGTCTGAGTATTTTTTGTGGGGCAAGTTTCTATTGAAAGTCGAACCGTTTCACAGACGATTTGGAATAACACACAGACACGCACGCACGCACGCAAGCACACACCCACCCCATTTCGCGCGCACACGCACACACACACACACACACACACGCGCACACACACACACACACCCCCCGTTTCGAAATCTCCGAATTGCCCCCAGATCGGAAAGCTCAGTTTCCACCAGTTCTATTCAAAGAACTCATGCCCCAGCTCCAACCAGCTGTTTGGCCTGAATACAGGAGGAGTTTTCATACAGGGAAGATCACGTGGGCTGCCAGATATAACGAATTCAGGAGACGCGGCTGCTGCTTCCAGCTCTGCTGTTCGCCTACTGTCTGACTGCTGTGTGCCTCAGTTTCCCCGTGAGTAAAATGGGACTAATGATACAGTGTGTTGACATCTGCTGACGGGAAGGGCTAAATATTAGATATGGGCCTGCTTCCCACAAGACCAGTCCTGCTTCCCGCTAAAGTCACTAGACAGGGCAAATGAACAGTCCGCTGCCCATTCGAGCCAGCTGAACAGAATCCTGTGAAGGGCATGTAGGAACGGGCTGACACGGGCTGAGGGTGAGCCCATGGGGAATTGGAAAGGCCATGCCCCCCGGTTTGTCATAAGGCCACGGGTCTGACCTTGCACCTTCGCGGCATGTGGTATTAATGGATTCCAGATGTGCGAGAGAGACGCAGGTCTTGCTACCAGGTTTTCACTGAGTTTGGCTTAAAATAACCCGTTACAGTTACCAGGATAAAATCCAGACAGGATCTGATGAGTAAGAGCAGCAGGGGGGGCTGGGAGCCAGGACTCCTAGGTTCTGTTCCCAGCTATGGGAGGGGAAGGGAGTCTAGTGGTTAGAGCGGGGGAGCTGGGAGCCAGGACTCCTGGGTTCTCTTCTGGCTCTGGGAGGGGAGTGGGGGCTAGTGGTTAGAGCGGGGGCGGGGAGGGGCGGGGAGCCCGGACACCTGGGTTCTCTCCTGGCTCTGTGAGGGGATGACTGGTTAGAGTAGGGGACTAGGAACCAGGCTCCCTGGTTTCTATTCCAATCTCTGCCACTTTCTTGCTCTGTCACCCCAGGCAAACCACGTGCCTCAGTTTCCCTAGGTAAAAGCAGGGTGTATTGCCCTAGCAGACAGAGGGAAGCTGGCTGGCCGTTAAGGTGGGCAAAGCGGGACAGGGACTATAGCTGGGTGGGCCTGGGGGGGGCAGGTATTAAGCCATCATACTAACTAGCCGGTTTCCAGGAGCCAGCGCAGTAATTGCCCTTCGCTCGCAGAGCCAGCGGCACAGACTAAATACAGGAAGCGAAGGGTCAAGCCAGGAGCCCTGGGAACAACCCGAGGGGCTCAGCTCCTGCCTGGCCTGGCCCCTTAACAGCCGAGCCAAACAGGACAAATAGCCTCATTTAGACAGCGCCTGAAACCCGAGCCCCTTTGAACGGCCTGGACAGGGCTGTAACCGGTGTAGTGGGGTAGCCGGGGGGGGGGATCCTGCAATGGGAACAGCCCCTACCCCCTTCCATCCCCCCAGCCCCTCTCAATGGGGCTATTGTGCAGTTAGGGTCCCTGTGCACGAGGCGGGGGGCTTGTTCTCCGCCCTGGGGGAGCCATCACGGGGCGTCTGCTGGGGACAGCAGCCACTTAGGGCAAGGGGCCAGTTCCTCCTGGGCCACTGGGTCCACTGCTACGATACCCCCAGGAGTGTTACAGTCCCCAGCATCCTTCAGAGTACTGCTCTGGGGAGTACTCTACACCCAGCCCCCCTAGGATACCCCCAGGAGTATTACGGTACCCAGCATCCTTCAGAGTACTGCTCCAGGGAGTACTCTACACCCCGCCCCCCTAGGATACCCCCAGGAGTATTACGGTACCCAGCATCCTTCAGAGTACTGCTCTGGGGAGTACTCTACACCCAGCCCCCCTAGGATACCCCCAGGAGTATTACGGTACCCAGCATCCTTCAGAGTACTGCTCCAGGGAGTACTCTACACCCCGCCCCCCTAGGATACCCCCAGGAGTATTACGGTACCCAGCATCCTTCAGAGTACTGCTCCAGGGAGTACTCTACACCCAGCCCCCCTAGGATACCCCCAGGAGTATTACAGTACCCAGCATCCTTCAGAGTACTGCTCCAGGGAGTACTCTACACCCAGCCCCCTAGGATACCCCCAGGAGTGTTACAGTCCCCAGCATCCTTCAGAGTACTGCTCCAGGGAGTACTCTACACCCAGCCCCCTTAGGATACCCCCAGGAGTATTACGGTACCCAGCATCCTTCAGAGTACTGCTCCAGGGAGTACTCTACACCCAGCCCCCCTAGGATACCCCCAGGAGTATTACAGTACCCAGCATCCTTCAGAGTACTGCTCCAGGGAGTACTCTACACCCAGCCCCCCTAGGATACCCCCAGGAGTGTTACAGTCCCCAGCATCCTTCAGAGTACTGCTCCGGGGAGTACTCTACACCCAGCCCCCTAGGATACCCCCAGGAGTGTTACAGTCCCCAGCATCCTTCAGAGTACTGCTCCAGGGAGTACCCTACACCCAGCCCCCCTAGGATACCCCCAGGAGTATTACGGTACCCAGCATCCTTCAGAGTACTGCTCCAGGGAGTACTCTACACCCAGCCCCCCTAGGATACCCCCAAGAGTATTACAGTACCCAGCATCCTTCAGAGTACTGCTCCAGGGAGTACTCTACATCCAGCCCCCTTAGGATACCCCCAGGAGTATTACAGTACCCAGCATCCTTCAGAGTACTGCTCCAGGGAGTACTCTACACCCAGCCCCCCTAGGATACCCCCAGGAGTATTACGGTACCCAGCATCCTTCAGAGTACTGCTCTGGGGAGTACTCTACACCCAGCCCCCCTAGGATACCCCCAGGAGTATTACAGTCCCCAGCATCCTTCAGAGTACTGCTCCGGGGAGTACTCTACACCCAGCCCCCTTAGGATACCCCCAGGAGTATTACGGTACCCAGCATCCTTCAGAGTACTGCTCCAGGGAGTACTCTACACCCAGCCCCCTTAGGATACCCCCAGGAGTGTTACAGTCCCCAGCATCCTTCAGAGTACTGCTCTGGGGAGTACTCTACACCCAGCCCCCTTAGGATACCCCCAGGAGTGTTACAGTCCCCAGCATCCTTCAGAGTACTGCTCCAGGGAGTACTCTACACCCAGCCCCCCTAGGATACCCCCAGGAGTATTACAGTACCCAGCATCCTTCAGAGTACCGCTCCGGGGAGTACTCTACACCCAGCCCCCCTAGGATACCCCCAGGAGTATTACGGTACCCAGCATCCTTCAGAGTACCACTCCGGGGAGTACTCTACACCCAGCCCCCCTAGGATACCCACAGGAGTATTACAGTACCCAGCATCCTTCAGAGTACTGCTCCAGGGAGTACTCTACACCCAGCCCCTCTAGGATACCCCCAGGAGTATTACAGTACCCAGCATCCTTCAGAGTACCGCTCCGGGGAGTACTCTACACCCAGCCCCCCTAGGATACCCCCAGGAGTATTACGGTACCCAGCATCCTTCAGAGTACTGCTCTGGGGAGTACTCTACACCCAGCCCCCCTAGGATACCCCCAGGAGTATTACAGTACCCAGCATCCTTCAGAGTACCGCTCCGGGGAGTACTCTACACCCAGCCCCCCTAGGATACCCCCAGGAGTATTACGGTACCCAGCATCCTTCAGAGTACCACTCCGGGGAGTACTCTACACCCAGCCCCCCTAGGATACCCACAGGAGTATTACAGTCCCCAGCATCCTTCAGAGTACTGCTCCGGGGAGTACTCTACACCCAGCCCCTCTAGGATACCCACAGGAGTGTTACAGTCCCCAGCATCCTTCAGAGTACTGCTCCGGGGAGTACTCTACACCCAGCCCCCTTAGGATACCCCCAGGAGTATTACAGTACCCAGCATCCTTCAGAGTACTGCTCCAGGGAGTACTCTACACCCAGCCCCCTTAGGATACCCCCAGGAGTATTACAGTACTCAGAATCCTTCAGAGTACTGCTCCGGGAAGTACACCCAGCCCCCTTAGGATACCCACAGGAGTGTTACAGTCCCCAGCATCCTTCAGAGTACTGCTCTGGGGAGTACTCTACACCCAGCCCCCCTAGGATACCCACAGGAGTATTACAGTACTCAGAATCCTTCAGAGTACTGCTCTGGGGAGTACTCTACATCCAGTCCCCTTAGTACAGGGGTTGGCAACCTTTCAGAAGCAGTGGCTGAGTCTGCATTGATTCACTCACATTTAAGGTTTCCTGTGCCATTATACATGTTAACATTTTTAGAAGGTCTCTTTCTACAAGTCTATAATATAGAACTAAACTATTGTCTGTAAAGTAAATAAGGTTTTTAAAATGTTTAAGAAACTTCATTTAAAATTAAATTAAAATGCAGATCCCCTGGACCGGTGGCTAGGACCCGGGCACTGTGAGTGCCGCTGAAAATCAGCTCGCGAGCTGCCTTTGGTACACCTGCCATAGGTTGCCTATCCCTGCCTTAGTATTTTCTATACACAGCAGCTTTTTGGTACTCCGAGAAGTACTCTATAGACATAGCACCATCATGCTACATAATACACAGCACATTTATAACTATACTCTGAATATCTGTTCCCAACTCTGCCACTGGGCTGCTGAGTGACCTGGGGCACCTCATGGCCTCGCTCTGTGCCTCAGTTTCCCTAGCTGTAAAAGGGGATAATGACACTGGGCTGCAAAGTGCTTTGATGTCTCTAGATGGCTAAGAGCTGGGGGGGGGGATTATTATTACACGGGACCAAATAGCGCTTCTGGACAGTACTTTTGTATATCTCCCAGACAAGCCTAGAGCCTACCGTAATACACCTAATAGCTATAAAAATATATAGCACCTAGATGCTACCATAATAGCTATAAAAATTTACAGCACCTAAGCACTACCATAATAGCTATGAAAATGTACAGCACCTAGCACCTGGTCCATGACTGGCACCCCTAGGTGCTACCATAATGCACCTAATAGCTATAAAAATGTACAGCACCTAGCACCCCTAGGTGCTATTGTAATTCAGATAAAAACAGAAACTTCACTCAGATTCTTCTGGTTGTGTTAAGTTAAAGGTGATGGAAGCCCAGGGCCGATAGGGGTAGCCCTGCTGGGGAGATCCCCATGCCCAGGGACCTGGGGAAAGGGCACCAAGCTGCTCCCCTCCCCCTGCCTGCCGCTGATGCTACATGGCATTAAGAGCTAGGCTGGTGGGCAGCAACGAAAATAGCTCCCCCCGCCTGTCCGCCTTCCTCCCAGAGTGAATGGACATTTAAGGGGCACGTCATTGTTCCCCGTGGGGGTTTGTCCTCTTGTTGGGGACTGAAGTGCGGCGGCCGGAGCAGCGTGGGTCCCATTATTTGCCCATTTTAGCTGCGCCCTGGCCTGCAGGCTGCGGGCTGTTTAGTAACCAGCTGGACCCAGTGACCTGAGTCCTTTAAATCAATGTGGGGGGCCATCACCAGCCTAGACCCCTCCCACCCAGCCCCACCCCCGCCCTAGCAGCCGACCCCCTCTCTCTGAAGTGAAAATAAACCAAATTTAGGGCAGATTCATCCTGCCACTGAGCCACTCTGGAGTCCCCTCTGCCTCCTTCCAGTCCCTGCCCGCCCCTTCCCTGACACTTGGCTTCTGGCCAGCCTAATTCCCCGGGGGTTAATCTGCTGCCCTCTCCACCCATAAGCTCTTTAAAGATTGTTTTCTCAGGGGGATCAAACAGCTCGTAATTGAGGTAGGGACGGGGGCCCGGCCCCGTGCCAATTCCCTGTCGGATTTCGGCAGGGCCGAGGCGGCATGATGAGAACACAGCAGCTGGTGGCTTGGGTCACGGTGGGGGTTCTGTTGCCCCCCAACTCAGGGCCTGGGTTCCCCAATCTGTGCACCTCGTCCCACCAGGAGGTGAGATTGTTGCATGCCCCACGGGCAGAGCTAGTCCTACAGGTGGCGATTTCACAGCAGATCGGCTTGGAGTAACCACCTCTCCCGCTGGTTCCTGTGTCCAGCTCGTAGCTTGTGGGTGAGCTGGTGCTGCTCTTTTGGAAAGACGCCCAGGCTCCATTTCGAAGCTGCCAGGGAGGGAGAATCTGCCAAGACCCCAGGTCAGTTGTTCCAATGGCCAGTTCCCCTCCCTGCAAAACATTTGCCCCTTATTTCTCGTCTGAATTTGTCCAGCTTCAGTGTCCATCCCTCGGATCTCAGTCTGCCTCGGTCGGCTCCATTAAAGACCCTGCTGCTGTCTCTAGCCTGGCAGTCGCTTAGCCTGCCCCTTAAAGAAACTCCATCTGGTTAGACTTCTGCATCTTTCCCTGCCAGGCAACTTTTCCGGGCCTCTACTAATTCTTGAGGACAAGAAGCCTGGGTTCCGTGCCTGGCTCCAGCCGGTGGGTGACCTCAGGCACTGTACTCTCCTCGCCACAGTTTCCTCATCTGTAAAAGGGGGATAATGAAACTTCAGAAGCCTGTGGCTGGCTATTAAACAGGCTGAATGTGTAACCAACCTTGTTCTCTAAAGTTATGCAGAGAAGAACATGTGGGGTGGGGGTGGGAGGTGGGATGGAGGAATTGCTCTGCCCGTCACTATTCCAAGAGGGGGATTAATGCCCCAGAGGATGTGCAAAGAGCCGACAGAGCTGCTGCAACCACAGGGGCTGAATCTGTGGGTGCTCTGGGGTTCAAACACCCACTGAAAAAATAGAGGTCAGATTCATCTTTTGTGGGCCCTGGTGCCTGGACAGTGGCCCCGCCGTCTGCTCTTCCCGCCCTCTGCCCCGAGGGCCCCGCCCCTGCTTGGCCTCTTCCCCCGAGGCCCCTCCCCTTCCCTTCCCTTGCCCCACCGTTTCCCCCAGGACCTGTCCCAGCTTGGCTCCGCCCCTGCTCAGCCTTCCCCCTGCTCCCCCAGGCCCTGCCCGCTGCTCCCGTGGGGCGGGAGGGGGCGAGGAGGAGCGCCCACTGGCAGAAACAAAAGTCAGCGCCTGTGGCCACGACCTCCTTTGTGCCCCCAAAGGATCCTGCTTCAGCTCCTGCCCACCGTAGCACTTTGCGACGTGCCGCTGAAAAGCACCGGGGCGAAGAGACGGGCAGTGAGAACCGGGCCGATTCGCCAGCACCGCTCACCTCCTGCAGCCTGTCACACCAGCGTGAAAACACCCGCGCAGCCGAACAGTGATGCACAAGTGCACGCAGGGTGTGGGGGGGGAGCGAATCAGACTCCCCAGCCCAATTGGTTAAAGGCGCGTGGGTGTTGCCCCGCATGGCGGACGGAGGCGTCAAGTCTCATTGTCAAAGGGGATTTAGACACATAGGCGAGTTATTTGGTTCCAAAGGTGCCCTCCGTGGGGAGGGGGCTCAGGGATGTGAACGTGTGGGAGAGTCAGACACTGGGGTGGTGGCGCCTCTGCATAGCTACACAACCGGGGCTCAGGCACGCACCCCGCAGGCACTCATCCAGGGCCGGCTTTAGGAACTGCGGGGCCCGATTCGGCTACCCGGCCCTGGGTCTTCTGTGGACTCCCGGCCGCCAAAATGCCGCTGAAGACCCAGAGTGAGTGAAGGACACCCCGCCGCTGAAGTGCCACCAAAGACCTGGCCCGCCGCTGGGTGAGTAAAAAAAATTTAAAAGGCATGTAAGGCACAGGGCCCTCTTAGGTGCGGGGCCCGATTCTGGGGAATTGGCCTAAAGCCAGCCCTGTGCTCATCAAAAGGGTGGGTGACCTTGTGGGCAAGGCCGTGCGTCATCACCCAGGACACCTGGGTTGAATTCCCTCCCCCGCCATGGCTTCTTTGTATAACCTTGGTCAAGCCACCTTGGCTCTCTGTGCCTGTTTCCTCTGCTGATAATGTGAGGGTCATGGCCCCTCAGGACAGGAGCTGTCTGGGCAGCGCTCAGCACAAAGGGGCCCTGATCTTGGTTGGGGTCTGTGCAGCGCCTGGCACAATGGGGCCCTGATCTTGGTGGGGTCTGTGCAGTGCCTGGCACAAAGGGGCCCTGATCTTGGTGGGGTCTGTGCAGTGCCCGGCGTGATGGGGCCCTTATCTTGGTCGGGGTCTGGGCCGTGCCTGGCACAAAGGGGCTCTGATCTCGGTCAGGATCTGTTCAGCGCCTCACACAAAGGGGCTCTGATCTCGGTCAGGGTCTGGCAGCGCCTGGTGGGACAGGGCCCTGATCTTGGTCGGGGTCTGTGCAGTGACTGGCACAATGGGGCCCTGATCTCGGTTGGGCCCTGTGGGGCACCTGGCACGGTCGGGGCCCCAAACTCAATCAGGGTCTCTGAGCACGACCATTGTCCAAACATTACCTCTTTGCCCCCGCCCTATCACCCCGAGCCCACTGAACAGCGCTGAGGTTTGCTACCCGGGTGAACGCCCGCAAGCTTTTCGCCCCGCGAACTGTACTTTCTCGCTCGTTTGTCACCAGCCGGATATAATCCATCCCCACTTTCCCACTCAGCTCCCACCTTCCCCAAGTACTTTGCAGAATCCTTCTTGTGCTCCAGATTTATCTCTCCTTGTTGAGCCGGAGAGCGAAAGAGCCTCTCTCTCCTTCTTTATTAAAGGACAAGAGGGGACACTGTGGCTTTAAAAAACCCAGCTTTGCAGCACCTGTCAAAGGCTTTCAGAGTCTGGCTAAGAAAAATGGAAGTGAAAACCACCTTCATTAACATAAAACCATTTAGGTGATCAATGGTCCCGGCCCGTAAACAACGATTTTAATCCATAGAGCGGCTGATTGGGTTGTGCAGCTCGCTGCCTGAGCGCGACGGCTCAGCTGACAATAGGGAAGAAAAATGTTTGCGATTGACCCAGGAGTGGCGCACAACCTAGAAAATTAAAACCGAGTGCAAGAGCGGGAGAGGGGAAGCGAGGAGGGATGAGTCAGAGGGGACGGGGCTGGGAGCCAGAGGATGAGTTATGGTGCCCAGCGGCCTCGTCTCTGCAAGAGGGGGGGTGGGGAAAGGGGCAATTGGTGGGGCCAGTGCTCCCGCCCCTCTTCAAAAAATAAGTCTCCTACGTGCTTGGGTTTTTCTGTCCTGATCGGTTGGGGCCTAACGCCAGCAAAATGCAGCCCGAATTGCCCGTCCTTTCCTGGCTGCAGCTCAGGCAAGGGGGCATCCAGCCTGCAGGACTGTAGGGGCTCAGACAAGCTCCATTCTTCTCCCCCAAGGCCTGAGCTGCCAACCGCTTCCAGCCGAGCGGCCCTGGGGGGCTCAGACCCATGGTCCAGCTAGCCAAGTGGCCTCTCTCCTCACATTAGAGGGAATGAACAGGCCAGGGCAGCTGGAGGAGTGACCCAGCATCACCCAGGCCCAGCTTCCGGGACAAGCTGTTGGTTTTCCGCTTTGGTGGCCAAACTAAAAAAAACCCCAACATTTCATATTGGGTCAACCCCAAAGGGGAATTGGGGTTTTTTTTCTCACCCAAATAAACAAAACTCCCCTGAAATTTCATTTTAGGTCAAACAAAATGTTTCATTTGACCCCAAGTACATTTATATTTCATTTGCTGGTTTTAATTTTCTGGACTTCTTTGGTTTTCGTTTAGTTCTTCGGTGGTTTTCACCCTTTTTTGTGTCCTTAACACAGCTAGTGACGGGCGAAAAGAACGACCTTTGGAAACAAAAGACCCACACTGGAAGGTTTCATTCTGAAAATGGCAAAACCAGAACAAATTCCGTCCCCCCACGCCCGAAATGAACCCGAATTTGCCAGTACTTTTGGTCAACCTGAACCTGCCTTTTTTGGCAAATCGGCTACTCACCTGGAAAGCCTCATCCAGTTCCATGAAACGTGCCTGCTGTGAAACCCCATTTCCAGCAGCTCCCACAAAGCTCAGAGCAAATTCTCACTGGGCCAGATCAGGGCCTGCTCCATGCACAGAAATAGAGCCAGAGACAGCCCATGTCCCACAGAGTGGGGAAAACTGAGGCACGGCACTGAGAAGTGACTTGCCTAGAATGATAGACAGAGGTGGGACTAGCCCAGGGCAATTGCCTCCCAGCCCTGTGTGCTAGCCACTGCACCACATAGGTAGCCACCTAGATCCTTAGCTTTGTCTGATTATCCTCTTTTCCATCACCCCCCTCCCGCCGGCGGTCTCCCCTCATTCCCAGAACTACAAGGTCACTGCAACAGCAATCTCTGTTCCAGTTTCCAAGTGGACGACACATGAGAGGCTGGCGTGACCTTCAGCCACTCCGAGTTCCCCTTTTGTTCCATTAAAGGGCATAATTAATAATTATCGCCGCACCTCCCATGAGTTCCAGGAAAATGGGATCGTTATCCTCAAAAACCCAGCCAAGAGAGCAACCAGGGCCAGAGCTCTCCGCTACCACCGCCAGCCTCTCTCGCGTCACGTTCAGTCCCTTTTACCGGCACGGCCAGCTGGGCCAACACCAATCGATCCAACCCCCAGGCCTCGTGGGCCAGAGGCGGCTCCGTTCAAGCCATGAGGACGGAGTCTCCTTGAGGCTCGGGTCCCTTTGCACTGTGCCAGCAGCAGACTGAGTGGGACGCCTCCTTGACAGCCCCAGGGGGCTGCCCAGAGTGGGGGAAAGGGGCCCTGAGAATCAGACCCCATGGAAGTTACGCTGGTGTAAGGGAGGGGAGGGGGCTGGGTTTGGAACACGGTGGGCATAGAGGGGAAGCCTTGGGCCTGATTCTCCACCTGGCGATCTGGCCCCATTGGCTCCCATGTAGATACGGCCCATTGACACCTTCCGGGGATCAGGCCCCCACAACTCCCATGCAGCGACGGCTGATTGACACCTGCCGGGGATCAGGCCCTGTTGTGTCTGTAGTGCTCTGAGTTATACTGGGGACCAGGCTGGCCCCTGCACACCCCCAAAATGCACCAGGGGAGACTCGTTCCCTCAGTGCCCTGCCCCGGGGAGAGTTGTTTACACCTGTGCACAGTGGGGGTAAGAGACACACGCTCGGCCCTCCCTGGGCCTGGACGCACAGGGCAGCACGGGGAGCAAGGGCCCGGCGAGCCGCCTCAAACAGCCTGGCGCTGGGGCCCACTGGACACCAGAAAGGGGCTGGCCCGGTAGGGGGAGATCAAATGACCAAGATTTTCCATCCCGCGTTCCCCATACACACAACAACATCCCACCGTCCCACCAAACTCCGCATCCCTCCCTTCCTCCCCATCCCCCCCACACCCCTCCAGTCCATCCCTCCCTCCCTCCCCCCACACACCTCCATCCCTCCCTCGCCACACATGCCCCATTCCCCCCACCCCTCTATCCACCCATCTCCCACACCCTCCCTCCCTTCCTCCCCCACCTCTTCCCCCCCAAACCCCATCCCTCCATCCCCACACATCCCTCCATCCGTCCATCCCTCCCTCCCCTCTACAGCCCCCCATCCTTCCATCCCCACACACCTCATCGCTCCATCCCCCATCCCCATACACACCCCTCCATCCATCCATCCCCCCCACACCCCATCCCTCCATCCCCCATCCGGACACACCCCTCTATCCACCCATCCATTCATCCCTTCACACACCCCATCCATCCCTCCTCCATCCCTTCACACACCCCATCCCTCCATCCCCACACACCCCTCCATCTGTCCATCCCTCCCTCCCTGCCTCCCCCCCAAGCCCCTCCATCCCTCCCTCCCCACACACACCCCATCCCCCCATCCCTCTATCCATCCATTTCCCCCACACACACTCCCTCCCCCCCACACCCCATCCCTCCATCCCCCATCCCCACACACCCCTCTATCCACTCATCTATCCCCAAACACACCCCTCCATCCATCCCTCCCCACCACACCCCATCCCTCCACCCCCATCCCCACACACTCCTCCATCCCACATCCCCCCACCCCTCCATCCATACCCACACACACCCCCTCCCACCCCCCATCCCCACACACTCCTCCATTCATCCATCCCCCCCACATCCTCCCTCTCTCCCTTCCACCCCCATCCCCACACACCCCTCTATCCATCCATCCCCATACACACCCTTCCATCCATCCCTCCCCACCACACCCCATCCCTCCATCCCTCATCCCCCCCACCCCTCCATCCATCCATCCCCCCACACACCCTCCCTCCCTCTATTCCCACACACCCCTCTATCCACCCATCCAGCCCCACACATACCCTCTATCTCTCCCCACCACACCCAATCCCTCCAGCCCTTCTTCCCCATACACCCCTCTATCCACCCATCCAGCCCCACACATACCCTCTATCTCTCCCCACCACACCCAATCCCTCCAGCCCTTCTTCCCCATACACCCCCCCCATCCCCACACACACCCCTGCTCGGGGGCCCGTCACCGCCGCCTCTGGGCTCCCGCGGCTCGGGCGCGTCCGGGCAGCATCAGGACCCCGGGGGCGGCGGAGGGCGGAGGGGGTCGCGAAGCAGCCGAGCTGGCGTGGGAAGAGGGGGCGGGGGAGAAAAATAGGAGCGAAAACAAATTAAATCTGAATCCAAATCTGCTTAGCGGCCGGGAGAAGGCGGCTGAGGAACGCCGCCCCCGGAGGACGCTGATGGATGGGCCCGGGCGGTAATCGATGGCTGGCACCCGTGCTGGGCGCCCCGCCCGTGGGGCCGGCTGGGGGGCGAGGGCCGGGGAAGACACATGGTTTCCCCGCTGCCCAGCCCTCGGCCGGCCCTGGGGGCGCAGGGAATTGAATTAGCAGCGCGCCCCGGCCTGACACTGCGCCCGCTCGACGGGGCTCGATGGGAGCCGTGGGGTTTGTGGGCTCCAGCCATGCACCGGCTTGGTTTGGTTTAAGGGAGGGGGGCTCTCCCCAGCCAGCCAGGGCTCCCCTGGCACTAGCGCCAAGCGGCCAGAGGCCCGCGCCCAGGGGTGCCGGCCGGGGGGCCAGGACTCCTGGGGTCTCAGTCCCTGGCTCCGGAGGGATGGAGTGGGGTTGGTGCCAGGGGATTTAGGGGTCAGGGCTCTGAGAGTCTATTCCTGGCTCTGGAAGGGGAATTAGGGGGGCTGGGAGCCAGGACTCCTGGGTTCCATCCCAGGGTGTGGGAAGAGAGTAGTGTCTAGTGGTTAGAGCAGGGAATGGGGCCTGCGCCTGCTGAATCAGTAGCAGGCGCTAAGGACCCCGGTGAGGGGGGAGCAACACCCAAACTCCCTTGCCCGGGGGTGGAATCCACACCCACCTCTTTCAGGCGCTAATCCGGACCCAGGACACTCCCCCCCGCCCCCCAGCAAATTGCCTAACCCCATCCCGCTTTATTACTGAAATTTCTTATACCCCTCATAAGCCCCCTTCCAACGCTGGGAAAACAGGGACACTCTATTCCTCTGCCCTCCCCCCTTCCCCGGAGTTTCTGGCCCCCCTAATGGAGAGATGGCACCAGCTCAATGGGACCCACCCCGCAGCCTTGGGGGGTGGGGGGGAACTGGGTCTGCTCTAGTGGGGGAGGGTTGGGGTTACTCCCCTCCAAGCAGGTGGAGTGGGGGATTAAAGCCAGCCAAGGACCTGAGTGAGGGGGGGGGCTCTATTCCTCCCCCCTCCCCGTGTTGAGCTCAACCCCTCCAGCACAGCGCCCCCTACTGAGCGTCCGTCCTGCCCCGCTGCTTTGCCCCCGAGGGCTCCCAGCCACACGCTGACCCCGGCCCCCGCGCTGGAGCAGCAATACCCCCCCCCAATTTCCTGTGCCATGTCGCGTCTGCAAGGCAGTGCCAAGCACATGGGCCACGCTCGTCACCCCCCCTGGGGCCCCGGGGGGACAGACACTGACAGGGGAAAGGCCTCGCCAAAGTAAGTCAGAGCCGCCCGGAGCTGGAATAGAACCCAGGAGTCCTGCAGCCCAGCCCAGCGCACGCCCCCCCCCCGCTCTAACCACTGGGCACCACTCCCCTCCCCAAACTGGGAATAGAACCCAGGAGTCCTGCAGCCCAGCCCAGCCCCTGCTCTAGCCACTGGGCACCACTCCCCTCCCCAAACTGGGAATAGAACCCAGGAGTCCTGGTTGCCAGCTCCGACTCCCGGAATCCTGGGGTCCAGCACCAACCCCCCCCCCACCATTAGTCCCCACTCCCCTCCTAGAACCAGGCATGGAACCCAGGAGTCCTGGCTCCAGAGCCTGTACCCAACTCTCTGTTTAAAACCACTTCATCCATATGGTGAAATGGGCGTTAGCACGGCAGTTCCCAGTTCTGGGAGGGGAGTGGGGTCTAGTGGTTAGAGCGAGGGGGAGGCTGGGAGCCAGGACTCCTTGGTTCCATTCCTGGCTCTGGGAGGGGAGTGGGGTCTAGTGGTTAGAGCAGGGGGGAGGCTGGGAGCCAGGACTCCTTGGTTCCATTCCTGGCTCTGGGAGGGGAGTGGGGTCTAGTGGTTAGAGCTGGGGGGGCTGGGAGTCAGGACTCCTCGGTTCCATTCCTGGCTCTGGGAGGGGAGTGGGGTCTAGTGGTTAGAGCGGGGGGGGGGAGGCTGGGAGCCAGGACTCCTTGGTTCCATTCCTGGCTCTGGGAGGGGAGTGGGGTCTAGTGGTTAGGGCGGGGGGATGGGGGCTGGGAGCCAGGACTCCTGGGTTCTCTCTATTCTCTCTCATCCACCTCTCCTGGTCTCACTAAGGACACTGGCCCTGCCCCACTCCTTTCCCCATGGAAACTTCCTGCTTCTCCCCCCGTTCCCGTGCGCTTACTTGGTTTATTTACACACGCCCGGCCGGCTCGCGGCTCGGCCCACATGATGGATGGGTCTCAGCTCGGGGTCTCCAGGCTGTGGCAGAGAGAAGGGGGCGGGGGGGGGGGGGGAATTGAACGCAGCCATAGAGGAGAAATAAAGTGTATTTACTTAACCCTTCCAAGGCAGAATGGCTAGGAACACGCTTCTTCCCCGCCCCACCCCCGCGCCTGCCAGCCCCCCCACCCCAGCCTGCCAGCCCCCCAGCGTGATGGATGGGGAACTGGTGCTTTATCTCCGGGGACTGCTCTCCGCAGATAAAAAGGTTCCCATAAATCTTCCTAATAGAAGGAGGCAGGAATGAAGGGGGGGGTGGATTCTGAAACTGCCCCCCCAGATCTCCCCCGCTGCCCCATGCCAATCGCCTACATGGGGAAACAAGCACCCCAATTCTCCCAACCTTCCTGCCCCTTGGGCCCAATCCTGCCTGGCCTGGAAGCCATTTTCCCCAGGGCCAAGCCAGCTCTCAAGGGCAGAGTTTGTGGGGACGGGACAGAAGGGCCTGGGGGTGGGGGATGAAAGCGCCCGCTGTTGAGGAAGAGAAAGAGGCCCTGCTGAGATGAAGCTCCCAGCACCCTCATTTTACAGATAGGGAAACTGAGGCACTGACCAGGCCAAGGTCAGGCGGAGTCCGTGGCAGAGCAGCAGTTAGAACCCAAGAGTCCCACCCCGCCGCTCTCCCCACCAGAGCCCAGTGCTCTGGCAGAGCTGGGAGGGGAACCCAGGAGTCCTGGCTCCCAATCCCCACTGGGCCTGTGGGTGGCCTTGGGAAGCCAGGGTGCAGCCTGCTCCAAGCCCCCTGCAAAGGGCACAGCCAGCTGGGCCGGGCAGTGGGGAAGGAGATGCCAACAGGCCAGGGCCCACGGGTGTCAGGCCCAGGCAGATGCAGACGGCGCCCCCCCATAGGCGACCTATGGGGATGGGGAGAGGGAGAACTGTAGGGGCGCGCCAGGATCCGCACCCGCGCAGCCCCCGCACGCCTCGCCCCCTTCCTTTGCACGGTGATGGATGTGCGTTGTCTCCAGTCCTGCGTGCCGCCCCCCCCCCCCGCTCCCCAGAGAAATCAGCGGAGTGAATGAGATGAGATCCCCCCTCCCCTGCCATGCAGCCCGCGCTCTGATGTCAGCCAGGGGATTAATTAGCGGCTGTTGATTAAATCCTAGTTTAACCCTTTGGGGGAGAGGAGGCTGGGATCTGCCACAAAGAGCCCCCTGCTCCCCCAGCCTCATGCCCCCTTCTCTTGGTGGCTGGGGAAACCCTGCCTGTGTCCTCTCCTCTGGCTCTGGGAGGGGAGTGGTGTCTAGTGGTTAGAGCCCAGGGGTCTGGGAGCCAGGAGTCCTCGGTTCTATCCCCAGCTCTGGGAGGGGAGTGGGGACTAGTGGTTAGAGCATGGGGGGAGCTGGGCAGGGCAACAGGACACCTGGGTTCTATCCCCAGCTCTGGGAGGGGCTTGGGGTCTAGTGGTTAGAGCAGGTGGGCTGGGAGCCAGGACTCCTGGGTTCTCTCCCCAGCTTGGGGAGGTGGGTCTAGTGGTTAGAGCAAGAAACGGGTCCAACTCTCCTGGGTTCTCGTTATAGTTCCAACTGTGCTTCTTCCCCCAAGAGAGACCTTGCAACACCAGAGCTCTGTGTGTGTGTGAGACAATCAGTGTTATCTAGGTACCCACACATGTTTTTCAAACCTCTGGGGTCTGCCCTGCCCCTTGGGAGACTCCAGCCAGGCTGTAGCAGCCTGTCACTCCAAGGCACTGTTTATCAAGGGGCAAATAACCCTGTTTGTCTAACTCGCTGCAGACTGGCCCGGGCCAAACACCAGCCTGTGTGTGTGTGTGCGCACGTGCGCGCGCGTGTCCCTGCTGCCCCCTGCTGGAGGGGCTGAGCGCTGCTCTGTGTGTGTGTGTGTGTGCCCGGAGATCCTGTCTAGGGTCCACAGCCTGCCCGGCACCCGACCCGGGGCTGACCCTGCCTGGGGCCAAAGCTGGGGACTCGGGGTTTCTATTGTGGTGGTGTGTAGGGGCCCAGGGACAATGGCTAGGCCAAACACACACACGCACGCACACACACACACACAGAGTCATTTGCAGCAGTGCAATATGAGAGTGAAAAAGGCCATTTCTCCATCTGATGTAAACAGCTGCACAAGGTGCTGCATCTGCCTCAGTTTACCTGAGGGGTGGGGTAGGACCAAGACTCCCCCAGAGCGAACCGGTGAAGCTCCTGCAGCTTTCGACCCGGCCGGGGAAGGGTTAACTCAGGCTCCCTTCATGCCCCAGTGTTTTCCACTCACCTAGGATATTTATTGTGTTCTCTCCCTCCTCTGATCATTAATCAAAGCCAGGCAGGGAGCAGGCGGGTGGTTCACATGAATTTTAAAGTCGGGGCCCTGTCCCCATGTCTCTGGAGGAACGTGCAGCATTTGACTGTGGCTGCTGGCTTATTTCCGGGGGTCAGAGAAAGAAGTGGGGCAGACACCAGAGCAGGGGTGGGTTGGGAGGGTGGGGGGAAGAATGGGGCCAGGAATTTCTAAGTCTTACAAAGATCTCATGTTAGTCTGACCTTGGTGTAACGTCACTGACTGAAGTGGAGTGACTCTTGATTTACACCACTTACTTCAGAATGTGAATCAGGAGTCACTCCACTTCAGTCAGTGATGGTGGCGCTGGCATCAATCGGGAGTCACTCCACTTCAGTCAGTGGTGGTGACGCTGGCGTCAGTCGGGAGTCACTCCACTTCAGTCAGTGGTGGTGACGCTGGCGTCTGGGTCCTCTGAAGTAAATGATGTAACTCTTGATTTACACCAATGTGACCTCATTAATTTACATCAACTTTACCCCATCATCTTTGGTAGCGCACCTACTCATTTAGAGTATTGACTTCAGCAGATTCAGTTCTGAGTTACACCATGCAAAGCCCACTCATTTCATAGAGGTACTCCTGGTTTACATCAGGGTAGAATTTTGGTAGAGTTATACATAATTTACACCACTTATGCCCCATTGACTTCAGAGGGGTTATGCCTGATATACACCACTTTTACCCCACTGGTTTCCGGATTTGCACCAGCATTACCCCAGGCACTTCAGTGGAGTTTCCTCATGGTTGGCCCATGGGTCTACAGAGAGTGTTCAGGTCTAAACTGACAAAAGGTGGCAGGAAAACCGAGGGACCCAGGGAGGGAAGTGACTTGTCAAGGGGCCCAGGGCGGGGGCGGGGGAGTCTAGCGGTCAGAGGTGGGGAGTGGGAATCAGGACTCCTGGGTTCTCTCCCCAGCTCCAGGAGGAGAGCGCAGGTTGGTGACCAACACCACGGTTTCAGAGGAAAGCACGAGCCCCTCTGAATGCTGCACTAACAGCTTTTTCGCTTTCCTAATGTCTTGTTGCAGCCAGTTCTGCAGGACCTGGAAATAAAAGGGCATTTCTTTGGAAATACCGGGGACCGGGGGGGGGGGGGGCACAAGGGGTGATTGGGCCTTCATAAACCTCCGGCTCTGAGCAGCGGAAGAGATATTTGGAGGGTTAATGAGACAGCGACACCTGCCAGAGTTTCATCCTATTACAGTAGCACTTTGGGGCCCTGATCTCTCTCAGGGCCTCTTTGTGCCAGGTGCGGCCCAGACCCCATCTGAGATCAGAGCCCCAGTGTGCCAGGCACTGCATGTCTGAGATCAGGGCCCAGTTGTGCCAGTTGCTGCCCAGAACTAATCTGAGATTAGAGCCCCAGTGTGCCAGGTGCTGCATGTCTGAGATCAGGGCCCAGTTGCGCCAGGCGCTGCCCAGACCCCTAGTGAGATCAGGGCCCCAGTGCAACAGGTGCTGCATGTCTGAAATCAGGGCCCCGTTGTGCCAGGTGCTGCCCAGACCCCTACCAAGATCAGGGCCCCTCCTCACCTTGTGCACAGACACATTGGGAAGCTGGTGATGAATATCTAGGCGCTCAGCCTGTGGAGAGGCGCTGGCAGGGGATGTGGGCCAAGGGGCTGTCTCTGTGTTTGTACAGCCCCTTGCACCAAGGGGTCCCAGACCATGAGCAGGGGACCATGATATACCTCCTAACAGTAGTAGCAGCGTATGGATTAGCCTCAGAGACCCTGGGCTCAGCCGCACACCCTGAAGCCTGGTTGCCTGGCTGCTGGCCTCCATTCCTGGGGCTTGGCAGCCACAGCAGAAGGCCGTAATGTCATTGAGTGGGGAACAGGCTCATGGGCGATTTGTCAACCAGCCTGTCAAGCTTAATTGGGGTCCATTCGGGAGGCTTTTAATGAAATGGTGGCGGCTAGACACTCGCTGGGACATACCCAGACTTTGAAGTAAGCCAGGGTGCGCGCCTCTCCGTCGCGGAGCTGGACAGGGTTTTAGGGCCCGCTGGGTGAGGAGGCTGGAAAAGGGAAATGAAGAGAAGGACCCTCAACAGGGAAACTGAGGCACAGCAAAGGCGAGGAACGACTTGCTGAAGGTCACACTCGGAGGCCACGGCTGGATCCAGGATCCCAAGCTTCCCAGTCCTCCTCTCTAGTCAGTAGATCAAACTCCTGCCCAGAATTTGGAACAGAGAGTCCTGCACCCCAGTCCCTGGTCTAATCACTAGACCCCACTCCCCTTCTGGTGCAAGGAAAAGAACCCAGGAGTCCTGCACCCCAGTCCCTGATCTAACCACTAGACCCCACTCCCTCTCGGGTGGAAGGAAGAAACCCCAGGAGTTCCAACTTCCTGTATGGGTTCCCACAGGGCTTTGTCCTTGTTCTCCTTCTCTGCTTGCTCTACCCCTTATCTCTAGCCACCCTAAGGATCCGTGGGGCAGTTCCGGACAGGAGCAGCTCTCACTGCTTATCGAAAGGTCGGGTCCCACCTCCAATGGGCTCCATCGCCTGCTTGTTCAAACAAGCCCCGTGGTTTCCTACAGCGCCTAGCACCGTGCGGGGCTGGCCCAGGACTGGGGCGCATCCAGAGTAAACGGGGCTTTATTTGAGACGAATCACCCTGCTCACCTACGTAAGCAACCAGCCCCTCACTTGTGGAGCGTCTGTACCTGCAGCTAAACTCCGGTTCCCAACCCTGGGAGCCTCTGGGTGTTGGGCCTAGATTGATGGGCCTTAGATCCCCGTTCAAATCTCCCTGCGCCTGTTTCTCCCGGACGGGTACCGCAGCCCCATGGCTGCTGATACTACAGGGGCGAACAGATGGACTCCCGTGCCTGGCGCGTGGTGTGGACGCAGCCTGATCCGGAGTAACGCCGCTGGAGCGCCCGGGTGCACACACAGGGGCTCCGAATCAGGGCCCCAGCTCTCAGCTCCACAGACGGCCGGTATCTCATTTCCCCGCCGCCTCTCGCTTAGCCGCTAATAAATCACCCCGAGTGATGGATAACCCGGTGCACCCACTGCATTATTAATAGATCCCGGGAACCATCCGTCAAGCGGAGCGGTCCCAGGGAGGCCGGGCGAGGGCACGAGTGCATTTATTATGATTATTGGGGAACTGGAAATGCCTAAAATTTACTTAATTTTTTTTGGTATTAAAGAAACTGCTGACGCAGCCATTCCCGCGGGGCTCGAACCGCTGCCTCGGGACAGAGGCGCAGCAGGGTCCAGGCAAACCCCATCGGGCGGGGGCTTGGAGAAAGCCCCCGCAGTGCTGCTTTGCTGGGCCCTACCCCCCACCCCGCTTACCCCAGCGTGAGCAGGAGCAGAGCAATCACCAGCCACTCTCAGCCCCTGCCGACGCCCCCTCCCACCCACCCGCCCAGATATCAAGGCGCTGCGTGGGCAGAGCGCTGGCTGTGACTCCGGAGGCCTGGGTTCTAGTCCTGTCTCCAGTGACCTTTGGAAAAGTGGCTCTCTCGGTGCCTCAGTTTCCCCATCTGGATCATGACTCCCACCTCCTTTGTGAAGGGCTCGGAGACCGACCGGCCGTTTTATTAGTACAGAGCATCTTGGGAGCCGGCCTCGTGCCATTAAGTGGGAAGCCCTGGGGTCGCTTGGGTTTGCAGCTCGGGCCTGGGGGGCTGAATCCAGATCCTGTTCCCACCGATTTGGGCTCAGGCCCTTGATTGCCAGCTTGTAGCCTGGGCCCACGGTTGGAGAAGGCAGCTTGGGAAGCAGGGGGCTTTGCCCCATGGGAAGGGAGCGGGGGCCGTGGGGAATCAGTCCCCGCTTCGCTTTTGAACAGGGAAGGTGAGACCGGAGGGCTGGAGTTTGCGCCAGGACCGAAGCAGACGGTCGGGAAACTCATCTGAGGGGGGCTGGATGTCTCAGACCTAACTTAGACCCTCAGTTCCAGATCTGGGTTCCGATCCAAGGGCCCGAGATCCTTATCTGGTGTAAACGAACTCAGGATCTGTCCAGGCTCTACCCTGGTGGGTGAATTTTGCTGTGAGACGCCGTCAGGGAAGACACTCAGGGTTATTGTGGATTGACATCGGTGTAAGCAGCGCAGAGGTGGGCCTAAGTCCGCTATCAGTGGAGTGAATCTGGCCCTAAACTGACACAGTGTTAAACAGACAAAAAATCTCGGGCCCAGGGAGGTGCAGACAGGAATGGATTCCCGGAGGAATCCGGCACCTGGAATCTGTGCAGATCTGGACCCGAATAACTTCACTCGTCTTCAGGTACCGGGTGTTTGCAGCCCGGGGCTGGGGTCTCCGGGTCACCTTGAGCACTGGCGCAAATTAGGAGTCAGTCCGGGTTTTCCACTGGCGCAAATCTGGAGTCAGTCCACGGGTTCTCCACTGCCGCACGTCTCCTGCAGCCCGTTTACACCAGGTCCAAAGTGGTGAATCGAGGCCGCACTTCGCATCTCGCTCACTTCGGCTTCGCCGCGGCAAGCGGGGCTCTGACTTCAGCCAATTGTCTCCGGTTTCACACTGGAGGGAAGTGGGGGTGGGGAGCAGCCGGTAGAGAGGGAGCATTTTCCAAACAGCAGCACTGGCTGCCGAGGGGCAGATCCTCACGTGGTGTAAAGCCGGTGGAGAAACTGCTTGAACTCCCCAGCCTGGGGAAACAAGGCCGGACTCGGTCGGGTTCACACTAATATTGTTGCTTCGAATGATCTTTTGGAAAACCCACCGGGCCGGATACCCAGCTGGCGGGATCCAGCAGAGGGTGCGGCGCGGAGTCATTTCTCTCCAGATAATGACCCCCCCTTCCCATGTCGGCTAGTTCCCCAGCTCCAGGCTGTCCCTCCGGAGCGAGGCACCGGGACATGAACCGGCGTCTGCTGAACCGCGTGAAAAGGCGAAGTCAGCCCTGAGCAGGTGCCGCTGGCCAAGCTTGCTCATGGGGCGAGAAAGGGGAAACCAGGACTGAGCCTCACCCCAGAGGGTCCTTCATTCACCCCGTGCAAAGCGGAGCAGGCCAGGCTGTGCAGCGGGATTTGCAGCCCTCCAAGAGGCGCTGAAGGCCAGCGAGCTCCCGGGCCTTTCCAAGGTAGGGGCTTAACTCGCGTCTCCTGTTCTGCCAGGCTTAACCCCCGCCCACTGCCGCACCCCGGCCCGGTGCCCCCCGCCCCCAACGCGCAGCTGCCAAGCCCCAACGGGGTGGGGCTCCCCCAGGACAAGGCCTGTTTGGGGAAAGCAAAATGGGTCACGGAAATGGGTAAAAATGTTTTTTGGGGGTGGGGGGAGCATTTTGATGGGTTGAAAATGGCTGTTCAAGGGGCTTGGAGCATTTCCAGTGTCTGTTTCAAACCAGCGGTTTTGAAATCGCCTTGATTTTGTCTACTATAAAATCATTGTTCACTTCGGGAATGAAACACGCCTGTCCACGTTTTTTTTTTCCAGCCTTTCCTTTTGCGGGAAACTTTGAAGTATTTCTGTTTTGTTCTGCCCCAGGACTGCAAGCAGCCCCCCCCCCCCATACAATCTCTCACACACACACATCTGTGTGCAGACACATGGACATGCAATACACCACACTCCGCCCAGCTGTAGATCAGAAGTCACTCCCAGGGAATGTCTACAGGGACAAACCCACAGCAGCGTGGCTGAGCCGAGAGGTGAGGTGTCTGTTCTCTGCTGCTTGATGAATCACAATAAGAGAATACCATTTATTTAAATATTTTAGGGTGTTTTGTCCCTTTTCAAATGTATCGATTTCAGTTACAGCACCGCATACCAAGTGTACAGAGCTCACTTTAGTTTTGATTACAAATATTTGCACTGTAAAAAACAAAAGAAATAGCGTTTTTCAATTCACCTCATACAAGTCCTGTAGTGCAATCTCTTTATCATGAAAGTTGAACTTACAACTATACAATTATGTACAAAACTGCACTCAAAAACAAAATGATGTAAAACTTTAGCGCCTGCAAGTCCACTCAGTCCTACTTCTTGTTCAGCCAATCGCTAAGAGAAACAAGTTTGTTTACATTTACAGGAGATAATGCTGCCCACGTCTTATTTACAATGTCACCTGAAAGTGAGAACAGGCATTCTCAGAGCACTGTTGTAGTCGGTGTTGCAAGATATTTACATGCCAGATGCGCTAAAGATTGACACGTCCCTTCATGCTTCAACCACCATTCCAGGGGACATGCCTCCATGCTGATGATGGGTTCTGCTTGATAATCCAAAGCAGTGTGGACTGATGAATGTTCATTTTCATCATCTGAGTCAGATGCCACCAGTAGAAGATAGATTTTCGTTTTTGAGGGTTCGGGTTCTGTAGTTTCAGCATTGGAGTGTTGCTCTTTTAAGACTTCTAACAGCATGTGCCTCACCTCATCGCTCTCAGATTTTGGACTGCACTTCAGATTCTTAAACCTTGGGTTGAGGGCTGTAGCTATCTTGAGAAATTTCACATTGGTATCTTCTTTGTGTTTTGTCAAATCTGCTGTGACAGTGTTCTTAAAACCAACATGCTGGGTCATCATCCAATATATGGCAAAATGCAGGTACAACCGATCAGGAGACATACAATTCGCCCCCAAGGAGTTCAGTCACAAGTTTAATTAACACTTTTTTTTTTGAATGAGCACCATCAGCATGGATGCATGTCCCATGGAATGGTGGCTGAAGCACGAAGGGGCATATGAGTCTTTAGCGTTCTGGCACATAAATACCTTGCAATGCCAGCTACAAAAGTGCCATGCGAATGCCTGTTCTCACTTTTTTGTAAACAAGAAGTGGGCAGCATTATCTCCCATCAACGTAAACAAACTTGTTTTTCTTAGCGATTGGCTGAACAAGAAGTAGGACTGAGTGGACTTGTAGGCGCTGAAGTTTTACATTGTTTTGTTTTTGAGTGCAGTTATGTGACAAAGAAATCTGCATTTGTAAGTTACACTTTTATGATAACCAGATTGCATGACAGCACTTGTATGAGATAAATTGAAAAATACTCTTTCGTTTATCATTTTTACAGTACAAATATTTGTAATAAAGTGGGCACTGGACACTTTGTATTCTGGGTTGTAATAGAAATCGATATATTTGAAAATGTAGAAAAAAATCCACAAAATATTGAATACATTTCAGTGGGTATTCTATTGGTTAACAGTGCGCTTAATTGTGATACATTTTTTGAGTTAATCGCGTGAGTTAACTGCGATGAATCGACAGCCCTAGTCTATGCTTTAGCAAGCAAAGAATGGGAGACGAGGAGGACAGATGGCTGTATTGCTGGCTTCTGGCTGAAAAAGGACAGGTAAAGGTATATCCCACTTCGTTTTCCCGCACTCCTGTTACATTAGGCAGTACAGGTTTTAAAACAGCTGAGGGGCTTTTGCCCTGAGGTGAGCATCACACAGACCTTTAAGAAAAAGGCTTCTTGGGTTTCTTTGTGGAGTAGCAGATTGTAAGGAAACACCCTCCCGCTCCCATCAAAGAGTCTTTGCCCTACCTTAGCAGGACAGACAGGCCTCCCATGGTCCATGCTCACAAAACGAGAGAGTGGGAGGTTCAAAGAAAGTTCACCAAAGGGGTTGTGGGGGGATTGTTCAAAGATCTTGCAGAATTGGAGTCACTTTTATGTTTTTGCAGCTCAGGTGAATTTCAGTAGCTCTCTTTCAGAGTTTGCACCATCCCACAATTAATGTATCAACACATGGGGCACTCTGGCCTAGCTAGTGGGCTTTGAGTTCACACCCGGCCTTAATCCAAATTAACTTTCAAGTGTAGACGAGAAACCCAGGAGTGGGGTGGAGGTTTCTTCTGCACACGTTCCACAGCCCAGCTGTAAGGAAACCCCTCTGAAATAGGGGACAGGCCCGGCCCCACCTCTCCCGCATGGCAGAAACACACACATTCAGGTCAGTTTCAACAGCTCTCTGTCTACAGCACTTAACCTGAATCAGGCCCCTTGAATTCCGAACGAGGATGTTCACACGGGGGTTTCATGCAGTTTAGCCTTTAGTTAATTCGGATTAGTTTTCCTGCCAGCCCTCACATGGACCAGCCCTTGGTATGTGTCAGTGTGTGTCACAGTCCATGAATGGATTTATGCCCCCTGTGAACAGGGGCAGCTCTAGGGATTTTGCCACCCCAAGCACGGCAGGCATGCTGCCTCCGGTGGTTAGCCTGTGGGAGGTCCGCCGAAGCCACGGGACCAGTGGACCCTCCGCAGGCAAACCGCCGGAGGCAGCCTGCCTGCCCCCCTCGCGGCGCCAGCAGAGCGCCCCCCGCAGCTTGCCGCCCCAAGCACACGCTTGGCATGCTGGGGCCTGGAGCTGCCCTGCCTGTGAAGCAGCGAGATAGGAATTCCAACACCGTCGGTCGTTGAGTTTAGTTACTCCTAAGGGCATTCTGGGAAAAAAAAATCTGTACCAAAAAATTAAAAATTCTGCACACAATATTTTAAAATTTTGCAAAATTCTGCAAGTTTTATTTGTCAACAAATAAATGCAGAGACTCCAGCATGGCAGTGCACAAAGGTGGGAGGTCACCCTGCAGCCTCCCTACCCCCCACTCGTAAGGCACAGACTGAGCGGTGAGGCTGCACCCAACCCTGACACAGCACAAGGCCTGGGCCTGCCCCAGAAACACCCTGGGGTCCTGCCCCTCTGCACCAGGTAGGCTCCAAGTGTGGAGGGGCTCAGTGTGGGGCGATTGGATTCTGTGTGGGACAATCTGGGAGCAGGCAGCTCAGTGGAGGGTCTAGGTGTGGGGGGGTCTGGATGCACAGAGGCTGGAGAGGGGGACTCGGGGGGGGCAATGGGACTCTGTGGGGGCTTCCAGGTGAAGGTGGCTGGGTGGCTCTGGGTGTGGGAGTCTCAGCGGGGGGGGGGGGTATGGGTGCTGGGGCATAGGGCTTGATAGGGTGGAGGTCTGAGTGGAACTGATGGGGGGTCAGTGGCATGGGGGTCTGGATGTGAGGGCTCAGGGAGGTACAAGGGGGGGTTCATCAGAGTGGAGGTTTGGGTGCAGGGAGCTCAGTGGGCGGTGATCAGGGTGCAGGGGGGGGTCTGGAGGCAGGGGATCTGGGTGCAGGGGGCTCCAGATGCAGGGGTTGAGGTTTGGTGGGGTGGGGTTCACGTAGGGAGGACTAGGAGGGTTCTGGATGTACCAGGGGAGGCTTGGAAGGGGTGTCTGGGTATGGGAGGTCCGAATGCACGGGGGTTGGGTGGATGGGGGAGTAGCTCCCCATACAGTGACCCCTCGTCCCGCAGCTGAGGAGCGATGGGGCAGGAAGCAGGGGAGGATACAGAGCTTCCTGCAGTTGGGGGAGGTTTCTGAGTGTGGGTCTGACACAGCTCCTGCCACTCCTTGCAGGGGAAGAGGAAGTCCCGTCCTCTCCTGCCTCCAGCCCAGCCGGGATTAGCAGCTGATCCCAGCTCAGGGTAGGAGGTGTCCCCAGCCTCTCTGCTGGCTGCTCCGGGTGCCTGAAACGACGTACCTGTGCAGTTTGGAAGGGTGTGCGACTTCTCCTGCAGCTTCATTTCGCTTCCCCATCAGAAAGTCATTTTTCTGCAGGGAAGCAAAGAAATCTGCGGGCAGGGGTGAGGGGGACATGAATTCTGCACATGCGCAGTGGCACAGAATTCCCCCAAGAGTAGTTTAGTGCATGGCTTACAGGCCATGCCAGGGCTGAGCCCCGGCACCCGTGGGCTTGGCAGTTCATAGCCCCAGCTCCCCTTCCATCACAGAACTAACTCCAAAGAACCTCCTCCCTGTCAGCCATGGCTGAACTGGGCTTTTAACTGCTCCCTCCCAGCTTGTCACCTGCTCTGGGCGTAACCAGCTGGGAACGAGTGACCTCTCCTTAACCCCTTCCTGATCAGTTATATCACATGCCAGTATCTTGGACTACATCTCTGTCAAAGGCCATGTCTACACTCCAGGGCCATCACCGTAGCATATGCCAGCATAGCCTCATAGTGTGGACAAACCAAACCAAGAGAAGTGAAGTTATTTTGTTTTTTTAGGGGAATCTCTTTAAGGAGTTCTCTCTCCTCCCTCCCTCCCCTCCGGTCAATTTTTATTGCCCAGGATGATTTTAATCATTCAGAAATCCAGTGGCAAGATTTTTTCTTCCCTCTGGATAAAGCAAGTTGTATTTCTTTTTAAATCTCTGTTTAAAAAAAGAATAATAAATCCCATGCACAAGAGAAAGGGGTAGAACCTGGCCTCCCAATGCTACCACTAAAGTAATGGCAACTTTCACAGAGAGGGCAGACATTCGGTATTTGTAATTAAAAGAAAATATTCACTTTCCCCCCTCCACTACCGATGCTGAGCTTGTGAAAGATGCTCTAAGTAGCCTGTAGGCTGGCGCAGGACTGAAAGAGGAACACCGGAGATACCACCACAGTGTGGTGTGAATGCGTGTGTAACAGACATAGGCTAAACACAGCGACTCACATACACAGAAGCATCACGTGTCACAGAACAATAGGTGTATTTCTATCACCTTATGCAAGTCGCATGCAGCACACTTGTGTGTGTAGAATATGGATCGATATTTGTGTAATATACACGTTAATTATACATATATAAACACACACATATACACACACAAAATGTACACCACATTCATACTATCTCTGTATCCCCATATACACCCATCTAGCTACATATACAAAGGATCCTTAGTGGTATATGTCTATATGTACATACCCCACAATCCTATTACACTAGCTATATAGAATCATAGATTATTAGGGTTGGAAGGGACCTCAAGAGATCATCTAGTCCAACCCCCTGCTCAAAGCAGGACCAATCCCCAAATAGCCCCCTCAAGGATTGAACTCATAACCCTGGGTTTAGCAGGCTAATGCTCAAGCCACTGAGCTATCCCTCCCTCCCCATAGAGTAGCTGCACACACAGAACTGGGTATTTTTACTTGTCTAGCGACACACACAATCACACTATGTGTATGTACACAGAAACAGACAATGTACACCGCATTTACATAAATGCTATCTGTCTATTAGATTGGGCGCTTTAATAAAAAACAATCATATACATACTGTAGCGGATCAATGACTCACACGCACAGCACCTCCTGCTGGTCATCTGGGGAATTAGCACTTCACCAGCTTCAAAACGCCCTCCGATGGCCGGTGGCTGGCCAGCCTCAGGCCCCGTGTCCCTCCCAGGCCCCGGTGCCCTTTACCTCGGGGTTCTGCCCCTGCAGTACCCCCACCCTCTGGGTCTCCCCTCCCAGGGGAACCCCCAACCCTCCATCCCCACCTCGTCTCAGTGGCTACTGCCAGTCCTCATCTAGCCCCACTCACTAGGGCAGACGCAGTCTGTAATGGCCGCTTGTCATTAGCAAGGGGGTCGGACCAGCTGCCTCTGCCTAGCCTGCCCCTCTGCAGCCCCAGTATCGTTCTAGGTCTTGAACAAGGCCTCAGCCTGGAGCTCCCCAGCTCCTCTGGTCTTCCCCCAGCCCTGCTCTGAGTCAGGTACCCTGAGCTCCCAGGCAGCCAGGCCCTTCCCACTCCAGGGCTAGGGTGAGATTCCTCCAGCCCCCAGCCCCCAGCCTTCTGATCAGGGCCAGCTGAGCCCGAACTGAGCTGCCCCAGCTGTGGCTGCTTCCCCAGTCAGCCCAGCCTGGCTGTTTTCACCCTTGTTCTCCAGGGGTGGGGCAGCCGCCTCGCTACATGTACATATAGACTAAGTATATACTAGAGGCACACGCATGGCTGGGGACTTTTTCTTGTGTAGTGTCACACAACACAAACACACACAGAGCCATGTACAATGTACGCTACATTTACACAAACGCTATCTAATATGTCCATCCCTCTAGCCCCATATACCCCCTTCTACCTATCTCTATCTGAATGGGCCATATTATAAGGAGGGCTGGTAATACCATTGCCCAGGATAGATAAATAGATAGATGATAGAGGCGGGTGTATGGGGAGAGATAGAGGGGTGTGTGGGGATGGATAGATAGATAGAAGGGGTGGATGGGGATAGATAGATAGATAGAGGGGTGTGTGGGGATAGATAAATAGATAGAAGGGGGTGTATGGGGATGAATAGATAGATAGAAGGGGGTGTATGAGGATGGATGGATGGATAGATAGATTAGATAGAGGGGGTGTACGGGGATGGATAGATAAGATAGAAGAGGGTGTATTGGGACAGATAGATAGACAGACAGAGGAGGTGTATGGAGAAAGAAAGAACGAATGAAAGAAAGGAAAAGAAAAGGGGCAGTCCTCTGTGTGTACCATGTTACACACACACAAATCAGGCAGATCTCTATCTATGCCTACAGCTACACATATCTTCACACTCTACACACTAGATGCACACAGGATCATGCTCTTGGTGTGTAGTACAATATGTGTGTGTGACAGTCCATATAACTGGTATACGTTGTATCTACCCCCCAGCGTGCCTTTCTCTCACTGCACCTGTGTTTGTTTCTGGCTTGTTAGAAGTTTCTATTATTAATCTAGTTTTTTTAAACAAACGTATTAACCAAAACCATTCCAAGGGATCATCTCCTGCTTCAGATTGCCAGCAGCAAAGGGAGTTTTGCATGTTGGGAAGTGTCTAAATTACCATTTGGTGAGCTGAGCCTAAAACTTGCTACACACACAGCTACCTGCAGAGATTCTCCTCCGTTACATTATAGCCGGGCATGGAAGGGTCAGACCTTTATGTCTGGAAACGTCAATTTCACCATAAACACACAGACCCCAACGAAAAACGATTCCGTCAGTAATAGTCGAACTGCACAGCCAGGCAAAGAAAGGAAAAAGCTGCTTGAAAGCATATTCGAGTCAAACTGCTGAACTAGGCTGGTTCCAAAGCAGAGTAGCAAATGGATAATGAAAGCAGGTAGGAGCGGTTGATTTGAGGCTATTTACTTTGTCTCTTTGGTCATGCGATGTTGCCAGTTTATGTTTTAACGGGTTATAAAGCTTTAACCTTTCGAATCTTGGCCGCTGCCGCAATGAAATAATTGTCGGCTCCTCCCCGAATTTCCTGCAGCTGTGAAAATTGAAACGGATAAAGATCTAAAAAACATGCTTATAAATAAACATTGATGTTTTCTGATGAAACGGCACTCCCAAAACATTGAATTTTGCTACCGTAATTATACCCTGTTGGACCCAGTGACTGTAAGATCTTGGGCCAACTTATTTTTATAAAAATTGGCCCCACTCTCTCTTCTCTAGGCAGAAAGCATCCTGTGGGTGAGCGATCGCTTCTCGTGCTGTAAAGCCCCCAACTATACACAGCTTGGGAATGGGGGTTTGTTCGTGACACTGAACAAACCATTAGGGTGGTTCTGCCCAAAGTTTACAACTGAACATTGACTTAATATGGCTGCGAAACTTTGCTACGCAGAAGAAAAATGCTGCTTTTAACCATCTTCATTTCAATGAAACAAGCACAGAAGCAGTTGCCTCACTTTGTCAAGTCTTTTAAAAACACTTTCCCCCTTGTTTTTAGTAGTTTACGTTTAACACAGTACTGTCCAATATTTGCCTTTTTTTGGTCTCTGCTGCCTGCTTGTGTCCTTGTGGATCCAGATGAGCTGTGTGGTTGACCGGGCAGTTTGTAACTCTGGTATCTGTAGCTCTGAGGTTCTAGAGGATTTAATTTGGAGCAATGGTGAGATCTTTTCAGGACTGAAATCTCTTTTTAGGCCTTATTTTATCCTCATTTCCCCCCACTCTCTTTCCATCTTCATGAGAGTTTATTTTTCTGAAGCAGCCCTGACACACTTTGTCTTTCCAAATAAACAAATCTGATAAATATTTAACAGGACTGGTGGGTGGCCAACCCAGACAACAACAGAAATCCCAGAATAAATCAATCATTGCTGATAATATTCTTTGTGGATCTAGAGGGGACAGGTACCCTTTTTTTTTTTTTTCTTTTAAATCAGTTTCCCTTTTGTTTTACTGATAAACGTCCATCTGGCTGAATCGATCTGAATTTTGCATGGCTTTTTGTTTTATAACTTGATATTTGTAAGGCCGCTGGTCCTCACATGTTAAGATTGTTTTGCTGTTTAAAGTTTATTTTGACTTGTCTACAGATTGCTAGCCAGAAGAGAGGAGTTGCTGATCAAAATATTATCCCTGGAAATTAGCTTGCCATTAACAGGACAAGGATATTTAAAAAAAAATAAATCTGTTTCTAGTTTAATTAAGTTTTTTATGGGTCCCAGCAGACAAACTAAATGGACTGTGTGTTTTGTAAATAAATCCAGGCTGTGGAGGAGGAAAGAAAAACGTGATCACCTTAACAAATCCCAGGCTTCTTAAGAGCATCTTTTTAGTTTACGTTGAAAAATATATATTGTCCCTTTTCTCATTCCATAGCCAGCATGGGTCTCTGTGTTGGGGATACAGTTCTGGAGATGGTCTTGGAATTCTGTTTTCTGTCTTTCTTCATTGGATCAAATCAAATTTACTTTCTAAATCTTTCAGTAAATTTAGCCCAGCTAACAGAGACTCAGGGCGGTTCTTTTGTGGTCACGAACAGAGGCAACTCATCTGTCTCACCCCGGGACCAGCTTGCTGCTCCCACCGACTTTAGACCAGAAGCAGAACCTCACCTGTTCAGAAGAACCCGTCTCTGAAAAAACCACCCCCCAGATTCCAAAAGGAATCGCAATAACCTGGACCGTCAGCTAACTCTGCCCTTCTGTGCTGTTGGAGAAAACACTTGTTCCGTGTCAGCAGCGTTCAAAGCCTGCTTTGCATCCCTCTCCTCCAAAGCACCTCCCTGGGCTTTGCCTTCTTTGCAGGTCCATCATTCAGCACCGACTTCTTTCTTTCCTTTTCAATCTCTCTCCCCCGCTGGCTTTTAGTTTTTATTCTCCTCTGTCTGCAGGGGGCTCCGAGGAAGAAGAAAAAGCCAGTTGCAAGGAGTGTGGAATTTAATTAATTAATTAATTAATATTATTAATTACTATTTAAAATCTGCTTAAAAGAAACCGCTTGTTTTGAACCCAGTGCCTGAATATATTGTCTCCTGGAAAAGGCCCCTCTTCTCTTTGCTCTGGATTTATCCCCCCGCACCACCTCTGTGGGCACTCGGTAGCTGTCTGTATTGTGTGCCTCTAGTCAACTTCCCCAAAGTCTCTTCTCTCCTTCTCTTCCTTTGCCCAAAATCTCTCCTGCCTGCCCACTCCCCTCTCGACCTGCTCTCTCTGCCCCCACAACTCAAAGCTCCTGGACTTGTTTGGTTAATCGCCAGGCTGTAACTTTATCAGCCCTGAGCTGAGGAATTAATTGAGTGTTAAGACATTTTATCTTCCAACAAATGAGCCCCCTCCCCTTCTTTCCCGGCGTGAGCCGCAATTGCTGCTAATTGCCTTGGCCTGGCAGAGAAGCTGCAATTATCCCTCCATTACCCGGAAACTTCCCCCTGACTTGGGGAAAGAGCTGTGCAGAAAAGAGACCGAGGGGCACAGCTGCCAACTTCCCCGCGGTAAATAAGCCTCTCGACTTTCACAATAAGCCAGAAATCAAGCTAATCCCATTTCAAAAACAAGGCCAAAAGAAGCCAGTCCCTGAGAACCCCAACACTCTCTGCAGAGCCGGTGCAAGGATGTTTCGCGCCCTAGGCGTCCTCCCTTCCCCCTCGTGCTCCCGCCCTGAGGCACACCGTCCCCCCCCCCCGCAGCAGCTCCCCTCCCCTTAGGCGCCACAAGCCTGGGAGGTGGGAGAAGTGAAGCAGCCCCGGCGCGTTCGGGGAGGCGGCGGGGCAGGGCTGAGCTGGGGCGGGGCGTTCCCCTGCGTGCCCCCCTTTACTTGCTGCAGGCGGCCCTCCCCGTGCTCCCCTGCCCCAGCTCACTCCGCCTAAATGCCAGCGGCAACCAGGGCGGCCGCAGATCCTGCCGCCACGGTCGCTGTCGAAGAAAATGGCGCCCCCCAAATCCCAGCACCCTAGGCTACTGCCTAAGTCACCTAAATGGTTGCACCGGCCCTGACTCTGTGTGACTAGATCCCCCTGGCCTGCAGTCTGGGACTGTGGGGGGCAGTCCCCTCCCCCCAAGCCAGCCGGGCCAGCCCTTCTTGTAAGAGCCGGTTCTCCCCCCCAGGAGCTCCCTGAGCCCGCACCGGGAGAGGCTGCGTGTGTGCGTGTGCGTCTGGTTCTTTCCTTCCTTTCTCTTTCTCGGCTTCTTTCTTTTTCGTTTTCTCACTCACCTTTTCTTCCTCTCTTTTCTTGTTCTCGCCATCACTTTCTCTTTCCTTTTCGTTTCACAGTCACTCGGTTTTTCCTTTCTCTTTTTCACATTCACTCACTTTTTGTTTCTCTTTCTCATTTTCACATTCACTTTTCCTTTTTCCCCCCACTCACTTTTACTTTCTTTTTCTCACTTGGTTTTTCTTTCTCTCACATTTTCCTCCTTTTCATTTTCTTACTCTATTTTGATTTTTCATTCTTTTTCTCACTCTGCTCTTTCTTTCACTCACTCTTTTTCTTTCATTTCCCTTTTCTTTCTTTCACTGTAGTTTTCTTTTATTTTCTACTTTTGTCTCTTACATTTTCTCACAATTTCTTTTTTCATTTTCTATTTTTTCTTTCACTCTGTTCTTTCCTTTTCTAACTATTTTTTCTCTTTCATTTTCTCACTTTCTTTCTCTTTCTTGCCTTCAGTTTCTCACTCGATTCTTTCTTTAATTTTTTTGCTCTCCTTTTGTCTCTCTCTTTTTCTCACTCTTTTTCTTCCTGCCTGGCTTTCAGGATGTGACATGAAAAGCACCTTTATTGAGCAGCTCGTCAGACATGAAACATAACCCCCCTGTTCCCACCCCAGAGGCATTGGAAGGATCTATACATTCCAACACTGGACGTATGAAGGGATAAATAAGTGCAAACCACACCAAAGAAGCAGGCGGGAAATGCTGAAGTGTAATGGATCTTCCTCTTTGGAGATCCACCCCCCCTCACTGCCCCGCTGTACAAACGCTGGGAGCAGGGTAACGTAATACGCTGGAACTTCTCTTGCAAATGTTATGACGCACAACAAACTTTAAGCAAGCTGAATGGGAGTGTCCCCAAAGCTGGCTGGTTTCACGCTACAGTGAGATAAAGCTGTGTGCGCGCGCATGTGTGTCGGAACATTGTCTAGAGGGTGTGTGTGTGTGTGTGTGTGTGTATATACATGCTGTCTAAAGTTATTGGGTGTGTCTGGACATATTGCTTAGAGGTTGTGTGTGTGTGAACATATTCTAGAGATTGTGTGTGTGGACATTATCTAAAATTGTGTGTGCGTGTGTGTGTAACGTAGTGGTTTAGTGTGTGTGTGTGTGAACAGCGGCTAAAATTAAAAAAAAACACAACACACACACGTGAGCCAAGTTCTCCCGCTCACTTTCTGAAAAACATATAACTACCTTCTTGGATTCCAAGGCCAGAAGGATCTACTAATGCCTCGTGCCCAGGGTGACAAGATGTCTCGATTTTATAGGTACAGTCCCGATTTTTGGGGCTTTGTCTTATACAGGCGCCTATTACCTCTCACCCTCTGTCCCGATTTTTCACACTTGCTGGCTGGTCACTCTACTCGTGCCCTAGAACAGATCTAATAAAAAACCCATCCAAACCTGACTGACAAATGGCCCGTGATGGAGAATCCACCTTGACCCTTGGAGGGTTGCAGTGATTAATTACAGACGAACCCAATTCTCCATTGCCATACACCCAGGGCTTTCCTTCCCCCCCGGGGCCAGCTCTCCCCGCTCTGTTCTGGGGGTGCAGTGCATTTTTGCAGAGATGTAAATGATTGTACGAATGGGTGTGGGGTGTCAGCAGCTTCATCACAAATGAGTTTATCCGGGGTGGACGAAGAGCAAACAAGCCGGGAAATCATTTCACGGACAGAGAGGGGAGTTTGTATGTTTCAGCTGGATGGGGTCTCCTTGAGGTGGTTTGGGGGGTTTCGACTGAGAGATGGCAGTTCTGCATTCCTGCACAGAGCCGTTGAATCCTTCGTCTTCCCCTCAGCACTCCTGAGGGATTCCTGGAAGCATGTAGCGGGGAAGGGGGTTAGATCTTTAGAAGGGGGCACCTTTGCAGATCTGCTGATCTTTTCAGAGCCAGATCTGACCTCACAATGACCCCACCTGGGATGGTGCCTTAGATAAATAGGAAAACAAAGCAGGATGGCAAGGCCTCAACCTCTGTCCTTCCTCTTCAGAGCAAAGTAATCTAGCTAACCCTACAATAATAAACACAACCAGGGGTAACCCTGGGGGGTGGCTGCAAAATGCTAGGAAGTAGATGCATGATTCAAAACAGATCAGAGTGGTTTGCAAAGGATTGCTACTGCAAGGGGCTGATCCCAGCCAGGGCCAGAGGTTAGCTACATCTTTGCTGTGTTAAACGTCCTAAGCCTCTAAACACCATGAAGTTAATCAGGGTCGTTGTTACCCCTGGAGAACAAGCTCTCCGCCTGGGCCCCACCTGGCAAGGAAAGGGGCAGAACATACAAAGCAACAGGTGCCATTGATTTATTTTCAGAAATTTATTTTTTCCGGCTCCAAATCATGTCTGAGTTTCCCCCAACTTCCGAATCCAGCCCCCACCCCATGCTGGCGCTGTGCACAGGCGGCCTTTGGAACAGGGAGGCGGTTAATGCCAACGGGGGAGACGAAGGATAGAATTGAAGGCCGGAAGCGGGTCATCTTGTCCACCTTCCTGAGTAGCACCAAGCCCAGCTGGTTCTCACCAACTCAACCCAACCGCTGAAAACCGGCCTCGTGCCGGAGTGAGCAGATCTCTGCGGGCTCCACAGAATGGAAGAGACTGCAGAGAGAGCTCTCTGCCACCCTCTCACCCAGCCACCCTTCCCCACCCCTATTCCCTCCTGTTTGAAAATCCCCAGGCTTTTATTATGAGTGTGGGTGGTACAGGAGTGTGTGTGTCTCTTTTGTTCAAATGAATTTTTTGCATAAGCACATTCTGTTCTCCTTTGCTTCCTTTTGCTTTCCTCATCCCTTCCCCATCCCCCCCAATATTGCTTTAAAATCCACCTTTTGTGTTTGTTTGTTTTTTTAAGGAAGGGGAGGTAGAAAAATGTAACTGTCTTCTTTAAATAGCCCAAAACAGGCCCCTCTGTTTTGCCCCCCACATGCCCTTTTCTTGCCCTGGAAGCCACTGGGGAGGGTTTTTGTTTTATTTTTACTTCAAATCCTCATTAAAAAAAAGTCCCTGATTCTGTCTTTAAAATCCATCACTTTTACAAGAGGATCCAAACTTTGTTTAAGACAAAACAAAACACCCCGCCCCCAGATCCAAACTTGGCAAAGGGCCTACACAGTCAGAAGGACTCAACCTAGAAATGGTGGCACTCGTTTGCCACCGATTCCGCAGGCTCCTCGTTAATTGCCTTCGGATTCTGCACTGCAGGCTTGGCACAGCTTTTGCATGCTGGCCGATTTGTTTGCAAGCTGAAGACAAATAGATCTGCTATGTTGGGTGGGAAATCCTGAAAGTGGAAGAGGGGTGGGTGTGTGTGTGTGTGTGTGTGTGTGTGAGTGATGTTGGGGTGCTTTTTCCTGTAATGAGGATTCTGAAATAGTATTGTTTTCAAAACCTGCTTTTCTGACATTAAAAAAAGAAATGTTCTCCCAACTTTTCAGGGCTGCTCTGGGCACATTAGCAAAACCCAGGGGCCTATTTTCTCAGTCTTTAATCTGTATCTAGCAAATATTGGTGTTTAAAAGGCTTTTAGAGGGTTTGGAAACAAACAACTGAACAAGACACACTAAGGACAAATCTGTCCTAAAGGGCCACTATAGGAAATGCATTTGATCCTGAAATTTCACCCTAATCATCATTTTCATTCCTTTCCCCCTTTCCTTTCCGTGAAAGGAGGAGATTATCACATTGTTGCGTCCACATGATCTATTTACCATACCAAGGACATAGGCCTTTGAACTTTAGATCCGATACCAGTGGCTTGCTTTGGAATCTAATACTTAAAATACCTAAAGAACTTTCCTCTAGGGATTTCATTTTTTTAACAAGGAGGTTAACTTCCAGGTCTTAGCTTCTTTTTTGCATCAGCCAAGGGGAAAATTGCTTTAACCAATATTATTTCAAACAACCAATGGATAAACTCAAATTGCAGATAGATTTCTTTAACCCCGTGTTTGCTTAATTTATCAGTGGCATTATCCCCGAGTTAATGCGTCACTGCACAGACAAGCATGAGGATGTATCCTATATGGAGTGTATGTTATTAACCACCATGCTCAATTACTTTGAGATCCACAAATGAAAAGCTGCTATAGAAACAAAATGGTGTCTGTAGCAACACAGTGGATAGAAATCTGGGAGAGACTTTAAACGCTTTGAATTTTAGCAAGAAGGTGGCAATATCTTTAGACAAATGGGACAGAATTTATAAAACTGAATCAAGACACAAAACACCTCCCTCCCCCCAAATCAATCTACTAACAGATAAACCAAACTTCCCCAAACAGCCTCATTCTGCATGGCACAAAGTTAGCACGTTTATAAAAAAAGTTGGTTTCAACACAGTTATGAGGTTTTCTTCTCCTTAAATTATAAAGGCACAAATTTGCAGACCTGAGAAATAGAACTCTCTCTAAATCTAATCTATCCATCCACCTAATTTCAAGTGGTATCCATCTGTTCATTTTATTTCCTATTAGGGATCTGTCCACCTAATTTCTGGTGGATCTGTTGGTCTATCCATTCATTTTATTTCTAATGGGATTTGGCTATTTAATTTCTAGTGGATCTGCCTGTATAAATCTATCCATCCATCCATCCATCCTAATGCACACTCCTCTCTCTCTATTCATCCATCCATCCTTTTTGAATTTTCTATTCTGCCTTTAAAAAAAACAACTCACTGTTTCTGCAGACATTAATTTAGCAGCGCTGGTAAGCGAGCTGGCAAACGTCAGGTTTTAATTGAAAAACTAATCACTCCATGTTTCAGATGCAACCACCTATACACTTTGTGTCTCTTTTAAATATCATTCTTCAGTGTCGTTCTGTTGTGTTTCTGTACAGAGAGATGCTCTCCTTTAATTTATTGGCATGCCAACGCAGACTTCAAGTGATCCTTTCCACTCCCTCCCCTTTTGGCCCCAGAATGAATTACTGGGTAGGGAGAAAGAGAGAGGGGAGGGGGGGGGAAAAGATTTCTTTTAACTGAAAATTGTATGTAACGAGAGGTCATAAATGTAGGTGCTGTGCCTTTAAATTCACAGCTGCCCTGTAATAAATATATTTTATGCACCGGAGAAATTCAAAGGGGGCATTCCTCAAATGTTTTCTTGTCTATAATGGAGGGGCTGGTCTAATGCAGCAAAATAAACACTCTGGGCCCTGTTGATTTTATGACCTGGCAGGCCTGTAATTTACGATACAGTGTCCCAGCAATGGCGCTTTCTTGTTTGCTGGACTTGGGGAGACAACACAGGGGATTAGGAGAAGGATTATTTGAAATATGAAACGAGGCAAAGAGGCTTTTAAACGGGGGTGAACAAAATTAGTCCCCTCCTCCTACCGCCGCTGATGCCCGGCCCGTGCTGAGCTTTAAACACATAATCTGTTATATCTATTGAAGTAGCAGCTAGATGGCCCAGCTCTAATCAGGATCCCTGTTGGGCCAGGCGCTGCACAGATCCCAGCCAAGATCAGGGTCCCCACTGGGCTAGGCACTGCACAGACACAGAGTGAAAGACGGTCCCCGCCCCAAAGAGTTTACAATTGAAATAGACAAGTAGTGGGGTGGGGAAACTGAGGCATGGAGCAACACCGTGACTTGGCTTCTGTCACTGATCAGCAGCCAGGTGTCCTGAGTCCCAGCCCCCGTGCCCCCATGCCCTCAGCCCCACAATGGTCCCTTCTGGCTTTGTAATCAATGAATCACTGTCAATAGGCTTTGGCAGAAGCTACAAAATCTTTTGCCTCTCAGTCACCAGTGGAGAGCTAACCCCCTTGAGCAGGGATCAAAACCGATTCAGTCCCACCCCCCACCTCCCCTGCATGAGAGAAGCTGGCTGGGTCTCAGCCCGGCCCTCACGGCAGGTAGAGACTCAGCTCTCACTTGCCCCTTAAAACAGCCTCTCCATCGTTGGCTTTATGAGCAGATGGGCCATTGAATGCAATCTCCTGTCTAATTCCTCCCGTGCACTCTATCACTAGGGAGGAGGTATTTAAAGTGATGCCCATGCAGGGCAGCCCGCTGTCCCCCTCTAGGGGCGACAAGGTGACTAGCGATCGATGGGCCTGTGACAGGTATTCTAGTTCCAATAGTTGCGACCCCCAAGGCCTGTGGTTCAATCCCCCCGTACTGACAGCCCCCTGGGGGCGTTGGGGTGACATGGGAGCAGTGGTGGGTACAACTGGGAAGAAGGAGGTGGAGGTGAGAGCCACGGTCGGCAGCATAGTTATAACCAGAGAAGATCTAACAGAGGGTGGAGACTCTTCCCTGCTTTGATTGAATGACCCCCATGCTTTCAGGTAGGGGGCTCTGCTCGAGATCACACTTGTTAGCAGCAGCAGCAGACCTGGGACTGCCCTGGCCGTGCTCTTACCTGCTTGGTTTTCGGAGCCGTGGGAAAAGACTCGCCTCCCTGTTGGAAAGCCAGCGATCAGCCAGCGCAGCTTTCCCCGGGTGAGAGAGAGATTTCGTTTCCAGGGCCCCTCACGTGGTGGACCACTTCAGATGGAGCGGGAGCCAGTGAAAGGGCAGTGCGAGCTCTGGGCGGGAGGCCTTTGGGTCACTGCTCGGGCCTGGGATGGCTATAGCGGCCCCCGAGCTGGCGTAAAGGTTTTCAGTCCTGCCACGAGAGCAGGGGACTGGACTAGATGATCTCTCGAGGTCCCTTCCAATTCTAGGATTCCCTTATAGTGCAAAGGCAGCTTCTATCCCACCAACCAGCCTGCGTTGCTGAGGGAATAGGAGTCCAGTCTAATAGGTAAGTTGCTTTTTTTAAAAAAAAGGTTAGGAGGGATTGTGTGTGTGTGTGTGTGTGTGTGTGTGTGTGCGTGTGTGTGTGCGCGCACACACACACACACACACAGACTATACACATGCTGCATACAGGTCTAGGGTGATCAGATTTCCCTGTTTTATAGGGACAGTCCTGATTTTGGGGGCTTTTTCTTATATAGACTCCTATTACCCCTCACCCCCATCTCGATTTTTATACTTGCTATCTGGTTGGTCTACTGCTCACCGCGCAGAATATGTAACATCCATCTGCTCATCGTTAAAAAACATTATGCAAAGTATTATAATTCGCATGACAGGCAGGAGGGCCTGACCGAGATCACACTAGGCGCTGTGTCCCCAAAATAACTCAGTGTCTAAGCATCTCCCCCTTTTACAGACAGAGGACCTGAGACCTAGAGAAATTTCCACCCCACGTCATGCGAAAATTGGGCGGGGGCTCTGAGGCTAGCGTGGCTTTCATTGTACAATAAGGAGAATGCATGAAAAGAAAAAACTGAAGGCAGAGGAGAGTGCACTCAGTGTCTGCGTTTCTGTTTCCACACACCCACTATCACAAGGGCTGTCAGCCTAGCACAACCTTGCTGCAGCATCAGGAAAAGCACTGACAAGAACCAAAGTAAAGTGCCCCAGGGGGAGAGCCCTGTGTGCACGCACATTGTGGGTGCCCCATGTGGCCATGCAGGCTAGCATGACTTTCCTTTCTTTATAAGGAAAAATCAGCCTCAAGAAAGAACTAAGGTCAAGTCCCCTTGGGGGGCACCATGTAACCTACACTAACAGAATGGCTCCGCCCCCTCCAGTAAGAGCAGGTAGAAAATTTAAAGGTACGGCACACAACACGGCATTGTGTCTCTGCTGCACAACCTGCCCAGGAGCCATTGATCCCCACCCAGCAACCCAACAGCACTGTGGGGGGGGGGGGGGAGATCAGCGCCCGAGGCACAGGAGGGTGCCACCCCCTGCTCCCCCAGCCTGTGACATTATTCCAGGCTGCTGGTGGTGCCAGGTCTCTGGTGGGAGGGGACGTGCCGGGGTCAGAGGGAATGGGGCTTTTTTTTTTGCATTTTAATTCAAACTGGATGGGGATTAATTCCCGCTCCCTGCCGAGGGGACTGGTGCCTGACAGTGATGGAGTAAGATTCCCCCCCACCACCACCACCTGGCAGCTGTGGAGGGGAGATGGGTAGGAGAGGTGGGGGTGTTTCCCTAGGGGGGAGGGGATCCCCTTAAAGGGGCAGTAGCAGCTTTCTAGGCCTGCAATCTCATCTCCCCCTCTTATCCCCACCCCCACACTTATGGGGAATAAAGTCTGATGGGGAAGGCGGTGTGAGGAGGAGAGGGATGGGGGGGAGAGAAAAAGGGGGTGGGAACTGGAAGGAGGAGGGGGGTTTGTGGGAGGTTCTCCCACTCTGGAGCCCATGGTTGAGACGAGCAGCTTCAATCTCAGGCCCCTCTGGGGTGGGATTGATCCCGGAGAATCCCCCCACACGTTGAGGAGCCTCCCTGGCCAGTCTGCTCCTGCCAGCCCCTGCCATAGGGAGCACATCAGGGGCATGGCCAGAGCTCACTGTGCTGAGGCTAATCTCTGCCCCTCCAGGCCCGTCGGGGGCAGTGCATGAGCTGGAACAGCCTTGAGGCTGCTCTAAGTAACACAGGATGGGTCAGGCAGGGTGGCAAGGGGCTTTAAAGCCTCCTCTCCCCCCACTCAAGCACAGGGCTGGGGCAGCTGCAAATCAGGTCCTTCCTTGTTCTCTAGCCAACAAAAGAAACAAAATGATCTATCTTGAGTGTTATCCAGCTGCTCGTCACCATAGCCTCTGGGTGCCATGTTCAGAAAAATCAATCACACTCCTCCTGCGCTCTCTCAAGGGACGGAAAGTGGGCAAGCAGAGGCGGGGGTCTCGCTGCTCGAGATACTGGCCTGAGAGGGAGCTGAAGCCAGGCGATCTGAGCAGATGAGCTGGATCCCCATTGGACTCAGTGTCTGAGTCTGGGGGTGGATGGGGCCTATGTCTTACTCCCCTTTGTCTGCAGAATCATCTCCTCCCTCCTCCTCTTGCTCCAGCCCAGATGTGAGCCCAACAGCTGGCTGGGGCTGCAGCTGAAGCTGAGCCAAGGATGGGAGGGAGGAAAGAGGCTGGGGAGCTGGCCTGGCCATTAATCACCTTCCCAGGGAGCTGTGCTGAGCAGGCCACGGGCAGCTTGCGAGGGGAGCAGGGGTGGTGGGGGGAGAACGTTCTCTCCAGGGATGGAGCGAAAGGCTCAGGGCTTTGGGGGGGGGGCGTGGCCACGCCACTTCATTTTTGTAAGGAATTGAGCAATCTAGAGCAGTGGCTGCAGAGCTTAGTGGTCAAAGCACAGGACTGGGCCTCAGGACTCCTGGGTTCTAGCCCCAGCTCTGGGAAGGGAGTGGGGTCTAGGGGTTAAAGAAGGAGCTGGGAATCCAAGATTCTTCTGAAACAGTGTCCATCCACCCCCCCCTGCACACTCCAGAGCAGGGGCATTGTCCCATCTCACTTTTGGCTGAAGCTTTTGGACTTTGAAGAGAGACCAACTCATCTCCTATTCTCCATCCTGCATCCCCCAGCACCTCAGCTTAAGCTCATTGCACAGGGCATGAAATCCATCCCAGCCCTGAGCGATGCAGTTAAGCCAAGCCAGCTCCGTAGCGCAGACCAGCCTGCAGGTTCTTCATTGGTAACACGGGGATAATGCTCATTCCCTACCTCGCTGGGCTGGCTGGAGGTTGAATTCATTGATGTCTGGGAAGTGCTTTGAGATCCTCGGTGGGAAGGCATGAAAGAGGGCAACGCTATCCATCTATCCTGTCTGTCCATGTCTACATCCACCCACCTACCCACCATGTCATATCCACCCCCCCTTCTACTCCACCCAGGTCACCTCTGGTCTCACACACTATGAGAGTTTTCGCTCTCTCCCAGGGCGACAGATCAGAGTGACGGCCACCCCCGTGTGTTCTTGAGAAAGGTGCCGAATGGAAGGCGACGCTCAGTGCTTTGAGATCTCCCCGTGCACGGAGCCTGTTGAGGCAGCAGATTTGGGCTGGTGAAAAATGCCTGAGCAGGTGAGATCGTGGGGGTGCATCTGCCAAGGCTGGGGGAGCGCAGTGAACAAGGAGGTGGGGGCTGGGCGAGGGGGAGCAGCATGGTTCTCTATTATGCTGTGGGTTTCCTTGAACCCCCCTTTACACAGCCAGAGCCAGGTGCCCTGGGGCCGTAGCACCGCTGGAAATCCTGTCCTCTCTTACAAACTTGGAGTCCTTTAACCTGCAGCCCAGATATGTCCGTGATGGGCACTTTTATCAGCAGCAGCCTGGCCCAAACGCAGCAAATCCAAGGCCGGGCTCATGTTTGAGGCATTGGCCAGGGGCTCAGGAAAGCTGGGATCAAGTCCCTGAATTCACCACCACCCCCGTGGGGGAAGCAGGTGTAAGTGAGGGGGAAGTTTACATGAGTCTTCACTGGATTCCCTGGGCAGACACCAGTGTCTCCAAACCAGCCTTCTGCCGCAAGCAGCCCTCTTCGCTCTGAATGCTCCTTAAAGAGGCTGGCAGAGGGTCAGTCTGACTGTAGTTCTGGGATGCTATAAACCATTTACCAGGGTCACCTGGCATCCCATGGCTCCCTCCCACCAGCCTCCTAGATGGACTTGGTGGAGAAAGCATCACTGTCCCATTGCAGAGACGTTTCCACCTCCAATCTCTTTAAGGATGATCACAGAAGCCTCTAGCCTGATACTTCACCTCCTCTGTCCCTTTCAATCCTGTTCTTCCACCTTTAAGGCATCCAGTCCCTGTTGGTGGTTCCCAGCTGCCTTTAAAGTCAGACTGGATCAGAACTGAGATCCACTATTCTGTCTCTGAGGCTCATAGAATATCAGAGTTGGACGGGACCTCTGGATGTATCTAGTCCAACCCCCTGCTCAAAATGGCCAATCCCCCAGACAGATTTTTATCCCCATTCCCTAAATGGCCCCCTCAAGGATTGAACTCACAACCCTGGGTTTAGCAGGCCACTGAGCTAACCTGCCCCCAGCTGCAGAGAGAAATGCAAGGTGGCCAGCCATGGGGCAATCCACCGTCTGCTGTCTAATAGGGACTGGCTGTGTAATGTCCTTTGCACAAGACATCTGCTATCCCGAATTAGAACTCAGGTTTACCGACAGGCCTCAGCGGATATCAGCACCTCTTTGGGCCAGGTGCTGTGCAGACAGTGCACGACCATCCTGGACCCACCAGAGCCCCAGCCCCAACCCAAAGAGCTCAGTTTAAATGGACACAGGGAAGGGAAACTGAGGCACAGAGACGTGATTTGCTCAGTGGTGGAGCCAGGAGTAGAACCCACCAGAACACACACACACGGGCTACGTGCCTCACTCCCACTCCTTCCTGGCAGTCATTCATCTTCAGCCCAGAGGCATGATCTGTGATGATTCTTCTTACCGAGCTGGCAGAGCGGCCGATAGTAGCAGCCATCAAGGTATGAAGCGATCATTATCACCTTATCAAAGGCTCAACCCATCAAAGGAAAAGAGCAAAATTTCTCTTTAAAAACAACAAAAAACCCCTGTCTCCCTCCCCCCAGTCTCCCAGGCACATGATTCCCCGCTCTGATGTAATTAGCCAGGACAATTAGCCAGAGGAACGATGCACTGACAGCATTAAAATTGCTTCTGGTCCTTGTGAAACTCAGAAGAATTCAGAGCCCTGAATCATTCATGGGTCTGTGTCTAGGGCCCAGGCTTCGGCCACTGTGTGATGAGATCAGGACCCTGTCCCGCTGGGCTCTGCCCAGACCCCAACTGAGAGCAGGGCCCCCCATTGTGCCAGCTGCAACACAGAACCTGGCTGAGACTGGGGGCCCCCCACTGTGCCAGGTGCTGCCTAAGCCCAGCCTCTGCCCTGAAAAGTTTACAAATTAACGCAGACAAACGAGGATTAGAATTGCCATTTTCAGAGCTAATTGCTAAGTGGATTTTCCATCCCATGAAAACAATTGAGATTTTGAAAAAATTTAATCCTTGATCAGGACCAAAACAAAGTTGAATTTTTTTTGCTATGGGAAATTGCAACAAAAGTTTCCTTTATAGTCAGTGGAAATGTTTCATTTTGATACATTTGAAATATTTCATTTCATTAGGCACACCCCCAGCCACCTAATTGTTTTCAAAATGAAATTTCACCTGGATTGAGAATTTCACTAAAAGTTCCTGTTTTGTTAAACTGGTTAGATGTAAATGTTCCAACCATCTCAACCCATTTTATAGATGGGGAAATGGAGGCACCGGGCGATTCAGGACAGATTTTTAAAGCTGCTTAGCCATTTTTCTGCTCAATGTTAGAAGGCCAAAAGAGCTTGTGCACCTAGGGACACTCAGGTAAATTCATCCAATGTCACTTTTAAATGGATTAGTTAAATTGCATTAAGCCCCTGAGTGGATGCTGTAACTCAATTAAAATTCAGTGCAGTTTAATTCACTTTGGAAGTGTATTAAAATAAACTGGATTAAGGCCACTTTAATTCTGAATAAGGATTTAATGCAGTTTAATCAATACACTTCAGATTCACACTTCTAGTTAAGGCCTGGCCTAGGCTAGAAAATTGGGTCAATTTAACTACATTGGTCAGGGTGTAAAAAAAAAAATCCACCTCCCTGAGCGGCCTAGTTAAACTGGCCTAAATCCCCATGTAGACAATCCCTCCTGTCAGCATAGGGAGTGTCTACACTGAAGCACTACAGCGGCACATTGGTGCTCCTGTAGCTTGTAGACAAGCCCTAATTCAGATTCACTGTCCTGGATGTCCCCCTGTAGACAAGCCCAAAGTGAATTAAACTACAATCAAATCATTTGAATTCTGAATAATAGCATCCACACAGGGGGTTAACTAATCCACTTTCAAGCCACACCTTTAGTTAATTCGGATTAACGTTCTTGAGCATCCCCCCCCCCCCCCCAGTATAGACAAGTCCTAATAAGTGATTCAGGGCCCAGAGCCTCAAAGATGTTTACACAACCAACTCCCATTGGAACCACTGGGAATTAGGAGCATGGGTGGCTTTGAAGATGCCGTTAGGGAACTCTCTGTAGCTTTAGGGCCCGAAATAGAGACAGTCACAAAGGGATGGAGGCACCTACAGAGGCAAATTGGCCCCTCCTGGATTTTCATTGGCACCTAACTACCTTGGTGGCTTTGGCCCTCTCAAAATTCTCCCCTAAGCAGGGTTGGCTCCAGGCACCAGCTTATCAAGCAGGTGCTTGGGGCGGTCACTCCGGAGTGGAGTGGCACTTTCAGGTATTCTACGGCAGTTTGGCAGAGGGTCCCTCACTCCCGCTCGGAGCGAAGGACCTCCCGCTGAATTGCCGCAGATTGCAATAGTGGCTTTTTTTTTTGGCTGCTTGGGGCGGCAAAACCCCTGGAGCCAGCCCTGCCCCTAAGTGACTTGCCCAAGATTGCATAGGGAAACTGGGGAATTAAACCCAGGCATCCTGAGAGCAGCCCCACCCACTTTGCTCCAGATCTGAGAAGAGGAGTCGAATGGGAACTTTCCCGGCGCTGGAATATTTGCCTCAAGTTTCACTAAAAGTATTTCAAGTGGTTTCCTTTTAAAACTCCTCTGGAGGAAGATAATTGGGCAATTAGTGATAAATTACCTCCAAGAGCCGCTTTCTTTTAACCGATAATGAAGTCTGCCAGAAAGTGCCAATTACAAAAGGACTTTTCAGGACAGAGGTGTTATTATTTCTCCTCTCCTCCTCCTTTGCTGTTCGGCTCTGGTCACTGCCGCCCAATCTGACAGCCCCACTTCTCCAAGCCCCTTCCATGCCCATCCAACATGCCTCTTAATATGGCTCAATGTAAATCCGTATAGCAAGGAACAAAGAACACAGACCATGCTTATGGGATGTGGGGGAGGGGGCTCTCCCCTGGGAAACAGGGACTTGGAAAAACATTTGGGGGTCCTGGTGGAAAAATCAGCTGAGCTCCCCATGTGACACTGCAGCCAGAAGCGTGACCCCCATCCTGGGCTGCATAAATGGGAATCTCCTGTCAGAGCAGAGAGGATAGTTTCCCCCTGTGTCTGGCCCTGGCTTGACCGCTGTTGGGACCCAGCATCCAGTTCTGGTGCCCACAATTCAAGAAGGGGGTTGACCAATGGGAGAGGGGTCGGAGAAGAGCCACGAGAATGATTGAAGGGTTAGAAAACCTGCCTTGGAGAGACGGACTCTTGGAGCGCAGCCCGTTGAGCTGAGCAAAGGGACAGTCGGGGGTGGCTTGGGCACTGTCGGTAAGTAGCTGCCTGGGGAACAAATATTTAATAACAGGCTGGTGAGTCAGCGGTGGCAGGTTGAACAGGACCTAGTGGCTGGGAGTTGAAGCCGGACAGACTCGGACTGGAAAGAAGGCAGTCGTTTTAATGGTGAGTGTAATTAACAATTTTCCCAGGCGTGGTAGATCCTCCATCACTGACTGTTTTTAAGTCGAAGAGACCTGCTCTGGGAATGATTTCGGGGTGGTTCTCCGGTCTGGGATGTCCAGGTGGTCAGGTTAGGTCACAATGGGCCCAGCTGGCCTTGGAATCGATGAACCCACCCTCCCTTCAGTCCAGAGCACTACAGATCAGTGCTGATCTCCCAGGCGGCTCAGAAAGGGGCCACTGGCACCCGAGGCTGTCGAAGATGCAACCCAGTGGCTCTGGAAACCGGCCGCCTCTTCCATTCTGGTCGGACGCACCCTAACGCCAGCTGACACAAGCCAGCCCTGCACCCACCCCACCTAAGAGTTCTCCCCTTCCCAGCATGGACTGGGTTGACCCAGTCCAAACAATTACCCGAGATGTAAGGAGCTGGATTCAGCTCAATGGAAGAGCCCAAGGATCAGAAAGAGAGGGGCAGAGAAAATAGAGGCACAAAGAGGGGACATGCCCAAGATCACCCAGCAGGTTGGTAGCAGAGATGGAAAGAGAACCCAGAAGCCACGGGACCATACCACCTTGCAGGAAAACAGCTATATGGATATTTCCTCTCTCCTTCAGGACTCCTGAGTTATATCCCCAGCTATTGGAGGGGAGCGGGGTCTAGTGGTTACAGCACGGGGGCTGGGAGCCAGGACTCCTGGGTTCCACTCCATTGAGTTCCTTGTCTCTCCTTCCCCCCTGCAGCTGTACTAGGAAGACAGGAATATTTAGCTGCCATCTGGGGGAGGATGCCAAGCCCTACAAGCCGCTGTGATGGAAGGCTCCAGGCACAAATTACTGTTATCTGCCCAAGCCCCTCCGAACCCTAACTTACAATCAGCGCTAATCATCCTGTCAGCCCGTCACTATTACCACTGAAACATCCCTCCTCAGCTCGCCCGCTGGGGGAGAGAACCCCAGGCCTTAAAGGAACATCCCCCGCTAACCAGGCAGTCCTGGCCCTGGGGGCAGCACAGCTGAGCTTTCAGCACACACCCAGGGATTTGCATACACCATAGTTGTGAGGCTGTGTGCCTAAATCCCCTGCTTAGCTTCAAAAGCAGGGACCAGAGCATGGACCAGCTCCGGCCCTAGATAGGGTAACATATCCCCATATTATAGGGACTGCCCCGACATTAGGGGCTTCATCTTATACATGCGACTATTCCCCTGGCCCCATTTTGGGGCCCTGCATCAGCATGGGCTCAAGGAGACCATTTTGCCCAGGTTCACAGCCACAGGTTTGATCTCCAAGTCTGGGCAAAACCTTGGTAGGCTACCTTCAGAAAAGCGGTGTTTTTCCAGGACACTCCACGCTCCACCCACACCGTGAATACCGCATGTAGTTTGAGTCACCCCAGCTCTGAATAAGTGTATTAGAATTGGAAGAGGCACAGAGAAAGGCAACAAAAATGATCTGGGGGATGGAACAGCTTCTGTACGAGGGGAGATTAAAGAGGACTGAGGCCGCTCAGCTTAGAAAAGAGATGATAGTGGTCTATAAAATCATGAATGGTGTGGAGACAGTGAATAAGGAAATGTAATTTACCCCCTTCACAGAACACAAGAACCAGGGGCCACCCGATGAAATGAACAGGCAGCAGGTTTAAAAACAAACAGAAGAAAGTATTTCTTCTCCCAACGCACAGTCAACCTGTGGAACTCCTTGCCAGGGGATGTTGTGAAGGCCAAAAGTAGAACTGGGTTCAAAAAAGAATGAGAACTGCTCCTGGAGGATAGATCCATCAATGGCTATTCCTCAAGGTGGTGAGGGATGCAGCCCCATGCTCTGGGTGTCCCTACACCTCCGACTGCCAGAAGATGGCACTGGACAACAGGGGATGGATCACTCGATAACTGTCCTGTTCATTCCCTTGGAAGTACCTGACACCAGCCACCTGTCTGAAGACAGGATATTGGGCTAGATGGACCATTGGTCTGACCCACTACAGCTGTTCTTACATACTTATGAGGCTGTATTTCAGGAATCCTTTGGTCAAATAATCCCAATTTTGGACCACTCACCTTACCCCATTGCCCTCATGTGATGCACCAAATATCAAGACAATCCAAGCCACCATGAGGATTTTAGAGCATTTAGAAGAGCCTGTGTCCAGTTTTGGCCCCCCCGTTACAGAAAGGATGTGGACAAATTGGAGAGAGTCCAGCGGAGGGCAACAAAAATGATTAGGGGGCTGGAGCACATGACTTATGAGGAGAGGCTGAAGGAACTGGGGTTATTTAGTCTGCAAAAGAGAAGAATGAGGGGGGGATTTGATAGCTGCTTTCAGCTACCTGAAGGGGGGTTCCAAAGAGGATGGATCTAGACTGTTCTCAGTGGTGGCAGAGGACAGAACAAGGAGCAATGGTCTCAAGTTGCAGTGGGGGAGGTCTAGGTTGGATATTAGGAAACACTATTTCACTAGGAGGGTGGTGAAGCACGGGAATGGGTTCCCTAGGGAGGTTGGGGAATCTCCTTCCTTAGAAGTTTTAAAGGTCAGGCTTGACAAAGCCCTGGCTGGGATGATTTAGTTGGGGTTGATCCTGCTTTGAGCAGGGGGTTGGACTAGACCCTTGTGAGGTCTCTTCCAACCCTGAGATTCTGTGATTCTACAATTCAAGCTTTAAAGAGAAAGCTGATCTAAATGTAAACTATGGTAGTCGCATGACGATGACTGATCTCACTAAAGCCAGTGTGGGAGCCAAGCACAACTTGTCAGACGTTTTTCAATTAAGCACATACGCTGAAAAGCGCCAATTCAGCAGAATCAAAACTGTTTTGAGGAACAAGGTTGGTTTCCGCAAGTTTCTTGAGTCCAAAACAGACCGAAAAACAGACCAAAACCAAACAAAAAAAAAAACCATTGCGAAGAAACCTTTCAAAATTGTCTGAACGGGATGCCTGGAGATTTTCAGAATGACAAGTTTGGGGTTTTGCTCTTTGAAATGACTCATCGTGTTGAAATTTAACTCAGTGACACTGAAAAATAGGTTGAAAGTAAAATAAGAAATAAAGTCAAAATCAGAACAAGACGCTTTGAAGTTGTTGAAATGAAACGTTTCCATTGACGGGGCATTTTTGACATGGCAAAATTTGTCCCGATTCAGCATGGGAACATTTTTTTTTTAAGTGTGAAAAATTGTCACGGGATAGGAAAAAGGAGCATGGTCCCTTTGAGCTGGGCCCAGTGTGTTCCCACAGCAAGAGACAGGGAGAGCCCCAAAGATCTCACTGTCCAGACAAACAGAACAGCCCCTTGGGATGGTATCTCCCTGAGGTCACGTGGCAGAGACAGAGGCAGAATTGGCCTAAGTCTCAGTGGAGTGCCTCAGTTGCTAAATCACTTCCCTCCCACTGCTGAGGACAGAACCCAGGAGTCCTGGCTCCCAGTTCCCCACCCTGCTCCAACCACTAAACCCCACTCAGAACTGGGAATAGAATTCAGGAGTCCTGACCCCATTCCCTCCTGCTCTAACCACTAGGCATTGCCACCGATCAAAAATATTCCATAGTTAAAAAAAACCCTTGGTCTCTGCCCTTTCGCTGACAAATCCAGCAGCCACTCCAGGGCAGGTAATGCCAGCTGCCTTGTGAATTCTGCTACTGGCCTTAAGCTTCCTTTAAAAAAAACCCTAAAGCCCCTCAGTCAAATCCAGCCTCAATCTGGCAGAAAATAAGACCAAACCCTGCTCCCCGGCACTCCATGCAGGCGGCTTGAGTGGCGAGCCCATTGGAAACAGGTTTCGTTTGCTCTAGATCCCAGAGGTCACCTATGTAAATAGCCAGGTGGCAGCTGAGTGAACAATATGGGGAAGGGGATGACACTGGAGGGGAACATATGGGTAAAGTGGTGTAAATCAGCATAATGCATTGACATGGACAACGACACACCAGTTCGGGGTCGGAAAAGGGACCGACAGCAGTGGACAGTCCAGCCAGACGCTGGTGCATCAAACGCTTCCTGGGCCTGGATCCAGGGCAGGGGGAAAGCCCCCCAAAGTGAGGCTGCTTGACCCCAGCTGAGGATCCGGCCCGGACTTGGCGCTCCCTGCGGAACGGGATGGCAGTTTGTCAGCACCGGAGTGGGGTTTCCCAGTTAGGCAGGGCTTGGCAACTTCATGCAGAGGTGTCTGAGCAGACGACCCAAGGGAGCAAGAATCCAGATGCCTGATGCTTCCATAGCTCCCCGCATGCGACTTCAGCTGGAAGCCCAGGCTCCCAGCACCCCTGAGAAAGGGCCCATTTTACCCCCTCTCCTCTGAGCCTCCCTTGTCACCTCTCATCTTAGACTGCGAGCTTTTCAGGGCAGGGGCTGTCTTTCTGTTCGGTGTACATGCAGCACCAGGAACAGTGTGTGTTGGGGGGCTTCCGACCCCTGCCAGGGAGCTCTGTGTGCTACTATGATGCTAATGAAATAATTATCACTGCAACGGGTACCATGTCAGGTGCTGTACACACCACAGTCAGAGGCAGCCCTGAAGATGTGGACAATTTAGAGGCCAGGAGAGATTTTTTTTTTATGTCCCTTTTACAGACAACGTGATGCAGGGGCTAGGGATGTCAGGGGACCACGGTTTCAACTCAGGCCCCTGCTCTCTGCCTCAGTTTCCCCTCAGACCCTTTGTCTTGTCTAGCTAGAAGACTCTCGTTGCCCCCGGCCCCCGTTGCCAGCTGCACATATCACAGGCAGCAGCTTCTCTTTAACACTGGGTGCGTAGCTCGGCCTACGAAAGCAACCCAGTCCACAGCCTGTTAGCATATTTCTGTTGGGAGCTCTTCGGGACATTCCGAGTCTGTGCCGTGCCTAGCACGGTGGGGCTGGGATTACCATCAGGCCTTTAAAAAGCAAAACCCCGTGGCAATGACGACACACCTCTCCCGTGTCCCGGTGGGCATGTGCGTGGGAGGGATGGTCCAGGGGTTTAGGTGCTAGCTAAAAACATGTGAGTTCAATTCCCCACCCTAGATGTGCTCAAATCATTGTGCTACTGCCTGCCTCAGTTTCCCCATGTGCACAACAGCCTTGAAGGGGTTGTGATGTTAATGGCATTAACGATAGTGAGGCACATGGAGATCTAGGGCTGGAAAGCACTAGATAGAAACCGGAGATTCTGTCATCATCACAGCTCTTCCAAGCTGCTCCAATTAATTCCTCCACCAGCCAGCACACCTAACGTGGCAGCTGCAGGTAATTCCCAGGGGCTGCTGTGTGCTCCGGGGGGCCGAGTGAATGCTGTTGGGCATGTACTTCATCACTGGATTTGCTGGCTTTCACAAGTGTGAGGTTTTGCTGAATTGTGACCTTCTGGAACTGCACCAGATAGCTCCAGGCTGCCTTAAATTCTGGTTTTTCTGTTTTGCCATTTAATTGTGTGGCTTCACACATGCACATGTGTTTGCACTCACATGTGCACACACTGACACTCAGGTTTGCAAGCACACATGCAAGACAGGAGAAAGCAGCTGACACAGTGAAAATCAACAGGAGCTGCCCAGAGTACAACCAAACTGCACAGCGCCTGGTCCCACCTGCACCCACCTCTCCTGGGCCTGGTCTGTGAACCACAACTGCACTCATTGGAGCACGGGAGTTCAGAAAGCAAAATCCTTCAGCCTCAGTGCGTGAATCGGGGCATCCTGCCTGAGAATCATCAGCCGCTCTGCCCCCATTCCATTACTCACCATCTCTCCAGACAGCCCCACCACCCACAGGTCTCCTGAAACTGGGGGTCAGCCCCATATCCTAGCTCCAACAGCAACCAGAATAAGAGCTGCAAGGGGAGTGCATGGTGCAACCATACAGGAGTGATCCAATCCTGTCTTCCCCTCCCAGCTTCTGGGGTTCCCCTCCCCCAGTCCCCCTGCTGTGCCCTCCAAGACCGGTCCCAGCATTCCCTAAGCCAGCTGGTTCTTCCCCTCATTCCTAGGGGCCCCTGCACAAGCCTTCCTGCAATTTGCTGGGGATCCCCAGCTCCAGCCAGTTCTCCTCAGCACCAGCAACTCCCAATTACCTCTCTCCTGCAGCTTTTGTCCTATAGCCACTTTCTCCTTCCAGGTCTCCTCTGGTCTGGAACACCCCTCCACCAGCCAGTCCTCCCTTCCTTTATATGGCCCAGCTGCCTCCTCTTAGGCCCAATGGGGAGGCAGCTGACCAGGCAAGGTGCATGGGCTCTGCTCCCTCTTAAAGGGGCCAATCACCCTGTGACAGCCCACCCTTTCCAAACCACAAGATTGGCTTAAAAATCCATGCAATTTAAAAAATAATAGATGTGATGTTCTTTTTATCCCCCTTCTAGGTTTTTAGCAGCGGTGTGTGTGTGTGTCAAACTTTTGTCCACAACCTCGGGGGCTAGAAATTCATTACCCCTGCCCCAAACTGCAAGCTGAAATTCTCAAGGAATCACAGGACTCCAGGAGCTGGGGCTTTCAGCAATATGGCGAGCCGTGCCATAGCTTCACAACAGGTGGTGACAGCCATACTGTTTTATCAGCATTCATAGATTCAGAGATTCCAAGGCCGGAAAGGGGACCGTTGGGTGGTTATCCAGTTTGACTTCCTATATAAGACCAGCCGGGGACTTCCTCGAATTAATTCCTATTCACAATAGAGCAGCTCTTTCAGAAAACCAGCCCATCTTGATTTAAACATCGACGCGGCGGGAGCACCGGCTGCACTCATTGGTGGATTGATGCAACAGTTCATTATGCTCACTGTTAAAAATCTGCCCCTGGTTGCCGCTCTGACTCGATCTGGCTTCAATTTCCAGCCATTGGACTGTATTAGCGCAGCAGTTCTCAAACTGTTCATAGGGGTTGCCAGGGCTGGCTTAAGTTTGCTGGGTCCTGGGCCTGAAGCCCCCAGGGCTCAGGTTACCAGCCCCCTGCCTGAGGCTAATGTACAAGTCACCCCTCACCTTTTCTTTGATAAGCGAAACATACCGATCTCCTGGAGTGTCTCAGGGTAAGGCAGGCTTCCAAATCCATAACCATGTCCTTGGCTCTTCTCTGACCCCTCTCCCATTGATCCACCTCCTTCCCAAGTTGTGGGCTGCAGGATCCTAGCAGCAGTCGTACCGGGCCCGAACACAGAGGGAAAATAACCTCTCGAGAGTCCCGGGATGGCGTTCGCCCTTGGGCACCGTGTTACACCAGGAGATCAGGTTCAGCTGCTTGTCCACCGGGCCCCCCCAATGGGCCTGGCTTCTGAGGGCTTGCCTTCTGGGAGAGGTTCGGGTGTGAAGGTCAAGCGCTAGCGCTGGTCGAGAATAAACTCCCCATGTGGCCCTGGAACGGTGATAGCAGAGTCGTGGTTTCCGAAGAGCTAACCCTACTCAGTCTCTCCGTGGAGACCAACCCTGAGTTAGGAATCAGTTTAGCTTAAGCTTGGTCGGCCTGCATTGGTGTAACTCCGGCAGTGAAGGCTGTCCTTTCTCACCACCATCATTACACCCCCGAGTGTAGACGCAGAGTAGGCCAACGGTGCTGAGGTTGTCTCTCCTTGTGGAGTACCCCAGGCAGGAAGGGACCCCAGAGCCGTATTCGATACCCAACTTTGCTCTTGGCCTGTTCGATGCCCTGGAGCCAGTTGTCTCCCCTGCTCTGGGCTTTGGTTTCCCTATCTATACTTGTTGGTAAAGTGCTTGAGATCTGCGGATGAACGCAGCGAGGTCCTGGCAGAGCAGTACAGCGTAGTCCCCTTCCTCCGCTCCGCAGCACAGATATCCAGGTGGAACTGTGCCCACCCTAGGGGAATTTGCCCCTTCACGACTGGCACAAGGCCTGAAATAGCAGCATCCACGCTGCCCCCGAGGTTTGGGAAAACAGCAGCCCGGCCCCTGAGAAGGCAGCAGAACGCAGACATTAAGGAACTCGATGGAATTATTAATTATAATAAAAATGCAACAATCTCTGGACCACTTTCCCCAGTTTCTGGTAGAAAATGCAAATCGTTCTGCTGTGGGCGATCTCCGGTTGGGGAAGGCAAAGCGGGTGTATCCGGAAAGAGGGAATACAGAACAATCAGAAGGGTGACGTGTTTAAACCGTCTGTAAACTCTGCCCTCCCTCGCCCTGGATGCGTGGGGCCACTGGCCCAAGACAGCCCTTGAGCTAGGGCTCAGTACCAAGGTGTCAGACACACAGACGGGAGGGTGGGGGGAAGAGGCCCCTATAAAGTGGGGGTGCGATGGATTGAAATGTGGGTGGGGAGGTGACAGCAGCTCAGGTGGACTGGGGGACAGGGAGACAGACACCAGTGGGAGCTAGAATAGGGGGACAGACAGACCCCAGTGGGTGCCAGAGCTGGGGGTGAGGGGATGTGGGAAGGGGACAGACAGACACCTGTGGGAGCTGGAGAAGGTTGGGGGGGGGGGGAATGGGGAGGGAGGGGACAGATACCCATGGGAGCCAGTGCTGGGGGGGGGATATGGGGACAGACAGACAGACACCGGTGGGAGCTGGAGATGGGGTGGGAGGGATTTGGGGACAGATAGACAGACAGATGCCCATGGGAGCTGGAGGTGACAGGGATACGGGGACAGACAGATAGACAGACGTCTGTGGGAGCTGGAGGTGAGGGGGATATGGGGACAGACAGATAGACAGATGCCCGTGGGAGCTGGAGGTGAGGGGGATATGGGGAGGGAGGGAACAGTCAGACAAACACCCGTCAGAGATGGAGATGGGGTGGGGGCACATGACGGAAGGGAGGTGACAGACAGACACCTGTGGGAGCCAGGGGGTGGGATACGGAGACAGACAGACACTCGTGGGAGACAGAGATGGGGAAGGGATATGGGGACAGACAGACACCCGTGGGACCCGAAGGTGGGAGTTGGGGATATGTGGGGGGAGGGGACACACAGACACCCGTGGGAGCCAGAGGTGGGGATATGTGGGGGGAGGGGGCAGACAGACACCCGTGGGAGCCAGAGATGGGGATATGTGGGGGGAGGGGACAGACACCCATGGGAGCCGGAGGTGGGGATGTGGGGGGAGGGGACAGACAGACACCCGTGGGAGCCGGAGGTGGGGATATGTGGGGGGAGGGGACACACAGAAACCCATGGGATCCAGAGATGGGAGGGGGGATAGACACCTGTGGGAGCCGGAGATGGGGATATGTGGGGGGAAGGGGACAGACAGACACCCGTGGGAGCCGGAGGTGGGGATATGTGGGGGGAGGGGACACACAGAAACCCATGGGATCCAGAGATGGGAGGGGGGATAGACACCTGTGGGAGCCGGAGATGGGGATATGTGGGGGGAGGGGGCAGACAGACACCCGTGGGAGCCGGAGGTGGGGATGTGGGGGGAGGGGACAGACAGACACCCGTGGGAGCCGGAGGTGGGGATGTGGGGGGAGGGGACAGACAGACACCCGTGGGAGTCGGAGGTGGGGATGTGGGGGGAGGGGGCAGACAGACACCCGTGGGAGTCGGAGGTGGGGATGTGGGGGGAGGGGACAGACAGACACCCGTGGGAGCCGGAGGTGGGGATGTGGGGGGAGGGGGCAGACAGACACCCGTGGGAGCCGGAGGTGGGGATGTGGGGGGAGGGGACAGACAGACACCCGTGGGAGTCGGAGGTGGGGATGGGGGGAGGGGACAGACAGACACCCGTGGGAGCCGGAGGTGGGGATGTGGGGGGAGGGGGCAGACAGACACCCGTGGGAGCCGGAGCTGGGAGGGGGAGTAGACACCCGTGGGAGCCGGGGTGGGCTGGATCGGGGCCCGGCCGGGGCAGCAGCAGGCGGGGAGCGGGGATCCGCGTGTGGGGAGGAGGAGGAGGAGGAGGACGAGGAGCTGGGCGCGGGGGGATCCGCCTCCGAGCCGGAGAGCCAGGCAGGGGTTAAGGAAAAGCCCCTTTCCACTTCCGGATGTGCTCACAGCTCCCGGGGCTGGGCGGACAGAGCATCTTTCTTCCTCCTCCTCCTCGGCGAGCCCCGGCCCCCGCCGCCGCCGAGCGAGCCGGGAACCTGCCACCGAGCCCAGCCGGCTCCCCTCCCCGGCCCCCCCTCTCCTCTGCTCTGGAGCTTTCTGGGGGCGGGGGGGCCCTGATCTCTTGAAGGGGGTGGGGGCTGTAGGGATCAGTCCCCCCACCCCTCTTCCAGCTTCCCCCCCAGGGCCCCCCCCCCGCCATTGGCAGGCAAGAAATCTGGGCAGAGCGCTGGGGAGGGCGGGGTGGGGGCTCGCCCTGCTTTCGGAAGGGGAAGGCAAGCAGCAGAGTGCTTGGGGAGGGGGTGTTTCTCCATCCCCCCCTTCCTCAGCCCAGCACCAGGGTGGGTTTTTTTTTAAAAGGATCATCAGTCATTCTGCGTTTGACAGCTCGGAATACTTGATGGACAGCTGAGGCAGCCAGGACTACTGGGGAGAGAGAGAGAGAGGGAGAGAAATCGACTGCAACCCCACCCCCCCAGCTTTCTCCAGGACCCCCCCCCACCAATGTTTTGCTTCCTTGCATTAGCTTTCTGGACAGCCTTGAATCAGGGTTAACCAAGCCAGGGAGGAAGAGACCCCCACCCCGAGAATTGAATTGTTTTCAGCAGTTTGGACCCGGAGCTGGGGGGGGGGGGAGATCTCGGATCCTCACCCCCCATACACAGCCCATTTCCTAAGGAGAGCGAGAGGAAAAAAGACCCCGGCTTGGACCCCACACGCCAAGCATCCGATGGCACAAAGGGTAGGTCTGCGGGCCACTGAGTCCTTCCCCGGGGGCTGGGTGGCCCATCCCCGCCTGGGCGCTGGAGGGTCCTGGCTGTCCAAGGACTTTTGGAAGAGGAGCTGGGATTTGAAAGGGGGGGGTTTGCTCTGAACGGCTACACCCCCCTTCCAAAAAAAGAGCCTAGTTTGTGTGTTTCTTGGGCAGCTGGAGCCAGGGTTTCTCTGTGTGCACAGATCCCTTGTGTCCCACTTCTCTGCTGCGCATGGAAATCTGCCTCTTCTCCCGGGGCCGGGTGCGCGCTGCCAGTGCCAGATGTGGGTTGTTTCCCCGGGGGCGGGGCGGGGGATGTTTACACTCAACTTTTTCTTAAAAAAGAAAGAAAAAAAAAGAGAGAGAGAGACTCTCGGTGGCCTCTTTGTGTGGTGTCTTCGCGCTGCTCCGGTTCTTCCACAACTGTTTGCTTAGCAGCCGAGCCGGGGGGAGACGGGCGCTGAATGTGTGTCTACAGAATCCATAGATTGGTTGGGATTTTGCACCGTGTAAACTAAGCAGGGTCCTGCCTGGTGATAGTTTCCACTTTCCCCCCTCTCGGCGTGGCTGGAAGAGCCTAGATTGCTCATTTAGGGGCTTTAATGGGTTTACCTTTAATTGGGGCCACTTCGTGCGTCGTTTCTGAAGTTTTACCAACTCCTTTTCGACTCTAATCCCCTCCTTGGAGTGCGTGAAAGGAGCTCTGGTGCTGAGAGCCAGCAGTTAATGTGGCTTTAATCCGCCCGGTTGTTAGAAATTTAGCAAGCGCTTCCTGAAAGATTTTCCTCCTATTTTGAAATCACATTTCTATTTTGCTGGGTGCTCGCTCGGGATCTGACGCACACGGACTTTTAGACACAAACAGCCCAGCCTCTCTATCTTATCCGCGACCCTAAAATATCCGCACAGCTGCTAAAATACAAACCAACACTATCGGCTAAAATCAGGGGGGAAAAGTTAATACCAACGTTAAAAAAAATAGTAACTTCATACAGACTTGAAAAAAAATTGCAAACCACCATCCATTCGTATTCTGTACATCCGGCACAAGTTAAGTTTCCATGCGAAAGAGAAAAGTTTGTCATTGAAAAGGAGATTAAGGGGGGGGGGGATCCTCCTGGGAAAGCTCAGCGTGCTTTGAAAATGCCACGAAACTCTGGGAAGACAATTTAAAAGAAAACGAGGCACATTAAATTGATGAGCAGCATTATTAGGTGAGGACGCCAGCGTGTGCCCTGGAAGCGAAAACAGATCTAAACAACTTTTTAATAAAAGGGCCAATGAAACTCCAGCCGGCTCTCCCGAGTTGACAGAAATTCTGTTTAGATGTTTTTTAAAAGTGAAAACGTGTTTCAAACAGATTTCCCTCTTGCTCATAAAATCGAAGCCTTTGATTATACAGATCTACATTTTCTCAACTCATTCCAAAGTCAGACAACCTCCAACCGGCTAATGCAGAGTAAAAATGGCTCGCTTGAATTGGTTGAAAAGGCTGGAGGAGGAAAGTTGGCGAGATTTAAATCAGAATAGCTGTCGTGTTGGAATAATTTCACACTCCTTTTTTCCCCTTTAAAAGCTCTGGTTAAGGTAAAAAGTGGAGAGCGTGTTTAATAAATTAGACCTCGGTTCACAGAGTTCAGTTTTTTAGAAAAGAGCCTGGGATTTTCTTTCTATTTCTAGTTAGAAACCAACATCTAAGGGACGGGCGAAGGGCGGATTTAGCAGTTTATTTACAAGGAACCAAAGAGGAAAGATTTTAAACCAAGAATCTCAGCACCAGGAGCACGTTCCTATTGTAAATGTCAAATTTCCTCCTCGAAAATCTGTTGAAAATAGCCCTGTTGCTTCTTTTTCCCAAATACCCCCAAACTCCAGTTTAAAAAAGCGAGACGAATAATGTTTTAAAGGCGAAGTTTGCAAGAAAATAAAACAGATTTTATCGCCTCGACGTTGGAAACTTTTTGTAAAGGCGAGAAGGTGGGAAAAGGTCCTGGTGTTGGAGGGGAAACTCCCCGGCTAGGGTGAAAGGAACAAGGCTCGAAGCCGCTGGGGTGAAACTGACCACACCGGCTACAGGCGTGAAAGTAACAAATTTTGCAGCCGCTGATCCTGAAAGCCGCGGTGTCGCTGGAGTTAAATTAACAAAATGTGGCTGGGCAGGAACTAATTACAACAAAAGAGAGAATGTTTAAATGACAAACGGGGTCGGTAAGCGGAGTGGTATCGATTTTTTTTTTTTGCGAAAAGCAAAAACTTGGCTGGAAATCAAATCAATGCAATTCACAATGTTGTGATTAAGGGTTTCTATTTCCCCACTTCTCGCCCTCCCGATATAGATCAGATCAACCCCTTGTCAATCGCTTCTTTACGAAACAAACGAGCAGACAAATGCCTTGTTTTTCTTTAGGGGGAGTGTGTCACGGGGAGGGCCGTTGCCTACGAGGAGGTCTGGGCAAAAATTACTTCTCCAGCTCCCCGGATCTGAGGGATATTTTTGGTGCAAAAAAAAAAAAAAAAAAAAAAAAAAAAGGAAAGAAAGAAAATTCCTCCCCCACTTCCTCTCTGTGCATTCCCGACCCGGGGGCCGCTGCTGCGTGTTTGGGAGCGGGCTGGCTCCCTGACACCCGCCCGCCCCTTGTTTTCCACCTGCCTTGCAGTACGATGACCTGGTACATTACCCAGCCATGGATGGAGTCGCTCTGCCTGGGTTCGGGGACCCTCACACGGCTCGGAGTTTGCAGCACCACGCGCTGAACCAGAGCTCGCCCTATGGATCGGCCGGGGCACCCCACCGGGCAGGGGTGCCGCCGGGGCTGGGGAGTACCGACGCCTTGAAGAGGGAGAAGGATGAGATCTATGGGTAAGGAACCGGGGCTGGGCTCCGGGGACTCCCAGAGACCTAGGGCGGCGGGTTTCTCCCTAGGGTTGGCCCAGGCGCCGCTGAGAATCGCTGGCTGGGAGAAGCAAGTTGTGTGGCGTTGGGTGGGGGTGTGAAGCCTCGGGTTGTTTTATTTGGACCTAGGCGCTGTCTGCCTGGCGAGCCCGCTAATTTTTGGAGGGTCTGTCTCTTCATTTAGGGCTGAATCCAGCTAATTACTGAGGGATCCCTGGATCCATTTGATTGCTAGGAGGCTCTGGTCAGTTTCACGGCTGGTGGGACCATCTGTATCTCTCTTCTTTTATTTCAAGTGTGTGTGTGTGTCTGGGGGGGTGGATTTGCGGTGGAGATTTCTGACTGTTGGTCAGTCTAATTTCTAGCAGGATCGGGGCTGTCTGTCTAGCCATTTTCTGTCTGTTTTCTCTCAGTCCAGTTTCTGGGGGATTTGTTTGTTTCTAACCATGTATTTCAAGGGAGAATCTCTCTCTCCGTCTGTCATCCTAGTAGTTTCCAGGAAGGAGAGAGATTTACCCACCCCAGACAAAACACAGGGCACTTTGAGGGGGAAAGGCTGGGTTGTCATTTTCAGATCAGGCTCCCCAGGGAAAGAGTGAGGGAGCAGGGCTTGGGGATGAATCCAGTAAAAAAGGAGCAAACTTTGGATCCAAGCGGAGGAGAGAAAAGTGGCTGGGGGACCTTGCAGCGGAGGTGATTTTGAAGGCCCAGGGAGAGGAAGTTTTTCTCGGCTTGGTATGAACACTTTGATGCCTTGGTCTCTCATGGCTCTGCAGCGTGGGGTGCCTGCTTTGCCGTCAAAGTCATTTACCTTAGCCCAAAGCACTCAGGACCCAGAAGTGGGGGGTCGGTGCTGGAAAAGGGGGGCGCCTTTCCGGGCAGGAGAAAAGGCTGCATGGGAAGAGGCTCCGCTTGATTTCTCTGGAAGAGAAAGTCCAGAGATTTTCTACAGGTGAGGCCAGAAATGCAAGCCAGGGAAGGACCCTGGGAAGGGAGGGAGGGGACTTGAAATACTCCTGAAACCTAAACCCACCCACGGGGAATAACTGTCCCTTGGAAGGGAGGAAATAAGTGAAAAATGCTGAGGCATCAGCATGGACCCAGCGTTTGTAGGGAGACAGGGGAAAGGTGGAGAAAAGAGGGAAAGGAAGAGAGAAAACAGAGGAGAAAGAGGGGACAGGCAAAGGAAATAGAAAGAGGAAAGCAGGAGGGAGAAGAAAGACAGGAAGGAGAAAGAAGGAAAGAGGGAACGATAGAAAACAAACAGAAATAGAAGGCAAGAGCCCAGGAGGGAAAGAGAGAGAAATCGCTCCCTTCTGAATAAGGTTGCAGCCAATGCGGAGGACAGAAGGAGCCGAAAACTACAAAGACCTGGGCCCAGCCGGGACCCCTTTCCCCCTACCCCCAAAGATTTTGCAGTCACTATTGGAGGAATAGGGAACGGGTGCTATAAAGGCCGTTAAAGTTTGCCAGCCTTTCTTCGAATCTTGGCTCTTCTGGCTCCATGTAAACATTTCTAGGAGCAGGGAAGTGAAACTATTTTCCTCCCCCAAGGGGCACAAAGTGACCTCCTCCCTGCTCCCCCCACGCGTGCGCCCCCTTTGCCAGAGTAGAGGCTGCTTTCAATTTGCAACTATTTGTTGTTTTTACTCGTGGGCTCTGTGGAGACTCTCGTCTCGGCTGCTGGGCTGACACGCCAGCTCTCAAGTTCCAGGAGGGAGAGACACACTTAAGAGATAACATGGCTTATGTTGGCTGCAAATATTTACATAGCATATGCTGTGTGAACTTGTGCAGCGATCTGGGAATGCACAGTGTGTGTCTAGATGGAGCGGGAGAGAGCGAGAGACAGCCCTGGCCTATGTGGATATATCTGGATGTGTGTGGGTGTGTATAATATATATGTGTGTGAGTGGGGAGATATAAACGATCGCAGAAATGTAGGGCCCCGCGCTGAGACTGAACCAAGTAACCGTAGCCCAGTGGTTCTCAACCAGGGGTACACGTACCTCTGGGGCTACGCAGAGCTCTTCCTGGGGGGACATCAGCTCATCTAGGGATTTGCCTCATTTTATAACAGGCTACGTAAAAAGCACTGGCCAGGTCAGGACACACTAACATTTCATACCGTGCCTGGCCTGTACAGCTCTGTGTACTGGACACTGAAGTGTCAGTACAAGGCTGGTATTCTGACTGATGTATTTGATAATTGTGTGGTAACAATGAGACAGTCGGGCCTTTGTCAGTAACTGTGTGGCGGTGACGCTTTTGTAGTCTTCTGTCTGATTGTGTAAGCAAGTTGTTTTTAAGTGAGGTGAAACATGGTAGTGGTGGTGAGGACGCGAGACAAATCCACCCCCTGAAAGGGGGACGGTTGTTTGGAAAGGTTGCGGGCCACTGCCGTAGACTGTCCTTGACCAGTGTGTATATGTGGCATATGGACGTGCCCACAAAGCGTGGTCAGGGTGGCCCCCTGTGTGTCTATGGAACAGTTTGTACCCACAGTGCAATATAATCGATATATCACACACTCGGGGCCTTAGCCGTGATATTGCAGGAGTGCTGGATAAGCCGGAAAGCTTGCAATAGAAGTTGAGCAGACGAAAGTGATTCCCGCCCCGCCCTTGTCCTGTGAATATCCTGGGCCCAACGGGGGGCTACACCAGTGGAAGGCATTAAGCTGCCGGCATGGGGTGTCTAGGTAGACAGCATTTTGGGTATATTCTATCTCAGGGGGTCTCAAACTGGGGGTCAGGACCTCTCAGGGGGTCACAAGGTTATTACATGAGGGGGTCGCGAGCTGCTAGCCTCCACCCCAAATCCCGCTTTGCCTCCAGCATTTATAATGGTGTTAAATATATAAACAAGTGTTTTTAATTGATAAGAGGGTCGCACTCGGAGGCCTGCGGTGTGAAAGGGTCACCAGCACAGAAAAGTTTGAGAACCACTGCTCTATATATACAGCTACAAAGTGTGTAATGTTAACATGCACACACACAGACAGAGAGTGTATGGGTGTATCTCTAGCTATACGGGCGGTGTAAATATGTGTTTTTAAAGATATTTAGGCACCTAAATACCTTTAAAAATCTGCCCTTAATCTGCTGTGATATACACGGTGCAAATATGTATCTTTAGCTACACACTGGGTATAGTATGTGTGTATGTGCATATATGGATAGTGGTTCATTTGTCGGTCATTCTGTGTGTGTGTGTCTGCGGTAACATTGTGACATGTGTAACAATGTGGCACACTGTATATATGTACATATAGAATAGTTTTGTATCTATGTCTATATATATATTTACACAGTGGGTGTATGTATGTCATGCTCTGTGTGTGTATATTTATACACATAGTGAGCAAGATGTCACACACACACACACACACATATTAGTGTTGCACAATGGATCTGTATGTATAGACTGGATTGGACGGGCCAAAATTCTCTAGGCCCAAATCCCTGTTTCCCACTGCCTTGTGTGTTTGCTTGTATGAGTGTAAAGTGAGTGCAAAGACTTGCCCAACGGTGCCATTTTTACACCCTCTTTACACTCCCGCTGCACTTGTGTAACTGCCTGCATAAGTAGCCGTTGTCTCTAGTGTGTAAACGAGCTATGCACTCTGCGTGTGTGTACGCACATCAGTGGTACATTGTGCCTGTATATACTGACGTGTGTGTGTGTGTGTACATGTGTACACACAGTGTACAGGACACTGACTTTGTATGCATGTCATTAGTGCACATTTCAACATATGGATGGTGGTTGTGTTGTGTGGCAGTTTTAAGTCTAAACATAAATTAAACTTCATGGCATGGTCCTCTGGTCCTCAGAGGGGGTAGCTGCAGGGAAGTTAATGGCCACTGGTCAGTTTACATTACTTGAGGATCTGGCCGTGGCTGCATAAATCTGGGCCGTTGTTGGTGAGCGCACATCTGCGCACACATGCAGCACGTACAGTAGGGCTGCAGTTTGTGTCGTGTTTCTGGAACCATATTCAACGGAGGAGTGGTACAGTCAAATTTGAATTGGTATCTTCCATGCATATTAATATGACCTGTGGTGGGAATAGGTGTTATACGCTGTGCCTGCATTGTATAGACCTGAGTGTGAGTAGATCTTTTAGCATGTGTTTTGTGGGGCGATGTTATATGCTGCTGTGCGGGTGTGTATGTGTGTAGAATCGTGCAGCAGGATCTAATGCCAACACACACAAACATAGTATAAAAGATATTCTCACCATCAGTCAGTTTGTATGTCAGCTCTGTCAGCATATGCCATTGCACGTCAGTATATACGTTTGTGCGTTTAAACACATTGTAGTGTACAATGCTGATATCCTCACACCCACTGTTTTTATGTATCTTATGTGACGCTTGTGCATTACTTTTATAGTCTACAGTGCATCTGTACGCACAAACCCCTATCCACACAGCTGTATGTAAGATTGCTATACGCATTCGATACTGCAAACACACGAAGAAATATTCCCAGGCATAAAACTGTTTACATATGATATTTGCACACGCCGTATACACTATTTTCTATGTAGACATACACACCACGAGCATGTTCTCAGCCTCTCTGTCCTGTACAATGCGGCTGCACTCTGTATCAGGGTGTGTAGAGGTAGAATAGCTATGCTGATATGCACACCTGTGAATCACGAACCTTCCTGTTCTATGCAAAGTGCATCCATATTACAGAGCAGGAGTGTGTGCATAGTATGTACGTTTTATGTACTTGGTATATTCCCCTCCCCTCCCCCACCACGCATTTCTCTCTCTTCTCTTTTTCTCCTTCCCTTTCTCCTCTAATTTTCTTTCCTTCTTTCTGTGCTTTCCCCCTTCCCCTAACCCTCCGGTTCATACTCCCAGTCGCCTGCTCTCTGCTTCTTACTCGCATGTTGATTATTAATGTATCAGGCCTATTATGGTGGTTGCCCAGGGACCAATAGAAATGGTGCTGTAGGAACACAGAGTAATGGAGAGAGATCGCCTCTCCCATTCGCAAACTGCCCCTTCCCTCCGCCTCCTCTGAGCCCCCTTCTCCCCCTGGGACTGGACCTTGCTCCCCTTGAGAATGGTCCCAAGCAAGGCCATGAATGTTGCCAGCTCAGTCCAGTGTCTCCTCTATAGCAGCTCTCTGCCCGCTATCTGGAGTGGTGCTGGTTCTGGTCCAGAGAGGTACCGCTGTCCAGCTCCACTAATGGGCAATGGCACATCAAGGAAAGAAATCCTGGTGCCTTTGCCCAGTAGCACCAGGCATATCGCACGGCTAAGAGCTGTGCGTGTCCATATGATGCACGCAGGTTAAAATGCTGTCGGTGCGTGTGTGAGTCTGTACACACTTTAAATGCCATCCTGTATGTATTATACACACTGTCTGTATGCACATGCACAAGGTCATCCCCTAGCCGGGTGTAAACACCCTCATAACGTTCCCCCTTGGGCGCTGGACATTTTCCAGACCAAAATGTTTTGTATTTTGCAGTTCCGAACGACTTTTTGTTTCAAAATTTCCTTCAATTTTCTTGTTAAATTCCCCAGACTGTTTTAAAATGGTCAGAACAACGTTCCAATCTGATTTCAACAAAACCTTTGGCTCTAAATGATTCCCTCCTGCACACACTCTTAAAAGCTGCCCTGGAACTGAGAAAAATCTGTTCTTCCTCCAGCTCCGCTAATGTGTGTGTATCTTATATACACTGTGTGTATACCCGCTAATAATGCTCTCCCTTGTGTCTGTGTGTAATAGATGTGCACATACGCACACAGTAATAATGGTGTCTGGTGTATTATGCACACTCTGTACCCACCAATAACATTACTCTGTGTAGTATGTACATACAATTCCTACACGAGGGCCTACATGTACTATAGACAATAGTCACGTACTAGAGATGCACTATATAGTGTTATATGTGGCCTTGGAAGGATTAGATATTTCATCAGAAAATGTTGATCGGACCGTTCGCACCACCAAAATATTTCCATCAATTCAAAACTGAAATTTACAGCTAAGCAAAGTAGCTTGCGAACTTCCTCGAGTGTCTTTATTTTGGCTATTTTGACATGGGATGGATGGTTTGCGTTTTCACGATTATAAAGCTTTTTGAATCTGTGTCAACTGCTGGATGTCCCTCCTGCCCAGTTCCCACAACAGTGGCAATTTAAAATACATAAAACTGGGGGAAAATGCTTAAAAATAAACCTCGAAATTATTAAAAAATACAAATCTAATTTTGCCCAGCTTAATTATGTGCCCTGTGTCTGTCTACACCCAAGGATTGTGGTCCTCTGTTTGCGTATTTGCTCTGTGTGTATACATACACTAATGCCATTCCAGTCTGTGTATAACGGTGGGTCTCAAATAGGGTGACCAGATGTCCTGATTTTATAGGGACAGTCCTGATTTTGGAGCCTTTTTCTTATATAGGCTCCTATTACCCCCCACCCCATCCTGATTTTTCACACTTGCTGGCTGGTCACCCTAGTCTCAAACTTTTTCACTGGCGCCCCCTTTAACATGGCAAGCCTCTGAGTGTGACCCCCCCAATAAATTAAACACACTTTTTAATATATTTAACATCATTATAAACACTGGAGGCAAGTGGGGTTTGGGCTGGAGGTGGACAACTTGCGACGCACCCACGTAATGACCTCGCCACCCCCTGAGGGATCCCGAGCCCCAGTTTGAGACCCCCTGGTGTATAACTGTCCTCTGAGTGGGTGCACTTGCGTAACAGTCACATACACTGTTAGTAGGTATAGCCTTTGTTTGTTCACCTCTGCACAATACGTTTCGGAGATACCTTTCCCAGACCCGAGGAAGAGCTCTGTGTAAGCTGGAAGGCTGGTCTCGTCCCTCTCTCCACCAGAAATTGGTCTGATAAAAGATATTACCACCACCACCTTGTCTCTCTAATATCCCGAGACAGACACGGCTACAGATTACACGCATGCAACTGTGCATAGGTGCTCTGTAACATGGGTGTGTGTATATTTTGGTGCCAGACAGAATGGATCCGTGAGCATGAATGACTACGTGTGCGTGTTTATATTTGTGCAGAGGGGTGCAGGTGGTGTATGTGTATTGCACACTATCGGGGGGGTGTTACACATGGGCTGGGTATACGTTGGCATGGCATAGATGCGGGGTGTGCGCCGCCGTGTCGTGCGTGCGTCTGCACAGATCGCATGGTGTTTGTTCACTGGTGCACAATCCGTTACAGTGGCCGAGCTGTAATAGTGCAAGTGGGACAGTTGTGTCAGAACCCGGGACGTTATGGTGCCCCAGGCAGCAGAGGCCGCTCTACCTATAAAGCAGCAGATTTTGGGAGGAGGGGAAGGTTTTGGGACTTCTCCCTCCGCGAGGGGGGCAGATGCGGCTGGTGGGGCTACACAGACTAATGTATTCTTACCCCAGGGCCTTCTCTAACTTCGTTCCGGCACTGATCAGTGGGGTGTCTGGATTGCATAATGCATGTGCCTTGCACCCTGTGTGTGCGGTAGGGTGATGAGACAGCAAGTGTGAAAAATTGGGACGGGGGTGGGAGGGTAATAGGAGGTTATATAAGAAAAAGACCCCCCCCAAATCGGGACTGTCCCTATAAAATCGGGACATCTGGTCACCCCTAGTGTGCGGCTCTAACCTGGTCTCTGTGTGGCAGGCACCCTTTGTTCCCTTTGCTGGCCCTGGTTTTTGAGAAGTGTGAGCTGGCGACCTGCTCCCCCAGGGATACCTCGGGCTCTTACCCCGGTGGGGATGTCTGCTCCTCCGATTCCTTCAACGAGGACATAGCCGTCTTCGCTAAACAGGTCAGTGTCTGGAGCCGGTGGGGGGCAAAGCAGGAGAAAGCTAAGGCCAGAGAAACGCAGGGGAAGCTGGGCCAGCGCTGGGGCCCGACTCGCTCTAGCGTTATCCCTGGGTAAAATCGACTGATCGCTGGCTCGATTCGGGGAACTACTTGGAAGACCCAGCGCTGAATCAGACTCGGCAAATCAGGCCCAGCTGCTATCTTATCATTGCCAACAAAACAAAACAAAAAACCTTGTGTTAATCCTGCCTTTATGGACATGCCTTGGCCAGGCCAAGAGCATACATGAGGCTGCGTTGTGCTTAAAAATTATATATATATATATATATATATATATATATATATATATATATATATAGAGAGAGAGAGAGAGAGAGAGAGAGAGAGAGAGAGAGAGAGAGAGAGAGAGAGAGAGAGAGAGCATAACGCTTGCTTGGAAGGACTTTTAAAAAGGAGACGGAGTGAAATCTGATCTTGCATAGGAGGGGCTGGACCGCAGCAGGGGTGGGAATATTTTAAAATACATAGACAGGGCAGAGCCTAGAGTGAAATATACGCATGTGAGGATGTCACAGAAGCTCTGGGGAAAGAGAGATTTCTCTCTTTCTCTCTCTCTCTTTTTATGTTCTAGGGAAATGAGAAAAGCAGATTTTTTTTAATCGTGCTAACCTTTTGCCTGTGTTTTATTTATGCTGGATTGCCCATGTCTTTCTCTTTCTAGATTAGGACAGAAAAACCTTTATTTTCTTCCAATCCTGAGCTGGATAATTTGGTAAGAAACTTAAAAAAATAATTTAAAATCTGTAATTCCGTGTACGATGTAAATAATTTTTTTTAATGGCTTTTCTGCGGGTCTGATTGACTTGGGGTTATTTTTCTTTCGTGCTATTTGTCTTCATTGAAATGGGCTCCAGTTCTGCGAAGCGAGCTGATTCCGCTCAGCCTCCATGCAAGCTTGCATTCCTGTCTGGCCCGGGCCTTTGAGCGTGGATACGAGAGATGGAAGCATGTACTCAAAGCTGAGTTTGTGCCTTCCTCAATAAGGACTTGTACTGGGACTTATTCAGAGCACCCAAAGTTAAGCACATGCGTGAAGCCTTAGCAAGATTAGGGGCTAAAGATGTTGCATGTGGGGAAATTCATTCATTTCCTAAATCTAAGAATGAAGGCCCAGATTTTTCAAGGGGCAATGGCGTTGCCGTGCTCCGTGTTGCAAGGCCAGGTCGTTTTCAAAGGGGATGCAGGCTGCTAAATCCGTCTTGGAAATGCGATGGAGGTGCTGTGGCCTTTCAAAAGCCAGGCCTTATTCACCACCTCAGCTCTGAAGCGATGCGGCGTAACGGCGGCGCAGGATCTGGCCCATGGGAGTCACACCAATGGACTCGGCCCTTAGAAAGGCTTTTCAGACTCTCCCGCGTAACGGATTTATTAGGCCTCGTTCTCTGTTGCTTTGGACGTTTACACGGGAGCCCAATGAGTCTCACTCACATCGCACGGGCGTGTGCTGGTCTGAATGCCCTGTGCCCCGAGCCACGGAGAACCAGGCTCGTTAAGTTTCACATGGAGGGCTGGGGAGAGAAAAGCAAAGGGTCCATCCTAGTGACTATTTGGGTATAATCCAGCCAGCTCCATGAGTTTGGTTTATGCACTGGCCCCTTTATGCCGCTTCGGCCCCTTATTGGAGATGCAGATAAGGCCTCCTCAAACGGATTTCCCTTGTGTTCTCATTACAGATGATCCAGTCAATCCAGGTGCTGCGATTCCATCTTTTGGAATTAGAAAAGGTAAATTGACACGTTTTCCTCCCTTCCCCCTCCCCAGCGCAGGGTTGGGGGGGTGTCATTATTTTTAACGGTTTTTTATTAAAAAGCAAAAGGAAACCCTCTGAGAGGAACCCTTATAGGTCACACCCTCAGCTGATCCAAATTGGCCCAGCTCCATTGGTTTCAAATAGAGCAGGGGTGGTTTGCACCAACTAGAGACTGATCCCCTTGATTCTAAGGGAGTTCTGCCAGTTTACACCAGTGGGGGAGCTGGCCCCAGTGACTCCGGCAGACCTGTAGCCAATCTCTACTCTGGCCGTAGATTGTTTTTTTTCCAATTGGAGCCATTGCAAACATCACAAGTAACATTTAGTTAAACACGGTGCAACTTTTTTTGCCCGTTCGCAGCTGCTTTGATGATGGATCTGAGGTTTCATGCGACGACAGCAGAAATGAACCTCCAACCAAACCATCTGAGCAAGGAGAAAGTCCCGTGAAAGCCAGCTCGCTTCTCATTGATGTTTTCAAGCAAAACCAAGCCGCTCGCCATGGTGAAAGCCGCATGGCCCGTCACTAAGCCCCACATGCAGCTGTTAAGTGGCCAAATAAAACAGTTTTAAACCCACGTGGGGCTGAATTTCGGCTTTGGGATTATTCTCCTGGTTCACTGGTACAACGGCCCTCAAAGGTTTAATTTTTCATCTGGCAAGACAGGGGGAGAGGGGCAGGTTCAGAGTAGAGGCCAGGCATGAGAGAGAGGAGAAAATAAATGGACGTGTATTAAAACAAAGGGTATAAATTCAATGTTTTGACCAAATCTTAAACAAACCGTTTTGACTTTTTCCAAATTTTATTTTTTCCCTGATAAAACTATTCCCCGCATTCAACCCAAATTGACTATTTGCCGTCTTTTTTTTTTTTGCCCAGCTCTAAGCAGGGACTTTCATTTTGTTCTACGTTTGTACAGCTCCTGGCGCAATGGGGTTCTGATGCATGGGGGAGGCAGGGCAGCAGTGCTCCCTAGGGCTCCCATAACACACCAAATAGTCATAAAAATGTACAGTGCCTGCAGCCCAGCCCAACGCGCCCTGATCCCCTAGCTAGAACGAGCAAACATTTGCAGCTGGAAGTTTGTTCTTCAAAAGAAGCAGACTTGGAACAGTTCGCGAAGGCTGGGTGATTTCTGAGGGTTGTTGAGGTTGGAAAAAAAAGAAACATTCTAAAAAAACCAAAAAACAAATCAGTGCTTCAATCTGACATTTTCGGATGCGAGTTTTGATTGTTTGGGTTGGAACATTTTGGTTGGAATTTTCCTTTCCTTTGATTTTGTTTTAGTTTGAAAATGTCTAAAATCAAAACAAATTGTTTTGGGGTTTGTTTGTTTTTTAAGCTTTTAGATTCGCTAAAAGTTCCAAGAAATTTTGTTTTCAGGTCAACACAAAATGATTTGTTTTTTAATTTTGAATTGCCAGCAAGCCCCCCTCTCCTCCCCGCCCCATTGATTATTGGGAGAGCTGCAGCTGCTCGATGCTCTGGCACTACAAGTTATAATTACTGATTTACAATAGCCGTGCTGCTCTGGTGAATACAGTGACTCTCATGCACGAGTGTTTGTAGGACTGGGGACTTAAACAGGACAGACCCAGTCCAGATCCCCTTGAACTTGGATTTATGCTTTGCAGAATCAGGGTGGAATTAACCACCTGCTTGGCAGTACGCACGGGCCTAAGGGCCTTGCTTATCGTTAAGCACTTCGGTAGGCCTTTGGCTTCAATACCCCACAGTGGACCGGATCCAGATGGGTGCTAATTAGTACATTCACTGGCAGAGTTTCAGTAGAAATGATGGTAAAGGACCTGATTCCAAGCCACATGGAATCGCTCCAATTTTTTTTTAACTCAATCAACCTCTCTATGGTGCCCATCACCATAGCCTCTGGGCATGTCCCAATCTTCAGTGTATTTACCCTCCCCAGTGAGATAGAATGGTGCTGTTATCATGGAGGTGGAACTAAGGCACAGAGAAACTTACAGGTTAGATCCTCCAAGGTGTTTAGGCACCTAGATGTTAATGGGAATTAGGCACCAAAATCTCTTGGAAGTGATTTTCCCCAAGATCACACAGGGAAGCTGTAGGAGAGACGGGGACTAAACCCAGGTCTCCCGAGACCCAGGCGAGGGCCCCAACCACTAAGCCGCCCTTCCTCGGTGAGGCTGTTTTGTAAAGTAGACTGTTAATTCACAGTAGCTGCAGCTAGTTCTGACAATACTTCAGTCTCCGGTAGCCAAAGCCCTGCGTAGCACGTGTTGTTGTTAAAGTAACGAAACCAGGGTAGTACAGGCCTCTGCCGCAGCTCCGTGCTGTTAAAGAAACCTGTGGAGGTTTATCTTTTTATTTAAAAAAACCCCACGGGCAGACCCTCCCCCAGCGTAAATCAACATCGCTCCTTTAAAATCAAGGACAGAGGATTGGGTTGGAGTCTGAACAAAATACAGACGGTGCTTGGAGTTAGACCGAACACTTTCAAAGTGACCCATCCAAAGGATAAGCAAATGATGCCCCTATGAACGGCTGGGTTTGATTTACAGAGAAGCCGGGGGAAATTTCTTGATGCTTTCACACGTGGAGATTGGGATAAACTTTGCATTTGGGCAGCGTGTCTTGTGCAAATGAAAGACTAGGATGTCTAAGACCAAGTCGGCACTTAGATTTTGCCCCGATGCTTCAGAGAGGGGTGGTGTTGTGGGAAGAGACCTTCCCAGGTGGGTGGATGACAGCTGAATTCTGACGGCATCACGGCAGGATTTGTCTGTTCTCTTCTCCAGCAGTTTTAGGACCGGTCTGAATTAAAGATCTTGCCCCATCAATATCTAATTGCACCAGTTCCGACCACTAATATGCACGCCATTGAAACGGTTTGAAATCAATTTAACGTAATAATCGGCAACCGCAGGGCTAGAGGGTCAGATTCTGATTTTAGTTAAACTGGAATGAATCGGAACTCGGAATCCCCCAAGTCAATGGAGTTATTCCAAGGGACGAATTCCAAATCGGCGCGTGGCTCTGGGCCGATTTACAAGGGGTGTGAGATCAGAATTGGGCCCTATGGACTTCACACATTGAGGGGTTAGCGAGCCAGACCCTCCGCCCCTTTCCCTGGCGTACGGCAGGAGTCAGCAGTGCTCGGCTTGCTTAGCCCAGCCGGCTGTAGAGAGATCCAGTCACAGTGGGGTGGGAGGGTAAATCCTGGTGTAAACGGGGAGTAACGCCACTGGAGGAGGAATGAGCAAGAGCAGAATCAGGCCTTTCTGGCTTGTCAGTCCAGCGTTTGTGCAGGGTTGGAAAGGAAACCTGGCTGGCGAGAGATCTCCAGCGCGTGCCGACCAGCCGTGGCTCCATGGGGGTCCGTGGGCCAGATCCCTGGCTGGCGCGGAGGGGGCGGATCTGGCCTGTTCCGCTCCCTGGGGCGGCGGGTCTGGTAAATTCCAGGCATGATGCAATGGCGAAGGGGGAGGGATGGGGGGGTCCTAGAGCCCCAGCCAAGCGACTGGCCAGGGTAATGAGCTCATTACGGCCACAATCACCCTCACGGTTTTTAACTTGATAATCCCCTTGTTAATGGGGTAATTAACCCTTTGAGCGCCACAGCGAGGGCCTGCTGGGAGCTGAAAAAAAGCGGTGTGGGAGGGGAGGGGGGCGCGAAGTGCTTTTTCCAGGAGCAGGGAAGAAAGGGGAAGCCAGGAGCTGGGGCTTTTCAGAGCCGAAGGCCCAGAGAGAGGAAAGGCAGAGGAAGCACCCACAGCGTCCGCAGCAAATACACTGGGAGGGGTCCTGGCCTAGGGCAGACGGGGCTCCGGTCTTCTCACTAGGGGGTATATTATGGTAACACCTAGACGACACCCACCCAACTAAGGTGGGGTTCCTATTGTGCCCGGCTCTGCAAAGACACCCCCCGCCCATCACGCATGCCCAGACTTCCCTCCTTCCCTCCCCGCATCATACCTGCCCGGCCCTGCCCAATCTCTGTCCATCTCCACCGCCTGTCTCTTCGACCAGAGGCAGGGCGGTCTTTTCGGCTCAGTGTTTTTGTACAGCCCCTAGCACGCCTGGGGCTCCTGACAAATGCCAGACAGGGCCGAGCACCAGGAGGTCCTGGGGCTACCGTAATACACCTAACAAACACCAAAAAAACCACCCCTCTCCTACTTCAGAGGTCTAGCTGATCTCGGAGGATGAGGGCTCAGGAGCAGTGCTAAGAAGGGGGTGGGGGGGAAATCTTGCCCCCTGGTGGCGTCTGTCGCTGTCAGATGCCAGAGATGGCCCCTGAGTTCTAATTCCGCCTGGCCGGGCCCTTGTCTGGATCTTCTCAGCTCAGGGCTTGAGAGACGGGACGCTGGGCCAGATGGGCAGGCCTGATTGGGAGCTGCTGGAAAGCACTGGGCCCAACTAGGTTCTGACCCAGCCGCCTGGCCTCGTGCCTCCTAATGGTTCTCCTTTTCGGGGAGCAGGTACATGACCTGTGTGACAACTTCTGCCACCGCTACATCACCTGCCTGAAGGGGAAGATGCCCATCGACCTGGTGATCGATGACCGGGACGGGGGCTCCAAATCCGACCTAGAGGACTTCACAGGGTCCTGCGCCAGCCTCTCCGACCAGGTGAGAGACCGGACGCCTGCTTTAGACACAAGATCTGGGAGCTCCCGCCTTGTGCTGCACGGATACACTGAGAGATGGGCCTTGCTCCAAAGAGCTCCCAGGCTCCAGAGACAAGGGGTGGGAGGAGAAACTGAGGCAGACCCCAGAACCCAGCTCCGAGGTTTTCAAGTGGCTCCCCGGCTGGCCCCAGTGCCTCAGCTCAGCCCACCCCGAGCGGCGGGGACATTTCTCTGGCTGGCAGCAGCAGGCCCAGCTAGCCTCTCGGGGATGGGGACTGCAGCAGCTTGGCGCCGGTCTGGCCAATCTGCGCGTATCCCCATGCCCCGGCCAAGCACTTGGAGATGCAGCTGCGTCCCGGGGCGCGTGTGTCCCACAACAGAGGAGGCGATTGTCTCTCCCAGCGCTCTAGGGGTGCGGCTGTCCATCCAGTGGGATACGAGGCCTTTTCCCCTCCAAGAGGCTCTGATCCAGGCTGTGGGGGGACTGGCTGGCTCAGAGGGAAGGGAAACGGGGTCTTTCCTCCCTGGTGCTGATGCAGGCGTGTGCACAGACACGCAGTAACAGACGTGCCGCGCCGCTCACGCACCTGCAGGTGTGTGCAGCAGTTCGACACGGACTGACACGTGCCCCCCAGCTACGAATGTGCAGCCATGTCCACCGTGCACCCCCAGGCACACGCGGGGAGACCTCGGGGCAAGCACGTTACAAGTTAGCATGTGTGTGAGCAGCCAGGGCTAGGCACCCTCCCTCCCTCCACATGCATGCAACACACATGGAGGATTGCAGACAGCTAGCCCCTGCCCCCCACTCTCTGACACACACACACGCAGCACCCCCTTGTGCCTTTGGCAGCATGAAGGGGCCCGGGAGGGGGTGGGGGACAGCCTCCAGTGGCTGTTTTCTGCTCCCCGGGGCCCATCGGGGCAGAGAAGGTGCTAGGATAGCCCCAAGGCAGAACAGCTCCATGGATAAAACGTTGAGCTGGTGCTCGGGAGACCTGGGTTTGATTCCTCGCTCTGGCCTGCTGGGTGACCTGTGGCAAGTTCCCCCCCACCCCAGCCTCATGCCTCAGTTTCCCCATTTGAGATCTAGGGATAAAAAGCACACCACAGGAGCTAACTAGTATTTGTTGGGCATTCAGCCGATGCCATCTGCTTAGACTGGAATAATGAGGGGAGGGGGTGAGGATTGAGGGGCAGCAGTAGAGCAGGTGGGGGGGAGCCAGGAGGTTGCGGGTCAGGATGGAGGAGCAGCTGCAGGGTTGTGTGTGAGAATCTAGCCCAGCATCTGTTATCACCAGCCCCTTTGTGTTCCGGGGGGCCCAGCTCACCCCCAAAACAATCACCCCACATGGCTTTGTCCCACCTTGCTACCTGGGGGACTTGATGTGAGAGGGGCCGTGGGGAAGGGTGGATTGGGGTGGGGGGTCCCCACCTCCAAAGGACACCAGACTCCCCTGCACCCCTCCTGCTTTGGAAATGTTAATGACGGAACCATGCTTTGGACGAGGGAGCGTCTGGGCTGCCCTCCGCTTGCTAATGCAGCCGGCGCAGTCATTTGCCTATAGCAACTCTGCTGCATTTTTAATACGCCCCCAGGCTACTCGCTATGGGTGGAGGGAGCTAATCCCCAGCCAGGACTTTGTTGTTATAATTAGATGGAGCCACCGCCCCCGCACCTACCCCGCTGGGGGTGTTGATTTGGGGTCAGTTTCAGCATCAGCATCAAGGCCTTGCATAGACCCCTCAGTCCATCCCCGATTCCAGATCAGGACTTGGGAGCAGCCAGAGGGGAAGTAGCCCCCCACCCCCCCGGCTCCACCCCCATATTGACCCATCTGTCCTTGGGGTTCTGACAACGACACAGGAGGGTCCAGCCTGTTAGCGGGACCCTTCCTAGGGCAGGGTCACCTCTTCTAATATACCCCCCACCCACCCGCGCCTTCACAGACAGACACACCCAACAAGCTGCACACACCCAGGGACGCCGACGCCGCCAACACACGCATGATCTTTGTGTCTCCATGTGTGCCGTGCAAAGATCACGACTGTGGCCATGCCAGGGCACACGCTGGCAACATACGTGATCTTTGCCACGAACACAGGCATAAGCTTTGCACATACAGAGGCACGCCGTAAACACGCATGATCTGTGTGGGTGCGCCCATGGCCACCACACGCCTGATCTTTGCACATGTACGCACACGCTGCAAACAGAATCGCTGCCGGTAGAGACGACACAACGCACACACACCCTGCAAAGGCACACACATTGCAAAACTCCTCTCTTCCCCAGGGGAATATTTGCAGCCTTGTGGATGGCAGAGGAAGGGCTCAGGCTCGAGACAAGAGTATACCCAGCCCTGCTCTTGGGCAGTTTAGATCCCCGAGACCCCCCTGCCCCAGAGCAATGAACCAAGTCGTTGGCGTTTGTGGTAAAGCGAGACCCCAACTCCCCAAGGGCTCCCCTGTGAGCCCCGTGGAGCCAGCCTGGTGCACCGTGCTCCATCAGACAATAGCACCTTCTCAAAGGGGCACAGAGAGCTGGAATATAGGTAGGATGGGAGGGCAGTAAATGCAGGAGCAGGCAGAAAGGAAGAAACTTTGAATGCAAGATGGCTTACCACGTTCTTCTGTGTAAAAGATACAGAAGTGTGGGGGAGAGAGTGGTGTCTAGTGGTTAGAGCAGGGAGGCTGGGAGACAGGACTCCTGGGTTCTGTCCCAGCTCTGGGAGGGGAGTGGGATCTAGCGGTTAGAACAGGGGGCTGGAAGCCAGGACTCCAGGGTTGCCCCCGCAGCTCTGGGAGGGGGAGTGGGGAGTCACTCTGAAGTGACTCTAGTTCAAAGGAGGCCGGCGCTGGTAGGAGCAGCGGGAATTTCGCTCCACGTGTCCCAGGCGGTTGAGTTACAGTCAGCACTGCAGCCTCGGCCTCCTGGGCCTTTAACCAGGGACCTTTGCTCCCCTCCCTCCCCTGCTCCTGTGAGGGGCGCGTGTCAGGTTCCCCCCTGCAGCCCATCCCTCCTTAACCCGTCTCACCCCCAGGCTCCCGCTGAAGGGCCTGGATCAGCTAGCCGGGTTAACGGGGTTAACGAGATGGGGCATGTGCAGGGAGGGGGCTAGATGGGAGGGCAGGCTGGGGGGGGCGGGATGTAACCTGAGCTGTATCGTTCCTCCTGGGGGCAAAGCCGCAGCCCCTTAAACTCCGCCCTGCCGCTTGGGGGCTGGGGGTTCACAACAATCCTCACCCTGTGCAAATCTCCCTTACCCTGGCCCCATTGCTGTGGGCTGAGGCTGGGCTGCGGGAGCTCGCTGGCCAGCCCCCAGGGTGCTGCATGGCGACCCTCCCCCACCCATGGGTCTGGTCTTGTTAGAGGGTCTTTTAGTGCTGATAACGTAGCAACTAGAGGCACCAACCGAGATCTGGGGTCCCTATCACTGCACAGACACCCCCGCCGACACCCAGGGTCCCCGTCACACTGAGCGCTGCACAGACTCCCCCCGCCCCACAACCCAGATCCGCGGCCCCCACCGTGCCGGGCACTGCACAGGCCTCATAACTCAGATTGGGGCCCCTCGTTGGGCCAGGAGGTTGCCCAGACCCCTTCGGCCAAGATCCATGGCCCCTCCTTGTCGCTGGACATGGTCCGGACCTCTGGCCAACCCAGCTTGGGGACCGCTGCCAAGCCAGACATGGCACAGACAGCCCGGGTCAGGCGCTGGGGTGAGATGGGGCGTAGCAGGAGTAACGGGGGGGTCGCACTGGGGCTGGCTCCGGCTCCACCACCCGGCACTCCAGGCTTGGCCAACCCTCCCAGCGCTGCCCTCTCTGTGTTTAGAACAACTCCTGGATCCGAGACCATGACGAGACGGGGTCCACGCACTCGGGCACCCCAGGCCCCTCCAGTGGGGGCATCGCCTCGCAGAGCGGGGACAACTCCAGCGAGCCAGGTAAGGTGGGACACACTACCAGCCCTCACCCCTGCACCAGCCCAGCCTGTGGGGCGAAATCTCCTGGCTGGGAGAAAAGCCTCTTTACAGCCTGAGAAGCACTTGACAGGTGCCACCCAGTCCTGCAATGCAACCACCTCTGGGGTGCAGCGGGCCAGCTAATTAACAGCCACAGTGGTGCAGAATAGTTTGGGACAGGAAGTGATGGAGGAGCCCAACTCCCCGTGAAATGAGAGGGGCTGGGAGGCGGCAGAACAAAATCCCTGTAGCTGGAGTTTGATTTGGGGAAGAAATTTGGCCCTAGCAAGTGTCACTGATCAGCAGCCCCCCTCGGGTACCACACAGTCCCAGCTGCGCTGGGCCGAGCTCAAACCCCAACAGTGCGTCTCCCCAGCAGCGAGTCACAGTCCTGTGCTGGTGCATTGCGTCGGTGCAACTCTGTGGTACGCGCGTGCCACACGAGGGCCTGCCCATCGGGAAACAGCCTCACCTGAGTGCCCCCCTTGAGGTGGGGAGGGGCAGCGTAGCAGCCACTCAGCCTCAGTTTCCCAGCTGCTCTTCGCTGGCTCCAGCCAGGCTTCAACGCCGACTAGCCCTGCAGAGAGGTCTTGGTCCCGTCCCGTCCCGTCTCGGGGCAGCTCAAGTCCAAAACAAGTCAGGAAACTTCCTTGTCTTCCACGAGATCCACTAGGCCAGGGCTGCCTCCACCAGCTCCACCTTCCTTCCCCCCATGCCCAGCCAAGGGCTTTTCCTTTGAAACCTTCACTGCCAGGTGTCTCCGTTTGGGCTGATTGGCCTTTTGGTAGCCCATTAACCCCTTCCTGCCTTGTGCGGTGGCCCGCATGGCCCGTTCCACCCTGCAATGCAACTGCCTCTGGGGTGGAGCCTCATGCCCGTGGGTAGAAACCTCCGTCACCGTGTTTCTGAGAGCCGGCCATCACGGCCAGGCAATGCGCCGGCTCTGGGTGCTCATGGTGCTGCCCTTGGCAAGATGATTACCCCACGAACGAACCCGGGGAGCGGAGCAGAGCAGGCAGAGGAAAAGGCCACAGCTGCCTTTGGCTCCAGGGTCACGGAGGTCGCCTTCCTCCCTGCACAGCGCAGCCCCACGCTGAGACTATGGGGTGGCATAGAGTCAAATGTTGGGGGGGGGAGGGGATAGAGATGCGGGAGGGGATGGAGGGAAAGTGTGGGGGGTTGGAGAGGCAGTGGGGCCCTGGAGGGGCAGTGGCGGGATCTGGAGAGGCAGGGGGGATGGAGGGACAGCGGGGGAATGGAGGGACAGTGGGGAGGTTGGAGGGGCAGTGGGGGTGTGTGGAGAGACAGCCGGGGGGGGTTGGAGGGGCAGTGGGAGGATGAGGGATAGCGGAGGGGATGAGAGACATCGGGGGGGTTGAAGGGGTAGTGGGGGGGTTAGAGAGACAGCGGGGGTGTTGGAGGGGTAGTGGGGGTGTGTGGAGACAGCGGGGGGTGGGAGGGGCAGCAGGGTGTGTGGAGAGACAGTGGGGGGGACAAGGGACAGCAGGGCGGATGGCGGGGAAGTGGGGGGGATGGAGGGGGAGTGGAGGGGTTGGAGAGACAGCAGGGGTGTTGGAGGGGCAGCAGGGGGGTTGGAGGGGCAGTGGGGGGGTGGCGGGGCAGCGGGGGGATGGCAGGGCAGCGAGGGGGCTGGAGGGGCAGTGGGGGGGTGGCGGGGCAGAGGGGGTTTGTGGAGAGATAGCGGGGGGATGGCAGGGGAGCAGGGGGGTTGGAGGAGAGGGGGGATGGAGGAACAGTGGGAGACGCTGCTCAGCCCATGGGCCCTCTGGGAGAAGGGTGAGAGGCTCTGGAGTGGGGTGCTTAGCCCCCCAGCCAGCCCTGTGCCGGGGTGTCTGTGGGGTGATTCCAGCCAGGACCCAGCGACCGGCCCAGTGTGATGGCTGGGGAAACAGGCCGTGACCAGGGAAGTGGTTGCAGTGAGTCAGCGCCCCGGCCTCCCTGTGCTCCATTCACGGGCAGGGGCAGCAGGGGGCGCTCTCCTCTGGCAGGCAGGGCTGGCCCCAGGGTGGCTCTAGGGGGTGATGTGGGGCATGGAGCGGGGCAGGGGCAGCAGGGGGCACTCTCCCCTGGCAGGCGGGGCTGGCCCCAGAGCTGCGCTAGGGGGCACTGGGGGGTAGGGAGCAGGGCGGGGGCAGTAGGGGGTGCTCTCCCCTGGCAGTCGGGGCTGGCTCCAGAGCGGTGCTAGGGGGCACTGTGGGGCAGGGAGCGGGGCGGGGGCAGCAGGGGGTGCTCTCCCTTGGCAGACAGGGTTGGCCCCATTGCCCCAGTGTGGCACTAGGGGGCGCTGTGGGGCAGGGAGCAGGGTGTGGGCAGCAGGGGGTGCTCTCCCCTGGCAGACAGGGTTGGCCCCATTGCACCAGTGTGGTGCTAGGGGGCGCTGTGGGGCAGGGGATGCTGTGGGGCAGGGAGTAGGGTGGGGGCAGCAGGGGGCGCTCTCCCCTGGCAGGTGGGGCTGGCCCCATGAGGCGCTGTGGGGCATGGAGCGGGGCAGGGGGAGCAGGGGGTGCTCTCCCCTGGCAGACAGGGTTGGCCCCATTGCCCCAGTGTGGTGCTAGGGGGCGCTGTGGGGCAGGGGACGGCAGGGAGTAGGGTGGGGGCAGCAGGGGGCGCTCTCCCCTAGCAGGTGGGGCTGGCCCCATGAGGCGCTGTGGGGCATGGAGCGGGGCAGGGGCAGCAGGGGCAGCAGGGGGCGCTCTCCTCTGGCAGACAGGGCTGGCCCCATTGCCCCAGCGCGGCACTAGGGGGCGCTGTGCTGCAGTGAGGTGCTGACTCTGCTTGTCCTGAGGTGTTTGGTGCCGGGCCCTGAATTGACTTGGCAGCTCCAAGGGAGTCGCTGTCACTTCCTGTCCCAAACTGGGGTTTAGAGCTGGTGCCCTGCTCCCAAGGCCCCTGCTCCCAAGGTCCCTCCCCCTCTTCTCCTAGCTCCCCTCCCCCACCCCTGCACCCCATTGCCTTTCCCCACCCCCTCCCTGCTCCCAACCCCCTCACTACTCCCTTCTCACCCCCATCCCAGCTCATCCGCACTCCCCTCCCCCCACCCACTTCCCTGCTCCTAACCCCCCTGCCCCAGCCTGGCTCATCCCTGCACCCCACTCCCCTTCCCCCCAGAACCTCTTATGACCCACTTAACCCCTCTCCCCCTCCCCGATTCCCCCCTCCCCGCCCTTTAGTTCCTGCTGTTTCCTTTGTTCCCTGGGATTTCCCCACTACGAAATCCGGCTGCCTGGGGGAAGGGGGACAGGGAGTGGGGGCCGAGGGAGAACCCAGCCCAGCCCCAGCAGCGCATTCTCTGATGCATAATTTACGGGCGCTTCAGGCAAGACTTTTAAGCTGCCTTTTAGCCGGAGGATATGAAAGATCAGCAGCTGGAGGGGGGGGATTTATGTTTCTCTGGGGGGGAGCGGGTTGCAAACGGCACTAGCAGGTGCCCCAATAGACCCATGTGCCCTATAGAGGACGTGGGATCAGGGCTGAGGCCTGGAGGAGGCTGTGGCACTGCTGGGGGTGGGGGAGCAGCGTGTCGGGGCTGGGGGGAGAAGAGAGCAGGAAATAAAAGCAGCTGTCAGAACCTGGGGGGGTTGAACCCACATCCTGCTGTGCCTTGCACCCTGAGCCAAAGGAGAATCCCCAGCAGCTGGGAGCAGGGTAGGGGTCTGGGACGCACACACATACACACACACACACACACACAGGTAAAGCACCCACCCGCCCACGCACGCCGGCCCCTTGCACTATTAACAGTGACCCAGACTCGTCCAGCGACCAGACCTGGGTTCCGTTTCACTTTACCTCAGCCGCGGGGGGGGTTTGTTTCCCAAAGGGAACCAGCCCTCAGCGTCGCGGGTTTGAATCCTGCCCCCGGCAGGAGTTGTCCGAAAGATGCTCACAGTGCAGGGGGCCTAGCAGACCTACGGAGTGGGGGCTTGCAGTCATCCACCCATCACACCCTTCTGTGTGTCCATGGGCTCCCCAACCTTATCCCACCCCAACCCCATAGCTTCTACTGCCCCTCTCCCCAACCACCGCCTCGGAGTCACTCAAGTCCCCACCCCGAGGCTGGGGCTGAGAGAAAAACCAGAGTCTGTCTGATCCGAAATGGCCTTGTCCTGGGCCCTGCACCACAAGGAGCCGAGGAAAAGTCCCAAATTTCCACGGCTGCAGCAGGGCAGGGATCCAGCAGCAGCCGCTGGCAAGGGCAGGGGGCAGTGGGTTGGAGTAGGGGTATCTGGGGGCCAGGACTCCTGGGTTCTGGCTCTGAGAGGGGAGTGGGGTCTAGTGGTTAAAGCAGAGGGGCAGGACGACTGGGGGCCAGGACTCCTGGGTTCTGGCTCTGGGAGGGGAGTGGGATCTAGGGGTTAAAACAGAGGGGCAGGATGACTGGGGGCCAGGACTCCTGGGTTCTGTCCCCAGTCCTGGGAGGGGAGCAGGGCCTGGTGCAAGAGGGGACGGGCACTAGGATTTTGCGCACGGGTGAAGACGCTTGCCCGAGGTGCAGGAGATGAGACATGGAAGAAAGGTAGAGAACAGCCAAGCGAGGGCGCTTCTCCTTCTCGCCCTAGGGGGACATGTGCCCCTGCTGTGGCTCTTTGTCACCCCCTAGTGGCTCAACCACGTTTGTGCGTCAGCACCAGGGAGGGGGCCGAAAGCTTCTCTTTAGCTCAAGCAGCAAGGGGCAGGTGTCTCAGCAGAACTGCTCCTGGGTTTGAGTCCTGCTCCTGGGTTCGAGTCCCGCTCCTGGACACTCAGGCTGCCTCTCTCTCAGGGGACTGCCTGGATAACAGCGTGGCCTCCCCCAGCACCGGAGACGACGACGACCTGGACCGGGACAAAAAACGGAACAAGAAGCGGGGGATCTTCCCCAAAGTAGCCACCAACATCATGCGGGCCTGGCTCTTCCAGCACCTGTCGGTGAGTGACGAGGGGGCAGGGCAAGGCCAGGCGCCGGAGACTCCTGGTGGGAGCCAGGACTCCTGGGTTCTATCCCAGCTCTGGGAAGGGGAGCAGGGCCTGGTGCAAGAGGGGACGGGCACTAGGATTTTGCGCACGGGTGAAGACGCTTGCCCGAGGTGCAGGAGACGAGACATGAAGGAAAGGTAGAGAACAGCCAAGCGAGGGCGCTTCTCCTTCTCGCCCTAGGGGGACATGTGCCCCTGCTGTGGCTCTTTGTCACCCCCTAGTGGCTCAACCACGTTTGTGCGGGGGGGCTAGTGGTTAGAGCAGGGGGGGCGGGGAGCCAGGACTCCTGGGTTCTGTCTCAGCTCTGGGAGGGGGGTGGGGGTTAGTGGTTAGAGCGAGGGGGGGCTGGGAGCCAGGACTCCTGGGTTCTCTCCCTGGCTCTGGGAGGGGAGTGGGGCCTGGTGGTTAGAGCAGGGGGGGCTGGGAGCCAGGACTCCTGGGTTCTATCCCCAGCTCTAGGGGGCGGAGCCCAGAGGGGAACTGGCATAAGAGAACCAGGCCTGCAGTGAGTATGGAAAGTGTCTCCCAGAGCGGGGAAAGGTCCCGCCTACACTCACCAGAGCTGTCGGACCCCAAACTGGTCCCAGCCCCTGGTGCCGGTTACAGGCGAAAGACCTCACCCCCGAGCGGGCAGGCTGCTGCGTCTGCTCTTTCGCTGCTGTGCCACCAAGCCATTAGGGGAGCTGCCGCACCCCCCTCTCCCCGGTTAGTTAAACAAAGCTGAGTTAATGAGCGCTGACCAATTAGTCACTAATTGAAGGCACCATAAACCTATTAGGGACTGGGGAAGTATAATCAATTCTGGCCAATTACCCTGAACCCACTGGCTGGCGTTGCCACAGCAGAGGGCTCCGCTAAGCGAAGGCCTTTCCCAGCCTGGCAGGACAGGGGTGACCCCCCCATGGGCCTTTCCCCCCATTTCTGAAACTAAAGACTCTTAAGGGGGAGCCTTTTGGTGGAGCAGGAAGTTGGCATAAATTGTGCCATGTGTTAACTGGGCTGGTCAAAGTTGAAATTTGGGTAGGGTGGCTGGGAGCCAAGACTCCTGGGTTCGCTTCCTGGCTCTGGGAGGGGAGTGGGGTCTAGTGGTTAGAGCGGGAGGGGGGCCTGGGAGCCAGGACTCCTGGGCTCTCTCCCTGGCTCTGGGAGGGGAATGGGGTCTAGTGGGTAGAGCAGGGGGGCTGGGAGCCAGGACCCCTGGTTTCTCTCCCTGGCTCCGGGAGGGGAGTGGTGTCTAGTGGTTAAAGCGGGGGGGGGGGGGGGTCTGGGAGCCAGAACACCTTGGCTCTCTCCTAGCTCTGGGAGGGGAGTGGGGTCTAATTGTTAGAGCAGGGGGTTGGGAGCCAGGACTCCTGGGTTCTCTCCCTGGCCCTGGGAGAGGAGTGGTGTCTAGTGGTTAGAGCGGGGTGGGGGGGCTGGGAGCCAGGTTCTTGCCCAGCTCTGGGAGGGGAATGGGGTCTAGTGGTTAGAGCAGGGGGGCTGGGAGCCAGGACGCCTGGGTTCTCTCCTCAGCTCTAGGATCCTTCCCACCCTTAGCCTCCCCCTCTTCAGCTTCCAGCCAGATGGCCTGGTGTAGAAACCTTGTCCTCCCCTCCCGCGGGGCAGCAAAGGTCCTGCCGATCAAAGGCCAGGCAGCCTCGTGCTTTCCCTGCCAGGCCCCAATGATGGATGAGGCGGCACCGTTCTGTGGGTCACCCCGAGACCTCTGCCAAGCCCTCCTTCCCGCCCCTGACAGCGTGGTGACAGATGACAGGCGGCCTTCCCTGGCCGCCCAGGTCACCGCAAGCTGGGCAGTTGCTAGGAGGCAAATTCAGAGCTCCCAGGGGAGAGTTGATGCCTCCAAAAATTAGGTTAGAATTCCAGGCCCCATAGATGAGGAGGGGGCTGGGTCAGGTCCATTTGGGACCAGGATCTGGTCCGGGGTCCATGGTCTGGCAAGTTAATTCGGTATCAGGGTCTGGCCCAGGCAGGGATCATTCATTGGATGGTGACATTTGCTCTTTGTAGTGGCTACATGCACCATGTTCCCCCCTTGAGGGTAAGAGCCTTCTACTGCTACTGGCTGATGGAGTCACCCCTCAGCTCAAGGCCTGGGATTCTGGAACTTGGAGAAGCTATGACAGGCCAAATGGGCTAATTCTGTCAGCAGTGCAGGCTCGTGGATGGAGCAATGAACTGGGACTCGGGAGAGTAGGGTTCTAGGCCTGGCTATTCAGGCTCCTAGAATAAAGCCAGGAGTCCTGAGGTTGCTGCTCTAACCACTAGACACCACTCCTCTCCCAGAGCTGGGATAGAACCCAGGTGTCCTGGCTCCCAGCCCCCTGCTCTCACCCACATCTCTAGAGGGAAGTTTTAAATCCATTCACTACAGATCCGAGGCCCCAGGGCCGGCAGCATCCATGGCAGGGAATGTTTGGCATTTTGTGTAATGATTAGTGTTAATTGTGTTTTTACTTCGTCCTAGGGTCTCAAAGCACTTGACAAATACTGGCCACCTTTTCTTATTAGGTTGGGAACTCAGGACTCCTGGGTTCCATTTCCAACTGGGGGAAGTGGGTCTCGTGGTTAGAAGTGGGGAGTGGGAGCCAGGACTCCGGGTTCTATCCCCTGCTCAGGGAATGGGGTTAGGGGAGGGGAAAGGCTAGAAGCCAGGACTCCTGGGTTCTCTCCTTGTCTCTGACACACGCTTCACCTAATTATCAAACAAGCCACTTACCCCCTCTGTGCCTCAGTTTCCCCATCTTTGTAATGGGATTAAAGTGTCCCTGTCACCAGGAGGCTCACAGGGCCTGGTGCCCCCTGGCCCAGGGCTCTGAGCTCCTCCTCTGGCTGGGGGTGCCGTGTGGCCAGGGCTGCCCCCGGGATCACGCTACTCTCTGCTCTGGCCTGCAGCATCCGTACCCCTCGGAGGAGCAGAAGAAGCAGCTGGCGCAGGACACAGGGCTCACCATCCTGCAGGTCAATAACTGGTAAGATCGGCCCGGAAGCTGCCATGGTGTGTGGGGGGGTGATTCCTCCCGTGCCCCCCCCACCGTCCCTCCATGCCCCTCAGTCATCTCCCACCAATGTTCCTCATGACCCACCCCATTCCCCCTCACGTCCCCTCCCCCTTTGCACTTCTCCTGATAACCCCTCCCATCCCAGCATCTTTCTCTCCCCCCTTGCAACCCCCTGTCCCAGCATCTCCCCCTCCTCCCTCACAACCCCCCCGGCATCTCTCCCTCCCCCCTTGCAACCCCCCATCCCAGCAACACCCCATCCTGGTATCTCCCCCTCCCGCCTTGTAACCCCCCCACCTCTGGCATCTCCCCTTCCTGACCCCCCCTCCTGCCTCACAACCTCCCTGTCCCAGCATCACCCCCTCGCAACCCCTCTGCCTCTGGCATCTCCCCCTCCTGCCTCACAACCGCCCAGTCCTGGCATCTCCCTCTCCCCCCTCGCAACCTCTTCCCCCGTCCCAGCATCACCCCCTCGCACCCTCCCTGCCTCTGGCATCTCCCACTCCCCCCTCGCAACCCCCCCATCCCGGCATCTCCCCCTCCCCCTCTGGCATCTACCCTTCCCCCCTCCCCCCCATCCCATTGACCCTCTTTGCATCCCCCCCATGCCCCTGGAATCTCCCACCTTGCAGCCTCCCCATGCCCCTCACTCCCCCACCCCTCTCCTCTCTTCCCCTCATGCCCCTTGCCTCCCCCACCCACCTAAGGGCCTCCTGCTTTCCCCCTCCCCCACATCCCTGGCACCCCCCCACCCATGATCAGAGTGAAACCTCCCCCCAGAAGCAGGCCTGGGACCCTAGGCAGCCTCTGCTCAGCTGGGGCTGGGGGCCCCTTTCCCCTTGTGCAGACCCTGGGTCCTGTGAGGAGCATTGGGGGGAAGTGGGAGCTGGGGGTTCTGGGAAATACCTTGGGCTCAGGGTTAGAATGGGGGGGGTATTCTCTAGGATGCCTGGGTTCCATCCCCAGCTCTGGGACGGGAGTGAGGGCTAGTGGTTGAGCAGGGGGCTGGGAGCCAGGACTCCTGGGTTCCATTCCAGGCTCTGGGAGGGGAGTGGGGGCTAGTGGCTAGAGCATGGGGGTATGGGCTGGGAGCCAGGACTCCTGGGTTCCATTCCAGGCTCTGGGAGGGGAGTAGGGGCTAGTGGCTAGAGCATGGGGGTATGGGCTGGGAGCCAGGACTCCTGGGTTCCATTCCTGGCTCTGGGACGGGAGTGGGGGCTAGTGGTTGAGCAGGGGGCTGGGAGTGAGGACTCCCGGATTCTATTCCTGGTCCCCCCATCAGACATTTTTGGCTCCCAATGGGGGGTACATGCCCCCAAGGCCGTTGTGGTCCCTTCCCCAGAGTGACACGCTGCAAGAACCTAGGGGGGCTGTGACCTTCATCCTCCCCTTGCGCCTGGGGTCCCTGGGTCTCTGGGCTGCGTCCTTCTCGCAGCAGCTCCGGGACTCACCCTCTGTCTCTCTGTCTGTCCGGCCGGCGCAGGTTTATAAACGCCCGGAGGCGCATTGTACAGCCGATGATCGACCAGTCCAACCGCACAGGTGAGGCCCAGCTGGCGGGGGTGGGGAGCCCCCGAAACCCTCTGTCTCCCAGACCGGGAGCCAGGGACCTGGTTCACCCCCCTGCTCCCCCGCAGCGTGAGACGAGCTTGCTGGGTCTCAGCCGCCTTCCCACCGGGCTGGGGCGTTGCTAGCGAAATGGGACATGAACCAGCCCCCCCTGCAGGGGAGATGGGGGCTGAATGGGCCACGGGGACCGAGTGCCCTGCTGCCCGACAGAGGAGGGGGTGGCATGGGGGGGGTCAGCTTCCGGGCCCCCCCCACTGGGCTTGTGTCCTGTCCCCCACAGGGCAGGGCTTGTGCACCCCACTCTGCAGAGCCCACAATGCCCCCACATTGGGAAAGTGCCCCCCTCCCACGGCCAGTCTCCACCATGACCTTTCCCCCCTCTCTTCCGCGCAGGTCAGGGGCCGCCCTACAGCCCCGAGGCGCAACCCATGGGCGGGTATGTCATGGACGGGCAGCAGCACATGGCCATCCGCCCCCCAGGTAAGGCTGGAGCAGGGTGGGGCTGGACTAGCTGGCAGGGACCCCCCCAACTCTCCGGCCTCCTCCGTCTACTCCAATTTCATTCCTCCCTCTGCAATGGCCTGGCTACAGTGGGGGGAACTGGTGACTTTCACCCCCAGTGAAAGGGGGTGGGACCGAGAAAACGGGACATACACTGTCCACCGAAAACGTCTAAAGCCATAAAAAAATATATCGGGTCCCCCCCTTCCCCCGCTCGCAACATCGGTTCCTGTTTTTCATTGCAAGGACAAATTCCTCTTTGATTCAGTGTGAACATTTTTTGGGGGGGGATTAAATCCCCCCCGCAAATATTTTTTCGTTTTGATTGGAATCGAAGCTCAAGTGGCTGATTTGTCTCTGAGGGGAGGGGGGAACCTCCCCCATTCCAGCAATTTCCCCCCCCCCGAGCATGTTTTATGTCAGTCGGAAAAAGCCATGATTGTGCGAGACGTCCAGCCAGGCCCGAGTGCGAGTCCGTGTCCCTCGAGATACCGTCACTGGCTGATCTCAGACAGGAGCCCACCCTCACTAAACAGCTGATGCTCCTGGCTGCCGTCCTGGCTGGGTGAACCTGAGCCTCGGGGAGGGCCCCCCCCTTCCATCAAACCCAGGGAGCCTTTAAACCGAGCTGCAGCTGGTTTGTTCTAGCTGACCTGGGGGAGGCTGTTGGGCCTGGGTGAGTCAGACCGGCCGGAAGTAGGGGGGGTCCCATCCTACTCTGGGATCTAGGGATCTGGTGCTGTGGGGGGGTCTCAGCTCTCCTCTTCCCCCCCCCCACGCCAGGTCCGATGGGCAGTATGGGCATTGCCATGGGAATGGAGGGCCAGTGGCACTACATGTGAACTCTCCTGCTGATGCCAATGCAGGGGGATGTGAGTATGGAGCCGGGGGGGGGGGGGTGGATGTGGGGGGAGGGACGTAGGTCTCTGCAGGGGGTGGGTCTGCCCCTAGTTTTCTCATTTCATTCCTCGCAGCCGCTGGATCCTGGACTGGTCCCACCTGGGGTCAGCACCGAGGGAGGGGGGGCGGTGTTAGAATCACCCAACAGTCATGGGGGGGGGAAACGAGCCAGGCTGGGTCCGGGGGCTCCATCCCTCCCCCGCCCAAACTCCGGCCTTCATCCTCTTTGCCCACCTCCCCTCCCGCGTCCCGTTCCGACCTGCCCATCCCCCGACCTGCCTTCCTTAGCCCATTCCCCGCCCCCCCCCAGGCCTCTCCGGCCCCACCGGTATAGCACTAATCTGCCCCCCCCACCTTTCCCCATCTCTTCCAGGTTTCCGGGATATGCCAGGCCCTGCCAGGCCATTATCCTATCGGGCCCACGGGCACAGAACTCACGCAGCAGCCGGGGTACAGGCACCCCCCATCCCCACCCCCCCCTTCCTGCCAGCTCCTCCCCCCCACCCATGCTCCCAGGCAGCAGCACGCGACACCCGCTCCGATGCCCCAGAGTGGGGTGGCCAAGGACACAGGACCCACGCTGCTCCCCCGTCCCTCCCTGCCCCCCGCGGCTCTGTCCCCCTCTCCCGCCATCACCCCAGGAACCACTCGTCCGGGCGGCTAGGCCGGGCCGCGCTCGGAAGGACGCGCAGCCAGGCCGTCGAGCGTCACAGGGTCCCAAGAGGCGGCCGATGGAGAAGCCAGACTCGGGCACTTAATCGAATGCGAAACTGACCCGTCCGGCTGTCTGCAAAGGAACCACTCGGGCGCACTTGAGAGAAGGATTTGGGGCTCTTTTGTGTTACTTTGGGGCTGGTTTCTTCTCTTCCTCCACGCACGCACGCACCCCCCCCCCACTCCCCAACGGAAAGAAACAACAGCCTCTCGGTTCAGCTTTTCACCCATCTCCACCACCGTCGCTAAGCTCCGGGGTCTTTCGGGGCAGCAGAATCCGTCGGGTTTTCTTGGTTTGGTTGATTTTTTTATTATGAATGAATTTATTATTATTGACGCGCAGAACGGGGAACTAAATTAACTTGTACATTTGTTTTCCTGGTTTGGGGTTTTTTTTTGGGGGGTGGGTGGGAGGGGAAGAGTTTTGTTTGATCTGTTTTTTATGATATAAAAAACAAATCCCAAAAAAAGCAGTTGTGTGTGTGTGGCTACAGATAATACCACCACCAAGCACTTTTCCTTGGTGGAGCTCAGCGCTTTCTAAAGGCTGGGAGGACCCTTGCGTGGAGCCGGGCCGCGCATTAGGCCAAGTCATCATTATTAATTGGCACTTGTATTCGGGAACCCAGCCAAGGCTCCTGCCAGCGACCTGAGACCCAGAGCCTCACAAGGGAAGCCGTCTAGAACCGCCGTCCTGCAGCGATTTGTGCAGGGGTTTAACCGTGGCTGCCATGCCGGGCAGGTGTTTTAAGCAGCAGCACAGAAATGATCACAGAAATATCCGTCTGGAAGGGCCCTCAAGAGGACATTGCGTCCAGCCCCCTGCGCTGAGCCAGGGCCAAGTGAACCTAGACCAACCCAGACAGGGGTTTGCCCAACCTGTTCCTAAATCCTCCAGTGGCTGGGAATCCACAGCCTCCCTGGTCACCTGTCCCAGAGTTTAACCGGCCTCAGAGCTAGAACGTTTATCCAACCTAGATCTCCCATGGTCCTGATTGAGCCCATCGCTTTTTGTCCTGGACAGGGAGAACAGTTGATCATCGTCCTCTTTGTGCCAGCCCTGAACAGATTTGACGACTGTTCTCAGGTTCCCCCTCACTGGTCTGTTCTCCAGACTAAACGCCCCCCTGACCCCCTTTTCTTAAACCTTTCCTCCTAGGTCAGGTTTTTTAAACTGTTTTGTTGTTTTTGTTCCTCTCCTCTGGATGAGCCAAGGGCTGCAGAAACAATGTCCTGGAGCGAGAGCCAAATCTCCTTAAGGATTTTCCATGGATCTCAAAGCGCTTGGTGCAGGAAAATGGTCTTGTTCTCCGCAACTTGTCAGAGGTCACGCAGCAGGCAGAACTAACCGAACCCCGATCTCCTGTGGGCCAGGCCACTTCACTATCCACTAGGCAACACTGCCTCCCTAGGCATGCCTGTTTTTCTGAGCTCTTGACAGGGCAGAAATTCACAACCGCCTCCTGACAGCTGGGCTTGGCAGAATTCAATTTTTATTTTTTTATCATTTGGACAGATACCGATATTTATTTGTAAGCATTTTATTTCATTTAAATTCTCGTCCCAGCGTAAAATTATGGGGTTTCAGCATTTTAAAACAGATTTAAATTCACAGTTGTGGGAAATGATTGTGGGGGAGACAATTATTTAATAACAGTAGATGTGGAGGTTCAAAAAGTTAAAGCCTTATAAACCGTTAAAACGCAACTGGTCAGCATCCCATGTCACAATGTACCAAGAAAATCTCCTTAAATCAACAAATCGCGCCTGTTTCTACTACTGGATTGGCTAGTCTGTTTAACCCGCCTAAATCAAAAGTCTAAATCAGTAGCTCTCACCCGTTCCAGAGTCCCCCTTTCAGGAGGCTGATTTGTCTCGCGTACCCTCAAGTTTCACCTCACTTAAAAACGACTTGCTTACAAAATCAGGCTTAATAATGCTAAGGTGTCACCGCCACGGAAACTTGCCGACTTTCTCATTTTTACCAAACAATTAGAAAATAAATTGCTTGGAATAGAAATAATGTACTGACATTTCAGTGGATACTAGATAGAGCCATATAAACAAGCCACTCTCTGTATGAAATTTTAGTTTGTACTGACTTTGCTAGTGCTTTTTCTGTAGTCTCTTATAAACTAGGGAAATAGAAGACGGCTGGAAGAGCTCTGCGTACCCCCAGAAGTGCACATACCCCTGGGCGAGAACCACTGGTCTAACTCACTGGAATTTTAATCTAACACATTGCAGCACTTGTCTTCCCGTGCCTCGCTGTTGATTTCGATTATTATGTGGAACTGTTTTCCCCCCTCAGTTTGTGTGTGAAACTGATGCTGACCGATACCAATCCAATCCTTCCAAGCCCAGCTATCCATTCCAAGGCCACCCGGCACCGCAGTGACCATGGAGTCTGGCCTCCGTATGAACTTCCCCGAAATCATTCCTAAAAAAACCCCCCCAAAACCCCACCCTATCCAATCTTGATTTTAAAATTGCCAGTGATGGAGAATCCACCATGCCCCTGGGTAAATTCTTCCAATGATAATTACCCTCACTGGTCAAAAATTTATTTCCAGGCTGAATTTCGCTGGCTTCAATTTGCAGCCTTTGGATCCCGTTCTACTAGGCAGGTAGGTGGGTCCTGTGCAGTCCCCGGCCTGCAGGGTGACCCGGCCAGGGGTCAAGCACTGCGGAACTGAGCAATAACCAAAGAGGCTGGACGCTGGCCGAGGGGCGAGCTGTGCCGGGGAAGTGACAGACGCATCCTTTCATGTCAATGTCCCAGCATAGGGGTCAAGCCAGGGGTCCCTCATTAAGGACATGCCCAGAGGTGCTGGCCATTTGGGCTGTTGTGCAGGCCTCAAGCACTGGAGCAGGGGCCTGAGGAGAGGCAGGCGGATGGCAGGGGGTGGGGGCAGCCTCCATTCTGCATTGCTTTCCAGGGCACTGACAGGACAGCAACTGACACTGCAGGGACCTTCCAGATCAAAGTCTGTTTCAGCGGATGTGGCAGGACATTTCCCCATGGCTACACCCTGCCACTGAGCTGAGAATGGGACCCAGAAGTCCAGCCTCCCAGCCCCTTCCAGCTACCAGATCCCCATTTCCTTCCAGAGGCAGGACTCCTGGGTTCTAGTCCTCATTCTAGAAGGGGAGCGGGGTCGAGTGGATAGAGCAGGGGTGGGGCACCAGGACTCCTGGGTTTGATTCCCAGCTTGGGAAGTTCTGCCTTAACCTTTCAGAACAGAACCTTCGACTTTGCACTGAGAGATTTCTCTTCTTTGGTATTATTGCAGCCAACTCAAAGACATCCCCAGGGGAGTGAAATGTTTCAATCCACCTGGAACAAACCATGTGGGGCCTGGAATTTCGTTTCCTGGGAAATCCCAAATTTTTGTGTCCTTGTTCCAGAAAAAAGTTTCAGACTCAAAACTCCATCCCAGCCCTAGAAACCTAGATTCCAAGAGACCCTGACAACCACCTACGCTGCCCTCCTGTGTAACACCACCAAAGGATCACAGAAACGTCTGGCTGGAAGGGACCTTGAGAGGTCAACACCTCCCGTGCCCTGTGTTGAGGCAGGACCAGCCTTCATGGGTTTGCCCAACCTGTTCTTAAAAACCTCCTGTGACGGGGATCCCACAGCCTCCCTTGGGAGCCTGAGAGTTAGGAAGGTTTTGCTAATATCTCACCTAAATCTCCTTGGCTGTGGATTAAGCCATGGGACTTACCTGCGTTAATTCCTGTTTGAACTAGAACAGATCTTTTAGAGAAACAGCCAGTCTGGATTACCTGACTAGTAGAAATGTGCATCTTACACTGCATCTCCTTAGCTTCAACTTCTAGCCTTGGATTGCGTTCAACCTTTCTCGGCTAGACCGAGGAGCTCTCTGTTATCACATTTCTGTTCCCCGAGTAGGTCCTAGCAGGCTGGGAGCAAGTCACCTTTCACTTCTCTTAACCTACCCAAAAGTTTCTGGATCAGGGACTAGTTAAAAGATATGAAACAAAGGGTAGGAATAAACTATCCATTTTCACAGTGAGGATCAGTAAATGACAGGGGACTGGACCCAGTGCTGTTCAATATATTTATAAATGATCCAGTGAGGGGGCAAAATCTGCAACCGATACAAAACTAAAGATAGCTAAGTCCAAAGCAGTTACAAAGGGACCTCACAAAACTGGGTGACTGGGCAACAAAATGGCAGATGAAATTCAGTGTTGATAAAGGCAAAGTGATGCACCTTGGAAAGCAGCATCCAACTAGATGTATAAAATGACAGGGTCTAAATTAACTCTTTCCACTCAAGGAAGAGCCGTTGGACTCACTGTGGATCGTTCTCTGAAAACATCCACTCAGTGAGCAGCGGCCATCAGAAAAGCGAACACAATGATGGGAATCATTAGGAAGGGGTAGATAATAATCACAGACTCTCAGGGTTGGAAGGGACCTCGGGAGGCTCTAGTCCAACCCCCTGCTTAAAGCAGGACCAACCCCAACTAAATCATCCCAGCCAGGGCTTTGTCAAGCTAGGCCTTAAAAACCTCTAAGGAAGGAGATTCCCCCACCTCCCTAGGGAACCCATTCCAGTGCTTCACCACCCTCCTAGGGAAAAAGTTTTTCCTAATATCCAACCTAGACCTCCCCCACTGCAACTTGAGACCATTGCTCCTTGTTCTGTCATCTGCCACCACTGAGAACAGCCGAGCTCCATCCTCTTTGGAACCCCCTTGCAGGTAGTTGAAAGCAGCTATCAAATCCCCCCTCACTCTTCTCTTCTGCAGACTAAACAATCCCAGTTCCCTCAGCCTCTCCTCATAAGTCATGTGCTCCAGCCTCCTGATCATTTTTGTTGCCCTCCGCTGGACTCTTTCCAATTTTTCCACATCCTTCTTGTAATGTGGGGCCCAAAACTGGACACAGTTCTCCAGATGAGGCCTCACCAATGCTGAATAGAGGGGATTGATCATGTCCCTCGATCTGCTGGCAATGCCCCTGCTAATACAGCCCAAAACACTGTGAGCCTGCTTGGCAACGAGGGCACACTGCTAACTCATATCCAACTTCTCGTCCACTGTAACCCCTAGGTCCTAGACAGTAAATACCATAATGCCTTGATATAAAGCCACAGTATGTCCACACCTGTGTGCAGCTCTGGTCGCCCCATCTCAGAAGGATTTATTAGAATTGGGAAAAGTACAGAAAAGGGCAACGCAAATGATCAGGGCGATGGAACAGCTTCTATACAAGGAGAGATGATAGAGACTGGGATTGTTCAGATTGAAAAAGAGGGGATATGACAGGGGTCTATAAAATCATGGCTGGTGTGTGGAGAAAGTGAAGCAGGGTGTGTTATTTACTTCTTCACATCACTCACAGACCAGGGTCACCCGATGAAATGAACAGGCAGCAGGTTTATAACAAACAAGAGGAAGTATTTCTTCACCCAACGCACAGTCACCTGTGGAACTCCTCGCCAGGGGATGTTGTGAAGTCTAACTGGCTTTCAAAAAGAATTAGACACATTCCATCAATGGCTGTTAGGGTGACAAGACAGCAAGTGTGAGAAATCGGGGTGGGAGGGGGGAAATTGGCACCTATATAAGAAAAAGCCCCAAATATCAGGACTGGCCCTATAAAATCAGGACATCCAGTCACCCTAATGGCTGTTAGCCAAGATGATCAGGGAGGCAGTCCCATGCTCAGGCATCCTTAATCCTCTGGCTGCCTCTTCTTCCAGCCACTTTCCAGTGCCGCAGAGCAGTGCCACGCTCCTCCCCAGCCGAGATTAAACAGTCCCCTCCCAGGAGACATGAGCTGCGACCAAGCACTGGAGGCCAGTCGCTGCCCACCGGGCACCTTCCCTCCCCAGCCACTGCCCACGGGGCACTTTCCCTGCCCAGCCACTGCCCACCCTCCCTAATCAAGCAGCTGACACGGGATGAGGAATCGGCTCCTGCCAGCACTACAGATTCATTTCCTCCTGCTTTCCTATGACGTTCTCCCTCCCAACATTTCAGTCACTGACGATACCAGCCCAGCGCTGCCTGGCTCCTGCATCTCCAGCCGTCACTGCAAAGGGCGCCAGGTAGGATCCGATACCAGCAGCTGGCCCAGTGCGTTTGGATACCGACTTCTAAAATCCTGCTGTGATCACTAGACCCCACTCCCCTCCCACAGCTGGGAATAGAACCCAGGAGTCCTGGCTCCCAGCCTCCTGCTCTAACCACTAGACACCACTCCCCTCCCAGAGCAGGGAGAGAACCCAGGAGTCCTGGCTCCCAGCCCCCCTGCTCTAACCACTGGACCCCACTCCCCTCCCAGAGCCGGGAATGGAAACAGGTCTCTCGACTCCCACAAACACCCCCGCATCCACTCGCGCATGTACAGACACTGTCACACAAATACACACTCACTGCCCCCCAGCTGAAGCAAACACACATCACCCCTTGACACGCAATGACACACACACATACAATCACATCAGCCAAACACACACACATAATCGCATATATGTCAGCCAAACACACAGAATCACATATCTTGACCAAACACACACACACACACACACACACACACACACACACACACACACACACACACACAGAGTCAACCAAACACACACACACTAGCAGGGCTTAGCCCTTCCAGCGGGGGTAGCACACACACACACACACACACACACACACACAGAGCAGGGCTCAGCCCCTCCAGCTGGGGGCAGCATCACACACACACACACACACACACACACACACACACTTTGAGTTAACAGGCCCAAGCCCCTCGAATCCCTCTCTCTTTCGCTGCCTGGGTAGATTTATACTGAGCGAGGAGGCGGCTGGCGGCTGGATTAATTTATCGGGCATACGCGTCCCATTGTGGGGCTGTGATTCACGGCCGGCGGCTCGGCAATCGGGCCAGGGGGGTGGCGGGGGGAGGCCGATGATGGATGCCTGATGCCCAAGCAGAGGAATGAGGTGTCGGGGGACCCGGGCTGTGCAGAAGGGAAGGAGGAGCAGAGCGCCGCAGAAACAACTACAATAATAAAGCCATTTATCATCGCCTGACGCTTGCCAGTCAAGCGGGGGGCGGGGGGGTTCTCTGGGGAGAGGCAGTGGGGGGGATGGGATGCCCCCCGGGGGGGGAGTGTTTTCCAAGCAGCTGGTTTTTAAGCAACATTGCAGCTGTGTTGGATGAAGGCGGAGAGCAGGGAGGGGAAGGCCTGGCCCTGCTTCAGAGCCAGGCCTGAGCCCAGCAACAGGGGAACCATGAAAGAAAGGCAGGGGACAGACCCCACTCCCTTCCTAGAGCCGAGGAGAGAACCCAGGAGTCCTGGCTCCCAGCCCCCCACTTTAACCACTAGACCCCACTCCCCTCCCAGAGCCAGGGAGAGAACCTAGGAGTCCTGGCTCGCAAAGGGCCATGTGCCCAGGGAGGCGAGCTCCGTAAATAACGCATCCTCACGGCGTTTTCCTGGAAGACGTCTCTCTCCTCTCGCGGAGCAGTTAGGGACCTTGTTCTATTTTCACAGCGCTTGAGTCCTGGAGCGTTCTCGCCACACGAGGTTTGGCAAGGAACAGGCTGGAGCCTTCGTCACACTCAGGCTCCCCTGCAGGGATCTGGTTCTCAAACAGCCCCACATCAGGGGCCTCCCTGCAGAGCATGGGGCTGGGAAAGGGACCCGATCTCTGTCCTGCCCTGGCAAAGGGGGCAGATGACCAGGAAAGCAGAGCGCACTGTGCTGGGGCTATTCTCTGCCCCCCAGGGCCCATGGGGGGTGGATCAGGGGCGTAGCCTGTGCGCACTGCACTGTAGTTAGTCCTTCCTGACTCTGAGCCCCCTGAGGTCTAGAAACTTTTTTTAAATAGTAAACAATAATAAACAGGAAAGCTGAGAGTCTCACAGATTCCCCTGACTCCAGGAGCTGGGGCTTTAAGAAAAGCCCCGAACCCCACAAGAGGCGTGCTCTTCTCCCAAGAGTCGGCAGCCCCTAGAAATACTAGAGTGAGGGTCACGTAGTCCCCATCCAGCCATGCTGGCGTTCGGCAAGGCAGGAGTTAGAGGGACGGGCCCGTCTCTCCCCCATCTGAGGACAAAAGGCTGAAACAGATGGGCCAGGCCTGGTCTCCAAGACCCCCGCTCTTCCTGGGAGAGGCGCGGCTTAGCTCAGGCCGAGGGGCTGGGCTGGCGCCTCTGGTTCAGTCAGAGGCTAATGAAGCTACATTAATCATCCAATTATACACCTGTCAGCATCAACACAATGCCGGGGGAAGCCGGGAATGGGGGAGGGGGCATCGGAGCCCACGGGGCTGGGGGCAGAACGAATTGGAGGGGCACAAAGGCAGACACAAAAGATCTGACCCCGAGAAAGGGAGCTGGGGGGCTGTTTGTGTGTGGGGACGGGACGGCTGGAATCCGAGGAGGAAGGGAAGTTGGACAAAGCAGCTCTCACCCCACGGCTGGCGTTTAAACACGTGGGTGCCGGCCCAGCTGCCCCTCCATCAGCTCGGCAGTTTTGGGAGTGGATAGTTGAGGGCAAGGGGCTGGGATCAGAATGGAAGCGCTAACCCCTAAGCCCCACTTCCCTCTTGCAGCAAACCCAGGAGTCCTGGCTCCCACCCCCCTTTGCGAACCACTAGACCCCACTCCCCTCCCAGAGCTGGGGAGAGAACCCAGGAGTCCTGACGTCCACGATCAGTGCTGCGTGCGATTTTGGAGCCCGACTGTGTTGAATTTCACCCCTGAATGGCTCAAGGGTGGCAGGCGGAAACCAGCCTTCAAACAAACTCAGGGGCTGCAATCCCTGCTATTGCTGGAAGGTCGGGAGTCTTCTCCCCCCCACAGATCGACACGCCGCTACCCGTGGGGAGAGATCGCAGGGGGTGTGTGACAGTGAACAGCAGAGCTGTCTCCAGGGCATTTCTCAGCCCCTGACCCCAATGAGGAAACCCACAGAGCTCCTACACGGGGGGAGAAAGGAAACAGCAATGGACCAAAACCAGGGCGGCGGCGTGCCAGGTGCTGCAGACCCCGACCGAGATCAGGGGCGTCCATTGTGCCAGGCGCTGCACAGACCCCGACCGAGATCAGGAGCGTCCATTGTGCCAGGTGCTGCAGACTCTGACTGAGATCAGGGGCACCCATTGTGCCAGGAGCTGCACAGCCCCCGACCGAGATCAAGGGCGCCCATCGTGACAGGCGCTGCACAGACACCGACGGAGATCAGGGATGTCCATCGTGCCAGGTGCTGCAGACTCTGACCGAGATCAGGGGCGCCCATTGTGCCAGGCGCTGCACAGACCCCGACCGAGATCAGGGGCGCCCATTGTGCCAGGCGCTGCACAGACCCCGACCGAGATCAGGGGCGCCCATTGTGCCAGGCGCTGCACAGACACACAGAGAGAGCCAGCCCCTACCCCAAAGAGCTTCCAATGCAAACAAAGATGGAAGGAGAAACCGAGACACAGAGAAGCGACGTGCCCAGCCCAAGTTCCCCCAATAGGCCAGTGGCAATGCTGGGAACAGAACCCAGGAGTCCTGACTCCCAGGCCCTTGGTCTAGCTGCTAGGTAATGCTCCCCTCCCGGAGCTACTGGCTAAATCCTACACCTCAGAGTGATGCGGTTTCCTTGCCTGCTGATGGGTCCCCGGGCAGGGTGGAGAGTTAACAGGACCAGTCCAGGCTGGCAGTGTTTTCCTTGGGCTCCCCCCACATCGCTAGCCACCCTGAAGAGCCTTGGCGGAGACGGATCAGAGAAACCCAGCATGGGACCCGACAGGGGCTGGCTCAGCCTCCCGACAGGATCCCTGGAAGGATCTCCGAATCGTCAGACAGCAGGAGGGGTTTGCCAGCCCAGGGAGTCACCCGCAGGGGCCAATCCCACCAAATCACAACAGATAAGATTTGCACTACACAGGGCTGCCCACCCCTGAGAGATGGAGGAGCATTTGCCCTTTCCCTCCCATGCCCCCAGCATGACAGAGTCAGAGCCTCTTTCCCAGGCAGGACTCCTGGGTTCTCTTCCCAGCTCCAGGAGGGGATCCCAGCTGACAGCGGGGAGATGCGTCCGCTCTGCCCAGATCAGATCCTGATGGAAGCACTGAACGCGGAGGAGCATCCACTTTTTGGGACACAGGCTGGATCTCCTGCCAAAGCTCCCCAGGGAGAACATTCCCAAAGGCCTGGTGCCCTAGGAAGGAAGGGGAATGGTTATGCTCTGATGACAGGCACCACCGGGGGCGCGGTTCCACACAGCTTTCTCAAGCTCATTCCCTCAATGTGCGAGCAAGTGCTCAGTTTCCGGGAGACATGCTGCGTACTCATTTTTGTTATGCAAGCCTCTGGGTAGAGGAAGGAGCAGGGGAGTTTGCTTTCAACTGTGATGTGAGTCACAGATTCCTAGATTTTAAGTCCAGAAGCAGGTGATCGCTACACAGGCCAGAGAACTTCCCTGAATGAATTCCTGTTTCAGCTACAGCAGATCTGGATTTGAAAATATGGTGACCAGACAGCAAGTGAGAAAAACCGGGATGGTGGTGGGTGGTAATAGGAGCCTATATAAGAAAAAGACACAAAAATCGGGACTGTCCCTATAAAATCGGGACATCTGGTCACCCTATTTGAAAATTGCTCCAATGGTTAGTTACCCACACTGTTAAAAAGGTAACATCTTATTACCACGAGCTGAAAGTCACAGCACAATTCCAAGAAGCTAGTCCCCCCCTGCATCCAAGTACTGCAATCTGAGTGCTCTTGCCCTAAGCTCACGGCGAGGAGGGAAGAGGGGAAGGCAGAGTTAATTATCTCACAGCAGGGCCTTCCAGAGTCCGGAGTGACACTGTGCTTAGAAGACACTGGACCATGTTCCGCCTCTTCTCTCTGAAAGATCTTTGAAGAATTATACCTGTGGTTTCCTTGGCTTTTATTCCTCTGCCTCCAATCCCTCCAGTTTGCATTGAATACTACAGTGAACTGTGCTTCTACCAGATGCAATCAGAACCTCTCCTCCCTGTGTGTCCTAGTGCCTCTACTGCTGCCCAGATTCTGGAGATTGACTTTTAGTTCCCATGGCTCCCATTTCGAGAGCAACAAGCAATTCTGAGTGCCTCCGCTTTTTGAGGGGGGGGGGGGCGGCCGACTTGAAATGCCTTAAAGTGGCCTGTGGTTCAGCAAGTGCCCAGCACCCGCCCTCAGAAAGCCAGGCCCCTTTACGGTAACTCAGATGAGGCTCCTCTAAAAACCACCAGCCACCTATGGCCACAGGTCTGTTAGGAGCATTTGTATGGCAGAAGTGCCAGCTGAGATCAGGCCCCACCTTGCCCCGGGGCGGCACTCACCCAGAGAGACGGCCCGCGCAGGCAGACTTTACAAATGGATTCCCTGTGCGTCTCACAACCCCAGGCTTCCGGGGGGGGGGGAATTCCATGGGATGGGATCACCCCCAACTCCCACGCATGGAACCCAGCTTCCCTGCGGCTCAGCCCAGCCCCCTTTTAAGCACCCAGGTTTGAAAACTTTAGCAGCAGCTTTCGGATCCGGCCCCCGGAGATGCGGTGCTCCAAGCAACACCATGCGTTCATTCCCGCCCCCGCAGCTCGGAGCATCACAGAGTAATCTGCTTAATGAGACTTTAATCAGAGGCTCTGGCACAATCATTTCCAACAGATTTTATAGACTCAGATTAGCAGGGTGGGGCTGGCGAAGGATTCCAGAAAGAGGCAAACAAATCAGTGCAGGGATCTTTCTGCATAAACCACAAAGGCTGCTCCATCCATCCAAACCCCCACAAGTACAATTCTAATGTGACCCTAAGCTCTCTGAATGAAACTGGCACCAGAGAGGTAGAGTTGCCTACTGGGTACAGCACCGGTCTATGACTCAGGAGATTTGGGGTTCTGTTCCTCACTCTGGCCTGCTTGGGTGCCAGTGAGCAAACCCCTCTCTGTGCGTGAGTTTTCCCGTCGGTCAAATGGGGATAGGCCTTTCTTAATGTGCTTTGAGATCTATGGATGTTAACTACCATTAGTAGGGCAGGTAAAAAAAAGACACAGTGGAGAGGGAAATTAGCAGTGGGAAGGCGTTGATGAAATTGATCTCTGGTTTTCCCCAAAAAACAGTTTTGGGAATTCTGTCCAAATTTGGATTTTTTAAAAAAAATTTCCCAAACCCAAAAATCTGAATTGAAATTTTGTCAAATTCAGGATTTTTAAAAAATTCCCTAAATTTGGGAGGGGAGAGGAATTAAACTCTGTCCAGATTTGAATTTTTTTTTAATTTCCCCAAAGTTCAGAAAAAAAATCAAAATTGGGAATTTGTTTCTCAAAATTCAGCCTATTTCAACCAGTTCTGTCGGAAAATGGGGACAAAGGGGGAATTTTGCACAAATGTGTCTGAAAATTTCCCCCTTTTTTCTTTTAAAATTCAACTTAGCCACTGTCCAAGTGAAATTTCATTCACTGCCCTCTGCTGGCTGGAATGAGAAGTCCTCTGCCATATCTCATATGCCCTATACTGCTACCTTTGTGGGATCCTCCTTTCACACAAAGCCTGTACTTCTGCAGCAGGATGATCTGGGTTATACCCCCTGCGGTTGCCAGGACATGCACCATAGCAACAGCCAAGTCAAGGTGATTTTCTGCTACCTACCTTGTTACCACATCCACACACGATATCCCGACCTTCTGACTGGGCCATGTAAAACACCACACAGAACCAGGAAGATACTGAGATCTGTCATTGTGAGAAGATGTACAGGTGCCAGCTGGAATCGGGGCCCAATTTTGGTGGGTGACACACAGACCCCGACTGAGATCAGGACCCCGTTGTACCAAGCACTGCACAGACCCTGACCGAGATGGGTCCTCCCACTGTGCCAGGCGCTGCACACGCACAGAGGGAGAGAGTCCCTTTCCCAAAGAGCTCACAATCTAAAAGGGTAGGAGGGGAAACTGAGGTACAGAGCGGAGAACTAAGTTACCCGTCACCCAATAGAGCCAGGAACTGGACCCAGGTGTCCTGACCCCCCCCGGGCCAGTGATCTACCCACTGCACCAGACTGCTTGGCCTGGCTGTTTGTCGAGGTTTCCTGTAAGAATGGTACCGGGCACGGGATAGATAAGAAATCAGACGGTGCTCGGTGGAGCTCTCACTCCGTTGCACAGGCTCTGAGACAAGAGGGCTGAGGACACACAGCTCTCCTGGGGTCACCTGTTCCCAAACCCCATCACAGCTAGGGACAGGGGCATGGCACTATCTATGGTTTGGTGGCGCCCTCTACTGGGACAACGTCAGCATTACTTGACCCCCCAAGATCCAGGCAAGGACACAGGGGCGGAGGCAGAAAATGGCTTTTGGCCCTGGATGAGGTGCTTGGACAGGGGCAGAGACGCGCCGTTGAGTTGAGCGGAGCCGGGCCTGGCTTGGCCAATGGGGGAGGGGGGGGCTTGGATCGCAGGGTGCTGGGAGCCCTGAAGGGAAGATTTGGGTTTAAACTGGGGGAGAGGGGCAGGCATTCCCCAGTCCTCAGCACTGATTTCCCCCTCCATCCTTGTGCCCAATCCCCAGTGCAACACACCTTGGCCAGTGCAACCTGATGCCACGTGGACACAAAGGCTTGAATCCTAGTAGGTGGTTAACTGAAACCACTGGGAGTTAGGTGGCGAAATCCCTTGGAGGATCTAGGCCTAAGCGCCAAGCGAGGGGCCCCCTGCCAGGAATACTTGGCGGGTGGCGCAGGGCCAAGGAGCCGAGCCTCTCCCATGGAGGTGACGATATGTTTTGGTTTAGCTTCAGTTGATCATAGGAAGGGTTCCAGCTAACGCCAAGCACGTGGCTCTGAAACCAAATAAGGGGTCTCCCTAAACGCAGAGACACCATGAGTTTTGTCTGGACTGGGAAAAATTATTCCTATCTGGGCAGAGAAATAAGCGATGGCAGTAGAACCGCAGCCATCCCTTGCTCCTGGAGAGCTTCCCACCCGCACGGCCCCCGTTTCACAGATGGGGAAGGGATCGCCTGAGGCCTACTGCTCTACCCACTAGGAGATACTGCTCCGGTAAATCCCATGAGAGGCTGTGCCGGGATAAACGCCTGGTCAAGGAACCACTCCCCTGCCGGCGTTGCACTAACATGCCATCTTCGGCTTCGCATCTGAAAAATCTCCTCGTCTCCTCGCCTCGCCTAACTTCCCCTGCACTCCGAAATGGAACTGAGCTCTGCCAAAAGGCAGGGTAAAGACGCGATGAATCGGAGGTGCTGCTGGCTCCCCAAACTTCGGGCTCACCTCGCCCGGCTCAGAAATCATTTAGTAGATTTTTGCTCTGCCCCATGAAGTTCTTTCTAGAAAGCTATTTTTAGCCGCAATTAACCTTTCGCCTCCCATTTCTAGGTTAGCTGGGCAATTGCTGGAGGCCGGAGCCAATTTGTTTAATTAAAAAGAATTAAGGGAAGAAGTGTCCCCAATTAAAGCAGGAAAAATCATCTGTTTTTAAGGTAGTTTTTTTTGCCACGGGTGTCACATGGAATTAGCGGAGAATGAAGGACGCCGGGTGGAAAGAAAGGGGGCTTGTAACCCTGATGGAAACAGAAGAATCTGGGCTAATTGGAGATTGGTGAGGTGGGTTTTTTCTCTTCTAATAGAGGCTTTGTGTCAGACTGCCCAGTAAGAGGCCATAGGAGAAAAGTTTCATCTGTTTTTCCAGCACCCTGATCCCTAAAATAATCTGTATAACACATATATAGTGTTTTCAGCCCCAAAATTCTACACCCAGATCGTGTCACCTGATGCTGAGATGCGGCTGACTCTGGAGTGTGGTACAACAGCTATTTATACAAGGCCTCTCACCCAGCACTGAAGTGCAGTTACCTCTGCAGTGGGATGTAGCAGCTGTTTATACAGGGATCCCTCACCCAGTGCTGAACTGCAGCTGTCTCTGGGGTGGAACTGGGCAGCTGTTTATACAGGGATCCTTCACCCAGCCCTGAATTGCAGCTGTCTCTGGGGTGGAACTGGGCAGCTGTTTATACAGGGATCAAATGCAGCCACCTCTGGGGTGCCTCCTCATTTGAGAGCCTGCCAGCATTGATTAAGGGCTTGTCCACATGGGGAAATTTACAAGCTAAATTAGTGTAGTATGACTCGGCTGTGGTGTTTCCGAGGCAATGCATCAAGACGGATTGGCTGGAGTAGAAGGACTTGTAGAGCCAATCCCACTTAGATAGGACTAAGCCAGGAAAAGAAGAGACATGATATCAGTAAAGCAACAGAAGCTAAGCTGGGAAAAGGTACTCAGCCCAGAATAAGAGTTAGACCAGCCTGTAACTACAGTGTCTAATTAAACCGGGAAGTTTCCACATGCAGACAAGCCCTGAGTTGTTAATGAGAGCAGGACCCCAGCCATAAAGCCAACGTGTAAACTCCCCTATGTTTCAGGGGGGTTGGGATCTAGTGTTTTTGCCCAGGATCATCTTTACCCAACAGTGGACTTAAAAGGGGGAGGGCGCACTTTAAAGATGGGAAACTGAGGGACAGAGCAGGGATGTCACCAGCCAGCAATCCACACTGTGAGTCTGGTGCCAGAGCAAGGAATAAAACTCAGGAGTCCCAACTCCCAGTCCCCCCCTTCTCCCCACTAGAGCCCACTCCCCTTTCAGAGCCAGGGAAAAAACCCAGAAGCCCCAGCTCCCAGACCCACCCTGCTCTAACCACTAGACCCCACTCCCCTTCCTTAGTTGCGAGAGCATGAAGGGACCTTAGTGTGAGCCGCCGGAAATGCCTTACCTGGCTCAACCAGGCCAATCCTTCAACATCCTCCAAAGAAGCCCACAGGAGTTCACAAAAGGACACAGTTCTGTGCTTTCCCTGGCTGGGCTAATTACCCCTAACGAGGGCCATTAGTGCTAATCACCTATTTATAGCACATGTTGGAACATTTATGGCGGCAATTGGGCCCAGATGGCGCGTGACTTTGCAGCCAGGGGGTCAGGCCCATGATGCAAAGCACTAGAGGAACCCCCTTCTCTGCTGTAACTTGCCCTGTAGCGGGGATGTGAAACACCCAAATCTCCCAGCCCAGTGTCTGGCCCCTGGAGTGACCAGGTCCAGATTGTACTTGCCACCCAGAGGCAGTTTCTCCGTCCCCCGGCACCCAATCCAGCCATTCACCCCAGTGCTCCGAGGCTGTAAAATGTTACCCAGGCAGCATTCTCCACTTGTTGCCCCACTCACTCGACCCTGGCTTTGGTGGCTATGCAAAATGTAGGGTGACAGAGCCAGCAAGGTAAGTTGTGTCTAGCCCAGGGATTTGCCCTCGTTCAAAGAGAACCCAGGCGTCCTGCTTCTCATCTGCTCTGCTCTAACCACTACCCATCCCTCTAACCCCTAAGCAACACTGAACCCTTCCCGCCTGGCCTAATCCCAGCTCGGCTAATTCCGTTTCTGTCTCCCTGAATTCCCTCCTGGCAGTTTCCACTGTAGACGTAACTCTTCTCTGCTTGCTGTCCCGCGGGGTTTTCAGCGTGGCTGTTCTAAACAGCTGCTGTGTCCTGCCCCAGAGGCAGCTGCATCATTGTGACTGTTTCAGTGGTGGGCCCTGGGTGTGACGTGCTTTGGGAGGGGTGGCACTGGAGGGGTGGTTGAGATCTTACAGTCTGTCTGCGGGGCTCTGTTTGTCCTCTTGCCTTTTGTTTCTTCCAGTGGGAATTCAGACCTGGCTGGTTTCTTAGTCTCTACAGCTGAAAAGCCAGCCCGCAAACAGAAGATACCGGCCACCGGGCTGACAGCAGCTCCCTTTATCTCTCGGTTAGGATGATAAATGGCAGCTCCTGATCAAAGGGAGGCCGGGACTGACAGAGGCGGCTGAATGGAGAGCCGCGTCTCCGGGGTCAGGGCTGGAACGCACCGGTGACGCTAGGCTGCTGCCGCAGGGAGATAATCCTGGCAGTGCGGAGTGGAGGCTGCGATGCGCGTTTATCAGCAGGACATTGCAACGGGAGCTGCCTCTTATCCTTGCTGTGAAAGCACCACGGCAGAGATACAGCCAGCTGTTTCCTTCCCAGCGAAGGGCAGCGTATGAGGCGCAGGCAGATGGCCAAGCAGGTCGCGGGCTCACCTGGGATTCAGGGAAGCAGGTGTCTATTCCTGGCTTCGCCCGCAGGATGACCCTGGGCAGGTTGCAGCTTCTTTCTGTGCCTCAGTTTCCCCATCTGTAAAATGGGTGTAATGCTCTGGCTCTACTGAGGAAAAGTGCTATGTGAGAGGCAGGTGTTAATAAACCTCAGGTGGGCTGAATTTACACTCCTCGAAGCCTAGGAGATGGGGGGGGTTTTAAGCCACCTTTCTTCTCCCCGCAGCTGGCCCTGTACCAGCTCAGGGTGTAACTTACAGCAGCCTCGGGGCTGCTCTTAGTTATGCCAGCTGTGGATCACATCCCAGACAGAGCCCCATCTCAGCATGCTCCTCCCGGAAGGAGGAAGGGTGGCATAGAGCTAGCTTGTTGCCACCCTACCCTAGGGTTCTCCCTGTGTCAGGGTAGGATCCTCGACAGCACAAAGCCCCCCCACCCACTAGGAGTGAGCTCAGTGAGTTGGTGGCAGAACATGGGATGGACCCAGGAGTCCTGGCTCCCAGTCTCCCACCGAGAAAGAAACCTCCCCATAGCTAGAAAGGTCTGGGTGGGAAAATGTCAGCTTGGCTGGTGAATTTACCCCCCCGGCATTGCTCCTCGGGGACCCAGCCAGCCTCTCGGCCAGCTCCACGGCAGCTGTAAATATCCGCTTGACACCAGCTGGGGATCTCGCCCATTAACCCCAACAGAGAGGATGCTGAGTTACATCAGCTGGGGATCCGTCCCTTAGACCATCAGGGAGCATGGAGATCAGAGAACCCAGGGCAGAGCATTTCCCCTGGAGTGGTCTGCACCAGTTCTGGGGGAAGCAGGAGATTCAACTCCCCAACTCGGGATCCGCTCCCAGACGACGAGGGCGTTTACTGAACAACCGAAATAAGACGTGAGGCCCATGGAGCCTGGTGCAGGGACCAGCTCAGCAAAGGCTCCTGCACTCACCTGCAGAAACAACCTGCCTCCCCCTGCCATGCTGCTAAAGGCTGCGAAATGCAAAAGGAACCGGAAGGAGACGGGAAGATTTTCATTCGTTCAACAAAGCGAGAGACTTTGACATGGGAATTCCTGTATCCAAAGGTCCCACTCACTGCGCGGGAGCTCCCAATCCTGCTCAGACTGGAGCGGCCGCTCGCTGCCCTTCCGATCATGCCTGGAGCTTGGGTACCATCACGGATAAGGCAGGGAGCATCGAAATGGGTGGCCAAATGGAGCTCCTGTTCCAGCTGGACTGGGAAAGGCCGGCCACCGTTCTCTGGCTGAGGCGTTTAGAGCAACGCCCTGGGGGTTCAGGTCTTTATAGTTCTGACTGACTAGTTTGCTCCAGGGCTACTGTGGAAAGCCCTGATCCCCTCTGCTTTAGCCAGGAAAGCCGCAGACAGATGCTAGATCTGAGCAATAGCACGCCCACCACGGCTTGGGTCTAGCCTGCCTGGACTCATCAGCCAAGTCGGTGACAGAAGGTCCTGGCCCGAAGCAGGGAGCAGGGGAGGAAGGGGGGGCTTTCAGGCTGCTGGGGACCGCAGAGAGGAAAGGAACGTTTGGATACAGGTTGGGACTTGCAATGGGGACGATGGGACGATGGGGGGCCGGTTCTTCCAGGCTGCGCCAGGGCAGGTGGCTGTTGCTGCTGATTCAGGTCTACAAGGGGGACGTGTGGTGGGAGTTCCCCTGGCTTTGGATGGAGGAAGAGCCGGAGAAGGTGATGTTGGACTCTGGAAGAACAGAGCAAGGCAGAGTTGGAACAGCTGGTGGGCAGGGAGGGGAAGGAAGTGACATCAGTGCCTCTGGCAGTGACATGCAGCAGGGCTGTCACACCCCAGCATACCAGGGGCCCAGCTCAGCTACACTGCTCAGCGAACCCAGGGTCTTCCCCGAGGGGCAGCCAGAACCCCTCTCCTCCACACAAAAACCTAGCACCTGCACTTGGGTTAGAATCCAGGCTGCTGGCGGGTTAGAACTGGCCTGGGAGCTGGCTAGAAACGGGCTGGGAGGTGGGTTAGAATCCAGGCTGCTGGCCCAGCTGGGGGCGGGTTAGAACTGGGCTGGGAGCTGGGTTAGAACCGGTCTGTGGCTGGCTGGGGGCGGGTTAGAACCGGGCTGGGAGCTGGGTTAGAACCGGTCTGTGGCTGGCTGGGGGCAGTTAGAACCGGGCTGTGGCTGGCTAGGGGGCGGGTTAGAACTGGGCTGGGAGCGGGTTAGCACCAGGCTGGGATGCGGGTTAGAACCGGGCTGTGGCTGGCTGGGGGCGGGTTAGGACCGGGCTGTGGCTGGCTGGGGGCGGGTTAGAACCAGGCTGGGAGCTGGGTTAGAACCGGTCTGTGGCTGGCTGGGGGTGGGTAAGAACCGGGCTGGGAGCTGGGTTAGAACCGGTCTGTGGCTGGCTGGGGGTGGGTTAGAACCGGGCTGTGGCTGGCTGGGGGCGGGTTAGAACCGGGCTGGGAGCGTGTTAGCACCAGGCTGGGATCTGGCTGGGGGGCGGGTTAGGACCAGGCTGTGGCTGGCAGGGAGCGGGTTAGAACTGGGCTGGAAGCTGGCTGGGGGTAGGTGAGGACCAGGCTGGGAGCTGGCTGGGGACGGGTTAGGACTGGGCTGGGAGCTGGCTGGGGACGGGTTAGAACCGGGCTGTGGCTGGCTGGGGTGGGTTAAAAGAGGGGGTGGCTGATCCCTCGCGGTGGGTTAGAAGCAGGGGTGGGTGGGTGGCTGGGGCTGTTTTTAACCCCCTGGGATTGTCAGGATTTCCCCACTCAACAGTCTAACCATGGCCGGGGGGCAGCTCGGTTGGCACCGGAGGGTGGGGAGCCGTAGCTCACCTGTGCGAACAGCTAGGGCCTCTTCAAACCTTTGGATGAGTCGGGTGAAGCCGGCCCCGATCACAGGCCCCAGGACTTGGTGGAGGACGTACAAGAAGACAATGCCGGTGAGAACGGCCATGGAAATCTGCCGGGGAAAAGCAGGGGGAGACGTACCGTTACCCCGTCTGCGGCTATGGAGGACTCCGGTTCCTTTGAGAAAACGGTAGGGCCAGTCTCGGAACTGGGGCTGGGGAGACTCGTCCGGCTGGCACCTGGATAGCTCTGGGATTGGGAGGAGGTGGAGTCTGGTTTAGCAGGTGGAGGCAGGACTCCTGGGTTCTATCCCAGCTCTGGGAGGAGAGTACTATCTAGTGGTTAGAGCAGCAGGGCACATGGGCAGGCGTGCTGGGTGTCAGGACTCCTGGGTTCTGTTCCCAGTGTGGCCTGGCAGCCAGGTTTCTCCCACCTTGTGCTTTGGCCGTCATTCCACTGCCCCTCTGTGGTGACTAGTGAATACGGGCCACAGCCCCTAGCCATCGCCAGGTAAAGCTTTGTGCCCCGACAGGAGGGCCAGTGTGGTCCCCGCCTGACGGCTGGCCTCCCTACCCCAGTCCCTGGAGAGGGCGTGGCAATCCTGCTGGCTGGCGTGAGCAGGTTCAGGGCCCTAGATCACCTTCCATGTCCCGTCCCCTGTGTACCTTCATGAAGGCGATTGCCCGGGAGGGGCTGAGCCGCAAGCCGTGAATGTGGATCACAAACTCCAGGTCGTAGTCGCAGTAGGTGCTCTTGTCCACTGCCCTGCAGGGATGGATCCGGGGGCTCAGGACGCGGGCAGCCGTCGTCATCATTCAAGCCACGCAGCCATCTCGGGCGAGCGTGGCCGCCCCAGGGACAAGCGACTCGGCATCCCAAAGCCGGCCTCTGCCTGCCACGTCCCATTCCGTGTGGGACAGTGAGGGTAGGCATCCCATGGTCCCTTGCGCTGTCTCCACAGCAAAAATGGGTTTGCAAGAGCTCTTAACAAGCCAAGAATGGCCAGGACGTGGAGAGAGAGATTCCTGGAGGGGGTCAGAGCCAGGCTCTGGATATGGTGCTGGGGGAGATCAGCAAGGGGGACATTTAATGCTAGACTCTTGGTTACTCCATTCCTGGACTTGGGACAGGGGGCAGAGGTGGGTTTAAGCCCCTGTTGTGCTCTCTGTATTACAGGGCTGTGCAGGGGCCTGCCCTCCAGTTTAAGTTAGAGCAGCCTCGAGGTTGCTCTAGTTTATTCTCCACATCCCAAGAGCCCGAGGAGCAGAGAACAGCTGCAGCTGAGGGTGGTCTGGCCATGCCTACCCCGACACACCCACTGGGATGGGCTGAAGGCAAAGCCAGCAGAGGAAGCCCTTTGTGCAAGGGTGATCTCCAGGGGCCACTTCCACCCACTCCAAGGGCCCGTATTGTTGCCAGAGCAGCCCACAACATCCCCTAGGAAGTGTGAGTTGGAGATGGCGCCTGGGATGGACAGTGTGGCCTAGTGGATCAAGCTCTGGACTAGGACTTAGGAGAGCTGGGTGACCTTGGACGAGACACTATGGGATCTGCAGAAGAGTCAGGGGCTATTGTCAACAGATGCCAGGGTCAGCAACCCAGCGTACACCACCGTCAAATGCCCTGGGCTTTAAAGGGCCACGTGGGGCTCACCTGTTAGACACCTCGACCAAAAAGAAGTAATCTGGAGCTGTCAGGTCTAAGGGAACCACATCGTAACAGGGCGAGTTCTGCTCACAGATCCACCTACAGGAGGGGAAAGATGCCATGAGTGTGGGCCCAGCGTGGGCTGCCTGCCGGGAAGCCTTCAGAATCGTAACAGCGCCCCTTTGGCCCGAGCAGGTAACCAATATTTGGGGCTTCGCAGGGCTTTTTCGGTTAGGATGAGCTATAAGCGATACGAATCAGGTCTATTCTTGGTTTATTGGCAAAGGACCCCCACAAAGTCCCGTCTCAAACAGCCACAGGCAGTTTCCTGTTCTGAAATTCCCAAGTCTGCCCCTTCGGTGGGCTCTGTGCCCAAGAAAGCCTGTCTCTCTGCTCCCTCCCAGGGTCACACTCACAGCTGCTTCCTCAGGCTCACTGTCCTAGCCCTGGGCTGGCAACCAGGCAAACCTGTCTTCCCGCACAGCTGAGCTCTGCCTTGGGCACTCCCTCTTTCTTTGTAGCTATCTCTACTGCATAAAGGGGCTTCATTGCTCCTGCCACTGAGCCCGGAGGAGAGTGCTTTGCACAGACGCTGGCTTTAATGAGGTCTGTGATCAAAGCTCTGCCCGATGGCACCTTTCAGATGAACAACGATAATGTTCAGGAAATAAACTGCACTCGGAGTGGATGAGAAGAGAACAAGCAAGGTCCTGGTGGAGAATGGCAGGGAAGGGGCTGGAAAGCTCCAATATTTCCTTACTTGATCCCACAGTCAATTCCGGAGAAGACATTGAAGCCTTCAGGATCGGTAAGGGCAGGTTTTGTGTGATTAGCCCTCATCCAGATCAGACTCAGCGGTGTGCTGGGGAGAGAAAGTGTCCAGAGTCATAGATCCATCTATTTTAAGGCCATTTCAACCTTTTTTAAGAAACCTTTTTGGGGACCTAAATGTACTAAACAATTCTCCACAAAAAGTCATTTCCACTTGAAAAAATTTAGAACATGAGTGATGTGAAACTCTCTTCCCCAGTCAGGAGATTTGCTGAAACCCACCCTGGCTAGATGGAAGGGGAAAACCCCAGCTGTGAGAAGGGGGATTCTGGCTAATACCCATATCCTTGTCAGCCTTGCCCTGCTAGGAGGCCCTGGGTTAAACAGCTGTATTCTCCTAAGCCTGGATCTTCCGCGGTTCGATTCCCCCACCCAAGGAGGAGTCGAGGGCAACCCAGCCAGGCCAGCTGCAGCAGCCCCAGCTCCTGGAAAGGTAGAAGAAGCAAAGTGTGAGAAGTAACATCTGCAAGGGGCAGCAGGGGCCCGATCTCGGTCAGGATCCATGCAGTGCCTGGCAATGAGTTCCACAGGTTGACTGTGCGTGAGGTGAAGAAATCCTTCCTTCTGTTTGTTATAAACCTGCTGCCTGTTAATCCCATTGGGTGACCCCTCTCTGTGAAGAGGTAAAGAACACTTCCCCAGTCATTTTCCCCACACCAGCCATGGGGTTATAGACCTCCGCTGGGGGTAGCTGTGTCCTACCTGCCGTTTGCTGTGTTATAGTCGAGGATTTCGCTCGGGCTGTAGAGGCGGATCCTGCTCTCCGAGTACGGCCCTCCGCCAATGATCCTCAGCATGTAGCTACAGTGGAACAAAGAACACGCTGCCGTGAAAACCAGCCCAGTGGGCTCAGCAGTTAGAAACACCCTCGCTAAGGGGGCAGGTCCTCCTAGCCACGCGGCTCAAACAGCTGAGGGGAACCTTCCTCACCCCGCTCCCCCCAGGCCTTCACGGCTGTTGCTACAACCCCAAAGGGCAAGGCCAGTAGCTTCAGTGTAACGCAGGGGTTGGCACCCTCTGGCACGCGGCTCGCCAGGGTAAGCACCCTGGTGGGCCGGGCCAGTTTGTTTACCTGCTGCGTCTGCAGGTTCGGCCGATGGCGGCTCCCACTGGCCGCGGTTCGCCACTCCAGGCCAATGGGGGCGGCAGGAAGCGGCGCAGGACGAGGGATGTGCTGGCTGTGGCTTCCCGCCGCCCCCATTGGCCTGGAGCAGTGAACCACGGCCAGTGGGAGCCGCGATTGGCCCAACCTGCGAACCGCGGCCAGTGGGAACCACGATCGGCCCAACCTGCGAACGGCGGCCAGTGGGAGCCGCGATCGGCCCAATCTGTGAACGGTGGCCAGTGGGAGCCGCGATGGGCCCAACCTGTGAACGGCGGCCAGTGGGAGCCGAGATCGGCCCAACCTGCGAACCGCGGCCAGTGAGAGCCGCGGTCGGCCGAACCTGCAGAGGCAGCAGGAAAACAAACTGGCCCGGCCCGCTAGGGTGCTTCCCCTGGCGAGCCGTGTGCCAGAGGTTGCCGACCGCTGGTGTAATGCCTACTGGGTCTTTGTTGCCCTCAAGTGGCTCAGCATCTTTTACTGGCCCAACTTCTGCTGGTGAGAGAAGCGAGTTTTGGCGCTTACCCAGAGCTCCTGAAGGGGCCTGAAGCAGAGCTCCGTACAAGCCCAAAAGCTCGTCTCTTCCACTAGCCATAAAAGACACGACCTCACCCACCTGGTCTCCCAGCCCTGGGCGAGTTTTGCTAAAGCCAAGGGGGTGGCTCTGCCCAACACTCACCTGCCCATGAAAGGTCCCGAGTCCCCCGTCACCATGTCTTGGATCAAGAAGAAGGGGTAAAATACTGTGGGAAAGAGAAGAACATCAAAGTTGATAATTTTAACCGTGCACCTCTCCCCAGAGAGCATGACACCCCCAGGGGTCGCTGCCTGGAGTCAGAAACCAGCATCAAACGGGTGAGACCATCCGGCCTGGCCCATATGGCTGAGTGGAAGGGGATCCCAGCGACATCCTGGTTGGAGGAAGAGGGGGAGTTCTCGCTAGATCCCAGCTGGATGGGAATGGAAGGGGGGAACCCAGCTAGGTGGGAAGTGGGGCGGATCCCAGCTGGATCCTGGCCAGTTTGGAGAAGAGAACCACTGGGCTAAGGGGAAGGTGCGGTGGCCTTGCTCCATGGAGGGCTCTGAGACAGGGCCAGCTTTAGGAAGTGCGGGGCCCAATTCGAACAGCTTCAATGGTGCCCCGGCAGGGATGACTTAAAAAAAACACATGTAAAAAAACACGTGGGGGTTGTACTCACCAGGCGGTGCTCCGAGTCTTCGGCAGCACTTCGGCGGTGGGTCCTTCATTCGCTCCAGGTCTTCAGCAGCACTGAAGGACCCGCACTGAAGTGCTGCCGAAGACCCAGAGCAAGCGAAGGACCCGCTGCCAAAGACCCAAAGCGCCGCCAGGTGAATAAAAATTAAAAAGACGCCTCTAGCCAGGGAAGGGATTCTCACTAGGTGCAGGGCCCTCTTAGGCACGGGGCCCGATTCGGGGGAATTGGTGGAATAGATCAGCAGGCCGCATCCGAGTCCAGCCCCACGACTCAAAGACACTGGAATAGCCAAACCGAGGCCAATTTCCGGGCTGCTCAGGACATCCACAGTCAGGCCGTGGATCACAACCAAGAATCAAGGCTCAGATCAGAATCAAGCGAAGATCTAGCAGGGATCCCCTCCCGCCTCACGTCTACTCCCGAATCTCCCAGACTCCAGCAGTGACAGCCAGCAGCCGCTGCTGCTGCCAAAGGGTCAAGCGAGGGTCCATGCCAGACAAGCGAAGTGGGGTTTTACAAGCAGGGTCCTGTTCGATCTATCTCTGGGCCTCAGCCAGGATCTGGCCCCCTGTGCGGACACCTTCATCTGCCTCTCCTTACCATCGTTAAAGAAGAAACACGGCAGCTCTGGGTTCTTGTGGATGCAGTCGAAGTACCGCTTGTTCTGTTTGGTGGTGTACTTCAGGGTTCTGGTGATGTCGAAGGCCAGCCTCTTGCCCGGGGGGCAGCCAATGAAGATTGGCACCATGGCATAGCCCTGCAGGTGAGGGGAGTGGGCGAGAAAAAGACACACCCATTCACTTTGTCGTTTGTAAGGTGCCCCAGGGATGGTCGTGGGGGGTCTAATGCGTATAGCCAAACGCAGGAGTTCCAACCCGTGGACTGCAACACAACCAATGCTCGTGTCGGCTTATTAAGGTACCGATCCCCACCCGCCCCCATACTGACCCATTCCCAGTGGCTACTGCCTGCTCCAATGGGGCAGAGTTAAGGGAACCGCGGGAGGGGGTGGGGGGTTAGCTACTCTCCACATTTGGAAAGAGCGTGAGACAGCACTAGGCAACCCTAACTCTGTGTTAATTAAATGCTGGGGCATCTTAGATTAGATTAGATTAGATAGAGGGGATGTATGGGGATAGATAAATAGAGGGGGTGTATAGGGATAGATAGAGGGTGGTGGTGTACGGTGATGGATAGATAGAGGGGGTGTATGGGGATGGATAGATAGATAGATAGACAGTGTGTGGGGGGATAGATAGATAGAGGGGGTGTATGGGAATGGATGGATGCATAGATAAATAGATGATAGATAGATAGAGGGGGTGTACGGGGATGGATGGATGGATAGATAGAGAGGGTGTATGGGAATAGATAGATAGAGGGAGTGTGTGGGGATGGATAGATAGATAGAGGGGGTGTACGGGAATAGATAGATAGATAGAGGGGGTGTATGGGGATAGACAAATTAGATGATGTCATTGCTCCATTATCCCAAACAAAATGTTAATAGAGTCTCATTAATCTGCCTTTCGCAGGCGTTCAGACCCAATAGTTACCTGGAGTTTTGGGCCGGACGCCGTGTAGTGGTAACAATTTGTTGCCGAATTTACAACCTGGAATGTTTAAATCGAAAATGAATTTCTGTTAGGATCAAACAAATGAAAAGTCCATCGTCCTGTCACTGACAAGAGGAGTCAAAGCTCACTGGGCCATCCAGTCCTGTATCCCACCTCCTTGTCCCGCTGGATCAGCCCATTGGCCCATGGAGTCTGGGATCCTGCCTTCTGCTGTGTTTGATCACATCACCGGCCCATCTCGCCTTATATCCCGGCTGCTGCCCTGGCTGATCAGCCCACGGAGCCAGCCCACTCCCAGCCATGTCCACTACTACTTGATACTCCGGAGGAAAGGTCTAGGTAACACATGGTGATACGTGGTGGGAACCGTCAAGATCCTTGCTCTGACCTGCGCTGGGCCTGAAGCTGTGCAGGTGCAGAGAACCACAGAAGCAGCCCGATAGCCACCATCCTCCTGAACTGAGCAGATCTCAATGCAGGAAAGAAGCTGAGGCTTTCACTGGACTGTAATCGGACTGTGGAACTCCTTGCCACAGGATGTCATTGAGGAGAAGAGCTAAGCCAGACTGGCTGTAGATATGGATAACAAGATCACCCAGAGTTATCATCACTCATGCTAATAGAGATCTGGAAGAAAGGGCTAGTAAACCTTTAATCCAATTGCCAGTGACGAGGGGTCAGCATGAGACCTAATGTGGGGGACAGATTATCCCAGGGTAGGCAACCTATGGCATGGGTGCCAAAGGCGGCACACGAGCTGATTTTCAGTGGCACTCACACTGCCCGGGTCCTGGCCACTGGTCCGGGGGGTGGGGGCTCTGTATTTTAATTTAATTTTAAATGAAGCTTCTTAAATGATTAAAAAACCTTGTTTACTTTATATACAACAATAGTTTAGTTCTATATTACAGACTTAGAGAAAGAGACCTTCTAAAAACATTAAAATGTATCACTGGCACGCGAAACCTTAAATCAGTAAATAAATGAAGACTTGGCACAGCACCTCTGAAAGGCTGCTGACCCCTGGATTATCCTGTGCCTGCTAGTGCTGGTTTCCTACACCTTCCTCTGCTGTTGGCCGCTGCCAGATACAGGCTGTGATGAAGCGGGACTCTTCTGTAATACTGTTCTCAGCAATGTGCATGGCAAGGACTTACCTGACAGAGCTGGAGACATGGAGGTGTTTGTGTCACATGCCTGTCTGGGGTGGGACCCGGGGTTGTTAAAGGACGGGCTGAACCCTACCCAGAGCAATAGAGAAGGGACAACGGGAACCCCAAGGACTGAACACCTAGGAACCGGGATGTCAGGCAGGTGGAACAGGTGAACTCAGCAGGGACCTGCAGGAGGACAATGGCCCAGGAGGTGACAGGAGGCTGCAATAGGAGAGGCGGGTGAGTCTGGGACTGACAGACAAAGGGACAGCGACTGAGAGGATGGCTCAGGGGAGCTGTGGCTTGGCCAGGATGGACTATATCTCAACCTCTGCTTCTTTGTAACCCAAAGACTGAACGGTGCTGGGTTCCGGGTGGCTAGTGAACCCGGCTCTGCTTGCAAAAGGCCACCTGGCATTACTGTGAGCACCTGCCGAGGTGCTCAGGTCCCTGCAGAGTACATGAGTCTCTGACTAGGAGTCAGCCTCAGTTGGACTTGCCAGCAGAGCTCCCGTGGTGAGGCAGGAGCGCTGGAATCCAGATGCCGTGTGGCCTCCACTGAAGGCAGAATGAGACCCTTTGGGCATCTGGCCCCGATGGGAGTCCTCTAAGGGACTGTTAAAAGCTGGGACATAGCACAGAGCCTGTGGAGCCATGATGGCGGCCGGCCTAGCTGGATCCTAGACGGCAGCATGGCCTAGTGGACAGAGCACTGGGCTGGCACCAGGAACCTTGGTAGACGTTTGTGAATAAACAGGATTGCACCACTGTCAATTTCTCCTTCTGCTGGAAACAAGCCACAAGCCCCCGGGTTTTGGCTAACCGCTCAGGGCAGAAGGGACACCAATATCGTTTCTCCATGTCTAAGTATCGAGGGCTAGGTTCTTACACCACGTACACCAGTATCATCCATGGAAGTCAGTGGATTTACTCTGGATTGACAGCATTGGCAGAGCACTAACAGAGCCCTGTGGCCATTACAGCAGCGGGGGTTCTGAGGGCATGTCTAAGTATCGAGGGCTAGGTTCTTACACCACGTACACCAGTATCATCCATGGAAGTCAGTGGATTTACTCTGGATTGACAGCATTGGCAGAGCACTAACAGAGCCCTGTGGCCATTACAGCACCAGGGGTTCTGAGGGCAGCTTAAATCAGGAGCAATTTTAGTGACATCAGGATCAATCTGGTGTCAGATCAGAATCAGACCTCTTTGCGTGGAGAGCCAGCGAGCCAGTGTAAACCTATGTTATATAGCCAGATCTCACACAAATGATCTGAGGGTGAATTGCTCCTATACCGGGGTTGTCTTGAGGCTGATAGAATCCCACTGTCTATCCACCTCCCATCCCTGAGGTGAGGCTGTCTCATGGACTTCCTCCGATGTTGGATCAAACCAGAACCTTCAGGGAGAGACTTGTCCCAGCGTGGGTTCTATCCAATCTCCAGCTGAGGTGGTGAGGCAATCTGTCACTCGGCCTAATTTAACGAGCTTGTTACAGAGGGACTTTGAATGGCTTCCTCTTATAGATTTGTCAGAAGCTTCTTCCAGGCACAGGGAGTTGTCAATATGTTTGCTTTGAATCAGAGGGCCAGATCTTTGGGCTGGGCCCTGTAGTGCACAGTGCAGGGTGTGCGGGGAAGTCCTCTCCTCTGTCTTTCCGCTTGCCCCAATCCTACCACTGGCTGGCGCTCTGAGGCAGCTCTAGATTATGCTGGCCACCCTCTCGTGCCCACAGCCCCTGCTCTCAGGCCTGACAGCTGAGAGCCCCCCTTCTGGGGAGGCTCTCAGTGGCCGATACACAGCATCTGGCCCGATGTATCTTGCACTGACATACAGCACTGTCTTTATCTAAAGCTACTGGGCCAGGTCCCCAGCTGGTATAAATTGATACAGCTCCACTGGATACCACCCTGGCCAAAACAGTTTTGAGACCATGAATCAGCTTTGAAGTAATTCCATCTGCAGAGTGATCCGCTGCTATCTGACCTGTGATCTGATGTGTCACTCCCAGCCCCCTATTCCCGCACAACAAGGAAAAACTCTCCTAGACGCCTTGTTAACCCCTTTGGCCGATTTTCCCAGCACGACATCCCAGGGACGTGCCCAATGAAACTAGTTGTGCCGAGGAGCTAATAACACGGTGGCTCTGGCCTCGCTTCCAACTACCTTGCTGGGTGGCAGTCCAGCCTTTGAGCTACCTTTAAAGCCATTGAACTCTTCAGAAGGTTCGTCCCACTCAGCTCTTGTTTCGGATACTGGCCGGTGTCTCTGATGGTCACCTGGTGGGGAGAATTTGCAGGGTGCTGGTCAGACTGGCTCCATAACTGAGGAAGAAAGGCCCTGATCCAACTCCCTCTGGGCACTGGGAGAAGGATTGGGCTCCTGAATAAAGGTCAGAGGTTTATCGACCTCTGAGGCCTTGATTCTCTTGAAGCATAAAGGGGCCTTCAAGTGAGCAGGAATAATCTGAGACCCGCCCCCTACGCAGGGCGCCTTTACTGGCCGGCACAGAGCTGCGCTTTGGGGTCCGCACACTCCCTGCTCCCAGCCCCCAGTATAGGGAGATTGGTGGTGTGGATGGAGAGTACGGCTGCCACCTGTCTGGGTCCTCCCAGGATTGGCCCAGATGAAAGGGTTTGGTTTTTTTGTTTCTCAGGAGTGACAACCCTTGCCCCCCAGGGCCGACAGGGGGCGGATTCGAGTGTGGTCAGAGCACATTGCGTTGGGGCTATTCCATGCCCCAGGGCCGACAGGGGGTGGATCGAGGTGTGGTCAGAGCACACTGCGTTGGGGCTATTCCCTGCCCCAGGGCTGACAGGGGGCGGATCGGGGTGTGGTCAGAGCACACTGCGTTGGGGCTATTCCCTGCTCCATAGGAGACAGAGCAGCCCTGAGAACGGGGCCCAGTGGAAGCATTTCAGCATCGCTCTGTCGTGGATTGATCCAGGACTAATGGCAGAGCTGCGCAAGGGGGTGGAAGAGCAGGGCTGGCTGCAGGTGATGACTGAAGGACGTGGGCAGAGCTCTGGGACTGTTTGCCTCAGTGAGAACTGGTTGGGAAGAGGAATTTCAGGTTTACAGGAAGTTCCATGATTTCAACCATTTTGCCGTTCCGGCACTAAACCGAAAACATTCAAAATTTCATTTTGATCGAAATGTTTCATTTCAATAAAATCAAAACAGTTCGTTCCGATTTTGACATTTAAAAATTTTTTTTACTTAAATGTGTTTTTTTTTTAAACCGAAAGAATGAATTCCCTTTTGAAACATCGCAAAACCCCCAAACCATGGAAATATTCAGTTCTGAAACTGTCGCAACAGGATGCTGAGATATTATTACAACACTTCATTTCGGGGTGTCTCATAATGAAAGGTGGTGGAAATTGATGTGTGCTTCAGTTTGGAGGGAACCGGCATTTTTCATCAAGTAACCATTTTGCTGAAAAGTCTGCAGCCAAAGTTAGTGTGTGTGCAGCCCAGGGCTTGATCACACGCTCTATAAGTCCTTATTTGGGGAAGAAATTTCTGACGGCAGATGACTCTATAATCTAGCAGAAGAAGGTTGAGCAAGGACCAGCATGCGGATACTAAAGTTTAGATGTGAATTTTCAACAGTGTAATCAACTGTTAGAACAACTCCCCTTGGAGGTGGTGGATTCTCCATCACTGATATTTTTAAATCAAGAATATCTTTCTAAATGCCTGTCCCTATCTCAAACAGAAGTTACGGGCTTGCCTTGTTGCATTAATTACTGGGGGCGAGAGGTGTCTCTCGCTTGTGTTACACAGGAGGTCAGACCAGATGATCACAGTGGTACTTTTTGGCCTTTAAAATCTAGGACTAGGACTGGTACAGCAGGGCCTGCTACCGTTCAGGATGGAAGTGGTTTGAAGGGCTGCTTGCAATACACTTGAATGTTGCCAGTGATACCTACCCAAGTAGCTGAATCCATCCCAACACCGAAAGACAGCTGGGGCGGATATACGTCGAAATGGCTACAAAACCAGAACCCTCGCACTACCGACCCGTCTAAAGTAGCCGGCCCCGCGTACTCACCAAATACAGCACGGAGCCCCGGCCCATCAGATAGTGCCGGTGGAGGTCTGAAACCACAAACCTCGGATGCGCTAAGACAACAGTGAGCCACACAAAATCAAGAGAGTTCTCTTCCAGCATTTCCTGCACTGCAGCAGAAGAGAAAAACCTTGAATCACACTAGCCATAAACAGATCCATTGGCAATCAGCTGCATTTGCACAGGGGCCTTTGACCTATAATGCAATCACTGACCCAGTGAAGAGAGGCTCTCTGGGTAGATACTCATCAGATCCACACATCAGCAATCTTCAAGGGCAGTACATGGCTTAAGGGTGAAGGCTTACAGCTATTAGAGGGACCTGTTTGCTTGAAGGTCACAGGTTCAAATCTTACCCAGGTGGGTAGCGACAGATCTGGTCACCAGCTGCTCACTACCCTAAGCTGGAGGTTTGTTGTCCCTATCACAGCGATGAGCACTAACTGGCCTCAACAGGGCGGGGATCAAACAGGCCAAAGATGTAACGCTTCTCGCGCCTTCAAGGTGGATCTCTCCAAGTCAAAGCAGATCTCTTTGTAGAGGCCAATAAGCAGCTGGCCAAACTGGACATCCTGCTCTCTTCACTAGACCTCACTTCCCTCCTACAGCTGGGAATAAAACAGGGGACTCCTGATTCCTAGTCCCCATTGCTGTAACCCATTAGACCCACTCCCCTCCCAGAGCTGGGAACAGAACCCAAGATTCCTGGTTCCCAGCCTCCTGCTCTAACCACTAGACCCAACTCCCCTCCCAGAGCTGGGGATAGAAACCCTTCTGATGGGAGATAGTTTTGCCTACTGGATAGAGGGCATGGCTGAGACTCAGGAGACCTGGGCTCTATGAGGTAACCTTGAGCAAGTCGATTGCCCAACCTGTGCCTCAATTTCCCCACCTGGAACATGGGGATAATTCTACCGCTCTCCTTTGTGAAGCACTTTGAGGTGTAGGGATGAAAAGTGCTAGGTATTATTATTATTATCATCAACGGCCAGTCCCCCTGCTCTAACTCAGCAGACGCCGGCTCCTCTGATCTCCTGCAAATTCCTCTAGCTGTTAAAATCCTGTTATTTCCACATCCCTTTCCCAAGACTCTCCTCTCTTACTGCTTTGTGCCTTTGACCTGATGCTCAGGAACACTGAGAAAGAAAAGACGTTATTCTTGTCCAGGTAAATCTTGCTGGGCAGCTGGTTATTGGGCTGCAGGTCATAGATCTTCGTGTAGCCCTCCATGTTGACATAGACGCCTCCAGAGGAGTTGCCATTGCTCGCTACGTAAAAGAAATACTCCTGAAACAGGAGAGGCGGATTTAATCTCTACCCAGCGTAATCTATTAATATGCATTAAGCACACACTATCAGTATAACATTATGTGTAGATTTTGAGCAGTGACATGGCTTAATTTGGCATACGTCTTTCTATAATCCTGCTCACTGATGCTCCCAGAACACCTTGCGTTAGCTGAATTAAGCTTCAGTGCAGGCCAATAGGAAAACGGTCAGGATCAGGACACCTGGGTGTTGGTTGCTTGAAATGTGTGTTAACTGCTTATGCTAAACAATCTGTTCCGCTGTGCATTTAGCTGTCATGCACTGAGTCTGTTTCCAGACCTGAAGAAGAGCTCTGGGTGAGCTCAAAAGTGGGTCTCTCTCACCGACAGGAGTTGGTCCAATAAACGAGATCACCTCCCCTACCTCGTCTCTCTCTTCCCATAGTAACAGGCAGGAGGTTATTTGCACACAGCCAGCTGCGGCATGTCCCAAAGGACATGACATACCCTGGTACAAGGTGAGGAAATGCCTTCACTCCCCTTGGTACCTGACATGCATGTGTTCAGAACAAAGAGAAAAGCCCCAAGCCCTGGTGCACCCTGCCCTGCAGCTGAAGCCCAGAGTCCTAAATGGGGGGGGGCATGGGGGACTCTCCAGGAAATATTCTATGGGAATGTAAGCCCTGGGTACCCCATAGTACCAGGAAACCCAGGCAGAAAGCCGATGGAGTGAATCTAGCCTCAAATGACATCCACAGGGCCGTATGCTTGTCGACAGGTGGAGTACAAACAGGACAATTTTGGGGGTGTCACTTTGGAAAGGGGAATTTAACACTGCCCAAGACAGCTTTGTGGTGACCAAGATCATACTGAGCCTCTCTTCCTGCCCTAGCTTCTCACTGACTTGTCGCAACCCCCCTGACTGAGACTGGTGATTTGGGCTCTTGGATATATTTCATAGCCGAACCAAAGCATGGTCAAGCAACTGCCTGCACCATTTCCCAAGAGGAGGAGGCGGGGGCATGGTGCAAGGGACCCGAAGCTGTGGTATGTGAATCGCTGGTGGTACAGGGGCTTGGTGGATGATAGATGCCACAGCTTCAAACTAACAGCAGTTCCGCTCACTGCAGGGGGCCAGGAAAGGCCTGAGAATCAAAGTGAGCTTAGCCCTAAGGGGGACTCACATTTGGCATGGGGGGGGTGTTTAGAGACCCCCCCATGGAGAGTAAGAGGGTGAAGGAGCACAGTGGATCATGCTCCAAATGGATGATCTGCTCCAAAGGAGACTCTGCCAGGCAAACAAGGGGGAGAGTGAAGGAGATGTTGTCTGGGAGGAGGAAGCCAGTTTGCAGCTGCTGGGAACAGAACAATCCACAAGGGGCTGGATATTGTGGGTAAGACCCCAACTGGGAGGGTGGGGGCACAGCCCTCTTCCCTCCCCCAATTCCTTGCTGAGGGAGCCTATCTGGACACAGGGAAGAGAGCAGGGGGACACTTGTTTGGTCAGCTGAAACTGATTGGGAACTCTTTGCTGAGGTAAGCCTGCCACCGTGCCCGCCACTGCAGAAAGAGCGGGGAAGTAAGGAGCAGCCCAGCACCCACCCCTTGAAAACTGCGCGCAGTTCTGGCTGCCCCATCTCAAAAAAGATACATTAGAATTGGAAAAGGTACAGGCAACAAAAATGATCAGGGGGATGGAATGGCTTCCAGATGAGGAGAGATTAAAGAGACTGGAGCCGTTCAGCTTAGAAAAGAGATGGCTGAGGGGGGATATGATAGCGGTCTATAAAATCATGGCTGGTGTGGAGAAAGTTAATAAGGACGTATTATTTACCCCATCACAGAACACATAAACCAGGGGTCACCTGATGAAATTAACAGGCATCAGATTTACAACTAACAAAACGAAGGACTTCATCCAATGCCCAGTCAACCTGTGGAACTCATTGCCAGGGGATGTTGTGAAGCCCAAAAGAGAATGAGATCAGTTCCCGGAGGACAGGTCCATCAAGGCTATTAGCCAAGATAGTGAGGGACACAATCCCATGCTCTGGGTGCCCCTAAACCTCCAGCTGCCAGAACCTAGGAGTGGATGACAGGGGATGAATCACTCAATAATTGCCTTGTTCTGTTCATTGCCTCTGACGCATCTGGCACTGGCCACTGTCAGAAGACAGGACACTGGATTAGATGGACCCTTGGTCTGATGCAGTATGGCAGTTTTCTGAAGGCTGGTCAGGTGTACCAGGGAGAGGTGATCAAGACACTCCACACCTCCCTCCCTTGGGCCCTAGGCCCAGACCTGGTGGAGAGGGAGGGCCCAGGTCCCCCATCTTCCCCATCCTGTCCATCCAGGGAACAGACTGCAGCTGGCCCACTGGCCATCAGGCAAGCCCAGCCCCAGGATGTTGGGTGTGGAGAGACTGTTGAGTCATGGCCTGCCCATTAGCCCTGCTGGTCTCCAAGTGAATCCTGCTACAGGCTCAGCAGTGTGCTGTGGCTTCCTGGCAGCCTTTCTGCCTGGCCCAACCTTCAGCTTGCATCGAGTCGCACAGCTGAAGCTTCTGTCTCCTCCTCCTGCCTCCAGAGCTCCTCGCGTCTGTCCAACAAGACCCAGGGCCGGCTTGATGCAACTGCAAACCCAGCAGCCACAGGGAGCTCCGAGATCAAGGGCCGTGGCGGAGTCAGGAGGCAGGGACCTCAAGGGAAATTCCTTCCTGTCAGAGATACATAATGCTGATTCATTCCCTCTGGAAGATTACAGATTTATTCCAGCCCATGGCAACTACTGGCCCAAGTCTGCCACCTTCTGCCTTTCAGGGCTCCCTACCACAGGCAAGAAAAGTTCTTATTCATTAGAATTGTTTTTGAGACATGGCCAATCTACCTTCTCTGTCCCACCTCTGGGGAGGAACTCAGCAGCTGTTTAACTGCAACCGTCTGGGACAGGAAGTGAAGGAGAAAGACTGTGTAACTGCAGTGGGAATGTATGGAGACAGGCTGGAGGTACCTGAACTAAGATCTGTCCAGGCTATCGGAGGTTACAGATCTGTTTCTAAAAGAATATAACACAATTTAGACAAGGAACCAACACCCTTAGAACATAAGAACGGCCGTACTGGGTCACACCAAAGGCCCATCCAGCTCAGTATCTTGTCTGCCGACAGTGGCCAATGCCAGGTGCCCCAGAGGGAGTGAATCTAACAGGTAATGATCAAGTGATCTCTCTCCTGCCATCCATCTCAACCTTCTGACAAACAGAGGCTAGGGACACCATTCCTTACCCATCCTGGCTAATAGCCATTAACGAACTTAACCTCCATGAATGTATCCAGATCTCTTTTAATTTGATTGGTTGGGTTTTCTGTCAAAAAGAAATGTTTAGAATCTTTTCTTACTCCATATTGCTTTCTGTTTTTCCACCAGCGCCAAGTTGGGTCATGGACTGGGTCAGCATAAGGCTAAAAAATAAAAATAAAAAAAGGGCTTGCTAAATTACAAGTCATCTGAAAACACAAGATTTTCTCATCTGAAAAGCACATGTTCCTGGTGTGGATAATCCGCATCTTTCTTGGATAATCTGTTACTTGTGGGAAAGTCCACATTCCTGACCAAGGCAGTTATAATTCCTCACTCCCTGTGTGGACGGCACTAGCACTGCCCCAAACTCAGAACTCCCAACCTTCCTACCTAGCGTGGTGAGTACAATGCACTTTCCTCCCAGCCTATCACCGTAACACAGCTGAGAGCTGACGACAAGAAATCACCCTGCTATAGTCCGCGTGCAGCCAGAGCAGCTGGAAGATCAGTCCCTGGTATACAGCCAGAGACACGTTGTTGTGGAAGCCTGTTCTGTCCATGACATCCGGCGGCTCGGTGCAATAGTGCTCCATCCGGGTGAAGCGCTGAGGGGCTGGGAGGTCCTCGAGGCGCATGACCGAGAAGGAGCAGGGATGGAAGAACTTGATGTACTGAGAATCTCTAAGGGAGAAACGGGGAGACAGGAAGCGAGTGTGGGTTGGCACCGAAATGCACTGGTTCATCACAAGGTTGGCAGTGCTCTGGAATGTTGCAGTGGACTGCGCGGTAGGGCGGAACCTGTGTACTGGATGGAATCAGGATCTTTCTTCTGTGCATCATGTGTCCTATACTACTAATAGCTAAGGGGAGTTGCAGGATCAGGGCTAAACACAGAAGAGGCCGTGAGGCTGCCTTGGAGATCTTGAGGTGGAGTGCTGCACCTATGATCTGGCCTGACGTGTATAGGGCCAGATCCTGCCTGGATCTGAGCATTCTGCGCTCCTCAGGACCACTCCCAGGTGCTGAGCACAAGGCAGAATCAGGCCCCTAGGATCTCAATACGAGGGACACAGTGCTGCCTAGCAGATAGAGTATTGGTTTTGGACTTGGGAGCATAGGTGCTGACTTTCTAATGTGCCGGAGGGTGCTTGACCCCTGGCTCTGCCCCCGGCCCTGCACCCACTGCACCCCTTCCTCCAAGGCCCTGACCCCACCCCGCATCTTCCCACCCCAGCACCACTCTCGCCCCACCTCTTCCTGTCCTGGCTCCACACCCTTCCTCCAGTGCACCATGCCCTTGCTCCTCCTCCTCCCTCCCCAAGCCTCCTGCATGCCTCAAAACAGCTGATCTCAGCGGGATGGGAGGCGCGAGGAGGGAGAGGGAGGCACTGATCAGCGGGGGCCTGCCAAAGGGCAGCAAACACCATTTTTTCCCCACGGCTGGAGCACCCACAGAGTTGGCTCCTATGCTTGGGAGATCTGGTTTCTATTCCCGGATCTGCTGCTGCTTTGCTGGGTGACTGTGGGCTCGTCCCAGCCCTGCACCGCGCCTCGGTTTCCCCTCTGTAAAACAGGGTAAGGAGAGTGCTCTCCTTTGTAATGCGCTTTGAGATCTAGGAATTATTACTTAGACCCAGTTGACAGCTCAGCCTTGGTACAGGCAGCCGCAGTCCCGCTGTGGGCATTGGAGCGGCCCCAGGACTGGAGCCGGCTCTGTCTGCACCAGAAGCATTGGAACCATCTTTCCCACCATTGCCCGTCCTCTGCCACTACTCACTCTAAATACAGCCAATGGTATTGATGGATGATGAGGTGCCGGTACGACAATATATAATGGAGAGGGAAGTTCCTCTTGATCAGCTTTCCCTCCCCGTGTCCATCCGGGATGTAAACCAGCTGAAAGGGGAGGCAAGAGCAGAAAATACAGGGGACAGGTGGAGTTCAACCCCTGCTATTCAGGAGAAGTGGAAAGAAGCCATTGTCACCCGGCCACTGAAACTAACACTGGCAGGTTGCCTCTTGTTTTCTGTAAGCTCTTTGGGCTTTTTGTTCTGGTCCTGGCCTGTGACTGCCGCTCTCGGGGGTAACAGTGAATCACCACTCCAAATAAATAAAGAAATAGGTAGTAGCACCCACGGAAAAGCTGAAGAGAACCTGAATCATGTGGCCCAAAGCAGAGGAGTTTCGAATGCAGGGGCCAGGGCTTTGCTCTGTGTGGGCATGAGAGAGGCCCAGGAGAAGAGCTGCGCAGTGGGAGAAAGCCAGGTGGACCAGAACAAGCTGGTAACGGGGCACTGAGAGAACACTCCCAGGAACCAGGTGCAGGCTGGAAAGAAGCTCATTCCCACGGTGTCCAAGGAAACAAGGCCTTGGTGCATTCTGTGCAAATGAACGAGCTGGCTGCAAAGACAAAACTTGACTAGCACCAATTTCTCCTGCTAATCGGAAGAAGCCAGGAGACCTGGACTTTTCGTCTGGCTGCTCGGGTCAGAAGCAGTAACAGCCCTAGGGTGACCAGACAGAAAATGTGAAAAATCAGGACGGAGGTGGGGGGTAATAGGAGCCTATGTAAGAAAAAGACCCAAAAATCGGGACTGTCCCTACAAAATCGGGACATCTGGTCACCCTAAACAGCCCCCATGGTTGGGGGACATTTTCTTCATCTAGAGCAGGAGCGAAGGATGCTCAGCACTGCCCAGGGAGCACATGCTGCCGTGTTAAATACCAACAGACCTAACTGCGCCTGACGATTTACGGTTGAACTGTGGGTAGGAAGGAGGGCGGTTCTGGTTCTTATGTGCTGGAGGGTTTTGTGGCTGCACAGGGCAGGTGCTGGTGTGAGGCTCCCTGGATCCATCCAAGTGGGAATCAGGGCTCAGAACTGTGTGGAAATGGGACAGCATTTGGTTTCCAGATCAGTCATGGCCCTAACCTGTGTGGCCACGCCCCTTGCCAGCTCTCCCTTGCGTGAGCATTGCAGGCGCCTCCTGTTTCTGATCTCATTTACATGGGTGCGAACCAGGAGTAGCCCCACTCATGTAAATGAAATTACTCCACTGTGGGATCAGGATAAGGCCCTGACAGTGGAAGCATGAAGGCCTCTCTCTGTGCCCAGAGCAGGTGCCCCACACTCACCACCACCGTGTTTCAGACATAACCTGGGGGAAGCTCGATCTCTATGGTGTCTGCTAATGAGGGGGCCAATTCTCCTGTGGCCGCTTGGCCCTGGAAACTGGGCTGAGATGGCTCATTAATCCACTGGCCAGTCAGCAGCTGTCAACGGCTTCCCAGCACTATAGACCAGGGCTAGATTCAAACTTCTAGAGACCATTAACCACCCCCACGCCACCCACCCCTGCATCTGTGACTCCTGCTGCCCGGGCTCACCTGCTGCAGCCCCTCCTTGTTAAAGAAGAGGCTCACAAAGGTCTCGTTTAAGCTAAAGTCCTTCGACCCTCTCATTAGCTGGAGACTGAAGAACATGTCCCAGGGTTCGGAGGGGTAAAGCCGAACGACGACCGAGCTGCCTTCCACAGAAAACCAGATCTGGAAAGCCAAACGGAGCCGGATGTGAAGAGCGGACGAAGGGAGAAGTCTCAGAAGGTGTTACTGGCGGGGACTTTCCCAAGGAGCTGCTACATCCCCACTGCCAAGATGCAGGCAGCTCTGCAGGGATGGAGCGTGGCAGCTGTTTATACAGGGTTTGCCCAGCCAGCACGGAGTTCCTCTTGAGTGTGGTCTAATGGTGAGCACAGCCCCCCCGCAGGACTCCTGGGTTCTGTGTGCCCTCTGTCGTGCAAGGCCTTTGCTCTCTCTCTGCCTTGCTTTAAGCACTGGTACAGGGGATAAGAATATTTAGCAGCCCCTCGGACAGGTTGGGAGGCAGCGTTAGTGGCTGAATAGCGCCCTGAGATCCTCAGATGAAAGACACTACACAAAAAGGCAGCCATCCATGACATTGCTGACCACTATTCATCAGCAGATCTCAAGGCAGGGCAGTACCATTATCCCCATTTTACAGATGAGGAAACTGAGAGTACGTCTACACAGCAAAATAAAACCTGGAGCTGTCCCGTGCCAGCAGACTCGGGCACAAAGGCAGCGTACACTGCCTGTGCAGTGTACACTACAAACATTGCAGCGTAGACTTCTGGGCTCAGGCTCTGGGACTCTCTCACCTCACAGGGTTCTACAGAGCTGGCTCCAGCCTGAGTCCAGACATCTACACAGCAGTGAACCAGCCCGAGACCCGAGAGCCCAAATCAGCTGGCCCGGGCCAGCTGCAGGGGTGTAGTTGCCATGTACACCCTATGACACAACGGGGTGACTTGATTCACGCCAGTCACCCAGCTTAATCTGGGGCAGAGTCAGGAAGAGACCCCAGGGCACGATGCTGCAGCCAGTCGAACAATGCGCCTGCCTGATCCACCCACTCACGCCACCATACCTCCTCTGAGACTGTCACACACACGAATTCCCCTACATACGACAGAATGAAGTAGCTGATGGGGGATCGTTGGGGGAAGTCGGAGAGATGAATGTAATTAACCAGGTCGTAGCTGCAAGGAAAGCACAAGGGAAGTGGGAAACATTACACTCCACTGCTTTTGTTCCCCTTTCAGTCTCTCCCTGAGGATGAAAAGCCTGGTAGTAAAACCTTTACATTTGGCACTGGCTCTGGCTCTGGCTCTCCTAGCTGACAGTGGCTCCTCCGGTCTGTCCCCTGATCTGTTCCATTTGTATTGGCTGTAATGCCACATCTGGAACCTTCACAATTAGCTGATTGTTTTGCAATGGTCGTGGAGTTCCCCCCACAGCTCTGCCACGCGCCGCAGGGTGAAACCCGCCCCCCGAGCCGGCAAAAGCCTCAGGTAGGGCATGAATTCCATTCCAGCTGTATTGGAAGTGTGGTACATGCTTTGTGCTGACGCTCTGCATGGGAGGTGAATTTCATCCTCAGGGTGCTGTGCAAATCCGGAGGGATCTCATGGACTGATGCAGTTGAGACCAGAATCGGGTCCAGAGCTCTGTGTCACGATTTTTTGAAATAGTGATTTTGAGTGCCCCTGTTTGGGGGCTGATTTTCAAAGCAAACGCGGGGGAGAGGGAGTTCGTCACTGTCTGAAAATCAGACCTCTTTATAGTGCCTCCGGCCGGGCCCCTGCAATCACCCATCTCTCGAAAATCTCAGCCTTGGTTTTTAAAATGTCTCATCGGAAGGACCCAAGCGTGGCATTCGACTTACCCCCTTCGCACTGCTGGTATGAGCTGTAATTCTGAGGCCCCACCTAACACCTTAGTCCTGCAGCTACGTCCATGTGCACCTACTCCCTAATGCATGTGAAATGTGCTGGTTGTAATAACTGGGCCTATAAATGTACCTGAGCTGCGAGTTCAACTCTAAAAAGTGAGTTAGGTTCGGAAGACATCACAATAACCTATAATGACAAATATAAATAGGAAAAGGAACGAAAGGTGGGCAGACTGAATTAGCCCAGGCGAAAGGCCGACTGATGTAACTGAAGGAATCTGTTAAATCTGTTACAACAGGGGTCGGCAACCTTTCAGCAGTGCTGTGCTGAGTCTTCATTTATTCACTCTAATTTAAGGTTTCCTGTGCCGGTCATACATTTTAACATTTTAAGAAGGTCTCTCTCTATAAGTCTATAATATATAACTAAACTATTGTTGCATGTAAAGTAAATAAGGTTTTAAAATGTTTAAGAAACTTAATTTAAAATTAAATTCAAATGCAGAGCCCCCTAGACCGGTGGCCAGGACCCAGGCAGTGTGAGTGCCACTGAAAATCAGCTCGCGTGCCATCTTCGGCGTATGTGCCATAGGTTGCCTACCCCTTTGTTAAAATCATGCCTGGTAAACAAGCAAAGTGTGGAACCAACTCACCGAAAACCAGAGATCGATACAGACTTTGTTCTCACCTTTGTAAAATAACATTGCCCCAGATGTAGAAGATTGTGCTGAATGGGTTATAGGACAGCCCCCTTGGGATCAGCGGGGAATCCGTGTATTCTTCCAGTCCCAGCAACATCACAAATCCTTTATCAGTGTCTGCAAAGGAAAAGTGGGGGAAACCTGGTCTGAGTGGGTCTTCTGTACGAGCCGCAGGTCAGAGTTCAGAGAAGAGCAGCAAAAGAAAAGGATCAGGCTGCAAGGAGATTCCCGGGGTATTGTTACGATGAAAGATGGTAATGGCTGGCATGGGGAAAGGCCTTGATCTAAAGACAATCCTGGGCCTCATTAAAGTGAACAGGGGAGCCAAGCAGTCTTTCAGACCCAACGGATGCAGCAGTTGAGTCTCTTTAAGTAACAGAGAGCTACAAACAAGAAGGGACTGCCCAAGCCATGGGGCAGGTCAGAGGCGGGGGCTGCCTCTCACCTAGCTGCCAAGGCAGGGGCTAGGAGATTAGTTTGCAGTCTGTGTGTTGGAGGAGAAAACTGAGCAAAGCACTTGTGGTCATGAACATTAGGAGGAAGCAGAGAGACACTGATTCTTGGGCACAGAGCCCGCTGGAGGGGCAGACGTGTGGATTTTGGAGCAAGGCAAGCTGCCTGCTGCTGTCTGTTTCACCTGTGCTCAGGGAAACAAGCCTTTGTGGACACTCTTTGTAAACAGACAAGGTTGCACTGAGAACATACCTGATTCATAGCGTCGATTTCTCCTCATAATGAGCTCTGCAAGGCTAATACTCAGGTCAAAGAAGCAACATTATTCCTGTTACAGAAGCACCTAAGAACTGCCCATGAGATCAGGGTCACACTGTGCTAGGGGCTGCACAGTCATGTAACAGAGAAGACAATGCTTGCCCAGAGAGCTCACAATCTAGGGTCTGTGACCCAAGAGCGAGTAGCTATGTTGGCTCTGATTCATCGCTGTGTTGCTCCTGGTTTGCACAAGTGGAGCTTTGTCAACATGGTGTAAAGCAGGAGTAATGCAGTGGTGAAGTAGGCCTGTAGAGGTGGGATAATCAGTGCGGGAGATGAGGGGCTTGTCTATACATGGTAGCTATTTTGCAATAGCTAATTCCGGTCAATTTCCCCACGGACACTCATTCTAGAATAAGAGTGCCTTTTTCTGCTTGTCTACATGGGCACAATTGGGAAAGTTAATCCAAATTAACTTCTAATGTGAATTAGTTAAAATGCATTAAGCCCCTGTGTGGATGCTCTTAACCTGAATGAAAATGAGGCCACATCTACACTATGGGGACAATAGTAGTGTATTTCTTCACATCTCAGAGGGCCATAGCTATTGAGCAAAATGTGAAGTGTAGACCAGGTCTGACTCTAATTTCACTTTGGAAGTGAGTTCAGTGAATCCAAACGAAGGCCACTTTTACTCTGAATCAGAGCATCCACGCAGGGGTTTAATGCGCTTTAACCAAGGGCTTGTCAGTACAAACAGGCAGCTTACAGTGTAAATCTACCCCACACCAGCCTGCCATGCACCAACTCTCCATGTGGATCCCGCTGTCTCACTCCAAAAATTCCCCAGCGTGCTGTGATCTTCTCCCCTTCAAAGTCAGGTAGACTGAGAGAGAGATCCTGAGGCACTGAGAGAGAGGCTGGGCAGAGCCCTGCAGGGAACAATCATGCTCTGGGTTTGCGGGGGGTATGGACTGGGAGAGCCGGCTGCACTTTCCAATCTATGGCGTCTACCAGGATCTCTCTGCCTCTCCCGTCAAAGCCTGTTAGAATGTTCCAGGTGGGCTCTTACCTTTGGGTATGAAGCGAGGGATGGAGTACAACATCCAGAAATCTCCATTGGCTGCAAGCAAACAGACATGGGAATGATGAGTTACAGCCGTGTCTGTTTATTACGTGAACTCACCTTGTTAAATCTTTGTACATACCTGGCCCCTGTTACCACAGAATCAGAATCTTTCCTGCGTTTAGCTCAAGGGTGGGCAAACTTTTTGGCCCAAGGGCTGCATTGGGGTTGCAAAAGGGCCGGGTAGGGAAGGCTGCGCCTCCCTGAATAGCCTGGCCTCCGCCCCCTCTCTGCCCTCTTCCACTTCCCACCCCCTGACAGCCCCCCTCAGAACTCCTGACCCATCCAACTCCCCCTGCTCCCTGTCCCCTGACAACCCCCTCTCAGGACCCCACGTCCCTAGCCATTCATTAGATAGTAATCATTTTCATTTGCTACTGACCTAGGCTGGGCAAAGGCAGCCTCAGAACCATTCAGTTCTCCTCCATGGTCCAATTATTAGATCATCACTCTCACACCCGAGATAAACCAACACCTTCTGCGAACTAACTCCCTCCTGAGGCCCTTCCCTGCTGAGCACAGGGGCTAGCAGGATCTGACAACACATTCTTCCCCCACTGCGCCCCCCAACACAGCCCACTTAGGGACCTGATTCGCAGCACGTGAACCTCAGCGTCACTCCACAGACTTCGATGGAAGGACGCTGATTCACAGCAGCTGGCTTTACACTTGTATTGGTCCAGAACGACAGCCCGACCTTGATCGTAGGCCATGATGTAGTAATCGGACTTGCTGCTCTTTTTCTTCCCTTCCACCAGAAGCACAATCATCTCCTCTTCCGTGATGTAGACAGCCCAGAGGATCGTGCAAGAAACTGAAAGTGGAGAGAGAGAAAGAGAGAGGCTGCAAAATCTTTCCAAACAGCTCTTTCGAAATATCTCTGTGGCGATGATTTGGAATAAGCAACAGTCTCCTCAGCTGGTGTAACATGTCACTGCTTCATTGTACCAGTGTGCCAGATGAGGAGCCAGGTGTTCCAGAATTGTACCAGTGTTCCTTTGTATCAGTGTTCCAGAATGGTACCAGTGTTCCAGAATTGTACCAGTGTTCCATTGTACCAGTGTTCCAGAATTGTATCAGTGTTCCAGAATTGCACCACTGTTCCATTGTACCAGTGTTCCAGAATTGTACCAGTGTTCTTTTGTACCAGTGTTCCAGAATTGCACCAGAGTTCCACTGTACCAGTGTTCCAAAATTGCACCACTGTTCCACTGTACCAGTGTTCCAGAATTGCACCACTGTTCCACTGTACCAGTGTTCCAAAATTGCACCACTGTTCCACTGTACCAGTGTTCCAGAATTGCACCACTGTTCCACTGTACCAGTGTTCCAAAATTGCACCACTGTTCCACTGTACCAAAATTGCACCACTGTTCCACTGTACCAGTGTTCCAAAATTGCACCACTGTTCCACTGTACCAGTGTTCCAGAATTGCACCACTGTTCCACTGTACTACTGTTCCAGAATTGTATCAGTGTTCCAGAATTGCACCACTGTTCCACTGTACCAGTGTTCCAGAATTGAATCAGTGTTCCAGAATTGTACCAGTGTTCTTTTGTATCAGTGTTCCAGAATTGCACCAGAGTTCCATTGTACCAGTGTTCCAGAATTGCACCAGAGTTCCATTGTACCAGTGTTCCAGAATTGCACCACTGTTCCATTGTACCAGTGTTCCAAAATTGCACCACTGTTCCACTGTACCAGTGTTCCAAAATTGCACCACTGTTCCACTGTACCAGTGTTCCAGAATTGTATCAGTGTTCCAGAATTGCACCACTGTTCTACTGTACCAGTGTTCCAGAATTGAATCAGTGTTCCAGAATTGCACCAGTGTTCCAGAATTGTACCAGTGTTCCAGAATTGGAGCCAGAGTTCCATTGTACCAGTGTTCCAGAATTGGAACCAGAGTTCCATTGTACCAGTGTTCCAGAACTGGAGCCGGAGTTCCAGATGAGGTCATCTAGAATACTGGCTTCAATTCTGGTCCCCCATGCTCAAGAAAGATGGATTCAAATGGGAACCGGTGCAGAAGAAAGAGGATGATCAGGGGATTGAAGAGCCGAACTCTTGAGAGGAGGGAGAGAGCTTGTTTCGCCTGGCAAACGGCAGGTTGAGGCTATGTCTATACTTAAAATGGGAGGGGTTCTCCAGTCACTGTAGTCAATTCACCTCCCCCAGAGGCGGTAGCTTGGAAGAATTTTTCCCTTGAGCTAGCACTGTCTACACTAGGGGAGAGGTCTACTGGACTAGGTCTCCCAGGGGTGCGGGTTTTTCACACGTGGCCATGCTGAGATAAGTTTTCAGTGTAGACCAGCCCTGAGAGGGGTTTGGGTTGCTTTCCATTGGAAATGAAGGGAGAGAACATGTCCAGGAGGCTGGAGATGAGAAGCAAATGCCTAGCCCTCTGAGGAGGGAACAGTCTCCAGATAGCAGCAGTGAGGGGCAAAGAACCAAACTGACTGGAGGCTGGAGCTTGACTGGTGTCTGACTGGGGTGATATGGCAGGAGCCCCTTGCAGTCCCATGCTCCTCTGGTTCAGGGAGGCGGCAGCAGCTGAGGAGCCAGCTCGCGTTTTGTGGTTTAAATAATTTTTTACTCCTGCAGCTGGGAGCTGGAGCCTTCATTCATGGAATTGTTTGGGGACTCACGGCCGAGCCTTTTCTCTGTAACAGACCTCCCCTCCCCCAATTAATCCCAACACAACAGGAGCCCCAGACCTTAACAGCCAGGCTCTTTACCCCAAGGTCGAACAGCCAGTCAATGGCAGGGCTGAGAATGTACCCAGGAGTCCTGAGGGCCTTTCAGTCCCCCTGCTGCAACCACTGGGCCCCACTCCCTTTCCAGAGTTGGGAACAGAACCCAGGTGTCCTGACTTCCAGCCCCCCTGCTCCAACCATTAGGCCCCACTCCCTTTCCAGAGCTGGGAACAGAACCCAGGCGTCCTGACTTCCAGCCCCCTCTGCTCCAACCACTTGGCCCAAATGTTATAATTTTGTGAGGCTCCTGCACAGCACCATGTAAACGTTGGGCCAGAACCTCAGCCGGTGTAAACCAGAACAGAGCTGAGCCTATGCCGATTTCATTGGCACTGCAGCCAATTTATCTCAGATGAGGGGCTGGCCCCACTGAGTCCAATGGAACGACTCCCATTAGTACCAGCTGGGGATCTGTTAAGCAGGGACCCTGAGGAACACAAGGACCCAAAAGGCACTCACTATTCAAATGTTCACACACTGTCTTCCTCCCCTTGGCGTGTGATTCGGGAAACCGAACGGCTCCATCTGGATGGGAGAAAAGAGCTGCAGGGCTTCAGCCAGTCGGGCCAGTGGCCCCCAACACGTATGCAGCAGTGGCGTAGCCAGCATGGGATATGTGGGTGGGCCCTGACTTTGGGTGGGCGAGCAATTACAGAGGGCTGGGAGGACAGGAGGAATGGGGCGCCCACCTCTCTGCACCCTCTGCCCCGCTCCGCCAACCTGCCTGGCATTCTAGCCAGGGTGTGGGGTCTTGCCCTGCTCCACTCACCCAGCCCCGTGCCCCGACCCTGCTCCCCAGTTGGAGAGCCAGGCAGGTAGGCGGAGTGGGGCAAGTGCTTGGGCCAGAGCAGAGCTGGGGCTGGGGGTGGGCCTGGATACTAAGTGGGTGGGCCACGGGCCACCCAGGCCCACCCGTAGCTATGCCCCTGGTGTGCAGTTGGCTTGTACCTATCAATTACTCAGCACTTTAGCTGTCTCCTGGCTAAGGCACCAGGAGGAAGGATGACCTTCTGGTTCAGGCTGGGACTCAGGAGATCTGACCCTGGGCTAGTCACTGCATCTACTAGGACCTCAGTTCCCCACCTATAACGTGGGGATAACAGTCCCTTCCATGTCTGCCTTGTCTCTCAGTGTCTGTCTGCGCAGCACCCGGCACAAAGGGCCCCTGACCTTGGCTGGGGTCTGTGTAGTGCCCGGCACGACGGGGGCCTGGATCTCAGACGTGGGCTGTGCAGCGCCTGGCACAGTGAGGGGCCTGATACACACAATATTAATAACAACAGATGTGGCCCTTCAGGCAATGCAAGCTGCAAAACTTTAACAGTTGCCACTCATTTGTATGCAGGGTGGGCTCCTGTCCCCAGCTATCAGTCCAGCTCCCTTCACCAGCACTAAATGTGGCACCAGCGGCTGACGGAGCAATAAACACTCTGAGGGGGTGGCTGTCAGTCCTTGGGACACACAGGGGCAGGTCCTCAGCTGGTATGAACCAGCACAGCTCCTGGGGCGAATGAGCTGGCCAGCACGTCATACCGCGAATGGTGCCAAGGAAGAATTCTCCTTCTTGCACGCCCCCTCCAAGAGCAATCACGAACTCGGAGTCGTTGTGGGGGAAGTGCACCGGGTTTAACCGTGACACGCAGATGTTGTTCAGCACACGGGTCCAGAGGCCTAGAGGGAAGAAAGAGACTCTGTCTTAGGTCATACAGCCCAATCACCCAGTTTTTCATGCACTGATCCTCGAGGTACTGCTGTGCTATCATTCCTGTGTTGCAGACGGGGAACTAAGGTCCAGAGAAGCTAAGTGACACCCAAGGTAACAGAAGAACTCTGTGATAGAGCAGGGAATTATATTTTCCCACCTCCCAGGCTGGTTCCCTAACCACTAGGCCTCCTTCTCCTCTGGGTGGGGAAGCTGATGGGTCTTGGCCATCTCTGGCTTCTCTTACCGGATCCCGGCACAGGAAGAAAAAGGACTGAATAGTTCCCAGTGAAGTAATAGACCAGCTGGTTCTGGCGGAGGAGGAGCATGCTTTCTGTAGCGATGGCATCGAAAATGGAGGAGGAGAACGAGTCCAGGGGGCAGTTCACGGACCCGATCCAGCAGCTGTCGATCCCCACCTGAAGCACACAGAGGACAAATGAGGGCCAGCAGGCCCAATCCTGATCTCAGCTAGGGGCCAATCCTGCTCCCGTTTCAATTAGTGGTAAAGCGCCCAGGGCCTGTTCCCCAAGCCTTGTCATTGACATCAGTGCCAAGCAGGCATTCCCAGGTCCGAAAGGCAGCGTTTCACGCTCACTTTCCACTGCTGTAAATAAATTCACAACTTGGCACAGACTCTCCCTGGGGACCCTGCCTGGGTCTGGCCCACGGTTCGTGGGCTGACTAGACTTCTCCAGCTGTCCCACCAGCTGTGTCTTATTTCACTGCCCCTCTCTCTGCCCGGCTCTGTAATCTTTTGAGAGAGGTGACCACACACCATATTTCTGACTGTTCCCTTTGGCTAACTGGGTTTTTACTGCTGTAAATCACTTGTTGCAAAACACTCCCGTTGCACTCAGTCCAGCTTAGTTCAGATTCCTGTTCAGGGACTTTCACACCTGCAGCCACCAACACAAGGCAGCCAAGGAAGGAGACACGGTGCAGGGAGACCCAAGTCACCAGGGATTTCATTAGCGCAGGACAGGGCCCAGTGGAGGCCAGATCTGAATCTGGGATCTGCTGGGGTAAACTGCTGCGGTCAATAGAGCGCTGCTGATTGACACCAGATAAGGATCTGGTCCCTGACATTTCATTGACAATGCAATGATCGTGTTTCCATGGAAGGGATCATTGTAGAAAGAAGGCCAGATTTCGACCTCATGGCAATTGGACTCCAGAGTAACGTTACTGACTTCAAGGGTGTATCTCCTGATTCGCACCGAAGGGAATGAGATCGGAACCGGAGCTGGTAGCGAATATCGATTTAAGTGTGTAATATGCTTCCGGATGAAAGAGGCAAAATAAACATATGTTACATTACTGTTGTTAAATCAAAGGTAAGGTACCAGAGGCTAGGTTGCCGTTTAACTAGCTGCTGCTGCTTCACAACACCCCTCTCATCACTATACCAGAATCCTCGCTGGATCTGGGAATAGAACCCTGGAGTCCTGACTCCCAGGCTCCTGTTTCTATCTCTCCTTCTCTCTCTCGTAAACTGAGCCGACCTGATGTGAAATCAGAGCATGCACATAACCACGTGACACCACAGCAGCATTATCATCCTAGGAACCACTTTTCAGAGAAGGGCTCCGATTCTGATCTCTGTGCCTGCCACCGGTGTAACCCTGCAGTGACGCCCCTCCTATTTCAATGGGAACGGGATCGAACGGTAACTGGCAGAGGCCTGCCATTGTGGCTGCCTTCTGAAGGGACCCAAACCTCTGTTCCCAGCTCTCTTTACCTCCACAGCAGTGAAATCCGCAAACTCCGAGTCTGAAACCAGAATGATTTTGTAATCCTGGAATCCCCCGAGGATCAGCACAGGGGCTTGATTGAAGGTGGACCAAATGGGACGGGACCGGCTGTCTAGTGAGATCATCTCCGCCAGTGATGTAACCTAGAACAGCAGTTCCAAACTTTCTACCACGGTCACCCACCAACTGCATTTGGGCTAGTTTTGCAAGCCACACAGGGTCCAAATTTGTTGGGGGAGGCCCCCACAAACATATTCATAGATTCATAGATTCTAGGGTCAGAAGGGACCAATGTGATCATCTAGTCCGACTCCCTGCACAAAGCAGGCCACAGAACCCTACCCATCCACTTCTATAACAAACCCCTAACCTATGCCTGAGTTATTGAAGTCTTCAAATTGTGGTTTGAAGACCTCAAGCTGCAGAGAATCCACCAGCAAGTGACCCATGCCCCACGCTGCAGGGGAAGGCGAAAAACCTCCAGGACCTCTGCCAATCTGCCCTGGAGGAAAATTCCCTCCCGACCCCAAATATGGCGATCAGCTAAACCCTGAGCATGTGGGCAAGACTCACCAGCCAGCACTCAGAAAAGAATTCTCTGCAGTATCTCAGATCCCATCCCATCCCATCCAACATCCCATCACCAACCACTGGGCATACTTATCTGGCGATAATCAAAGATCAATTGCCAAAATTTGGCTGTCCCATCATACCATCCCTTCCATAAACTTATCAAGCTTAATCTTAAAGCCAGATATGTCTTTTGCCCCCACTACTCCCCTTGGAAGGCTGTTCCAGAACTTCACTCCTCTAATGGTTAGAAACCTTCGTCTAATGCTGGCATCCTTCTTCTCCTTTGCTGCCACTTCCGCCTCCTCCTCATCCCGATGGAGCATCAACCGCCCTCTGCAGCACCCTCTGCCCTGACACCGTAACTCCAGCCACTCCTCTGACGTGGCCGGGCCAAACCTGCATAGGGCCATGATCCCGTGCCCCAGGTGGCAACGCCCACAGGGGGGAGCTGAGCCCAGCCCCATGGGACAGGAACCACTGCTGTGGAGTGAATACAGGGTGGCTTGCTGTGACAAAGTGGGAATTTTCTGTAATATTTTTATGAAGCCGACGTGTGCCTCAGTTTCCCTCGTATTTCACATGGCTGTGCAGTCAGGGGGAAAAGGACTGTTTGCTCTCAGGGCAGGCTCAGAGACATAGAATCATAGAATATCAGGGTTGGAAGAGACCTCAGGAGGTATCTAGTCCAACCCCCTGCTCAAAGCAGGACCAACACCAACTAGGTATGAATGCGGCCTGGCTGTCCAAGCCTGATTGGGTCATTAACAAAAGGACAGGCTTGGCTGACCCCATATCAACGGAGAATCTTCTCAGGCAAACCCAATCACAGGACGTTGATGCTAGCAACCCGCAGCACAGAGGGAGATGGATTTTTCCACCTCTCAGCAGGGCAGCTAGGCAACATCTCCCAGCTGGAGAACGAAGGACTGGAGAGGTGGGAGGATAAGAGCAGCTGCTGGAAGGAGTCAGGGCTTTCCCCGCGGAACTGATGGAGAGAAAACAGCACTTGAACATGGGGTCAGTTCTCTGGTTGCCCTACGGACTTCCTAGGCTGTTCTGATCGAGCCGTTTGAGTGTCACTGCAAATGCTGGGTGAGGTGTGTTCATCTCTGCGGAGTGGGTGAAGCTCTGCCAGGAGATTTTCTCAGCTGGACTTGCTGGGCAGAGCACATGGGATGAAGTAGGGGGACTGGCGCCCTCGAGGTTCGGTCAAGGAGGCGGTGAGGCCGCGTGGCTTCCCCTGTGGAGTGGGACCCCATGGGGGACTGGCACACCGAAGGGGTTCCTCCTAGAGACTGGGGGCCTAGCACTGATCCCTGACACATGCTCTCCAACCTCCCGCACATACCCTGGGGTCCCCTTTCACACCGGGACCTCAACCCACCTAGAACCTTCCCGCGACCCACCAGTGGATCAGGACCCACCGTTCAGGAAACACTGACCTGGCCAGAAGGTGCCAATGGCAGCAGAGGAGAAAAGGCCAGGGTACATGTCTTCTTGTTTCTCACCTTGGCACTCAGGTCATGTCTACACTACTGCTTATGTCGCGAAAAAAAACAGTCCCCTCAGAGTGTCTGGCTGACATAGCTATCACCACTCATAGGGGTGGGTTTATGATGTCCACGGGAGAGCTATCTCCCGCTGGCACAGAGCAGCTACATGAGCGGTCTGACAGCGGCTCGGCTGCAATGGTACAGTTGTGCTGCTGTAAGCTCGCCAGTGTAGACATGGCGTAAGGGTGCGTCTACACTGCATTCGGGGTGTGTGACCATAGCTTGTGCAGCACACCCCAGCTAGCTTTAATCTAGCTAGCACAGGGACCAATAGCAGGGAAGCTGTTGCAGGAGGAGCATCAGCACCAGCTAGCAGCCTGAGTAAATACCCAGACTTCTGACCAGGCTTGGTAGAGAAACAATGGTGCCTAGTGGTTAGAGCCCTAAACTGGCACTTAGCAGACCTGGATTCTATTCCTGGCTCTGCTCCTGGCCGGCTGGGCGACTCTGGGCAAGTCATGTTCCCTCGTCTGTGCCTCAGTTTCCCATCTCTAAAATGGGGATAAAGCGCTTTGAGAGCTACAGATAAAAAGCACTATAAAAGAGTTTGGTGTTGTTATTCTAACTCATGTTAAAACTGCTCTGTCTTCTCTAGGGTTTTACCTCGTATTCAGTAACACGAGTTAAGAACACTGTTTTTTTTCTACCAAAGACAAACCCTTTACCACAATTTACCTTCTCTCCTAGGGAAGATTGTAAACCGGTCTCACTTTCCTTCATGTAGCCGTTAATATTCATAACAAATCTGTAAACAGCGAAGAAAAACGGATTAATTTAAAAAAATTGTTGTACGGGCCAAGGGCATTTCCCACAATGCTTCTGTGCTTGAATGGAGTCATATGTTGAGGTGCAGGGCTAGCCCACATCTGGGAAGATCCCAACTGCTTCTCATGGACCACCTGTCTTAATATCATCAGCTCTTTGGAGATTTCCACAGGCTAAACATTTGCTCCTCAGAACCACCACAGCAGGGCTAAAAGCTGACCCTCCCCTGGCCAGCTGCTGTATTAGGAGTCTGAGCTGTATTCTCTCTCTAAACGCAGGGCACCACGTATTCCTCAAAGGGCCCAGTCCAGGGAGGTTCTGAGTACCCCCGAAGAGGAACCGAGAACCACCAATCGTCTTTAAAGTCAAGTATGGTACAAATGTCCAGGGAGCATGGACGGATGGATAGACAGACAGACAGACAGAAAGCCATGTATGGGGATGGATGGATAGATAGACAGAATAATTTTATCATCTATCTATCCCCTTATAGAGCTAGATCCATCTAGCCCCATAAGTTATCATCTATCTATCTATCTATCTATCCCCATCCACCCCCTCTATCTATCTATCCCCATCCACCCCCTCTATCTATCTATCTATCTATCTCCACACACATCCCTCTATCTATCTATCTATCTATCCCCATACACCCCCTCTATCTATCTATCCTAGGACCAACATGGCTCACACACCACTGCAAATATCTATCTAGCTGTCACACAGATGCCTGGGGTGGGGTGGGGTGGATGGACGGATGGAACTCCTCAGGTCTGTACTCCATCTGTACAGCGCTACACACACCGATGACATGCCATAAATGTTTACATCAGAGTCATCCCAGATGGTCGAAGGGAAGAAGCCCAATTTTCCCTCTCTGCAGGTCCCCTTTAGGGAGGAGGGCAGCTGCCATCTCCCTCCATTTCAGCAGCTCTCCAACCCCTTGCAGGTTACTGAGGCAGCCCTGTGGGTCCTGGGCCGCCCCTGCCACAAGTAGAACTAAGGGCACCCAGGCAGCACCAGCCCTCCTCACCTCTTGTCGTCCACTTCAAGGCCCAGGCCATTGCTCTTGACCAGGACCTCCATGACCACACTCCTCTTCGTCATTGGCATGGGCGTGTACCAGCACATCCGGCAAACCTCCTCGCTGGCACAAGGCCCTGTCAGTGCCCGAGAGACAAAGAGATATCCCCATGAGGCTTGGACACTCTCACATGAGCGGGGCAGGGCTGGTTCTCAGTCACTCCACTCCTGCACTTGGGACAGGGACAGGGCAAAGGCGGCTTTAAACCCTTTAGGCTACCCATATTCAGAGGCTGTGCAAGGCCCGGCCCAGCCTCTGGTGTAAGTTAGAGCAGCCTTGGGGCTGCTGTGACTTATGCTCTGCTTCTGATGGACGCAGAGAACAGCCATAGCGCAGTGCACTCTGGCCATTCCCTGGATCCGAGAGGGAGGGAGGGCGGAAAGGCTTGATCTGCCCCCTATACCCAGGTAGGACGGTCGCTTTCTGCCTCCCCATCCTTCTGTCTTGCTCTCATGGCTGCAGCAGCTCCTCACTTCCTCCAACAAACAAGGAAGAAGCCAGGGAAATGCCTAACTCCTTTCTCTCTGGGTGGATTCCCAGCAAGGTTACGGACACGGCTCTGGGGCCTGGCACAAAGCCTGATGAGCCATTTCAGTCCCATTTAAACCCTCAAAAGGAAACTTAAGCGGTGCCTGATCATTGGCCAATCTCTCAGCACCCGGGGGGCGGATGGCGGCGGGTGGGGGTGGCACGTGGTGGTAATTTCACCCCCTAGAGCAAAATTAACTCAAGTAACAAGAGAGTAGATCCCTGGGCCTGCCAGGCTGTAATACCAGCAATCACCTGCAGAGGGAACCCCTGTTATTTGCACTGAAATGGAAGAGAAGCAGAGTACCCTGGAGCCGGTAAGGGGCGCCCTTCATCTCAATCTGCAGCTCCTGGGGTTTCTGATTCTCTGTATTGACAGGCGCTTCAAACGTTACGGTCACAATGGGCCTCAGCCCCGTTAGGTGAGCACTGCGAATGACCTTCGTCGCGTCCTGGAGGGAAGGAAGAGAGGAAAGAGAGAAGCTACCATGCTGAGGGGCTGAGCTCCCAGCCCGAGCACTGAGCCAGCGCTGCTTTCGTCGGCCTGGAGGATCACATGCAATCACTGCTTGAAGCCCTCTGGTGCAGTTCTTGGGGGCGCTAGCCTGGGATGCTGGAGCCATGGGGTCAATTCCCTGCAAGTTGCTGCCCTGTGCCTCAGTTTCCCCACACATGAGCTGAGGATCGAGACACTTACCCTTGTTGCTAAAGTGCCCTGAGACTGATGGAGGCAGCACATTATATGAGGGGAGGAAGGAGGGCCAAGTGGTATGGGCAAAGACCTTACCTAGGACTTGGGAGACATGAGTTCTGGTCCTGGCTCTGCCACAGACTCCTTATGTAACCTTGGGCAAGTCCCTTAGCTGCTCTGTGCCTCAATTTCCCCAACTGTACAATGGGGAAAATAGCCTTTCCCTGCCTCATAGGGGTATTGTGGGGATGAACATATTCAAGATTATGAGATGCTCAGATACTACAGTGATGGGCACCACATAAGTACCTGAGGCCAGGCTATGCGGATGGGAAGAGGGGTGATCCCTGACTGACAGAGTTGGGCCAGCAGAAGTCCCTAGCATAGACACAGCTCTGCCAACAAAACCATTCCCTTCCCACTACAGCCTGCTTCCCTTGCCGGCGGTGGTGAGTTTACTGAAACAAAACACAGCTTTGCCAGTACAGCTGCATCCACACTACGAGCGCCTTGTTTGTGTTGTGGACCTGTATTCCTATACTGTGGTGCTGGGGTAGGCAACCTATGGCACGTGTGTCGAAGGTGGCACGTGAGCTGATTTCAGTGGCACTCATACTGCCCGGGTCCAGGCCACCGGTCCGAGGGGCTCTGCATTTTAATTTAATTTTAAATGAAGCTTCTTAAACATTTTAAAACCCTTATTTACTTTACATACAACAATGGTTTAGTCTATATTATAGACTTATAGAAAGAGAACTTCTAAAAACGTTACAATGTATGACTGGCACGCGAAACCTGACATTAGAATGAATAAATGAAGACTCAGGCACAGCACTTCTGAAAGGTTGCTGATCCTTGCGTGGTGTAAAGCACTTCTAGCATAGACTGATACCTCCAAAGAACACCAGGTGGGGCTGTTTTTTCAGTCATTTCCGGATTCCCAGTGTTTTGTGGCCATAGCAAATTCCCAGCAGCCGCAGTTGTGACACTTAAAATGTTACACTAGTGAGAGTCCAGTCACATGGTTATCTGGAAGTGTCATGTAAATAAGAAGAAATCCTTCCAGTGTAAAGAATAACATGTACTAGGGATGATACCACAAACGTTTCACAGTTATGACTAATTACACCAACTTTTAAAAACAGCAGTGGCATGTGCAGACCCTAGTGGCTGCACACTCCAATTGCAACGCAATCTCTTTACTGTACCTGAGTGATGCAGGTTAGACTGATTTTCAGGTAGTATGGGAAGCCCAGGTAGTGCTGTCAGAAAGGAGAAGCAGACAGTTCAGAAAAAAGCTTTGAAACTTTGGGTGAACAGGTGCTAACCAAGCCTTTCCCTCTAGTTCAAAGACAAATTGCAGGGCTGTTTAATGGTCAAAGTGAAATTGGCTGTTGGTTCTCTGTCCATTTCCCAGCGTCCATACCACACTGCCCAAGTCATCAGAAGAGCTGGGAACAGACCCTGCAAATCCTGACTCCCATTCCCCTGCCATGGACCACTCTCCTTCCCACAGCTGCGAATACATCCTACTCCCCTGTTCCAACTAACATACCACACTCTTCTCCAGTAGATCACCTTCCACCATTCCAGCAGCAGAACAGGAAACAGAACCCAGGAGTCCCCTGCTCTAAAAACAAGCTTGGCAGAATTTAATTTTGATTTTTTTATAATTTCGACGGATAATATCAATGTGGATTTTTAAGCATTTTAAAATTGTTATTGATTTAAATTTTCACAGCTGTGGGAAATTACGGGAGGTCAGCCAATGGGGCGGTCAGACAATAATTACTTAATGACAGTAGATGTTGAGATTCAAAACACTGACACTTTCTAGGTGTTAAAAAACAAACTGTCAACGTCACATGTCCAAATATGCAAAGTGCGTAGCCTGACCCCAAACTCCAACAAGTTCTCAAGCAGCTTTTCTCTTACTCTGCTGATCTGTAAATGTTGATTGTTATCAATGGCTGTTTTTGTCAGTTTATGTGTATGATATTTACATTTATTGACATTTACTAACAGAAATCGAATCCTTCCAAGCTTATCTAAAAACTCCACAGACCACACGGATCCTGCAGCCATTGTTAAGCATCAAGACTATTGGCGAAGCTTCTCCATGCTGCCACAGACAAAATAAAAACTTTCAAAATCAATGACTTTTCGGGGGCTGTCACGGTTTTACAGCAGTGTAACTCCACTGACTTCAGCGGAGTTACTCCTGATTTACACCAAGGAAAGCGTGAAAAGAATCAGGCTCTAGCTTTGTTCAAATCGAGTAGGTAAAATTGACTAGTGGGAAGGTTTAAACCATCTCAACCTTACACAGGTAAATTTGCCTGTACAAAAATGGAGTATTAAGCCCAATGGATCAGAGCTGACGTGAGAGCAGAATCAAGCCCTGTTCTATATCCCTCATCCCCCTGCCAAGCCTTCTGAAAAAGTCACACTCACCGAATTTTTATCATTCAGGTCTATGGCCGAGTCTGTCAGATTCTGGAACACAGAAGCTACGCTAGTGACTGGGTGCTGCCTAAAGAACACAGCTTGGTCCCCACCTAGATTATCAAAATCGTTGAGCACAACTTTCCACTCGCAGTCCTTCAACAGCAGGCAAACCTGCATGTGCAGCAGCACCAGCAGGGCAAAAAGATGCTGCATATTCTACGTCTCTTGGTTTCTACACAGGGACCCTGAAGAATAAACGAAACATTGAAGCTTTGTGTCCACTTCATCAAGAATAATCATATTTAACCCTGATATAGTAAAACACTTGACTGATCTATCTATGATATAAACACAGGGATTACTTCACACAGCACCGAAATGAAACCACCTCTGGAGTGGGACGTGACAGCTCTTCTAGAAGGGAGCACTTTATCTATTAGTAAAAGGCATGAAAGGCAGTAGCTGTTTACATGGTTGCTCTCCCAGCAATGAAATGTAGCCAGCTCTGGGAGGGAGCATAGCAGCTGTTTTTACCAGCACACAGCAATAATACACAGCAGTTTGGGATGGGAAGTGAAGAAGAATATCTCTATCCAGCTGAAACTGCATGAGGATTTTTGGGAGGCAGTGTTTAAAACTGAATTGGAATGCAGTGAGGAAAGAGTTTCAGAGTGAACTGGAGGTCACAGCTTGGAGGAGTCTTTAGGCACTTAACCTAAATACTTTTGTGCATCTGGGCCTGAATTTAGAATTAACTGCCTCCCACTCCCTAGGATCTCCAGAGGGATTTCAGTTTTGGGGCCAGATGCTCAACTGTGTCAATCAGCACAGCTCTATTGACAGCAATGGATCTATGTCAATTGACACCAGCTGGGGTTTGTGTTAAAACCATGAACACCCAGTTCTAGCTGGGTTTTGTCTTGAGATCATTTGAATTTAAACTTCCCTGTGAGTCTGAGAACCTAAACTCATCAAAAGTCCATGTGACCCTAACCCAGCTCTAAACTGGAGTTCTACACAAATCTTGTGGCTCTTTTCTAGGGATCAGAAACAAAGCTAGTACTGTGGTATTGGAGGGTGTTAATACAGGAGATAACTAAGCAGCACAAGTGTGTGAAATCCACTAAGTGTTGGAAGATAGCAAGTTTTATATGAAATCTTCCCTACTGGTATGTGCAGAGAGCAGCTAGAATCGGGTGGCTGATGTTATGGCAGGTATGGGACGCCACCTGGTGGAAAACCATAGCGGAAAGACCTAAAGGAGATTCTGAAAAGTGTAGTTACAATGACAGCCTCAGTATCTCCCACCCAAGGGACCCAATACACCTTTATAAACATATAAGGAACACAGCCTCACAAAATAATTTGGCATATCACAGGATTAAGACGGCATGTGTTGTACAGGTTAGAGCCGGGGGTTGGAACTGGGACTACTGGGTTTTCTTCCTGGCTGTGCCACGGACTCAGAGACCTAGAGAAGGCAAGTCACACACACACACACACACCCTGTGCCTCAGTTTCCCATTGTGCTAATTCTCACAATTTCATCATGAGTCTCATGATAATTTATTAAAGCCCCTGGTCCTGAAGAATGGATTTAGAGGAGAATCTCCACTTTCATTTTTAAAACACTCATTTTTAGCCTTCGCTTGTGGAGAACAGCTTGAAAGTGTGACCAGCGCACCTGCTCCAGGCTCAAAGCCTGCAGGCTAAGGAAGAGAGCCCAGTAATTATCATTCAAAACCACTGCATGAGACTCTGAAGCTGGATTCATGGTTTTGGAATTACCCAACATGATCATGCCCTGTGCCTCCCTATGATGTCACATCCCCTCACAACATCACATCCCTCCTCCTTCCCCTGTCACATTCCCATATGACACCAGCCCATCTCCCCTCATGACATCACATCCGCTCCCCTCAGGGTATCATTCCCCCCTCTTTCCTGCCCAGTGACGTCACATCCGCGCCCCTCACGATGGCGCCTCATCTATCCACGTGACGTCACGTATTTCATTTGCCTGACGTCACACACAGCCCAAAGACGTCACAGACCCCAAGGCAAATGACTAACCGCTTTCGCTCTGCGCGCGCGCGCCGCCCGACCGTTTTTGCTGACGTCAGACGCCGCGCGGGGTTAGATCAGGCGGCTTCGTTGTGCGTCACCGAGGCGCCCGGCCGCCCTGTTGGCTGCTGGCCGCGGTTGCCATGGCGGGCGGCGGCCGTAAAGCAGCGCGGCGCCGGCGGCCGTAAAGGGGGCGGCCCCGCGGCGGCTGCCGACTCATGGCAGCGATGGCGGCGGCCGGGCTGGTGGTGAACGGGGCGGACGCGGCCGCGGGGCTGAAGGCGGCGGCCGGGATGTACGAGCAGCTCAAGGGCGAGTGGAACCGCAAGAGCCCGAACCTCAGCAAGTGCGGCGAGGCGCTGGGCCGCCTCAAGGTGCGGGGGGGGCGGGGCTGCGGGGCGGGGGGGAGCTGAGAGAGAGGATGGGGTTGGGGGGAGCTGCGGGGCGGGGGGGAGCTGAGAGGGAGGATGGAGTTGTGGGGAGCTGCAGGTCATGGGGGGAGCTGAGAAGGAGGATGGGGTTGGGGGGAGCTGGGGGTCGCGGGGGGAGCTGAGAGTGAGGATGGGGTTGGGAGCTGGGGGTCGCGGGGGGAGCTGAGAGGGAGGATGGGGTTGGGGGGAGCTGGGGGTCGCGGGGGGAGCTGAGAGGGAGGATGGGGTTGGGGGGAGCTGTGGGGTGGGGGGGAGCTCAGAGGGAGGATGGGGTTGGGGGGAGCTGTGGGGCGGGGGGGAGCTGAGAGGGAGGATGGGGTTGGGGGTCGCGGGGGGAGCTGAGAGGGAGGATGGGGTTGGGAGCTGGGGGTCGCGGGGGGAGCTGAGAGGGAGGATGGGGTTGGGAGCTGGGGGTCGCGGGGGGAGCTGAGAGGGAGGACGGGGTTGGGGGCATCTGGGGGTGCAGGGATAGGGATCCTGATTGGGAAGGGGTTTTGGAGCTGGGAAGTGGGCTGGAATCCCCTGAATGTGGGGAGGAGGTGTCGGGTCTGGACTCTTCCCCCACCCCCCATGGTGCTGGCTCATAGGGATGGGCCGCTCCTCTGCCGAGGGGGAGGGTGGGGACTGTTGTGCTGCTGGAGGGGGAGCCGGGGAACCCAGCAGTGGGGGCAGGGGAGAGAAATTCTGGAATCTCCTAGTGGGGCACAAGGGGGAGCCCGGAAGCCTTTAAGTTGGAGTGATTGGGGTGCCTTAACAGGGAACCGCCCACCCCACTTTTCCCCATTGAGGGCCCTGTTGTGCCCTAGGGGCTGGCATCTCTCCATCTCCTGGGTTCATCTTTGCTCCTCTGTACCACCTTCGGCTTCACCCCTGTGATTTTGCCACTGCCCCAGTGGAGGACAGGGTAGGAGGCTGGTGGGGCCCCTTGTCAGTTTTTGGCAGCGTGCTTGCCCCTACAGAGTAGTGAGGCTGGATGGCAGGCAGGCAAGGGAGAATCGGACTGCGGGTTAGTTGGGGAGAGGGAAACATCATCGAGGAGGCAGTAGAAAAGAAGCCCTCTTGGGGGGGCAGCCTGTCTTGAACACATGGGGTCCAGGCAAGAAGAATAATGTGGGCATCCAGTGTGTTGTAAAATCCTCTGGCCCTGGTGTGGCTGCTGCTTCCTGGACAGAGTCTGGGTCCCAACAGAATACCCTGTATATCCTGTGTTTCTGTAGGGTCCCTTGGACCAAACGATCCCAGAACACTGCGTGGAAAGTCCACTGAAATGCAGCCACCTCTGGGGTGGTAGCTGTTGAGCGACCCTATGGCAGGGCAGCATGGTAGCTTAGGACGTGGGAGGTGAAGAAGAATCCTGTATTGGACTGAGGGCGAGGAGAATTTAGGGAGGCTGAGATGGAACTTGGAATCTGAGGTAGAACTTGGCTCAGCTGATTCCTTCTTAAAATACGTCTGAGATATTTGGTGAATGATCCTCAAAGTACCTTTTTTCCAAGGAGACTTGGCACCTTTGTCTCCATCTGAGCAGGCCGGAGCCTAGAGCTGTAGCCCTGTGTCAGAAATGGGGTGGGGGAGAGAATTGTGGGATCCTGCAGGAGGTGGGGTTGGTGAGTCAGAAGGTGTTGTCTGCTCCCCACGGGCCATTTGTGCCTTAATATTTACAAATCTCTGCACAAGTGCTGCTGTCGTGCCCGCTGAGTCACTAGTGAGCCCAGTGCACAAGCATCATGCTAAGGTAGGATTGAGGCAAACCCAAGGTTGGGGCTGCCTGTTAAAGATCCCAAGGGACTGTTTGTAAGAATTGGGGTGTTTCCCAGGTTGGATTTCAGACAGGATTACTGTAGTGCTGGTAAGTGACTGTAGCGTTCCACCCCAGAAGTGGCTGACGTGAAGGAACCCCTGGTATTGCTGTAAGCGTTTGAGGCTTAGGATTATTCCGCAGAACTGAGCACTTTGAAGAGTCCAGCTGTAAACAGAAAGTTGTTCTGCACCTCAGCTGTAGCAAGGCTGGTGCTCCTCCATAAGCGTGTGTGTGTTAAAGCTTCAGTTGACCATAGTGCTGCTGAAAGGGGCTAGTTGAGCGATACCAAAGGCTGCTTTGCCCTCAGGACGGCTACAGCCAGCGTAAGCATGCCTGCCGTCCACCCCCTCCGCCAAGAGGGGCCCCACCTGGCAACTGAGTTGCCGAAGACTCTGGTGTACTCAGCCTTAGCCTGCCAACCAGTTGTGTGGAGGGAGTCTCACGTGGTGGCCACCTGGGCTGCAAGGAACTGGAGTGATCCCCATCGCAGGAGAACACGTTCAGGCCCTCACAGCCCTTGGTGGACTGCTAAGTCTTGGTTGTCCTAGCGTCCGGTCTTGTGTAACGCGTCTCTGCTTTTCTGTTCTAGCTAGCCCTGCTGGAGCTCAACTTCCTGCCTACTACAGGCACAAAACTGACGAAGCAGCAGCTTATATTAGCCAGTGAGTATCATCTCTGCCTTCCCTAGAAGGAGCTGGTCCTGTCGTGTCTCTCCTACCCTTCCTCCCCCCGCCCCCCAATAGCAGGCTGTGCAAGCTTAGCTGCAGTTTGTATCTGTGTTGCATGGCAAATGGCCAGAATGCACTGGGTCTGATAGCCTCCTGACTGATACTTCTAGTGAAAGGGCAGACTCCCCTGATGAAGGGGGCTGGCTGCAGTGCTATATGTGGTGGTGGTGGTAGTTTCCTTCCTGACCATGGGCCCCTGGCGAATGAGATTTGTTCAGCCCTGGTGTTGTTGCAGTGCTGTGAATAGATAAGGGAGCCTTTTGAGATCTTGGTCAGGCGAGAAGCCCCACTGCCTGCTCTCCATTAGTCAAGCTCTCTTATTCTGCCTTTCTGTCTCTCTCTGTGCCAGGGGATATTCTCGAAATCGGAGCCCAGTGGAGCATCCTGAAGAAGGACATCCCATCATTCGAGAGATACATGGCTCAGCTGAAATGCTACTACTTTGACTACAAGTGAGTGTCGGACCCCTAGCGTCTTGTAGGGTAACCACTGACCCCTGTGGGGTGAGAAGCGTTCCCATCATACGACACCCAGTTGTACTGACCTCCTTAGACCTTCCTTGCTGGTAGTGTGAATGCGCCTGGTTTGGTTCAGCTAGCCTGGTATATTGGATGCCAGTGGCTCCTTTGTTCCTAAATCCTGTCTCCTGCCATGCTGGATTGGATCCTGGTGGCGGCTCTGGTCCAGTCTCCTGCTGCAGTGAATGGCTCAGATCAGTGGGCCCTCTAGTCAGGGAGCCCGTCTCTGATAGCAGCCCGGGAGGGGTGCCCCAAACAAACCCATTGCATGGGCACAACACAACTAGCAGCACCATGCTGTTCCCTGGGAGCGATCCTTTCTCAGTCCTGGCAAGTCTCCCAGATATCTTAGTTCTCTTTTAATAATGAATGTTCTAAATGGATGCAAAAAGCCAAACAGAAAAACTGAATTAGACCGAACCAAAAGCTTCCTGCTATCGCTCAAGGACTGTGTTGACATAATGCCTGTTGAGTGAGAAAACATGGGCCCGGAATTAATAAAACCAAAATTGGTGTGTTGGAAACTAGTCCTAATTGGTGGCCAAATTAATGAGGGGATGGGCTATTCCACCCATCATTCTCTTTTTTGGTCCTTAAAGAAAGCGATGGGGGTAGAGGAGAAAAAGGGGGGAATAAGCAAAAACAGACAGAGGCTATTGGAGCGAGCTTCATCATAGCTGGTACCCCTAGGCTCCTCCATCCTGCTCCTGAGAGATGGCTGGGCCAGGGAGAGAGGCCAGATAATATCAGCACCTCTACCAGCTGCTGGAGCCCAGCCACTGCCTGGGGTAAAACAGGATCAGACTTTAGCAGCAGCGGTGGCAGCTCCAGCACATCTCAGCGAAAATCTTTGCTTTTCCCAGAAAGGACCGTTACCACCTTTGATAGCATTAAAAAACCTGGCTGAGTATCTCATTCCTTCTAAAAACTCTCCGGCTAGAGGCAAAGGGACCAGGGGATGCTGCTAGAATGGAAAGCCTTATTTAAAGCTTTACATTTTCAAGGCTTTCAAGGTTTTTCCTTTTATCTGTACCAGAAGGTTAACAGGCTGCTTAATGGTGTATGTGCCAGGGTACTAAGCAGGCTGGGCTCTTGGGATCCCTACTCCGGATCCTTGTTTAGTGTTAGACAATGACTGGGTTCTGTTAATATCTTTGGGCCTCTACTGAAATTCATACACCGCTGTTTCTTGTAGGGATGAGTTGCCGGAGTCCGCTTACAAGCATCAGCTGCTAGGACTGAACCTGCTCTTCCTGCTGTCCCAGAACCGCGTGGCTGAGTTCCACACCGAGCTAGAGAGACTCCCAGCGAAGGACATCCAGACCAACGTGTACATCAAACACCCCGTCTCACTAGAGCAGGTAGCTCCCGCCGCGGCCTGCTCATCCCGCTGCTGGCCCTGCCACTGCAGCGTTGCTGGCCTAATCCCTTTCTGCCCATGGTTTTGGGTTACCATTGTTTGTTGGCCTTTCTAGCCTACAGTGGGCTGGGATCAGGGCGTGGCTGTCCCCCTGAATGGATGGGAGCCATCCAGCCAAAGCATGAGGGGTACTAACACAAGTAGCAGCTGCCTGGCAGCAGTGAGCCAACAACCCAGCCTGGAGCTAGGGAACACGGTGCTGCTACAGCTGCCAGCTTTTTGGATGAGCTGTAAAACAGGCCCTGACCACTTATGAAAGATTCCCAGCATGCTCTTGGGTAGAACTGGAGCATTTCCTCTCAAAATATAGTGCCATCCTGCTTTTCTCGCTGTTTCACTGAGTCCTAGCTTCTGGGCCAGTGTTGTTGTGCACCGTTAAACAGCAGCCACGCTGCAGCCTAGAGGTGGTCGCATCTTAGTGGTGGGTGGAGGCATGTGTGTGCATGGCATAACTCCATTGGGGAGTAAGGTTAAAGTGGGCCTGGCTCCAGGAGTGACTAAGCCAACCCCCAAGACAAACACCTTGAATCTCTGCTTCTCTCTCGGGCTAGTATTTGATGGAAGGCAGCTACAACAAAGTGTTCCTGGCGAAAGGCAATATCCCTGCTGAGAGTTACACTTTCTTCATCGACATCTTATTGGACACCATTCGGTGAGTCTTTCTTTTCCTATTGGCTGCTTCGATCCACCCTCAACGTGGGCTGTTAAAGAGAAGCCATTAAAGGGAACCCAGAGCATGCAGGAAAGAACCTAATAAGATGAAGAGCAGCTAACAAGCTAGGGCATCGGTGTCTTGCCATCATGAATCAGTCCAGAGGAATTTATTTTCCCATTGGAACGTGTTGGGGAAATTGGAATTTTTCTAGGTGGTTGCAAGGTGCACGCTGCTATGGAAGTGGCTTCTCTTCCGTTAAGTGTATTATGGTAGCACTGAGGTGCCCAAGTCACGGATCACTGTGCTAGGAGCTGTACAAACACAACGAAACCCCTGGTCCTAAAAAGCATAGCTGCTGTGAAGCAAACTCACCTTGGAAATAGCATGTAATACATACTTCCTGTAACCTCCTAGCACTTTCCAAATCACCATCCCCTCCAGCCCAGCACATGCCCACAGCCTAGAAAGGGCTAACCTCAGGGAGCCCAAGCATGGAACGATTTAGGATCTGAGAAAGTTAGGAGCGGCTGGAATGCAGGGGTGGACGGAGATCCTTTCGACTGGAAAGTACTTTTCCATAACTGTGTGAATCCTGCCACAGCAGTATGGCGAAGATTCTCCTAAGTGCCCACTGATTCTGGGTGACCCACCTGAGCCCCCTTTTCAAAGGGCCCTTTAAAGTATCTGTCCATATCTGTGGTGTTTTTCTGGTCCCTTTTACCATAGTGTCTGAGCACCTCACAGGCTGTAATGGATTAATCCTCACATCCCCCCTTCTGGCAGGGCTGTTACCCCATTGTTACAAATGGAGAAACTGAGGCACTGAGCGATTGAGTTCACGCAGCAAGTCTGTGGCTTGCGTTTCAGCCAGAAACTGGGTCAGGAAGGGATTTTTTCCCCCTTCTCTGGTGTGGGGTGTGGGTTCCTGGCCTGGTTTATCTGGGTCTATCTCAGTCACTTCACTGCCATTGCAGGGGCCTTGGGCACTGATGCCTCCTCTGGCACACAATAGTTTAGTCCTCTATGGGCTGAGATACTTTGGTCTCATTTTGGCATGTGCTGCTGGGTGGGGCTGATGGCCTGTGCCAGACAGGTCAGACCAGCTGATCTAGTGGTCCCGCCTGCCCTTACCCTATGATTGACTCAAAGGAATTGAATGCCAGTTTCCTGAGTCCCAGGCTAATCCCCTAACCACTGGGCCATCCTTTCTTGTCTCAAGTTGGGCTCTCCAAATCATCCCGTGTGTGAGAGCCTCTTGGCCTAGCCGCCCTCCTCCCCACCTGTAGAAATCCAGAAAGCCCACTGAGTTCTGTTGCTGCTATATGTCTCGTGCTGTTTTCGAAGGCATAGGTCTAACCACCTTGTTTCCCTTTGGTGTCAGGGATGAAATTGCTGGCTGCATCGAGAAGGCTTATGAGAAAATCCTCTTCAACGAAGCCACCAGGGTTCTGTTCTTCAACACCCCCAAGAAAATGACGGAATACGCCAAGAAGGTATGTGAGCCGTTGTCGCTGAAGAGAACCCCCTTGTCAGCCGAGCTGTGGCCGTGTGGGCAGCAGAGTCTGACTTGCTGGCTTTGTTGACAAGTCCATTTCTGCTACTCTTTATTCCCGCTAGTCCTCTAAAGCTGCCACAGCTTTGGCAGGCTGAGCCAGATTTGAGCCTGACTCGTACAGTGGCAGGATGGTTAGCCAGTAGAGCTGGTGGGAATACAGGGCTGTTTGTTTTTTCCCCACAAAACACTTGGGCCAAAACCTTCTATTCGAAACCTGTGCCACAGTGCCTCATGGGAGTTGTAGTTCACCAGTCTTTTGCTCCTGGCCTCTGTGGACCAGGAATTCTGGCTGAACTACATCTCCCATGATGCACCACTATCTCCCCTCTTGGTAAGGAGTGGTGAATTGCAGGAGTACCTGGCTGTGGTGTATCATGGGAGATTTAGTCCAGCCAGACTACTGAGCCATGAGCAGTTCCCCCTGTGATCCCTGATGCTGACATAGAAGCCAGGACGGTGGTTCTTAAGATCTGAAATCCCCATGGTGTAACCTATCTGGAAGGGTTGAACTGGCTGGGATTCTGGCCTGCACCTCCAGGAAGGTGGAAGGGTTTCAAGCCACCCTCTGAAGAGGAAATAATGCACCGCAGCGAAAGCCTTGAAACCGATAAATCATGAGAGGACTTGAAACTCTTAAAATTCTAATAAAATGTTCTTTTTCCCTTTATTTTAGCGCGGTTGGGTTCTGGGTCCACACAACTACTACAGCTTCAGCAGCCAGCAGCAGAAACCCGAAGACACCACCATCCCGTCGACAGAGTTAGCTAAACAAGTCATTGAATACGCCAGGCAGCTAGAAATGATTGTCTAGCTGAGCTCCGCCAGGACTCTTTCCTCACCCCTGCCCTGGTCCCCTTGTTGTTTTAGTGTCTTACTCCTGTTCCCAGTAACCTGTTCATTTTTAAAACTATTTAAAAGGTTTCTCCGGGACAGAACAGTTACAAATCGTGAGCAGCCAAGCTGCCTCGTTCCCTTATGCAGACATATATGTCCCGTGAGCAGGGAGGGCCTTAAGGGGCCACACTGCTGTGGGCTTCTCTCATTCGTCAGCATGGGTGGAGGGCAAGACCCTTTTAAAAACCCTTCTAAACCCAAACTCTTCTCCATGTGGTGGACCCACTTTCCAGCCCACAGCCATTAACACCCGTGTTCTGGATGCTGTGATACGGGTGATGGTCTCTATTCTACCCGCCTCCATCGAGCAGGGTAGAAGGGGCATGTCAGATTCTAGTCAACAAATGGTTAAGCAGCCCCCAAGAGCCATCATTAAAGTGTGTTTTGCTTCATGTTCCCTGCTCCAGTTGAGTCATTTAAAGGGACTGTGTCAGTTTAAATAAAACAATCGTTTCTTGTACAGATGCATTTCTTCGGTTGTGGTAGCATGGGAACCCCCTGAACTTAACACTCCATAACGTTAAGGTTGAAGAGAGTTGGGCACCCAGTTAACGTGACTAGAAAGCAGACATCTAACACTTTTGGTGGCTGTGAAAGGTTAGCCTGGAAATCTCTGCTGCTCCCTGTTTGATCTTGTTTCTCTGGGCAATGAAATGAGACTCTAGAGGAAGGATGGACTGGGGGTTAAGGTGTTGGCTGGGAGGTGGAAGACCCAGGTTCATTCCCTGCTGTGCCACAGAATCCCTCTGTGACCTTGGCCACTTCACCTAAATACACCTTTTGAGGTGCTGGGCCTCAATTCCCCCTTTAAAAGGGAGATCACAGCACTGCCCTGCCTCAGGGGTGGTGCGGGGCTCTGGTACTATGGTGACAGGGACCATGTAAGTACTGGAGACAGCTAGGCCCTTTCTCGGTGTTCTCCAAGGCTGTAGGATTTGGTTACATCAAGCAGAGGGGCATGTTTATAGCCAGACAGACTGGAGGACTGTTTTTGTGGGATTTAAAAATAAAATAAATATTGGAAATGTTTGTGTTTGTAAAATCTTCTAGAGTTAAAACCTAACCCCCCAGCAGTCCTGGCTGGCTTCCTTAACAGTGTGGCAATCTGGCTCTGCCCAAAACATTCCCATCGGGAATGCCAGACCTTAGCTTGCCCCCTCCGAGTTAAAACACACGAGTTTCAGCTAGTGCCCCTTTGCTGGGCCAGTTTCCTAGAGCTGATGCCTTTCTCTGTTTTTCACATGACTAGACAGAAGGGAGGGGGTTTGTGACCAGGCCACAGGCCTCTGTCTTCCCTTGGAATTCAGTATCAAATTCAAGCGCAAGGGGCAGTTGTCTTAATTGTTCTGAGAGAGGGTGCTAATACCCTGGCAGGGGAAAGCTGCATGCATCAGATTACAGCCTTGGTTCGTGTAGGGGCTGCTGTGTCCAGCTGCAGAGCTCCCAGGGGGAGATTGTACATGGCTACATCCACCCGGCATACACGGGGGTGAAGGCCAGACACCACAGGAGCCATCCCCAAGTGCGCACCTTGCCCAGGCAAAAGCTGGTTACTCCACGACTGAATTTCACCTTGAGTCTGAAGATGATTGTGAGCTGTCATCATCATTAACAGAAGGGGAACAAACCAGCCATCCTGCTCCCTGAGAGGCCAGTTTCGAAGGACCTTTCGTTCATTAGCTCCCTGTCTCTCTAAAGCACCTTTGCACGGGCACCTCTGTCACTCAGGTACTGCTGTCTGTGGTTGCAAGGGAGCAAACACAAATTGCAGCTGTTAAAGGTCAGGTGTCCTGCTGAGGCAGAAACATCACTGAAGGGAGCAATGCAAATGTTTAACTAAACTTTGGAACTCACCCCTATGTGGAAGTAGCGAGGCCCAGATGTTAGCAGGATTTTCACAGCATGGACCCAGCAAAGCGGGTGTGAAATGTTACGTGGTCAGAAGTCACACTTTTTGCACGGGTGTCAGTGACTGCACCGGAGAACTGCTTCCCGCTCCCCTGAAGCTGTTGCATGATGCTGCAAAGAAAAAATTCAAATTTCCCTCCCCTCCCCCCATTTTTCAGTGACATTTAAAATGGAAAATGTGACTGCTAAGGAGGTAAGTTCATTTGGCATAGGGCGTTGCTCCTTGGTCTGTGTTTGTACTAGCACAGCTGGGTCCTAGCGGTCGTAGCTAGCAGGTGTGGGACTGAGCAGCTGAAATAATAATGCCCAGCTCTTATCTAGCACTTCTCAGCAGTAGCTCTCAAAGCGCTTTTCAGACTTTAATGTATTTATCAAAGCCTCCCAGCGGGGGAGAAATCTGGTATAACTATCATAGGGGTAGCGGGGCACGGTGCCCCTGGCAACTGGGCCGTTATTCTGGAATAAAGTCACTTAGCCTGGAATAACTACTCTGCTTTTATTCTGGAGCAGCGCCCACACCGTAGAGTGAATAGCAATAGCAGAAGAACTATTTTTCTATCTTTGTGCTGGGAAATCTCTCCATGTGGACACATGCTTTGAAAATTCAGGCCCTTTTCAAGATCATAACCCAAAATGCAACATGAGGCCTGATTGTTTAATATAGAGGTTTGCCCTGGGCCGTTGCGTTTTCCCTCTTTGCTGCTGTGGCATGCTGCAGCTCTGTGCTGCTGCTGCTTCCTGTGGGGAGAACAGCTGGGACTCCTGCGTAGGCCATGCAGGAACTTGTGCTGGGCTGAGAGGTGGTTTCAGCAGGTGGGGGACAGCAAGACTGGAGACTGCCCTTGCCTAGAGCTGGGCGCAGCTGGGCAAGCTTCTACTGGCTGGTTCTGCGAGTGCTCCTCACTCCCAACACACAGCCCCAGCTACGCTAGTCCTGGGCCCCAAAATGTCCCCATTGCACCGTTCCTGTCTGGTCGGTTCTGCCAATGCACCTTCAATGCCCATTCCAGCACCTCCCACTGGGGGGTCCCATGCTTTGTGGTGTCTGTCAGCCAAGCGCATTGCATGCACCTGGGGATCCTCCCAACCCTTCATTCCCTCCACAAGCCCCCCGTGTACCACCCTCCATTACCCCTCTATTTCAAGGACTGCCTGCACCGCCCATGTCCCCAGGGACTGTGTGCACCCCCATCTTCCCATGGCATGGGCTGTATCCCCCATGTCCTCTCCCGCTGCCCCCCCAGGGCCTCTGTGTCCAGCCCTTCCCCTTCCTTGTTCTCCCCTCACCAGGGTTTCTGTGTCATCATCCTCCCTGACATGGCATCATAAGGGGTGAGAATTGCCAGGGGGCTGTTTCCACCCACTTTAAGGCCCCTTTATGTGGCTCAGTGGGGCCACTGTAGCTGAGAATCAGGTCAGCTGTCTCTGGGCTAGGAAAGTCACGTGAGGAGGAAATCACCCAAGAATCGTCCAGCCTGCTGCTGCTGCTCCCACGCAGATGGGTGTGTGAATGAAGCCAATCCACAGAGCTGGCCCAATGCGGTTTATTGATGGGAAAACTGGGGGATTCTCAGTCGTCGTCTCCTGTCTGCTGCTCGTATGAATCCAGGACGAACCTGGTGCCGGCAACCAGCGATCCAGCCAGGATGGCAGTGGAGACCCAGGGCGGCTCAGCCAGGTGGTTGGCGGAGGGATTCAGCCTGCATTGAAGGGTTAAATGAGAGAACAGGCAGGGGCAGTAGTTTGGGTAGGGCGGGAACTGTCATCGCTGGTCTGTCCCCAGGCACACCCCCCCCACCCCCCAGTTCCACCACCTCTGGCAGTTTTTTCCATTCAGGGCAATGTTGGCAACCACACATTTTTGCCAGTGGAGCTGCCTCTCCAGCAGGATGGTTTGCCAGTCAAGCTCTATTGGCAAAGCTTTCCTGGTGCAGGCCTGGTCCCACTCCCCATCAAGCCGGGGTGGTATCGCCAGGATCAGAGTGCTAGAGACAGGCCAGACAAGATTTCTGCTCCCCAGCTATCGGGGGGCTGCTTGGCCGGCTAGGCCATTGTACAGCAGTCCAGGCTGCTTCTCTGCGAGCGTGTGGCTTGAAGGGATTGCTAACGGGCTAGTGAGCCTTAGAACGTAAGAACGGCCATACTGGGGCAGACCAATGGTCCAGCTAGCCCCACATCCCGTCTCTGACAGCGGCCAGTGCCAGAACTGTAGGGGACTGGCTCCCTGACCATCCTCCTGCTCAACTCCAGCCAAGCTCCATGGTGGCTGAAAACCAGAGCTATCTCAGTGTGTGAAATTATTTACCTGGGATTTTCAGCCATGACCCCCCTGGGCTGGATCTGAACAGGCGACCTAGAGGTTATGGGTTCCTCAGTCTCCAAGGCCCAGATCCTCAGGTATATAGGCACCTACCTCCCATTGGCTTTGAGGATGTGGGCCCGGGTCACTGACTCTCCTCCTTATGGAGGCAGGGCTGGGAGCAGCCGGCTCCGAGCGCTGAGGGTGTCTGGGATCCAGACCTCACGCCCACTCACCACGCAGAGATGTTCCTGGGCAGCTTCCTCTGATCCTGGTGCTTACAGTAACACTTCCTGGGGCATGAATCCATGATCTGGAATGGCGGCCAGTGGCGAGTGGACGCCTGGGGCTTGTCGTGCGAGCCATCTGGACCCTGCTTTGAGGCTGCGTCCTGGCAGGGCTCAGCTGGGGCAACCTGTGGCTCCGGGGTTTCCCGCCCCTGCCTCTGCAATTTGATCTTCTGCGCTTTGGCCCTTGGCTGTCCGTGGGCCTTGAGCTTCTCCTGTGGCTTCTGGACGGGGCTAGCTGCCACCTTGGGCTGCCACATAGACCGGGGATGCAGCTTAGTTGTGGCCTGTTTCCTTGCCTTCGGCCTGACATGGCCAGGCGCCCCTTTGGAGGCGCTGCTCTGCTCCAGTGCTGCCTGGCGCTGAGCTCCCATGGGGCAGGAGGAGCGGGGAGCCACTGGGCACGTCTGCACCAGAGGGGCAGGAGTGGGAGGAATGGCCTCCTGCCCAGGCAGGGCCATGAGCTGGTCCTCTCCTTTGCCAGGCTGGACTGCACTGGCGGCTACAGCCCCTCCCGAAGGCAAGGCAGGTGATTCTGGCGTGGGTAGACCAGGAGCCCTCACTGGTGGATTTGCCTCTGGGGACGGTGTCTCTGGCTTCCGCTGCTGGGTCGTTCCAGTTTGTATTAGCTGCTCCGGCTCCACCACGAAGGCAGGGCTAAGTTGAGGGGGTTCTCCAGGAGGTTCTCCGTTGGGACCAACGTCCTTCCTAGTGTCGTCAGCCAGCCAGGCCCTGATGGGCTGCGGGTGGCCCTCGTCCTGCCTCAGCTCATCAAGCTTGGGGCCATTGCCCAAGAAGGACGCCAGCCGAGACACGTCTGATCCGAACCTGGGGCTATTTCTGCTCTGGCCTTTGCGCCGCTGTGGGTACGGGGTGGGCACTCTGGGCTTTTGACCCTCCAGGCTCCTGAAGTTGAAGGAGGTGAGGTCATCCAGGATCTTGACCAGATGCAGCTGCTGCTTGGCCTGGCTCTGGGGCTGGGTGGTGGGTGAGGCCTGCTCCTTAGTGCCCATTTTCTGGAACTGCTCCAAAAAGGCCTGGGTCAAGGAGCTGAGATCCTCCTGATCTCTCCTCTCCAGCCCCTTGACCGACGGCAGCTTCTCAGCCACCTTGGGTGACCCAGAGACACTGGATGGGGCCTTCTTCTGGGGACACTGCTTCAGGGCGTCAGCATAGGAGATGCCGGAGGAGATCAGGCCGGCCCGGTGCTTTATCGCCTTGACACTAGGCGGCCGCTGCCCAGGCTGGATGGTGACCTTGTACAGGAAGCTCAGGCCATGTTCCAGCAGGGCCTGCACCCCCTCTGCGTTCACCCCATCCTCTTCACTCCCCGGGGGCTCCTTTGCTCTGCTGCCCCGGGTCTTGGCCTGGCCGGTGGGCGATTGACAGGGACTGGCAGGTGCCTTTGAGTCACCATGGCTGCCAGGGGAGTCTTCCTCATGAGGCGGGGGCTGTTTCTTCCCTCCTGACATAGCCGGGGGCTTTGGGAGAGCTGTCCTGGTCGGGTTCCTTTCTGCCGCATCTTTTGGCCCGCCCTGGTCACTGGGGTTTGGAGCATCCGAACGGCCGGGGTTGTCCAGGACTGAACTCTGTGTCTGTGTCTTGGTCAGGGCCGGCTGGCTGCAGCTGTCTGGTCCCGACGTGCCCTTGGGCATGCCGATCCCCTGCGCCCGCTCCAGCAGCACTGGGGCAGCGGCACTCTTGCCTAGAAGGTCGCCCTGGCCTCCTTGCTTCATGATGGAAACGGTCTCCCCTTTGCTCTTCCCCTTGGGTGCTGGCTTTTTGGACCTCAGCAAGTCTTGCTCGGGGGGCAGGTTTTGAGACCTGGATGTCACCTTCTGGCCCTTGGGTTCCCCTTGGTGGGTGCCTGGGATGTCCAGTGCCGGGCTCGGCTCTGTGGCCAAGCTGGCATTGCCACTTAGGCAGCTCAATCCGGCTTCCTCTGCCTTCCCTTGCCCCAATTCCTGAGCGGAGTCATTGTCTCCAAGGCCAGGATGTCTGCTGAGGCTGCTGGAATTCTGAACCCACACGGAAGGCAGCTTGGGCTTGGAGCAATTCTTGCAAATCTCTGAGGAAACCGCCTGCTTTTCTCTTCTCCCCGGCTCTCTGTTGAGTGGCTGGGAAGGCTCTTTCGCTGCCAAGGTTTCGGGAGGAGGCGGGAGGGCTCCCGATTCGCTCCCGGCCCCGCTTGGCGTGCCAGCCAAGCACCCGTCATCCGCTCCTGGCTTGCCTTTCTTGTCTTTGCCCTGCGCGAGGTCTACGTCTTGGGATGCTTCCGACTGCACGTTGCCCATTTTCAAGGTTCATCCTGTGAGCGGGAGAAGAGAGAATGACAGCGCCGCCTAGCAGATGAAGACTCGGGAGGTGTGCAGTCGAGTCTCACCTCTGCCACTGGCCTGTCGAGTGACCTTGCCTAAGTACTGTAGATTCTCCTCTCCAGGCTTCTGCTTCCCCTCCCTGCCCTTGTCTAGTTAGATTATTAACTCCTGATCTAATGGGTCCCTTCTGGCCATAAGCTCTGTGAAGCTTGTGGGCAGAGACTGTCTCTTCCTAGCACAATTGGGCCCGGAGGGCTGGTTATTTATCTGTCCACCAAAGGTACTTATATGAGCCCTGTCCCACTGTATCTGAGCTCCTTGCCATCTTTAATGGATTTAGCCTCACAACAGCCCATTGTATAGATGGGGAAACTGAGGCACACCATTGCTAAGACCCAGATCCTCACAGGGATTTCAGTTCAGTAGGAGTTAAGGCCCCTAAATCTGCGATAGAGCAGAGACTCAAACTCAGGTCTCCCAAGTTCCAGGCTCTCGCTCTAATGCTTGGGCAACCCTTCTTCTCTTGGGCGGAGCAGATACGCCCTTCTGGAATATACACCAGAAGTTCAGTGCTAGTAGAAAACCGTTCCAGCTGAGCACCTCAAACAGAAAGAAGGGCACATTTTTAACAGGAAAGGCAATTCACCCGTGGAACAACCTACCAAGGATTAAGGCGGATTCTCCATCTCTGGCCATTTTGAAATCAAGACTGGCTGTTTTTCTACAGGATCAGCTCTAGTTCAAAGAGGAATTAATCCAGGGCAGTCCTATGCCCTGGGCTATGCAGGAGGTCTGATTCCTGGCCTTAGACGCTATAAACAGTAATGAATTATGCCACCCAGGTCACAACAGCCACCCCCAGTTTAAGAGGGGGGAAATGGGGTGCACCAACTTGCTCAAGAGAAGAGAGTAAAACTGTCACCCAAGTACTATGAGACAGTAGGAAGGTTAGACACAGAAGTGGGGCAGGATCCGAAGCCTATTCAAATCCAGGGGAACCTTTCCATTGACCTCAGTGGCAGAGTCACAATCCCCAGCGTTGCTCATTTTGCCTTATTTCAAAGGCAGATTTTTAAACTAACTCCCCCTAGCAAAGGGGATTCCTGTTATTCTTATTAGGTATATTACGGTAGCTCTTGGGAGCCCCAGGCATGGACCAGGACCCATTGGCTACTAGGTGTATTATGGTAGCACCAAGGAGCCCCAGGCATGTACCGGAACCCCACTGCGCTAAGTGCTGTACGAATACACAATAAAAAGACGGTCTCTGCCCCACAAAGAATTTACAGATGGGGCTCCACCCCTGGTTGGGGTCCAAGGGATATTTTACAAAGAGAAACTTTTTAGAGTCAATGTGGGGTTAAAAAAAGAAAGTTCGATTCTACCCTAAATACACTGGTGTCGCTCAGGAGTGACTATACTGCAGCCAAGTTACACTGGTCTAAACCCAGCGTAAGGGAAACGATAATCAAGCCCCATATAGAATCATCACAGGAGCTGGTGAAAGATAGGGAGGCAGTGTTGCCTAGTGGATAGAACCCTGCCCTGGGAGTCAGGACACCTGGGTTTTATCCTCAGCTCTGGCTTTCCTGGATGCCCTGGGGCAAGTTACGTTCCCTCTCTTGTGCTTCAGTTTCCCCATCTGTAAAATGGGATGAGCATTTTAGGGACAGCGAGTGTTTTTGTACAGCACTTTGAGCTCTCCTGACGATATAAGCTAGGGATTGTTATGGGCGATTAACACCCTAGATTGTTCCAAATTAAAAATCTAATTTCTTCCCCCACCTCCTATTCTCACCTTTCTTCAAGCCACGTGTTTTTTAACCCGAGGAGGAGGTGGTGGTTTGTCTGTTGTTTGCATTTCTCTTTGCTTGGTAGAGACTTTGTGTCTCAGGGCTCTCCACGAGGGGGCTGCTGAGCTGCATTGCCAATGGGGGGAGGAAGGTTACTTGTTTACAGAAAGAAGTTTGGTGATTAAAATTAAATGTGGCAACAGTTAGGCTGCTGGCATGCCGGGACCACCAGTCGTCACCCAGACCCCTGTGGTCTTTTCCTTGTACTCCCCTGTCTGTCTCCACCCGCTGTCTCTTGTCTTACACTTACATTGAGAGCCCTTTGGGGGCAAAGCCCACGTGTGTGTTGTGTGTTTGTTCAGTGCCAGAGATTCCTAGGCACAACAGTGATACAAATAAACAATAATATAATGGAAACAATTTCTGCTGAGGCTTAGGTTTTGAAAAGCTGGTTTTTAACCAACCCCTCCACCCCTCATGTTAACCCATATTTGACCTTTTAAATATTAATCTGAATTATTATGAATTTATTGACTCCTATTATGTGTATGCTAGCCCAACAGAGATGGGGAACCCACTGGGACGGGCGCTACAGGGTAAGAGACAGTCCCTGCCCCCCATGAACTTACAAGCTAAAGAGACAAAGGCTGGGAGGGGAAACTGAGGCACAGAGAGGTGAGGGACATGTTCCAGGGCACCCAGCATGTCAGTGACAGAGCTGGGAATAGAACCCAGGAGTCCTGAGTCACTGAACGCTAATTATTATTGGATCATTCTATAAGTCTGGCTCTCCAGCCGCCTTCTGTCTTGACGCCAGGGTTGAAAAAGCTGCAGACTAGAATGCCACCTGCTGGTGAATGCACACACCCCCTCCCCGGGTAAGAAATGTCTTTTCCTCCAGCCTGAGCGAGCTGCCTCTGCCCCCAAACCCAGAGGGAAACAGCCTTGGAACCACCCCCTAACTCCAAGCTTAATGCTTCCGCTGCCTGCCACCTGGGTGCTGCCCCAAACGCAGACTGCCTCCCACTGACTGCACCCAGATCCCTGCCCTGGCTCATAACCTCCGACCCCTCTCCAGGGAATGTCCCCTTCCTGCCCCAACAGAATAATGTCCCCGACCCCTCCCTCAATCAATCAATGCCCTCCAACCTCTCCCCCAGTTACTGCCCCAACCCATTCCATCCGACCCCTCGGCCAGTAAATGACCTCTGACCCTCCCCTCCAACCCCTTCTCTGGTTAATACCCCCTAACCCTTCCCCAGTTAATGCCCCTGCACCACCCCTCTGACCCCTCCCCCAGTTAATGCCCCTGCACCACCCCTCTGACCCCTCCCCCAGTTAATGCCCCTGCACCACCCCTCTGACCCTCCCCTCCAACCCCTTCTCTGGTTAATACCCCCTAACCCTTCCCCAGTTAATGCCCCTGCACCACCCCTCTGACCCCTCCCCCAGTTAATGCCCCTGCACCACCCCTCTGACCCCTCCCCCAGTTAATGCCCCTGCACCTCCCCTCTGACTCCTCCCTCAATTAATGCCTCTGACCCCTCCTCTCTGACCCCTCCCCTCTGACCCCTCCCTCAATTAATGCCTCTGACCCCTCCCCTCTGACCCCTCCCTCAATTAATGCCTCTGACCCCTCCCCTGTGACCCCTCCCTCAATTAATGCCCCTGACCCCTCCCCTGTGACCCCTCCCCCAGTTACTGCCCCTGCACCACCCCTCTGACTCCTCCCTCAACTAATGCCCCGACCCCTCCCCTCTGACCCCTCCCCCAGTTAATGCCCCTGACCCCTCCCCACTGACCCGACCCCACCCCCGCGCTCACCGCAGGGAGCGGCCGGGTCGGGCCGGAACCGCTGGGAGCCTGGAACCCAACGGCCGCGAGTCCCCCTCGAGCCCCGCCCCTCAGAACCCCCGCGAGCCCCTCAACCCCCCTTCGAACCCCCCGCGTCCTTCGAGCCCCCAACCCCCCTTCGAACCCCCCGCGTCCTTCGAGCCCCGCCCCCCTTGGAACCCCCCGCGTCCTTCGAGCCCCGCCCCTCAGAACCCCCGCGAGCCCCCCAACCCCCCTTCGAACCCCCCGCGTCCTTCGAGCCCCGCCCCTAAGAACCCCCGCGAGCCCCCCAACCCCCCTTCGAACCCCCCGCGTCCTTCGAGCCCCGCCCCCTCAGAACCCCCGCGAGCCCCCAACCCCCCTTGGAACCCCCCGCGTCCTTCGAGTACCCTCAGAACCCCCGCGAGCCCCCAACCCCCCTTGGAACCCCCCGCGTCCTTCGAGCCCCCCCTCAGAACCCCCGCGAGCCCCCAACCCCCTTCGAACCCCCCGCGTCCGAGCCCCCCCTCAGAACCCCCGCGAGCCCCCAACCCCCTTCGAACCCCTCGCGTCCTTCGAGCCCCGCCCCCCTTCGAACCCCTCGTGTCCTTCGAGCCCCGCCCCTCAGAACCCCAGCGAGCCCACCGCCCCCCGACACCCCTTCGAACCCCCTGCGTCCTTCGAGCCCCGCCCCCCTTGGAACCCCCCGCGTCCTTCGAGCCCCGCCCCTCAGAACCCCCGCGAGCCCCCTGCCCCCAACCCCCCGTCAAACCCCGCGTCCTTCGAGCCTCGCCTCTCAGAACCCCCGCGAGCCCCCCCACCCCCCTTCGAACCCCCCGCGTCCTTCGAGCCCCGCCCCCCTTCGAACCCCCGCGAGCCCACCGCCCCCCGACACCCCTTCGAACCCCCCGCGTCCGAGCCCCCCCTCAGAACCGCTGTGAGCCCCTCAACCTCCCTTCGAACCCCCCGCGTCCTTCGAGCCCCGCCCCTCAGAACCCCCTAGAGCCCCCCCACAGCCCACTTCGAACCCCCCCGCGTCCTTCGGGCCCCGCCCCCTCAGAACCCCCGCGAGCCCCCTGCCCCCAACCCCCCATCGAACCCCCCGCGTCCTTCGAGCCCCGCCCTCAGAACCCCCGCGAGCCCCCGCCCCCCACAGCCCCCTACAACCGCCCCCGCGTCCTTCAAGCCCCGCCCCTCAGAACCCCCACGAGCCCCCCGCCCCCCACAGCCCCCTACGAACCCCCCCGCGTCCTTGAGCCCCGCCCCTCAGAACCCCTGCGAGCCCCCCACAGCCCTCTTTGAACCCCCTGTCCTTCAAGCCCCGCCCCCTCAGAACCTCCTCAAGCCCCCCCACAGCCTGCTTCGAACCCCCCGCGTCCTTCGAGCCCCGCCCCTCAGAACCCCTGCAAGCCCCCCCACAGTCCCCTTCGAACCCCCCGCGTCCTTCGAGCCCCGCCCCTCAGAACCCCTGCAAGCCCCCCCCAGTCCCCTTCGAGCCCCCCGCGTCCGAGCCCCGCCCTTCAGAGCCCCCCACCCCTCACAGCCCCTTACGAACCCCCCTGCGTCCTTCGAGCCCCACCCCTCAAAACTCCTGCAAGCCCCCCACCTCCCCACAGCCTCCCTTCAACCCCCTGTGTCCTTCGAGCCCCTCCCACTCAGGACCTCCGCGAGCCCCCTGTCTCCTCACAGCCCCCCCAGTCCCTCTTCAACCTCCCACGTCCTTCGAGCCTTGCCCCCTCAGAACCCCCTCAAGCCCCCCGCCCCCTCACAGCCCCCTGTGAGCCCCTCTTAGAGCCCCCCATGTCCTTTGAGCCCCACCCTCTCACAGCCCCCCCGCAAGCGCCCCCCGGGACCTCCCATGTCCTGTTAGCTCCACTCCCTCAGAATCCCCCACACCCTGTGAGCCCCCTCTTTCAGAGCACCTGCAAGTCCCCCACCCCCTCAGGCCCCCCATGTCCTTCCAGCCCCCCCTCCGAATCCCCACAAGCCCCCTACACAGAGCCCTCCTGTGACCACCCCCATCAGAACCCCCCTGCCACTATAGCCTCTCTGCAAGCCCCTCACAGCTGCCCTGCCCCCTCAGAATCTCCCCTCACTGGCTCCCCCACCCCTTCAGCATCCCTTGTGCACCACCCAGGCCAGAGCCCCCCCTTCATGCAACACGCCTGGGCCAGAGCCCCTCCTTTGGTCCTCCTGGTCCAGAGTCCCCCTTCATGCAACCCCCTCCCAGGCTAGAGTGCCCCCCTTCCATGCAGCCCCCAGGGCACAGCCAGCCCCCGCCCCTCCCCCATGTATCCTCCCCACCTCTTGGGGGGCAGAGTTGCCCCTCATGTGACTCCTGCTCAATTCCAGTGTTGCCCACCCACTGCATCCCCTGGTCCCTCTCCTTGGGGGGCAGGGTAATCCTTCCCCCAGCCAGATGCAGACCTCCCCCCGGTATCTTCATCAGGACCAGTTACCACCCCCCAAAAATTTCCTCTCCCCAAATGCCAGATGTTGGTGAGGAGGGGGGCAACACAGCACCTCTGTCTGCCCTTCCTGGAAGATGACTCCCGCCTTCCAGGTAAGTGCACCCCCTTTTGTTCCCTCACAGTACAGACACCCCCATCCCAGGACCAGGTGCATCCCCCTATACAATGAGACTGACCCCCCTGAAGTCCAGTGCAGTCCCCCTGCATCTGCCCTTCCTTGGGCACCAGGGACGGGAAATCCCTCACCCAGTGAAAAATCCACCCCTTCCAGCCAACTACACCCTGCCCCCCCCCTCCCCAGAACCATGTCCTCCACATTACACAGCCCCCGGGGGCTGTGCATCCCCCATACAATGAGCCTGCTGCCCCTGCCCCCCGCATCCCATGCAACCCCCAGGGCACCATGGACAGAAGCTTTCCACCCCAGCCAAGACCACAGCTTGCTCCTGAGCCTGGGCAGGCAGAACTGCTAACTGCCGTGAGGTGTTAGTTGCATACTGGCTGGGCTGGGGGGCCACGTCAGCCTGGCACTTGTGAGGCCGGCCTTGGGTTCTCTGCTCTGCTGTACACCGCGACCAGGTCCTTCAAGCCCAGATTTTTAAAGATATTTAGGTGTTGCAAGGCCTAGAGGATTGGATATAGGCTCCTAAGCGCCGACACGATAATGAGATACAGGCTCCTGAATCTGCAAGGTATTGACACCATTTAAAATCTGGGCTGTAACCTTGTTGTGGCCTCGGTTTCCTCATCTGTACAATAGGGATAATAGATCTGTCCTGCCTACCAGGGGCATTGTGGAGCTAACAAGAGTAACGATTGTGAGGTGCGCAGGTACTGTTGGGGGGAGGAGGAATGTGTAATACAATGTCTGTACTTTGACCCATCAAGCTTTTACCTCCAATCGAGGATATTGCAGATTATGTATTCCTTATGTCACCCGATCTTAAATCAAATTTTGCACTCTCGATAATCTGATAACCAGAAACTTCTATGCTTAAACTCTGTACTGGTCACTTTTTTTAACATCATCTTAATAATTTTTTTAAATCCCTAACCCTTATCGGTAGATGTTGATACTGATCTCCTTTGTGAAGTGCATTATTGTCCCTGTTTCATGGATGGGGAAACTGAGGCACAGAACAAGGCAGTGACTTGCCCAAGGTCACCAACCAGGCCAGTGCTAGGAATAGAATCCCGGTCTCCTGCCTCCTCATATAAGAACTGTGGGTAGATAGCCAGATTGTCCCGGGCAGTGTTAAATGCCAGGCTAAATCCTTTGCCCCCTCGAAGCACACACCTGTGAATCCATGTAGTTGCCCAGTAGGAACATCAAGTCCCACTCATTTATCCCTCTCCCAGGGCTTCGACCCTTGTTGTGCCAATAACCAAACCTCCTGTTCTTCTTGTGCATTGAAAAGAAAAGAGGGTTTGGGGGTTGGTTTTTTAGAATTTAAATTCCCCTTAGGGGCTGAGAATCTAGGTTAATTTTTATCAGTTGATCGATTTAGTATTAACAGGAGCTGTAGACCAGGGTCCTAGGCACAAAGCCTGGATCTAGAACCAAACTTTCCCACCACTGGGAAAACCAGTTTGGCTTATGAGTTGCAAAATTAGGATCAAGGTAGGTTCTTCTCTGGCATCACCATAGTAACGAAGCCTCAGAAACACTGATGGGTTTATCTTCACACTCCCTCTCTGAAGGGACTGAGCTTCACTCTCCCGGTTTTATAGCTGGGGAACTGACGCACACAGAGAAGCCCAGACTCAGGAAACTACTTAAGCACGTGCCCGCTGTCCTTCAGCAAGTCTGTAGCAACACCTGGGCAGTGAACCCAGAGCGCTGGTGTCCCAGTCAGTTCTTTACCCACAGAACTGTCCTTCCTCTTGCATGAGAAATTTAATTCCGATCTAACCCCCGATTCAGGCATGGTCCGGGCCACAGTTCCGGTTCTGGCCTGCTAGAGCTGGAGATGACATACAAAATTTGGATCGGGACTTCCGTTTGCATTCTGATCCACTCCATCGTTTGGATCTAGTGTTTCGGTACCAGCCAGTTAGAGGTAACAAGACAAGCTGTGAAATTCAGACTGGATCTGGGTTTGCACGCTGATCCCTCCCATTGTTCTGACCTGGGATTCTGCTTTGGCTTGTTGGGACAGGATATAAAATCATAGAAGTGTGAGGCTGGAAGGGACCTTGAGAAGTCATCAAGTCCAGCCTCCTATGCTGAGGCAGGACCTTGTAAACCCTAGACCATCCCTGAGAGGTGTTTGTCCAACATGCTCTTGGGACATTAGAATTCGGATTGGCTCTGGGTTTGCGTGCGGATCCTCCCCAGAGTTCTGATCTTGGATTCTGCTTGGGCTCAGTGGGACAAGAGATGAGACTGGGATCGGATCTTGGTTTGCGTGCTGGTCCTTCCTTGATTTCAAACCTGGGATTCTGGTTCTGGCCCATTATAGAGCCAAGGTGAGAAATTCAGCACTGGATCTGGGTTTGCTTGGCAATCTGCCTGAGGCTCTTCTGATCCCGGTTCCGACCCACGTCCTCTTACCTCCATAACCATCGACTGATGATTAATGTTCAGGCGCTTTGATTTCTCCTCCCCTAATCCTATAGGGGCATTAGGACCAAGTGGAATCCACTTTTCTCTGTTCCTTTCCCCTTTTCCCAGCTCAGCTTTGGATTCTCTCTTCTCTCCCCAGCTCCTGGTTCTCCACTCCCGGTGTAAGAAATCAGTCCAGGCCCCCAGCTGTGGTCAGTATTAACCAAGGCAGGTGCAATGGGGGGGAGGGAGGGTGGGTTGGGAATGGGGGGGGTAGAAAAAAGGGGGAGGAGGGATTAGAAATGTTACTTGCTGAAAAATGGCTGCTGGATCTTCATTCTCCTTATAATGATGAACAACGAAAAAGAAAAGAAATTTTTAAAAAATTGAAAATCCTGCCAACATATAAAACACACACAAGCCACACACACAGAGCAGCTGCACCAGCCATGGAACTAGAGTGAGTCGGTCTTCATTTACCATCTGCCCACCCCCCATTAAAAATATCCCCACAAAAGCAAGAGGGAGAGGGGATATTTTAACCCAATTTATGCCCCCCCTTTTTTTGGCAAAACAATCGAGATTTTAAAATTTTGTTTTGCTGCCTAAAAAAATTAATAATTTTCATTTAAGGAGGCAAAATAAAATGACATCTCTAAAAACATCCTGCATGCTTTCATTTCTCCATTCTCCTTCTTCCCAGCTGCTGCTGCTGCTTTTAATTTAATTTCTTCTCTCCATCCTCTTTTATTTTTAATCATTTTTTAAAGCCCAAACCATTTTATTATGATTTTTTTATGAATGAAATTAACTGTCCCCCCTCCCTAAAAGGAGGGGGGTGTGAAGGGTATTTGTTTGTGAATCAATCTTATTTGCATCTGGATTCATTCATAAAAAAAAAAGACAGGGTTCACCTAGAGGATCCATCATGGTGGGTTTAATTTCCTTCCCTTCTTGGCATGTCAGTTTTTTGGTTGGGGAGGGGGATGTGGGGAGGGGGAGGGGGTCCTTTAAATCTGGCACTGCCACACAGTGGGAATTGATGGCTGTTTAAAACTGAGATGTGGAGTGAAACTGACACATCCTGTGACTATATTTTCCCCCCTATGGATTCTTTTTTTTTCTTGTTCACCTGTTGTTTATTGAAGGAAGAGGGACAAAGAGCCTAGCTTGGGTCATGTGACCCTCCATTCACAAAAATCCCATGGTTTCCATTGAGATGGTCTGAAAGGATCAAGCAGTTGGGCCATAGATAAGCATTTTCAACATACCTTTTCGCATGCATGTTGTCCAGTGCCTACAGCATTGGCAGAGGGGAAGCCAGTGGTGCTTGGGGGTGGGAGGGTTACAGATCACATCTGGGGTGTTTCTTTCTACAAAATAAATCCTACTGTTTTGATTCCATAAATATATGCACCAGCAGACAGCTTCTGCAAGAAGGTTCGAAACTGGACAGTATGTATCTGGGCATGATCTGTATCCATTGTATGTCTGTTTGGGTTGGATTTTGATTTGTGTGTGTGTGTTGCAGGAAAAGAGTGCTTAGAAGATGCTGTGAAGGTGAATTTTAAAATATTGTGATCTAGGAATATTTCATTTATTTGTTCGGAAGGATGTGGGATTTTTTTTTAAATGTAGTTCCTGCAAATAGGGAGGCCAGGGTGTGGGTAAGAGAATCGAATTTCCAATGTGTATTATATAGATCTATAATTTTAGGCTTTGGTTGTGTTTGGGGTGGTGGGGGCGGGGAATGAGACATGCATTTTAAGCCCTGGCAAAAGGTCTGTTTGATTTTTAGTCATAGTGGGTAATATGTATATTTAATTCATGGTTGTGTGAGCAGAAGGGTTTGGGTTTATTTATTTATTATTTTAAAATTTTCCTCCCCGTGTTAAATAAATAAAAACCCTGCAGTGAAAAACCCCAGATCTGATATTTTTTTAATTATTATTTTTTTTGAAGTGTTATGATGGTGGGGCTTGGAGAAAAATGCTTATTTGTGTGGACTGGAAAATGGGGAATGGCTTACTTGGAGTGTTTGTAGGGATGTCTTATGTCTTTGAACAGTGTTGTCATTTTCGTGTCTGAAGCCCCCCATTTCTCCCTTATTTTCCTCCCCCCAACCTCCTAAAAACCAGGTATCTGTAGATCCACTTTGCTTCAGCATCTTTGATCTTGTAATACATAATGTCGTTTCCCATGGCAACGCATTGTGATGTCATGTATATGCTTAAAACACTCTTAATTGTTTTATTATTTTATTTTTAGGAGGGCAATCTGGTGTTCTCTTCTGATTTTTGACTTTATTAAGGGGATTGTCTTAAAAGAGTCTTCATTCATATTCTGAATTACTGGAAATGCATTGCACTGTCTTCTGATTGGTGGAGAGAGCTTCTTTCATTACATACTGGTGGTCTGTTGATTTTATTTAAGCAGGAAAGTTTTCATTCTTGTTTTTTTGTTGCAAAAGTTGGCCATTTATTTCAGAGCAAAATTGAGAAGTAAATTTGTGTGCGTATGTGTGTAATGAGGCAAAATATCAATAGCTGCAAAATATAACTTTTTCACAGAGGAGTGGGCTCTGGTGGGTAGAACGGGGTGGGGCTGAGAATCAGGACTCCTGGGTTTCATTCCCAGCTCTGCCATGACTATGCTGCGTATCATTTAGTGAGCCAGTTCCCCTGCTCTGTGCCTCAGTTCTTCCATCTGTAAAATGGAAATAATGAATCTGATCCATTTCTCAGAGGAACCAGGAGCCTAGATCCATCCTTGCATGAAAAGTGCTCTCAGCCACTCAGAGGGAAGGGATGTTCACCACACTTAGCACATTCCTGGCTGGCAAAGGGCACGCCTGCTTGGCTACCACTTGCAGCACCTCCTGCTGGCTCTTCTGTCATCAAGCGCTCTTGCTGTGGGAGGGGTGGGTCAGCCTTGCTATTTCCATTTTACAGATGGGGAAATAGGGCCAGAGCAGGGGGAAGTGACTTTCTCGACAATGCCTAACAGTGGCAGACCTGCGAATAGAATCAATGAGCCATGACTCCCAGATTCCCTTGCCCAGACCATTAGACCCCATTCCTTCCCCAGTGTTGGGACAGTACCCAGGAGTCCTGGCCTCCAGCTCCCCTGCCCTAACCACTCCTCTGTTCCCAGAGGTGGGGATAGAACCCAAGAGTACTGACTCCCAGCCCCCACTGCTCTAACTACTAGACCCCACTCCCTTCCCAGCACTGGGACAGAACCCAGGCGTCCGGACTCCCTGTCTCCCCGCTTGTTAAACAGTAAACCCAGAAAAAGCATGCAGCATTTATCCCAGTAGTAGGCACCACACTTTTCCATTCTGAGAGCCCCCTCCTATATAGCCTAGCCCTCCCCTTCCCAAGTAACGATAAGAGACCCCTGAAAACCTGCTTGCGACCCTAGCTGGGTAACAATCATTGTAACCTTTGCCCCATTGCAGGGTTTTTTATCTGCTTGTTTTTGTAGGGCCCTTTGGTTTAGCGTGAAATGACACAAAGCCATCCCAAACGTCATTCTAAACTTGACGTAGCAATCTGTATTCTTTTAATATACACCTATATTTTGATATGATTTTATTTTAAGTAAAACAGTCATAGCTGGTGAATAAAGAAAAATGAGTAATTGCTGTTGGGTTTTAGCAGGGGGGGCTGTGTCAGATGGATCATGTGAAATATTATTTACTCCTCCAGTTCCATTAATGTGTTAAAGGCAGAGTGGGGCAGTGGTTAGAGTTCTGGATGGGAAGTCAGTAGGCCTGGGTTCTGTGCCTAGAAATGTCGGCTAGTGGTTAGAGCAGGGGGGCCTGGGAACCAGGACTCCTGGATTCTGTTCCTGTTTCTGGGAGAAGTAGTGGGGTCTAGTGGTTAGAACATGGTGGGACTGGGAGTCAGGACTCCTGGGTTCTTTTCCTGCCTCTGGGAAGGGAGTAGGGGTCTGAGTTCCGATCTTTCTCTGGGATGGGAGTGGTTAAAGTGGGGGTGGGGAGTCAGGACTTGTGGGTTCTATCTTGCTCTGAGAGAGGAGTGGGGTGTGTGGGACTCAGGGCTCTGGGTTGTGTTTGGCTTCGGGGGAATCACTTCCCCTCGGTGTACTGTTCCCTGTCTGTAAAATGGGGATAATTACAGAATCCTCCTTTGTCAAAGCTTTGAGAGCCTCCCATGAAATTGGGCTGTGGAAGCCGAGTGCAATTGCTGTTATTGTATTTCTAGAGAAATATAACACGGCCTCTGGCCGAAGGAGTTTACCAGCCAAGTTAAATAAGGGGCAGTGTGACAGCAGAGGACTTGCACAGGATAAGAACACGAGGCAGTGGATTTTTTACTTGGATGGCAGCATGATTGAGTGGTTAGAGCAAGGCACGGTGATGCTATTCTCTGTCCTGGGTGCTGTCCCTGGCTTTGCCCCTGATGGGTTTGGTAAATCACTCCCGCTATGTGTGTCTTGGGAATAGAGACTTTGTGACGTGCTTCGAGATCCTCGGGTGAAAACATCTGCGTAGATGTAGAGAATCATTATTGTTGCACTGTGTGAATTGTGTGAGCGTTCAGTAATAGCCTGTCGTCTGCCTTAGTATTTATCCTTTGTTTTACAGTCGTGCATGCGCACCCCCCAGCCATAGACGAGGACCCTGTTGCACTAGGTCCTGACCCAATGCAGAACAAAAAGATAATCTCTGCCCTCGATGAGCTTCCAATCTAAGAATCCCATATTACTTCTGTCTAATCAGTGTAATATAACCTTTATCTGTATAAATGTCTAATACTTTTTTTTTTTTTTTGCAATCCTGCTAGGCTCTTTGGCCTTCAGGATAATCTTGTGGCAATGAGTTTCACAGGTGAACTGTCCATTGTATATAACAATGCCTTTCCCAAGTATCAGCTTTGCATTTGTCACCTCTCGCTGTCCCCTTGTTCCGCTGTGACAGGCGAAAAATTAGCCCGGTGAACTGGGGGTTGATTTCCAGAGGAAGCCAAAAAGAGCTAAATCTTCCTGGTTTTGGTAGCTGGCAGATGGAGCAACAGAGAACCATCTTCCTATATATGAAGATTTAAACCCCTGGGATGGGTGGAATGATTTTTAGGGTGGGAGAAGCGGTTAGAACTAGCTGTCTATGGATGAGATTGTGGAAGAATTGGAGAGAGCTGGGGAAAATGCCTTAGTGACGTCAGGAACTCATCCGGGTAGTTATCAGAAAGATGATAGAGAGCACGCTTGATCAAGGTGTCTGTATCTCTTTGTGGGGAGAAAATACTGGCTACCAAAAGGCTCTTTAATCTAACAGAGAAGAGCAGAACAAGAAGTTAAAGCCAGACAAATTCCAGCTAGAAACCAGGCACTGATTTTTACCAGTGCGGGTGACTGGTGAGTAAAGCCAGCTCCCAAGGGAAGTGGTGGATTCACTCGCTGCCTTGCTGGAAGAGATGCTCAATTTACTGGGCCAAATGCAAGGGTAACTGGGTGCAGTCTGTGGCCTGGCCAGTCTAGGTGATCCAATCGTCCCTTCTGGCTTTGAACTCCACAAAATTAAAGAAAGGGTAAATCTTGACTGAACGCAAGGCCCGTTGTTCAATGGGAAGATCCTCCGGAGAATTGACTCCTGGAGGGGAGGGATATTTTAAAACGAGGCTGGAGAAACCACTGGACGATGAGGAATAATATTGTAGTGGCAGGCACCTGGGTGAGGTACATGAATGGTTGGATGGAGCTGTGCTAGCTACAGGCTTTGTTGAGGATAGTATCTGAGGATTTAAAGTGATGACAAACAGCATACTTCATCCTCTAGCCTCTGTGTGGGGGAGTTGAGGTTACCAGGAGAGCCTTGGCAACTCGGATTGTAGTATCGTTTTTAGTATCTTCCTGGGCCTGACTTCCTCTTGCACTGGTGTAAACTAGGAAAATCAGATTAGCTCTAAAGCAACCCCGTCTAGCCTATGTGCTTGGTAATGGACAGATCTTGCAATTCTAGGTGCCACGTATGTTGTTATATTTGCAGTAGTCCCAAGAAGCCCTAGTTGAGGACTAGCACCCCATTGTGCTTGGAGCTGCACAAACATAGACCAAAAAGATGGTCCCTGCTACAGCTGGACAATTGGGGGGAGGGGGGCATATAGTGAAGACGGATGAAATTCTGCAGATAGTTTCATCCCAGGGGAGTGGGAGGGCGCGAGGGCGCAATCCAAAAGGTTGAAACGGTTTGTTCGGCCATTTCCGAACACAATGGTTTGAGTTCTCTTTTCGAAACAGCATTTTGTTTTGCAATATGACTGGTTTTTTAAAGGTGAAAAACACCCAAAATGACCCCCCAAAATGAACTTTTCTTTTTTACTAGGAAAAACAAACAAGCAAAATCCATTAGGGCTCAAACTGAACCAATCTCTCAATTTTTCAGTTCAGCTTCTGAACCGAAAAATCAGTTCCTCACTTAGTTCTAGTCCTTGCCCCAAAGACCTTCCACTCTGTGCACAGCAGAAGGTATAGCCCTTGGGGCCTGGAGTCGGCATAAAACTGATACCAGCATAGCTATGTCAGCCAGGAGTATGAAAAAATGTCACATCTCAGCTGACACAGCTCTGCCAGAAAATCACCAATGTAGACCCCGCTATGCTAACAAAAGAGGGCTTCTGCCCATGTGGCTAATGGTGGTGTTACAATGCTGACCGAAAATCCTTTCTATTGGCATTAACTGCATCTACACTAGAGGGCTATCCCAGCACAGGCTCCGTCGCACAGACACAGCCTGAGTTTCATTCATAGATTCAGGGCTAGAGGGAATCATTCAATCATCTAGTCTGACCTCTTGTATAGCACAGGCTGGAGAATGTCACACAGTCATCGCTGTGTTGAGACCGGCTGCTGTGTGTGTGGCTACAGCATCTCCTCCAGAAAGGCAGCCAGTCTGCATCTGAAGACTTCAAGAGATGGAAAATCCACCTTGGATGGATTTGGTGGAAATTTCCCAGGAACATTCCCTTGTGGGTTGGAGGTGAGCTTGGAAAACGCCAGGTGGAGAGCAGAGGGAAATTGGGAGTGTGGGAACGTGGGCAGAAGTTCCAGTACAGAGCTTATGGGGACCTAACCCTTCCTGTCTGCAGTGGTTGCCTTTCCCAGTCTGGTAGCACCGAGAGCCCTGACTCGAGACTGAAGGGGTACCCACTGCTCGGATCCTTGCTGACGTCAAGGGGTCTCCCGTTGTGTCAGGTATGGCACAGCCCCCGCCGACACTGGAGGGCCGTCCGTCGTGCAAACACTGCACAGGCCCTGGCTGACATCAGGTGGGTGGAAGAAGCCGCTGCCCCAGGCACTGCATGGACCCGAGCAGAAATTGGGGGCAGGTCGGGAAGGCGGCGGCTGGTCTGTCAGACCAGCATGGTACAGACCCCAGTTGTGCTGGGCGCGCACAGACACCTCGTGAGGCCTGGTCCACACCCAGGTTTTGCACCTGCTCCCCCCGTTTCGATTGGGGGGTGATGTTTGGTGGTTTAATAGAAATAGTTAAAGTGGCCAGTTACACCAGGACCTTTTATGTAGCTTGTACTGGGAGCAGCTCCTGTGTACTGGGAGAATGGCCCTCGTGGGAGGTTGCATTTGTACTGCTTTCACTACAGGGCAATGGACACAACTGTGTGTGGCCACTGCCTGGGGGAGAGCCCCTGCCCAGCCAGTCTGAGATGAGAGGGAGGGTCCTTCTCCCCAGGCCATAGAGGAGAGGCAAAGTGGGTCACCCAGGAGACACTGTGACAGAGATGGGACTCGAGCCCAGGGCCGCATCCCAGTGCCCACACCCCTAACCAGCTTCCCTCCTTCAGCCTGGCCTTTAGGTGCTGCTCCGTGCTGCAAATTCTGCCCTCCTGGGTGCAGCTGGGAGTGCAATGGGCCCTGCCTGAACCAACACCACCTGCCCCCGGGGGCCCAGCTGTAAACTGTCAATGATTAACTTCTGTAGATGGAAGCCAAACGCATCCGCTTTTAAAGTCAGATTAGCACCATGTTTGTGTAACACCTGGGCAGCTGAGGCTGCTGCTGGCTGCGGTGGGAGGCGTGGGAGGGAACGGTTAATCAGTTGCCAATCCAGTTGGTTGGCATCATGGTGGGAGTGGGAGGATGGGGATTGTGCAAAGAAAGGGGAGGACTGGGATAGCAGGGGGCTGTGGTTGGGATTGAGGGACACTGGAAGAGCTGGAGGGGAGGGGGGGATCCTGGGGCTGGGATAGCAGGGGGCTGTGGTTGGGATTGAGGGACACCGGAAGGGGTGGGGGTGATCCTGGGGCTGGGATAGCAGGGGGCTGTGGTTGGGATTGAGGGACACCGGAAGAGCTGGGGGGTAGGTGGGGAGCCCGGGGCTGGGGTAGCAGGGGGCTGCAGGTCAGGACTGAGGGGACAGGGGAGATGAAATAGGCACTGGGAGTCTTTGGCAGCATTCAAGGAAGAGAACTAGCAATTCCTCCAGGACCGACACTGGAGGTGGCCGTCATCTGGTCGGTGTCAGCACTTTTCAGAGTGAACATGAGCTTTTCCGAGGCCAGGGCCCTGGGCTGTGGCAGAGATGGGCGTAAAATCCTTCCAGCCACTGGGATCAGGCTTTGCTTTCCGTCCTCTTCGTGAGAATCACATGCTGGAATGGCAGCCCGCGAGGCCACCCTGTCTTGGAGCATTTCCGTGACCCATGCCACCCTGGGCCTCTACTCGGCAAAGCAGCCAGCTGGCTGGGTTGAGCCCTTACCCAGACCGGGAAGCCAGCCACAATCGGCAGCATCCCACGGGCGTTCAGGGTCTCCCAGGACAGGCTGAGCCATGCAGACTGAAATCCTCCAGGAAAGAAGGTGTCCTCAAGGACAAGGGGGGACAGCGTGTGTGTGGGTGAGGGGGGGGGTCACTGCACAGGGGATATGTGGGGGGATCTTGCTCCTCAGAGCTCTCGGTCCAGACCCTCCCACAGCATGGAATTCAGTTTAAATATGCCCCCTCAAAAGCAGGAGGGACAGTAAGCAGCCCGTCGCTAGGGTGTCTGGGCAGGTGGGGATAAGGAATCTTAACACAGCCAGGTGCACCATTCTGGGACCCCGGACACCTGGGTTCTGTTCTTAACACAGCCAGGTGCTCCGTTCCGGGACCCCAGACTCCTGGATTCTGCTCAAGAGCTGGTTGGGAATTTTTCAGTTTTTCAATATAATTTTTTTCCTGCCAAAACCTGCAGACTCATGGAAGCTGTCCATGCAGTAGGATGGGTTTTGACGACTCGACAAATGTTTGGAAGAAGGAGAGCTGAGATTGTCCAAACGACAGCATTCAGTTTCTTCCACTTCAAAGTGACTTTAGAGTTTGAAATTTCAGCTCATTAGACCAAAACCTATTAAAGGACAAAAAACGAAGAGGAAAAAGGTCAAAATTGAAACACGACATTTCAATGGACTGAAACTGACAGTTTTTCAGTTTGCAAAAAAAAGTGAGATTTTGACTTTGTCCTGATTTGAGATGTGTGTGCGCGGGTGTAGGGGTGGGGTGGGGTGGAATGTTGAACTACTGAAAATTTTCTTTGGCTAGGAAAACTGTTTCCTTCCCAACTCTCTTCCGTTGCCACTGGGGGCCCTGATCTTTGTCGGGGTCTGTGCAGCACCTTGATTTTGGGCCTGGTTGTGTGGGGCACTGCACAGACCCCAGCTGAGATCAGGGCCCCATTGTGCTGGATTCTTCACAGACACCAAGTGAGAGGCAGTCCCTGCCCTGAGGAGCTGACAGTCTAAAAAGGGTGTCAGGAAACTGAGGCACAAGGAGGGGCTGCGACTTTCCCAGGGTAATGCGCAGGCCAGTGGCAGAGCTGGCAGTAGACCCCAGTCTGCTGAGTCCCAGCCCGATGCTGTGCCTGCTGGGCACATACACAGCTGTTATTTCTCCATTAAGCTCTTTCATCTCCATCTCGCCGCATTTGCTTTTCGCTTCCTTCCACCACCACCCCACAATTCTCAGTAACTGGCGCTGTTCAGGCCCCCTCCCAGTACCTGCCGGGTCCAGCCTCTGAGCCCCATGGCGTCGGAACAGAGCTGCCCATTCACACTGGGCAACGAGGAGCATTGGGCTAGAATCTTGCAGTAAAGGGGGCTGGCTGGGAGGATTGGGGATCAGATGGGAGGTGGGGGGAGAATTCAGCTGGGGTGGATTGGGATCAGCTGGGGGAGGGCAGGCAGAGTGGGAGGTTGAGGATAGACTGGAGGTGCAGACTGGGGAGCGGGGTGAGGATCAGCTGGGGGTGCAGATGAGAGAGAGAAGTTGGGGATCAGTTGGGGGACATATGGGGGAGTAGGGGTGTCACAGGGAGATGGGGATCGGCTGGGGGGAAGGGAAGGGGGAATGGTCTCAGGCTGTGAGTAGGCTGCTCGAGATGGGATAGTGTCATAACATGCCCCACAGCTACAAAATCATCAGCCTCCTCCCTCCACTCGGGGTGGCATGATGTGGGGCACAGTGGGAGAATTTTTTAGCAGGGCACGCAGTGAACGTGCAACGGGTGCATGAGACAGGCTGTACATTGGTAGAGCGTGCAGTGCCCATGCGGCAGGGTGTACGGTGATCGTGCTATGAGGCATGCAGTACCTGTGCAATAGGTGCACAAGGGAGACACATTGTACTTGGCAAGGTCTGCCCTGCCCAAGCGATGGGGGTGTGCAGTGCCCGTGTGACGGATGGCGTGCAGTGCTTGTGCAATGGGTGCACATGAGACAGGCTGTGCATTGGTAGGGCCTGCAGTGCCTGTGTGATGGTTGGCATGTAGCACCCATGCACTGGTAGGGCCTGCAGCGCCCATGCAATGGATGGCATGTCACACCCATGTGATGGATGGCGTGCAGCGCCTGTGTGATGCATGCACATGAGACAGGCCATGCGATGGGTGCTTATGAAACAGACTGTACATGCAGTGCCTGTGGAATAGGTGCATATGGGAGACACGTACTTGGTAAGGTCTGCCTTGCCCAAGAAATGGGGGTGTGCAGTGCTCATGCGACGGATGGCATGCAGCGCCCGTGCGATGGGTGCTTGTGAGACAGGTTGTGTGATGGATGGCATGCAGCGCCATGTGATGGATGATGTGCAGTGCCTGTGTAACAGAGGGCATGCAGTGCCCATGCGATGGGTGCCCGTGAGACAGGCTGTGCGATGGATGGAACTCAGTGCCCGTATGACAGATGGGCGCTGAGACAGGCTGTGTGATGGGATGCTGTGCAGCGCCCGTGCAATGAATGGTGTGCAGCGCCCATGCGATGGGTGCTCAGAAGACAGCCCGTGCGATGGATGGCGTGCAGTGCCCGTGCGATGGATGGCGTGCAGTGCCCGTGCGATGGATGGCGTGCAGTGCCCGTGCGATGGATGGCGTGCAGTGCCTGTGTGATGGGTGCTCGTGAGATGGGCCATGCGATGGATGGCGTGCAGTGCCTGTGCGATAGATGGTGTGCAGTACCCATGCGATGGGTGCTCGTGAGACAGGCCATGCGATGGATGGCGTGCAGTGCCCGTGTGACGGATGGCATGCAGTGCCCGTGTGACGGATGGTGTGTAGTACCCGTGCGATGGGTGCTCGTGAGACAGGCCACGTGACGGATAGCATGGACACACAGACTGCGTGTGGGCAGCCGAGCCTCTAACTGAGCCTCCTTGTGCCCCCCGCAGTTACATGCTTCGGGTGCGAGCTGTGGTGATGACCCGAGACGACTCGAGCGGGGGATGGGTGCCCATGGGCGGGGGCGGCCTGAGCCACGTCATGATCGGCAAGGTCCGGCGCCCAGAGGAGGGCGGGCGACGGCGCCAATACCTGATCTGCGGGGAGCGCCTGCGCGACCAGACCGTAAGCGTGACTCCTGGGGAGGGGTTGGATGGGGGGGCAGCTTGTAGGGGGGACCCTGCTCGCCCTTAATCTCCCCCTCTCCATTGCAGACCATCCTGGAGTGCGTGCTGAAGAAGGACCTTGTCTACAACAAGGTGAACCCCATCTTCCACCACTGGAAAGTTGGTGACAGCAAGTTCGGCCTGACCTTCCAGAGCCCCGCCGATGCCGCAGCCTTCGAGCGGAGCGTGCAGGCCGCCCTGGAGGAGCTCGCCGAAGGTGGGGCACTAGCGCCCGGGACTGCAGAGATTCAGGGGGCCAGGGCTTGGCCTGCTACCCCCAGGAAGGCGCGGGGCCCAGGGAGTGTGAGGCTGGCCGACTGCCCCATGGGTCTTGCTGGCTGGGGTCCTGAGCCTGTCTGGCTCCCCTTTGGGGGTTCTGGTCTGGGGGGATGTGGGGAGGGACCGATGGGAGATGCGGGCGCTGGTTGGTGACATGGGTCTGCCTGTTGCCCCTCCCCCCTTAGTGGCTGTTGGTTGGGGGGGCGCAGATAGCTCCCCCCCCGGGGGCATTAGTCAGAACCAAGCAAACGCTGATGCTGGAAGCGACCTGAGTTCACCTTAGCACAGCCCTGTGGCTAGGACAGCTGGCTACAGGGAAGCAGACGTGGGGTCGGTTCCCAGCTCAGCCACCGACTCTACCTGCGTGACCTCAGGCATCTCTCTCGGCCTCGGTTTCCCCCATCTGTGCCATGGAGATATGAACCCTCTGCGGCCGGTCAGAGGGGGCGGGGGTGGGGAGGCTGTTGATGTTCGGAAGGCTCCAATATCTCAGTGCTTTCGCTGCCCCTCGGTGGATGGCATTCCGTGTCACAGCGGCCAGGAGAGGGAGGGAGCCACATCTGGAGCTCTGGGAGTCCCTGGATTCCCAGCCGGAGGTCCCAGCACTGCAGGGGAACACTGTCTTCCCAACCCTCCCCGCCTCCCTCTATCCCACTCCACCATCCCCTGGTCCCCCTCCGCCGGGTCAATTCCCTAGAGAGCTCCCAGTGATCTAAAGGCCTGGGCACTGTACCGGAGCCTGGCTCCCTATCCCCCCTCCCTCCGCGGTCTGGGGGTTATTCTTAACTCCTCCCTCTCCTTTGGCCCCATAACTGATTCCTGCCTTCTCCCACCTCTCCCCCCCAGTCCAGTCTCTGCTCCCCATCCTCCCTCCTGGCTGGGGGCTGCTTTGTTCTCCTCTCTGGCACGCTGCCCCCCTCCGATCCATGCTGCTAGGCCTGGTAGTGTCCTTTTCCTCCGACCGCTCCGGCATCCAACCCCACCTCTGCCACCCCCCATCCGCTAGCACATCAGATTTTAAATGTCCTGGTGCTGCATCACTCCACCCATCTCTGCCAGTCCTCCCTGCACATTTCCCCTCGGCAGTGCCAGAATTCACACCATTCACACTCCATCCCCTCCCCGCCGGCCCCCTAGGCATAGTACGGCCTTCCCTCACTGCTCTGCAAAGCACGCCTGCCCCCAAACCCCGCCTGGCTTCTGCAGCCTGGAACACAGTGAGCGCTGCTACAGGGCTTCCCGGCTATTTAAAGGGACACTACCCTGCACTGGCCCGCTGCTGCTATGGCACCTCAAGCAAACTGATCCACAGAGAAGATCCACTTTGCATTTCCCCCCTCCCACCTACCTGCCCCTGGGATGGAACCATCCCTTCTGCTCTGTCTGGAAAGCACCTGGCACCCCCGCCCCCTGTGGGGATCAAACCCAGGAACCCTGGAGCTAAAAGCCCAAGGGACAGCTGCCTGAGCGAATGATCCCCAGCCTACTTTAGCACTACGATTCAGAAACCGCTATATGTGCCGCAGCCCCTGGAGGGAGACAGAGAGCGCCCGTATATGCTTCTGTGTCACCCCCACTCAGACGGGTCTGGGGCTCGGCCCCAGACATCTCCTTTTCTTTTGAGGCGTCGCTCCAGATGCAAAGCTCTGGTGCCCTCAGGTCCCCGTGGGGTGGGTGGAGATGGAGCACCAGGCACTGGGCCTGCTTGAGGCAATGGGGGTGCCCTTATGCCCTTCCCCCCTGGGATCCCAGCCCCGGGGTCTCACCTGGACAGACCCCAACATGGGTCCTTTGCATTCTCAGCACTGAATGCTTTTTTTCCAGCTCTGCCCCCAGTAACCGGAATCGGACGCCTTACTGGGTCCATGTCCTTCCTGGGGGGACTGACTTTCATGTACCTTCCTCTGTTTTCCCTTCCCAGGTTCTCTCTCCTCCTCCTCCTCCTCTTCTTCCTCGTCTCAGGATGACGCCGACAGGACGGATGATGCAGGGTTGGTAAGTTGAGCAGTGGGCAGAAGTACCTTCTGGGGAAGAACCTCCTGGATGCTGAAGGGCTCCTTGGTCTGGCGGAGAGAGGCAGAACCAACAGCTGGAAGTGAAAGCCAGGCCCATTCCAGGGGGTAACTGGGCGCAATGCAGGTCAGACTAGATGATCTAATGATCCCTTATTATAATCAGCTGAACACGAGATTCTGGTGTGAAGCTGCAGCCAAAAAAGCGAACGGCATACTGAGATGCATCAACAGGAATCTCCGATAGGAGCAGAGAGGTTCTTTTCCCTCTGTATTTGGCACTGGTGCAACCACTGCTGGGATCCTGCCTCCAGTTTTGGTGCCCGCAACACAAGAAGGATGTTGATAAATGGGAGAGAGATCAGAGAAGAGCCAGGAGTGAGATCAAAGGATTAGAAAACCCGCCTGATATTGATAGACTCGAGGAGTTCAATCTGCTTAATTTAGCAAAGAGAAGGTGAAGTCTGTAAGTACCTGCATGGGAACAGATATTTAATCATCGGCTCGTCAGTCTAGCAAAGGAAGGTCGAACACAGCCCAGTGGTTGGAAGCTGCAGTTAGACAGATTCAGACTGGAAATAAGGTGTAAATTTATAAGGATGAGAGGAATTAATCACTGGAACAATTTCCCAAGGGTCGTGGTGGATTCTCCATCACTGACCAGTTTTAAATCCGGATGGGATGTTTTTCTAAAAGATCTGCTCCAGGAATTATTTTGGGGCCGTTCTCTGGGTCATGCTATCCAGCAGGTCAAATTAGATCTAGATAAACTTCTGGCCTTGAAATCTTCACATTAGTTCTAGCAGTGGAAAGCCCTCGCTGTCAACTTCAAAAGTAGATGGTAACAGACCCCGTGTCCCACGGATGGTTGGACCTGGTGATCTTCTGAACAAAAAGAGCTCCCAGCCAGGCTTGAGGCTGTTTTCATCACTTCACACTGACTTAACAGACACTTTAGTCTTTCATGACTATCCTGTAATAAACATGATTAATAATCTAGAGAATAAGATTCGGATAGGGTTTTCAGGCCAGCCAGAAAAGCAGCCCATTCGTTAGGTGCTGTACAGATTAGCACGGAGCCCACAATTGAAATAAGTGAGACAGGCCTTAAAATCTGTGAAAGTCCTTCATGATGCCATTGCGCTCTGGGACACTTCCCGTCTGATTCCATGGTTTCCCCCTGCTCAGGGTGGGGTGTGAGTACCTGCTGGGAGCAGATGTTGTGGATTTCCATTGTCCTCATTCCCACAAGGAGTGGGGGGGTCCCAGAGAGGCCAGGGGGCATAGGGACCCAAGCCAGGGGACAACCAGTCCAAGAGGGAGATGTTGGCTGATAGAGGTCTGGACTAGTGCTAGGAAAACAGACCCCTTCTCAGCTTGACCAGCAGTCTCCTTATACTGGGATCATGGCAGGCCGCGCATGCCGGCAGCATGTGGCATGGTCAGTGTTTAGAAAGGAGACCTCTGAGGAACAACTGGGTGCTGTAGGCAGCAGGGTGGGGGCGCTCTCCCCTCTCAGTCAGTGCTGACCCCAAAGGCCCCAATGTGGTGCTGGGGGCACTGAGCTGCAGGGAGCAGGGCGGAGGTTCAGTAGGGGGTGCTCTCTCCCCGCAGAGTCAGTGCTGACCCCTGTGCAGCACTCGGGGGTGCTTCTTTCTCAATGACAGCCACCGCCTTTGTCCCCAGATGCACACGGATAGCGAATCCTCCTCGAACAGCCGGAAGGAAATGCTCCCCAAACACATCACCATTGTGACCAGCGAGTCCTCCTCCAGCTGCTACATCCGCTCGCCTGCCTCGGAGGAGTTTGCCTTCAGCACGGCCCAGGGGTCAACGCCAACCAGCCAGGGAGGGCAGGTGGGTCTGGGCAGGGAGGGGCAGGGGTCCGTGGCCCTGGGCGCGATGGGGAAGGGCGCTGTGTATCCCGAGGAAAGAGATGGGAGAGAGAAACTCTTCCATGGGCTGGTGGCGCCTTCTCAACTTAAAGCTGGCCTGCCTGGGGGCGGGGTGGGACGGAACTGGGTTTGTACCTTTGGAAATCCCAGGCACATCAGCTCCACCCCCTAGTCTTGCTGGTGGCTTTTTGGAGACTTTGAGAACATGTGTTGTGAGCTTTCCCAGCCCTGCATAGAATCTGCGGGGGAGCGAGGGGGAGTGATCTTTAACAGAGAGCACATTTCCCACCTGTTTGTAGAGTGTCTGAGTTAAGCAGGGGTTAATAAACTCTCTTGTTTTCTCGGTATCTGGGGGTCTTTGTTGTGCACAGGGAGGATGGGCTTGGGGTTAGCACACTGAGCTGGGGCTCTGCCACAGAATCACCTATGTGAGATGGGCTGTGTCATTGCTCCATGCCTCAGTTTCCCCATGGGTGACATGGGAGTAATGATCCTTTCTCTCTCCAACCCTTTGTCTATTAAAACTGGGAGTTCTTCAGGGTAGAGGTAGTCTCTCCCTCTGTGTGTCTGCTGTGCCTGGCACAACGGGACCCCGATCTCAGTCGGGGTCCGGGCAGTGCCCAGCACGACGGGGCTCTGATCTCGGTCGGGGTCTGGGCAGCACCCAGCACAACGGGACCATGATCTCAGTCGGGTTCTGGGCAGCACCCAGCACAACGGGACCCCGATCTCAGTCGGGTTCTGGGCAACACCCAGCACAATGGGGCCCTGATCTCGGTTGGGGTCTGGGCGGCGCCCAGCACAACGGGGCCCTGATCTCGGTTGGGGTCTGGGCGGCGCCCAGCACAACGGGGCCCTGATCTCAGTTAGGGTCTGGGCAGCGCCCAGCACAGTGGGGCCCTGATCTCAATCTGCTTCTCTAGGCTTTGAGATTTGGTCTGCACCCTCTGCATGGTGCAGGGATCTGTTCCGTACGGATAGGGGCCCCCAAGTTCCAGGGCACAGGGAGGGGATGTGATGGGCAGCTGGGCTGTTGGCAATGCCCTTGGCGTGGTGGACTGGGGCTGCAGCAGAGGGCTCCTGCCCAGGCCTGAGGACATGGTTCCTTTCCCCTGCCAGCTCTCAGATTATTGGAGTGGGATCTTTGGGCTACAACACGTGGCCTCCTCAGTTCTGTTCCCAGCAGTGGGGTCTGGTGGCTAGAGCAGGTCAGGGAGGCTGGGAGCCAGGACTCCTGGGTTCTGTTTCCAAGAGCCCTGTACTGCTGGCTCCAAGGTTGATCCTTTGGTTCCCGACCTCAGTGATGTCCTGCTGTGGCAAGTCCCACAGGTTAACGAGGCTGAGGCGGGAGAATGGTGCAGGCTATACCTCTGTCTCCCCCTGCCCAGGTGCAGACCCAGCCCCTGCAGCACGTGACCCTGCATGACGAGGAGGAGCTGGAGAGCATCAACCCGTGCAAGGACCTGTGGGTGAGCAAGGGCTATGAGGACTACAGGCGGGCGGCGGTGCAGAAGCGGGAAGCCGAAGCCGACAAGGTCGGCATGTGCGTGCACTTCGAGAAGGGCAGCAAGGAGCGCCGCTTCCCGGCAGCGGGGGGAGGCGGCGAGGGCCGCCTCAGAGACCCCAAGGGTTCCCCGTCCTGCCGGATCCACGCCGCCCCTTCGCCCCCCAAGCAGAAGCACGCCAAGGAGCCGGGGGCCAGTGGCGGGGCGGGCTCGGAGGAAGACGCTGTGCCCTCCCGCTGCGTCTATTGCCGGGACGTCTTTAACCATGAGGAAAACGGGCGGGGCCAGTGCCAGGACGCGCCGGACCCCATCGGGCGCTGCGTCTACCAGCTCACCTGCATGTGGTGTGCCGAGAGCATGCTCTACCACTGCATGTCGGACTCGGAGGGCGAGTACTCGGACCCTTGCTCCTGCGACCCGGGACACCCGCACTTCTGCGTCCGCTGGATGGCGCTGGTGGCTCTCTCCCTCGTCGTGCCCTGCATGTGCTGCTACCTGCCGCTCCGCGCCTGCCACTGGTGCGGGGAGCACTGTGGCTGCTGTGGTGGGAAACACAAGGCCGTGCGGTGAAGCCAGCTGGCGTGCGGCGCTCTTCTTGGCTTGGCTGGGGGGAAAGAGAGGCAAGGAGATGGAGGCAGAGTCTTAAGTGGCGGCAGGGGGTCTGAGTCCCCCTTCTCTTGCACGCCCCGCCCCCCGTGTCCCATGTTTGGAGGGGGAGGGGCTAGGCGGTTTTATTCCGAGTGTCGGGCATGGCCGGTGAGTTTCATTATTTTTTTTCCTTTAAAATTTCAACATTTTGGGTCCTTTTTTATAAAAAATAAATACATGAAAAAGAAATGAAAAAGAAAACACAAACAAAATGAATGAACGACAGTCTCAGGAGAGATGCGTAGATGGTCTTGGGGGGGGCAGTTTTATCTCCTCCCTTCCTCCTAGCTAGGGGAGTGGGGGACACACACAGAAAATTTAACCCCTCCTTCATCCAATCCAGCCATGTCCACACACCTGTTTGTGTGTGTGTGGGGGGGGGGACCAATAGTCTATATAACCCCCTCCTTCCTTTACCCAGCCTGGGTGAGTCACAGGGATTTCTTTTCAATTTTAAAAAAGGAATACCAAGAACAACAGAAAGAAAGAAAATATCATAAATGGATACTCGTTGGATTTTTATTTTGTACTCAGGAGGGAGTCCAGGGAGCAAGAGAAACTAATTTGTGCTGAAAATGCCCATATTTAAAAAAAAAACAAAAACAAAAACCCTTCCCTGCTGTATTATATAGTAAACTGCATGGGGAGAAGTTTGTTAACTTGTGGAACTGCCCACAACATGATTTTTCCACTGGAGCATGGTCCAAGATCCTGCAGCTTTATAGCCGCACAATACTGGGGTGTCCTTTTAACAAGGATGATGGGCAGACAGGGTTCGACTTACAGGGTACACAAGCTGCAGCATCCCTCCAATTTGTCCCCCATGCTCACCCCCAAATACAGTTCCTGTGGTTTATTTCTGGGTCCCAGGCTGAACAATGGGGCTCCCCTTCAAGTGTTTGGCGGGCGACCATATCCAGGGAAGTTAGGGAAGGGTTTTCTGCAGCTCCCCATGTGACACCCCCTTCCCCGTTCATGTCTGGCACCTACCTCTGTTTTACCCTAGTCACCACAGAGCAGAGAGCTTGTACAATTCAGTCTCGTTCCCCGTGCTGTTCCCCTCTCTCCCGGCAGGATGGGTAAGACCGCAAGGCCAGCCTAGCCCCCAGGGGCGATGGATTGGGGAGGCCTCTGGACTCCATGGGAATCTCCTCCCCCACCCTGTGGGCAAAGATGGGTTGGGTTTTGAGCCCACCTAATACCATGCAGAGGGAGATAGATGCTGTAGGGGTACCACGCAAAATCTCTTGGGCAAAGCACCAGTGGCAGGGCAGAGTATACCTAGATCATAGCTTCTTAAGCCCAGCGTCTTAAGCCTGGCCTCCCTGTCATTGGGGCAGGATGGGAAGGGGAGTCAGATCCTGAAACTGTTATTTACGAGCTGTTGTAATGTGGGGTCGTGGTGCTCACCCAAGTCCAAAACAAATGGGAGTTGTGCGGCCACTGCGCTTTCTCTTTGTATTAAACCCATTTGGGACGTCTTACTGCCGAAAAGAGGAGCTGGATTCCTAAGGAGTTTGGGGTGGAAGAAGTACTGGACTTGGGAGTCAGGACTCCTGGGTTCTCTTCCCAAATCGGAGAGAGGGTATGATCTAGTCAGTGAGTTAGAGCAGGGGGGCTGGAAGCCAATTCCCTATTCCCAATTTGGGGGGGGGGGGGAGGAGGGATGCAGGATGATCTAGTGGATTGGATCTGTGGGACTGGGAGTCTGGACTTCTGGATTCTCTTCTCTGTTCTGGGTGGGGAGTGGGGTCTAGTGGTTAGAGCAAGGGACTGGGAGTCAGGACTCCTGGGGTCTGTTCCCAGCTCTGCAACAGTCTTGCTATATAACCTTGGGCAGGTCATTTAATCCTGATGTCCCTCTAGTCTCATACCATTCCTCCACCTCCCTGTCTGCACTGCCTAGCAGTGAAGTATTATCAAGCCTCCCTGAGGGATGGGACAGGAGCTGACCCTGCCCTGGGACCTAGTGAGTGTGGAATAGAGGGGCCGATCTCTCCAAATCCAATGGGGGTGAAGCAGAGCTGCCTGAAAGCACTGTGATCTCTGGCCCAGGGCCCCATAGTCAGCGGGAGGGGAAGGGAAAGCAAAGAAAATCAGGACCAGAAACCAGTGGGACCCTGGGAGTCTTACCCCAGCTGAGTCATTACCCCCCGTCCTGTCCCACGCTCGCTGTTCAGGGGCCCCCTGTGTGACACAAGTTTGTTGGAGCTCAGCCCACCTCCCACCAGGACGAGGTATCAGCCTTCCCACTGAGCACAACAGGCCCCACGTCCGCCCCTTGCTGCCAGGCGTGAAGTAAAGCCAGGTACCTCTGGCCAAGGGAAGCTCCTGGTCAGGTTCTTTTTATAGCAGCTGCATCCAGCTGACTCTGGGGTTGTGGGAGGAGTTTGCAACAAGCCCCACCTCTTATTTATTTACTTTTCTCATTTTCCCCTAAGTTGGACAACTGAGATGTATGTGTTTGGGGGGGCGGTCCCTGCAGCGCACAGTGGGGCAGAAAACCAGTCTGACACGGGGGCAGATTGAGACCCTCCACATCTGCTAGCACAGATTCTCCTCTCGCTTAAATCGGGAGTCACACTAGTTCAGATCAGTGGAGTGACAGTGGTGTAAGTCAGGAGTATCTGGATCAATGACAATGCACCAGTGTAAATCAGGAGTGATTCCATTTAGATCAGTGGCGCTACGATGGTATAAACAAGGGATAACTCTGGATCAGTGGTGTCTACTGGTGTAAATCAGGAGTAACTTGGTTTAGATGAATGGAATTACTCTGGTTTAGATCACTGGGGTATCATGCGTGTAAAACAGATGTAATTCTGTTTGGATCAATAGCATTACACTGGTGTAAATCAGCAGTATCTTGGTTTAGATCAATGACGTTACACTGGTTTAGAACATTTAAGTTATATCAGTGTAAATCAGGAGTAACTTGATTTGAATCAGTGGTGTTACACTGGAATAAATCAGGAGTAACTGTATTAAAGGTGTAATTGCAAGGAGGGTGAGGTTTATGGGGCTAAATTATGATCTCTTTACACTGGTGTAAATCTGGAGTAATCACAGAAAGGCAGCAAATGGAGGCTGGGCTATTTCTAAGGGAATGGGGTGCCTGATACAATGGGAGCCAGGCACCTAAATCCCTTCAGCTCCTTTGAAAATTGCCAGCCTTAAAACCAATAGATGAACGTATTTATTTTACCTACTGCACAGTTAGCCTGGGGAACTCAATGCCACAATTTCTCTGACGCCAAAAGTTTAACATCCTTCAAAAAAAGGACTGGATGTTTATACAGATAACTAAACCCAGAATTAGAATATTAAATATCTTTAAAATAACCAAGCATTTTGGCAGGGCTATAAAACCTCATGTTATAAAGCTGACCCACCTCTGACTATCAGAGGTCAGGAGGGAACTGACTCTAGGGGCCAGCTATACCCTAATTACCCATAGAGGGCATCTCTTTCTGAATCAGCAGTTTATTGGCCTCTACTGGAGACAAGAGACTGAACTAGAAAGACACTAGACTGTCCATGTGAACTCAATAGAGTGACCCTAGTTTTACCCCAATGTAAACAAGATTAGGGCTTGGCCTGGCAGGATTTGAGAGTGTTCAATAGAACACTGGGTCCTATTCCCATTTCTCCATCCTTGTTCTTTTTTCAAAACCTTCCCAAAAAATGAAACAAGACAAATCCTTAACTGTATAAAACCTGGCAAAGCTGTGTGCGCCAATGGCCCTATGATAACCTTGGGGCCGTTACAGCAGGGAGCCTACCGAAATACAGAAAGGTGCAGAGAGCGGCTCTTGTATATTACCGCTGGAATGAGATTCTTTTAATGCTATTTTATATATTAAAAAGTGCGGAGGGGGGCAGAGAGAAAAAAACCCCAACCAAACAAAGACAAAAAGTTAATATTAAAATAATAATTTTTTTGTGGTTGCCAAACTTTTTTTTCCTTGTTTAAGTATTTTATCAGATTTGTATATTCAATATTGTAATTTCTGTGTATTTAAAAAAAATTAAAAAGGGGGGAATGGAATCAGAGGAGAATGTTCTATTTAAAAGTGTATGTTGTATATTAAATCTTAGCAAAAGTGTCTCTTAAATGTTTTCCCCTCCTTCTGTGGTGGGGTTTGGAGGTGCTGGTTCGAGCTCTCTAGATTTATAGGGCCAGAAAGGGATCATTTCAATCAGCTAGAGCCAGACTCAAAAGATGCAAATAGTTTTCAGACACTGAAATGTGCCAGTCACACACAGCCCAGAGTGTCAGATTGTTTTCTTGCAACACCAACAGGAGATGCTTTGCTCTAGAAAAGGAGATAAGATATTTCAAGCGGGGCTAAGTTGCAGCTGCCCTTAATGATTTTAAAATTAGAGTAAAATAAAAATAATTGAATATTTCTGCTATTGTTATATATTATATCTATTAGGACACGTCAGTGGGAGATGGCATATTATGACAAAGGCCCTTTGTTTTCAGGTTTTATTCTGTTTAAAATGTCCTGGGAATTTATAAATGTTTATGACAGAAATTAAACTGTGCAAAAAATTAACTTCACAACTTTCTGGGCAAATATCAGAGTGAATAGGGGGATGGAGGACAGAAAAAATGCAACAACAAAGGAAGAGTTTATTTCCTGAACTGCACATTAACAGTAAATGCATATATGCATGTGTGTATCTTCCACTCCACCGCCTTACTTAGGCAGACAGCCTTGCATGTCCGCTTCAGCTAATTTGTTTTTAGCATCAGTGCATCTACCAGATGTAATGGGCTGGATTTGCTTAACGTAATCAGTATTTTCATGTACTTGAGCGGTCCAAATGTTGGGTGAAAAATCAGTAAAAATGGCATGATAGCTTTTGTAAAAGCTGGGGATTCATTGATTGAAAACCAAAAACGAAGGGCCTTAATTATGCTACATTGTAATAAAAATAATCTAGAAATGGGAAAAAAACATTTCAAAATGAAATTTAAAGGTGCCAAATGAAAATTCCCAATCAGCTTTTTTTTGTTTGTTTCCCAGAGCTCTGTGAAAACGTTTGTTTTTCTAACTGGGAATGAAATCAAATGTGAAATGTCAACACTTCCTACCAAATGGAAATTCCGAGTTCCAGGGGGAGAATGTGCTGCTACTTTAGACCTATAGCAACTTCCTCTCTACGTAGCGGGTAGAGCAGTGGACAACAGGAGACTAAGACTCTGTTCCCAAGTCTGCAGCTGGCCTGCTGGGTAGCCTTGGGAAAGCAACTTGCCTCATTGTGCCTCACTTTGCCCTCTCTATAAAATGGGGAGAATGGTACTGCCCTCTTTTTGTAAAGTGCTTTGAGATCTCCAGATGAAAAGAGCTAGCGAATAGCAGGGAGAAGGAATCCAGGGGCTCGACCGCTGTGGCCAAAGAGCTGGGCCAACACTTTGCCAACACTGCTGCTACCTGGTGTTTTTCCTCAAGTCCCCGCTCCTGGAGTCACGACACTCCTGAAATACTGGCATTCGTTTTAACAGGAAAGTGCAGTAAAACAACCCCAAAACTGGAGGGTGGGGAGGGTGTTTGGGTTTTTAAAAATCTCTTGGTTGGCTTGGGGGGGGAACAAACCTCCTGCTTGTAGGTTCTGAGCCCGTGGCGCTGGCCCCGCTGCGGTTTCACCGGCATGGCAGGTAGGTTGCTGCCCCGGCAAGGGAGCCCAGCCTGTGGGATGGTGGACGCCGCGGGGAGGTGGAAGGAGCTGCCTGGTCAGCACAAAACCAGCAGCGTCTCTGGCAACAATGAAGGAGGAAGAGGCTCTTGGCTTGGCCCAGAGGAAGGAAAGAGTCTGGTTGAGAGGCAGGTTATATGGGAAGAGGAGGCTCTGATTGGCTGGGAGGCGGGTTATATGGAGGAGAGAGGCTCTGACTGGCTGGGAGGTGGTTTATATGGGAAGAGGGGGCTCTGATTGGCTGGGAGGCAGTTTATATGGGAAGAGGGCTCTGATTGGTTGGGAGGCTGGTTATATTGGGGAAAGAGGCTCTGATTGGTGGGGAGGCAGGTTCTATGGGAAGAGGGGGCTCTGGCTGGGAGACAGGCTATATGGGAAGAGGGGCTTCTGATTGGCTGGGAGGCAATTTATATGGGTAGAGGGCTCTGATTGGTTGGGAGGCTGGTTATATTGGGGAAAGAGGCTCTGATTGGTGGGGAGGCAGGTTCTATGGGAAGAGGGGGCTCTGGCTGGGAGACAGGCTATATGGGAAGAGGGGGTTCTGATGGCTGGGAGGCTGGTTATATTGGGGAAAGAGGCTCTGATTGGCGGGGAGGCAGGTTCTATGGAAAGAGGGGGCTCTGACTGGCTGGGAGGCAGGCTATATGAGAAGAGGGGCTCTGATTGGCTGGGAGGCTGGTTATATGGGGGAAAGAGGCTCTGATTGGCTGGGAGGCAGGCTCTATGGGAAGAGGGGGCTCTGATTGGCTGGGAGGCTGGTTATATGGGGGAAAGAGGCTCTGATTGGCTGGGAGGCAGGCTCTTTGGGAAGAGGGGGCTCTGATTGGCTGGCTAATGGGTGACAGTGGTGGGGAGGTGTGGTTTGCTGAGTGATGGAAGATTGGCTGGGCGGGGTTGATAGTGAAAGGGGAGCCGCTCATTGGCCAGGAGACGTTCTTCTAGCGTCAGCCAATGAGCATCTTAGCCTCCATAGCCCCGCCTTCTCCGCCCCCTAAGCCAATCGGGATTCAGAGGGGCGGGGCCCGTGAGTGGCTGATCTGGGCCCTGCTGGAGAGTTTGAACTTGGGGCTGGAGCCAGGCGGGGCCCGGGCCATGGAGCGCCGGGCGGCTGGGTGGGAGCGGGGCGCGGGGGGGCAAGGCAGTGGGAGGGTACAGAGTTGGGGGGGTGGGTTCGGGGGGTGCATGGAAGCAGGGGGCTGGGAAGCAGTGGGTGTGGGGGGAGGAGAGGCTCAGGGATGCGTGGGAGCAGTGGGTGTGCGGGTGCAGAGGCTTTGGGGGTGCATGGAAGCAGGGGGCTGGGAAGCAGTGGGTGTAGGGGGAGCAGAGGCCTGGGGCTGCATGGGGGCTGGGAAGCAGGGGGTGTGGGGGGAGCAGAGGCTCTGGGGTTGCATGGGGGCTGAGAAGCAGGGGGTGTGGGGGTGCAGAGGCTCCGGGGGTGCATGGGGGCAGGGAAGCAGTGAGTGTGGAGGGAGCAGAGGCTCTGGGGGTGTATGGGGGATGAGAAGCAGGGGATGTGGGCGGAGCAGAGGCTCTGGGGGTGCGTGGGAGCAGGGGGCAGGGAAGCAGTGCATGTGGGGGGAGCTGAGGCCCTGGGGGTGCATGGGAGCAGGGGGCAGGGAAGCGGGGGTGCAGGGGGAGCAGAGGCTGTGGGGGTGTGTGGGAGCAGGGGGTAGGGAAGCAGTGGGTGTGGGGGGAGCAGAGGCTCTGGGGGTGTATGGGGGATGAGAAGCAGGGGATGTGGGCGGAGCAGAGGCTCTGGGGTGTGTGGGAGCAGGGGGCAGGGAAGCAGTGCATGTGGGGGGAGCTGAGGCTCTGGGGGTGCATGGGGGCTGGGAAGCACTGTGGGGGTGCAGAGTCTCTGGGGGTGCATGGGGGATGATAAGCAAGGGATGTCGGCGGAGCAGAGGCTCTAGGGGTAGTGAGAGCAGGGAAGCAGTGCGTATGTGGGGGAGCAGAGGCTCTAGGGGTGTGTGGGAGCAGGGGGCAGGGAAGCAGTGAGTGTGGGGGGAGCTGAGGCTCTGGGGGTGCATGGGGGCAGGGAAGCAGGGGGTTTGGGGATACAGAGGCTCTGGGGGTGCATGGGGACTGAGAAGCAGGAGGTGTGGGGGTGCAGAGGCTCCGGGGGTGCATGGGGGCAGGGAAGCAGTGGGTGTGGAGGGGGCAGAGGCTCTGGGGTGCATGGGGGATGAGAAGCAGGGGATGTCGGCGGAGCAGAGGCTCTAGGGGTGCGTGGGAGCAGGGGGCAGGGAGGCAGTGGGTGTGGAGGGAGCAGAGGCTCTGGGGTGCATGGGGGCTGGGAAGCAAGAGGTGTGGGGGTGCAGAGGCTCCGGGGGTGCATGGGGGCAGGGAAGCAGTGGGTGTGGAGGGGTCAGAGGCTCTGGGGTGCATGGGGGCTGGGAAGCAAGAGGTGTGGGGGTGCAGAGGCTCCGGGGGTGCATGGGAGCAGGGAAGCAGTGGGTGTGGAGGGGTCAGAGGCTCTGGGGTGCATGGGGGATGAGAAGCAGGGGTTGTCGGCGGAGCAGAGGCTCTGGATGTGTGTAGGAGCAGGGGGCAGGGAAGCAGTGCGTGTGGGGGGAGCAGAGGCTCTGGGGGTGCATGGGGAGATGGATGGTGGGGGGAGCAGGGAGAGCTAAATGTTCCAGGATGAACAGGGAGGTGGGTACAGTGGCGGGAATAGGTGCAGTTTTGGGGAAGGGTTGGGGGGCCTGGCACGCCAGCAGCGGGAGTGGTTGGCCGGGTCTGGGCTGGGCTGCCAGGTCCATGGGGGAGGCTGTTGGGCACTGACCCCTGCCCCGTGTGCCCAGGTCCCTGGGGCCACTCTCTGAGGAGAACTTCCTGCGCCTGGCCGAGGGCGGGGTGCAGAGCCCCGAGTTCACCGCGCTCTGCGCCCAGCTGGTGGTGGAGCTCCGAGCCCTCTGCCCCTTGGAGGAGGACGTCAGTCCCACCAGCGGTGAGTTACCTGCGGAGAAATGAGGGGGAGACTGACTGGCTGGGGGTGGGGAGTGGGACACAGGGCTTTCCTCCATGGGCTCTGGTGATGCTGTGACACAGGAAACATGCCTGACACCAACTCCGGAGTGACAGGGGATCTCCACTCCCAGCTGGGTCCTCTATCACTCAATAATTAATCATACCGGCAGCATAATTCCTCCCTGGGGAGGAAGTGTAGCCCAGTGGTTCCTGCCCTGCCACAGACTCCCTGTGTGACCTAGCCTCTCTGTGCCTCAGTTTCCCCATCTGTGCAACAGGGATGATAGCTCTGCCCTGCCCCCCAGCAGGGTTGTGAGAATAGATACACTCTAGGGTGCTCAGATGCTATGGTTATGGGGGACACGGATCTGCCCTAGAGAGAGAGAGGAGTCAACCTGTGGAACTGACTGCAGCAGGATGTAATGGAGGCAGATATGTCCCAGTTAGTGATCCAACATTTTATTACAAGAGTAATCCCATTCCCCGCTCCCCGCCAGCCAGTTCCCTGCCCTGGGGCTGGATGGGAGCCAGCGCCCCATAGGGGGAAAGGCCCTGTGCCCCATTCCCAACCCCCTGCCCGTGGGCATTCCCTCCTGAGGAGGCCGGGGTTAAGAACATAAGAACGGCCATACTGGGTAAGACCAAAGGTCCATCCAGCCCAGTATCCTGTCTGCCGACAGTGCCCAATGCCAGGTGCCCCAGAGGGAGTGAATCTAACAGGTAATGATCAAGTGATCACCCTCCTGCCATCCATCTCCACCCTCTGACAGACAGAGTCTAGGGACGCCATTCCTTACCCAGCCTGGCTACTAGCCATTAATGGATTTAACTTCCATGAATTTACCCAGTTCTCTTTTAAACCCTGTTATAGTCCTAGTCTTCACAACCTCCTCAGGTAAGGAGTTCCACAGGTTGACTATGTGCTGTGTGAAGAAGATCTTCCTTTTATTTGTTTTAAACCTGTTGCCTATTGATTTCACTTGGTGACCCGTAGTTCTTATATTATGGGAACAAATAAATAACTTTTCCTTATTCACTTTCTCCACATCACTCATGATTTTATATACCTCTATCGTATCCCCCCTTAGTCTCCTCTTTTCCAAGCTGAAGAGGCCTAGCCTCTTTAATCTCTCCTCATATGGGACCTTCTCCAAACCCCTAATCATTTTAGTTGCCCTTTTCTGAACCTTTTCTAGTACTAGAATATCTTTTTTGAGGTGAGGAGACCACATCTGTACACAGTATTCGAGATGTGGGCGTACCATCGATTTCTATAAGGGCAATAAGATATTCTCCGTCTTATTCTCTGTCCCTTTTTAATGATTCCTAACATCCTATTTGCTTTTTTGACCACCTCTGCACACTGCATGGACATCTTCAGAGAACTATCCACGATGACACCAAGATCTTTTTCCTGACTCTTAATTAAATTAGCCCCCATCATATTGTATATGTAATTGGGGTTATTTCTTCCAATGTGCATTACTTTACATTTATCCACATTACATTTCATTTGCCATTTTGTTGCCCAATCATTTAGTTTTGTGAGATCTTTTTCAAGGTCTTCACAGTCTGCTTTGGTCTTAACCATCCTGAGCAGTTTAGTATCATCTGCAAAACTTTGCCACCTCACTGTTTACCCCTTTCTCCAGATCATTTATGAATAAATTGAATAGGATTGGTCCTAGGACTGACCCATGGGGAACACCAGTAATTACCCCTCTCCATTCTGAGAATTTACCATTAATTCCTGCCCTTTGTTCCCTGTCTTTTAACCAGCTCTCAGTCCATGAAAGGACCTTCCCTTTTATCCCATGACAGCCTAATTTACGTAACAGCCTTTGGAGAGGGACCTTGTCAAAGGCTTTCTGGAAATCTAAGTACACTATGTCCACTGGATCCCCTTGTCCACCTGTTTGTTGACCCCTTCAAAGAACTCTAATAGATTAGTAAGACACGATTTCCCTTTACAGAAACCATGTTGACTATTGCTCAACAGTTTGTTTTTCTATGTGTCTGACAATTTTATTCTTAACTATTGTTTCTACTAATTTGCCTGGTACCGACGTTAGACTTACCGGTCTCTAATTGCCGGGATCACCTCTAGAGCCCTTTTTAAACATTGGCGTTACATTAGATAACTTCCAGTCTTTGGGTCCTGAAGCCGATTTAAAGGACAGGTTACAAACCTTAGTCAGTAGTTCTGCAACTTCACATTTGAGTTCTTTCAGAACTCTTGGGTGAATGCCATCTGGTCCTGGTGACTTGTTAACATTGAGTTTATCAAATAATTCCAAAACCTCCTCTAGTGACACTTCAACCTGTGACAGTTCCTCAGATTTGTCACCTATGAAGGACGGCTCCAGGACTCCAAAGGTTGCTCCAGGAGTGGGGTGTTGGCCGGGCGGGGGGGCAGCACGTCGGGGCCCAGGGATTCATCGGTCTCTCCTGTTCCGGTGCAGGCCCTGAAGATGCTGAGACCTTCCAGATTGAGCTGAGCGGGCTGCTGCAGGAGCTGCACTGCCCCTACACTGCGCTCACCACAGGGGACGTGACTGCCCGGCTGGGCAGCACCCACAGCTGCCTCCAGCTGCTGTGTAGGTGACGGCAGGAAGGTCAGACGGAGCAGCCTGTGGGGCCGCTGAACGACAGGACTCCTAGGTCCTATTCCCAACTCTCCCAGAGGAGTGGGGTCTAGTCGTTGGAGGAGGGGGGTAGCTAGGACTCCTGGGTCCTATTCCCGATTCTCCCAGGGGAGTGGAGTTGGGGGAGGGGGGATCCAGGACTCCTGGGTTCTATCCCAGCTCTGGGAGGGGAGTGGAGCATAGAATGCAGGAGTCCTAGTAGCCCTGGCCCAGATAAAGATCCCCTCTCCAGGACACCCTGGGCAGGGCTGGCCCTGGAGCCCAGAGTGCCCCCACCAGCTGCAGCCAGAAGAGCCCAGTGTCTCTCTCACCCCGTATTCTCTCCCAAGACTTCCTGAGCTCGGAGCTGCAAGCCGCCCGGCTCCTGAGCTGGAAACGCCCCCCTTCGCCGCGGCAGGGAGCGGGGGCCGACGCTGCCCGGCGGGAGCTGCGGCTCATCAACCAGGCGCTGGGCCGGCCGGAGCCGGCCCCGACCTGCCCCATCCCCCAGCTCCTGGAGGACATAAAATCCAAGGTGAGGAGTCTGATGCGCCGATTGTTGGGGGAGCTTCAGGGAGCCTGGGGCATGGGGCCTTTCCCCGCTAGGGGGTGCCAGCCCCGATCTGGCACCATGGCGGGCGACCGGCTGGCTCAAGGGGGCAGGGAATGGGGCTCCGAGGCACCAGTGCTGTACAGTGAATACACAGGGCACCCCAGCTGCAGGACGACAAGCCGCTGTTGGTGTCTCGGGCTGCCGGGCCGTCCCCGTGGTGCAGGGAGCCGCCTGGCAGGTGTCACCTTTCCCTAACCACGGTGCCTGCGCCACGTCTCCCCGCTGAACTTGTGCTCTCCCTCCTAGGTAGCGGAGGCCCTGTCTGCGCTGCCTGCCGGCCCCGAGGAGATGGCGCCGCTGCTGAGGGTGCCGCTGACGGCTCAACAGTGGGTACGAGGGGGCGGGGGGCACAGCGCAGAACGTGCGGCTCTGCTCCTGGCTCAGGGCCGGCCCTGGGTCCCCGCCTGGGCTGCAGCTCTCAAAAGCAGCCAGGCTCCTGATTGAATTCCGGCCCCCGACCCATCCTGTTTCTGCCAAAGAATCCCGGTGCCCAACCACCCTGCCCAGCCCCATTGCAGAGAGCTCTTCACAGACCTGGGTTTGATCCCTGGCAGGGGAGTGGGGCCGGGAGTCAGGATTCCTGGGTTCCGCCCCGCCTCCCTCTTTGGCTTGGAACAAGTAGCACCCCTCCCTGTGCCTCAGTTTCTCCCCTCAAGGGGGCCAGTGCAGCAGGACTGGGTGGAGCATGGCTTTCTGGCGGCCTGCAGCTGAGCAGCTCTCTCTATCCCTCCTGGCTAGGAAGCGCTGGAGGGGATCCGGCAAGCCCTGTGTGCCGAGTATGAATGCCGGAAGCGCATGATGATCACGCGCTTCAACGTCACCCTGCAGTCCTTCCACTGGTCCGAGAGGGCCAAGGTGAGGGGTCGGGGGCTGGGGGAGTTCCAGTGAGGGGAGGGGACCGGCGCCAAGGAATGGGGCACAGGGCCTTTCCCCTGGGGGCGCTGGCTCCAGTCCAGCCCCAGGATAGGGTTGCCAGCTTCCTACTTCCACAAAACCGAACACCCTGCCCCGCCCCTTCTCTGAGGCCCCTCCCCTTTCTCTGAGGCCCCGCCCCTACTCACTCCATCCTCCCTCCCTTGCTCATTTTCACTGGACTGGGGCAAGGAGTTGGGGTGCGAGAGGGGGTAAGGGCTCTGAGCTGGGGGTGGAGCCAGACATGAGGGATGTGGGGTGCAGGAGAGGGTTCGGAGTATGGGAGGGGCTCCAGGCTGAGGCAGGGGGTTGGGTTATGGGAGGAGGTACAGGCTCTGGGTGTGGGTTCCGGAGTGGGGCCAGAAATGAGGGGTTCAGGGTGAGGGAGGGGGCTCTGGGCTAGGGCAGGAGGTTGGGGTGTGGGAAGGGGTACAGGCTCTGGGGTGGGGCGGGGGATGAGGGGTTTGGGGTGCAGGAGGGGGCTCCAGACTAGGATTGAGGGGTTTGGAGGGTGGGAGGGGGATCAGGGCAGGGGGTTGAGGTTCAGGAGGGGGTTTGGGGTGCAGGCTCCGGGCAGTGCTTACCTCAAGCAGCTCCCAGAAGCAGCGGCACGTCCCCTCTCTGGCTCCATCTGCAGGTGCTGCCCCCTCAGCTCCCATTGGCCGCAGTTCCCGGCCAATGGGAGCTGCAGAGCTGGCTCTTGGGGCAGGGGCAGTGTGCAGAGTCCCCTGGCTGCCCCTATGCGTAGGAGCCGGAGCGGGGGATGTGCCGCTGCTTCTGGGAGCCACATAGAGCCCGGGCAGGCAGACAGCCTGTCTTAGCCCCTCTGTGCCGCCGACTGGACTTCTAACGGCTTGGTCAGCGGCACTGACCGGAGTTGCCAGGGTCCTGTTAAACCAGGTACCTGGCAACCCTACCCCAGGGCAGGGACTGGCTGGCTGGGGGGGAATGGGACGTGGGGCCTTTCCCCTCTAGGGAGCGCCGGCTCCTGTCTGGAGTTGCTGATGCTGAGGAGGGGCCGGGTCCCACGGACCCTGTGCCAGGGCTGATGCCATCTAACAGGGAGGGATTTTTCTCCCCCAGGCCCAGGGTGCCGCCCTGCTGGCCGCCGTCTCCCCGCTGCGGCAGGCTGAGTCGGTCGCCTCCGGCGTCACCCTGGCCCGGCTGCTGGCCGCCCGCGAGGACGCCTCACGCATCGTCAGCACCAGCAGCGGGTGCTGCCGCCATCGGACCAGCTGCGCCATCAACAAGGTACGGGCAGCGCCCAGGCCAGGGGGAGACGAACACGCTGCTGGGTCCGGCCACAAACTGCTGCCCCGCAGCCCCTCCCCCATGCAGAGCAGCCTGCGGGGGGGGGGGGGGGAGGAGCTTCTCCTCTCTTCCTCCCCACTTGCTACCAAGGCATGAGACCCGCCCCCCCCTCCTCTTGCATCATGCCAGGACCCAGCAGGGCTGGGCCCTTCCCACCCCCAGTTACCTCCCTTTGGGGTGGTGGTGGAGCACGGGGACTGGGGGTCTTCCTTGTCTTTTACCTCTGCTCCTGTTTTTCCCCCCTCCCGCCACTCGGGCAGGTGCTGATGGGCGGCGTCCCGGACCGAGGGGGCCGCCCCAAGGAGATCGAGCCCCCCATGCCCACCTGGGAGAAGAGGCGAGAAGGTGGGGGAGGCCAGCAGCGCTGGGGCCGACGGGGCAAGAAGAAGAAATGAAGCCTGCTCCGTCTCTGCCGGGAGCTCCCCCCACACACTGCAGGGGGGTGGGCAGAGCATCTGGGGGGCAAAGACCCAAGGACTCAGAGCCCAACTAGGCAGAGTGGGCGGTGGAGGGGAGTTGGGGCTCAGAGGGGCTGCACCCCCCTACAGCCAGGGGGTGATAGAGCAGCTACTGATCAGATTCCAGGACGCCTGGGTTCTGGTCCCAGCTCTGGGAGGGGAGTGGGGTTTAGAGTTGGGGGGGGGGGGGGGGGGCTGGGAGCCAGGACTCCTGGGTTCTCTCTCCAGCTCTGGGAGGGGAGTGGGGTCTGGTGGCTAGAGCAAGGGGGGCTGGGAGCCAGGACTCCTGGGTTCTCTCTCCAGCTCTGGGAGGGGAGTGGGGTCTGGTGGCTAGAGCGAGGGGGGCTGGGAGCCAGGACTCCTGGGTTCTCTCCCAGCTCTGGGAGGGGAGTGGGGTCTGGTGGCTAGAGCGAGGGGGGCTGGGAGCCAGGACTCCTGGGTTCTCTCCCAGCTCTGGGAGGGGAGTGGGGTCTGGTGGCTAGAGCGAGGGGGGCTGGGAGCCAGGACTCCTGGGTTCTCTCCCAGCTCTGGGAGGGGAGTGGGGTCTGGTGGCTAGAGCGAGGGGGGCTGGGAGCCAGGACTCCTGGGTTCTGGGAAGGGAAGTGCATGGAGTGTACCATGTTGCACTTAACACATTCCCCAGCAGGGGGTGCTGCAGCTTTTGCTTTGGCAATCAGAATTTGGAGCGGACTGTTGTAGAAGAGGCTGCTGGGAGGGGGCGGGTGGGGGCTCGGTGGCTGTGCACTGCTTGTTGATTGATTGTCATTTGTAAACTGAGGCACGAGGCGGTTGCCTTGCTGGTGTGGAGGGTCGGGTCCTGCCCTGGGGACCTTGCCGGGCTGCGTTCAGGGGCTCTGCAGGGGGCTGGCAGGTTGATCTCTGCTGTTGTAAATGTCAGGCTCTGGGCTCCATCCAGGGGTCGGTTTGTACCATGATCCAAGGGCCCTTCCGAGGGGATTAAAGTGTCGAAGCAAGAGGGTGCTCCAGCAGAAGCGCCGGTGCGCAGGGAGGGGGGCGGGGGTTTGTCCACATCCGCGGGGGCTGCAGCCGGGGACCGTGAGGTGGGTTTGGGCCAAGCAGAGAGGGGCCGTGTGATAGTCCCCCGGGCCCCCATCCTGCAGTGCTGCAACCCTCTCCCCAGCCCGGGGCTCCCATCCCCCAACAGCTCTGCCGATGCCCCGTCCTGGGGGGGGGGGACCAGCTGCATGGAGGGGGTGGGTCAGGGTAGAGCTGGGCTGAAGCTCTGAGCTGGCTTCACCCTGCTCTCTTGATCCCCTTCCCCCCAAGTGCAGGGAGTGGACCCCGGGCCCCATTCACCTCTCCCCACAGCTGACAGGCAGTGACTCCATTGGCGTCAAGGGACCCGAATCCTGGGGTTCAGGGTTTTTGAGTTTCAAGGGGTTGTTTGGGGATCCCCCCGTCATGCCCGTTGTTACCCTGGGTGATGCTGATGGATGCTGTCGCCTGTACCCCGCCCCCATCTTCATAATTATCTTCACAGCCTAACAAAGGCCAGGAGGGGAAACTGAGGCAAGGCCCGTTGCGGAGCGGTCGACAGGCGCCCCGCAACACGGTGGCATGGAGCAGAGAGGGCAGCTGTTGTCCTAGCCCAGGCTCAGCTCGACAAAGATGCATTCCCTTTATTGGGGCCGTGCCCAGGTACAGTCCGGGATCCGTGGTGCCCAGCCTGGCTTGCAGGGGCCCGAGGGTGTGGGATTGCACCGCCGGCTTTGAGTCCCTTGGTGGTGCCGGGCGACGCGGGTGCTCTGGGAGCCGGAGGGGGCGAGCGGCGAGTCCGGCAGGTTCATGCTTTCGAGTCGCGCTGCAGGTGCAGGGAGTCCATCCCTTCCAGGAGCAGGGTGAGCGAAGCCTGGCTGTGCCCCCCCTCCTCCACCTTGCCCCGGCGCCCCTCGGCCTCGCCCGTCAGCAGCCGCCCGTTCTCCACCTCCAGCTGGGCGTTGCGGCAGTGCAGGCCGATGTTCTCCAGCAGCAGCTGGTTCCGCTCCTGCAGTGGGGGGGAGCAGAGTCCCAGGGGGGTGGGTTGGGGGGCCAGAGCAGGGACCCTGCAGAGCTGTGCAAGGGAAGCCCCCAGCCAGCTCCACCCGTGGATGGCCCGATTTGTGTGCCCAGCCACGGGGGGGGGGCAGGTCTCCAACCCCCCATCGTACCCCTGTTTTGGGGTCTCACCTTCTCCATCTCCTGCAACTGCTCTAGGAGCTTCTGGTCCCTGCTGCAGCCTCCTGCCCCACCGTGGGGCTCGTGGCCCTCCGCCGTGGGGCTGGTGCCATCCGTCTGCGTCCAGGTGTGCCGGGTTCGCCGCCGCCCGGCTGGCACCCCTGCCAGCACCACGGCCCGCTCCTCTGCCTGCTCGCCCACCGGGGGAAAGGGGAAGGCCTCTTCCTCCGACCCTGCCGTGGCGAGAGGGGGCCCTTTAAATGGGGCTGGCCACGGGCTGTGCCACTGCCTGGGTGGGGGGAGATATGGACAGCAATGGGACTTTCCACGGACCCTGCCACGGGGGGAAACAGGTGGAGAGGGGGCTCTTTAAATGGGGCTGGCCACGGGCTGTGCCACTGCCTGGGTGGGGGGAGATATGGACAGCAATGGGGCTTTCCACTGACCCTGCCACGGGGGGAAACAGGTGGAGAGGGGGCCCTTTAAATGGGGCTGGCCACGGGCTGTGCCATTGTCTGGAAGGAGGGGGGAGACAGTACAGAGTGTTTCACAGAACCAGTAAAAGGGCGGGGGGGGGGAGTGTTTGTGGCCATTTAAAATGGATCATGCCACGGGCCAGTCCACTGCCTTGGGGAGAACAGGGGAGGCCTATGGGTTGTTCCACTGTCCTGGTGAGGGCAGGAGGGGATGGACTGTTCCATTGTTGGAGAGGGGAGGGAGTAGCATGAAGATTCCTCCCCCCCATACCTGAGCTGGGGTGCTGCGTGGCGGCAGGCGTGGCTGCACGGGGCGTGCCCCCCTCTGAGGCTCTGGCATGGAACCTCTTCTTGCACTCCAGCTCCACCAGGTCTTTGCACTGCTTGTGGCAGCTCATGCCACAGTCTGGCGGGTGCGGGGGGAGAAATGAAGACACGTGATGTAAGCTGGGGGGCCTGGCATTACCCCCCCATCAAGGGGGAACCCAGCCCTCCCACCCCCTGCAATGCCAGGAGAATCCCTCTCCGTGGTGAGCAGTGCAGGGCTCAGGACACACAGCTGTGCAGTGCTATCTCCAGCCAGCAGGGGGCAGTGCTCAGGTGGACAGGCACACACACCACACCCGGGGGGCTGCTTAGTCCCATGGGCCCATTGCCCCTCCCTAGCCCTGTTACCAGTATTCTCCCCCCACATTGCCCCATCAGGGCTGCACTTACCCCGACATCTGTACCCCTGCTTGGAGACACCCCAGAGCTAGAGGAGAGAGAGCGGAGCCTGTTAGCTGCAGCCTTTTCCGGGGTAGGGGGAGAGTTGCATTGTCCCTGTAGAGGGGGGAGGAGATTTTGCAATGGGGGGGATTGCTAGGGCTGGATCTCCACACACGTTGGCAGTGTCCATGAATATAGGGGATGACTAGGGGGAGTTGGGTGCGGGAGGGTAACCTCCCCCACTGCTGCCCCCTGGGAGAGTGATGTGGGGCAGGATTCTTGGGGCGAGGGATCCGCAGAGCAGCCAATAGTTGGTGCACCCCCTTTCCTGGCCGCTGGGGGAGGGGGCATTGTGGGGCAGGGTCTATGACAGGCCTGGAATTTGGTGCACCGCTGTCCTGGCTGCTGGGGGGCAGGGTCTCCGGCAGGCCTGGGATTTGAGGCACCGCTGTCATGGCTGCTGGGGGGCAGGGTCTCCGGCAGGCCTGGGATTTGGGGCACCGCTGTCCTGGCTGCTGGGGGGCAGGGTCTCTGGTAGGTCTGGAATTTGGTGCACCGCTGTCCTGGCTGCTGGGGGGCAGGGTCTCCGGCAGGCCTGGGATTTGGGGCACCGCTGTCCTGGCTGCTGGGGTGCAGGGTCTCTGGCAGGCCTGGGATTTGGGGCACCGCTGTCCTGGCTGCTGGGGGGCAGGGTCTCCGGCAGGTCTGGAATTTGGTGCACCGCTGTCCTGGCTGCTGGGGGGCAGGGTCTCTGGCAGGCCTGGGATTTGGGGCACCGCTGTCCTGGCTGCTGGGGGGCAGGGTCTCTGGCAGGCCTGGGATTTGAGGCACCGCTGTCCTGGCTGCTGGGGGGCAGGGTCTCCGGCAGGCTTGGGATTTGGGGCACCCCTGTCCTGGCTGTGGAGGGCAGGGTCTCCGGCAGGCCTGGAATTTGAGGCACTGCTGTCCTGGCTGCCGAGGGGCAGGGTCTCTGGCAGGTCTGGGATTTGGGGCACCGCTGTCCTGGCTGCCGAGGGGCAGGGTCTCTGGCAGGTCTGGAATTTGAGGCACCCCTGTCCTGGCTGTGGGGGGCAGGGTCTCCGGCAGGTCTGGAATTTGGGGCACCCCTGTCCCGGCTGCCGGGGGCACTGTGGAACAGGGTCACTTACGAAGCCGTTGCAGCTGTGGCAGAAGGTGGGTTTCTTGAAGGTGGCCTCCTGGAAGTCGTGCAGGAAGCCGAGGCCCAGCTTGGAGAAGACGGCGCAGGCCCGCATGAAGTAGTCGGTGATCTCCTGGCGGCTGTAGGGTCCCTCGCTGCTGGGACGGGAACGGGACAGTGAGGGGGCTGCCTCGGAAATGGGTGGGAGGGAGTGATACTGACAAAGGGGCCTTGTAGGGGAAACTGAGGCACAGAGCGAGGGAGCAACTTGCAGTGAGTCAGAGCTGGGGATAGAACCCAGGCGTCCTGGCTCCCAGCCGTGTCCCCCGGCACGCACTCACCGATCTTTCCCCAGGCCGTAGTAGGAGAAGGGAAAACTGGCCACAATCTTTTCAAAGTCCTCGGGGGAGATGCAGCCGCGCTGGTCGTGGTCATAATTCTTAAATACAGACTGGGGGGGTGGGAGGGAGGAGGATTAACTTGTGGGAGCACAACGTAAGCCTGCCCCTTGGCCTGCCCCCAATACCCACTGGGAGCCCCCCCTCGATCTAGAGTGACACCCCATTCTGACCTGTCAGCCCTGCTGGGTGGGGTGTGGCTGGGGGGGAATTGCTTTGTGTTTCGGCATCAAATGGACAGATAGTCCCCCCCTTTGCCTGCTGGGGGTGGGCCGAATCCTATATGGTCCTGAGTGCAGCCCATCCCCTGAGACAAGCTGCAGATGGCCGTGACTGGGCCGTATAAAGAGATAACAACCTCACTGCTGCAGCCAGCCAGGGGAGCTGCTCTCCTGAAGGTCCCCAGTTTGAGTCCTGCCCCTTCCAGGCCCTGGGGCAGCAGCGACTGCCTAGTCCCTGCGGGGGGCTGGGCCCAGGGCAGCTAGGGGAGCTGGGTCCTGGCAGACACCCCCTACCCGTGTGGGGCTTGGCCCTGGGAAGTGGTGGAGCTGGCTAGAGCGGGCTGATGCCTTTGCTCCTGCCCTGGGAGGGGCATGGGTGTGATACACAGTATGACACCCCCTGGTGACTGCACACCATGACACACCCAGCAATTGCACACCATAACACACACCATGGCAACTGCACACCGTGACACCCAGCAATTTCACACCATGACATGCCCCCCTGCCGCTGCACACCGTGATGCCCCCCCCAGCAACTGCACACCATGACACATCCCATGGCAACTGCACACTGTGATGCCCCTGGCAACTGCACATCACAACACACCCAGCAATTGCACACTGTAACACACCCCCAGCAGCTGCACACCTATCCAACACATATGGCAAATGCACCCCACACCCAGCTGAGGCCTTGGCACAGGGCAGATGCCCCTAGGGGGCAGGTAGCTACCAGCCGTGTTATGTTGCCCAGGGGGCTGCACTGACAGGTGGGTGCCTGGCTCACCTCCACCATCTGCTGGACGTGTTTGCTGATGGTGAGCCGGTCCGGTTTCGGGGCCACGCCCGGTGCCCACTCCACCACCACGGGGGGCTTGAAGGGTGTGGCCGGCTGTGGGAGGGCACAAGACAGAGGGTCAGACACGAGTGCCTCGAAAGAGGGAGAGGAGGGGGTGGCAAAGTGGGGGGTTGTCTTGGGTTTTCTGTGTTTTCCAGTGATTTGCATGCAGAGGGGGTGGGACAAGTGTCCCCGGGTGTTACTGGTTTAACGAGGGGAGGGGAGAGGGAGTTTGTTGGGACACAGGACTGGAGAGGGGCCCGGGACCCCGGCCGGGACCCCGGCCGATGGCCTGGAGGATGGAGACCCCAGCGACTGGTGACCTGGCGACCCGCAGACCCAGCTCAGGAGTCACAGCCGGTTCTGGCCAGTGGGGGACAATGGGCTGTGGGGAGAGGACCCCGGTGACCTGACCACCCGGTTCCAGCCAGAGGAGGGCGGAGAGGAGAGGAGGCCCAGGCGACCCTGTTTACCTGGAGAGAGGACAATGGACAGAGGGGGCCTGGGGCCGGGGATATGGGAGGCCCAGCTGGGAAGCAGGGGGGCTCGGGGCTGGAGAGGGGGAGCAGGCAGAGCCCCCCTGGATGCAGGGGGACCAGGATGTGCTGGGCTGAGGGAGGCCAGGCCTGAGCCCCTGAGAGTTTCCTGTGCTGGGTTCAATGCTCAATAAACCCTCCTGTGTTACGCTGGCTGAGAGTCACTCCGGGCTAGAGAACAGGGCGTGGGGGGGGGAGCATTATCCCCTTTGGGGGCAGAGGCCCCGGGGGTCCAGAGCGAGGGGACTCCCTGGGGGGACGGCCACGGCAGAGACAGACGTGCTAAGGCTCAGAGAGGTGCAGCTCCAGGAGGTGGAGGGGTCTGACCCCCCGAGAGGGAGTGGCCCCCCGAGAGTTGCTGTCACACTGGAAGGGGCACCACACAAGGCCACAAGTGGGCACGACCTGTGAGCCTGTGACAGAGGGTTGGGGGGGTTCCTAGTTCAGCTCCCCCCAACTTACCAGGGACTTGGGGCAGCGGGGTTCCCGTGCGTAGGAGAGCTCGTAGATTTCATCGTCCGTGTAGTACAGGTCGAGGGAGAGCTGGGGGCAGGGGCAGAGAATGGGGTTAGAGGGTCCCACTGCGAACGACCGTCCCGTACCTACTGGAGAGGGGGTAATGGGCTGGGCTGGGATCGCTGCCCCCTGCTGGCTAGGGGCCGAGCCTTTTGCATGGGGTGCAGGCGTGCAATGGCACGGAGGGTAGTTGTGCAGTTGCACCACTGTTCCCTGCTGGCAGCTCTGTGTGTGCCGCCACACTCGGCTCACTGGGCAGTGTGTGTGTGCGCATTTGCACCAGTGTCCTGTTTGCACGTGTGGTGGTGGAAGCTGGCTAGTGCCCTGGTGCACCTGACCCGCTGCTCCCTGCATTGGGGTCGGGGGATGGGAAGACAGCTGGATGCAGCCTCGCGATGGCAGGTTGGGCCGATGGTGGGGGAAGGGGAGATCTCAGGCATTCCCCCGAGCGCCACCCCTCTCCTGACTCCCCTTTCACCCACACCATCTTGCACACACATCCTTGCACATCTCTGCCCATTGCACACCCAGCCCCAGCCACTTGCACATTAAATCCTGGCCTGTCACACATCTCACACCACCCTCCTGGCACTCCCAGCCCCACCCACTTCCACACCTCACCCCCCGTCTCCTGCACACCCAACCATACCCCCTTGCACACTAGCCCCCACTCTTGCACACCTGACCCTATCCTCTTGCACAACCGACCCCGCTCTCTAGCACGCCTGCTTGGGGGGAGGGAGGGTTCACCGTGAGCAGGTGCACCAGGTCCTTGTTGGCGGCGAAGGGCGGCGTGGCCTGCTGCAGCGTCTGCAGCTCCTGTGCCTGCTGGTAAAGGCCCTGCAGCTTGCTGAGGTTCAGCTGCCCCCCCAGGCGGTCGGGCAGGGCCTCGTGCAGGGACACCAGGTCCTTGAGGTGCACCCCCACGATGGGGATCTTGAACCCGCTGCACTCGCCGTAGGCTCGCCGGTAGGCGCTGTAGTTGCAGCAGGAGGAGAGCAGCTCGGTCATCTCTGCCAGCGTCTGGGGGGCAGGGTGGGGTGGGGGAGAAGCCAGAGGGTCAAAGATCAAGCCCCCGGCCCCCATCCCCAGCTCCGCGGAGGCCCCTAGGTGGGGGGGGGGCGGCCCCCATGTGGAGAGGAGGAGAAATGGCCCTGGCAGGCTCCTGCCCTGGGGGCGAGCGATGGTCTGGTGGGGGCAGCTGGGACCCCCCACCCCCCACCTGCTAGCAGGCTGGGGCCCAGGGCCAGTTGTAGGGGAGCTGTGAAGTCAAGCAGCCCCAGGGCGCCCCCGGGGATTGTGGGTGCACAGGGCGGCCAGGGCCCACCTTGGTGACCTCCTGTGGCAGCAGGGCGTGGGTGTCCTTGAGGCGGGAGATCGCGCTGTGGCACAGGCCACCCAGCACTGCCATCAGCGTATTGAAGTTCTGCAGCTGACGCAGCTTCTGGGGGGGAGAGAGTTGGGGGGTATCAGGCATCTGGCCCAGTGTCATCCCCCCCCACATCGGGCTCAGGGCTGGCCCCCTGGCTCCAACTACCCAGGCCCCTGCTATGTCACGTGCACACTTGCACGCACACGTGCTCATGCACGTGTACTCCCTTGCACACACATGCGTATTTTCATGCACGTACCCTTGCACACTCATGTCTGTGTGCTGCCTCACACACTTATAGATGTGTGTGAGTACACGTGTACTTTCCTGCATACATCCTCTCATGCCCTCTCACACACACTTACGCATGCACACACTTGCCTACACACACACACGCTTTCATGCACACACCCACATGCATGTAGACACAGGCACTGTCACACACACCTCCGTGCATTCACACACATGCCCCTGCATGCATGTGTACACGTTCACATGTGCGTGCTCACGCAACCCCCCTGACATGCCCCAATTCCCCCACCTCTCCTGGACCTGCTTCCCCCTTCCCCACTGTGCCCCCTTCAGCCCCCATCCCTGCTGGCAGCTAGCAGGAGGGCACCCTCACCTGTGTGACGCGGATGAATTTGGTGAAGACCTCGGCTCGCTGCTGCGGCGTGGGCCGGTTGAGGATCATGACCTGCACCCACTGGGAGATGCTGTTGCAAAGGGCCACGGAGCGTTCCAGGGCCAGGTTTTCCCGCACGGAGCCCTGCAGCACGTAGCTCCTGTAATCCACGTACTGCCCAGGGCAGTGCGGAGAGAGGGAGAGACAGAGGGGAACTCAGCAACCGAGGCAGCCGTTGCACTGAGCCGCTCTCAGACCCGGGGAGGCAGAGCTTGCCGAGGCCCAGGGGCTGGTGTTAGCAGTGGGATCCCCTGAGCTGCTCTCCAGAGGCTGGTGGGAGAAGTGGGATCTACTCTGCCGCTCTCAGACCCGGGGAGGCAGAGCTTGCCGAGGCCCAGGGGCTGGTGTTAGCAGTGGGATCCACTGAGCTGGTCTCCAGAGGCTGGTGGGAGAAGTGGGATCTACTCTGCCGCTCTCAGACCTGTGGAGGCAGAGCTGGCCGAGGCCCAGGGACTGGTGTTAGCAGTGGGATCTCTCCTGACTCCCTCCCTCTTTCCAGCGCTGCTAAATCTCTCTGGTACAAGCTTAGAGTGATCGCCGCCGGTGCAGCCATTCGCCGCAAAGAGGCGTGGGCTGTGGGGCAGGCGGGCCGGGGAGGCTGCAGGGGATGGGGGTGGCAGGAGGCAGGCGAGGTGCAGGGCCGGGGAGGCTGCAGGGGATGGGAGTGGCAGGAGGCAGGCGAGGTGCAGGGCCGGGGAGGCTGCAGGGGATGGGAGTGGCAGGAGGCAGGCGTGGCGCAGGGCCAGGGGCACAGCGCTCACCGAGATGCGGCAGAAGGCTTTGAACTCCAGGTAGCTGAGGTGCTCAGCCAACTCCGCTGCGTCCAGGTGGTCAAAGAGCAGAGACACTTTCCGCTTCTTGCTGCAGCTGGGGCTGCTCTGGTAGCTGACCTTGCGGGTCCAGCTGCAGGGGTGGGGAGCAGGTTAGCCGGGCAGGGGTGCTGGTGCCTGCACAATCGCCCCCTGTCTGTGCACGCCCCACACACCAGTGCACACTGCCCCCATGGGCCCATGCACACCCACACACTGTGTGCAAACACACTCGCTTGTGTACACCCGGCATACTGGTGCACGCACACTCATGTGTCTGTGCACACCTACACCCTGTGCACAAACACACTCACTTGTGTACACCCTGCACACTGGTGCACACACACTCATGTGTCTGTGCACACCTACACCCTGTGCACAAACCCACTTGTGCACACCCCACACACCGGTGCACACACCCCCATGTGCCCAGGCACGCCTACACCCTGTGCACAAACACACTCACTTGTGTACACCCTGCACACTTGTACACACACACCCATGTGCCCATGCACACCCACACCTCATGCACAAACACACTTGTGCATGCCCTGTACACTGGTGCACACACCCCCATGTGCCCGTGCACAACTACACCCCATGCACAAACACACTCATGCACACCCCACAACCAGTGCACACACACCCATTTGCTCAAGCACACCCATACCCCATGCACAAATACATGCATCTGTGCACACCCCAGGCACTTGTGCACACCCATGCATGCCCCCCCATGTGCACAAACACACCCACCTGTGCCCAGCCCCACCCACCTATGCAATCCTACCATCTCCAGACGCCCAGGCACAGGGCCCGTGGGGAAGGCAGAGATGTGGGGGAAGGGGAGGCAGGGAGCAGGGGTGGCCGGGCAGGGTCTGTCCTTACACATGGGTCATGTCGGCTGGCTGGCACTGCCCATGGGCCTTGGCCTGCACGGCAAGCCAGAGCTCGCCCATGGTCTCCTCCAGCTGGGGCTCCAGGCGAAAGGCCTCAGGGTGATGCGTGATCCAGTACCTGGGGGGGCAGGAAACGTGAGGCAGGGTTAGGGCATTGGCTGCAGGGTGGGGCAGGGAGCGTTGGGGGAGGAGGGGGAGCACTGGGGGAATGGGGTGCATTGGAGAGATTGGGAATGTTGGTGTGTGGGGGCAGCGGAGCAGTGGGGGTGCAAGGGGAGCAGCGGGGGCAGGAGAGCAATGGGTGGATGCGGGGTGCGGCAGCAGTGGGGGGCACAGGGGGAGCAGTGGGGGGTGGGGGGCTCTCACCTGACGAAGTTGCAGATCCGTTGGCGTCTTTCCATCTGATCCTCCCCAGACGCCTCCCGGTAGGTGGCTCCGAGTTAAGGCTCCATCCCCCTTGGAATCCCCGGGAATAGAACCCAGGAGTCCTGAGAGCCCCCCACCCCGGCCTCCCCTGGCTTGCTGCGCCCCCTGCTGGGGGTGACCCACCCCCCTCAGTGCAGTGCCCAGGGGCCCCTCCCTGCCCCAGTCTGACCTCAGCCCCCACTCCCGTCCACTGTACTGGGGGGCTCCCGGCCTGGCCTGGCCTGGGGGCTCCAAGGCAGGGGAGGGGGAGGGCCTGGGACGCATGGGGAGGATATAGCGCCAGGAGGCAGCGGGCGAGGTCAGCCGAGGGCACCACCCAGCTGTGCACGGTCAGGGTCATGTTCACCATGTAGTCGCTGCGGCACAGGTTCCCGTCCAGGTCTGGGGAGGCAAAGGCAGGGGAAGGGTTAACGGCACCGTGGGGGGGGGGGCGTGAGGAACATTGATGGGGCAGGGGGGACATTGGTAGCTGGATTCCACCCCATTGGGAGTCACAGGTGCTCAGCCCTTCTATGGGGGGGAGGTGGGTTGGGAGTGAGGGGCACCAGCAGAGCTGGGGGGAGCTCAGGGCTGGGGTACTAGGGGGCTGCGGGTCGGGAGTGAGGGGCACTGTGGGGTGGGGGAACCCAGGACTGGGGTACGAGTGGGCTCCAGGTCGGAAGTGAGGGGCACCAGCAGAGCTGGGAGGGAACCCAGGACTGGGGTAACAGTGGGCTGCAGGTCGGGAGTGAGGGGCACCAGCAGAGCTGGGGGGGAACCCAGGACTGGGGTAACAGTGGGCTGCAGGTCGGGAGTGAGGGGCACCAGCAGAGCTGGGAGGGAACCCAGGACTGGGGTAACAGTGGGCTGCAGGTCGGGAGTGAGGGGCACCAGCAGAGCTGGGGGGGAGCTCAGGGCTGGGGTAGCAGGGGGCTGTGGGTCGGGAGTGAGGGGCAATGGTGGGGGGGCAGGGAGCCCCGTTACCAAAGGAGTTGAGACACTTCTCGATGAGCTGCTCCAGGCTGCAGGTCTTGGTGAGCTCCCCCAGTGCCAGGCTGGCCATGACCGTGTTGATCTCCCTGGGGGTGGGGCAGGTCATTCGACGCCGGCTCTGCCGCGAGCGGATCTTGCCAGGGCTGGGGCTGGCGGGGCCGGGACATTCCACCCGCGACTTCCTGAGAGGGAAGGGGCCAGTCGGAGAGTCATGTCAGGACCAAACCGGCATCCTGGCTCCCAGCCCCCTGCTCTAACCACTAGACCCCACTCCCCTCCCAGAGCTGGGAGAGAACCCAGGAGTCCTGGCTCTCAGCCTCCCCTGCTCTAACCCACCAGCCCCTTCTCCCCTCCCAGGGCCAGGGATAGAACCCAGGAGTCCTGGGTCCCGGCCCCCTCCCCGCGTCATTAGACCTGGATCCCCTCCTGGCTCCTTGCAGTGCTAAAGCCACATTAAAAGAAAACCAAAAAAAAAAAGGGGGACTGAGCGCTGGGAAGGGGAAGTGTGAAGCTGGCTCTGTTGGCAGCAGGAGAACAGCCCCGCAGGGGCTTCCCCCGGCCTGGCACACAGGCCCCTCGCCGCCTGGGTCTCCCCCAGAGCCCCCCACCCTGGGCAGGGATTCGGGAGCTGGGCAGCCCGGTACGCGGCTCAAAGTGGCGAGGTCCAGAGACGAGCATGGTGCTGGAGCCAGACCCGTGCCAGGCTGATGAGGGTTTGCCAGGCAGGCCTGGCATTAATGCAACGAGTAATCGGTAATGCAGGTCCTGTGACACAAGGCGTGTGGGCAGACCGGGCACTGCTGTGGTGGGTGCTTTCCAACCACTACATCCCACTCCCCTCCCAGAGCTGGGGAGGGAACCCAGGATTCCTGACTCCCAGCCCCCCCTGCTCTAACCACTAGACCCCACTCCCCTCCCAGAGCTGGGAGAGAACCCAGGAGTCATGGCTCCCAGCCCCCTGCTCTCACCACTAGACCCCACTCCCCTCCCAGCGCTGGGGAGAGAACCCAGGAGTCCTGGCTCCCAGCCCCTGCTTTAAGCATGTTTCTCTGTGTTAACCTCACAAGTGGATCCTACAGATTCAGCTCCTCATTGGCACCGTTTGCCATGTCCCTCTTGGACATGGCAGAGCCCCCATGTGCTGCTCTCAGCCCCACACTCGGGGTGCCAGGAGGGGGAAGCAGACCTGCAGCCTTCCCGTGACTGCAAAGCCAGGCTCCGGGTGGCTTCCTGCCCCTTTCCTGGCAGGGGCATCGGACCTGCTTCTGCATTTCCAGCAGCCGCATTGCGCCACGGCCTGCAGCGCCGGGCCCCCACCTCCCCCTGTGAGCAGGCCTGGAGGGTGCCCAGAGCGACTCACTTCCCCCCTCCATCCCCTCTTGCCCAATCCCCTTCCATGCTGCAGGGCTGCACTGCAGGAAAGGCTGCCCCTGCCTGGTGCCTTGGGGGGCTTTTCTCTGTGTCGCCCAGTGCCCCCGCTCTAACCCCACTCCCCTCCCAGTGCTGGGGAGAGAACCCAGGAGTCCTGGCTCCCAGCCTCCTGCTCTCACCACTAGACCCCAGTCCCCTCCCAGTGCTGGGGAGAGAACCCAGGAGTCCTGCTCCCCAGCCCCCTGCTATAAATAACCGCTAGACCCCACTCCCCTCCCAGAGCTGGGGAGAGAACCCAGGAGTCCTGGCTCCCAGCCCCCTGCTCTCACCACTAGACCCCACTCCCCTCCCAGTGCTGGGGAGAGAACCCAGGAGTCCTGGCTCCCAGCCCCCTGCTCTAACCACTAGACCTCTCCTGCCCTCCCAGGCCCCAGACGAGGGACTAGCTGGACGGTAACGGACCTTTTCTCTCTCCAGGTTCTAGCCGAGGTTCTAAGTCACCCTCGCAGTCACCAGCTTCTATCATCAGTTCAGTGATCTTCAGCCAGCCAGGCCCATGGCCCATGTCCCCCCAGCCCCCTCTACGGCCAGTCCCACGGCCCCCCAGCCCTCTCTCTACGGCCAGTCCCACGACCCCCCCAACCCTCTCTACGGCCAGTCCCACGTCCCCTTAGCCCCCTCTACGGCCAGTCCCACGTCCCCCCAGCCCTCTCTCTACGGCCAGTCCCACGTCCCCTTAGCCCCCTCTACGGCCAGTCCCACGTCCCCCCAGCCCCCTCTACGGCCAGTCCCATGTCCCCCCAGCCCCCTCTACGGCCAGTCCCACGTCCCCCCAGCCCCCTCTACGGCCAGTCCCACGGCCCCCCCCCCAGCCCCCTCTACGGCCAGTCCCACGTCCCCCCAGCCCTCTCTCTACGGCCAGTCCCACGTCCCCTTAGCCCCCTCTACGGCCAGTCCCACGTCCCCTTAGCCCCCTCTACGGCCAGTCCCACGGCCCCCCCAGCCCCCTCTACGGCCAGTCCCATGTCCCCCCAGCCCCCTCTATGGCCAGTCCCACGTCCCCTTAGCCCCCTCTACGGCCAGTCCCACGTCCCCCCAGCCCCCTCTACGGCCAGTCCCACGGCCCCCCAGCCCCCTCTACGGCCAGTCCCAAGTCCCCCCAGCTCCCTCTACGGCCAGTCCCACGTCCCCCCAGCCCTCTCTCTACGGCCAGTCCCACGTCCCCTTAGCCCCCTCTACGGCCAGTCCCATGTCCCCTTAGCCCCCTCTACGGCCAGTCCCACGACCCCCCCAGCCCTCTCTACGGCCAGTCCCACGGCCCCCGCAGCACCCTCTATGGCCAGTCCTACGGCCCCCGCAGCCCCCTCTACGGCCAGTCCCACGGCCCCCCCAGCCCCCTCTACGGCCAGTCCCACGGCCCCCCCAGCCCCCTCTACGGCCAGTCCCACGTCCTCTTAGCCCCCTCTATGGCCAGTCCCACGGCCCCCCCAGCCCCCTCTACGGCCAGTCCCACGGCCCCCCAGCCCTCTCTACGGCCAGTCCCACGTCCCCTTAGCCCCCTCTACGGCCAGTCCCACGTCCCCCCAGCCCCCTCTACGGCCAGTCCCATGTCCCCTTAGCCCCCTCTATGGCCAGTCCCAAGGCCCCCCCAGCACTCTCTACGGCCAGTCCCATGGCCCTCCCAGCCCCCCCATGGCCAGTCCCATGGCCCCCCCAGCACTCTCTATGGCTAGTCCCATGGCCCCCCCAGTCCCCTCTACGGCCAGTCCCATGGCCCCCCAGCCCCCTCTATGGCCAGTCCTACGGCCCCCGCAGCCCTCTCTACGGCTAGTCCCATGGCCCCCACAGTCCCCTCTACGGCCAGTCCCATGGCCCCCCCAGCCCTCTCTACGGCCAGTCCCACGGCCCCCCCAGCCCCCTCTACGGCCAGTCCCACGTCCCACTGAATGCGCTCTACAGCCAGTGCAACCAACCAATCCACTGTCTGCCCGGTGCCCCCAAGCAATGACGCACCGAAGTCTGGGACAGCTGCACCCCCCATGCACCCAGCTCTCTGACCAGTGCGTTGCCACGCTCAGGGGATGGTGGTTCGCCCTCCACTCACACCTCACTCAGGGACGGGCTTGGGCAAATGGGCGGCGGGGGGGCCCTTCCCTTACATCTAGGATTGCCCGGGAATCTGCAAGCCCTGAGATGCTCAGAAACAGGCAACTAGATCCACCGCCAAGAACGAGATGGCGGGGGGGGGGGAACCTGCTGGCTTGTGGGGGGCAGGGAATGGGGCATGGGGCCTTTCCCCTCTAGGGGGCGCTGGTGATCTGACCCCAGGGTAGGGGGCTGGCTGGCTTGTGGGGGGCAGGGAATGGGACCCCCTTTCCCTATAGGCGGCGCTGGTTGCAATCCATCCTCAAGTCGGGTCCTCTGGCATAAACCAACTGTGACGTTCCTGGGCAACATCCACTGCACCCCACTCCCTGGCCCCGCAGCGCTGAGATCCTTACGAAGGGGCTGGTTTGGCTGGCCAAGCGTCAGGCTGCTCCCTTCCTTCGCACCAGCCCGTCTGCGCCAGGCCAGCCGAGGCCTGAGCGGCTTCTGACCAGCGCTGCCCCGCCCGGGCCCCCGGCTGCTCCAGGAACACGGCGGAGCCTTTCCCGTGCCCTACCCCAGAGGTGGCTGCATTCGACGTTCGCTGCCCGCTGGCTGTGGACGCGGCCAGCCATTGGCAGCGCCATCTCGGGAAGTGAAAAGCCGATGTTTGGAGGGGGTGGGGGGGAATTGCTACTGAGCCGACTGAAAAGGAGAAGCCACACAGACTGAAACGGCCGCCCAGGGCCATAAGGAAAGCCCCAGCGATGACAGGAGCCAGCGTCTTTCTGCGTGGACCTGCACGGCCTCCTGCTTACCTCTTGCTCTCTTTTCTGTTCATGGCCAAGCTGAGCTGGGGTTAGCTAGGGTGTGCGAGTGCTCCCACGACATGCAGCTGCTAGGGCTGCTGGCTTGGCTTCCCCGCAGGCATTTGCGTCCTTGTGCACGACAGAAAGAAAAGAAAACTCATGAACAAGGTCTCAGCTGCGGGCCCCGGGGCGGGACCTGTCCTGCGGCCGAGCTGAGTCAAAAGGAACTGGTAACATTTGTGCTGATGGGTGATAAAAAAGGGAACTGGCTTGTACGTGTGATGTCAGGACAGCGGGCTGTGTGTGAGAGAGACAGAGCACCAATTTGTCTGTCCACAACAGGGGAAAGAACCCAGGAGTCCTGCCTCTCTTTCCCCCTTTAACCACCTAATCATGCTCCCCTTCCAAATCCAGGAAGAGAACCCAGGAGTCCTGACTCCTGGTCACCTGTTCTAACCACTAGGCCCCATGCCCTACCCAGAACCCATGAGTTCTGACTCCCAGTCACCAGGTTTGATAACTAAACCCCACTCCTCTCCCAGAGTGGCCATTGGCTAATCAGTACTAAACACACTGATCTAGAACCAGTCTTTGTCAGCTAAGCCTAACAGAGGCTGAGTCTCAGAGCAGCTCTTTAATAAGAATAATGACCGGGAAGATGATCAGCTAGTGTCTTTCATCATAAAGGAGCCAAACACTCATTATAAACTCTTCATAAATATCACTCAAATGCAGCCACTTCTGGGGTATGGGGAGGGAGCTGTTTACACAGAGATCCCTCACCCAGGACAGAGGTGCAGCCATTTCTGGAGTGGGGCATGGCAGCTGTTTATACAGGGATCACTCATCCAGCACTAAGATGCAGCTGCCTCTGGGGTGAGGCACCACAGCAGTTTAACAGCTCACAGCAACGCTGCACAACAGCTTAGAGGAGACAATGACCCCCCCGATCTGATTGAGAGTTGAAGAGCACCTCCTGCTGACCCACTCACCTACTCCCTGCAGCACAGTACCCCTGGCACTGTGGCAGGGTTTTGGGGTCAGCACTGACCGTGGAGGGAGCATGCCCCCTACTGACCCCGCACCCTATTCTCTGTCCTTACAGGACTCCCGTCTGGGCCTGGGTGAGATCCAGCCCAGCTTGCGGGAGCTAGGGTGCTGCGTCTGCAGAAGTGAAAAAAAGGAGCTTTTCTTTGCTGAGGGAGGAAGGAAGGAAGGATTTATAAAAATGCCGTGGTGAGCAAGAGCGACTGTTCCCCTGAGGACCTGCGGGGGGCTAGGGGGTGTCTGAGAGTGATCGATTGAGCAATCCATAGATAGATAGATAGATAGATAGATAGATAGATAGCAGGGGTGTATGGGAAGGAGGGATGGATGGACGGGGTATATGGGAAGGAGGGATGAACGGACGGGGTGTATGGGGATGTAGGGATGGATGGACGGGGTGTATGGGGAAGGAAGGGTGGATGGACAGAGTGTATGGGGATGGAGGAATGGATGGACGGGGTGTATGGGAAGGAGGAATAGATGGACGGGGTGTATGTGGAAAGAGAGGTGGATGGACGAGGTGTGTGGGAAGCAGGGATGGATGGATGGGGTGTATAAAATGGAGGGATGGATGGACGAAGTGTATGGGAAAGGACAGGTGGATGGACAGGGTGTATGGGAAGGAGGGATGGATGGACGGAGTGTGTGGAGATGGAGGGATGGATGGACGGGGTGTATGGGATGGAGGGATGGATGGACGGGGTGTATGGGAAGGAGGGCTGGATGGACGGAGTGTGTGGAGATGGAGGGATGGATGGACGGAGTGTATGGGGACGGAGGGATGGATGGACGGGGTGTATGGGATGGAGGGATGGATGGACGGGGTATGGGAAGGAGGGATGGATGGAGGGGGGAAAAGGGGAAGGAAGGGTGGATGGACGGGGTGTATGGGATGGAGGAATGGATGGATGGGGTGTATGGGGAAGGAGGGGTGAATGGACAGGGTGTATGGGGAAGGAGGGATGGATGAGGTGTACGGGGAAGGAGGGGTGGATGGACGGGGTGTATGGGGATGGAAGGATGGAGGGACGGGGTGTGTGGGATGGAGGGATGGATGGACGGGGTGTATGGGGATGAAGGGATGGATGGACGGGGTGTATGGGATGGAGGGATGGATGGACGGGGTATGGGAAGGAGGGATGGATGGACGGAGTGTGTGGGATGGAGGGGTGGATGGATGGGGTGTATGGGAAGGAGGGATGGATGGACGGGGTGTATGGGGATGGAGGGATGGATGGATGGGGTGTATGGGAAGGAGGGATGGATGGACGGGGTGTATATGACGGAGGGATGGATGGATGGGGTATATGGGAAGGAGAGATGGATGGACGGGGTGTATGGGATGGAGGGATGGATGGACGAGGTGTATGAGGAAGGAGGGATGGATGGACGGGGTGTATGGGATGGAGGGATGGATGGACGAAGTGTATGGGAAAGGAGGGGTGGATGGACAGGGTGTGTGGGGAAGGAGGGATGGATGGACGGGGTGTATGGGGATGGAGGGATGGATGGATGGGGTGTATGGGGATGGAGGGATGGATGGATGGACGGGGTGTATGGGATGGAGGGATGGATGGACGGGGTGTGTGAGGAAGGAGGGATGGATGGACGGGGTGTATGGGATGGAGGGATGGATGGTGGGGTATATGGGATGGAGGGATGGATGGACAGGGTGTATGGGATGGTGGGATGGATGGACTGGGTGTGTGGGATGGAGGGATGGATGGACGGGGTGTATGGGGATGAAGGGATGGATGGACGGGGTGTATGGGATGGAGGGATGGATGGACGGGGTATGGGAAGGAGGGATGGATGGACGGGGTGTGTGGGATGGAGGGATGGATGGACGGGGTGTATGGGAAGGAGAGATGGATGGACGGGGTGTATGGGGATGGAGGGATGGATGGATGGGGTGTATGGGAAGGAGGGATGGATGGACGGGGTGTATATGACGGAGGGATGGATGGATGGGGTATATGGGAAGGAGAGATGGATGGACGGGGTGTATGGGATGGAGGGATGGATGGACGAGGTGTGTGGGAAGCACGGATGGATGGACGGGGTGTATGAGGAAAGAGGGATGGATGGACGGGGTGTATAGGAAGGAGGGATGGATGGACGGGGTGTATGGGATGGAGGGATGGATGGACGAAGTGTATGGGAAAGGAGGGGTGGATGGACAGGGTGTGTGGGGAAGGAGGGATGGATGGACGGGGTGTATGGGGATGGAGGGATGGATGGACGGGGTGTATGGGGATGGAGGGATGGATGGACAGGATGTATGGGGATGGAGGGATGGATGGATGGACGGGGTGTATGGGAAGGAGGGATGGATGGACGGGGTGTGTGGGAAGGAGGGATGGATGGACGGGGTGTATGGGATGGAGGGATGGATGGACGGGGTGTGTGAGGAAGGAGGGATGGATGGACGGGGTGTATGGGATGGAGGGATGGATGGACAGGATGTATGGGGATGGAGGGATGGATGGATGGACGGGGTGTATGGGAAGGAGGGATGGATGGACGGGGTGTGTGGGAAGGAGGGATGGATGGACGGGGTGTATGGGATGGAGGGATGGATGGACGGGGTGTGTGAGGAAGGAGGGATGGATGGACGGGGTGTATGGGATGGAGGGATGGATGGACGGGGTGTATGGGAAGGAGGGATGGATGGACGGGGTGTATGGGATGGTGGGATGGATGGACTGGGTGTATGGGAAGGAGGGATGGATGGACGGGGTGTATGGGATGGTGGGATGGATGGACTGGGTGTATGGGAAGGAGGGATGGATGGACGGGGTGTGGGAAGGAGGGATGGATGGACGGGGTGTATGGGATGGAGGGATGGATGGACGGGGTGTATGGGATGGAGGGATGGATGGACGGGGTGTGTGGGAAGGAGGGGTGGATGGACGGGGTGTATGGGATGGAGGGATGGATGGACGGGGTGTGTGGGATGGAGGGATGGATGGACTGGGTGTATGGGAAGGAGGGATGGATGGACGGGGTGTATGGGATGGAGGGATGGATGGACGGGGTGTGTGGGAAGGAGGGATGGATGGACGGGGTGTATGGGATGGAGGGATGGATGGACGGGGTGTGTGGGATGGAGGGATGGATGGACTGGGTGTATGGGAAGGAGGGATGGATGGACGGGGTGTATATGATGGAGGGATGGATGTACGGGGTGTGTGGCAAGGAGGGATGGATGGACGGGGTGTGTGGGAAGGAGGGATGGATGGACAGGGTGTATGGGATGGAGGGATGGATGGATGGGGTGTATGGGATGTAGGGATGGATGGATGGGGTGTATATGATGGAGAGATGGATGGATGGGGTATATGGGAAGGAGAGATGGATGGACGGGGTGTGTGGGATGGAGGGATGGATGGATGGGGTGTGGGAAGGAGGGATGGATTGACGGGGTGTGGGAAGGAGGGATGGATGGACAGGGTGTGTGAGGAAGGAGGGATGGATGGACGGGGTGTATGGGATATAGGGATGGATGGATGGGGTGTATATGATGGAGGGATGGATGGATGGGGTATATGGGATGGAGGGATGGATGGACGGGGTGTGTGGGAAGGAGGGATGGATGGACGGGGTGTGTGGGATGGAGGGATGGATGGATGGGGTATATGGGAAGGAGGGATGGATGGACGGGGTGTGTGAGGATGGAGGGATGGATGGACGGGGTGTATGGGATATAGGGATGGATGGATGGGGTGTATATGATGGAGGGATGGATGGTGGGGTATATGGGATGGAGGGATGGATGGACGGGGTGTGTGGGATGGAGGGATGGATGGACGGGGTGTGTGGGAAGGAGGGATGGATGGACGGGGTGTATGGGAAGGAGGGATGGGTAGATCGACCCAAGGGTCACAGACAGGCAGAGGGTTTCAGGTGTAGTTTTCCTTCAGGGGTCCTGGTGGAGAATCAGCTGAGCTCCCCGTGTGATGTTGCAGCCAGAAGCACGACCCCCATCCTGGGCTGCACAAACAAGGGAATCTCCCGTCAGAGCAGGAAGGTTTATTTTCCCCGTGTCTGGCTCTGGTGCGACCGCTGTTGGGACTCGGCGTCCAGTTCTGGTGCCCACCGCTCAAGAAGGGGGTTGACCGATGGGAGGGGTTGGAGAAGAGCCGCGAGAATGATCGAGGGGTTAGAAAACCTGCCTTGGAGAGACGGACTCTCTGAGCGCGGCCCGTTGAGCTGAGCAAAGGGACGGGTAGGGGTGGCTTGGGCACTGTCGGTAAGTAGCTGCCCGGGGAAGAAATATTTAATAACGGGCTGGTGAGTCAGCGGCGGCAGGTCGAACAGGACCAGTGGCTGGGAGGTGACGCTGGACAGACTCCGGCTGGGAAGGAGATGTGTAGATCTGCTCTGGGAATTAGTTCTGCGGCCTGGGGATCACAATGGGTCTTGGCTCGGAATCTAGGGATTTGACACCTTGATTTCTGCTGTCGCGTTGGTTCCTTCCCCATCCCCGATGGGCGGTGCAGGGGGCTGTTCGCCCAGAGCCCACACAGCTCTGTCCTCCCTGCCCCAGGGGTGCCCTCTGCCAGTGGGCCTGGCCCAGCTGGGCCGAAGCTCTGCCAGAGGCACCCCCCCCCCGGCCCAGCCCAGCAGATTCGGGACGGGGACGATGGGGATTTCTAGGTTGCAGGGCAGGGCAGGGCTGAAAAGAGCCAAGGGGCCCAGCTTTCTTCCCCTCCAGTGCCGGGAGAGCTGCGGGGGGAGTCCGGGGCCAGCCCTGTTCTCTCTCCATGTGCTGGGGGCAGGACCATGGGGCCTGGTGGGTGGAACCGCATCTGGAGCCATGCACATGCCGTGGGGGGCGAACACCAGCCAGCCACATTCATATAGGGCCCGGAGCAGTGGAGAGCAAGCAGTAACCAGACAGGCCCCTCTGCTTGTGAAGCAATGCACCATGGGAGACCAGGGGGAGGCTTGCGGTGTTACAAATTATTACATTGAATGCCGGAATTAATTATTTGTATTGTGGTATCCCCAGGCCCTCATTGCGCCAGGTGCTGCACATTTTAATTGTACTTATCAGTTGCTATTAGGTGTATTACGGCAGCACCTAGGCACCCCAGTCGTGGGCCAGGCCCCCATTGTGCCAGGTGCTGTATATATTAATTGTACATTTCAGTTGCTATTAGGTGTATTATGGTAGCACCCCAGCTATGGCCCAGGCCCCCAGTGTGCCAGGTGCTGTACATTTTAATTGATATTAAGTGTATTACAGTAGCATCTAGGGACCCCAGCCATGGACCAGGCATCCACTGCACCAGGCACTGTATATTTTAATTGCTATGTGGTGTATTACAGTAGCACCCTAGACATGGACCAGGCCCATGCTGTGCCAGGTGCTGTATATTTAAATTGTTATCCAGTGTATTATGGTAGCCCCAAGGTTGCGCCAGGCCCTGTACAAACACAGACCAGAAAGCCAGCTCCTGCCCCACAGGGCTAAGCCCCAATCCTCGAAGACATTGAGATGCCAGTGGGAGTTAGGTGCCTCGCTATCGTAGGATCTAACCACAGCGTTGGCAGGTTGTGTGAGATCCAGGGCTTTTCTTAAAGGCCCAGCTCCTGGATTCACATGATGAGGGGATTTCAGCTCACTGTCCAGGAAGAATTTTCTGAACCCCCTAGTGGCAAAGAGATGTTTGAAACCATGATCCCCCCTCCCTCAGGAACACAGAAGGCCGACCGAAAGGCCCCCAATTGTATTGCTGCGGCCTGACTGGGGCGTTTGGAACGACCCTTGGTCTGGTTAGGCCGGTGTGGGGACGTCCCCACCTGGCCCTTTGGCCAATACAAACCCCATCGAACCGCGGAGTGCTTTGAACTCGTCTGTCCCAAGGCAGGAGATAAACCAACATGCCCCAAACCGAGCAGCTTTGGCTGGGAAAAAAGCTACGTGCTCCCTGGGCACCCTCCCCAGGGGGCCAAAAGCCCCTGCCCCAGTCACGAGCACGGCCCAGATCCCCTCAGCTACGCCGGTGCCAGCCCCCTTGGAAGCTCTGCACCCAGGCTCGAGCCAGAGAGACTGCGGAGAAGGGGCCGGTCGGGGCTGGAACGGGCAATTTAACCCCAGTTTGGGGGATCCACCTCCCAGTTACCCAGCACCATCGCTGGATGGCTGCAGGGGAGGGGGGTGGAAAACCCCCCAAGAGATGGGACAATACAGGGGTCTTGGAGACTGTTACAGATCCCCTCAGAGCTGGGGCGATAATTGGTTAATTCCAACCCTCTGCTCTTAATTAGCACTGACTTGGGAGGGGGGGCTGGTTCATTGCAGGACTGTGACTTCTCTAGATTCTGATTTAACGACCGAAGCGCCTGGAAAGGGTTAATTGCGGAGGGGGGGATTGATCGAGGGTGGGGGGAGTATTTTGAGGCGCTGCTGCAAATTCAAAGGCGGAAGGGTCCACAGACAAATTGACTCGTTAGCGTATCAGCCAGCACCTGGAAAAGGTGCAGCTAACGAGCACCACCTGCCCCCCCCCCCCAACAGGGGAATTTATAAATAGATGAAAGGGTGGCTCCTTTCCTCTCTCCAGTGGGTCTCCCTGTGGGCTGCAGGTGGGGGGAGCACCTGGGACCAGCAGATGTTTTCCCTGCTTCTTTGGGGGCGGGGGGGGGGGGTGAAAGACTAGTGGGGGGGCTACAGATTAGAGGGGGTGACAGGGTCAGATTGGGGGCACCCAAACCTGGAGAGACATGGGAGGAAAGGAATGGCCAGGATTCGGGGTGGGGACTGGCTGGTGAGGGGATAGGCTGAGACTGAGGGGCAGAGTAAAGGGGATTGTGCCTGCTAGCCAGGCAGCTTGCAGAGCTGTAGTTGGGTGAATCCAAGGGGGGTGGGGGCGTCTCCATTTAAAAATGAAACAGGGAGGCTGTGTTGGGTGCTGGGACAGAGACAGGCTAAGTGGTTCCCTCTCCTCCTTGCCCAGTTGTGGGGTGTCCCTTGGGCCCACGCTGGGGGCCGCTGGGGCCGCGTGATGTGACGCCTCAGCCGTGACCCTGGAGCCATGCCGAGCCCCGAGAGAAGGGAGCTGGCAGAGGTTGTTGTCCGCCACCTGCGGCGCGCTGGCGTGAGACTCAAGCACTGGAAACCCGCCCTGAGCGACTCGCCTGTAAGTGGGGGAGCAGTGGGCCCCCACTGGCCTCCAGGCAGCTGCGGCTGGGGTGGAGCCCGTTGCAGAGACAGCCAGTCCTGCGACGTCTCTGCGCGAGTTTCATTAACAGGGGAGGAGTGTTTGTGACTCAGTTGTTGGGACTCCTGGGTTCCCCTCCCAGCTTGGGAAGAGGCAGTGGGGCCTAGTTGTTGAAACCAGAGGGGCGGGGGAGCCAGGACCCCTGGTTCCATTCCCAGCTCTGGTTGGCAAAGTGGGTGCACCTTTATGCCTCAGTTTCCCCACTTGCCATGGAAATTGGGGTGGGGGGCCCTTTTGCGAAGCTTTTTGCCAAGCTACCCCCACCCCCTGAACCAGCTGTGCTCTGCCTTGGGGTGTCCCGGGGGGGCACAGCGCCAGGGGACACCCCTCCCCTTAACCAGGTCACACTGGCAGCAGTTCCCTTGTTGTGGGTGCCGAGTGCGAGAAACCGGATGTGCCGCTCTGCACTTCAAAGCAGCAGCAGCTTCTCTGACCCTATTTCTCCCCCTGTAAGCAGTGCCCCGCTGCCTAGGCCCACAGGCATGGAGCTCCCCCTTGATACCCCCTGGGGGGGAGGCCTTTGAGAGCTCTGCCCTGGGGGCCACACTGGCTTTCCCCAGAGAGGGCAGATATTGGGGGGGGGGCTGGGAATGAGGGGGCCCCCTTTTATCTTCAGCTCTGAGTGAGGTTTTGCTGTGGGGCATTGGGATGAACCGAGCTGCCTTCTGCTGACTCCAATCAAACCTGCTCCTCTGTGTCTCATATGCCCTCTACTGCCTGCAGCTTGACGGGGAGTCTTCTTTAGTCCCTGGGGCAATGGGTCAGCTGGCAGGGAGGCTGCCTGCTCTTGGCCACAGCTCTTCCACGCTGGCCGCAGAGGCACTGACCCATCCTCTGCCCTCCAGTCTGATGCCCAGAGGCTGTGGTGATGGGCACCAGGGGGAGGGGCCTAAGCTGGACAGCTCAGAGCAGCAGCCCAGTGCCAAGTCCTGTCTCTTCTCTCTCCTCTCTCAGGGCCAGGAGAAATCTCCCCTGGCGTCGCCCGCCGGTCCGTTCGGGACCCCGCTGCATGCGCTGCCCCTCTCGGAGAGCGTGGAGGGAGTGCCACGGTGAGTGGGGGGGCTGGATCAGAGGGGGTGCGAAGGGAGAGCTCGCACCAGCCGGCACTGGTATTGGATCCGGATCTTAGGAAACGCGCCTCCAATAACTTCATGGCTGGGCTGGAGGGAGGGGGGGTACAGACCCCTCCGCCCAGCTCGCAATGGCCCCGCCCTTGTTTGGTAGCCTTGGCCCCACCTCATTTGAAGCATCAGGGGCAGCCACACAGGGTGTGGGTTGGTTGGGAGGGGGTGGGCTCCTCCTCAGACCCCCCCCTTGGGGGGGACACCCCTCCCTAGAGCAGAGCTGTGGTGGGGTCCAGCCCCTTGCTCACAGAGAGACCCCTGCTGTGGGGGTGTCGGTAGAGCCCCTGAGGAGCAGTGGGTTTCAGAGAGGGGTAAATGGGGCAGTCTCCTCCCCCCAGGGCAATTGTCTCAGGCTCTCGGCAGACTCAGGCTGATGTGCTGGGGGTCGCTGGCCCGGAGAGGTTTGGCCTCAAGACCCCCAAAGGGTTAAGGGGGGAGGGGCTGATGCGGACTGAGAACCACCCCCCACACACACTGCTGCCTCCTTAGCGCCCCCCCTCGGGTCTGCCCCCAGGTTCCTGGTGCAGATCTGCGAGGCCCTGCGGCGGCACCTGCACACAGAGGGGCTGTTCCGGAAATCCGGCTCCATGACTCGCATCAAGGCCTTAAAGGTACGTGGCCCCCTCCTTGCTCAGGGTCAGGACCTTGGGGGCAGGCTTCCCCCCACCCCCGTTCATCCGTGATAACGAACCTCCTCCCCCACCCCGTCGCAGGCTGACTCGCACTTAGGTCTCTGCCGGCAATAGGGCCCTGGCGTGTGGCTGATGGTGGTTAGTGATTGTGCTCCAGGCAGGGTGAGATCCGGTGCCTCTGTGTGTGTGTGTGTGTGGGGGGGGGTGGTAGCCCTCCCATGAACACTCCACCCCTGGGGCGTGAGGAGGCGCTCGGGGCCGGCAGCAGTAGTAGGCTGTTCAGCTCGGTCTGGGCCAGACACAGGAGGATGCACTTGGAAAGCATGTTGAACTTGCAGTGGATGGGATGATCATGCCCCGTGTCCCCTGATACAGATATGCTCCCTGCGCTAACCACTAGACCCCACTCCCCTCCCAGAGCTGGGGAAAGAACCCAGGAGTCCTGGCTCTCAGTGCCCCCCCTGCTCTAACCACTAGACCCCACTCCCCTCTGAGAACTGTGGAGAGAACCCCAGAGTCCTGGCTCCCCCCGCCACACAAGTCAACCTCTCCCTTCAGTTTCACTTCCAAAGCTCCCTTCTCTCCCAGCGCCTGCTTTCTGTGGGGGGGTGGGGGGACATGGCTGTACACTGGGGGTTGGGGGGACTCTTTAGGGGGCTGGAGGCCAGCAGCATCCCTGTGCCCTGGGTTTCCTGCTGCCACAGGCTGATGAAATCCAAGGGATGTTGCCACAGACCCAGGCTGGAGTCTTGGGTAATGCCCTGTCCCCCTCCCACAGCCTGGTGGGAACCTGGGGTCTTTGCTCAGACCCTCCCCTGGCCTCCATCCCCCAGGGGCAGGTAGGAGAGAGCATGGGGAGCCAAAGGGGAACCCACCCACATGCTCCAGGGCTGGAGGGGTCAGGCAGGGGGATCTGGCCCATGCCAGTGAGGCCTGGCTGGCTGATTCCCGGGCTTCCTGTGGGACACTCAGCAGGGAGCAGGTGAGAGAACAGGCTGGGCCGGGCCGGGCTCTGCAGCTGAACCTTCTGCCTGTCCCTAGCGCCCATCAGCCCTGGAATGATGTCGGCCGGGTGGGTGGGGAAACTGAGGCACGGGGTGGGGTGTGAGTCCCCTGAGGTGTTGGTGGCAGATCTGCCCCCCCACGCTTCTCGGGGCCCTGTTGTTCCAGGCCCAACTGGAGGCCGGGGACAGCTGCCTGGACTCGGCCGCCCCCTGCGACCTGGCCGCACTGCTCAAGCAATTCCTTCGGCACCTGCCCGAGCCCCTGATCCTGGCCGAGCTGCAGGACCCCTTGTGTCGCGCCCAGCAGCACCCAGCCGAGGGCCAGCGGGGCCCCCTCACCCTGCTGCTGAGCTGCCTGCTGCCCCGCCACAGCGCCCGCGCCCTCCGTTACTTCTGTACCTTCCTGCGGGATGTGGCGGCCAGGTGGGTGTGTGCCAGTGCTCCTCACTCCTGCCCTGCAGCCCCTGCTACCCCAACCCTGGGCTCCCCCAGCTCTGCCAAGGCCCCTCACTCCCGCCCTGCAGCCCCTGCTACCCCGGCCCTGGGCTCCCCCAGCTCTGCCAAGGCCCCTCACTCCCGCCCTGCAGCCCCTGCTACCCCGGCCCTGGGCTCTCCCCAGCTCTGCCAAGGCCCCTCACTCCTGATCTGCAGCCCCTGCCAGCCCAGCCCTGCCCCCTACCCGGCCCTGCCAGTGCCCCTCACTCCTGACCCACAGCCCCTGCTAGCCCAGTCCTGCCGGTGCCCCTCACTCCCAACCTGCAGCCCCTGCTACCCCGGCCCTGGGCTCCCCCCAGCTCTGCCGAGGCCCCTCACTCCTGACCTGCAGTCCCTGCCAGCCCAGCCCAGCCCCCTACCCGGCCCTGCCAGTGCCCCTCACTCCTGACCCACAGCCCCTGCTAGCCCAGCCCTGCCGGTGCCCCTCACTCCCAACCTGCAGCCCCTGCTACCCCGGCCCTGGGCTCCCCCAGCTCTGCTGGTACCCCTCACTCCTGACCCGCAGCCCCCTCTAGCCCAGCCCTGGGCCTTTCCAGAGACTGCTCTCCCTGCTGTGCTGTGCATGATATTCAGATGGGGCTGAGACTGGAGGAACTTGGGACCCAGCTGGGTTTGAACACCCAGCGACATGGGCCTGCTCCTGGCCATGCCCTTGCGTCCGGCTCAGCTCACCTTCCCCCGCCCGCAGGTGCCAGGAGAACAAAATGGACGAGGCCAACCTGGCTGTGATCTTCGCCCCCAACCTCTTCCCCAGCTGTGCGCTGGGCGCCGAGCGGAGGCTGCTTCTCCAGGCGGGTGCTGTGCAGGCCCTGATCAGCCATGCGCCCCACATCGGTGTGTACATGGCCGACCCTTCCAAGCGTGAGACGGAGCAGCATGTCTGTGTCCTATGCCCTGTACTGCTAATGAGGATTCCCCCAAAGCCCTCGACTGGCTTAGTGTCCTGGGGGAAGCTGTGAAATAGTTTCAGTCCCTGCTGAAATGTCTCTAGTGCTTTGCATCCAGAAGTATGTTGCAAGCAGTTTACACGGGTCAATGCAGCCACCTCTGGGGTGAGGCACGGGGGTGTTTATGGAGGGACCCCTCACCCAATGCTGGGATGCAGCCACCTCTGGGGTGTGTGCGGGGGCGGTTTATGGAGGGACCCTTTGCCCACTGCTGGGATGCAGCCACCTATGGGACAGGCAGTGAAGGGGACTGCATCCCAGTGTCAGTGCAGGGGGTGTCCAGAGGAGGCAGCAGCCCAGGACACTGGGGTCAGGGCCTCCCAGCTGTGTCCTATCCCATAATCCCCTGCTCTGCTGAACGCCCCATGTCCAGTGGGCTGGGCTGACCTCCCCCAGCCCTTCAGTGCGTAGCAGGGCGCTGGGGCTGCTGAGGGCTCTGCCCCCCTGCTATGCTGGTCCCCCCCCACTCCTATGCTTTAGGGGCTGAGTAGCAGCAAAGAGGCACCTGACGGATGGGGGTGTCTGGGGGCTGCAGGCAGGTGGCTCTGGGGTGATGGGAAGGGGATTCTTAGGGTGTATTGGCTCTAACCACCACCCCCGTGTTTCCCCTCTAGGCAGAGTCCCCCAATTCCTCCTGGACAAACTCCCAGCTCCTGCCCCTGAGCCAGACAGCGGCCGCCAGAGCCCGGCGGGGCTGGGGGATGTTGGAGACGGACTGGCGGAGCGGAGCCAGAGACTTCGCCGGAGGAGTGTTGGTGGTGAGTGTTGGTTCTGTCCCCAACTCGCTGCTGGGCACAGGCAGAGAACCCAGGAATCCTGGTTCCCAGTCCCCTGTTCTGACCACTAGTCCCCACTCCTCTGCCAGAGATGGGGAGAGAACCCAGGAGTCCTGACACCCTACCCACGGAACAAGCCCCCTGCCCTGCCACCCCCCAAGGGGTGTTCAGGAAGCTCCCCCTCGGGGGGTGTCGGCCCTAGTGGGCGAGAATGTGATGGGGGGTGCTATGGGGTTAATACACCCTGTTTTCTGTCCTGCAGACATTGTGAACGGGGCCCTGACCAAACTGCGAGTGGGGCGTGGCGCTGTGGGGCCAGGAGTGGGTGAGTGCAGGGCTGCTGGGAGGGAGCATGGAGGTGGGGGCTGGCTCGAGGGGGGCAGCTGGGTACCGTGGGGCTTGGATGAGTATAAGGCGACTTGCAACCCCCCAGCTCTCCCCCACATATATTGGGTGTCCCCAGATCCTCATCTGAGCAGCTGTGGAAAGGGCTCTGGGCATCCTGAAGTGCTTTACGCTGCGTGCGTGGAGACCCTTTGCCTGGCGCTGGGATGCGACCACCTCTGGGGTGGGGCGCAGGGGCTGGTTCACAGCCATGCAGCAGTTTAGGACTGAAAGCAAAGAGCAACCCTGGGCCTGAGGGGGTAGCTACGAAAAGCCACGCTGGGTTCGCACCTTGTCTGAGTAATGGCACCTCCTGCAACACTGGCCCCCGGGGGCCATCAGGGCCACCCCTGCTGGCCGGGGAGAGCGCCCCCTGCTGCCCTAGCCCTGCTCCTTGCAGCACAGTGCCCCCTAGTGTATCCATGGGGCAGGCCCTGAGTGCCAGAGGAGAGCGCCCCCTGCTGCACCCACCCTGCTCCTTGTAGCACAGTGCCCCCTAGTGTATCCATGGGGCAGGCCCTGAGTGCCAGAGGAGAGCGCCCCCTGCTGCACCTGCCCTGCTCCTTGCAGCACAGTGCCCCCTAGCATATCCATGGGGCAGGCCCTGAGTGCCAGGGGAGAGCGCCCCCTGCTGCACCCGCCCTGCTCCTTGCAGCACAGTGCCCCCTAGTGTATCCATGGGGCAGGCCCTGAGTGCCAGGGGAGAGCGCCCCCTGCTGCCCCCCACAGGGTCTCTTCCATGCAGCAATGGGATGCATGAGTGGGTGGGGGGTGCCCTGCTGGGTTGGGGAGAGCCCAGGGCAAACCTAGGGGACCTCCCCAAGCCTGTGTGGACCCCAGCCCCCCTTCCTCTCCCTAGACTCCCCGAGCGGCTCCAGCCTGGTGCCCCAGACGACCCCCTTCAGCGCCAAGCGTAAGGCCTTGGAGGAGCTGGCCCAGGAGGCCCAGCTGGGCACCAAGAAGTGGTAGGCAGCTCCGTGCCGTTCCCCTTGGGGAGCACCTGGGACTGGGGAGTTTGGGGTCGGACAGGGGGCACTGGGGAGCGTGGTGTGGATGGAGCAGGGGGATGCCAGATGGGGGGAGGACCCAAGCTTTGGGGGGCACCCACTTTCCCGGGCACGTCCTACAATGCATGCTGGGAACTCCGGGCGGGCAAGCCAGTTCCGGCCCCCGCTAACGCTGCCCACACGTGCCCCTTGTAGGAGACCCGCCGTGGGGCCAGCTGGCTCGGATCTGTCCGTGGACAAGGCCGGGGACCCCTTGGACCAGCCCTTGGATGATGGTACGGCCGGGGGAGTCGGAGGGGGGTTAGATATAGACATTTGGGCCTGTCTGCAGCGGCCGGCCCTAGACGTTAAGAACTGAGGGATATTTACCATTTCGTTAGTTACAGGGGTACAAAAATGACTCAAAATCCGAGTCGGCTGCATCTAGGCCGTGTCTCAGCGGGATAGTCCGAGCCCGGTTCCTAGGCCAGGGCCTTCGGCTCCGCAGAGGGGGAGGCCGTAAGCTGGGAGGTGAACGGCCACACCCCCAGCCCAGTCTCACCGCAGTAAGGCGCCGTGGGGCTGTTAGGAAGACGATCCTGCCCCGACAGCGCCCAGCACCGCATGATAAAGGAACCGACCTTAGGGTGGTCAAAGAGAACCTGGTTTGATAGCATCCGGCCTGGCAAGAAATCCCTCCTCCGTGGCAGTGGCTGGGAACCCCCCTCTGTCGGTTTTCTCTTTATGGCCCCCACTCCTCTCCTGCTAACCTGCCTGCTTCTCTAGCTGGGTCTGTCTGCCCGACAATGAACCGTGCCAGGAGTCCGTTCATTAGCGTAGTGAGGGGTACGAGTGGTTGGAGACTGAGGTTACCCTAGGTTAGGGCTGGTTAGATACATTTCAGCGGAGTGATTGGTTAAGGTCTAGCTGAGAAGATTCCTATAGAAATTAGGGGTGAACAGGAGCTAATTGGGACTCGAAAAGAAGGAAAAGGGAACCTGGATTTAAGGTTGCTGGACGTTCACCCCAAGGAGCATCCAATGCTTTGCACCTTTGGACTTCGGGGATTGTTGCTCTGTTCACGCGAGAAGGACCAGGGAAGTGGGAGGGTGAAGGAATGAGCCCCCTAACAAGGGACCCCAGGCCAGGATTGGGGCCCCTGTCCCTGCACGGCCCCAGTGAGACAGTCTCTGCCCCAGAGAGCTCTGACCCGAACAGGATTTCAAACCTCGTGTTAGAGGGGAAAGTCTCTCCAGCTGTGCCAGGAGTCTGTGGCAGAGTTGGGAAGAGAACCCAGGAGTCCTGGCTTCCAGCCCCCCTGCTGTAATCACACCCCCCTCACCTATCTCTTCTCCCCATAATAGACAAGCATCTATTCTCTCCCCCAAATAGCAGCCCCCCACCTCTTGGCTGATCCCTCTGTCTCCCCTCCCCTCCCCCAGTTCCTGCCAGCTCCGGCGAGGTCTTCACTGACAGCCCCCCAGAGCTGCCCCCCGCCGCGGGGACTCTGTCCCCCAGTGTCGGCCTGCACCGAAGGAAAAGCAGCTGCAAGAGACGATCTCAGAGGTAAGGGGGGGGGTGTCTCCCCACTGGTAACTGCACCATGTTGGGGTGCCTGCTCCTGGCCCACAGGTGTATCCCAGGGCAATGGCTGGAAATGCTGGTTCCTGAGCTGGGGGGCCTCTGTGGGGCCGCGTGTTGCTCAGACTCTCCCAAATTGAGATTGGGGGGCCTCCATGGGGCCAGGTGCTGCTCAGACCCGCCTACTGAGACATGGGCTGCTCATTGTACCTGGCACTGCAGACACTTCCCTGCCCACCCAACATCTGGGGAAACTGAGGCCCAGGAGATGCAGGGATGTGCCCAAGGCATCCCCCAGGGAGATGGTGGCAGAGTCTGGAATTGAACCTTGATCCTCTGGGTCCCTGCGCGATGCCTGACACACAAACCCCACCCCGGCCATCAGTGTAATGGCTCCCAACTCCGGCACGGTGTGTGTCTGTGTGAGAGAGAAAGAGTGTTGGGGGCGGGGAGAAGAATTGGCTCATCTCTGCTCAGTTCGACGGGCAGCATTCAAGGCCCGGTGGACGTCTCTGGTGGTGCCTTGGGCAGAGCCTGGCTCTGGGGGCTCCCCTAGAGCCCACTTGGTGCCATGCCTGCCCTGTCCTGGGCAGCTGTCCTGATGCTGTGCTGCTTCCTGTCCAGGAAGCTGCCCGCCCGATCCCCCCGCAGCTCCCCATCCCCATTCGAGCGGCAGGACGTGGGGCACAAATCCTTGCGCATCTTTGCCCGTAGCGAGAAGGAGCTGGTGAGTAACTCCAGACGCACGGGCCCCTCTTTGGCCTAGAGGTGAATCCCCGTTAGCAGTATAGGGCCTAAGATGTGTGATGCTGCAGCACAGGGCCCACCCAGCAGGGGGCAGTAGTGATCATGGCAGTGCAGCCCCCCCAGGCCTACCAGCAGGGGGCAGCAATTCCACACACCTAGGCCAGCTCATTAGCGATGCCATAGCTTGGGTTGCGGAAAAGAACTCCGGCATCCGGGGCTGGGGTGGGGGTGGGGGGAGTTTAAAGGGACATGGGGGAGAACCAGGGTCCCTGCGCTACTTTAAAGGGGCCGGCCTCCTGGTGCCACGTGCCAGCTTGCTCCTGGGGGTCAGACCTCGGAGGCCTCCCCTCGCACCTAGTCGTGGGCTCCGCCAGGCGCTTTCTAGCTGCGGCGCCAGCCCATGTAGCAAAGCCGCAGCCCTTCTCCCTTTCTCCCCCCTGCAGCCTCCCCCGGACCTCGCCAAGCAGGACGCCAAGGCCCTCGAACCCAGCGGCTGGCACCTGCTGAAGAGGGTGGTGGCAGATGGCCTGGAGGGGCACCGAGCCCCACAAAGCTGGGTCCCACTGCCCTTGTCCAGGCCCGTGGCACCGGATGATGGTACAGCCCATGCCCTACAAAGGCTCCCCATCTTCTAGGGGTGCGGCGGGGGGGTAGATAAAGGGAGTGGGGTTTGGCTCAGAGATGGGGGAGGCACGACCCAGACACCATGGTGATGGGCTTGGGTGGGGGCAGCAGGGGGTTCTTCTCTTCTCCCTAGTGGGACCCCTATCAGCATCCTCGACTAGCACCCATCTTGCCTGCCCCACCATTGACCCGGCTTCCAACATCCCAGTCTGCGACACTGGAGGGCGGGTGGGTTGCACCCCGTAACCCAAGACAGCCCCTCCCCACTGCAGCAGCCACGCTGCATCTCGGCCCAATGGCGAAATAGCTTCCCGGCCCTGTCCTCTGTGTTGTAATCAGCTGGTTTCAACAGAGCCGGGCAGGGCAGGCCAGGGAGAGCTCGGGATGGGCAGGGGTTTAGTGGCTGTTGGACCTACAGGCTCATCTTTGCCCCAACCCCTTCCCGGGGCCAGAGAGCCTCTGCACGCTGTGGGTCTGTTCGCATGATACCGCCACGGCTGACAGGTCGAAGATCCCAACTGCTTAGAGATCAGGGTTTGCCCATATCCAGCCCTGTCCACGCACTGGCTGCTGTGCCCCACCCCAGCAGTGGCTGCATCTCAGTGCCGGGTGAGGGATCCCTCACAAATGATCCTCATGCCCTGCCCGAGAGTGAGGGAACCATGTACAAACAGCTGCCATGCTGTGCCCCCGAGGTGGCTGCATCTCATTGCTGTGTCTGATGCTGCCTCCCATGATGTGTGCGGGCCCCGTGTTGGCTGGGGCCATGACGGGGCCATGTCTGTGTTCCAGAGACATCTGCTGTCGAAGACCCCGCTGCCAGGCAGAGCAGGCGAGACCCCGTGCCCTCTGCGGGATCCGCGGATGCCGGCAAGAAGCCCTGCACGGAGGAGCTGGACCTGGAGGCCTGGTTCAGAAGCTGCACTGGGGTCCCCTGCAGGCAGCAGCGGGCCCTGCGCAGGTCCCTGAGCTGGCCGGAGGGCCTGTCAAGGGCAGAGGGCAGCGTCAACGACCCCCCAGGAGCAGCCGGGTCGGGGAGCTCCCCCTCCCGCCCTGAAGGAGGTGAGACAGAGCTGCTGGATGACACCCCGGGGAGCCGACCTGGCCGGGAGCCACTGGGCACCCCCATGCTGTGTGTCACGCTGGCCCCCGGCGATGCTGTGCCCGGCTGCCTGGGGGCTGGGGAGAGTGGCCCAGAGGGAGAGCCGGCTCCTGGCGTTCTTGCCCAGCGTCTTCCCAAGCGTCAGGTGAAGCGACTGACCCTGGCCTTCCCGCGCTCCCCCGCCCAGCCCGCTGGAGCCGGCACCCCCAAGCGGGCAGCCCGGGGCCGGCACTTCAGGCGCTCACTTAGCCATGAGAGCACCCTGCCCGGTGGGGCCCAGGCCTCGGGGCGGGGCGACTCTGGCCTGCAGCCCCCCAAGAGTCCACTGAGCTACTTCCGGGCCTGTGGGCGGCAGATCTTGGTCGGCCACAAGCACCTCACCCTGGCCTTTGCAGGGCTGCGGGGCCGGAGGGATCCGGGCGGGGCTGTGCCCACCGCCAGCCCCCGGGACCCCACCGGTCCCTTCTGTGACCCCCAGTTCTCCCCTGCTGGCTACTAAACTCACCGCCAGCTGGCACTCCCTGGATCTGTGAGGGGGGGCACAGCCTGTCTGCTTGGGCTGGTGCCCCCCCTTGATATGCTGCATTCACCCCTTCCGGGGAGTAAACTGTGCCCGAAGTTTGGAATCCCCTGGGCTGTGGCTGAGCGCTCCCCTGGACCTCTGGGTGACCCAAACCATGTGGGGCTGATGGCCGTGCACCCCTGGGCACCGCAGCTGCCTCCCCTTAGCAGCTGTGTCCTCGCCTGGTCTTGGCGCGCAGAATTCTTTGTGTATTTAGTCCCATGGCCAGCAATTCCCAAGCTGCTCTGCACCCTCGCCCGCTGGCCTCTGGGAAGCTGGCTCGTCCTGGGTTCAAATTCCTGGCAGAGAAATCGGCCTCAGGTTTTTTACCCTGTAATCTCCTGGTACCAGCTCCTTGTGCCTGGGTTTCTGCTGCTGGCTCTTTCATGCCTTGGGCTGCAGTTCCTGTGTTTCGCTGTGGGGTGGAGTGGGGGTAAGAGCACACTGCTTGTTTCTGGAGATGGGCCCTGATACGTATACAAGGTGTAGGGAGTGTGGTGTCTTTTTCCTGAGCCGAGGGCATGCGGGGTCTCCCCTCGGAGTTGCACTCAATACTTCTGAAAGCCAGAAGGCCCATGGGGTCGATGTTTCTTTCCTTTCAAATGTTTAAATTTCTTCCAGAATAAAAGTTTTTAAAAACTTTCTTTTCCCCCTTTTTCCACCCAAAGAAGTGGTGGGGTCGGCACAGACTGTGGAGCCCCCAGGCTGTTTGCTTCTGGGTTTCCTGCAAAGGGTAGGATCTCACTGCTGCTGGACTGAGGGGGTTGGGATGGTGGGGGGATTCTTTGATTTTTGTAACCGATGGGAGGCTGGATTTTTACAGGCCAGGGGATGTGGATGGACAGACCTGTGCCACTGGCAGTGAGATTAGTGCTCCTGGGAGATCTGCCCATACCTGAAATTTCAACCAGGGGGGTCCAGCTCATGGTACGTTAAGGGGCCTCCTTAACATACCATGAGCTGGGCCCCCCAGCACTCAGACCCCTGAGGGGGTGGGGAATTAACCCCCTGCCCTGGGTATAGATGAGGAAACTGAGGCAAAGCAACTTCCCCGCATGCCCAGTTCCCCTTCTGGGGCTGAAACCCAGGAGCTTAGAGCAGGGGGCTGGGCCCCAGGACTCCTGCGTTCCAGTCCCAGCTCCAGAAGGGGAACTCAGCGTTGGGGGAAGTCCCCAGCTGTGGGAGGGGTGGGGGGTGAGCTGGGAATAGATTCCAGGAGTCCTGGCTCCTTGCCCACCCCCATTAGACACCCCCCTCTCCTCCCAAAGCTGGGGGAGAACCCAGGGGTCTTGGTCTCTTGTGCCTTGACAGGGGGGAGAGAGGTGTGGAGCTGTAGGGCAGGGGTGGGGCCCCCTATCTCACCCAGTCCCAGGGTGGGGTCTATTCTGGGCTGTCCTGCTGGGGCTGGAGGCAGGCTGCTCTGGGGTCTGGCTGTGCACGAAGATCTCTGCAGCAGATGGATGCCTGGGCGTGTTACCCAGCTGCCCCTGCTCCTAGCATGCTGGGGCTGGTGATGTCCCCCCCCAACCCCGAGGGGGGATGGGGGTGTGTCTCCCTGCCCTATGGCCAGGGCCCAGGGCAGCTTTGCAGCAAGCCATGAAAAAGCCCCATGGCCTGGGGGGGCCACAATAAATGCAGCTTTCCACTATCCCATCTTTCTGTCCTAGTGCTGGGAGAAGAATGGGCCTAGGGCCCATGGCAGGGGCGTGTTTCTGGGCAGTGCCTGGCATGCGGGGGGCCCTGCTCCCGGCTGGCGGGGGTCACCCTGTGTCTTCCTGCCAGGCACGGTGAGGGGCAGCCCAGAGCTGGGGGCCAGGATGGATTTATTTGATTTCGGTTGCTGATCTGCAGCGTCACCCAATTTGCGCCCGGTGCCCCCCCGACTGTCCTTGGCTCCCTTTTCCTAGGCTGCTAATTAATGACACAGCCTGATTGATTCCACCCCGGGCGCTTTCTAGCGGCCTCCCCAAAGAGCGACCTGCCCTGCAAAGCAACCTGAATCGCTGGGCAGGAACCGGAGCCCGGCTCTGTGTTGAGGCCGGTTTTCATAGCCGTGAGGGGCACCTGCCAGCCCCGTGGGAACCAGTTCAATGTTGAGTGTGGCGTGAGCATATTCTCTTCCCTCCCGCCCCCTGTGACTCTTCTCTGATGTTGCAATGTTAAGACAATATTTTTGTATTATTTTGGGCTCACTCTCGGTGTTACTGGAGCCCCATGGCGCCAGGCTCTGTACAAACAGAACAAAACCACGCTCCCATTCCCTGAGCCCTTCTGGTTGACGTGGCTGCCAAGGGCTAATAGCTGTGTGCATGTGGCCAGCTGGGAAACTGAGGCAATGCTGAATTGCAGGTCTGCCTCTCCAGCGTGTGGCAAAAAGCAACCCAGCCATGGGGGCTGACCAGGGGTGGGATCTGGACTCAAACCCCAGCCTGTTCACAGATGCCCTTTGCTGCATCATCGTGTTGTGCCTCAGTTTCCACATCTACGCAAGGGGGATCATAGAACAGCCTCAGGCTGGAGACTGATTTTTAGCAGAATTTCTCTCTTTATGCCTGCTTCTCCGGCTGCAGCTGGACTGGCATAAAGGGACATTGTCATTGATCCCCAGGTCGGGTGTGCTGGGACAGCCCCTGGGAGGACCCCTTCCATCTGTCAGCCCCTCTCTGGGTCACTGGGGTCAGCCCCTCGGTTTCAGCGCCTCCAGCCCCCTTGCGTCATGCCGTGAGCTCCCCTCAGAGCTGCACCCCCAGCGGGGTTGGGAGCACTTCTGGCCCAGTGGTGTGAAAACGGCCGAGGAGCCGGGATGCAGCGCAGACAGCTCTGAGCTTGGCAGAGGGAAGGGGACGCTACAGCCCCTCCAGCAGGAGCTGAGCAGAGCCCGGGCCGGTGTCTCTGCCCCTTGCCCCGCAGTGCCCCTAATTCCAGCCGACTAAGCCATCCTCCCCGGCCTCAGTCCTTTGCTCCTCTTCCTGGCTAGCAAAAGGTCTGGCCTAGCTCTTTGTTCGCCAGGGACGGTGGTCCCAGCTGGGTGTGGGGCCCAGCACCCAGTCCTCAATTGCACCTGGTCCTCTGGGTCCCTGCAGCAATTCAGTCACTATTTCCCCTCACATAGTTAAACACTCAGTATATTGGGGAAACTGAGGCACACACAAAGGGCCCGGTGGGGTCCGTGCAGCATGGGAACACCTGTGACAGGGCCGAGGGAGCTGCTGGCCAGGTGAGGCACCTGCCTTAGCTTCTAAACCAGTGGGAGAGCTGAGAATAGAACCCAGGAGTCCTGGCTCCCACACCTCCCCCACCAGCTGTCTTTCCCAGAGCAGGGGCGAGAACCCAGGAGTCCTAGCTCCCAGCCCCCTGCTCTAACCACCAGCCCCCACTCCCCTCCCAGAGCCAGGGAGAGAACCCAGGAGTCGTGGCTCCCAACCCCCTGCTCTAACCACCAGCCCCCACTGCCCTCCCAGAGCCAGGGAGAGAACCCAGGAGTCCTGGCTCCCAGCTCCCTGCTCTAACCACCAGCCCCCACTGCCCTCCCAGAGCCAGGGAGAGAACCCAGGAGTCCTGGCTCCCAGCCTTGCTCTGGGCTCTAAGAGGGGATTTCCTGGAGTCCCACTAGACTAGGGCAGCCTGGGGCGGGGGGGGGGGGGCAGAGAAGCCACACACATCTCACCCCCCCCACACACTGGGGGGCAGGGGCCCCCTTCCCCTCAATCATTGGTTTTCTCCTTCCCTCCCTCTGCACCCGCTCTCTGGGCACCTGCCCCCCACCTCGCTTGGGCTTTTTTCCGCCGCCCCCTCCTGCCCCTCCCTCCATCTCTTCCCCACTTCTTCCATCTCCCCTTCCCCCCCTCCCAGACTCCCCCCTTATCCCGTCTCTCAGCATTGCCCCCCCCCAGCTCCCCCCTCCAATCGGCGGCGGCCGGGGGCGGGTCCAGGGCCGCTCCCCCGCCAGCTGCGGGCAGCCCGGCCCGGCCCCTCACTCCCGGCTCTCCCCGCTGAGCGGCCGGCCCGAGCCCCGCAGCCCCCGCAGCCATGGCCGAGGGTGGGGAAGGGGAGGATGATGTGCAGTTCCTGCGGACCGTGAGTGGGGACGGGGGGAAGGGGTGAGGGAGGGGGAGCGGTGGGGAAGGGGCAAAGGGGGAGAAGGGATGAGGGAGGGGAGCGATGGGGAAAGGGTGAGGGAGGGGGAGCGGTGGGGGAAGGGGCAAAGGGGGGAAAGGGTGAGGGAGGGGGCAGTGCGGAAGGGGCAAAGAGGGGAAGGGGTGAGGGAAGGGGAAGAGGGGGGAAGGGGTGAGGGAGGGGGCAGTGCTGAAGGGGCAAAGAGGGGAAGGGGTGAGGGAGGGGGAGTGGTGGGGGAAGGGGAAGAGGGGGGAAGGGGTGAGGGAAGGGGAAGAGGGGGGAAGGGGTGAGGGAGGGGGCAGTGCTGAAGGGGCAAAGAGGGGAAGGGGTGAGGGAGGGAGAGCGGTGAGGAAGGGGCAGAGGGGGGAAGGAGTGAGGGAGGGGGAGCAGGGGGAAAGGGGAAGGGGTGAGGGAGGGGGGGAAGGGGGACTTGGGACAGGGCACAACCAGGAGAATGGCCAGAGGAGATGGGGGCAGGGTGAGCCCAGCATGTCCTTTGGGTCCCTCTCTGCCTAGCGGTTGGGGGGAGAGGCGCATGGGGCTGGGAGAAGAGACAAGGTAGTGGGATGGGGGGTAGCGAGTGTATGGGGGTGAGGGGAAGGAGCCTGGGGGGGCAGAGATGGGGGAGGGGACAGGGAGTTGCCTTGAGCTCTGTGTTAAGCAGCCCCTCCATGGTGACATGGGATAATTAGCTGACTTTAGCGAGGGGGGGCAGAGGCAGTATAAATACCATGGGAGTGCGGAGAAAGCAGCCCCCGGGGGGGGCAGGGTTCGGCTCAGCCTCTCCCCTCCATTCTCTCTGCCCCGTTCTCCCCCCACCCCAGGTTCTCTCGGTCAGGGCCAACCAGCCAGTGGCTGCCAACAGGTGTCATTGTCGGGGGGGGGGGGGGGGGGGAACTGGAGGGAGCTGGTTCCCACCCATCCCCCTGTTTGGCTCCTACCCACCCAGGGGCTTTCCAGAGCCGAGCTGTGTTCCTGAGAGAGCTGTGGGGTGTCTTGCACCCTGGCTGTGCAGCGCCTGGCACAATGGGGCCTGATCTCTGTCCGGGCATCTGGGTGCTACTGTGAAACACCTAATAATAGCCCGGTGCAGTCCCCTGAGCCCCTCTGGGTGGATACTATGGGCACCCGGTGTCACTTCTCCCTGGGTTGTGCTATTTGGTTTGTGCAAGGAAGGAGGGGTGTGCAAAGTGGAATACGTGTGCAAGGAAGGAGAGGTGTGCAAAGCAGGGCACGTGTGTGAGGAAGGAGGGGTGCACGAAGCAGGGTGCATGTGGGAGGAAGGAGGGTGCATGAAGGGGGTGTGTGCGAGGAAGGAGGGGTTCATGGAGTGGGGTGCATGTGCAAAGAAGGAGGGGTGCGTGAAGCAGGGTGTGTGCGCAGGGACCCTCAGCCGCTCGGGGTTAACGCTGACTCCAGCTCCCTGAGCTCTCAGGTTTCTGGAGCTTTATATAACTGGGCTGACAGCTGGCTCCATTCATCAGGATGGCTGGAATCTGGGGGGAGGGGGTCACTCGTTCACCCAGCTGGGGGGGAGGGGAGCTCTGGGGGGCAGCCCCATGCAAGCGTTAAAGGGCCCCCGGGTGTCAGAGCCCTGCGGAGCCCCAGTCTGGGTTGTGGCCCATCTGGGGGGGGGGCCTTGGCTGGTGCTGGAACTGTCTGGCTCCCGGGCCCTGGCTCAGGGGATATCTGTCCCTGGTTGCGCCCTGGGGCAGGGATGAGGACTGCCTGGGTGGGGGGAACTGTACCAATTAATAACAAATCTAAAGTGAAATAAAACCGATGGGGGGGGTGGAGCATATGAAGGGGCAGAGCTTGGGACAGGGTGTGGCATGTGGGGGTGGAGCTTGGGACTTGGGGGGTGAGATGTGGTGTGGGGGGTGCATAGGGCTTGGGGTGGCAGGGAAAGGGGGCATGTTGGGAGTGGAATAAGGCTGTTGTGGGTGGGGTGGTGGGGAAGGGGTGAAGAAAGGAGTTAGCCAGGCGGGGGGGCGAACAGAGGGGGAGGAGGGAGGTGTGAGGCTACCTGTGCTGGCAGGGGAGGGGAGTCCCCAGTGCCTGTCCTCTGGTTTTGGTAGCTGGCCTTTCTTTGTTTTGGAAATGGCTTTCCTGGGCTGCAGTGTGATTGGGGATGCAGTAGGGGAGCAGGGCTGGGATGCAGTGCGGTGGGGAGAGGATGCAGTGGGGGAGTAGGGCTGGGATGCAGTGCGGTGAGGAGAGGAGGGAGTGGGATTGGGATGTAATGTGGTTAGGGAAGCAGTGGGGGAGCAGGGCTGGAATGCAGCGTGGTGGGGAGGGGATGCAGTGGGGGAGCAGGGCTGGGATGCAGTGCGGTGGGGAGAGAAGGGAGTGGGATTGGGATGTAGTGTGGTATGGGATGCAGTGGGGGAACAGGGCTGAGATGCACTGCAGTGAGGAGGGGACACAGAAGAGGCAGTGGGATTGGGCTGCAGTGCAGTGGGGAGGTGATGCAGTGGAGGGAGCGGGGCTGGCTGAGATGCAGTGTGGTGAGGAGGGGATGCAGTGAAGGGAGCAGGGCTGGGATGCTGTGATGTGGGGAGGGGATGCAGTGAAGGAGTGGGGCTGGTTGGGATGCTATGAGATGGGGAGAGGAGGGAGTGGGATTGGGATATAGTGTGGTTAGGGATGCAGTGGGGGAGCAGGGCTGGGATGCAGTGTGGTGGGGAGGGGACACAGAGGAGGGTGTGGGATTGGGCTGCAGTGCAGTGGGGAGGGGATGCAGTGGAGGGAGCGGGGCTGGCTGAGATGCAGTGTGGTGAGGAGGGGATGCAGTGGGGGAGCAGGGCTGGGATGCAATGTGGGGAGGGGATGCAGTGGAGGAGCGGGGCTGGCTGAGATGCAGTGTGGTGAGGAGGGGATGCAGTGGAGGGAGCAGGGCTGGGATGCTGTGATGTGGGGAGGGGATGCAGTGGAGGAGTGGGGCTGGTTGGGATGCAGTGTGGTGGGGGAGAGGATACAGTGAAGGAGTGGGGCTGGTTGGGATGCAGTGTAGTGAGGAGGGGATGCAGTGAGGGAGCAGGGCTGAGATGCACTGCAGTGGGGAGGAGACACAGAGGAGGCAGTGGGATTGGGCTGCAGTGCGGTGGGGAGCGGATGCAGTGGAGGGAGCGAGGCTGGCTGAGATGCACTGTGGTGAGGAGGGGATGCAGTGGTGGAGCAGGGCTGAGATGCTGTGATGTGGGGAGGGGATGCAGTGGAGGAGTGGGACTGGTTGGGATGCAGTGTGGTGGGGGAGAGGATACAGTGGAGGAGTGGGGCTGGTTGGGATGCAGTGTGGTGAGGAGGGGATGCAGTGGGGGAGCAGGGCTGAGATGCACTGCAGTGGGGAGGAGACACAGAGGAGGCAGTGGGATTGGGCTGCAGTGCGGTGGGAAGCGGATGCAGTGGAGGGAGCGGGGCTGGCTGAGATGCAGTGTGGTGAGGAGGGGATGCAGTGGTGGTGCAGGGCTGAGATGCTGTGATGTAGGGAGGGGATGCAGTGGAGGAGTGGGCCTGGTTGGGATGCAGTGAGATGGGGAGGGGATGCAGTGGGGGGAGTGGGGCTGGGATGCTTTGAGTTGGGGAGGAGATGTGGTGGGGGAAGGGGTTCAACATGGGGTGTGGTCCCATGCCCAACCCCCAGGCAGACACACTGCCTCCTCCAGCGCCTGATGGCACCAAGCAGCCCTGATTCCCCCCCCCGCCATTCCCCATGGCCTAGTGCGCTCTGCCCCCACGATAACTCTGATGCCCCTTTGGCCTGGCACCCTGTCTGCCCCTGCCCCATGGCATGCCCCCAGGGCCAGCCCTCAGCTCCACCCCGGCCCCCTGGGTCACTCCCTGCTCCAGCCAGTTCCCCAGCCCTGTGCTAAGACCACTAGGCCAGGCTGCTGGGGAGCGAGTGGGACCCCGTTCCTCATTAGCAGGGGACGCAGGGCGATGGCTGGGGCTGGGCTCCCCCTGCCTCTACTGGTCACTGCTAGGGGCTCCTGGACCCAGCGAAATCCCCACGGGGGGACAAGGCTGCTGCTAAACTCACAGGGCCCAGGAAATAACCCGGAGGGAGCATGGGAGCCAGGACTCCTGGGTTCTCTCCCTGGCTCTGGGAGGGGGAATGGGGTCTGGTGAGTTAGAGCAGGGGGGGCTCAGGGCCAGGACTCCTGGGTTCTCGCCCAGCACTGGGAGGGGAGTGGGGTCTAGTGGTTAGAGCAGGGGGGGGCTCAGGGCCAGGACTCCTGGGTTCTCGCCCAGCACTGGGAGGGGAGTGGGGTTTAGTGGTTAGAGCAGGGGGGTGGGGCAGAGGTGGGGTGTACACCGTATTCTCACAGCTCGCATTCAGATGCCTGCTGCTGCCCCAGTCCTGGGTGGTCCCGGTGCTGGGTGCCCCCAGCAGGAAATATAAGGACTTTGTTTCATGCTCTGAGAAAAGACAGGGCTGGGGCAGAGTGGGGTGGGGGGGGCTGTGTCCTAAATTCAGCTCAGCTGTTCATGGGGGGAGGCAGCAGGGAGGGGAGGAATCTGCTGCTGCCTAGATTTTTCCTACCAGTTTGTGTATGAAACCAAATATCCCGCCTGCCGCCCGCCCGTGTGACACTGCCACACAACCTGGGGGGCATCCGCAGCTGTGGGCAGGGGAGTGGGGACCAGTGGTCAGAGCAGGAGGGCTGGGAGCCAGGACTCCTGGGTTCTCTCCCAGCTCTGGGAGGGGAGGGGGGTGTAGTGGTTAGAGCAGGGGGCTGGGAGCCAGGACTCCTGGGTTCTGTCCTCGGCTCTGGGAGGGGAGTGGGGTCTAGAAGGAGCCAGGACTGTGTGACTGTAGGTGGGGAGGACGGGGGGGGGCTCTGTGGCGGGTCCCCCCATAGGCACAGACCGCACCAGCAGCAATGCGCGTAGCTGGGTTTGCAAGAATGTGTCTGACAGGTGCAGGCTCCCAAAATAAGCTCGCAGCCTAAGCTGGGGGGATGGGAGTGATTGGGGGGGTCCCATTTCCTTCCAGAACCCCCCCAGACGCCTCTGCCCTTAAAAGCCCGGCACGCCCCTTATTTCTCAAGGGCGTGGGGAGGGCACAGCCAGTTCCCCATTTCCTTCCATCTTGTCCTCAAAACCCATTCCTGGGCAGTGCCGCCCCTGGGGCCAGCGGGGGGGCCAGGCTGGGGCTCGGTAATTGCTTCATGGCGCTGATAATAGCTGCTCCCCCTCCCCAGAGAGGAGCTGTCTATTTCGAGCCGCGTGCATCTCTTTAAAATCTGCCGCGGGTGGAGGCCGAGCAGCCTTTTCCAGGCCAGGGATCTGCCCTCTCCCGGGCATTTTCTGGGTGGTGCAGGGATGGGGCTGGGGCAGGAACGGCCCCACCTTGGTCCCCTACTTCTGTGCCACCTGCTTGGTCCTACTGGCCCAGAGCTGGGTTCTCACCCGGCTCCCGCATCATGGCTGGAGTCTGGCTGCCGATGGGCCTGGGGGGCAGGGCAGTCTGGAGCCCTGGCACTAGGCAGATCTGTCTGCTGGGGCTCAGGCCAGGGTGGGGGGCACCCACTGTTCCTAGGGGGCTGGGGAGGGCTCGGGCTGGGCCATGGGATGCTGGATGTTCCCTTCCCTGCTTTGCCTCCCGGGGCTGGGTTCTCGTCCCCCTCGCAGGCGGCTGAAGCCCTAAGGTGGCCCAGCCTTCATCACTGAGATGCCAGGGCTCCTACCAGGCCTCCATTGCCCCTGGGGCCACCCTCCACCCGCTAGTTCAGGGACCCTCTGCAACCCCACCCCATCTCCATGCCAGGATCCTCCATTCCCCCATGCCAGGGGATCCGTGTGCCCCTCCTGCCCAGGGTTCTGTGTTGAGAGGGGAGGTGGCCTGGGGGTTACGGCATCAGACTGGGGCCAAGGGATCTCAGTTCAATCCCCGGCTCGGCCGCTAACTCCCTGGCTGACCTTGGCTAAGTCACTTGGCCTTCACGGGCCTCAGTTTCTCCATCTATAAAATGGGGATGATCATCCTTCCTCTGGCTGTGAGAGCTCTATAGATGTGGGGCAAAGACTGTCTCTTGGTTGGGGTCTGGGCAGTGCCTGGCATGATGAGGCCCTGATCTCAGTGGGGGTCTGTGCAACGCCTGACACGATGGGGCCCTGATCTCGGTAGGGGTCTGCGCGATGGGCCCTGATCTCGGTGGGGGACTCGGGGTGCTACTGTCATACTCAAGGGGTGGGTGTTTTGTGTATGTGCCATTGGCCTGGTATATTGAGGACCCAGAGGCTCTGGAGGAGGCCTGGTTCCTGGGCGAGGGGCAGGGTGTGTGGATGGGGCAGGATGCCAGCTGGGTGTAGACACTGGGCAACACAGCCTGCATGGCGTGGGGAGGGCTCTGGAAATATAGGAGCCACCAGTGCCACCCCTCTCCCTAGATCAGAGGGCAGGAGATGGGCCCCCCATTGCTGTACCCTGGCTTGGTGGGGGGTGGGGGCTGATCTCCCCACAGGGGGAGGAATGGTAGCACAGCGGGGGCTGGCCCAGCACATTCCCCTGTGGAAATGGCACCTGTCTTGTAACCGGAGTTGGCCCAGGCAGGGCAATGCGGAGGGAGCACCCTATGTGGGTGGGGAGGCAGTTGGGGGGTGGGAATGCACCTCGATGGGTCCCTGGAGGGAGGTGGGGAGGAGAGCAGAGCAGTGGGGAGGGGCGGGGGGGCCTGACTGGGACATGTGGAGGGAACTGCATCTACCTGCTCGTCATGAGAGCCCCAGGTGCTGGCGGGTCACTGAGCTCTGCCCCCCGATGACAGGGGGCCCCACCCCAAAATGAAGCGCGACCCCCACCCCCATCCTTAGTGCTGTCTTCGACGGCTCTGGCTGCCTTACCGTTTTAAGAGGCTGTTGTATCCCGTCACTTCCGGTCTTAAAATGCAGGGCAGCTGCTCACCAGCCCCTGTGCCCCGCCCCAGAGGTGGCTGCATCCCAGTGCCAGATGAGGGTTCCCGGTATAAACAGCACCCGCGCTTCACCCCGGGGGTGAAGTTGGGGTGGGAGGTGGGGAATGGGAAGAACCCAGGAGTCCCCTGCGCTAACCACTCCCAGAGCTGGCGAGAGAACCCAGGAGACCTGACTCCCAGCCCATCCCCCCTCCCCCGGCTCTAACTCCCAGCGTGTGCGGATAATGAGCGCCTGTAGGCAGGAGGCGAGGTGCCCGCTGGCACTAGGCGGGTGCCCCGGGCAAAGAATTCTGCTCCGAGTCATTCTCCTGACACCTGGGCTGGCACCCCCCGGCCTGCTGCTGCGGCTCGGTTGAATGTGCCCCCCTACACCCCTCCACAGGGTCTCTCTCGTCTGAGCCTTCGCCCGCCCCTGCAGCCCCAGGGAGCTCATGAGCCCTGGCAGAGCAGGCTGAACGCAGCCGGGCCTGCCCCTGCCCGCGCTGGGGTAGATCCGGAGTGACTCCGGTTTGACGCTGCTGGAGCGGCCGGCTGTGTCTCCAAGTGCAGTGTGTAGGGGAGAGCCAGCGTGCGGGGGGGGATCCCCCTCTGATGGGCAGGGCCAGGTGCCCGCGAGTCCTGGAGCCTGGGCACAGGTGGCTGCTCTCAGAGGCTTGTTTACCCCTGGCCTGAGGGGCGGAACCTGCCCTGATCCCCCCAGGCGGAGGGGAGGGGGCATTTTGGGGGGACCTACAGGGTCTGTTCAGTGGGTTGCATGGTGCGGGAGGGCTGTGGCTCTGCAAGAATCTGCCCCCCGCCAGCACCAAAGGGGAGCGGGGTCTAGGGGATCGAGCAAGGGGCTGCAAGTCAGGACTCCTGGGGTTGATTCCTGACGATAGCACAATCACAAGTGGGGGGAGATCCATACCCCCCCAGCTGTCAGTCCCCCTCCCCCACGGCCCTGTAACCCACCCCCAACCCCTGTCAGCCCCCGAGGCCCTTCCATGTTTCAGGGTAGGGGACGGGAGCATGGAGGGGTTCGGCCCGGTGGCAGAACCTGGGATAGAACCCAGGAGTCCTGGCTCTGAGATTCCCCAACACCACCACCACTGCCCCCCCTCTCCAAGCTAGGGTAGAACCCAGGAGTCCTGGCTCTCAGATTCCCCAACACCACCACCACTGCCCCCCTCTCCAAGCTGGGGTAGAACCCAGGAGTCCTGGCTCTCTCATTCCCCACCACCACCACTGACCCCACCTCCCCGCCGCGAGCTGGGTAGAAGTTCCCAACCTCTGCCCCCCTTGCTCTAACCACTAGACCCTCCTCCCCTCCTTGAGCCTGGAATAGAACCCAGGAGTCCTGAGCGCCCCCCTCCCATGTCTCCCTGCCCCAGGAGGATGAAGTCGTCCTGCAGTGCTCCGCCACCATCCTCAAGGAGCAACTCAAACTGTGCCTGGCGGCCGAAGGCTTTGGCAACCGTCTCTGCTTCCTGGAGTCGACCTCCAATGCCCAGGTGAGCCCCCGGAGCCCCTGTTCCCCCCGTCCTCGCTGGGCCCCAGGCTGGGGAGGAGGGAGCGAATGTGCAGCCTGAACCCCTCCCCATCTCCCACCCCCCTTTGCAGCCAGAATCTCAGTTCCCTCAGCCCCTTCCTCTCCCCAGAGCGACAGCCCCCTGTGGGAGAATCTCCCTGGGTGGGTGCTATGACACACACATCCCCTCCAGTCCTCTCCGGCTTCCTCCACCGCTCCCCTTGGGGTCGTGGCTCCAGGGCCGCGTGTCTGGTTCCCCATGGGGGATGGCAGACCCCTCTCTGACCCTGTTCCTCTCTCCCCGCAGAATGTCCCCCCGGACCTGGCTATCTGCTGCTTCATCTTGGAGCAGTCGCTCTCCGTCCGCGCCCTGCAGGAGATGCTGGCGAACACCATGGAGGTGGGCAGCGAGGTGAGCGCGGAGGGACGAGCCGAGGGGGGCATTGCCTGGGGGAGAAAGGGGAGGCCCTCTCTCCGTCCTATGGCTGTGTCCGTCGGCCCTACGGGTGTCTGGGGCTCCCTGGGGTGTACAGAGGATGCTGGGGGACAGAGGGGGAGACGGGGGGCAGTGGGGGGCCAGGGGGCCAGGGAAGGGGGAATGAAGCGATCGGGGAAGGGAAATGCAGGATGAGTCTCAGGGCTGGGTAGAACGGGCTGGAGCAGAACGAGGGGGCCATCCAGCCCAGTAGCCTGTCACCGGCTGCTTCTAAGGAATGGCCCAGAATCTCTGCCCCATGGGACGTTCCCTCCTGACCCCCATGACGAGCAGCCCTCGGAGGCCCCCTGGCTCCTCTGGGTCCCCTCTCCATTCTCTCGGGCTTGGCCACGCCTTTTCGGTAGCCCTGCTGAGCACAGGAATGTCTAGTGGTGGGGAGTTCCCCAGGCCGCCGGCGAGTTGGGAGGAAAAGGCCTGGTCCAGGCGGCTTTTTTGACTGTCCCCCCCCTTTCCCCATACCCTCTGCCCGTGGGTTATCGTGTGCCCTTTGCTCAGGGTGAGGTGGAGCTAGGGAGGATCTGCAGTGCCCTGGATGGGGGTCCCCGCCAGCCCCCCCCCAAGCAGGCGGTCGGTTCATCTCTTCTCTTCTCCCTTTCTCTCTCCTTTGCTTCTCCACCCATCTGCCGACGCTCTAGGGTGTCGACTTGGACAAGTGGGTATGTGCCGATTTCACTGCAGTGACCCCCCCCCACCTAAACACCCCCCTCCATCTCCCACGTGCATCCGCTGGGGTTCCCACCTGCTCCCCCTGGCAGCCGCTCTGGAGAACAGAGTGCCCCCTTGGGAGCTAGGGTGCCCAAACAGGACCCCCGCTGTCTCGGCTGGAGCCCCCCAAGGGCCGTTCCCCTGAGGCCAGGGCAGACACTGTCTCCTGAAGCTCTCACAAGCCCTCTTGATTTGTGTCCCAGAGGACGATGTTGATCATGCCCCTATGCTCAGCCGCCGAAGGGTCCCCGAGTGCTTTGCCAATCGGATGCTGCCCCACGGCCTCTGCGCCAGGGGAGTGTTTGCCTGAGTCCACACACTGAGTACGTGACAAAACTAGAAAGGGGACTCGAGTTCTGACTCTCAGTCCTCCTGCTCTAACCACTAACTCCCAGTGCCAGGCATGCGGTGCCTGTATTACTAGCCCCTGTGCCCCACCCCAGAGCTGGGTGCATCTCAGCAGTGGGCAAGGGGTCCCTGTAGAAACAGCTCCCACACCCAGCCTCAGAGGCGGCTGCATCTCAGGGCCAGGCGAAGGGTCCCTGTATGAACAGCCCCCAGGCCCTGCCCTATAAATGGTCGCATCTCAGCACCAGGGAAGGGTTCCCTGTATAAACAACCCCCATTCCCCACCCCAGAGGCTGCTGCATCTCAGCAGTGGGCGAGGGGTCCTTGTGTAAATGGCCCCCATGCCCCACCCCAGAGGCAGCTGCATCCCAGCGCCAGGCGAGGGGTCCCTCACGTACCATGCAGTGCAGTGGCCGGGTTTGGGCCGTGCTTTGAGATCCCTGGGTGGAGTTGGGTGGTGGGAACAAAGGAGCCTCCATCATTCCCCTTTTATCCTGATTCAGACAAGGTGGAAACCCCAGCGCCCCCCCTGAGTAACCCTTTCCTTCCTGGCAGCCCCCTCCCCCCCCGACACCCCCTCCATCCTTCGCTCCATCTCCCCGTGACCCCTCCTCCCTCACTAGCCCCTCCCATTCCCAGTTGCGGTGCTGTTTTGATGCCATCCTCCACCATCCCTCCCTTCACCGCATGGTCCCTAAATGCCAACAGGCCGGGCCCCCCAGCGTGGGGCACTATGCAGAGCTGAGGGGTGGGCTGAGGCAACACATCTTATGTGCCCCATGGCCTTGCACGGCATGCTGGGAGTGGAGGTTTCTGACGCAGGGTCTCTCTGAGCCTCTTTACCCCACTAGCCGTGGGTTGAGACGGCGCACGGCAGAGGGACCAGGAGTGCTCATATAACAGAGCGGTACCATGCCCATATACAACAATATGGCCCTTGCCACCAGCAGCTTATTATAGTGAAATAAGGAGCGTGCCAGGCCCACATAATACTAATCATATTACTTCAATACAGCCCAGGTAATATTGAATGTATGAGATGGCTCGTGTAACACTGACCTTATACAGCAATACGGGCCGGGAAATATTGACTATATGAGATGGCCTGCATAACACTGACCATATACAGCAATATGGCCCAGCCAATATTGACTGTATGAGATGGCCCATGTAACACCGACCATATACAGCAATACGGCCTGGGCAATATTGACTATATGAGATGGCTCGCGTAATACTGACCATATACAGCAATACAGCCCAGGCAATATTAACTGTATGAGATGGCCTGCATAAGACTGACCATATACAGCAATATAGCCCAGGCAGTATTGATTATATGAGATGGCTCGCGTAACACTGACCATATACAGTAATACAGCCTGGGCAATATTGACTATATGAGATGACCCATGTAACATTAATCATATACAGCAATATGGCCCAGGTAATATTGACTATATGAGATGTCCTGCATAACGCTGACCATATACAGCAATACGGCCTAGGCAATATTGACTATATGAGATGGCCTGCATAACACTGACCATATACAGCAATATGGCCCAGCTAATATTGACTATACGAGATGGCCTGTGTAACACTGATCATATACAGCAATAAGGCCCGGGCAGTAATGTGGGCATAACATGCACAGTCCTCATATATGGTAATATTCCTGTTTAATAATCGTATAATAGGTCATGTTATATGATTATACATGGTAATAGGGCACAGGTAGTGACCATGTGCCATGGCCCATGTTATCATGATCATACGTAGTGGGATGGCCCTATAACTGGCCCTTGCAATAATCACCATATATACACTAGTAATAAGGCCTGTACAATAATGACCATGTATAGTCGAGTAATATGGCCCATGCAGTAGGGACCACATATGCTCTCACAATATGGCCTGCCCAGTAGTGACCGTATATATTCTAGTAATATGATCTGTAAAACAATGACCGTATATACTCTAGTAATCTGGCTTATGGACTGTAGAACCAGAGCTCTATTATTCATGGTGCCAATTGATACTGTTCGGTTGGCGGGTGCCAGGTAATAACAGCAATCGCGTGTGGCCCGGGTGGATCAGTGGGCATTGGGGGGTGTCACCTGGTATCCAGCATTTCCCATGCCAGACTAGATCCGTACCTGGACTCCAGCCTGCAGGGCACGGCTTTTCCGTCGGACAGTGTGGGGGTTAGGGGGAAGGGGCGGCACTGGCTCTCATGGGGGTTGGGGGAGCTGATTTAGGATGGATGCCCCCCCAGTTCCCGGAGCAGGGTGGGGGGTTCCCAGGTGCCGGGCTGTGCCGCCATGGGGTGAGGCCCAGCCCTGTTGCAGTCCAGTAAGGCCAGGTTCCTGCCCTGGTGCCCTGGCTGGTGGGAGGGTCCAGGGCAGGGTGGTCCCCACGTTCCAGCCTTCGCGGTGCCCAAGGGGGTGCAGCGGGGTGTGTGTTTCGAATCGGGAGGGGGGCCAGGGCTACCAGCCGCACTCCTCGGTGCCTGGGGAGAGAGACAAGGGCTCGATGCCACGTCAGGTCAGCTGGGCAGCACCCTGCCCTGGCCCGTTAGACCGGGGATGGATTCTTGGGGCTGGATTCTCGGGGCTGGGGAGGGGAAGAAGGGGGGCGGCGTTGCTCATGGGCTGTGGCACCCGGGAGCCCTGAGTCACTGGTCTGAATCCAGCTCAGGTCAGCGGTAAGTGAGTCCCCAGTGAGATGAGTTGAGCTGTAATTAGCCCCTCCGGCAGCTCCCCTAGTTGTTGGTCTCACCCGGCCTTTGGCGGGCACTGAGTTCCCTCACCGACGGCCACCTCCTTTTGTCTGCTTCACTCCAGTCTTCACAGGGCGGCGGGCACAGGACCCTGCTCTACGGCCATGCCATCCTGCTCCGCCATTACCACAGCGCCATGGTGAGTGATGGGGTTGGGGGGGCAGAGCGGGAGCAGTGCAAAGCAGGATGGGATGCCGGGGTGATGGGCCAAGCGGCTGGGGTGCAGTGCAGGGTGTGTACGCATGCTGGGTGGGACACCGGGGTGATGGGCCCAGCGGCTGGGGTGCAGTGCAGGGTGTGTACGCATGCTGCGCGGGATGCCGGGGTGATGGGCCCAGCAGCTGGGTTGTCGGGTAAGTACGCATGCTGGATGGGGTGCCGGGGTGATGGGTCCAGCAGCTGGGTTGTCGGGTGGGTACACGTGCTGGATGGGGTGCCGGGGTGATGGGTCCAGCAGCTGGGGTCACTCCTTTTCCCAGGGCAGCACGGCAGACACTGCTCCTTCCTGCATCTCCCCCGGGCGCCTAAGGCACTGGGCATTCACCTGGCGCAGGGGATGGTGCCGTTTTCCGGTGCTGCTCCTTCAGCAGCTCCGGCCTTTCACTGCCTCATTTTCCTCCACTGGCTTCTTTCTGTGCCCAAACGCTCTGTTGGCACCACCCCAAATGCCCTTCTGCCCGTGCCCCTGCCAGGGCCCTGCAATCTTTCGCCCTCCAGGGTCCTGCTGACAGCTGGGGCTGTTTTGCATCACAGGCTTTCAGGCCGGACGGCTCTGTTTTAAACACCCATGTAATGCGTTCCATGCCCGCACCGGGGGGCACATTCCGGGGAATGCCAAGGGGCGATGGGGCGCAGCATGTATCTGCCAGGAGCAAATGCCAGATGTGAGCTGTCCTGGGTCAGTTCTCCGGCCCCATTTCGCAGCCCTGCGTCTCTCCGCAGCGCGTCCAGCTGAGCCTGGAGCCCCATCGAGAGCCCTGGACCCCTGCTCTCGGCTCCGTACAGCCCCTGGGAGGAGCCCCCTTCGTGTGATGCTCTTCTCGGCCCTTCTCCATCCAGCCTCTCTTTCCCGTGGGTCCCCTCAGGGAGTCTTCTCGCTCTAGGCCCCCTGGACCCTGGGAGCAACCCTCCCCCCGCCCGCCCTCAATCTCCAGACTGCACTGCCTCTCCGCCAGCATGAAACAGGAGGTTTATTTAACATCTGGACGCAGCCTGGGCAGTTCAGGGCTCTCGGGCTTGGCCACTCTCAGCCCCAACCAGCTGGATCTGACCCAGCTCAGGTGGGCTCTGGCTGCTCCTTGTCCCCAGTCCAGCCAACCCCCCCATGTCCCCTTCCCCAACTGCTCCTCGTCCCCAGTCCAGCCAACCCCCCCATGTCCCCTTCCCCAACTGCTCCTCCTCTGTCCTTTGTCTTAGATCCCATGTAAACAGGCCAGGGGGGCTTTGTTCCCCTGCTGGCTGGACCTAGCTGGGCTGGGAAGGTCACGGGGTCCTCTCCGCTCAGCCTGTTTTCAGCCCACTCGCCAGAACCGGCTGGCTGGGCCGGGGGGCGGGGGGACCTTCTGGGCACTAGTTGCTGGGTACCCAATTTCCAGACTGTTGTCAGGATCCTGCTGCCAGGTGAGGTCACATCTGGTCCTGCACAACAACCCCCCTCCCAGCCCCTCGTTACACACGCAGCACCCAGGGAAACTGAGGCGCATGCAATGTTCATGCAAACCTGTAAGAAAATCCCCCGCTCCGTCAGACCCTCCGAAAGACGGGGATGGAACCCAGGAGTCCTGGCTCCCACTCCAACGTCCTCACCGCCAGGCGGTGTCAGCTCCGCTCCCTACTAACCCTGCTGCCTCCTGCCCTGACAGTACCTGAGCTGCCTGACCACGTCCCGCTCCCTGATGGACAAACTGGCCTTCGACGTGGGGCTCCAGGAGGACGCCTCAGGTAGGGGTGGCACGACCGACAATGCAGAGGTTGTTGTTTAGGTGTATTACAGTAGCACCTGGGAGCCTCAGCCATGGACCAGAACCCATTGCACTGCTGGACATTTTCATTGCTCTTAATTAAATGTATTATGGTAGTATCTGGAAGCCACACCCCTGGACTGGGATTCGATTGTGCATGGTGCTGCACAGACACTGCTGTTGGGGAAACTGAGGCACATACAGGGGCAGTGACTTGTCCAAGCTCAGCCAGCAAGCCAGGGGGTTTAGAACCCTGGAGTTCTGGCTCCTGGTCCCCTTGCTGTAACCCCTAGACCCTACCCCCCACAGCAGGGGATAGAACCTGGGAGTCTTGGCTCCTGGTCCCCTCACTCTAACCAGTAGACCCCACTCCCAGCCCAGAGCTGTGGGTAGAACTCAGGAGTCCTGGCTCCCAGCACTAGGCCCCACCCCTTCTCAGACTCAGATCACCATGTGACCTGGGTCAAGTCCCTGCCCTACTCTGTGCCTTAGTTTCCCCACATGCCCAGCATGCAGCGCTGTGTTTCCATTCATACTGTCATGGTTCGTCCGCATTTGCCCGGCCGAGGGGCCTATGCCAGCTGCATGCCTGCCACCTTCCTGCTGGGTTGGCAACGCGCCCCTTAAGCCCTGACTCCCTGACCCGAGGGGTTCAGATGCAGAGCCCCATGGGGTCAGCTGGCAAACCCTCAAAGGGGACTTGGCCGGCGCCTGCCTGTGATCAGATTAAAGAGAGGAGGAGGAGGAGGAGTGGGGCACCTACGTCCCCACAGTTCCCGGAGTGGGGTGGGGGGATTCCCGGCTGCTGGGCTGTGCCGCCATGGGGAGAATCCCAGCCCTGTTGCAGTCCAGTAGTGCCAGGTTCCTGCCCTGGTGCCCTGGGCTGGCGGGAGGGTCCAGGGCTGGGTGGTCCCCAGGTTCCAACCTTTGTGGTGCCCAAGGGAGTGCAGCGGGGGGGGGGGCGCCTGCGAATCGGGAGGGGGGCCAGGGCTGTCCCTGGGCCTATCCCCTCCCTGCCCCTCTGGCTGCTGATTGCACCCGTGCCCTGTCTGTGTCCTGACCCCAGGGGAAGCCTGCTGGTGGATCATCCACCCTGCCTCCAAGCAACGGTCAGAGGGCGAAAAGGTTCGAGTCGGGGACGATCTCATCTTGGTCAGCGTCTCCTCCGAGCGCTACCTGGTGAGTAGGGCTGTGCACACGGGTGTGCATATGTGTGTGTGTGCCTGGGTGTGCATGTGTGTTGTGTGCATGCACGTGTGGGGCATAGATGTGTTTGCACATGTGCAAGGGAGCGTGAGTGTGTATATCAGAGTGGGTGTGTGGCTGCATCCGTGCATGGGTGTGCAAGCCCCCCGTGCGTGTGTGTGGCTACATCCGTGTGTGTGTGCATGGGTGTGCAAGCCCCCTGTGCGTTTGTGTGGCTGCATCCATGCATGGGTGTGCAAGCCCCCCATGCATGGGTCTGCTGACCCAATGAGGAGACCCCAGGTACAGGTATGTGGGAGAGGCAGGTGGTTCTGGGCCCGGACTCCTGGGTTTGCGCTGGTGCAGACAGCTGTCTCCCGTGGCCCTCCGCCAACCCCCCCCCCCCCCACCTTTCTGTCTCTCTACCCCCGCCCAGCACCTCTCCACGGCCAGCGGGGACCTGCAGGCTGACGCCTCCTTCATGCAGACGCTCTGGAACATGAACCCCATCTGCTCAGGCTGCGAGGAAGGTCAGTTTCCCCCCACCCTGCTCCCAGGGATTGTGGGTTCCCGCTGCCGGCCCTGGGATCCCCTGCCCCATGCCAGCCCTGTGGGCGGCCCCTGAGACCGCGGCCATGACACTAGCAGCTGAGGGGCTGCAGGTCCCTAGGTGGAGGCGACTTCCTGCCCCTCTGATAGGAGAGAGAAGAGAGAGGGCCAGGACTCCTGGGTTCTACCCCAGCTCTGCGAGGGGAGTGGGGTCCATTGGTTAAACCGGGGGGTGTTCTGGGTGCCAGGACTCCTGGGTTCTATCTCTGGTTCTGGGAGAGGAGTGGGGTCTGGTGGTTACAGCGGTGGGTGGGGGGGAATGACTGGGAGCCAGAACTCCTGGGTTCTCTGCATCATTGGCCCTCCCCACCCCTGCACTGACATTCGCTGGTTTCTCCTCTCCTGCCAGGGTACGTGACGGGGGGTCATGTCATGCGTCTCTTCCACGGGCACATGGACGAATGCCTCACCATCTCCTCCAGCGAGCAGGGCGAGGAAGAGCGCAGGTATGGCCCGGAGGATGATTCGACACCCACCCCAGCGGGTGCGAACCCGTGGCCTTTGGCACTGGGAGCTCCAGCTAAGAGCGTGGCCTGGGGGTCCCTGCCTGGGCCGGGGGATGGAGGGCGACGTGGTCGTGTAACCCAGGGGAGGGGCAGCGCTGGAAGAGGAGGGGCCAGGCTCCTGGGTTCTGTTCCTGGCTCTGCCCTGCCCTGCTAGGCAACTTCAGGCGAGTCACAGCCCTCTCTGTGCCTCAGTTTCCCCTCCCACCCTTTGCCAGCTTTTCAGGGCAGGGACTGTCTCTTGTTATGTGTCTGTGCAGCGCCTGGCCCAATGGGGGAAACCTCAGTTTCTGTTGGCGCCTTCAGGGCCTGTCTCCGCTGGGACCCGACTGGGTCTTTAGGGAGATCGGCCTGTTCCGTGGTGAGCTGAGGTGGCCAGATCTAGCCTGCGTTCCCATGGATTGGGGGGGCCTAGCTCGATTCCCCCCCACACCGCCAACACTCCCCCTCTCTCGTCGGCAGGGTGGTGACCTACGAGGGCGGCGGTGTTTGCACCCACGCCCGCTCCCTCTGGAGGCTGGAGCCCTTGCGCATCAGGTAGGGAAATTGCGGGTTCTGCTCCTTCCGCCCCCCGGAGAAAGAGGGCGCAAGCCTGGGATGATGGTGTCACGCTCAGACGATAGTGCTGGATGATGTGGGGTGGGGGCAGGGACTGTATGGACAGGGAAGTGAGCGACTAGGGGGGACTGCATGGACTGGAGGATCGGGGACTATATGGACCAAGGAGACTGTATGGATAGGGAGATGAGTGACTGTATAGGCCGGGGGGTTGGGGACTGGGGGGACTGTATTGACCTGTGGTTGGGAGTGTATGGACCCGTGGGACTGTACGGACCAGGGGGTTGGGAACTGTATGGACCAAGGGGAGTGTATGGACAGGGAAGTGAGTGACTGTATAGGCTGGGGAGGGGAACTATATAAACCAGGGGTTTGGGGACTGTATTGACCTGGGGTTGGGAGTGTATGGACCCGGGGGACTGTACGGACCAGGGGGTTGGGAACTGTATGGACCAAGGGGACTGTATGGACAGGGAAGTGAGTGACTGTATAGGCTGGGGGGGAGATTGTATGGACCAGGGCGTTAGGGACTGTATTGACCAGGGGGTCAGGGACTGTATTGACTGGGAGTTGGGGACTGTATGGACCCGGGGGACTGTACGAAGTAGGGGCTTGGGGACTGTATGGGCCAAGGGGACTGTATGGACAGAGAAGTGAGTGACTATATAGGCCGGGGGTGGGGGGGAAGATAGTATTGACCAGGGGGTTGGGGACTGTACAGAGCAGGGAGTGGGAGACTGTATTGACCAGGGGGTTGGGGACTGTATGGACCAAGGGGACTGTATGGGCCAGAGGGTTGGGGACTGTATGAACCAGGGGGACTGTACGGAGCAGGGGGTTGGGAACTGTGTGGATGAGGGAGGAATTATGGACCGGGGGAGGTTGGGGACTGTATGGACCAGGGGGGCTGGGGACTGTATGGATTGGGAGGGGACTGTGCAGACTGGGGAGGTCGGGGACTGGACGGATGTGGACGGGGGGCGGGTTCGAATCCAGCCACAATCGTTGCATCCGGTGGGTGGCGGGGTCTGGGATGACCCAGCCTCCAGTGGAGCTGGGGGGCCCAGAGCCGGGGGGTGGCGCCAGCGCTGGGTTTCTCTGCCCCCCCCGGCAGCTGGAGTGGGAGCTACATGCGATGGGGGCAGCAGTTCCGGGTGCGGCACGTCACCACCGGGCGCTACCTGGGCCTGACCGAGGAGAAGGGGCTGGTCGTGGTGGACGCTGAGAAAGCCAACACCAAGGCCACGGCCTTCTGCTTCCGCGCCTCCAAGGTGAGAGTGGGGCTGGGGGGCGCCACGCTGTGCGGGGCGGGGCGGGGCGGGGCAGGGCCGCGGGGGGCAGGGCCAGGGTCAAACCCTAACATTTGTCTTGAAGGTGGGATTTTCCTTCACTTCCCCACCCGTAGTGTTGAGCGTGGGAGAACAAACAGCCCCCACGCCCCACCCCAGAGGCAGCCGCATCTCAGCGCAGGGTGGACTGTGCGGCTGTGGGGCTGACGGCTGGACGCCCCCTCGCCTGCCCCCAGGTGCCAGGACAGGCAGCACTGACTCCCCTGGCGTGAGAGCAGGGGCAGTGTGGGGGTGACCCCCAGAGACAGCTGAGCCGAGAGTCGGGGGCTGCGGCTTGTCCTTCTATGGCCAGGGGAGGGGGCTGGGCCTGAGCTGAGGCCCTTCCCTCCTCCCCACCCCATTCCCCCAATGGCAGCCGCCCCCCATTCCCTGCATTCCCAGCCCCAGCCCCTCCCCCCGTTCACCCCCACATTCACCACCTCCTCTGTGCCTGCCCCCACCAGCCCCCATGTTTTTATTATCCCCACCCACCCACACTCATGGCCCCCCCATCCCCAGCATCCGCATCCCCCACACTCACGCCCCCCCCCACACTCCTGGTGCCCCCGTCTCCTCAAGGCGCCCCCTCTCCCCCATTCTCGCCCCCCCGCAGGAGAAGCTGGACGTGGCGCCCAAGCGGGACGTGGAGGGCATGGGGGCCGCCGAGATCAAGTACGGGGAGACCATGTGCTTCGTGCAGCATGCGGCCAGCGGCCTGTGGCTGACCTACGCCGCGCCCGACGCCAAGGCCCTGCGGCTGGGGCTGCTCAAGAGGAAGGTGGGTGTGGGGCGGGACGCACCACGGGGTCCCAGGGCTGCTCAGAGGGAGGGGGGCGGCCGGGTTGGGGCGGTTCCCTGGAACTGCCCGGGGGGGGCGGGTGGCCAGTGGGGGGGTGTCCTTGGGGCTGCCCAGTGCGGGGGGCCAGTTGGGGGGGTGTCCCTGGGGCTGCCCAGCGCGGGGGTGGGGGGCCAGTTGAGGGGGTTCCCTGGGGCTGCCCGGGGGGGGTGGCCGGTTGGGGGGTGTCCCTGGGGCTGCCCAGAGTGGGGGTGGGTGGCTGGTTTGGGGGGGGGTTCCTGTTCCCCGCTCACCCCATGGCTCTGCCCACCCCCCAGGCCATCCTGCATCAGGAGGGGCACATGGACGACGCCCTGTCCCTGACCCGCTGCCAGCACGAGGAGTCGCAGGCCGCCCGCATCATCTACAGCACCAGTGGCCTCTACAGCCACTTCGTCCGGTGGGCCGGGGGGAGGGGGCCGAACCTGGGGGCCCCGGGGGGGGCTGGGGGTTGCACCCTGGGGGCACTCGGGGGAAGGGGCCATACCTGGGGGGTACCAGGGGGGCCCAGGGGTTGAACCCAGGGGAACTCGGGGGAGGGGGCCAAATCTGGGGACACCAGGGGGCCCTGGGAGCTGGGGTAGAGCCCTGGGGGGCTGGACCCTGGGGGAAGGTCATGGGGAGGGGGCTGTGTCCCATGGGGGACCCGGGAAATGGGCGGATGAACCCTGGGGGGCATTGCAGATCGGGGGTGCAGAACCTAGGGAGAGGTTGGAGATGAGGGGCTTGACCTGGGCGGGGGCTGATCTCTCCAGTTACCATGTCCCCCCCATTTGGCTGGGTGGATGCTCTGGTCCCCCCCACACACACACACTTTGCCCCCCCAGCATGCTGAGCAGCCTGGCTGATGCCCCTTGCTGGCTCTGGGGGTCAGTCTCCAGGGGACGGGTATCAGGTCTGGGTGTCTGCAGGGGGGTGCAGAGCAGGTCGCGCTCTGGGGACCCCTGAGCTGGGAAGCGGGTGGGCATGGTCTCTCCCCTGCCCCTGAGCAGGCCCCGTTCCTAGGCACCCCCTCGCCACTGCCCCTTGCACCCTCCCCCTGCTCCCGCAACTCCCTCTTACCCCCCCTCGTTAACTCCTCTCCTTCCCCAGCAAAGCCCCTGGGCCCCCTCAGCTCCCCTTCTCTCTGCCTCCCATCCTGGCCTCCTGCTACAGCTCTGCTGCCCTCCCCCGCTGGGCCCCCTCTCGATTGGTCTCCTGTCTCCCTCAGCTCCCCCAAATCCGTCCCCTGCCCTGCTGGGGGGCTCTGGTCCTTTGCCTGCTGGTGGGAGCAGTGGGATCTGCCCCCAGCAGGGTTGGGCAGCGGGGCCAGGCTGACCCCCTCCCTCCGCGGTGCTGACAGGGGCCTGGACAGCCTGAGCGGGAAGGGCAAGGCCGGAGCCGGGACCGCGCTGCCCATCGACGGGATGATCCTGAGCCTGCGGGACCTGATCATCTACTTCCAGCACCCGGAGGAAGAGCTGCAGCACGAGGAGAAGCAGGGCCGGCTGCGATCTCTCAAAAGCCGCCAGAACCTCTTCCAGGAGGAGGTCGGTGGGAAGGGGGGGCACGGGGCCAGTGCAAAGGGGGGGGTGAGGTCAGCATGGGGTGGGATAGGCGCTCTCTCCTGGCAGTCTAGGGCTATGGGGGGCTGAGCTATGGGGAGCTGGTGTGGGGCTCAGTAGGGGCCGCTGTCCCCTCGCAGTCAGTGCCAGCTCCAATGTAGTGCCAGGGGGCACTGTGCAGCAGGAAGCAACGTTCAGCCATGGGCGAGGGATCCCTGTATAAACAGCTGCCCTGCCCCACCCCAGAGGTGGCTGCATCTCAGTGGCAGGGTAAGTGGTCCCATGCTTTGGGCTGGGCAGGAAGGGACAGGAGCTGGCTGCGGGGGGCCTGGAGGTGGGGGTTTCTGCTGGTGGGGGAGGTCAGGCTGGTGCCCTGGGGTGTGACCGCTGCGCTCGGCTCCCCGCAGGGCATGATCACGCTGGTGCTGGACTGCATCGACCGTCTCAACCTGTACAGCACGGCCGCCCACTTCGCCGAGTTCGCCGGCGAGGAGGCGGCCGAGTCCTGGAAGGAGATCGTCAACCTGCTGTACGAGCTGCTGGGTGCGTGGGGGCCTGGAACCGGAGCGGGGCCAGGGCAGATTCTCGCTTCCTCCCCACGGGGCTGCGGAGCTGGGGGCAGCCGGCCATGAGGCTTGTCCTGCAGAGAGCGGCTGGCCCAGGCCGGGCAGGGCAGAAACCAGCCCCGGCTGCTGAGCCGTGGGCCTGCCTGCTGGATGGAGGAGTGGGAGGGAGGGTCCTGCTCGGGGGTGGGGGAGGCGGCACCCCCGGCTGACGGCCCCTCTCTCGCCCCGCAGCCTCGCTGATCCGGGGCAACCGCTCCAACTGCGCCCTCTTCTCCAACAACCTGGACTGGCTGGTCAGCAAGCTCGACCGGCTGGAGGCCTCCTCCGGTGAGACTGGGCAGGAGGGGTGAGAGGCGCTGGGTGGGGGGACGGGTCTCATGGGCCGCATCCAGGGCGGTGAGGCGAGCGGCTGGGCCCTCCCCGGGGCCTAGAGAACGTCCCTGGCCTGGCCAAGGCATGGGCAGAAGCCCGCAGACACATGCATGCGCTCCCGCAGATCTGTGCTGTGCGCATGTGGACACGGCCAGCGGTACGTGTACACGAGCAGATACATGAATCCACACGTGTGCTCATGGCAGTGGCGGATTCGGGTGCATGTTCGCCTGCGCGGCCACACCACGCGATGCACACGACCCACCCCAGGTGTGTGTGTGACACTTTGTCGCGGACTCGCTGATCGTGTCCACTCTTGGCCCCATGTGGTCCCGGGGGGAACCCCCTTCAGTGCAACAGCCCTTCTTGGGGGGCCACTCTCTCTCGGGGTCAGGCCCCTCCGCCTCCTGGAACTGCACCTCTCTGAGCCTTAGCACATCTGTCTCTGCCGTGGGCCCCCTCAGGGAGTCCCCTCGCTCTGGACCCCCAGGGCCTCTGTCCCCCAAAGGGGATAATGCCCCAACCCCCCGCCCTGTTCTCTAGCCCGGCGCGACTCTCAGCCAGCGTAACACAGGAGGGTTTACTGAGCGTTTGAACCCAGCACAGGAAACTCTCAGGGGCTCAGGCCTGGCCTCCCTCAGCCCAGCACATCCCAGTCTCCCCTGCATCCAGGGGGGCTCTGCCTGCTCCCCCTTTCCAGCCCCGAGCCCCCCTGCTTCCCAGCTGGGCATCCGAGACCCCCAGCCCCAGGCCCTGCCTCTGTCCATTGTCCTCTCTCCAGATAAACAGGGTCGCCTGGGCCTCCTCTCCTCTCCGCCCTCCTCTGGCTGGAACCGGGTGGTCAGGTCACCGGGGTCCTCTCCCCGCAGCCCATTGTCCCCCACTGGCCAGAACCGGCTGTGACTCCTGAGCTGGGCCTATGGGTCGCCAGGTCAGCAGTCGCTGGGGTCTCCATCCTCCAGGCCATCGGCCGGGGTCCCACATTCCCTCTCCAGTCCTGTGTCCCAACAAACTCCTTCTCCCCTCCCCTCGTTAAACCAGTAACACCCGGGGACACTTGTCCCACCCCCTCTGCATGCAAATCACTGGAAAACAAGGGAAAAACAAGAAAATCCCCCACTTCATCACACGCTTGCCCGGTCACGCGTGCACTCACGCACGGCCCGGTGCCCCCCACCAGGGATCCTGGAGGTGCTGTACTGCGTCCTCATCGAGAGCCCCGAGGTGCTGAACATCATCCAGGAGAACCACATCAAATCCATCATCTCCCTGCTGGACAAGCACGGCCGCAACCACAAGGTGAGGTAGTCGCCCGCAGCTCCGGGGCCGAATCCTCGGCTCTCCTGTCCCTGCCTTGGGGGCAGGGACAGGCTGGAGATGGGTGGTAAGGCCCCATTGTACTTCCACCCTGAGGGCCCTGTCTGCTCCCTGCTGTCAGTTAGAGCAACCCCCGGGCTGCTGTAACTCGCGCTGCCCCTCACCACCACCACCACGGGCCCTGGGGGGCAGGGACAAGTCACAGCGCAGTGTGCTCTGACCACACCCCGATCTGCCCCCCTCTGTTCTGAAATGGCACTCGATCCCTTCCCTGGGGCGTCCAGCAGCTGGCTGGCAGGGCCAGGCTGGGGTCCTGCATCCCAGCGGAAACCCCAGTGCTGTCTCCTCTCCCCACCCCGGTAGGTCCTCGACGTGCTCTGCTCTCTGTGCGTCTGCAACGGGGTGGCCGTGCGCTCCAACCAGAACCTCATCACCGAGAATCTGCTCCCCCGCCGCGACCTGCTCCTGCAGACCAGCCTCATTAACTACGTCACCAGGTGAGGGCAGGGCTGACTCACTTCCTGCCCTGTACAGCTGTTAAACCGCCCCCGCGCCGCACCCCAGAGGTGGCTGCATCCCAGCGCTGGCGAGGGGTTCCTGTACAAACAGCTCCCATGTCCCACCCCAGAGGCGGCCGCATCCCAGCGCCGGGCGAGGTGTCCCTGTACAAACAGCCCCCGCACCCCACCCCAGAGGTGGCTGCATCCCAGCGCCGGGCAAGGGGTCCCTGTACAAACAACCCCCGCACCGCATCCCAGAGGTGGCTGCATCCCAGCGCTGGCGAGAGGTCCCTGTACAAACAGCCCCTGTGTCCCACCCTAGAGGCGGCCGCATCCCAGTGCCGGGCGAGGGGTCCCTGTACAAACAGCCCCCATGCCCCACCCCGGAGGTTGTTGCATCCCAGCGTTGAGTGAGGGGTCCCTGTACAAACAGCCACCGCGCCCCACCCCAGAGGCGGTCGCATCCCAGTGGCAGGCGAGGGGTCCCTGTACAAACAGCCCCTGTGCTCCACCCCAGAGGTGGCTGCATCCCAGCGCTGGCGAGGGGTCCCTGTACAAACAGCCCCCGTGCCCCACCCCAGAGGTGGTAGTACCTTGTAGTTTGCAAGGTGCATAATGTGTGCTGGAGGAGGGGGGGGTTCCTTCCTGCCCCCCCAGCCTCTCCCTCCCCAGTGCTTCTCTCTGCCCTACAGCATGCGCCCCAACATCTTCCTGGGCACGCACGAGGGCTCGACGCAGTACAAGAAGTGGTACTACGAGCTGATCGTGGATTACGTGGAGCCCTTCGTCACGGCGCAGGCCACCCACCTGCGTGTGGGCTGGGCCATTGCCGAGGGCTACAGCCCCTACCCCGGGGGCGGGGAGGGCTGGGGCGGCAACGGCGTGGGGGACGACCTGTACTCCTTTGGCTTCGACGGCCTGCACCTCTGGTCAGGTACGAGCCCCGGCTCTGCCCAGGGCTTGGCCGCTCTGGCGGGCATGCAAAGGAGCAGGCATGGGGGTGCTGCAGAGGGAGTGCCCAGGCCCCCTCTTGCACACTCACATGCTCTTTTTGGCATGTGATTTTGCACATCCTCCTGCACGCACCTATGCACGCCCTTGTGCATGCTCTTTTCGCACTCCGGTTCTTGCACACTCATTGCACACGAATGCACCCTTATGCATGCATATTATCTTGTGTGCACTGCCTTGCACGCTTGTTGCATGCTCACTTGTGCATGCTCTTATGCGCACCCTATTTCTCTTTTGCACACTTCTGTGCACATTAACATTCACTTGCTTGTTCTTGCACACATGTTCAGTGCACACTCACTCATCCATTCTTGTACACACATTCTGTTGTGTGTTTTTGCACACTTGTTCACGCACATTCATGTGCTGACACAGTCTTGCACACTTGTTGCACACTGTGTCATGCACACTTATGCCCACAGTATTTCTCTCATGTTCTTTTGCACGCTGATGTGCACACGGATGCTCTTGCACGGTGTCAGAGAATGTGGGGGAGACCAGGCCCTGCACCCCCGGCTTCCTGCGACTCTCAGCCAGCCAGTAAAACAGAAGGTTTAGTTAGACGCCAGGAACACAGTCCAAGACAGGCCTTGCAGGTGCAGACAACAGGATCCTCCCCAATTAGGTCCATCTTGCGGTCCCAGGAGCAGCACAGCCCCCTGGGGGGGGTCAGAGCCCTGTCTGTCCTTCCCTCCTCCCCTAGCCTTTGTTCAGCTTCCCTGGCAGAGGTGTCACCTGGCCTCTAACCCCTTCTTGGGTTCTGACCTTACCTGCTTAGGTATCTTCCCCCAAGGCCAGTCTTCCATCCCCCAATGCAGATCGTCCTCCCAGGCCAACACCCCCCACTCAGCACTCACAGATCACAGTAAGAACAGTCCCAGTTCGTCACACTTGGCCTCCTGCACATTCCTTACTCAGGTCCTCACACAAATGGACACTCTCTTGTGTATTCTCTCTGGCACACTTGCACACTTCTGCCTACTCTTTGCACCCTGTGGGAAGCTGCACCGTCTGTTGCTTGACCTCGCTTTGGCTCTGTATGAAATAGCTTCAGGGGACGAAATCTCCAGTGTCAGTCCGGGGGATTGCAAAAAGTCAGTGAGGAGCTAGTGGAGGAACAGAGGCTCGGTACGATCCCAGTCGCTGGGAAGCCGTGCTGTGCAGCGTCGTTACGTTCACCTTGCACAGGTTTGCTCACCGGATGACACCCCTAAAGCCACCTGCTTATGCCTAACCTGTGGACTAGTCTAGGGTCTGCAACTGCATTTACCCAGCCAGCTTCCCAGCTCGGCCCTCTGGTGTCCCGGCGCTCCCCTTCTCTCCGTCGCTGGCTCCAACGGGCGCGAAGGCATCTCCTCACCTTGGGCCAGGCCAGAGCAGTCATACGTCTTGTCTTTCTCCTTTGGGACATGCCAGGGCGACCGCTCCCTGCCCGTCACGATGGGAGAACACCCGCGTGCCCCGAGCCCCTAACGGTGGAGAAGAGCGTAGGCCAGGTTCGGCTCGGGAGCGACTGCTTGTGCCGAATGCAGACGTGCGGCCGCGGGGTGCGGAGGTTACTAGCCAGCATGCCTGGATCAGCACCCCCCGCTCCTTGCACCCGTGTTTCTCTCCCCCTCGGCCTTTCGCCGTGTCTTTTTGCACCCACGCTCTGCCCTGCCCCTTGCCCCCGCCCTCGCCTGCTGCTCAGCCCGGCCTCTCACCAGCCTCCCGTCTCCGCCCGCCCAGGTCGCGTGGCCCGCGCCGTGGCCTCGCCCGGCCAGCACACGCTGGCGGCCGACGACGTGGTGAGCTGTTGCCTGGACCTGAGCGTGCCCAGCATGTCCTTCCGCATAAACGGCTTCCCCGTGCAGGGCATGTTCGAGAACTTCAACGTGGACGGGCTCTTCTTCCCCGTGGTCAGCTTCTCCGCGGGCATCAAGTGAGCCCGGGCCGGGGGAGGGGGAATGGGGGTGGGGAGGAGGAATAGGGGAAAGGAGGGGGGAGGAAGAGGAGGACGAAGAGGGGGCTGACCAGGGTGGGGAAGGGATTGGCAGGAGGGAGCTGATGGGGTTGGGGGATTAGGGGCCTGCCGGGGAGGAGAGGGCGGCTGTGGGGGACGGGGTGGGAGAATTGGTGGGGGGAGGAGCGGAGGGACAGAAGTGGGGGTGGGGGCCAGCAGGGAGAGGGAATCCAGGAAGGGGGGCTGCAGGGGAGGAGAAGGCAGTTGGGGGGGATGGGGAGGGAAAATTGGTGGGGGGAGGAGTGGGAAGGGGTCCAGCTGGCTGTGGGGGAGGGGTCCAGCAATCACAATCCCCCCACAGGGTCCGCTTCCTCCTGGGGGGCCGCCACGGCGACTTCAAGTTCCTGCCCCCCCCGGGCTACGCGCCCTGCTTCGAGGCCCTGCTGCCCCGCGAGCGGATGCGGGTGGAGCCCATCAAGGAGTACAGGCAGGACGTGGGCAGCGTCCGCAGCCTGCTGGGGCCCACCCAGGCCCTGTCCCACACGGCCTTCACCCCCTGCCCCGTGGACACCCAGCAGGTAGCACCCCCGGAGCCCCGGCCTGGGAAGGAGGGACCCTGCCTGGCTCGGGGGGGGGGGGGTCCCTGCCTGGCTCCAGGGCGGATTGGGGGAGGGGCCCTGCCTGGCTCCGGGGAGGGGGGGGGTTCGGGGGAGGGGCCCGCCTGGCTCGGGGGAAGTTCGGGGTAGGGGCCCCACCTGGCTACAGGGGTGCAGGGGAGGGTCCCTCCCTGGCTTTGGGGGAACTTGTGGGAAGAGACCCCCCACCCAGTCTGGGGGAGGGGGTTGGGAGGCTGTGGGGGGGGCTGTCAACCTGTCCCAACCCGGGGGGGAGATGGGTGCAGCCTGGCCTCAGGCCTGTGGGGAGCCGCCCAGTGCATGTTGCCCCCAGGCACTGACCCCCTCTTGCCGGGAGGCCGGGACCCGCTCGGGAGTGTCCACCAAGGCAGGGCTGGGCAGGCTGGGGGGCCTCGGCTAACCCCTGTCCCCACAGATCGTCCTCCCCCCGCACCTGGAGAGGATCCGTGAGAAGCTGGCGGAGAACATCCATGAGCTGTGGGCGCTGACCCGGATCGAACAGGGCTGGACCTATGGGCCCGTGAGTGCCCCCATAGCTCCCTACAGGACCATGAGTGTCCCACTGTACCCCCTATGGGCCCACGAGTGCCCCCCGGTACCCCCCTGTGGGCCCGTGAGTGCCCCCATAGCTCCCTACAGGACCATGAGTGTCCCACTGTACCCCCTATGGGCCCACGAGTGCCCCCCTGTACCCCCCTGTGGGCCCGTGAGTGTCCCCATAGCTCCCTACAGGACCATGAGTGTCCCACTGTACCCCCTATGGGCCCGTGAGTGCCCCCCATAGCTCCCTACAGGACCATGAGTGTCCCACTGTACCCCCTATGGGCCCACGAGTGCCCCCCTGTACCCCCCTGTGGGCCCGTGAGTGCCCCCCATAGCTCCCTACAGGACCATGAGTGTCCCACTGTACCCCCTATGGGCCCACGAGTGCCCCCCTGTACCCCCCTGTGGGCCCGTGAGTGCCCCCCATAGCTCCCTACAGGACCATGAGTGTCCCACTGTACCCCCTATGGGCCCACGAGTGCCCCCCGTAGCCCCCTGTGGGCCCACGGATGCCTCCTATAGCTCCCTACAGGACCATGAATGCCCCCATACCCCCCTGTGGGAACACAAGTGCCCCCCATAGCTCCCTACAGGGCCCACGAGTGCCCCCCGTACCCCCCTGTGGGCCCATGGGTGCCCTCATGCCCCCTACAGGCCCCTGCCTACCCCCCATCCATCCCTACTGCTTCCCACCGGGGAGCATCTCTGCTCCTGCTCTGACCTCTTCCCCCACCCCATGACTGGTAGCTGCCCCCGGCCGGGAGAGGGGGTGTCGCTGAGGGGTGGGCACCAGCTGCCCACCGGCTGCCAGCCCTTGGGTCCTGCTTTTCAGATGGGTTGCCTGGCAGCCGGCCGAGCCCAACCCCTGCCCCCTAGAAGCCCCCAGCCTGGTCCAGCCCCTGTCCCCCAGATCCACCCAGCCCAGCCCCTGCCCCCGAGAACCACCCAGCCCAGTCTCTTCCCCCCAGAACCGTGTAGCCCAACCCCTGCCCCATAGAACAACTCAGCCTGGCCCAGACCCTGCCCCCTATGCACCCGCTGCCTGGCCTGTGCCCAGGACCCCCAGCCCCTGCCTCCTAGAACTCCCCAGCTCAGCCCGTGCTCCCCGAATACCCCAGCTCAGCCCCTTTCCCAGAACCCACTGCTGGTGGGGGTTGGGAGGGACTCGGGTCGGGATGTCAGTGGGTCGCTGACCCCTCGTCCCCTTGTCAGATCCGGGACGACAACAAGCGGCTTCACCCCTGCCTGCTGGATTTCCACAGCCTGCCCGAGCCGGAGAGGAACTACAACCTGCAGATGTCGGGGGAGACCCTGAAGTGAGCAGGGGAACGGGGGGACATGGAGGGTAACGTCTGCAGGGACTCGGAAACATGGGGGAGGGCGGGCTGTCACGGGGCCTGAGGACGTGGGGGGCTGAGACCCCTCTCCACACTAGGGGTGGGTGAGGGAGGTCCAGCTGGGATGGGGGGAGAATTGGGATGGGGGAGAGGGGGTGGCTGCTGAGCAAGGGGACAGGATGGGGGGGCTTATCTCTTGGGGGGCAGTGGAGGGAGGGGGGACTTGTCCATTGAGGGTGGGGGGTGGGGGGGGTCTCATCTCTTGTGGGGGTGGCAGCGGAGGGAAGGGATGTGGGACTCGTCTCCTGGGGGTGGCGGCAGGGCAGGAGGCTCTGTTGGGGAGCTGACACCCCCCCATTGCTGTCCCCCCCCCCAGGACGCTGCTGGCGCTGGGCTGTCACGTGGGCATGGCCGACGAGAAGGCCGAGGAAAACCTCAAGAAGACCAAGCTGCCCAAAACGTGGGTGTTCGGGGGGGGAGGGGGAAGAGCCTGGGGGGACGTGACCCCCATGGAGCCGCCCGAGGCTCCACCGGCCCCGGGACGTCGCCCCTGGGCAGTGCTTGGCCTGGGCTTGTTGAAACTTTGAGCCCCAGGGTGACCAAATAAATGGGGCGGGGGGACAGGCTGGAGGTCTGGGCACGGGTGTCATGGGGCTGCAGATCCGGTGCTCTCAGGCGGGGACCCCGTCAGTGTGCTAGACCCCCCAGGGTCACACGCTGTCACTGGGGCAAGCCACGTGGTCTCCCTGCCTCCTGGGACCGGCCCTCGGGGCCACCAGCCCCCCTGCTTCACACCCTACAACCAGCTCTCCCCCCGCCCCCCGTTCCCGGCTCCGGAGAGACTCGCAGCCATCTGGGTCGGTCTGACCCCCCTGATCCCCTGAGTTCCAGTCCAGGTGCCTCTCCGCTGCCTCCAGCTGCCCCCACTTAACAAGCCCCCTGACCCCCCTCAGGCCTTCGTCCTCCCGGCTCCGTAAGGCAGGTGGGGCTGTGCAGGTGCTCTAGGTGCCAAATGTCTGCACAATTGGAGTGGCCAGTGTCTTCTGGGACTCTCCATGAGCCCCAGACGTGGGTCTCTGCCCACTGCCTCCTTAACCAGGCAGCACATGGGGAAACTGAGGTGCACACAGTGGAAATTTCTCGCTCCGACACTGGGGGTGGGGATACCAGGCTAGATCAGCTGGGGAGGGGGAGATACTCGGCTAGATGGAGATGGAGGTTGATTGGCAGGTCCTAGCAGAAAGCCCCTCGCCTGGCAGGTACATGATGTCCAATGGCTACAAGCCGGCCCCGCTGGACCTGGCCCATGTCAAGCTGACCCCGGCCCAGAACACGCTGGTGGACAAGCTGGCCGAGAACGGGCACAACGTGTGGGCCCGGGACCGTGTCAGCCAGGGCTGGACCTACAGCATCGTGCAGGTAGGGGGCTGGGGCTGGGGCCTGGGGAGGGGACTGCTGGGGGGCCAGGCTGAGGGGCCAGGGTAGGTGGGGGCTGGGGAGGTTCTTGGGGTGGGCTGGGGGATTGTTACCGCCCGCTCTGTGCCAGGGTGAGTGGGCGTTGGGCTGTCTTCGGTTTCGTGATGGAACCAGGCATTGTATCCAGGGGTTAGACCAGGTGGGGGGCTGGGAGCCAGGACTCCTGGGTTCTCTCCCTGGCTCTAGGAGGGTAGCGAGGGCTGGTGGTTAGAGCAGGGGGCTGGGAGCCAGGACTCCTGGGTTCTCCCCCTGCCTCGTTCCCTTCAGTGACCCAGGGCCATGGTCCATCCCTGCTTCGCAAGTGGCTGTATGGGGGCGGGATGGGAGCGACATGAGTTCGGTGTTTTGAGATCCGCAGAGGGATGGGCAGCAGCCGGAGCAGCCCCTCCCAGCTGGGCCCAGGCAATCGACTGGGTTTGAACTGGCTCGAGAGCAGCTCCTCTTGGTTTCCCCCTGTCCCGTGTGTGTCCGTGGCGTGTGCGTGTCACCAGGACATCAAGAACAAGCGGAACCCGCGCCTGGTGCCCTACAACCTGCTGGACGAACGGACCAAGAAGACCAATCGCAACAGCCTGTGTGAGGCCGTGCGCACGCTGATCGGCTACGGCTACAACATCGAGCCCCCCGACCAGGAGACCTGTGAGTGCCCCGGGGCCCCTGCCCTGGACCCCTCCTGCCCTCCTCTGGGCCCACTCTGGACCCCTTCTCTCCCCCTCGGGGGCCCCTCCCCCGGACCCCTCCTACTCTCCCCTGGACCCCCCTTCTCTTCCCCTCCCCTGGGCCCCCCCTTCTCTCCTCCTGTGGCCCCTCCCCTGGGGCCACCCTGGACCCCTTCTGCCCTCCCCTGGGCCCACTCTGGACCCCTGCTCTCCCCCTCAGGGGCCCCTCCCCCAGACCCCTCCTGCTCTCCCCTGGGCCCCCTTCTCTTCCCCTCCCCTGGGCCCCTCCTTCTCTCTTCCTGGGGCCCCTCCCCTGGGCCCCCCGTTCTCTCCCCCTCCCGGGGCCCCTCCCCTGGGCCCACCCTGGACCCCTTCTGCCCTCCCCTGGGCCTCCCTTCTCTTCCCCTCGGGGGCCCCTCCCCCGGACACCTCCTGTCCTCCCCTGGGCCCCCCCTTCTCTCCTCCTGGGGCCCCTCCCCTGGGCCCCCCGTTCTCTCCCCCTCCCAGGGCCCCTCCCCTGGGCCCACCCTGGACCCCTCCTGCCCTCCCCTGGGGCCCCCCTTTTCTCCTCCTCCTGGGGTTCTTCCCCCGGATCCCTCCTGCCCTCCTCCAGGGCCCCTCCCCCACACCCCCTCCTGCCCTCCCCTGGGGCTCCCCTTCTCCAGTCCCCCTGAAGCCCCCTCCTGCCCCCTCATCTCCCCTCCCCCTGGGGCCCCTTCCTGCCCTCCCCAAGGCCCCTTCCCCCAGACCCCCCTTGTCTCCTCCACTCCTCTGCCCCCCCTGTGGAGAGGGGGTTGTTGGGGGGGTGGTTGAGTAGTGGAGGGCACAGGGCTAGTAGGGAGAGCAGAGATGGGGTGGTGAGGTGTGGGGGAGGGGAGGGTTGTGTGAGGGTGGGGAGGGGGTCAGGGGGTGATGGTGGCCCCGGGGGCAGGCAGACCCTGACCCTGACCCTGCCCTTGCCCCGCAGCGGCCCAGGGGATACCCACGGCGCGCTCGGAGCGGGGGCGGGTGTTCCGGGCGGAGCAGTGCTACGCCGTGCGGGCCGGAAGGTGGTACTTCGAGTTCGAGGCGGTGACCACGGGCGAAATGCGCGTGGGCTGGGCCCGGCCGGACGTGCGCCCTGACGTGGAGCTGGGGGCCGATGAGCTCGCCTACGTCTTCAACGGCCACCGGGTGAGTGGGGGAGGGAGTGGCCCCCCCAGCCTGGTATCCGCCGGCCCCCCGGGTCACCCAACGGGCCCCCCAGATCAGCCCAGCAGGACCCCCCAGCCCGTTGTCCCCCTGCCCCCTGGATCAAACCAACAGCCTGCCCTAACCCTGTATCCCCCGCTCCCTGCCATGCCAGGCCAGGTCCCCCCCTGCCTGGGGTCCTGCCCTTTGGTGTGGTACCCTCTGGCCGCGCTGACCCCCCCCCCCCGGCCATTGCGCCCCATGTCACCAGCCTGGGCCCTGGCGCCTTTCCTGGCCGCTGACCCTCCCCACCCCTCCCCAGGGTCAGCGCTGGCACATCGGCAGCGAGCCCTTCGGCCGCTCCTGGCAGCCGGGCGACGTGGTCGGCTGCATGATCGACCTGACTGAGAACCACATCATGTTCACGCTCAACGGGGAGATGCTGATCAGCGACTCGGGTTCCGAGCTGGCCTTCAAGGACATCGAGATCGGAGAAGGTGAGGGGCTGGCTGCCCGGACGCCTGGGTTCTCCCTGGCTCTGGGAGGGGAGTCAGTGCTAGTGGTTAGAGCAGGGGGGCTGGGTGCCAGGACTCCTGGGTTCTATCCCTGGCTCTGGGAAGAGAGTGATGTCTAGTGGTTAGAGCAGAGGACTGAGAGCCAGGATGCTTGGGTTCTCCCCAGCTCTGGGAGGGGAGTGCGGGCTATTGGCTGGAGTGGGGGGGGGGCTGGGTGCTGGGACAGCTGGGTTTTGTTCCTGCTGTGGACACGAACATGTCTGATGTCCCCTCTCTGCACCCTCCTTCCCCCTGTGTGGGGGGTGTGACAGTGCTGCCCGTGGGTGCCGGCTAAGGTCACTCAGGTAGGGTGAACTGCAAACAAAATGGGGCAGACAAAGCCCAGAAGCTGGTAGTTATTCCAATGCTTAGTTTTACCAACCAACCCCAAACGGCTTCTCTAGTATCTCACTGGTTACTCAGGAGTCCAAATAATGCAGTTCCCTTAAAGTGCCCAGCCGCAGGCTCCATCCAGACACACACGTCAGATGAGATTTTCAGTCATCATCATCCTATCTCATCGTATAAAAGAAAGGTTCTTCCAACCCCAAAGGATCAGCCACGCACCCGGGTCCAATTATAACTTAGACCTTACCCCACATACACGCTAGAGTCGATTCTTGTTAACTAAACTAAAATGTATTATAAAAGAAAAGAGCGAGAGTGTTGGTTAAAAGATCACTAGACAGACTTGAATTCAGTTCTTGAGGTCCGGATACAGAGCAGAGATGAGCTTGTAGTTGCCAAAAGTCCTTTTAGAAATAGTCCCATAGGCGCCAACTTTCTCCAGAGTCTGTGGGTGCCTGCCCCCACCCCCATACCAACCCAATCCTGAAAGTCCCTGCCCTAACTCTGCCCCCTCCCAACCCCATTGGATCCCTTCCCCAAATGCCTGCCCCAGCCCTGCCTCTTCACCTAGCGCGCCACGTTCCCCCTCCTCCCTCCCTGCCCCGCAAATCAGCTGTTTTGCGGCGTAAGCGCTGGGAGGGAGGGGGGAGAAGCAGGATGTGGCGGCGCGCTCAGGGAGGAGGTGGAGGTGAGCTGGAGCGGGGGGACAAGGCGAGGAGCTGCCAGTGGGTGCTGAGCACCCACCAATTTTTTTTCTGTGGGTGCTCCAGCCCCGGAGCACCCACAGAGTCGGCGCCTATGAATAGTCTTTAGGTAATAGTCCAATGTCCATATTCAGGGTGGCTCCAGTCAATGACTCGGGATCTCAATCCTTATGGCTTAAGGTTTCCCCCTCTTGAAACCCAAAGCAGATCTGAGATGACACCGGATCATGTCCCAGGGTTTTTATACATTTCCAGCAGCCTTTTGGCCTGAGAAAACAATCGGCTTAACTCCTTCTCCCAAACATCCTGGCAATTAGCACAGGGTAATTTATCCAGTAACAGTTCAGCTACAAGTTGCCACAACCTTCAAAGAGACAGAGAGACAATAACACTATTTCTCTCAAGTGTCTTCCTACCTATTAATACAGTAACTCCTCACTGAGTGTTGTAGTTCTGGTCCTGGAAAATGCAACTTCAAGTGAAACAATGTTAAACTAATCCAGTTTTCCCATAAGATTTAATGTTAATGCGGGGGGTAGGATCCAAGGGAATTTTTGGGGCAGACAGAAGGCGTTATACTGTATGCTGTACGGTACAGTACTGTGTTGGGAGGTGCCCCCGGCTTACCCCACACAGGCACAGCCCCCTGCAGGCCAGGACGCTAGGAAGCTGCAGCAGCGGCAGGTTCCCCGGAGAAGAACAGGCTCGGACTTTGCTGGGAATGCTCCAGGCCCATCTCTTCCCCGTCCACAGTCCAGGCCCACCTCTTCGCACTCCCACTCCACCTCCTCTCCGGAGCACGTCACATCCCCCACCCCTCGCCAAGTTCTGTGGACTTTCTGGGACGGAGGGGGAGAAGCAGAACTTGTGCAGTGCTCCCTTGTAACGTTGCTGCTCTGCACAGACTCTTACAGCCAAACGACTTTATAAGGGATCATTGCACAACTTTAAACGAGCATGTTCCCTACCTGAGCAGGGCCGTGACACTGAAACAGCGTTCAGCGGGACGATGTTAAAGGAGGAGTTGCCGTATTCCTTTTCTGATCTTTGAATCAGAGTCATAGCAATAGACAAGACTTGTTTGCTTACATCACAAGACCTGAGCAAACATCTCCCCTTCCATCTCTTAACGGTGCCGGCTGCATTTCCCAGCTCTGTTCATTTACATATCTTCCTAACGGCTATGGGTCAGGTCAGTCTGGGAGTTAATTAACTCTTTTTGGCCCTGTCACCTTTCAGTGATAATTGTATTACACTCATAATGTCATGGGGGGCATGCCGACCTTGGGGGAGGGGGGGAGTGCTGTCCCAGGGAGTTGGGGCGGTGCTAGGCCCTGCTGACCCTGCTGGGCCCTGCCCTGTCTTGCAGGCTTCCTCCCGGTGTGTAGCCTGGGCCTGGGCCAGGTGGGGCGGCTGAACCTGGGCCAGGAGGTCAGCAGCCTGCGGTACTTCCCCATCTGTGGGCTGCAGGAGGGATTCGAGCCCTTCGCCATCAACATGAAACGCGACATCAGCATGTGGTTCAGCAAGAGCCTGCCGCAGTTCTCCCCCATCCCCCCCGAGCACCCCCACTACGAGGTGAGGGGCCAGCTGCTGGGGGGGGTCGGCCCGGAGCCCCATGGGGAGGGGGGAGCCACCAGGGGGCTCATCCCGGAGCCCAGTGGGGAGAGAGGAGCCATGGAGGGGGGCTTAGCCCAGAGCCCAGTGGGGAGGGGGTCCCTGCCCCAGGGCCGAGGGTGGAGCTGCCGGTGCACCGGGTGCTTGCTGCCTCCGTCAGTAGTGCCCTTCGATGTGCAAACCTCACGGGCCGCCCATTGGCGAGCTGTAGTGCCGATATCTGCTGCAGGGGATCCCTGTGAACCCCAGTGCCCCCTGTTGTCCGTCCCCCCCATGCCAGCTGGCACCAAGGGCTCCCTGGCTTACAGCGTGAGCCCCTCTCTCTTGAGACCGGGCAGGGGCCAGGTTGTGGGCTGCTCTGGGACTCCTGCCCCCCTGTTCCAAACCAGACCCCCACCCTGCACCACCTCTCCCAGATCTGCAGGGTCGGGGCCATGGCCCCAGCTTTGGAACAGGCTCCTGATGGAATCTTTCCGTGGGTCGGACCCCCACTTTCCCGCAGGGCAGGTCACATCCCGCCCCCTGGCTCCAGCCCGCCTGCTCCCCTTGGCAGCTCTGCCCACCGGCCCCTAGGGGAGACCCACCCGCTCTACGGGGCCCCGTGCACCCAGCCCGGACGTGCAGCCACACCCAGGCGGGGTTTAGCATCCCCCTGGCTCAGGATGTCCTTAGGGTAGCGCAGAGACCGGCAGGTTAAAGTCAAACCAGGCTCTGCCTCCACGTGCCCCGACCTGGGTCGTCCCCTCCTGACTCCTCTGCTCCCCCCGGCCAGGTGTTGCGCATCGACGGCACGGTGGACAACCCACCCTGCCTGAAGCTGATGCACCGGACCTTCGGCTCGCAGAACGCTGTGAGCGAGCTGCTCTTCCTGCGGCTCAGCATGCCCGTGGAGTTCCACGAGAAATTCAAGTGCACGGCAGGGGCCACGCCCCTCACCCGCGCCTTCACCATCCCCGAGGAGGATGTCAAGGACGTGGACCTTGACTCCGAGTTCGAGGTGCTCCGGAAGTCAGCTGGGCGTAAGGAGGCCGAGGAGGCCGAGAAGGAGAAACAGGCGGGGGCCCTGGCCTCCCCCAAGGAGCCCCCCAGGGCGGAGAATGAGAAGGATGCGGCATCGGAGAAGAGCAAGATCAAGAGGGGGTGAGAGCCTCTAGGAGACGGGGGGGCTGGGAATAGGATATGGGGCCTTTCCGCTCTGGGGGCACTGGCCCCGATCCAGCTCCAGAACAGGGATTGGGGGGCAGGGAATGGGGCACAGGGCCTTTCCCCTCTGTCTTAGCCCAGGTCTCTAACGAGTGGAGCCCATCCCCCCCAGTTCCCAGCAACTGGGCCCACACTGGACACAGGCTGGTTCCCTGGCTGGCCGGGCTGAGCCGTGTCAGGGGGGTGGGCACTCACCCCCGGCTCCCCACATCTTCGTCCACCCCCAGCTTCCTGTTCAAGGCAAAGAAGGCCACGTTCATCACCCCGCCCCCGGTGGTGCCCTCCGTGCAGCGGCTGGAGGAAGACGTGGTGCCTGACGACCGCGACGACCCCGAGATCATCATGAACACCACCACGGTACCGGGCCGCGTGGGCCGGGGTGGCACTAGGGGGCGCCGCACTGCTGGGAGCGGGGGGCCCAGCAGGGGGCGCCGCGCTGCTGGGAGTGGGGGGCCCAGCAGGGGGTGCTCTCCCCTATCTGTGCTGACCCCGATGCAGTGCTAGGGGGTGCTGTGCTGCAGGGAGCGGGGGGCTCAGCAGGGGGCGCTGTGCTGCAGAGAGCGGGGGGCTCAGCAGGGGGCGCTGTGCTGCAGGGAGTGGGGGGCTCAGCAGGGGGCGCTGTGCTGCAGGGAGTGGGGGGCTCAGCAGCGGGTGCTCTCCCCTATCTGTGCTGACCCCGATGCAGTGCTAGGGGGCGCTGTGCTGCAGGGAGCGGGGGGCTCAGCAGGGGGTGCTGTGCTGCAGAGAGCGGGGGGCTCAGCAGGGGGCGCTGTGCTGCAGGGAGTGGGGGGCTCAGCAGGGGGCGCTCTGCCCCGTCCGTGCTGACCCCGATGTAGCATTGGGGCAGGCTCTGCGGGGGACGGGCGTGGACTCTCCTCTCTCAGGCTGTGAGGTTGGTGCCAGCCGGGCTGACGGCCCCTTTCCCTGCCACGCCCCCCAGTACTACCACTCGGTGCGGATCTTCGCGGGCCAGGAGCCCACCTGCGTCTGGGTGGGCTGGGTCACCCCCGACTACCATCAGCACGACATGGCCTTCGACCTGAGCAAGGTGCGCACCGTCACCGTCACCATGGGCGATGACCAGGGCCACATCCATGACAGGTGAGGACGGCTGGCCGCGGCCAGCCTCCGCCGCTCAGCACCGTGGGGCTCGGGGGGGGGCAGATTGGGGAGCAGGGGGTGACCCTCTGTGGGCACTGCAAGGAGCAGCCACCCTCTGGGGTCTTGAACTGGAGAGGGCTGGGTGGGGGCCAAGGAGCGGGTGTGTCATGGGGATGTGGGGTGGGAGGCCCTGTCATGGGAGGCCATGGGGCAGAAGGGCAAGAGGTCATGGGGTGGACGAAAGGCCCCAGGTGGAAGGGGAAGGGGGCCGTGGGGGTGTGGGGTAGGTGGCTGGGGCAGGGGGAATGGGTCAGTTACCCCCGGGCCCACCCCTCTCCCAACAGCATCAAACGCAGCAATTGTTACCTGGTGTGGGGCGGGGAGTTCGTGAGCAGCGGGCAGCAGACCCGGGTCAGCACCGTGGACCTGGTACTCGGCTGCCTGGTCGACCTGGCCACGGGGCTCATGACCTTCATGGCCAACGGCAAGGAGATCAACACCTTCTACCAGGTGAGCTGCCCCCCCGGGGCACAGCCGGGGTCCCCCAGAGCCAGCGGGGCTGAGCCCCGGCACCCCTTAGAGGGGACAGGCCCCGCCAACCCGCTGGCTCCGGGCCGTCTCTCACTCCCTGTGGTTGGTCCAGGTGGAGCCGAACACCAAACTCTTCCCGGCCGTCTTCGTCCTTCCCACGAGCCAGAATGTCGTCCAGTTCGAGCTGGGCAAGATGAAGGTAGGGGCGGCCCTGGTGTGCCCCCTCCCCACCCTCCAGCACAGCTGGGCTCCTTCCAACCTGCCCTGCCCCACCCCCGGCACAGCTGGAGTCCTTCACCCCACCTCCTGGCACAGCTGGGCTCCCTCCAACCTGTCCTGCCCCCGCCCCCTGGCACAGCTGGGATCTCTCCAACCTGCCCTGCCCCGTCCCCTGGCACAGCTGGAGTCCTCTGCCCCACACCCTGGCACAGCTGGGCTCCCTCCAACTTGCACTGCCCCCACCCCCTGCCACAGCTGGAGTCCTCCACCCCACATCCTGGCACAGCTGGGCTCCCCCGCCCCATGGCACAGCTGGGCTCCCTCCAACCTGCCCTGGCATAGCTGGGCTCCCCTGCCCCATGGCACAGCTGGGGTCCTTTGTCCTGCCGCCTGGCACAGCTGGGCTTCCTCCAGCCTGCCCTGCCCCTGCTCCATGACACAGCTGGAGTCCTCTGCCCCACCCTTGGCACAGCTAGGGTCCCTCCCCACCCCCCAGCACAGCTGGAGTCCTCCACCCCACTCCCTGGCACAGCTGGGGTCCTTTGCCCTGCCCCTGGTATAGCTGGGCTCCCTCCTACCTGCCCTGCCCCCGCCCCAGGGCACAACTGGGGTCCTCCACCCCACCCCCCTGGCACAGCTGGGCTCCCTCCAACCTGCCCTGCCCCTGCCCCATGGCACAGCTGGGCTCCCCCACCGCCCTGGCACAGCTGGGCAGGTTGTGCCAATGAGTGTCTGGAAGGGATTTGCTTTGAGATTTAAGCGCAATCATGCTGCCTGTTCTGTGTGGGGACTAGTGGGTCAGAACAAGGGATTGGGTCTCAGACTCCTAGGTTCTGTCCTGGCTCTGGGAGGGGAGTGGGGTCTAGTGGCTAGAGCAGGGGGGCTGGAGCCAGGACTCCTGGGTTCTCTCTCAGCTCAGACACTGATTCTCAGCCTCTCTCTGCCCTGGCAGAACATCATGCCCCTCTCAGCCGCCATGTTCCACAGCGAGCGGAAGAACCCTGAGCCGCAGTGCCCTCCGCGCCTCGTCATCCAGATGCTGACACCGGTGACCTGGAGCCGTGTGCCCAACGAGTTCCTGACCGTGGAGAGAGCCCGCATCAGTGACCGGCACGGCTGGATGGTGGAATGCGGTGACCCCCTGGTCATGATGGCCTTGCACATCCCTGAGGAGAGCCGGTGAGTGCCCCCTCCTGGCACAGGCCCCTGGGGAGAACCATGTCACCTCCATCTCTGTGCTTGTACTAAAGCCCTGCAGCTGAGGGGCCGACTCCATGAACTGGTAGCAGTACTAGGCTATTAACCTCTTGTATCATTTCTAGTGGCCGGTCCACTTAGGGAGCTATCTCAGCGCAAGCTAGGGAATGGCCCTGCTTTCCTTGCCCAAGCCCCGCTCCAGGGACCATTCTGTCCCCTGCACCTGGGCTCCCTGCCAGAAGTGTGCTGCGTGGCTGACAAACAGCTGCCATGCCCCAGCTCAGAGGTGGATGCATCTCAGTGGTGGAGGAAGCGATAAACTGAAGCGCAGAGCGGCGGGAAATTACTTTCTCCAAGGACGATTCATTCTCACTGTCAGACCCTGGATCAGAACCCAGGAGTCCTGGCTCCCCCGACCCTGCTCTAACTACTAGACCCCCCTCCCCTCCCAGAGCTGGGATAGAACCCAGGAGTCCCAGCTCTCAGCCCCCCCCGCTCTAACCACTAGACCCTACTCCCCTTCCAGAGCTGGGTTAGAACCCAGGAGTCCGGGCTCCCAGCCCCCTGCTCTAACCAGCGAGCCCCATTCCCGGTAGGTGCATCGACATCCTGGAACTGTCGGAGCATCTGGCCCTGCTGACGTTCCAGCATCACTCGCTGCAGCTGTACTGCGCCGTGTGCGCCCTGGGCAACAACCGGGTGGCCCACGCCCTGTGCAGCCACGTGGACGAGTCCCAGCTGCTGTACGCCATCGAGAGCCCCCACCTGCCCGGCCCGCTGCGCAGCGGCTACTACGACCTGCTTATGAGCATGCACCTGGAGTCGGCCAAGCGGGCCCGGCTCACCATGAGCAGCGAGTTCATCGTGCCCATGACGGACGCCACCAAGAGCATCCGGCTCTTCCCCGAGGGCAGCCGGAAGCCTGGCCTGCCCGGCGTGGGCACCAGCACCTGCCTGCGCCCACCCCTGCACTTCGCCCCGCCCTGCTTCGTCAGCACCGGCCCCGAGCGGTACCAGCTGAGCCCCGAGCTGCCTCTGGAGGCGCTGAAGCTGAAGGCACTGGCCATGCTGACGGAGGCGGTGCAGGACGGCGGGCAGCACAGCCGGGACCCCGTGGGGGGCAGCGTGCAGTTCCACTTCGTGCCCATCCTCAAGCTGGTCTCCACCCTGCTGATCATGGGCGTCTTCGGGGACGAGGACGTGCGGCACATCCTGCGCATGATCGAGCCGGCCGTCTTCGGGGAGCCCGCCGAGGAGGAGCGGGGCGAGGCGGAGAAGCCAGAGGAGGAGGAGGGGGAGAAGGCCGGGGCGAAGGCTGGTGAGGAGGAGGCCGAGGGGCTGGAGGAGGGGCTGCTGCAGATGAAGCTGCCCGAGTCGGTGAAGCTGCAGGTGAGAGACCCGCGGAGATCCTGCCCCCATCCTTCTCACAGTGCGGAGTGGGGGGTCCCTGCCCCCGTCCCCCATCTCCTCGTGGTGCGCAGCGGGTGAACCCTGATCCTGCCCCCGTCCTTCTCACAGTGCAGAGTGGGGGGTCCCTGCCCCCATCCCCCATCTCGTGCACAGCGGGTGAACCCTGATCCTGCCCCCGTCCTTCTCACAGTGCGGAGTGGGGGGTCCCTGCCCCCATCCCCCATCTCCTCGTGGTGCACAGTGGGTGAACCCTGATCCTGCCCCCATTCCTTCTCACAGTGCGGAGTGGGGGGTCCCTGCCCCCGTCCCCCATCTCCTCGTGGTGCAGAGCAGGGGGACCCTGATCCTGCCCCCGTCCTTCTCACAGTGCAGAGTGGGGGGTCCCTGTCCCTCATCTCCCCATAGCACAGAGTGGGGGGTCCCTGCCCCCGTCCCCCATCTCCTCGTGGTGCGCAGCGGGTGAACCCTGATCCTGCCCCCGTCCTTCTCACAGTGCGGAGTGGGGGGTCCCTGCCCCCATCCCCCATCTCGTGCACAGCGGGTGAACCCTGATCCTGCCCCCGTCCTTCTCACAGTGCAGAGTGGGGGGTCCCTGCCCCCATCCCCCATCTCGTGCACAGCGGGTGAACCCTGATCCTGCCCCCGTCCTTCTCACAGTGCGGAGTGGGGGGTCCCTGCCCCCATCCCCCATCTCGTGCACAGCGGGTGAACCCTGATCCTGCCCCCATCCTTCTCACAGTGCGGAGTGGGGGGTCCCTGCCCCCATCCCCCATCTCGTGTGCAGCGGGTGAACCCTGATCCTGCCCCCGTCCTTCTCACAGTGCAGAGTGGGGGTCCCTGTCCCTCATCTCCCCATAGCACAGAGTGGGGGGTCCCTGCCCCCATCCCCCATCTCCTCGTGGTGCAGAGCAGGGGGACCCTGATCCTGCCCCCGTCCTTCTCACAGTGCAGAGTGGGGGGTCCCTGTCCCTCATCTCCCCATAGCACAGAGTGGGGGGTCCCTGCCCCCATCCCCCATCTCCTCGTGGTGCACAGCGGGTGAACCCTGATCCTGCCCCCATCCTTCTCACAGTGCGGAGTGGGGGGTCCCTGCCCCCATCCCCCATCTCGTGTGCAGCGGGTGAACCCTGATCCTGCCCCCGTCCTTCTCACAGTGCAGAGTGGGGGTCCCTGTCCCTCATCTCCCCATAGCACAGAGTGGGGGGTCCCTGCCCCCATCCCCCATCTCCTCGTGGTGCAGAGCAGGGGGACCCTGATCCTGCCCCCGTCCTTCTCACAGTGCGGAGTGGGGGGTCCCTGCCCCCATCCCCCATCTCGTGTGCAGCGGGTGAACCCTGATCCTGCCCCCGTTCTTCTCACAGTGTGGAGTGGGGGGTCCCTGCCCCCGTCCCCCATCTCCTCGTGGTGCAGAGCAGGGGGACCCTGATCCTGCCCCTGTCCTTCTCACAGTGCGGAGTGGGGGGTCCCTGCCCCCATCCCCCATCTCCTCGTGGTGCACAGCGGGTGAACCCTGATCCTGCCCCCGTCCTTCTCACAGTGCGGAGTGGGGGGTCCCTGCCCCCATCCCCCATCTCCTCGTGGTGCACAGCGGGTGAACCCTGATCCTGTCCCCCTTCTTCTCACCGCACAGAGTGGGGGGTCCCTGTCCCTCATCTCCCCATAGCACAGAGTTGAGGGACGCTGCCTCCATCCCCCGTCTCCTCATGGTGCAGAGTGGGGAAACCCTGATCCTGCCCCTATTCTTCTCACGGCACAGAGCGGAGGGTCCCTGCCCCTGTCTCCCCATAGCACGCAGTGGGGGGTCCCTGCACCTCTCTCCCCATAGTGCAGAGTGGGGGGGGTCCCTGCCCCAGTCTCCCCATGACACAGAGTGGGGGATCCCCATCTCTCCACAGCATAGATGGTCGGTCCTTCCCTGCCATATCCCCGCCCCCCACCTTCCCCCGGCGCTGACAGCCCATCCTCCCCCCAGATGTGCAATCTGCTGCAGTACTTCTGTGACCGGGAGCTGCAGCACCGGGTGGAGGCGATCATCGCCTTCTCGGAGCGCTACGTGGACCGGCTCCAGAGCAACCAGCGCCAGCGCTACGGGCTCCTCATGCAGGCTTTCACCATGTCGGCCGCCGAGACCGCCCGGCGCACCCGTGAGTTCCGCTCGCCCCCGCAGGAGCAGGTACGGCGCTCGGCTCCGGCACACCGCCTGGCACCGCCCTGGGCCCGGCACACTGACTAGCACCCCGCCCAGCCCTGGCACACCGCCTGGCACCGCCCTGGCCCTGGCACACTGATTGATCGGCACCCCGCCCGGCCCCGGCACACTGCCTGGCACTGCCCCGGCCCCGGCACACCTCCTGGCACCTCACTGGCCCCAGCATGCTGACCGGCACCCCGCCCGGCCCTGGCACACTGCCTGGCACCGCCCTGGCACACCGCCTGGCACCCCCCGGCCCCGGCACACTGATCGGCACCCCCCCCGGCCCAGGCACACTGATCGGCACCCCGCCCGGCCCCGGCACACTGCCTGGCACTGCCCCGGCCCCAGCACACCTCCTGGCACCTCACTGACCCCAGCACGCTGACCGGCACCCCGCCCGGCCCTGGCACACCGCCTGGCACCGCCCCGGGCTCGGCACACTGACCAGCACCCCGTCTGGCCCTGGCACACTGCCTGGCACTGCCCCGGCACACCGCCTGGCACCACCCTGGCCCCGGCACACTGATCGGCACCCCGCCTGGCCCTGGCACACTGCCTGGCACTGCCCCGGCCCCGGCACACCGCCTGGCACCTCACTGGCCCCGGCACACTGACCGGCACCCCGCCCGGCCCTGGCACACTGCCTAGCACTGCCTGGCCCCAGCACACTGACTGGTACCTCACCAGCCCTGGCACACTGCCTGGCATTGCCCCGGCACACTGCCTGGCACCTCACTGGCCCCGGCACACTGACCGGCACACCGCCTGGCACCACCTCGGCCCCGGCACACTGCCTGGCACCTCACCAGCCCCGGCACACCGCCTGGCACTGCCCTGGCCCTGGCACACTGCCTGGCACCACCCAGCCCAGGCACCCTGCCCGGCCCAGCACACTGCCTGGCACCGGCTGGCCCTGGCACACCAACCGGCACACTGCCTGGCACTGCCTGGCCCCGGCACACCGCCCGGCCCCGGCACACTGCCTGGCACCACCCGGTCACGGCACACCGACTGGCACCCTGCACAGCCCTGGCACACTACCTGGCACCACCCGGCCCCGGCACACTGACCGGCACCCCGCCCAGCCCTGGCACACCACCCAGCTGCTGGCCAACCCCGGGATGTCCGTGGGGCAGGGACGCGGGGGAAGAGTTGGGAGGGGAGCAGGGACTGGACCAGCTATGGGGCAAAGGGACCAGGAGCTGGAACAGCAGCAGGTCCAGTCCTGGCCCCTTCCTGCTCATCCTCCCCTTCCCCCCATGCTCCCTGCCCCTCACTGTCTTGCCCCCCAGATCAACATGCTGCTGCATTTCAAGCATGGGGCGGATGAGGAGGAGTGCCCGGTGCCCGAGGACATCCGCGACGAGCTGCTGGATTTCCACACCGACCTGCTGAGCCACTGCGGTGAGGGGCCCCACACCGCGTCCCGCAGGTGTCCCCCCACCCCCAGTGCCCAGGGCCCCGTCCCGCCGGGTGTCCCCCCACCCCTAGTGCCCAGGGCCCCGTCCCGCCAGGTGACCCCCACCCCCAGTGCCCAGGGCCCCGTCCCGCTGGGTGTCCCCCCACCCCCAAGGCCCTGTCCCGCTGGGTGTCCCCCCACCCCTAGTGCCCAGGAACCCATCCCTCAGGGTGTCCCCCCCACCCCCAGTGCCGAGGTACCCATCCCACCAGGTGTCCCCTGTCACAGAGTCCCCGGGCAATGCTCTGGAACTGCTCCCCACCAAGCCAGGCAGGACTTTGGGGAGCCTCCTCTCCCTTGGAGCAGACTGTCTGCAGGGCAAGAAGCTCCCACAGCTTCACCTCCTGGGTCTCTCCTTGGAGTATTCAGCATCCTCTGCCCCTCTGTGCGCTTCCCTGAGCGAGCCGGCCCCAGCAGGGTCCTGGGGAAGCCACCACGTCCTGCCCCCCCACTTTGCAGTCAGACGTGACTCTCAGCCAGCCAGTAACACAGAGGTTTATTCGATGACAGGAACAGGGTCTAAAACAGAGCTTGTAGGTACAGAGAACGGGACCCCTCAGCTGGGTCCATCCCGGGGGGCAGCAAGCCGGACACCCACGTCCGCCCTCACTTCCCATCCCCAGCCAGCCCCAAACTGGAACCCCCTCCAGCGCCTCCTCTCTGGGCTTTGTCCCTCTCCGGGCCAGGAGGTCACCTGATTCCTTCGTTCTCTGACACCTTCAGCTATCTCCTTGCAGGAGGGAAGGGCCTGGCCATTAGCTGCCAGGAGACAGAGTGTCGGCCATTTATGTGCACTGACCCTTTGCTTTGCCACAATTACACCCCCTTATTCCACCCCCTAGAGACTTAAGAAATGCATAGGGGAAACTGAGGCACCCCTACAGTATTAAAACCTCCCGTTAAGAACAGTCCCACTTCGTCACACACCCCCCCACCCCCAGTGCCCAGGGCCCCATCCCGCCGTGTGTCCCCAGTGCCCTGCGCCCCGTCCTGCCAGGTGTCCCTCCCCTGCCCCAGGGCTCATTCGTGCTGTGTCCCCCCAGGCATTGAGGCCGAAGGGGGGGAGGAGGAGGAGGAGGAGGACACGTCCCTGCAGCACCGGCTCAGGACCCTGGTGGAGAAGGTGCTGAGCTTCCGGAAGAAGAAGGAGCAGGAGGAGGAACTGCCCCCCGAGGAGGAGCCAGCGCCCAGTGAGCCGGGCAGGAGCCGAGGGGGCTGGCTGGGGAGGGGAGATGGGGGCCTGGCTGGGGAGGGAGCCTGAGTGCTGGCTGGGGGGCAGTGGCCGGGGGGCTGGCTGGGGAGGGGAGATGGGGGCCTGGCTGGGATGGGGACCTGGGGGGCTGCCGAGGGGAAAGCCAGGGGGTGGTACCTATGGCATCCCCTCTGTGGCTAGGGGGCTGGCTGGGGAGGGGAGCTGGGGGCCTGGCTGGAGTGGGGAACCGGGGGGCTGGCTGCGGGAAAGTTTGGGGGCTGGTACCTATGGCAACCCTTCTGAGGGTGGGGTGGTGCCAGGTATGCCCTGCCCCCCGTGCAGGGGTGTCACGCTGGGGGGAAGGGACCCCAGTGACCTCCAAGCCTCTTGTTGTAGGCCCCCCATTGCAGAGGGCCCCTGAGCTCTGGGTCCTATAATGCCCCAGTCTTGGTGTGCAGGCCCCATGGTGCTGCCGCTGCTCCCGGCACCACCCCATGTGCCCCAGCTATCTGGCACTTCCCCCTGCCCCCCCCATGGCCTGGCACTGCCCTTTGCCCCCCAATGGCCTGGTGTTGACTCCCGCCCCCCAGCGGACTGGAACTGCCCTCCCCGTGGCCTGGCGCTGACCCCCATGGCCTGGCGCTGAGCCCCCTGGCCTGGCACTGCCCCCTACCCCCCACATGGCCTGGCGCTGCCCCCCACCCCCCAGCGGCCTGGCACTGCCCCCCCGTGGCCTGGCGCTGACCCCCATGGCCTGGCACTGCCCCCTGCTCCCCCATGGCCTGGCACTGACCCCCGCCCCCCGCCCCCCCCCAGGCACGCTGCAGGAGCTGATCTCCCACACCATGGTGCACTGGGCGCAGGAGTCCTTCATCCAGAGCCCGGCGCTGGTGCGCGTCATGTTCAGCCTGCTGCACCGGCAGTACGACGCCATCGGGGAGCTGCTGCGCGCCCTGCCCCGGGCCTACACCATCAACGCCGTGTCCGTGGGCGACGCCATGAGCCTGCTCGAGAGCCTGGGCCAGATCCGCTCGCTGCTCATCGTGCAGATGGGCCCGGAAGAGGAGACCCTCATGATCCAGAGCATCGGGTATCCCCCTCGCCGCCTGCCTGCCCCCTGGCCCTGGGGTCCCCTCGCCGCCTGCCCCCCCCAGCCTGGGGTCCCCTAGCTGCCTGCCCCCTGGCCCTGGGGTCCCCCTCGCCGCCTGCCTGCCCCCTGGCCCTGGGGTCCCCCTCGCCGCCTGCCCCCTGGCCCTGGGGTCCCCCTCGCCGCCTGCCCCCCCCAGCCTGGGGTCCCCCTCGCCGCCTGCCCCCTGGCCCTGGGGTCCCCTCGCCGCCTGCCCCCTGGCCCTGGGGTCCCCCTCGCCGCCTGCCCCCTGGCCCTGGGGTCCCCCTCGCCACCTGCCTGCCCCCTGGCCCTGGGGTCCCCTTGCCGCCTGCCCCCCCCAGCCTGGGGTCCCCCTCGCTGCCTGCCCCCCACCAGCCCTGGGGTCCCCTCGCTGCCTGCCCCCCACCAGCCCTGGGGTCCCCTCGCCGCCTGCCCCCTGGCCCTGGGGTCCCCCTCGCCGCCTGCCTGCCCCCTGGCCCTGGGGTCCCCTTGCCGCCTGCCCCCCACCAGCCCTGGGGTCCCCCTCGCCGCCTGCCCCCCACAGCCTGGGGTCCCCTCGCCGCCTGCCCCCTGGCCCTGGGGTCCCCCTCGCTGCCTGCTCCCCCCCAGCCTGGGTTCCCCTCGCCGCCTGCCCCCTGGCCCTGGGATCCCCCTCGCCACCTGCCTGCCCCCTGGCCCTGGGGTCCCCCTCGCCGCCTGCCCCCTGGCCCTGGGATCCCCCTCGCCACCTGCCTGCCCCCTGGCCCTGGGGTCCCCCTTGCCGCCTGCCCCCCCCAGCCTGGAGTCCCCCTCGCTGCCTGCCCCCCCCAGCCTGGGGTCCCCCTCGCCCCCTGGCCCTGGGGTCCCCCTCACCACCTGCCCCCCCAGCCTGGGGTCCCCTAGCTGCCTGCCCCCCACCAGCCATGGGGTCCCCTCGCCGCCTGCCCCCAGGCCCTGGGGTTCCCTCGCCGCCTGCCCCCTGGCCCTGGGGTCCCCCTCACCGCCTGCCCCCCCAGCCTGGGGTCCCCTAGCTGCCTGCCCCCCCAGCCTGGGGTCCCCTAGCTGCCTGCCCCCCACCAGCCATGGGGTTCCCTCGCCGCCTGCCCCCAGGCCCTGGGGTTCCCTCGTCGCCTGCCCCCTGGCCCTGGGGTCCCCCTCGCCGCCTGCCCCCCCAGCCTGGGGTCCCCTAGCTGCCTGCCCCCCACCGGCCATGGGGTCCCCTAGCCGCCTGCCCCCAGGCCCTGGGGTCCCCTCGCCGCCTGCCCCCCACCAGCCATGGGGTCCCCTAGCTGCCTGCCCCACCCTCACGGCCTGGGGTCCCCTCGCTGTCCACACCCCCCACCCCTGATCCACAGCCCCCTGCTTGCCCAGCGCTGGGCTCCCCACCCCCATCTCTGCCATAGGGCCTGCCCCACACTTCCCAGCTCCTGATCATGAGAGGCCAGTGGGGGGCGGGGTGAGGCGTGTGCCAGGACACCCCCCCACACACACACACCCTTCACCAGTGACTCAGCCCCCAGCAGGGCAAGAGCCCGTGGCTAAAGCCCAGCCTGGTGCTGCCCCCTCTGCAGGGTCCATATCCCCCCCGGTCCTCTTCTCCCTCCACAGAAACATCATGAACAACAAAGTCTTCTACCAGCACCCCAACCTGATGCGAGCGCTGGGCATGCACGAGACGGTCATGGAGGTCATGGTCAACGTGCTGGGAGGGGGCGAGTCCAAGGTGAGCTCGACTTCACCCCAGGTCCTAGCGGGACCCCTTGGATAACCCAGGCCAGAGACCTGCCCCCAAACAGTTCCTAGAGCAGATCCTTTCAGAGAACAGCCAGCCCTGGCATTGGGGTCCCCCTGCTCTGCCGGAGCCCCATGCCCTGCATCCCCTGGCCCTGGGGTCTCCCTGCTCTACTGGGGCCCCATGCCCTGCATCCCCTGGGGTCCTCTCGCCACCGGCATCCCCTGGTCCTGGGGTCCCCCTGCTCTGCTGGAGCCCCATGCCCTGCATCCCCTGGCCCTGGGGTCCTCTCACCACTGGCATCCCCTGGTCCTGGGGTCCCCCTGCTCTGCTGGAGCCCCATGCCCTGCATCCCCTGGCCCTGGGGTCCCCCTGCTCTGCTGGAGCCCCATGCCCTGCATCCCCTGGAGTCCTCTCGCCACCAGCATCCCCTGGTCCTGGGGTCCCCCTGCTCTGCTGGAGCCCCATGCCCTGCATCCCCTGGCCCTGGGGTCCTCTCACCACTGGCATCCCCTGGCCCTGGGGTCCCCCTGCTCTGCCAGAGCCCCATGCCCTGCATCCCCTGGCCCTGGGGTCTCCCTGCTCTACTGGGGCCCCATGCCCTGCATCCCCTGGCCCTGGGGTTCTCTCACCACTGGGGTCCCCCTGCTCTGCCGGAGCCCCATGCCTTGCATCCCCTGGCCCTGGGGTCCTCTCACCACTGGCATCCCCTGGCCCTGGGGTCCCCCTGCTCTGCCGGAGCCCCATGCCCTGCATCCCCTGGCCCTGGGGTCCTCTCACCACTGGCATCCCCTGGTCCTGGGGTCCCCGTGCTCTGCCAGAGCCCCATGCCCTGCATCCCCTGGCCCTGGGGTCTCCCTGCTCTACTGGGGCCCCATGCCCTGCATCCCCTGGCCCTGGGGTTCTCTCACCACTGGGGTCCCCCTGCTCTGCCGGAGCCCCATGCCTTGCATCCCCTGGCCCTGGGGTCCTCTCACCACTGGCATCTCCTGGCCCTGGGGTCCCCCTGCTCTGCCGGAGCCCCATGCCCTGCATCCCCTGGCCCTGGGATCCTCTCACCACTGGCATCCCCTGGCCCTGGGGTCTCCCTACTTCACTGCCAGCACCCCTCCCCATAGCCTTGGGGTCCCCCTGCCTTGCTGCCAGCACCACCACCCCCGATCCATAGCCCCCTGCTTTCCCAGTCCTGGGCTCCCCACCCCCAGCTCTGCCATAGGGCCTGCCCCACGCCTCCCTGCTCCCTCTGAGCAGTGTCCGATTGTGGGGGGAAGGGAAGTGTGTGTTGGGGTTGGATGTCCAGGATCCCCCCTTGAATACCTAGGCTGTGTGGGGCGTAGCTCAGAAACCGCTGAGCCAAGCATTGCAAAGAACTGAGACGGGTGCAGAAAACCCCCGGCCTTAAAGAAATGCAACGAATGGGAGTTATTTAACACTGACCGCACATGATGCACCAAGTTGTATTCAGTAACCAAAGACACCTGCCTCTGGGGTGGGGCGAAGGGGCTGTTTATACAGGGCCCCCTCACTTGGTGCTGAGATGCAGCCGCCTCTGGGGTGAGGCGCAGGGGCTGTTTATACAGGGCCCCCTCACTTGGTGCTGAGATGCAGCTGCCTCTGGGGTGAGGCGCAGGGGCTGTTTATACAGGGCCCCCTCACTTGGTGCTGAGATGCAGCTGCCTCTGGGGTGAGGCGCAGGGGCTGTTTATACAGGGCCCCCTCACTTGGTGCTGAGATGCAGCCGCCTCTGGGGCAAGGCACAGGGGCTGTTTATACAGGGCCCCCTCACTTGGTGCTGAGATGCAGCCACCTCTGGGGCGGGGCGCAGGGGCTGTTTATACATGGCCTCCTCACTTGGTGCTGAGATGCAGCCACCTCTGGGGCGGGGCACGGGGGCTGTTTATACATGGCCTCCTCACTTGGTGCTGAGATGCAGCCGCCTCTGGGGCGAGGCGCAGGGGCTGTTTATACAGGGCCCCCTCACTTGGTGCTGAGATGCAGCCACCTCTGGGGCGAGGCGCAGGGGATGTTTATACAGGGCTCCCTCACTTGGTGCTGAGATGCAGCTGCCTCTGGGGCGGCGCAGAGGGGAGGAGGCTCAGAGGGAGGAAGCTCTTGTGCCCCCATTGTGAGGGGTGGCAGAGTGGCCTGGAGATGGGGTTGCTGCTGCAGGGGCAGAGGGGGCAGGGAGGAGAGAGACCCCTCCCCTCCCCCAGCTGTGAGAGCTGCAGAGGAGGAGACTCCGGCCCTGGCAGCGGGTGGAAATAGGGGGAGGGTGGGAGAAGGGCCTGTTGCCCCAGAGCAGAGGGGGGAGGTGGGAGTTGGCTGAGCAGGGATGGGGGGGTGGGGATTTACTGGCATCTCCAATGCCCTGTTGCCCCCCTCTCCCCCCAGGAGATTCGCTTCCCTAAGATGGTCACCAACTGCTGCCGCTTCCTCTGCTACTTCTGCCGTATCAGCCGCCAGAACCAGCGCTCCATGTTCGACCACCTCAGCTACCTGCTGGAGAACAGCGGCATCGGGCTGGGTGAGCGCCCCACAGCCGCTGGCAGTACGGGGCTCAGGACACACAGCTGGTGGGGTGCGATCTCATCCAGCAGGGGGCAGCAGGGACACACACACACCCAGAGCGGGACTGAGCCCCTCCAGCAGGGGGCAGCATGACATGCGCGCGCGCGCACACACACACACACACACGTGTGCAAACACCAGGCAGCTCCTCGCACGCTGCCCTGGTCACGCCCGGCCCCCTTCCTGAGCCCTCAGGTGCTAACCCCTCTGCCCTCCCCTGGGCGGGCCCCTCTTCTCCCCTAGGCATGCGGGGATCCACTCCCCTGGATGTGGCTGCTGCCTCCGTCATCGACAACAACGAGCTGGCGCTGGCGCTGCAGGAGCAGGACCTGGAGAAGGTGGGGGACGAGGCGGGGCGGGGCGGGGGGCCTGTGGGGAGGGGGGGTGAGGGGTTTGCAGGGTAGGGTACAGAGCGCAACTGACCAGGGAGGGAGGGTGAAACTGACCGGGCTGGTGGGGGTGAGGGGGATGCGTGTGTGGGGGGAGGTTTGTCGGAGGTGGGGGACGGGGACATGTTTGGGGCCAGATCCCAGCTGGTGTAAATGGGCATCGTTTCACCAAGCACCGTCAGCCCGCTGGCCCTTTCCCTGCGACCCCCACTGCTTGGCTGCTTTGGGAGGACAAGTACCCCCCCCCGACACGGTCTGCGTGTTCTCTCCCCCTCCAGGTGGTGATGTACCTGGCGAGCTGCGGCCTGCAGAGCTGCCCCATGCTGCTGGCCAAGGGCTACCCCGACATCGGCTGGAACCCCTGCGGGGGGGAGCGCTACCTGGACTTCCTGCGCTTTGCCGTCTTCGTCAATGGTGAGCGACGGGGCACGGCAGGGATGGGGGGCGTCCCTGTATGCAGAGCCCCCCGGCTCGGTGCAGTGCAGGTCCTGGTGCAAAGATCCCCCCCCCGGCTCGGTGCAGGGCGGGTTGTGGTGCAAAGACCCCCCTCCCAGCTCGGTGCAGGGTAGGTCGTGGTGCAAAGACACCCCCCACCGGCTCGGTACAGGGCAGGTCCTGGTGCAAAGACCCCCCTCCCAGCTCGGTGCATGGCAGGTCCTGGTGCAAAGACACCCCCCCAGGCTCGGTGCATGGCGGGTCCTGGTGCAAAGACCCCCCCCAGCTCGGTGCAGGGTGGATCGTGGTGCAAAGACACCCCCCCAGCTCGGTACAGGGCAGGTCCTGGTGCAAAGACACCCCACCCAGCTCGGTGCATGGCGGGTTGTGGTGCAAAGACACCCCCTCCCCCAGCTCGGTGCATGGCGGGTCCTGATGCAAAGACCCCCTCCCCAGCTCGGTGCAGGGCAGGTCCTGGTGCAAAGACCCTCCCCAGCTCGGTGCAGGGTGGGTCATGGTGCAAAGACCGCCCCTCCGGCTCGATGCAGGGTGGGTCGTGGTGCAAAGACCGCCCCCAGCTTGAGGCAGAGCAGGTCATGGGGCAAAGACCCCCCCCAGCTCAGTGCATGGCGGGTCCTGGTGCAAAGACCCCCCCACAGCTCAGTGCAGGGTGGGTCGTGGTGCAAAGACCGCCCCCGGCTTGAGGCAGAGCAGGTCATGGGGCAAAGACACCCCCCCAGCTCGGGGCAGGGAGGGTCGTGGGACAAAAGACTCCCCCCCGGCTTGGGGCAAGGCAGATCGTGGGGCAAAGGCCCCCCACACACACACCGCGGCTCAGCGCAGGGCGGGAACACGTCTCTTGCTAGGTGAGCCTGGCTTGGATTGAAGAGCCCTGGGAGGTGCCAGCCCTCCCGTCCCCTGTTACCTCTCCCCCTCCCTTGGCACCAAGAGGTCCCAGCCGGGTCTCCCCCCCGGGTCAGGGCTCCCCCTTCCTGCACCCAGCAGGGAGGCAGGGCGCTCTGGGTCTGAGCGCGGTGCCCTCCCGCCCCTGCAGGCGAGAGCGTGGAGGAAAACGCCAACGTGGTGGTGCGGCTGCTGATCCGCCGGCCCGAGTGCTTCGGGCCCGCCCTGCGCGGTGAGGGCGGCAGCGGGCTGCTGGCCGCTATCGAAGAGGCCATCAAGATCTCGGAGGACCCGGCCCGGGACGGGCCCACCGTGAAGAAGGACCGTCGGCGGGAGCTGTGCGTGCGGGCGTGAATTTGCACGGGCAGCGTCGAGTGTGTTCGTGCATGCGAACAAGGGCCATGCCGCGGGCACCAGAGCTCTGTGCTGTGCTGCGGGGGTGCATAGACCGTGGTGGACGCCATGTGTTCTGGGTGTGAAGCTGTGTGTGTTTGCACGGTTGGTGCACAGTACATGTTTGTGGGCATGCAGGTGTGTAGCTATGAGCACATGGGCAGTGTGTGTGTGCGTGCCGTGGTGTGTACCTCACACTCCGCGTGTGCAGAGGGTGTCTGTGTGTGCCCTCCCCGTGTCCCCCACCAGCTACACACATCAGGGCGAACGCTGCCTTGCAGAGCGCCACTCCACGGGGGCTGCACTGCGTGTCATCCCGCTCCGCCCCCCCATGGTGAGATTGACCCATCCCTTCCACGGTCACACCGCCAGCCCTGCACGCTCCCCTCTTCCTGTGCCCCCCTCAGTCTTACCCACCCTCCCCTCCCCGGACCCCCCACGCACCAACCCACGTGGGTGTCCTCCAGCATTCGTGTCTTCTCTGCCCGCCCCCAACCCTGGCCTCCGCCCACGCCAACGCTCCAGGACCCCATGTGCCCAGCCCAGCAACGCGCTGTCCCTCCTTGGTGGGGGCTGGTGTGGGGCAGGATCCCCGCTCCCCCCCACTCATGCTTTCTGTGCCCCGGCAGGTTCGGGGGGGAGGAGACGCACGAGGAGAACCGGGTGCACCTGGGCAACGCCATCATGTCCTTCTACGCAGCGCTGATCGACCTGCTGGGGCGCTGTGCCCCCGAGATGCACGTAAGCACCTGGGTGGGGGCGGGGGAGGGCTGGGGGGGCAGGGTGCCAGATGGATGACGCCTGCGCTCTCTGCCCACAGCTGATTCAGGCCGGGAAAGGCGAGGCGCTGCGGATCCGGGCCATCCTGCGCTCCCTGGTGCCCCTGGACGACCTCGTCGGCATCATCAGCCTCCCGCTGCAGATCCCTGCCTTTGGCAAAGGTACGCCTCTGGGGTGCGGTGCCTATCAGCCCTGGGTGGGGGGCTGGCTGGTTCAGGGGGACCTAGGGGCTTTCCCCTCTGGGGTGTGGTGCCCATGAGCCCTGGCGGGGGGCTGGCTGGTTCGGGAGGACCTGGGGCCTTTCCCCTCTGGTGGGCGGTGCCCATCAGCCCTGAGTGGGGGGCTGGCTGGTTCGGGGGGACCCGGGGTCTTTCCCCTCTGGGGGGCGGTGCCCGTCAGCCCTGGGTGGGGGGCTGGCTGGTTCGGGGGGACCTGGGGCCTTTCCCCTCTGGGGGGTTGTGCCCATCAACCCTGGGCGGGGGCCTGGCTGGTTCGGGGGGACCTGGGGCCTTTCCCCTCTGAGGGGCTGTGCCCATCAACCCTGGGCGGGGGCCTGGCTGGTTCGGGGGGACTTGGGGCCTTTCCCCTCTGGGGGGCCGTGCCCATCAGCCCTGGGTGTGGGGCTGGCTGGTTTGGGGGGACCTGGGGCCTTTCCCCTCTGGGGGGCGGTGCCCATCAGCCCTGGGCAGGGGGCTGGCTGGTTCGGGGGGACCTGGGGCCTTTCCCCTCTGGGGAGCAGTGCCTGTCAGCCCTGGGTGGGGGGCTGGCTTGTTCGGGGGGACCCAGGACCTTTCCCCTCTGGGGGGCGGTGCCCATCAGCACTGAGTGGGGTCTGGCTGATTCGGGGGGACCTGGGGCCTTTCCCCTCTGGGGGGCGGTGCCCATCAGCCTTGGGCGGGGGGCTGGCTTGTTTGGGGAGACTCGGGGTCTTTCTGGGGTACAGCTCCCATTGGCCCCGGGTGCGGACTGGCTGGCTGGTTTGGGGGGCTCCGGGGTCTTTCCCCTCTGGGGGGTGGCGCCCATCAGCCCTGGGCAGGGGGCTGGCTGGTTCGGGGGATCTGGTGCCTCTCCCCTCTGGGGGCTGGCTCCAGGCGGGAACTGGCTGGTTCAGGGGACCAGGGGCCTTTCCCCTCTGGGAGGCGGCAGCCATCGACCTGGGGTGGGGGGCTGGCTGGTTTAGGGGACCAGGGGTCTTTCCCCTCTGGGAGGCGGCAGCCATCGACCTGAGGTGGGGGGCTGGCTGGCTTAGGGGGGCGGGGAATGGCCCTTGGGGAGCACTGACTCTGGTCTGGCCCGGGGCGGGGTTGGGACTGGCTGGCTCAGGGGGCAGGAATGGGGAACAGGGCACAGGGTGGGCAGGCCCAGGACCAGCTGGCTGGGGGTGAGGGGCTGATATTCGGAGTCTCCGCCAAGAGACCAAGGAGGCTGAGCCTCTTTCTTCCCAAGCGGGACCCTGGAGACTCCTGTGTTTGGGGGGCCGGGAGGGGCAGGGCTGAGCCGGTGTCTCCCCCCAGACGGGAACGTGGTGGAGCCCCGGATGTCGGCCAGCTTCGTACCGGATCACAAGGCCCCCATAGTGCTGTTCCTGGACCGCGTCTACGGCATCGAGAGCCAGGACTTCCTGCTGCACGTGCTGGAGGTCGGCTTCCTGCCCGACATGCGGGCCGCCGCCTCGCTCGACACCGTGAGTGGGGCAGGGCCATGGGGCAGCCGGCTGGGATCCCCCCCCCCCCACTGCCTGGGGCCAGGGCCGTGGGGCAGCCAGCCAGGATCTCCCCCCCACTACCTGGGGCCAGGGCCGTGGGGCAGCCGACCAGGATCCCCCTGCCACTGCCTGGGGGCAGGGCTGTGGGGTAGTTGGCCAGGATCCCCCCACACAGCCTGGGGTTGGGACCGTGGGGCAGCTGACTGGGATCCCCCCCACCACCACCTGGAGGCAGGGCCGTGGGGCAGCCAGCTGGGATCCCGCCACCACCATCTAGGGTTGGGGCCGTGGGGCAGCTGGCTGGGATCCTCCCCAAGCCCCTTCTCCGCTGTAACCTGCCTCCCCCCAGGCGGCGTTCAGCACCACGGAGATGGCGCTGGCCCTGAACCGGTACCTGTGCTGCGCCGTGCTGCCCCTCGTCACCAAGTGCGCGCCCCTCTTCGCGGGCACCGAGCACCGCGCCATCATGGTGGACTCCATGCTGCACACCATCTACCGGCTCTCCCGCGGGCGCTCCCTCACCAAGGCCCAGCGCGACGTCATCGAGGAGTGTCTCATGGCCCTGTGCCGGTACGGCCCGGCGAGCCCTGGGGCTGGGGCCCCCCTCGGGACACGGGGCCTGACCCTACAGAGCATCCTCAGGACACGGGGCCTGGTTCCTGGGGCTCCCTCGGGACACAGGGCCTGACCCCACAGAGCATCCTCAGGACACAAGGCCTGGCCCCAGGGGCCCCCCTCAGGACACAGGGCCTGGCCCCTTAGACCCCCATCAGGATGCCCCTGTCCTGATTTTGCTGGACCCAGCTGGGGCCGTGGGACACTAGGCCTTCCCTTGCTAGGGGCCACTGGCTCTGAGTGGAACCAGCTGGGTCTGTGGTCCTGAGGCCCCGGCTCCAACCGATGCCAGGTGTTGAGCCCCCCATCCACGGCGGAGGCTGTACTGGGCTGCCAGCCCTGCTCGGGGCATCCCCAGCTGTCCCAGCAGGGAGGGCCTTCCTGACCCCCAGCCGCTGGTCAGCTCCCGCCCTGAAGCCTGAGGACTGAGAGACACCAAACAGGCACTGCCATTTGCCTTGGGGATACTCTGCAGCGGGGGGTTCTGCAGGTTCATTCCCCCTCCCCAGTGTCTCAAGCAGCCTGTCCCATTGTGAGAGCGGCTCTCTCCCCCCAGGTACATCCGGCCCTCCATGCTGCAGCACCTGCTGCGCCGGCTGGTCTTCGACGTGCCCATCCTCAACGAGTTTGCCAAGATGCCCCTGAAGGTGAGGGCTGAAGGCAGGGTATGTGGGGGGGTGGGGAAACATGGGGCTGCTGCGCGGGCCGTGCGCCGGCTTGCTGCTCGGTGGTAGAGAACACCAGGCGGGGGGCGCGGCCACTGCTTGGGGGGTGGGCCCGGGCACAGCGGAACAGCTGCTGTCTGGGGGGCAGGGTTGGGCTGTTCTGGCGCACGCCGGGCCAGAGGGGGCAGGGCTGACATGCTGCCAGAAATGCAACGCAGGGGGGCTGCGCTAGCGTGTGCCATGCAATGTGCTGGGTGGTGGCAGCTGGCCAGGCTGCGTGGCCCCAGAACGCGCCTCTGCGGGGTCGGCTGGGTCGCGGGACCCTGGGATGCGCCTCTGTGGGGCTGGCTGGGTCGCGGGGCCATGGAACGTGCCTCTGTGGGGCTGGCCGGGTCACAGGGACATGGAACGCACCTCTGTGGGGTCAGCCAGGTCACGGGGCCCTGGGATGCGCCTCTGTGGGGCTGGCCGGGTCGTGGGGACGTGGAACGCGCCTCTGTGGGGTCAGCCGGGTCGCGGGGCTCTGGGATGCGCCTCTGTGGGGCTGGCCGGGTCGCGGGGAAGTGGAACGTACCTCTGCAGGGCCAGCCGGGCCGTGGGGCCCTGGAACACGCAGCCCCCAGAACGCACCTCTGCAGGGCCAGCTGGGCCACGGGGCCCTGGAACGTGCTGGGGTGTGCCCAGTGAGCTCACACCGCAGCAGAGAGTGACGCCATCCTGCAGAGAGTGGGGCGCTCCCCAGCGATGGCTGCTGTGGGGTCCCCCAGCTCAGGGGGCTGCGCCAGGGGAGGGCGGTGCCCATGGCCACAATGCCCCCGGGCGTAGGGTGGGGTGTCCTGCCCTGCGCGTGGGGGGCAGCGCTGTGGTCTGTGACCCAGCGGGCACCCCTAGGAACTGTATCTATCCCCCCACTCAGCTCCTGAACAACCACTATGAGCGGTGCTGGAAGTATTACTGCCTGCCCACGGGCTGGGCCAGCTACGGCGTGAGCTCCGAGGAGGAGCTGCACCTCACCCGCAAGCTCTTCTGGGGAATCTTTGACTCCCTGGCCCACAAGGTGGAGTGGGATGCTACTGTGTGATCAGGGGAGACAGTGGGTGGGGACTGGGGGGGCAAGATGGGGGAGGGGTCATCGAGGAGAGGGGGGCTGGAGGGCAGAATGGGGGAGGGAAGGGGTGATTGGGGAGAGAAGGGGGCTGGGAGGGAGGATGGAGGGAGGGGGGTCTGGGGCAGAACGGGGGAGGGAATGGGGGGCTGGGGGAGCATGGGGGAGGGGTCATCGGGGGAGAGGGGGGCTGGAGGGCAGAATGCGCGAGGGAAGGGGGGCTGGGAGGGAGGATGGGGAGGAGAGGGGGTTCTGGAGGCAGAATGGGGGAGGAGAAGGGGGTTTGGAGGGCAGAATGGGTGAGGGAAGGGGGGCTGGGAGGGAGGATGGGGAGGAGAGGGGGGTCTGGAGGCAGAATGGGGGAGGAGAAGGGGGTTTGGAGGGCAGAATGGGGGTGGGAATGGGGAGGCTGGGGGAGCGGTGATTGGGGAGGGACGGGGGCCTGGGGGAGCATGGGGGAGGAGTGATCAGGGAGGGGAGGGGGTCTGGGGAGCAGAACAGGGGGGCAATGGGGGGCTGGGGGAAGGGTGCCGTCTGGGCCCCCCTGACCCCGCTCCCCACCCCAGAAGTTCAAGGCGGAGCTGTACAAGCTGGCCATGCCCTGCCTGTGCGCCATCGCTGGTGCCCTGCCCCCCGACTACGTGGACGCCAGCTACTCCTCCAAGATGGAGAAGAAGGCCTCTGTAGACGCCGAGGGCAACTTTGACCCCAAACCCGTCGAGACCCTCAAGTGAGGAGCCCCTGGACTGGGGTCATGGGGGGGCCCTGGGTGGCGTAGATCCTCCCGCCCCCTGGGAGTGCCCTCACTCCCGACCCGCAGCCCCCTGCCAGCCCAGCCCCGCCCCCATCCAGCCCCCAGCTCTGCCCCCTCACTCCCAACCTGTAGTCCCTTGCTGTTCCTGTCCCAGAGCTCTGTGGGGCAGGCACCCCCTTTGGGAGTGCTGGGCTGCGGGGCAACATCCCTTTGGGATGGAGTTTGGCCCCCCCGAGGCCCGGCCCCCCCAAAAGCCACGTGTGCCCAGGCCCAGCTTGGAAGCTCCCCCCTGAGTGCTGCTCCTCCTCCCCACAGCGTCATCATCCCCGAGAAGCTGGACGCGTTTATCAACAAATACGCCGAGCACACGCACGAGAAGTGGGCCTTTGACAAGGTATGGGGCCCGTGGGCCACAATGCACCGCTTCCCCCACTGGCCCACAATGCACTTCTCCCCCCGCCCCTGCCAGCCCACAATGCACTGCTTCCCCTGTGACCTCCCTATGACCCCCTGTGACTCTACCCTTGCTGTGAACCCTCAGGACCTCCTGACCTCCTCGTGACCTCAGTGTGACCTCCCCATGACCCCCTGGTCCACACACTGATTTCCGCCCTCTGTGTGACTTCCCTTGTTACCCCCCCCACCCCCTCTGTCCGTGACCCCTGTGACCCCTGGGGCCAACACCTGGGACCTTTCCTCCGGCAGATCCAGAACAACTGGACCTTCGGGGAGACGATCGATGAGGAGGCCAAAACCCACCCCATGCTGCGTCCCTACAAGACCTTCTCTGAAAAGGTACCCGCCATCTCCCCCTCCTGGCCCCAGCCCATTGGTCCCCTCACTTGCACCCCCCTACTCACTCCAGCCACCCCCACCCCCCCGCCAGCCAAACTCCCACAATGCACCTGCCAGGATGCACAGGTCGGGGACGGAGACCCTGGGAACCCACTGGTTCCCCCCCATCCCCCTGTCTCCCCGGCGGTGTGGATCTCAGCCCCCAGTCCAAGGGGGATGTCCTGTCCTGCTACCCGCCTCCCCCGCCCCCCAACCAAGCCCTGAGCCCAGCACCCGGCTTGGCCCCGCAGGACAAGGAGATCTACCGCTGGCCCATCAAGGAGTCGCTCAAAGCCATGATCGCCTGGGAGTGGACGGTGGAGAAGCCCCACGAAGGCGAGGAGGAGAAGACTGAGAAGAAGAAGACGCGGAAGATCTCGCAGTCGGCCCAGGTGAGGGCAGCGTGGCCCATGGGGGGCTCAGGACTCCTGGGTTCTGTTCCAGCTCTAGGAGAGGAGTGGGGTCTAGTGGTTAGAGTGGGGGATGGGGTTTTGGGGGATCAGGACTCCCCAGCTCTGGGAGGGGAGTTGGGTCCATTGGTCAGAGCAGGTGGCTGAGAGCCAGGACTCCTGGGTTCCTCCAGCTCCCCCGTTGGGGGAGGGGAGCACTGAGCTGCCCATCCAGCGAAGCGAGCAGTGCCTAGGGTGGGTTTGTAGGGGGGCGTCAAAGCTGAGTTCACCCCCGGGGAGTGGCTTGGCCTTTATGGCCAGCCTGACACTCTGAGGGCCACCCCTACCCCCTGGAATGAACCTGCAGCCCTCTAGCCACACAGCACGGGCATTCGGAGCTGGGTGGGCGAGAGCACCAGCCTGTGAACCACAGAGGATCCCCACCAGCGGGGAGCAGTAGAGGGCCCATGACACATAGAGGGAGAGGCTGCAGATCCAGCCAGCATGGAGGTGTGATTGGGGGAGCGGACACTCGGGACAGTGAGGGTACGACCTGGGGGGGGACACACTGCCCCTCTGAATTCTAATCCCTCCCCCACAGGCGACCTATGACCCCAGCCATGGATACAACCCCCAGCCCATCGACCTGTCGGTGGTGACGCTGTCCCGGGAGCTGCAGGTGACACACGTTCCCCCCATCACCACCAGCACCAATCTGGGCTTTTTACCCCCCGGGCCAGCTGGCGTGGAAGTCAGGTGTGGGAGGGGTAGACTGTGCTCAGATTGGTACATCTGGGTGTGCCCCATGGAGTGAAATAGGTCACACTTCCTGGCTGGGTGTGCCCCATGGAGTGAAATAGGTCACACTTCCTGCCTGGGTGGGCCCCACAGCGCCCCACGAGGGGATGAATATCTCACCCCCCCCCCCCACAGGCCATGGCGGAGCAGCTGGCTGAGAACTATCACAACACCTGGGGGCGTAAGAAGAAGCAGGAGCTGGAGGCCAAAGGTGAGTGTGTCCATCCGTCCATCCCCCCTGGGGAGCGTCTCTGTGCCTTCCCCAGCTCAGAGTCTGCCCCTGGCTGGGTGGGGTGCCGGCTAACGTCTCTCTCATCAGGGGGTGGCTCCCACCCGCTGCTGGTGCCCTACGACACGCTGACAGCCAAGGAGAAGGCGCGGGACCGCGAGAAGGCCCAGGAGCTGCTCAAATTCCTACAGATGAACGGCTATGCTGTGACCAGGTGGGGGCGGCGGGGAAGACACCTCTCCGTGGCTCACCCTTCTTCTGGGATCTCTGGGCCCCCTTTCCCCCCCCATCCCATGGGCTGCCTGTCAGGCCTCATCCCCACTTTGGGGGGATCACCTCATCAAGTCCATTGTCCCTGGGGGCCAGGCTGTTGCCCTCACCTGTTCCCCCCTAAGGGCGGGATTGTCCCCACCAGTCTATTCCCTTCCCCAGGAGTGGGTCTGTCCCTGTCTGTTCTCCGGGGGGGTGGGCACGGTCTGTCAACCTGTCTGTTCTCAGAAACGTCAGTGCCCCTGACCCTGCTCTCCCACAGGGGGCTGAAGGACATGGAGCTCGACTCATCTTCCATTGAGAAGCGATTTGCCTACGGCTTCCTGCAACAGCTGCTCAAGTGGATGGACATTTCGCAAGAGTTCATCGCCCACCTGGGTAGGGCGCACACACCCCAACGTGTGCCTCTGGCGGCCCCCTCACAGTACCATTGGGACCCACAGCGACTCGACCGCACCCTGTGTTCCTGGTGCGGGCAGTAAATCCGGGATCGGAGGAGGGGCTGGGAGCCAGGACTCCTGGGTTCTGTGCCCACCTTTGGGAAGGGAGTGGTGTCTAGGGGTTAGAGCAGGAGAATTTGGAACCAGGACTCCTGGGTTCTCCTCAGTGTCAGCTGCTCCTCAGGGACTGGGAGGCATCTGCAGAAATATTGCATGAGCGTATTAAAGCTTGAATCTACTCAGAGTCCCGGGGTCGGGAAGGAGGAAAAATCCCCACAGCCCCCCAGGTGCTCACAGCATCTGGTCTCCTTGCAGAGGCTGTGGTGAGCAGCGGGCGGGTGGAGAAATCGCCCCACGAGCAGGAGATCAAGTTCTTTGCCAAGGTAAGTTTGTCCAGACAGGTCCGTCCCCATGCAGTCGGGAGTGGGTGCCTGAGCCATGGGGGTGTGGAGGGAGGGGTTTTGATCCTGGGGAGGGGGTATCTGAACCGTGGGGGAGTGTTAAATGCTGGAGGCTGGAATATTATTGCCTTGGTAATGCAGTTCAAGATGTCCGGTGCGTCTGTCCTTGGAGCTCCGGTGTTACTGGCACTAGCAGGTAGCGCAGGCTGCCCGATGCGTCTGTCCTTGGAGCTCCGGTGTTATCGGCAATAGCAGGTAGTGCAGGCTGCCCGGTGCGTCTGTCCATAGAGCTCCGGTGTTATCGGCACTAGCAGGTAGCGCAGGCTGCCGGGTGGGTCTCTCCTTGGAGCTCCGGTGTTCTCGGCACTAGCAGGTAGTGCTGGCTGCCCGGTGGGTCTGTCCTTGGAGCTCCGGTGTTCTCGGCACTAGCAGGTAGCGCAGGCTGCCCGCTGGGTCTGTCCTTGGAGCTCCGGTGTTACCGGCACTAGCAGGTAGCGCTGGCTGCCCGGTGCATCTGTCCTTGGAGCTCCAGTGTTACCGGCACTAGCAGGTAGCGCAGGCTGCCCGGTGGGTCTGTCCTTGGAGCGCCGGTGTTATCGGCACTAGCAAGTAGCGCAGGCTGCCCGGTGCATCTGTCCTTGGAGCTCCGGTGTTACCGGCACTAGCAGGTAGCGCAGGCTGCCCGGTGCGTCTGTTTTTGGAGCTCCGGTGTTATCGGCACTAGCAGGTAGCACAGGCTGCCCAGTGCGTCTCTCCTTGGAGCGCCGGTGTTATCGGCACTAGCAGGTAGCACTGGCTGCCCGGTGAGTCTGTCCTTGGAGCTCCGGTGTTATTGGCACTAGCAGGTAGCGCAGGCTGCCCAGTGCGTCTCTCCTTGGAGCTCCAGTGTTATCAGCACTGGCAGGTAGTGCAGGCTGCCCAGTGCGTCTGTCCTTGGAGCTCCGGTCTTATCGGCACTAGCAGGTAGCGCAGGCTGCCCGGTGGGTCTGTCCTTGGAGCTCCGGTCTTATCGGCACTAGCAGGTAGCGCAGGCTGCCCCGTGGGTCTGTCCATGGAGATCTGGTGTTACCGGCACTAGCAGGTAGCGCAGGCTGCCTGGTGCGTCTGTCCATGGAGATCTGGTGTTACCGGCACTAGCAGGTAGCGCAGGCTGCCTGGTGCGTCTGTCCTTGGAGCTCCGGTGTTCTCGGCACTGGCAGGTAGCGCAGGCTGCCCGGTGCGTCTGTCCTTGGAGCTCCGGTGTTCTCGGCACTGGCAGGTAGTGGGGGAAAGGGAGCGAAGCCAGGCCGAGCTAACGCCACTATTACTCTGACTCTCCATCGTCCCCAGTCACCCTCTGTCTCCTGGGTGTGGTGCCCGGCTCCGGGTGTGTGTGTGCGGGGATCTCTGTCCCAGGTCACTGTCTGTGCCATGTGGGGTGAGGTCAGATTCTCTCCCTCTGGGGGCCCTGACATTCACTCCCAGCCCATGAAGGGGGTGAGCAGCGGTTCAGGGTGCTGCCAGCCATGGTGATGTCTCTCCCCTCCACTGACCCACCTCCCCCCAGATCCTGCTGCCTCTCATCAACCAGTACTTCCACAACCACTGCCTCTACTTCCTGTCCACACCCGCCAAGGTGCTGGGCAGCGGGGGCCATGCCTCCAACAAGGAGAAGGAGATGATCACCAGGTGAGTGGGGAGTGAATGTAGGGGGGGGCCTGGGCAGGGGAGCGGGGCCATACCCAAGAGTCACCCTCAGTGCTGCCTGGACTCAGGTGTGCGTTGGACCAGATGCCCCCATCCAGCCACGTGGCAGCCAGAGGCTTAACACACCCTGCCCCTCGCTCTCTCCACATGGTTACTCAGAGCTCCAGGTGTGAGGCTTTGCTGGTGCCCCTCACTCCTGACCTGCAGCCCCTGCTATACCAGCCCTGGGCTCCCCCCACCCCAGCTCTGCCAGTGCCCCTCACTCCCAACCTGCAGCCCCTGCCATCCTACCCTGGGCTTCCTACCCCCAAGTGCTGTTAATGGGGGAGTGATGAGAGCCCCACTGAGCCTCCATCCTTCTCTGCTTCCTATCTCTGCCCTGTGTGCACTCGTCCTCTGCAGTGTCTCTCTCTTTCACTCTCTCTTTTCCTCTCTCCCACTCTCCCTTCAGCCTTTTCTGCAAGCTTGCGGCCCTGGTCAGGCACCGGGTCTCTCTGTTCGGTAAGCGCCCCTCGCCGTGGGGCTGGGCTCTCTGGGGGAGGGGGGAGACACCTGGCCTTGCCCATCGCCCAGCCCTGAGGGATGGGGTTTGGCCTGGGCTGAGCCAAACCCCAGAGGGAGCAGTTGTGACCCATCCCAGATTGCCCTGGGCTCGTCGGAGGCTGTCCTGCCCCCCAGTCCCCACCCCTTTCTCCTCCCACTTGTATCCCTGGCCCCCCACGCTGTGGCCCTTCTTTTCTCCCAGCCTGTGCAGGGCCCAGGCTTGTAGCTAAACAGGTACCTCTTGGCCCCTCTGCCTGGATCCTCCTGCCCCAGAGGCCTGGATCCCCCCCTGCCCCAGTGGGTGCCTGAGCAGGGTCTCTCCCCTCAGGCACAGACGCCGCCGCCGTGGTGAATTGCCTGCACATCCTGGCTCGCTCCTTGGATGCCAGGTGAGCTCCTCGGGCTGGGTCCCCTCCCCGGAGCGTCTGGCAAGGGCAGGATTGGGGCCAGCCAGAGCCATGCGGGAAGGGGGTGAGAAACTGAGACTGAGAGCGGGGAGCTAAAGAAATAGGAGAGATTTCACTACCCAGAGACAGGGCCCAGAACTAGGGACCCCTTGCCTGGCATAGAGATGCGTTCCCTCAGGGGGGGCATGGGGCTGGTAAGACAGGACACTTCACCTGGCATGCAGATGCACCCCCTCTGGGGTGGGGCATGGGTCTGGTTACACAGGGACCCCTCAACTGGCGAAGAGATGCAGCCCCTCTGGAGTGGAGCGCAGGGCAGGTTACACAGTGACCCCTCGCCCGGTGCGGGGATGCATCCCCTCTGGAGTGGGGAACGGGGCTGGTTACACAGGGACCCCTCGCCGGCATGGATGTGCGTCCCCTCTGGGGTGGGGCACGGGGCTGGTTACACAGGGACCCCTCACCGGCATGGATGTGCGTCCCCTCTGGGGTGAGGCGCGAGGCTGGTTACACAGGGACCCCTCGCCCGCATGGATGTGCGTCCCCTCTGGGGTGGGGCGCAGAGCAGGTTACACAGGGACCCCACGGTTGAGCCACTCTCTTGGCAGGACGGTGATGAAGTCGGGGCCAGAGATCGTCAAGGCCGGGCTGCGCTCGTTCTTCGAGAGCGCCTCGGAGGACATCGAGAAGATGGTGGAGAACCTCAAGCTGGGCAAGGTGTCGCAGTCCCGCACTCAGGTGAAGGGCGTGGCGCAGAACATCAACTACACCACGGTGGTGCTGCTGCCCGTGCTCACCTCCCTCTTCGAGCACATCGCCCAGCACCAGTTCGGGGACGACGTCATCCGTAAGGGGCAGCTGGGGCCTTGGGGGGGGTGGGAGCACCAGGGAGTGGGGGGTGCTAGTGGGCACCAGGGGCAGAGGGGGGCACTGGGGATTGGGGACAGGAGGCGCCAGGGAGGGGGGCAGGGAATTTGGAGGGGTGCCAGGGGTGCGGCCGGACCCCCATGGCCCGGCACCAAGTGGCAGAGTTCGGGGCCTCCCCACCCCACACGGGGGCCGCCCCATGCCCCAGCCACAGGGCCGCCGTTTCCATGGTGAATCACCGCCAAGAGCCAGGCAATGCCCCCCTCTCTGATCTGCCCCCTCTCCACCCCCAGTGGACGACGTCCAGGTCTCCTGCTACCGGACCCTGTGTAGCATCTACTCACTGGGCACCACCAGGAATCCCTACGTGGAGCGGTGAGTTGGGGGGCTGGGGCGGAGGGGGGGATCGGAGGGGAGGACACAAGGGCAATGGAGCTGGGGGGGTCGGAGGGGAGGGCACAGGGGCGATGAAGCCGGGGGGGTTCAGAGGGGAGGGCGCAGGGGCGATGAAGCCGGGGGGGTTCGGAGGGGAGGGCGCAGGGGCAATGGAGCCGAGGGGGTCGGAGGGGAGGGCGCAGGGGCGATGGAGCTGGGGGGGTTCGGAGGGGAGGGCGCAGGGACAATGGAGCCGGGGGGGTCGGAGGGGAGGGCTCCGGGGCGATGGAGCTCAGGGGGGTCGGAGGGGAGGGCGTGGGGCGATGGAGCCGGGGGTGGGGGTCAGAGCGGCAATGGAGCTGCGGGGGTGTCGGAGGGGAGGGTGCAGGGGCGATGGAGCTGGGGGGGTCAGATGGGAGGGCACAGGGGCGATGAATCGGGGGGGTTGGAGGGGAGGGCACAGGGGCGATGGAGCTGGGGGGGGTCAGAGGGGAGGGCGCGGGGTGATGGAGCCGGGGGTGGGGGTCAGAGCGGCAATGGAGCTGGGGGAGTGTCGGACGGGAGGGCGCAGGGGCGATGGAGCTGGGGGGGGTCGGAGGGGAGGGCTCAGGGGCAATGGAGCCAGGGGGGGTCAGAGGGGAGGGCTCAGGGGCGATGGAGCTGGGGGTGTCGGAGGGGAGGGTGCAGGGGCGATGGAGCTGGGGGGGGTCGGAGGGGAGGGCGCAGGGACGATGGAGCCAGGGGTGGGGGTCAGAGCGGCAATGGATCGTGGGAGGGTGTCGGAGGGGAGGGCGCAGGGACGATGGAGCCGGGGGTGGGGGTCAGAGCGGCAATGGATCTGGGGGGGTGTCGGAGGGGAAGGCGCAGGGGCGATAGATCTGGGGGGGGGTCAGAGGGGAGGGCGCAGGGGTGATGGAGCCAGGGGAGTCAGAGGGGAGGGCTCGGGGTGATGGAGCTGGGGGGGTTGGAGGGGAGGGCGCAGGGGCGATGGAGCTTGGGGGGTCGGAGGGAAGGGCGCAGGGACGATGGAGCCGGGAGTGGGGGTCAGAGCTGCAATGGATCTGGGGGGGTGTCGGAGGGGAGGGCGCAGGGGCGATAGATCTGGGGGGGTCGGAGGGGAGGGCACAGGGGCGATGGAGCTGGGGGGGGTCAGAGGGGAGGGCGCAGGGACGATGGAGCCGGGAGTGGGGGTCAGAGCTGCAATGGATCTGGGGGGGTGTCGGAGGGGAGGGCGCAGGGGCGATGGATCTGGGGGGGTCAGATGGGAGGGTGCAGGGGCGATGGATCTGGGTGGATGTGTGGGACGGAGCTGGGCTGGGGACGAGTGTCCAGCTGAAGGGTCTCTGATTCCGCCCCCCAGGCAGCGCCCTGCTCTGGGCGAGTGTCTGGCCCGGTTGGCAGCCGCGATGCCCGTGGCCTTCCTGGAGCCGCATCTGAACATGCACAACCCCTGCTCCGTCTACACCACCAAGTCGCCGCGAGAGCGCGCCAGTGAGTGCCCCCCCACACCCTGTCTGCCCCCCACACCCCATCGGCCCCCCCAAGCCCCATCAGCCCACCACAGACACAGGGGTGGCCCCCACAGTGTCTGCAGTTTGGGGCTTCTCCTTGGGAAAGGCCCCAGAGCCCAAAGGGCCCCCCACTCTGTGGCTCCACCCCCCCTTGGGGATGTCACGGGGCCTCAGGAATCCCAGGGGTTCCCCTCCCCCATAGGATTTCCCCTGTAACTCCGCCCGCCCCATGGGATCGCTGGGTAACGCTCCCGCCCCTGACGCCTGCCCCCCACAGTCCTGGGGCTGCCCAGCTGCGTGGAGGAGATGTGCCCCGACATCCCGGAGCTGGAGCGACTCATGAAGGAGATCAGCGGGCTGGCGGAGTCGGGCGCCCGCTACACCGAGATGCCGCACGTCATCGAGGTCACGCTGCCCATGCTCTGCAACTACCTGCCCCGCTGGTGGGAGCGGGGCCCCGAGACCCTCCCCCAGGGGCCCTGGTGCACCCAGGTGACCTCCGAGCACCTCAACACCCTGCTGGGCAACATCCTCCGCATCATCGTCAACAACCTGGGCATCGATGAGGCCTCCTGGATGAAGAGGCTGGCAGGTACCGGGGGAGGGGCAGGGGCTGGGGGAGGGCCTGGGGGTGCCCACCAGCTCAGACTCAGGGGACTGGCTGGCTCAGGGGGGTGGGGAATGGGATACGGGCCTTTCCCCCTGGGGGGCGCCGGCTCTGATCCGGGGGCTGGGTGGCTAAGGGGGACAAGGAATGAGGTGCAGGGCCTTTCCCCTTTGGGGGGTGCTGGCTCCCATGTGGGGGGCTGACTGGCTCGGGGTGGGGGCGGTGAATGGCACATGGGGCCTTTCTCCTCTAGGGGGCACTGGTGATCCGGCCCCAGGGCGGGGGCTGGCTGGCTCAGGGGGGCGCAGGACCTTTCCCCTCTGATCCAGCCCCGCGGGGGAACCAGCTGGCTGGCTCACCCCCGACCCGCCTCCCCCCAGTCTTCGCCCAGCCCATCGTGAGCAAGGCGCGGCCCGAGCTGCTGCGCTCGCATTTCATCCCCACCATGGAGAAACTGAAGAAGCGCTCGGGGAAGGTGGTGGCCGAGGAGGAGCAGCTGAGGCTGGAGGCCAAGACCGAGTCGGAGGACGCAGAGCTGCTGATCCGTGACGAGTTCTCGGTGCTCTGCCGGGACCTGTACGCCCTCTACCCGCTGCTCATCCGCTACGTGGACAACAACAGGTGGGCGAGGCCTGGCCTGGGGGAGCCACGGGAGGGGGTGGGGCCTGCTGCATGTGCCACAGGAAGGGGTGGGGCCTGGCCAGGGCGTGCCATGGGAGAGGGCGGGGCCCAGCCTGGGGGAGCCACGCCCCCTCAGAACTCCAGCAGCTCCAGCCTTGGGTAGCAGGGTCCCTGGTTCAAATCCTGCCGGAGCTCGGAACACCTCCCCCTCCCCTGGCACAGGGGGCCCTGTCAGTGCCAGGCAGAGGTCAGGCATCAGCTGATGGTGCCCTGTGTGTCCCCAGGGCCAAGTGGCTGATGGAGCCCAACTCGGATGCCGAGGAGCTGTTCCGCATGGTGGGCGAGGTGTTCATCTACTGGTCCAAGTCGCATGTAAGTGGGGGCAGGTGGGAGGTGCCAGGAGCCAGCTACAGGGACTGGCGGGGAAGTGCTGGGGGCGCTGAACTGCGGGGAGTGGGGCGGGGGCTTGGCAGGGGGCGCTGGGCTGCGTGGAGTGGGGCGGGGGCTCAGCAGGGGGTGCTGGGCTGCGGGGAGCGGGGTGGGGGCTCGGCGGGGGGCGCTGAACTGCGGGGAGTGGGGCGGGGGCTTGGCAGGGAGCGCTGGGCTGCATAAAGCGGGGCGGGTGCTGAGCTGCCAGGAGCGGGGCAGGGGCTTGGCGGGGGATGCTGGGCTCCGGGAGGACAACTCTGTCCCCTTCCCCCAGAATTTCAAGCGGGAAGAGCAGAACTTCGTGGTGCAGAACGAAATTAACAACATGTCCTTCCTGACGGCCGACAGCAAAAGCAAAATGTCCAAGGTGAGGCCATGTGTGGCGCAAGGGAGCCGTGCCCGGGGCCTGTGGGGCAGAGCAATCGCGGAGGATTCACGCCGGCAAGGCCACCTGGACGCTGCCCGACCCGGCTCCTCCACAGCCCCTGCTCCAGACGTGCAAACGCTCGTGTGACTCCAGGTGCCGATGTTCGGTGCCAAATCCTGTCCCAAGGGCTCTCGGGTCCAGCCGGGTGGGCAGAGGGGGCAGTCCTGCTGTATGGTCATCTGCACACTGGTTCCCCGCCGGGCCTAGGGGGCCCAGAGCTCACGGCACCAGCGGAGAAGGGGGCCGAGGGGCGCAGATTCTCCCTGTGTGGGGGGCTGGCAGGGGGCTTCCTGGTGACTCCGTGAGCCACTGTGATTTGGGCTATGGGTGCTGGGGCGTGGTCCCATGAGCGCCCCTGATCCAGTCTGCAGGGTGCTGTCCTGCCACCACCAATCTAACCACCGGGGGCGCCATTCTGCCATCCTCCCCCCAGTGTAACCTCCACGGCGCTGTCTTATATGTGCTCTGGGGGCACCGTGGCCTGGGCGGCCCCGCTCTCATCCCGGGCGTGCGCTGCAGCCGCCGTGGGGGCTCGTGGCCCGTCTAACGTGTCTCTTCTATCTTGTCTCCCCTTCTCTCCTGGCCCGGTTCCTTTAGTCTGGAGAAGGCCAGGTAGCGTCTCACTTCTCTTCGGCCGCACAGAGACCGCATGGCGCCTTGTGTCTGTGTCTGATCTGCCAGCCCCCCTCCCGCCCCCGCCCAGTGATGGGGTCCTCCCCAGCCCCCTGTGTGCCCACGGTACCCTGTGTTGCACATCCCAGCAGCCGAGGGCTGGGCGAGCTATAGTGCCCACTGCACCCGGCCCACGGGCTCTGTAGGCACCCGGCCGGTCGGCTATCAGCACACCCAGCCCACCGGTCCCCGGGGTACTTGGCCTGGAGCCGTGCGGTAGGCCTGGTGGTGCAGCCCTGCGTCACCTTCCCTCTGCCAGGGCTTTTCACCGGCGACGTGGGGCCCAGCACGGGGGATTTCTGCTCCCCCCCGGCATTTGCTCCTTGCCCCCATCTGTCTCTCAGCCCCGAAGCCGCATGCGCCAGGCTAGCTGTCTCTGGCTCCTCATCCAAACCGGTTGGGTTCCTCTGGGCTCTCGCTGTGCAAAGCTGGGGAGTGGGGGGGCGGGGAGGGTTCTGCCACACACACACCCCCACCCGCAGATCACAGATCTCATAATCACCCCTCGTGACATCCCAGCCGGAGGGGAGGGGAGGAGGCAGTGCACAGGGATGTCGCAGGCAGATTATGCTGCCCTGTCTGCCTGCCGGATTGCGTGTGCTGTGGGGTGGGATGCAGCTCTTGGGGTGCAGGGGAGCTGTCTGCGCCGTCCCCTCCTTGGTTCGTGCCCCCTCCGGGAGTCTGGCTCCTCCCTCTCTAAGCTTGGCAGGGGCCGCCCCAGGAAGAGCTGTGGTGTCCCTGGGAGGGGTGTCTACACCGCTTCCCCGAGGTACCCCGAGCAGCCCATGACAGTTTCCTCAGACCCTGTGTTTCCCGGCGGCTCGCAGAGTCCACTGCCCCCCGCTGAGGTGACCCTGGGCTCCCATGGCCTGAGCTCACCGGCCGTTCCCAGGTGAATTTGGGGAGCCTGAGCCTCCCGCTATGCCAGAGTCGGGGGTGACACGGCCCTCCCCTCACACAGAGGGGCTGGGCCGGGCGGCTGGTTCAGAACTGGAGATTCCTGAATTGTCAGCGTCTGCGACTAAGCGATTGTGTCCCCTGGCGGGGGCCCCTCTAACTGAGCTATTGGGGTCCCCCTGAACTCCTCATCTTTTCCCTTTCACCCTTTTCAAGTGGCCCTGCTCCTCCCCTCCCCCTGTGGAGGTGGGAAGCCCCGCCCCCTTGGGAAGCCCCACCCCTCCAGCTTGGTGGGGGTGGGGCTAGCCAGGTACCCCTCTCAGGGAGGGAGGGGCACTGCTGTGGCCGGACGCTTCTGCCTTGGCATGTTGGCTGGAGGCAGAGGACCGGAGGGTTGCGGGGGTTGCTGCCGGGGCCCCGCCCTGACACACACACCCCGGACTCCCAGGCGGGCAGCTCAGAGCAGGAGCGGACCAAGAAGAAGCGGCGAGGGGATCGCTACTCCGTGCAGACCTCGCTCATCGTGGCCACGCTGAAGAAGATGCTGCCCATCGGCCTCAACATGTGCTCGCCCACCGACCAGGAGCTCATCACCCTGGCCAAGGGCCGCTACGCCCTGGTGAGCCGGGGTAGGAGCCTGGGAGAGTGGGGGAGGAGCCAAGGAGAGAAGGGGCAGAGCCAGTGAGAGCAGGGGGAGGAGCTTGTTGAGCAGGGGAAGGAGCCTGGGAAAGCAGGGGGCAGAGCGAAGGAGAGAAGGAGCGGGGCCGGTGAGAGCAGGGGGAGGAGCCTGGGAGAGTGGGGAGGAGCCAAGGAGAGCAGGGGGCAGAGCCTGGGAGAGCAAGGGGCAGAGCCTGGGAGAGAAGGAGCGGGGCCGGTGAGAGCAGGGGGCGGAGCCTGGGAGAGCAGGGGGCGGAGCCAAGAAGAGAAGGGGTGGAGCTGGTAGAGCAGGGGGAGGAGCCTGGAAGAGTGGGGGAGGAGCCAATGAGAGCAGGGGGCAGAGCCTAGGAGAGCAGGAGGTGGAGCCAAGGAGAGAAGGGGCGGAGGTGGTGAGAGCAAGAGGAGCTGGTTGAGCAGGGGGCGGAGCCAGGGAGAGAGGGGAGGAGCCAGAAATGGAACCAGGTGGGGCTGTTGTCCTTGGGGGTGCAGTGAGTTTGGGGGGGTTCGGGTGGGGCTGAGCGGGAGGGGTGGTGATGAACTGCTGGGGTGGGAGCGGCTTCTCACCCTGGTGATGAACTCTGTACCCCCCACAGAAAGACACCGACGAGGAGGTGCGGGATGTTCTCAACAACAATCTGCATCTGCAGGGCAAGGTGAGTGTCCCCCCCAGGCCGGCACCCCCATTCCCGCCCCCAGGCAGCATGGGCCAGCCCCCATTTCCCCTGCCCTGGGTGCCACGGACCAGTCCCCCCTTTTCCTCTCCGGTGCCATGGTGCCATGGGCTCACCCCACCTTCTCCCCTCTCTGGGTGCCACAGGCCTGCCGCTCTCTCCCCCCTGGGTGCTGTGGGCCAGTCCCCCTTTCTCAGCCCCTCCGGGCACCATGGGCCCTCTCCCATTTTGCTCCCTCAGTGTCATGCTCTAGCCCAAGACACCCAGGCTCCAGCCTGCTCCCCCTTGCCCCATGGACCAATGTACGTCTCCCCACCCTGCCCCGAGGCCCCGTGTCTGACAGCCCCTCCCCCCGGCAGTGCGAGAACCCCGCGTCCATGCGCTGGCAGATGGCCCTGTACCGCGAGATGTCGGGCAAGGCCGAGGATGCCAACCGGCCCGAGAAGATCGTGCGACGGGTGCAGGAGGTGTCGGCTGTGCTCTTCCACCTGGAGCAGGTGAGGGGCTGCAGGGCAGGGGGCATAGTGCAGGGGGGGGCTGTGGGGTGGGGGCTTCAGTACAGGGGAAGGGCTGCACGGCGGGGGGCATAGCGCAGGGGCGGGGCTGTGTGGGGGCGGGGCTGTGCGGCGGGGGAGGGGCTGCAGGGCGGGGGGCATAGCACAGGGGAAGGGCAGTGCTGTGGGCCCCCCAGCTCTAACCCCCCGTGACCCCGCAGACTGAGCACCCCTACAAGTCGAAGAAGGCCGTGTGGCACAAGCTGCTGTCCAAGCAGCGCCGTCGCGCCGTGGTCGCCTGCTTCCGCATGACGCCGCTCTACAACGTGCCCAGGTCAGCACCGGATCTGCCCCGGCCAGGGGATCCGGGCCTCCCCCCGGCCAGGGGATCCGGGCCCCCCAACCTCCCCCCGGCCAGGGGATCCACACATCCCAACTTTCCCCTGCTGGGAGAGCCACAGCCCCTGCTGTGTGGCCCATGCCCCCCACCCTCCCATTGTATGGGATTGAGCTCCCTATACAACCCACCCCCCCAATCCATAGTGCCCCTCACCCTGCAGGATCCGTGCCCTCCTCAGAACGGCTCCAGGTGGGATGCTGGCTGCTCAGTGGGTGCAGCCGGGGCGGGGGTTGTCTGAGTCAATCCCTGCCCCTCAACTGCTGCCAGGCCTCTGATCTTCCCCTTCCCCCAGGCACCGGGCCTGTAACATGTTCCTGGAGAGCTACAAGCTGGCCTGGATCATCACGGAGGAGCATGCCTTCGAGGACAGGATGATCGACGACCTGGCCGTGAGCCAGGGGCACTGGGCGTGGTGGGGACTTGGGGGAGGTCTGAGCTTTCCATATCCCACAGCCAGGATGCCTGGGTCCCGTCCTTTTCTGGGTCCTCGGACGCCTGGGTCCCATCCCTGCCCAGGTCCCATCCACACCCAGGCAATGGTTTCCATTCCCTCCTGCTCCCTGCTCTCTCACCATCGTCGCGGAGATTTGGGGGCAGCAGGACATCAGCGGTGGGGGGGCCATGGGGAAAGAAGTGATGGAGAAAAGGCTGGAAGTGGGGCTGGGGCAGGCTCCTGGGCCTATGAGCTGGGTGTGGGAAAAGTCGGGGCGCACCAGGCTCTCTCTGGCGGGGACGCGTGGGGCCCCCAGCGGGTTCACACCACTGACTCTCCACTGTCCTGTTGGGGGGAGTAGAAACCGGGCAAGGAGGAGGAGGAGGAGGAAGAGCAGATGGAGAAGAATCCCGACCCCCTGCATCAGCTCATCCTGCACTTCAGCCGCACGGCGCTGACGGAGAAGAGGTGGGTGCTGGGGGCGGGGGCAGCATCCACATCTAGCCACCCAACCTGGGGAGTGAATCTCCTGCTGGGCCCCAGAGTGGGTGTGGGGGCTGGGAGCCAGGACTCTTGGGTTCTATCCCATGTTCTGGGAGGGGAGGGGAGGCTAGTGGTTAGAGCAGGGGGGGTTGGGAGCCAGGACTCCTGGGTTCTATCTCCGGCTTGGGGAAGGGAGGGTCCAGGCTATGTTGTAGAACTGTTCAGCTGGCCTCTCTGGAGCGAGTGGTCTTGGATCTGACTCTGGCCCGTGCGCTGCCTTTCAGCAAACTGGACGAGGACTATCTGTACATGGCCTACGCCGACATCATGGCGAAGGTGAGTGACCCCAAGTCCACACCAGCTTCTCACAGCCCGTCTCACTCCCTGGCCCCTCCCAGCACACGTCCCACCCAGCGCCCCCTTCCCTTCCCAGTGTGTCCCCCCATTTCCCCTCCCTATCATTTACCGAGGCTGGTTTGAGCATTCTCAGGAGAGCCCATTGCACTTGTGAGTGGAGCCGGATTCGAACCCAGCTCTCTGGGTATTCAAGCAGCAGAGGATTTGAATCCTTCCCTCCCCGGACTCTCCCCTCACACCAGCTTTGCAGTAAGGGGCAGCTTATCCTTCCCCAGCACCTTCACAAACTTCTGTTCCTGCTACTCTGGAGTGGACGCAGGAAAACCCCCAGGTCACAGCCCTGTGGGCAGTAGTAACAATGTAGTAACTTGAGAATAATGGCAAAATATCTTTGGAGTAGCAATGCCATAGCAGCTGTATAATATTTTTGGAATAACTGTGTGGTATCTCTGGAGCAGTGATGTAGCAACAGTGTAGTAGCTTTGGGGTATCTAGGTAGTGTCATTTTGTAATATTGTAGTATCTCTATAGCAATGATGGAGTAATGGTTTCCTATCTCCAGAGTAGTAGCATGTGTCTTTGGAGTACAGAGTGCTAATGTTGTGTTGCTGGAGTAACAAAGTACTAACAATTGTAGTGTTGCTGGAGTAACGGTGCCATATACCTGGAGTAACAACAGAGTAACAGCAGAATGTCTCTGGAGTAATGATGTACTAACTTTGTAGTATCTCTGGAGTAGTGGTGTGGTATATCTGGAGTAACAATGTGCTGACAGTTTGGTATCTCCAGGGTAATAATGTCGTATCTCCCGAATAATGGTGTTGTGTCTCTAGAATAACAGTGTACTGACAGTGTGGTATCTCCAGAGTGACGACGTAGTATCTCCAGAGTACCGGTGCAGTATCACTGGAGTAATGCCATAGTATCTGGATTGGAGGGGGGACGGGAGTATTTGGCTCCCACGCACCCCTCACTCTGGCTCCCTCTCACTTCCAGAGCTGTCACATTGAAGAAGGTGAAGAGGCAGGTGGTGAGAAAGACGAGGAGGAGGCCGAAGTCTCCTTTGAGGTAGGTGATCCCCCTCCCTGCCTCCGGTCCTGGCCCCAGCCCCTGCCTGCGCTGACCCTTGTGTCTCCACCCCACAGGAGAAGGAGATGGAGAAGCAGAAGCTGCTCTACCAGCAGTCACGGCTGCACAACCGCGGGGCGGCCGAGATGGTGCTGCAGATGATCAGCGCCTGCAAAGGTGAGATCGGACCTTCGCCTGGGGAGGGACAGTGGGGCAGCTTGACGGGGGGCTGGCAGGTTGGCGGGATGCCATGTGCCAGGCTGGTAACCAGCATTGCCTTGGTTATCGGCAGGAGAGCCAGGCGCCATGGTGTCCTCCACCCTCAAGCTGGGCATCTCCATCCTAAACGGAGGCAACGTGGAAGTGCAGCAGGTACGGCCGGGCCAGTGTCGCTCCCAGAGCCAGGTCCCCAGCACTTCACTCAGTCCTTACGCAGGCAAAGATCCCTCTGAGCCTGGGAGTGACGGCGGAGTCATGGCCGAGGAGCTCCGCCACCTGCTGAATAACCAGACAGTCATGTCCAAGTAACACATTAGTAACCACTGAGTAACAGGTGAAGGAGTGTGGGGTAAAGAGAGCTTATGCCCTGAGTAACAAGAGGAGTATGCAGTGAGTAATGGCTGAGTAATGAGTGAATGTGCACTGAGTAATGATGGACAACGTGCTGTGTAATGGCTGAATAACAATGGAGTAAGTGCTGAGTAACTAATGGGTACACACTGAGTAATGAGGGAGGATGTGCTGAGTACAGCTGAGTAGCTAACAGGCATGCAGAGTAACAAGGGAGGACAGGCTGAGTAACGGGCTGAGTAATGAGGGAGGACAGGCTGAGTAATGGGCTGAGTAACAGGCTGAGTAACAAGGGAAGACAGGCTGAGTAACTGAGTAACGAGGGAGGACAGGCTGAATAATGGGCTGAGAAACGAGGGAGGACAGGTTGAGTGATGGGCTGAGTAACAAGGGAGGACAGGCTGAGTAATGGGCCGAGTAACAGGCTGAGTAATGAGGGAGGACGGAATGAGTAATGAGGGAGGACAGGCTGAGTAACGGGCTGAGTAGTGAGGGAGAACAGGCGGGGTAATGGGCTGAGTAACAGGGGAGGACAGGCTGAGTAACAGGCCGAGTAACGAGGGAGGATAGGTTGAGTAACTAACGGGTATGCTGAGTAACGAGTGAGTAGATGCTGAGTAGCCACTCAGCTTCGCTGCCTTTGTCCCTGCAGAAAATGCTGGATTACCTGAAGGAGAAGCGGGAGGTGGGTTTCTTCCATAGCGTGCAGGCCTTGATGCAGACCTGCAGGTGAGCGGGGCCGTCCGTCATGTGTCCCCGTCTGTCCCGGCCTGCGTCCCTTCCTCCCGCCCCGCAGGCCGAGCTGGTCCCTGCCGGCCTCCTTTTCCTTCCTGCATCCAGCCCGTCTCCGTCTCTCCATTTGGTGCCAGCTGTTCATCTCCCTGCCCTGTTCCCACGGAGAGCCAGCCGTTGGGGGGACCCCCAAGGGAATCGATCCCCTTTGCCCAGAGCGGCATCGCATGGCCCTGCTCCCCATCCCCCAGCGTGCCGGGGCAAGCGCCCAGCGGCCCCCTGCTCCATACCCCCGGTGGGGGCTGGGCTCCTCCGTCGTGCTGCACTGGGGGGTGGAGAGTTGATGTTGATAGCAGGGTCAATCCACGCCCCTCCCTCCCTGGCTCTCCTGACGCCCATTTCTCCCTGCAGCGTCCTGGACCTCAACGCCTTCGAGCGGCAGAACAAGGCCGAGGGGCTGGGCATGGTGACGGAGGAAGGAACAAGTGAGTCCGCGCTGCCCCCACTCCCGTCACCCTGGCTGCTGCCTCCAAGCCCTGAAGCTCTCTGCCCCCCATCATTCCCCAGCCCAGGCCCCCCCACGTCTCAGCCTCAAGCCCTGCAGCTCTCTGCCTCCCATGCCTCCCTAGCCCAGGCTCCCTCCCACATCTCAGCCCTAGACGCTGCAGATCTCTGCCCCCATCCTCCGGCCCAGGCCCAGCCCACATCTCAGCCCCAGCCCAGCAGATCTCTGCCCCCCACCTTCATGGCCAGGGCTGCTGGGGGTGGCAGGGTGCTGCCACAGCAAGGGAGTGATGGCCTCGGGGGACCTCAGGCCCCAATCCCAGCAGCCTCGGGGCAGGGTCACTCACGCTAACGAAGCACCTAGCGGCTGGTGCTGGGACTGTGGCTGCTGGAGCCTCTAAGCTAATGGGCCTGAGTCTGAGCCGGGGTGTGTGGATCCGCAGGTCCCGGGTTCGATCCCTTCTCGGGGCAGTCGGCGGGAGCTGGGATGGCAGGCTCTGGGGGCACTGCCCAGTGAAAGTGGGACGTCAGGGGCAGGTTATGGGGGTCACAGTGAGATGAGTGGGGGCTGCCCTTCCCCCAGGGGAAGTCTGGGGGAGGGGAGGAGCTGATCCTGCAATGTCTGCTGGGAAGGGCTGGATCAGCTGCTCTCACGGGGCTGGGCCCATCTAGCCCGGCCTCCGGTCTCCGCTGGGGGAACCCTGCGGCTAGAGCTGATGGGGCCCCTCCCCCTCCTTCCGCTGTGGCCCCTCCCCACCCTCGGTTTCTGTTCATAGCTGCCGTGTGGTTGCAGGCTCCCCCCCGAGTGAGGCGCTGCTATTAATCCGGATTGTAATAACGCCCCTCCCCCCTTCCCGTCCCACCTGGGGCGGCTCCGACTCCACATTAATGGCGTTAATCTGGTTTTAATCATCTCCTTTTCCTTTGTGCTGTGACGTGTTGCACTCACCTCCTCTCTCCTCCCCTTCTCTTCCTCTTCCCCCCCTCCCCGCTCCCCCATCCCTCTCTCACCGGCGCCCCCAGTCATCCGTCGGGAAAATGGTAAATAGCCCACGGCTGTGGTGGTTTCTTTTTCCAGGCATTTTCTTGGTCTGTTTTCTAACCCGGCGGGCTTGTCCCGACACCAATGGCTGATCAGAACCCCGTGCCCCCCCACGTGGGCCCTGCCCATTTGTCATAGGGTGGGGAGTCACCGGCAGGCATGTTGAGGCCGGAGGGGGAGGGGCAGCTCTGCCTTTGTTATTGTAGGGTTGCTAGTGAGCGCCAGCCTGCCTGTGCTGATGTTTCTTGGAGGGAGCTGAGGCTGGCCTCCTGGGTTTGTTATCATAGGGTTGCTGGGCTGGGGGAGGAAGCACAAGCTAAGCATGCCGGTTTGTTATTCTAGAGTCTCTCAAGCACGGAGCTGTGCTCACGGGTTGTTGTGTTGCACGTGGGTGCTAGGCTGCTGTATTACCGCAGATACACGCGAGGTTACTTAGCCGCATACGCTCACTTGTTATTGCGGGGGCCTGTGCGCTGCCGGGTTGTGTACATTGGCTTGTTATGGTAAGGTCGCCCCTTGCCAAGTCTGCGTTGCTCTCAGTCTGAGGGAGCAGCAGGAAACACCGATTTCAATCAGTGCTGTGAATCAGGTTTTGCATTTGTACTTTAGTTATTTCCCTGCCGAGGGCTCGATTCCCATCAGCCTTTTATGGCATTCAGGACTACTTCTGCCAGTTAGGACAATACCCCCCAGCTACAGGCATTGGTTGACGATTTGTGCGGCTTAACTTGCCCGGAGTCAGAGTCTGCCATTCTATGGTTGTGATTTTTTCAGAGAAAGGCGAACGGTGCCTTTCTCGTTGGCGAGACGACGACCCCATTTCTACGGGTGATTTGCGTCAAGCTCCATTTGGGTGGAAAAGTTCAACTCCGTGACAATTGCACAAAACCAGCGTTTGAATGAAAGCAAACGGGCTGGAAACATTAAAAATTAAAAAGTTTATCAGGCAGCGTTTTGTAGTGAAAACTAGCTGATCTATTCAGCAAAGGAAGCATCTGTGGCTAGTGAAATCTAGCAGCCGTTTCTGGTTACCATGGCCTTCTGGATTGTAGAACTAGTAGATCTCGTCCTCTCCAAGACTGGGGAAGGAAACAGTCTCCCAGTGGGTCATTGAACTTTGGGTGGCCTGGCCAGTGAATTGAACTAGTTGAATAAACTGTAAAGGCTAAAATATTCTCTCTTCCCTTCCTGAAGCCGGCTTAGCCCATCGGCAAACTCCGGCTCCTGGGGCTCGTCCGGGGACTTGCACCAGTTCAATGCTGTGACGATGCGGTTCTGGCGGGACCCAACTGAGAGTGCCAATTCAGGACCAGTAAAAGCAGCAAAGAATCCTGTGGCACCTTATAGACTAACAGACGTTTTGGAGCATGAGCTTTCGTGGGTGAATACCCACTTCTTCAGATGCATGTCTGCATCTGAGGAAGTGGGTATTCACCCACGAAAGCTCATGCTCCAAAACGTCTGTTAGTCTATAAGGTGCCACAGGATTCTTTGCTGCTTTTACAGATCCAGACTAATACGGCTACCCCTCTGATACTGGACAATTCAGGACCAATTGCTCAAACAGGGCAGACACAGCCCAAGGCTGGGGCTTTTCCACCTCTAAGGCAAACCAAACCAGCCAGACAAAAATGACTTCGGTTTCACCCCACTGGCTAACCACAAGTCACACAAGCAATTTCCTTAGACACTCCAGTCTCCCAGTATCACCACCAGTGCCACCCGTCCTGGGGATGAATGGTTATGAAAACCAACACCCCAGTAAAAGAAAAAGGTTCTCTCAATCCCAAAGGACCAAGCCCCAGACCCAGGTCAATATACACATCAGATCTTACCCACAAATCACACTGTTACCAATCCTTTAGAATCTAAAATTTAAAGGTTTATTCATAAAAGGAAAAAGCTAGAGATGAGAGCTAGAATTGGTTAAATGGAATCAATTCCATACAGTAATGGCAAAGTTCTTAGTTCAGACTTGTAGCAGTGATGGAGTAAACTGCAGGTTCAAATCAAGTCTCTGGAGAACATCCCCCACTTGGATGGGTCATTCAATCCTTTGTGCAGAGCTTCTGTTTGTAGCAAAGTCCCTCCAAAGGTAAGAAGCAGGATTGAAGACAAGATGGAGATGAGGCATCAGCCTTATATAGGCACTTCCAGGTGTAAGAACACTTCTTTGTTCTTACTGTGGAAAATTACAGCAAAATGGAGTTTGGAGTCACATGGGCCAGTTTCTGCACACCCTGCTGAGTCACAAGGCGTATCTGCCTCCTCTCAATGGGTCAGTTGTGTAGCTGATGGTCCTTAATGGGCCATCAAGCAGGCTAAGCAGAGCTAACACGCACTTGTCTGGGATCTTTCCCAGTAACACAGCACAAGTTTGAAATACAGACAGTATAGAGCCAATACTTATAACTTCAACTACAAAATGATACAGACATACAGACAGCATAATCATAACCAGTAACTCATAACTTGGTCTTAGACACCTTATATGACCCCCTTTACATAGGATTTGGTGCCACTACAGGACCTTGGTTGCAACCCATGTTCTATATGGTCCCAGTTTATATCAATAACATCACAAATGCTGCAACTTGCTGGGAAATTTGTCAGCAAATATGGACGGGCTGAATCTTCGTTTCTGTATTTGGGTTAAAATGTTTTAATAGTATAAATTTAGGTTGTGATGTTGATTATCAGTTTCCAATTTAATTTTAAATAGGTTTATTGTTAAAAAATTATATTTCATATAAATTTTTAAAAAATCTGATTTAAATTTTAAAATACCCTTTCGGTTTTTTTTAACAATAAAGGGTATCGACCCGGTTGAACATGCTGGTTTTTTATGGTGGTCGGACCCAGCAGGGGGCGCTTGTTTGTTATGGTAGGGTCTCCCTGTGACGAGGCTGGTTTGTTATGGTAGGGTCTCCCCGGGGGGTGGGGGAAGGCTGCATTGTTTATGATGGGCAGACCCAGCTGGAGATGCTGGTTTGTTGTGGTAGTGTCTCCCCGGGGGGTGGTGGAAGGCTGCATTGTTTATGATGGGCAGACCCAGCCATGGATGCTGGTTTGTTATGGTAGGGTCTCCCTGGGTGGGCTGGTTTGTTATGGTGGGCAGACCCAGCCGTGTATGCTGGTTTGTTATGGTAGGGTCTCCCCAGGGGTATGCGTTGTTATGGTAGGGTCTCCAGGGGGGGAGCTGGTTTGTTATGGTGGGCAGACCCAGCCTAGGAACTGTGGTGACCGCTGTGCCGTGCCGTCTCCCCCCTCCCTGGGGTGTGTCAGGCTCGGGGGTTCTGATCAGCCTTGCAGGGGTGGGTGAGTGTTTCCGTGGCTCCACGTGGCATGTCCTGCAGCTTAGGCAGCCAGGAACCTGGCAGCCAGGAACCGGTGCCTGCTGGGCGTGGCCTCTCCCGATCTGCACTGAGTACTAACCGCACCCCTTGCCCCCGCCCCCTGCGCTGGAACCAGGGCGCTCCGGTGCCCTCACCATAAGCCACGTTCCCCACTCTCCTGAGGGACTCGCCCGCCCCATCTGATACCCTGTCACGGACCCCTTCTCCTCCCCCAGCACTCTCTGGTCTCTTGGGGCTACGGGCGTGGGCAGGGCTGAGCTATCCTCTTATTGACCAGACTCCAACTAGCTTGACGCCCTGAGTAGGCAGAACGTGTCATCTTTGTGTTACCGACGAGGCTGCTTGTAGCCTCTGAACTGGAGAGGAGCGACATGCCGTCTCTGTAGTAACGCTGGTGTCCTTCTTCTATGGGTGCTTGTTCATGTCCAGTGCAATCAGGTGTGCTTGACAGCTGGAAGATTCCCCCCTAGCAGTGGCCTTAGGGTCGGCCTGGGCACCCCCAGGAGTCATGCCTTCATGGCACCCAATATGGGACCCTGCCGACCTGCCACCCGCTCAGTTCCTCCTTACCATCTGCTTTGCAGTATCTATCCTAGCGTACAGAGTTAGCACAGTAGTTATAGTTAATGGAGATTTCTTATCAGTTTCCTTTGGGGGCGATCTTCCCCCGGCACCGGCGTATGCCTCGGTCCCCACGCTTTAAACCGTGCTCGGACTGTGGCAGGTTTCTGCCAAGATGCCACCCACACTCTTAGGGCCTTAAGCATCTGGGCAAAGGGTATCCCTGATACCGCTGCAAGATCTATAAAGGGTTTTGCCCAAGGACCCTTGAGGACAGAGGGCAGCGTCTTTGGGCATTACTTGTGGAGGTGGCTTTTCAGCCCCAGTTGGAGTCCGCTGTGCCTGACGCAGCCTTGAGCTCCGCGTCCTCGGTGTGCAGCGCACCAGTGCCGAGGGAGGACTCAGTCAGAGACCCTCGATGCCAGCATCAGTGAGGCCGCGCTTCCCGGCCGTCTCCAGCACCCAAAGCTTGAGTCATTGCACCTCACAACATGCAAGCTGAACCCAATGGAGCTTGCCTGCCCAGACCAGGTTAGACAAGTCCTCCTGGGCTGTAGGAAACCCTCCACCAGGGCTACCTACCTTGTCAAGTGGAAGAGATTTTCAATCTGGATGGCGCAGCATCATTCACCCCCAACGCTCGCGTTGGAGCCACGAATACTGGACTGTCTTCTCCAGCTCAAACAGCAGGGGCTGTCCATGTCGTCAGTAATGGTTCACCTCACTGCCATTTCAGCCTTCCATCCAGGTGCAGAGGGACGGTCGGTCCTCGCCACCCATAGTCAGTCGTTTTCTGAAAGGTCTCGACAGGCAATATCCACACATCAGGCAGCCGATCCCACCTTGGGACCTTAACTTGGTCCTTTCCAAACATGGGGCCGCCATATGAACCACTGGCAACTTTCTGCCTGCTCCCTCTCTCGTACAAGGTGACGTTTCTGGTAGCCATAACCTCAGCTAGGAGGGTGTCTGAGCTCAGGGCCTTAACATCCAACCCTCCCTACACTGTGTTCTGTAAGGACACAGTGCTGCTCAGGCCTCACCCGGCTTTTCTCCCGAAAGTCGTCTCCCATTTTCACATCAACCAGGACATCATCCTCCCGGTGTTCTATCCTAAGCGGCAGGGAGCAGAGGCTTCTCTTGTTGGACGTCCCGCAGAGCGTTCGCCTGCTACATCAAGAGAACAAAGCCATTCCGAAAGTCCAGTCAACTCTTTGTGGCTGTGGTGGACAGAGTGAAAGGTCTTCCTGTTTCCTCTTAGCTGATTTCGTCGTGGATCCTGTTGTGCATACGTGAGTGCGACAACCTGCTCCTTCGATCCCTGCGCACTCCACCACGCTTTCACCACACACTGTGCGATCACCCAGCAGGCCCGAGACGACGCAGCCTTTGGTAGAGTGGTGCTCCAATCAGAGAACATCTGACCTTGGGCTTGGGAGTCACCTGATTGGAATGGCCAGGAACAAGCACTCGAAGAAGAAAAAACAGTTACTCAGCTTCTCATAACTGTTGTTCTTCAAGATGTGTTGTTCATGTCCAGTCCAACACCCACCCTTCAACCCCTCTATCGGGGTAGCCAGCAAGAAGGAACTGAGGGGGTGGTGGGTCGGCAGGGTCCCATGTTGGGCGCCATGAAGGCTTGATTCCAAGGGGCGCCAAGGTTGACCCTACGGATGTTGCTAGGGGGAATATCTTCCGGCTGGCATGCACGCCGCGCGCACATACCTGATTGCAATGGACATGGACAACGCATTTCAGAGAACAACAGTTACAAGAAGGCGAGTAGCCGTTCCTTGTAGCAGCACCATAGTACTGATGTATCCTCATAGAAACTTTGTGGTTGCTTTCTAGTAAAGTTGTGACGTCTTTGGGGTGTCAGTGAGATCGAATGTTCGCAATATTGTGGTGTCTTTCTAGAAATTATATGGCGTCTCTGTAGTATCTTTGTAGTAACAATGTGGTGTCCTATAATAACAATGCAGTAGTATCTTCATGGGAACTTCGTGGTGGTTTTGTAGTAGCTATATGGTGCTTTTGTAGTCTGTTTGGCGTATCAGTGTGGTATCCTTGGAGTAACAATATAAAAGTTTTTTCTTAGTATCTTTGTAGTAGTATCTTCAGAGCATCTGCGTAGTAACAATACAGTAACAACCCTTGCTGCATCTCTGTACTAATATTGTAATAGTAACTTTGTAGTATCTTTGTGTTAACAGTGGGGTCGTGACTTTGTAGTATCTGTGTGGTCACAATATGGTAGTATCTGGGTAGTAACAGTGTAGTTCTTTTGCAGTGTCTCTGTTCTAATATTGTGGTAGTATCTCTGTGGTAACCATCTGCAAGTATCCATGTAGTAACAATGTAATAGCATCTTTGCAGTATCCATGTAGTAACAATGTAGTAACATCTTTGCAGTATCTCTGTTCTAATACTGTGATAGGATCTGTGTAGTAACTTATGTAAGTGGTGGTTTGGGAATCGTAACTGTCACATGCACACATTAGCGTCTCTCTAAACAGCACAGCAGCAGACACAATTGGGGGCAAATCTACCTAGACCTGGGTGAGACGACCTGAGATGACCCCTTTCTGCCCCCTGCCCTGCTCCCTGCCCCCCAGCGCTGTGATCTCCAGTGATCAGGGAAGAGGAAAGGGGGAGTAGGCAATGGGGAGAATCCTAGCTGTGAAGGGGAGGAAGTGAACGGTGGAAAAGGGGCTGGTCATTAATGCCGCGTGGGGAGATATGAATCTACCCGAGGGCCAGGCACATAACCCCTGCCCGCAACGGGATTTATACCAGCATTAATGCCACAGTATGGCTGGTGTGACCGACCCTCTGCCCTTTGCCACTAATCCTGTTAACCAGCCAGGAGTCACATCCAGCTGGGGCCAGATGTGGCAGATGTTACTCAGACACCGCCCTTGTGTTACTCTGATTCGACTCTTACGATAGTCCTGTGTTTATTCCTACATTACTCAGACATTACTGGATTGCTCCTGCATTATTCCAGCACAATACCCTGACTTTACTCCTAGTTACTCTGACTTTACTCTGACTTTACTTCTCATTAGCCTGACTTGGTGCCTACATTACTCAGATATTACTCTGACATTACATTCCTGCATTATTCCAGCAGTACCCTGATTTTACTCCTAGTTACTCTAGTTACTCTGATTTTATTCCTAGTTACTCTGACTTTACTTCTCATTAGCCTGACTTGGTGCCTACATTACTCAGACTCAACTCTTGCAAAACTCCCACCTGTCTCTTTGCATGAGTTCAGATGTCAGGATTTGGCCCCGACAGAATTTTTTAAACGTTAATAGTGGTCCCTCTCCCCCAGTACCCTCCCCTCCTCCCTCTGAATTCTCTTTATCCTCCCACCCAACCGCCCGCTACACCGGCCAGGCAGGAACCCTGCCGGAACCAGCTCTGCTGGCACCAAGATGTCGGGGGTGAGGATATTGTTCTCCAGCTGGTAAAAAGAAACAATATCCCACCGACTGCATCCGCCACGGGCGACAACTCAGAGGAGCCCTGCGGGTCCCTAATGAGACGCATGCTGCCTGAACCCACTAACCTGAGCTGAATCCTGCAGGCCTTCTTCAGGCTCAACTGGGAACCAGTGGGCCAGATCCTGAGCTCCTTACTCAGGGATTACTCCCTACTTACTCACGGTGAGGGTTGCTCCCTCCCCACTTGGGGGTTACTACCTCCTTAGTGAGGGATTACTCTCTCCCGGCTTGGGGATTACTCCCTCCTTACTTGGGGTGGGGGTTACTCTCTCCTTACTTGGGGCAGGGGTTACTCTCTCCCTGCTTGGGGTTTACTCCATCCTTACTCAGGGTTTACTCCATCCTTACTCAGGGTGGGAGTTACTCCCTCTTATGATCTCATAGTGTTGAGCCCTGAGCAAGGCCTTCCAGGTGGTGCCCCCATGTGCTGTGTCCCAAAGTGTGGGCTGCCTGGCTGCCGCTGGCCCCTCTCCCCATGCCACCTGCGTGTGCTAACCCAGGTGGCGCTGCACCCAGGCCCCCTTGCCCAGTCGCGGCTGCTAACGTTGGCCAGTTCTATCTCTCCCCCTCCTCTTGCCCCGCTCTAGGAGAGAAGGTGATGGCAGATGATGAGTTCACGCAGGATCTCTTCCGGTTTCTGCAGCTCCTGTGTGAGGGCCACAACAACGGTACGGCCGGCTGGCTCGGCTTGGGGGCCGCACGGAGCCCAGGGGCCAAGGGGAATGCGTGGCTCCTCGGGGGCGGGGAACGTGAGGGCAGTGGGGGGGCCTGAATGGAGTAGGGGGACGCAGCTGGCTGGCTGGGTACTCTGTGGGTAGCAGGGCAGGAGCGGGGGTGCTAGGGTGGGCTCTGGGGTGGGCGCCTGGACAGGTAGATGGGGGATGGGAAGCCGGGGATGGATGAAGGGGCAGGCGGAGGGTGGGCCCTGCAGATGGGTATGTGGATGGGGGGTGGATTGTGGGTGGGTACCTGGGTTGGTGGGAGCCTGGGTGGGCCATGGGCACTGTGGGTAGGTGGGGGGGTGGGTGCTGTGGGGGGGGCGTGGGCACTATGGGTAGATGGAGGGGGCGGGCACTGTACGTGGGGCCTGTGGGCACTATGGGTAGGAGGGGGGTGTGGGCACTATGAGTAGGTGGAGGGGGCAGGCGCTGTGGGTTGGGGGGCGTGGGCACTATGGATAGCTGGGAGGGTGGGTGCTGTGGGGGGGGCAGAAGGCCTGTCGTTGGGCTGTGTGCCCTATGGATAGATGGGGGGGCGGGTGCTGCGGGTGGAGTGGGTAAGTGGGGGGGTGGAGGGGCCGTGGGCACTATGAGTAGGTGGGGGACAGGCGCTGTAGGAGGGGTCCATGGGCACTATGGGTAGGTGGGGGGTGGGCGCTGTGGGGGGCGATGCCGAGGGCACTATGGGTATGTGGGGGGAGGGTGCTGCGGGTGGAGTGGGTAAGTGGGGGCGTGGAGGGGCCGTGGGCACTATGGGTAGGTGGGGGACAGGCGCTGTAGGAGGGGCCTGTGGGCACTATGGGTAGGTGGGGGGGCAGGCACTGTGGGTGGGGATGCAGAGGGCACTATGGGTATGTGGGGGGAGGGCGATGCGGGGGGGCAGAGGACACTATGGGTAAGTGGGGGGGCTGGTGCTGCGGATGGAGTGGGTAAGTGAGGGAACTGGGGGGCCATGGGCACTATGGGTAGGTGGGGGGGCGGGCGCTGCTGGTGGTCAGAGGCAGAGTCCCATGCGTGACCAAGACATTGTGGGTGGGGAGCAAAGCCCCCTTGCCCGTCCCGGCGCCCCCATGCCAAGGGGTCTGGGCAGCGCTCCCCAGCGAGTCGCTGTGAGTGCTGACCCGGCGTCTCCCCCCTGCAGATTTCCAGAACTACCTGCGCACGCAGACGAGCAACACGACCACCGTCAACATCATCATCTGCACCGTGGACTATCTGCTGCGACTGCAGGTCAGCGTCCCCGCCCACCACACCCCCCTGTCAGTGGGCACCGGCTCCCAGAAACCCCCCTGTGGGCACCGGCTCCCAGAGACCCCTCCCTGCCAGGCAGCTGTCTCCTGCAGCCTTTTCCGCTCGCCGGCCCATGGCACAGACCGCTCTGGGGAGGGGGGGGACAGTACCTGCTCAGCCTGCCGGCCCTGCAGCCGATGGGGGACGGGGGGCTTAGCCCCAGGATCAGCACTAACCCGCCTGCCGCCCCTAGGAGTCCATCAGCGATTTCTACTGGTACTACTCGGGTAAGGACGTCATCGACGAGCAGGGCAAGCGCAACTTCTCCAAGGCCATGGCTGTGGCCAAGCAGGTCTTCAACAGCCTGACCGAGTATATCCAGGTATGGCCCGGGCACTGCCCCTGGGTACTGCCCCCAGCACTGCCCCCTGGCACTGCCCCCAGTATATCCAGGTACGGCCCAGGCACTGCCCCCGGGCACTGCCCCCAGCACTGCCCCCTGGCACTGCCCCCAGTATATCCAGGTATGGCCCGGGCACTGCCCCCAGGCACTGCCCCCAGTACAGCCAGGTATGACCCGGACGCTGCCCCCAGCACTGCCCCCTGGCACTGCCCCCAGAACATCCAGGTACGGCCTCCGATGCTGCCCCCTGGTGCTGCCCCTGAGCGCAGAAGGCCTGTCGTTGGGCCTGGTACAGCCAGGTACAGCCTCCGATGCTGCCCCTGAGCGCTGCCCCCATACAGCCAGGTACGGCCTCCGGTGCTGACCCAGTGCAGCCAAGTACAGCTGCATCTGCACCCTGCCCACTCCCATTCTCTGCACCAGCAAGGAAATAAATAGATGCGGCTGTGACCCTGGGGGTGGAGATGATCCCTCTATAACCAGCCCCACGCCCCGCCCCAGAGGTGCCTGTGTCTCTGCACTGGGTGAGGGATCCCTCTATAACCAGCCCCACGCCCCGCCCCAGAGGTGGCTGCGTCTCTGCATTGGATGAGGGATCCCTGTATAACCAGCCCCACGCCCCACCACAGAGGTGGCTGCATCTCTGCACTGGGTGAGGGATCCCTGTATAACCAGCCCCACGCCCCACCGCAGAGGTGGCTGCGTCCCTGCACTGGGTGAGAGGTTCTTGGATAACCAGCCCCACCCCAGAGGTGGCTGCATCCCCACACTGGGTGAGGGGTTCCTGTATAACCAGCCCCACGCCCCACCCCAGAGGTGGCTGCATCCCCACACTGGGTGAGGGATCCCTGTATAACCAGCCCCACGCCCCACCCCAGAGGTGGCTGTGTGTCCGGGTCGGGCGAGGGTCCCCGGGGGCGGTCAGTGCAGGGTTGGGTTCAGCGGCTGCCCAGTGACTCTGTCTCTCTCCCGCAGGGCCCGTGCACGGGGAACCAGCAGAGCCTAGCGCACAGCAGGCTCTGGGACGCCGTGGTCGGCTTCCTTCACGTCTTTGCCCACATGATGATGAAGCTGGCTCAGGTAACCCAGCTGCCAGCGCGGGTCGGGGGGGCATGTAGGGGGACGTCTGTCTCCCCCGCCAAGGGGTTGCCCAGCTCCTCAGGGCCTGCCAGGCTTGGGGCAAGCGTTCGGTGGCCAGCCACAGACATGCCATCTCCAATCTCCAAGGACGTCGGTAGCCTCCCTGACCTGTTCAGTAGCCAGCGGCTCCAGGTCAATTTCTGCCACCTGGGGCTGCCCCTGCGAGCATCCGCTGGGGATGGGCCGCCCACCTGGGTCCCGATCTGGGGCTGGGGCCCCCCGCCTGTTCTCATCCAAGGCTTCCCTCCCCCGATCGCTGGTTCTGAGCGCCCCCGCCCCCCCCCGCTGGTTCCCATCTGGCTGCGGGGAGCGGGAATGGAGACTAGAGAGAAGGATTTGGAGTTCAGCTGAAGTGCCCCCCAAACTTAACCCCTCCCCCCAGTAGGTCTCGTAGTTGCCAAGTTGGGGGCAGTTGGGGGGAGAGTCTTTGACCCCTTCAATGGCCGCACTAACCCAGATCGCTCTGTGCCCTGCCTGTCCTCCCGTCCCTCGATCCGTGGCAGCAGCTTTGGGTGTCTCTGACTGTCGCGTGTTTGTATGTCCCTGTCTCGCCTTCCTTTATGAGCCGCGCCCGGCAGAGCGGGGCCCACGGGCCTGGCACCCCCATTCCCCCTCTAGGCTGGGTGCAGCTCGGTAAGGACCCCCATGCAGCCCTGGTGGGGAGCCGCCAGGGCAGAATCAGCACTGCCTCAGGGCAAAGTGTGACAATGAATGAGGGGAAGCAGGGGACGGATCCAGGGATGCTGGCTGTGAGCAAGCAGGACTCGTGTCCATCCATCTGTCCATCCACCCGTCTGTCCGTTCACCCATCCTATCCGTCCACCCATCCATCCATCCTCCTACACCCGCATCCATCCATCCACCTACAACCCCATCCATCTATCCACCCACCCAGCCCTTCATCCATCCATTCATCATCCTCCTACACCCCCATCCATCCATCAATCCTCCTACACCCCATCCATCCATCCACCCAGCCCTTGATCCATCCATTCATCATCCTCCTACACCCCCATCCATCCATCCATCCATCCATCAATCCTCCTACACTCCATCCATCCACCCAGCCCTTCATCCATCCATTCATCATCCTCCTACACCCCCATCCATCCATCCATCCTCCTACACCACCATCCAGCCATCCATCCATTCTCTTATACCCCCATCCGTCCATCCATCCATCTCCTCCTACACCCATATCCATCAATCCTCCTACAACCCATCCATCCACCCAGCCAGCCCTTCATCCATCCATCCTCCTACACCCCTATCCATCCATCCACCCAGTCCTTCATCCATCCATCAATCCTCCTACACCCCCATCCATCCATCAGTCCTCCTACACCCCCATCCAGCCATCCAGCCATTATCTTATACCCCCATCCGTCCATCCATCCATCTCCTGCTACAGCCATATCCATCCATCAATCCTTCTACACCCCCAGCCCTTCATCCATCCATCCTCCTACACCCCCATCCATCCATCCATCCACCCAGCCCTTCATCCATCCATCCATCAATCCTCCTACACCCCCATCCATCCATCCACCCAGCCCTTCATCCATCCATCCATCTCCTCCTACACCCCCATCCATCCATCCATCCACCCAGCCCTTCATCCATCCATCCATCCATTCATCCTCTTATAACCCCATTCATCCATCCATCCATCCACCCCGCCCTTTATCCATCCATCCTCCTACACCCCCATCCATCCACCCACCCAGTCCTTATCCATCTGTCACGGGGTAATGCTCTGGAACTGCTTCATACGAAGCCAGGCAGGACTCTGGGGGGAGCCTCCTCTCTCTGAGCAGACCCTCTCCAGGGCAAGACGCTTACGTCGCTTCCACCTTCCTGGGTCTGACCTCGGAGCACTCAGCATCCTCTGCCCCTCTGTGCACTTCCCGCAGCGAGTCTGCCCCGGTGGGGTTCCTGGGGAAGCCAGAGGACCCTGCCCCCCACCTCCACAGTCAGACGTGACTCTCAGCCAGCCGGTAAAACAGGTTTCTTAGTCGACAGGACCACAGCGTAGGGCAGAACTTGCTGTCACAGAAATCAGTGACTTTCAGGCAAATCCATCTTGAGGGGAGAGGAACCCAGAGCCAGGTCTCTGCCCTCCCCCTGAGCCCCAAGCCAGCCAAGACTGACTTGCTTCCAGCCACCTGGCCCCTGCCCTGCCCGTTGCTCCTCCTCCGGCCTTTGTCTCGCTTCCTGGGCCAAGAGTCACCTGGTTGCATCCCCCTCCTGGGTCTCAGGTTCTGAAGGGGCGGCCATAGCATCCTGCAGGCAGCTGGAGCAACCCCCAGAAAGGTCACACCCACTTACTCCCACCACCTAGACAGTGGTGCAATACACAGGGAAACTGAGGCACACACCGCATTCATGCAAAACAGTAAAACTCACATACAACATAACAAGGGAAAACTCTCACTTGGTCACACCACCCACCCAGCCTTCGCTTCACCCTTCATCCATCTACCCCCCCAGCTCTCCATCCTCCCTTTCATCCTGCCTGTCCTCATGCTCATGATACCAGACTCTGCCCCTCATGGAAAATAGATTCACATATAATTTCGAGTGATGCATTCCAGTTGTTAGAGCAGGGGGCTGGGAGCCAGGACTCCTGGGTTCTATCCCTGGTTCTGGGAGGGGAGTGGGGGCTAGTGGTTAGAGCAGGGGGACGGGCGCTCCTGCTTGTAGACGTGTCCTTAGCTCAATCCTTTCCCTGCTGCCCTGTAGACTCCATTAGGTCTGGAAACCCCAGCCTCTGTAGCTGCCCCTGCTGCCAGGCCCAGCCTGGGGGTCGTGGAGCAGGCCCCCTGCCAGCCCAGGCAATAAAGAAAGGGGCCGGACATACAAAAATGCTCTTAAAAATGTTGCTGAATAACATTTTTATTCTGATGTGTGACAGATGAGCCAGCCGGCCGGACTCCGAAATGGCGTAAGAACCTGTGTGTGGCACGCGCCATCTCACGCCCGCGCTCGCCCCGCTCCGCCGCCCACCCTGTCTGCTCCCCTCCTCTCCTCTGGCTCCCTCTCTGTGCCCAGTCTGGTTCTCCAGCCTTTCCCCTGGCCCCGTCCGTCCTTCCTTCCTTCCTGCCTCCCACTCCCACCCCCACCCAGGCCAGACCAAACTAACAGCACCAGCCCAGTGCCACAGGCTGCCCCCCCCCAGCTTGATACCCGCCACACCTGCAAGCTCCCCCCAGCTCTCCAGGTCCAAGCCCCCGTAGCTAGGGCCCTAGGAAATCCATTTGATTAGTGGGGATTGGGGGATTTATTATTTTCTGATTTCGTTTTTTTCCATTTTTATAAAGAATGAATTCCGTCTTTGTGGGGGTTTTTAATGAGAATAGCTGGCTCCATTGACAACAATTAAGTAGCCTTACTATAAAGGCGTAAAAATGGTCAGAATTGGAGGGCAATGGGGAAACCTGATTTCACAAAAACCAAATCCTACAATTGAAATGAGCGCTCCTGCCACTCCGCAGTGCATGGAGCACTCGGGAATGCGGCCACACGGCCGTCGCTGAATAGTAACTCGTGTGTGTGTGTGTGTGTGTGTGTGTGTGTGTGTGTGTGTGTGGCCCCCGATCCGGAGCAGTTGTGTGGCTGCAGGTAGCTCTGTCCTGGGGGTCCCAGCGCCAGGGGGAGCTGGGCTCTGCGATTCCATGGGGCTTTCTAGGGTCCCACGTAACGAGGCCCTTCCCCCACGCAGTGTGGGCAGAGTCTGAACCCCGTGGGTTATCCCCGTGGGCAGAGTCCCTGATCTAGGGCGGGTGGCCCATAGCTGAATGAGGGGGGTGTCCATCCCCTGGTCACACCCCTGCACCTGGGGGAATGGGGCGTAGCTCATGGGATTCCCCTGGTGGGGCATGGGCTGTACTGTACTGTAATCCCTCTAGGAGGGCAAGGGGGCAGATAGAGCCCTTCCCGAGCCCAGGGAGCTGTCACGGAGTTGGGGGAGACCAGGCCCTGCACCCCCGGCTTCCTGCCATTCACCACGACTCTCAGCCAGCCAGTGAAGGAGAAGGTTTAGTTAGACGCCAGGAACACAGTCCAAGACAGGCCTTGCAGGTACAGACAACAGGACCCGCTCAGTCAGGTCCAGCTTGGGGGGCCCGGGAGGCCAGAGCCCCATCTGGGCTCCCCTCCATTTTCCCAGCCAGCTCCCCGACCCCGGGCCAGGAGGTCACTTGATCACTTTGTTCTTCAACACTTCAGTTGGCACCTATGCAGAGGAGGGGCCCAGGCCATTAGTTGCCAGGAGACAGGGTGTCGGCCATTCTCCATGCAGACAGGATCACACTGGCTCCCCAGGGCTTCACAACAATTACACACACCCCCCAGACACTTGAGAAATGCATAGGGGAAACTGAGGCACCCACACAGCACCCAGGGAAAACACCAAGAACACTTCCACCACGTCACATCTCTATCCCACTTCATCACAGGGCGGGTCCCCGGAAAGTGCGGGGGGTTGGTCTGGCCTGGATCCCCCCATCTGGCACGTCTCCCGCCCCCCCGTGTAACAATCTCCCCCCCTCATCCTCCAAACCTCCTCCCCCCAGTATCTCGGGGGAGCTGGGCGAGCAGGCTGGCACTGTGCTTGGCTGGTGCTTCTGTTTGCTCTGAGCGCTGGGGGAGGTTCCGGGTTCTGGTCTCTAGTGGGTGCTGATGGGGTACGACGGCGGCTGCTGGGCTGGTTCTGCCCCCGCCCCCCGAGTGCACCAGGAGAAGGGCCTCAACTCCAGGAGCGTGTGGTTGGTGGGGGGATGGGAACGCTATCCCCTCGGAGTGGCCGTACGCTCGTCACCAGGCCTGTGCGTGCCATCGCACGCACGTGTGCACACAGGCTCGTGCACACCAATGTGGAACGTGATTCAACGTGGCCACACGTGGCGCAGGCCACTGACCTAAGCACACAAGCTGTCATGCACACGCACACCTGGGCGCACACCTGCATCTATGCACAAGATCTTGTGCACACGCCTCAGATCACATGCACAAGAGCGCGTGTGCAAGATCTTGTTCATATGCAAGGATGTGCCACACGAGATCGCACCCCTGAGAGCTTGCACGCACACATGGCCTCTTGCACACCCACACATGCACATGCACGAGAGGGACACGCATGCAATCACATGCACGAGGGCTTGTGCACATGTTCCACCCTGGGGCCGAAGTAGGGGGCAATTTCTCCTGCCCGTATCCGTGGTGTAGTTTTTGCTGGTGGGGGGAGGTGTGGATCTCTGCACTCTGTCTTGGCTCTGCACCCTAGAACAAGCTGTGGGGGTGCTGGGGACACATTTAGGGGGGTGTTTTTCTGCGCCCAAACTCTCTCTTTGTTGCGCTGCCCGTGAGGACCATTTCCGGAGCAGGCAGTACCCCGAGGTAAGAGGGGGAGGGGTGCGGCTCCCCCTCCCCCGCTTGGTCCCTGTGCAGCCCCAGCCCGTTGCTCACTCCGCAGGGGAGGACTTGGGGGGAGGCTAGTTGGGAGCTGATGGGGCGTCTCTGTCTGCAGTGCCAGGCCCTGGGACAGTGGCGACCCTGCCCGGGGATGGAGTAGAAGGGGTCCCCCCCAGTGTGCGGTGTTTTCCCGACCAGGCGTCGGGCCGCAGCCCCAGTTGGCACGGTGCAAGGCAGCTTCAGCTGGGATCGGCCAGGCCCACCCAGGCGCGTCGTAGCAGCCAGGGGTTCGGCAACTCAGCTGCTCCAAAGTCCCTGGCACTCGGGCCTGGGGAGCGTGAGGCTGGGCAGCCCTGCGAGGCACGCACGGGGGGTCGTGGGCACAGACCCTGGGCGAGACTCACGGTGCCCAGGCTGGGGTCACGGGTCTGGCTGGGGTCTGAGTTCGAGGCATATCCCTGGTCTCCCCTTGGCCCATAGCGCAGGGGGGCTGGGAACCCTGATCCTGCTGAGTCAGGGAGCGCAGCTTGCAGCTTCCAGCCAGAGACACTGATGGGAAAGCGCCGTGCGAGGGCAGGGGTGTGCGTATGTGCAGAGGGGGCCATGCAAGGGCAGGGGTGTGCATATATGTGGGGGGGGGCATGTGAGGGCTGGGGCGTGCGTATTTGTGGGGAGCCGTGCAAGGGCAGGGGCGTCTGTATGTGTGGGGAAGCCATGCGAGGGCTGGGGCGTGCGTATGTGTGGGGAGCCATGCAAGGGCAGGGGCATCTATGTGTGGGGGAGCCATGCGAGGGCTGGGGCATACGTATGTGTGAGGAGCCATGCAAGGGCAGGGGCGTCTATGTGTGGGGGAGTCGTGCGAGGGCTGGGGCATGCGTATGTGTGGGGAGCCATGCAAGGGCAGGGGCGTCTATGTGTGGGGGAGCCGTGCGAGGGCTGGGGTGTGCGTATGTGTGGGGAAGCCGTGCGAGGGCTGGGGCGTGCGTATTTGAAGGGGACCCATGTGAGGGCAGGGGCGTGCGTATGTGCAGGGGAACCATGTGAGGGCAGGGGTGTGTGTATGTGCAGAGGGGGGGCGTGTGAGGGCTGGGACGTGCGTATGTGCAGAGGAGACATGCTGGTACGGTGGGAATCTCGCTCGTCTCACGTCGCTCCCCGTGTCTCCTCAGGACTCCAGCCAGATTGAGCTGCTGAAGGAGCTGCTGGACCTGCAGAAGGACATGGTGGTGATGCTGCTGTCCCTGCTGGAGGGTGAGGGGCACTGGGCCAGGGCTCGAGATCCCCCACCCCAGCCGGGCAGGTGGCAGCACCTCTCGCTGGCCCCTCTGGGCGGGGAATCCCGGCCTGGCACATGTGGGCGCGGTTCAGGGCACCACAACCCCTGTCACTTGTCCAGGCCCCTCCTCTCTCTCTCCATCCTTTCCCCCACACACCTTTCCGCTCATCTGTCTGCCCCCCACCCGCCCATGCCCATCAATCTGTCTGTCCGTCCATCTGCATGCACACCCCTCTCTCTGGCCATCGGCACACATGCCCTTCTGGCTGGCTGTCCATCCATCTCTCCTGCCTCCCGCTGCCCCCACCCACCTGTCTGTCCATCCATCTAACCTCTCTCCTCCTGCCCCGGCCCAGGGAACGTGGTGAATGGCACCATTGCGCGGCAGATGGTGGACATGCTGGTGGAGTCATCCAGCAATGTGGAGATGATCCTCAAGTTCTTCGACATGTTCCTGAAGCTGAAGGACATCGTGGCGTCGGACGCCTTCCTGGACTACATCACCGACCCGCGGGGGCTCATCTCCAAGAAGGACTTCCAGAAGGCCATGGACAGCCAGAAGCAATACACGCCCTCCGAGATCCAGTTCCTGCTCTCCTGTTCCGAGGCGGACGAGAACGAGATGATCGACTACGAGGAGTTCGCCAACCGCTTCCAAGAGCCGGCCAAGGACATCGGCTTCAACGTGGCCGTGCTGCTGACCAATCTCTCGGAGCACGTGCCCCACGACAGCCGGCTCAAGACCTTCCTGGAGCTGGCCGAGAGCATCCTCACCTACTTCCGGCCCTACCTGGGCCGCATCGAGATCATGGGGGCCAGCAAGCGCATCGAACGCATCTACTTCGAGATCAGCGAGACCAACAAGGCCCAGTGGGAGATGCCCCAGGTCAAGGAGTCCAAGCGGCAGTTCATCTTTGACGTGGTCAACGAGGGCGGTGAGTCGGAGAAGATGGAGCTCTTTGTCAACTTCTGCGAGGACACCATCTTCGAGATGCAGATCGCGTCGCAGATCTCGGAGGAGGAAGCTGGGAAGGAAGAGGAGGAGGAGGAAGAGACCGAAGGCGGGGAGGGGACCGAGGCGGGGAAGGCGGCCGGGGCTCCTCCGGAGGCGACCTCAGCTTTCGGGGAGTTCCTGGCGGGGGTGCTGGACTTCTTCTGCATGTTCACCTACCGCAACGTGCGCCGCCAGCTCCGCCGGCTGAAGAAGATGACAGTCAAGGAGCTGGCGGTGGGCGTGAGCTCCTACGTCTACGCCGTCCTCCTGGGAACACTGCTCTTCTTCTCCGGCGTCCTCAGGGGCCTCTTGCTCCTCCTCTGGAACGTGCTCTTCGGCGGCGGGCTGGTGGAAGGTGCCAAGAAGCTGACGGTGACCGAGCTGCTGGCCAGCATGCCCGACCCCACGCAGGACGAGGTCCACGGGGACCTGGGGACGGCTGAGGATGGGCAGGAGGTGGCCGAGGGCGAGGAGGCAGCCAAGTTCGTGGAGGCAGGCAAGGAGGAGGCTCCCGATGAGGCGGGGGAGGTCTTCAGGCTGGAGATGAAGAAGGACACCGGGCATTACCGAGCAACTGCCCCCGATGCCCCTGGGGGGCTGGGGGATATGGGGGATACCACGGCGGTGGAACCGCCCACCCCAGAGGGGACTCCCATCCTCAAGAGGAAGCTGGCGGTACGTTGGGGGTTGGGGTGGGGTTGGTCTTTTGACAGCAGTCAGGACTCCTGGGTTCTCTCCCTGGTTCCGGGGACAGGGGGGCGTATCTAGTGGTTAGAGCAGGGGGCTGGGAGCCAGGACTCCTGGGTTCTATCCCAGCTCTGGGAGGGGTTTAGGGTCTAGTGGTAAGAGCAGGGGGCTGGGAGCCAGGACTCCTGGGTTCTATCCCAGCTCTGGGAGGGGTTTAGGGTCTAGTGGTTAGAGCAGGGGGCTGGGAGCCAGGACTCCTGGGTTCTATCCCAGCTCTGGGAGGGGTTTAGGGTCTAGTGGTTAGAGCAGGGGGCTGGGAGCCAGGACTCCTGGGTTCTATCCCATTGTGTGGCATTACAGACATGTTCCCAGCCCAGCTAGGCCAGGGCTCAGGTCTGGTCTCAGGTATCAGACCATGTACCAGGGGCCCCTTTCCCCCGTCCGAGGTCCCTGACGCAGGGTCTGTTGTGTCACTCCTCAGCTGGAAGGGGAGGAGGAGGCCCAGCCGGAGCCGGAGAAGATCCAGGAGCCGCCTGCGGAGACTGAGAAGGCCGAGTGAGTGGGGCTGGGGGGAGCTGCAGGGAGTGGGCCCCTGGTCCAGGGTGTTGGGGCCTGCGGGGGGCGGTTCTCAGAGCTCGGGGGGGGTAGCTTAGGCCATTAGGGGAATGGCAGGGCAAGCCTGCCCCACCCGTCCCCCACCAGTGTGCCCCTGCCCTGGGGAGGGGGCTGCTTCGCAGGCTGGGGGGCAGTTTGGGGCAAGGGAAGGGGCTTGGCATAGGGGGAGGGGTTGAATATGTGAGGGTGGGTGGTGCATACCCTGCATTGCCCCCCCACCCCCGCAGCACAGAGAATGGGGAGAAGGCGAGGCCGGAGGAGCCAGAGTCCCCCCAGGAGCCGGCGGCTGAGGCCCCGAGGAAGCATCGGAGGAAGTCGGCCACCCCACGGGAGCGCAAGGAGGAGCCGGCCGACAGCAGCTTGGAGTTCTGGGCCGAGCTGGAGATCCAGAGGGTCAAGTTCCTGGTACTGTGGGGCTCGGGGAGACGGGAGTCGGGCCGTGGGGCGGGGAGGGGAGAGGAGGGCCCCCCACCGCCCAGCCACCTCGACGCTGACCCACTCTGTCCTTCCAGAACTACCTGTCCCGGAACTTCTACAATCTGCGCTTCCTGGCCCTCTTCCTGGCCTTCGCCATCAACTTCATCCTCCTCTTCTACAAGGTCCGGCGCCGAGGCCCTCGCCCGGCTCGGGGGGGAGGGTGTCTAGTGTTTAGACATGGGGGCTGGGAGGCAGGACTCCTGGGTTCTCTCCCAGCTCTAGGAGGGGAGTGGTATCTAGTGGTTAGAGCAGGGAGGGCTGGGAGCCAGGACACCTGTGTTCTATCCTGGCTCTGAGAGGGGAGTGGGGTCTAGTGGTTAGAGCAGGGGACGGCTGGGAGCCAGGATGCCTGTGTTGGTACTTGGGTCTGGGGGGGTTCATGGTGCGGGGTTGGAGGGGGTGTGGCTCCCCTCGGCCCCGCCCCCACGCTGTCCCTGCCGCGCAGGTGTCGGACTCCCCACCGGGCGAGGAGGAGCTGGAGGACTCCGGCTTGCTGGAGGAGCTGCCCGAGGGCTCAGGCTTCGGGGCCAGCGGTGACGGGGCCGGGGAGGACGAGGAGGACAGCGTGGTCTATTTCTTCCTGGAGGAGAGCACAGGCTACATGCAGCCCACGCTGCAGTTCCTGTCCATCACCCACACCCTGGTCGCCTTCCTCTGCATCATTGGCTACAACTGCCTGAAGGTGAGCCCCGCCCACCCGCCACATGGCCACGCCCAGCTGCCTGCCACGTGGCCCCGCCCACTGGCCCCAGGGCCATGCCCAGCTGCCTGCCATGTGGGCATGGCCACGCCCAGCTCCCTGCCACGTGGCCCCGCCCACTGGCCCCAGGGCCATGCCCAGCTGCCAACTGTGTGGCCATGGCCACGCCCAGCTGCCAGCCACGCCCAGCTGCCTACCATGTGGCCCCGCCCATCCACTCACCACATGTCCTTGCCCACCCACCATGTGGCCACGCCCAGCTGCCTGCAATGAGGCCATGCCCCCCCACCCCCGGTATTGAGCCATGTCCCCTTCTCCCCCCCAGACCGAGGGGCTGTTGGGCTGGGAGGCTGAGGGGCCAGCGGGAGTCCCCTCTTCAGCCAGGACCCCCCCACACACCCCTCAGCTGGGAGCCCCCTGCGATGCCCTAACCCTCTTTGGGCCAGGACCCCCCTGCGATGCCCTGAGCCCCCCTTGGCCGGGAGCCCCCGGCAACGCCCTGACCTCCTCTCCCGGCAGGTCCCACTGGTGATTTTCAAGCGGGAGAAGGAGCTGGCCCGCAAGCTGGAGTTCGACGGGCTCTACATCACCGACCAGCCCGAGGACGACGACATCAAGGGCCAGTGGGACCGGCTGGTGCTGAACACCCCGTGCGTGGGGGGCTGGGCCTGCGAGGGGGGGATTGGGCATGCGGGGGGCGGGTCTCTGGGTCTGGGATCTGGATCTCCTGGTGCTGGAGAAGCCCCTTCCCTGTGTCAGAGCCTGGCGGCCGTGATCCTCCCCATCCATCCCAGCTGCGCCCTGCCGCTCTGAGCATGGGAGGGGCACAAACTTGCCGGAGTCCATCCCCGCCCCACCAGCATCTCCCCACTAGTCCCTTTGGGGTGGCTCAAGACTGTGGGGGGGGGCTTCTCTCACACCTACCCCTGCACCCCTCCCACCCCCAGGCCTGCAGGGGGAGCAGAGCCCGACCCCGAGGAGAACTGCCCTCCCCCAGGCCTCCCCTGACACTGGGTCTCACCTCCCCACACCAGGTCCTTCCCGAGCAACTACTGGGATAAATTCGTCAAGAGAAAGGTGAGTCCTTCACTGGCACGGGGCCTTTCCCCCAGGGGGCGCCGGTCCCATCCGGCCCCAGGGCGGGGCACGGGGCCTTTCCCCCAGGGGGCGTCAGTCCCATTTGGCCCCAGGGCAGGGCATGGGGCTTTTTCCCCAAGGGGGTGCCAGTCCCATCCTGCCCCAGGGTGGGGCGCGTGGCCTTTCCCCCAGGGGGCGCCGGTCCCATCTGGTCCCAGGGCAGGGCACAGGGCCTTTCCCCCAGGGGGTGCTGGTCCCATCTGGTCCCAGGGTGGGGCACGGGGCCTTTCCCCCAGGGGGCGCCGGTCCCATCCGGCCCCAGGGTGGGGCGCGTGGCCTTTCCCCCAGGGGGCGCCGGTCCCATCCGGCCCCAGGGCGGGGCACGGGGCCTTTCCCCCAGGGGGCGTCAGTCCCATTTGGCCCCAGGGTGGGGCATGGGGCCTTTTCCCCTAGGGGTTGCCGGTCCCATCCTGCCCCAGGGCAGGGCACAGGGCCTTTCCCCCAGGGGGCGCCGGTCCCATCCTGCCCCAGGGTGGGGCGCGTGGCCTTTCCCCCAGGGGGTGCCGGTCCCATCTGGTCCCAGGGCAGGGCACAGGGCCTTTCCCCCAGGGGGCGCTGGTCCCATCCGGCCCCAGGGTGGGGCACGGGGCCTTTCCTCCAGGGGGCGCCGGTCCCATCCTGCCCCAGAGTGGGGCACGGGACCTTTCCCCCAGGAGGCGCAGGCTCCCATCTGGCCCCAGGGGCTGCTGGTCCCACGTGGCCGCTGCGTGGGGAAGGGGGACACGGGGCTGTTCCCCCAGGGGGTGCCAGGGCAGGGGCCGGGCTGGCTGGGGGGGGGATCCAGGGCTTTCTCCCTTTGCATTTGCCCTGGGGGTTCCCTCTGCCCCCCGCCCTCTGCAGGTGCTGGAGAAATACGGCGACATCTACGGGCGGGAGCGGATCGCGGAGTTACTGGGTATGGACCTGGCCAGCCTGGAGATCAGCGCCCAGACCGAGAGAAAACCCCAGCCCGACAAGTCCCTGCTGACGTGGTGAGGGGGCTGGGGGCGTGGGAAGCTCGGGTGGGAGGGACTGGGAGCCTAGGGGGTGGGAGGCTCAGGGGGCGGGGGGATCTGGGGGGTGGGAGGCTCGGGGAGTGGGGGAGATCCAGGGGGTGGGGGGATCTGGGAGGAGGAAAGCTCCGGGGGGGCTCTGGGAGCGGTGGGGATCTGGGGGCTAGAGGGGGGGCTCAGGGGGCTGTGGCCCAGCTCACCCTGCCGCTCCCACAGGATCACATCCATCGACATCAAGTATCAGCTCTGGAAGTTCGGCGTCATCTTCACAGACAACGTGAGTGCAGGGTCTGGGGGGGGTGTCATGGGGCCCAGGGGGGAGTCGTGGGATGAAGTCATGACACCCGAGGGGGGGCGCGTGGGGCCCGGGGCGGGGTTGTGGGGCCCAGGGGGGAGTCGTGGGATGAAGTCATGACACCCGGGGCGGGGTCGTGGGGCCCAGGGTGGGGTCGTGGGACCCAGGCGGGAGTTGTGGGATGAAGTCATGACACCCGGGGGGGGGCGCGTGGGGCCCGGGGCGGGGTCGTGGGCCCAGGGGGGAGTCGAGGGATGAAGTCATGACACCCGGGGCGGGGTCGTGGGGCCCGGGGCGGGGTCGTGGGGCCCAGGGTGGGGTCGTGGGACCCAGGGGGGAGTCGAGGGATGAAGTCATGACACCCGGGGCGGGGTCGTGGGGCCCAGGGTGGGGTCGTGGGACCCAGGGGGGAGTCGTGGGATGAAGTCATGACACCCGGGGCAGGGTCGTGGGGCCTGGGGCGGGGTCGTGGGGCCCAGCCAGGAGGGATCAGGGCCCCGGGGCAGAAGGGGGGCGGGAGCCGGGGGGCAGAGTGTGCCTGTCCTGCGCTCGGCTGCAGCGGGAGTGGAGGAGCCGGGACCAGATGCCCGGGTGAGGGGCACAGCGGTGCCGGCGGAAGGGCTGGGTCTTTCCTGGCACACTCAGCCATGTGGCCCGTCCCTGCCCTGAGCTGGGGGAGACCTGGGGTTCCCCCCACCCCCCCGACCCAGCACCTGTCCCCTCCCCCGCAGTCCTTCCTCTACCTGGTCTGGTACATGGTCATGTCCCTGCTCGGCCACTACAACAACTTCTTCTTCGCCGCCCACCTGCTGGACATCGCCATGGGGGTCAAGACGCTGCGCACCATCCTCTCCTCCGTCACCCACAACGGCAAGCAGGTGGGGCCGGGCCGGGCCGGGGGGAGCGGGGCGGGGGTCTGCCCGGCGCTGGGGCCGCTGTCCGTGCTGCCCCCAGCTGGCGATGAGCGTGGGGGGGCCGTGCTGGGGGGCAGGGGCCCGGCTGGGTGCTCTCTGGCGGTGGTACCAGCCCCCCCGCCCCCCCAGCTGGCAATGACGGTGGGGGTAGGGGGACAGGCAGGGGGGCAGGTTGGGCTCTCTCTGGTGGCAGTACCAGCTCCCCCCGTACCCCCCCAGCAGGTGATGATGGTGGGGTGGGGGGATCAGGCAGGGGGCAGGCTGGGCTCTCTCCGGCGGAGTACCAGCCCCCCCCGTACCCCCCAGCTGGCGATGATGGTGGGGTGGGGGGATCAGGCAGGGGACAGGCCGGGCTCTCTCCGGCAGAGTACCAGCCCCCCCCGTACCCCCCAGCTGGCGATGACGGTGGGGTGGGGGGATCAGGCAGGGGACAGGCCGGGCTCTCTCCAGCAGAGTACCAGCCCCGCTGCCCCCCCAGCTGGCGATGACGGTGGGGTGGGGGGATCAGGCAGGGGACAGGCCGGGCTCTCTCCGGCGGAGTACCAGCTCCGCTGCCCCCCCAGCTGGCGATGACGGTGGGGTGGGGGGATCAGGCGGGGGGCAGGCCGGGCTGTCTCCGGCAGAGTACCAGCCCCCCCTGCCCCCCCAGCTGGCGATGACGGTGGGGCTGCTGGCCGTGGTCGTCTACCTCTACACCGTGGTGGCCTTTAACTTCTTTCGCAAGTTCTACAACAAGAGCGAGGACGAGGACGAGCCGGACATGAAATGTGACGACATGATGACGGTGAGCGGGGGGGGTTACTCCGGGGTGGGGGGGCCTTGTCCCGCCAGCGGCTGAGGCTGTGGAGGGGGCCCAGGGCACAAGGGGATCCACTGCCCTGTGCGTGGGGGGGTTGCACTGATGGCTCCAGGGGAGGCGTCTAGGCCCCCCCCGTCTGACCTGTCGGGCACCCCTCTCCCCACTGTGTCCCCCCCAGTGCTACCTGTTCCACATGTACGTGGGGGTGCGGGCGGGCGGGGGCATCGGGGACGAGATCGAGGACCCGGCCGGCGACGAGTACGAGCTTTACCGCGTGGTGTTCGACATCACCTTCTTCTTCTTCGTCATCGTCATCCTGCTGGCCATCATCCAGGGTGAGCGGGGGCTGGGGGGGCTGGGCTGGGGGCTGCATGAGGGTGAGTGGGGTGGGGGCGCTGGGCTCGGGGGTGAGCGGGGAGGGGTGCTGAGCTGGGGGCTGCATGAGGGTGAGTGGGGCGGGGGCGCTGGGCTGGGGGGTGCACGGGGAGGGGGCTGGGCTGGGGGCTGCATGAGGGTGAGTGGGGTGGGGGCGCTGGGCTGGGGGGTGAGCGGGGGGGTGCTGAGCTGGGGGCTGCATGAGGGTGAGTGGGGCAGGGGCGCTGGGCTGGGGGGTGCATGGGGAGGGGGCACTATGCTGGGGGCTGAGTGGTGAGGGGGCGCCAGGCTGGCGGTTGAGCCAGGGGTTGCCGGGATGGGGGCTGGGCTGGGGGCTGCATAGGGGGTGAGTGGGGTGGGGGCGCTGGGCTGGCAGGTGAGTGGGGTGGGGGTGCTGAGCTGAGGGGTGAGCTGGGGGTGAGTGGGGCAGGGGTGCTGGGCTGGGGGCTGCATGGGGGGTGAATGGGGAGGGGGTGCTGGGCTCAGGGGTGAGCGGGGAGGGGGTGCTGGGCTGGGGGGTGAGCGGGGGGGTGCTGAGCTGGGGGCTGCATGAGGGTGAGTGGGGCAGGGGCGCTGGGCTGGGGGGTGCACGGGGAGGGGGCACTAGGCTGGGGGCTGAGTGATGAGGGGGCGCCAGGCTGGCGCTTGAGTCAGGGGTTGCTGGGATGGGGGCTGGGCTGGGGGCTGCATAGGGGGTGAGTGGGGTGGGGGCACTGGGCTGGGGGTGAGTGGGAGGTGAGTGGGTTGGGGGCGCTGGGCTGGCAGGTGAGTGGGGCAGGGGTGCTGGGCTGAGGGGTGAGCTGGGGGTGAGTGGGGCAGGGGTGCTGGGCTGGGGGCTGCACGGGGGGGTGAATGGGGAGGGGGTGCCAGGCTGGGGGTTGAGCCAGGGGTTGCTGGGCTGGAGGCTGGGCTGGGGGCTGCATAGGGGGTGAACGGGGTGGGGGTGCCAGGCTGGGGACTGCATGGAGGGTGAACGGGGTGGGGTGCTGGGCTGGGGGCTGCAGGGGGGTGAACGGGGTGGGGGTGCCAGGCTGGGGGCTGCATGGAGGGTGAACGGGGTGGGGGTGCCGGGCTGGGGGCTGCAGGGGGGCGAACGGGGTGGGGGTGTTGGGCTGGGGGATGAGCTGGGGGTTGCCGGGCTGGGGGCTGCAGGGGGGTGAACGGGGTGGGGGTGCCAGGCTCGAGGGGTGAACGAGATGGGATGCTGTGCCTGGGGCACCCTGTCAGCTGTGGGCGCTGAGGTCGGAGGGCAGGGCCGGCCCCGCTCCTGCCTGGGGGGGGGTTGAGTAGGCTGGCCCCTGGGTGCTGCCCTCCAGGTGACTCGGGGGGGGTCCCTCACCCCCCTCTCTCTGCCCAGGCCTGATCATTGACGCCTTCGGGGAGCTGCGCGACCAGCAGGAGCAGGTGAAGGAGGACATGGAGGTGAGTGACCCCCCAGGTGTGACCACCCCCACCTCCAGCCCCACCCGCACTGGGTCTGTGGGAGCGGCCGGCTCAGCCCCCTGGCGGGTTCGTGGCTGCACCCATGTCTGGGGGGCCAGCGCTGGGCCCTGGAACGGGGGGGGGCGTAACCTGGCGGGGGGAGGGTGACCCCGGGCTGGACAGCCAATCCCCACCCTGCCCCTTAGATGGGGGAGGGGAAGCCAGGACACCTGGGTTCTCATCCCTGCACCCCCCGCCCCACAGACCAAGTGCTTCATCTGCGGCATCGGCAGCGACTATTTCGACACGACGCCGCACGGCTTCGAGAGCCACACGCTGGAGGAGCACAACCTGGCCAACTACATGTGAGTGGGGGCGGGGCCAATATCATGGGGGGCAGGGGGTGGGGCAAGACCAGGGGTGGAGCCTTGGGAGGGGCCCGGGGCAAGGGGCGGGGCCAATATCATGGGGGGCAGGGGGTGGGGCAAGACCAGGGGTGGAGCCTTGGGTGGGGCCCGGGGCAAGGGGCGGGGCCAATATCATGGGGGGCAGGGGTGGGGCAAGACCAGGGGTGGAGCCTTGGGCGGGGCCTGGGGCAAGGGGCGGGGCCAATATCATGGGGGGCAGGGGGTGGGGCAAGACCAGGGGTGGAGCCTTGGGAGGGGCAGGGATGGGGCCAAGATCATGGGGTGGGGCCAGCTGCATGTGATTGACAGGGGGTGGAGCTATCTCTGAGTGACTGTGGTGGGCCCTGCCCCCCCACAAAAAAACTGGGGCATGTTAACCCCTTCCTGGCCCTGCAGCTCCCAAGTCATTGCCATGTGTGACATTCATGGGGTTAAGTTGGGGGGAGGGGGTGTGTGCCCTGAGCCCCTGGGGTCTGACCCCCCCTCGCTCCCCAGGTTCTTCCTGATGTACCTCATCAACAAGGACGAGACGGAGCACACGGGCCAGGTGAGCCCCCCGCACCAGGCAGCTGGGGGTACCGAGCCCAGGGTCAGCCCCATGGGGAAGGGGGATATGGGCTGGAGGATCCCATGGGTCGGCCCCACGGGGGAGGGGGATACAGGCTGGTGGAGCCCACAGGGGAGGGGGCTATGGGCTGGAGGATCCCGTGGGTCGGCCCCGGGGAAGGGGGATACGGGCTGGAGGATCCCGTGGGTCGGCCCCATGGGGGAAGGGAATACAGGTGGGAGGATCCTGTGGGTTGGCCCCACGAGGGAGGGCAATACGGGCTAGAGGATCCCATGGGTCGGCCCCACAAGGAAGGGGGATACGGGCTAGAGTATCTCATGGGTCAGCCCCACGGGGGAAGGGGATACGGGCTGGAGGATCCCATGGGTATGACCCCTAGGCTCTGAGAGGGGCCCCCTGCCCCACGTAAGGATTGAGGTGCGGCCGAGGGAGCTGCCCCCCAGCCCCCCTAACCTCCCCCCCTGCCCCCCGCAGGAGTCCTACGTCTGGAAGATGTACCAGGAGCGCTGCTGGGATTTCTTCCCCGCCGGCGACTGCTTCCGCAAGCAATACGAAGACCAGCTGGGCTAGGGCAACCTGCGCCCCCCCTCCAGCACAGACCCCCCAGTGCCCCTTGGGGGGCGCCAGGGCTAGGGGGCAGCTGGTCTTCGGGGGGGCACCGCTGCTGCTAATCTCCCCCTGCAACCCCTCCTGCTGGCATCTCCCCCCGGCAGGGCCAGATACTGAAACCCACCCGGGGGGGGGCAGAGGCCAGGTGGGGGTTGGGCTGTTGCTGACACCCCCTGAGCCCATCTTGATCCCCCCGGTCTCTGCCTCTGGGTGTTCCTGGGGTGGGGGGCTGATCCCAAGTGCCTTTTTATAGCTGCCCCCCACTTCAGGGGCCCGTGAACAGAGGCTGCCGGACACCCCCAGACATGGGGCGGGGGGTGAGATGGGCCCAACCCCCGTTTCCTGGTCAATAAACGAGGTGATTGATGGCTGCACCCGCCCTGAGCCGCTTCCTTCCTGCAGCTGTGGGGAGTGGCACGGACCCCCCCACCCCGCACAGAGACTGCACCCGGACGCCTGGGTTCCGTCACCGGAGGGGATGGGCGCCCGGACGCCTGGGTTCCGTCACCGGAGGGGATGGGCGCCCGGACGCCTGGGTTCCGTCGCCGGAGGGGATGGGCGCCGGACGCCTGGGTTCCGTCGCCGGAGGGGATGGGCGCCCGGACGCCTGGGTTCCGTCGCCGGAGGGGATGGGCGCCCGGACGCCTGGGTTCCGTCGCCGGAGGGGATGGGCGCCGGACGCCTGGGTTCCGTCGCCGGAGGGAACGGGCGCCGGACGCCTGGGTTCCGTCACCGGAGGGGACGGGCGCCCGGGCGCCTGAGTTCCCTCTCTGGTGGGGATGGGCGCCCAGATGGCTAGGTTCTGTTGCTGGAGCGGGATGGGCGCCCGGGTGCCTGGGTTCCATTGCCAGAGGGGATGGGCGCCCGGGTGCCTGGGTTCCATTGCCAGAGGGGATGGGCGCCCGGACGCCTGGGTTCCGTCACTGGAGGGGATGGGCGCCGGACGCCTGGGTTCCGTCGCTGGAGGAGATGGGCGCCCGGGTGCCTGGGTTCCATCGCTGGAGGGGCTGGGAGCCGGACGCCTGGGTTCCATTGCCAGAGGGGATGGGCGCCTGGACGCCTGGGTTCCATCACTGGAGGGGATGGGCGCCGGACGCCTGGGTTCCGTCGCTGGAGGAGATGGGCGCCCGGGTGCCTGGGTTCCATCGCTGGAGGGGATGGGAGCCGGACGCCTGGGTTCTGTTTTTGACACACACACCCCCGAGGGAGATGGGCACCCGGATTCCTGGGTTCTGTCGTGGAGGGGATGGGTGCCCGGACACCTGGGTTCCATCACTGGAGGAGATGGGTGCCCGGACGCCTGGGTTCCATCGCCGGAGGGGCTGGGAGCCGGACGCCTGGGTTCCGTCGCTGGAGGGGCTGGGAGCCGGACGCCTGGGTTCCGTCGCTGGAGCGGGATGGGAGCCGGACGCCTGGGTTCTGTTTTTGACACACACACCCCAGAGGGGGATGGGCACCCGGATTCCTGGGTTCTGTCGTGGAGGGGATGGGTGCCCGGACACCTGGGTTCTGGCTCTGCTGTCATTTTACAAACGTCCCCCCCCCCCCCCGCCCCAGCCTGCCTGTCCCCTGCCTGGGTCCACCCCCCAGTGAGGCAGCCCAGCAGCCTTGGGGCACGGGGTGGGGGTGGGGGATGTATCTGGGCATTTGCTGCAGAAGAGCGGGGGAGGTATGGCCAGCCACCCCCACCCAGACACACATGGCCCAGGGCTGGGGGGTGCAGTACTGGGGACCACCCAGCAGCTTGGGGGGGGTGCACACAGGCTGGGGGTGTCTCCTGCGCTGAGGGGGCCCTGACTTCACTGTAGTGGAGGAGGGGTGGTGGGTTGCCCCCCCCTTGATCTGGGTGGCGGGGAGAAAACAGCCAATTAGGGTTTTCCTACTTTTTTCGTGAATAATTACAAACACAGTATGGAAAATGGGGTGAAACGGTGACACCCCTGGGGCACGCTCGGCCCCCTCCAGTCCGTTCAGCATGGGGGCACGCTCAGCCCCCCCCCAGTCCACGCAGCATGGGGTGCACTCAGCCCCCCCCATCGGTGCAGGGTGGGGGCACCAGGGGCCAATTCTCCGTCGTGGCCCACATGGCCGGGTGGGTCCTTGGCCCCAGGGAGTGGGCGTTCTCTGGGGAAGAGCAGCTTCTCGGGGGGTGAGGCTGACCCCCCCCATGGCTGGGGCTGTCACTCCTGGACGTAGAGGTTGCTGTGGGTGTCGTCCATAGGGCGTGTTTCCAGAACGACGGTGCTGGGGGGGGGGGGTAGAGCAGAGTCAGGCAGCAGATGGCCCCTCACAGCCCCTGACACCCCCACAGACCCCCAATCTCATGAGCCAGGGCCCCAGAGGGTCGTGGCCATTGGATTTGGTCCCCCCAAAACCGGGCTAGTTGGGGGACCCCTTCCTGTGGGTGCCCAGGAGGCAGAGAGGGTGACCTTTACCTGGGGGTGGGAGGGAGATTTACCCATATCTGTGGGTGCCCAGGGGGTGACCCCGATCTGTGGGTGCCCAGGGGGGAAAGAGGTTAACCCCTATCTGTGGGTGCCCGGGGGGTGACCCTGATCTGTGGGTGCCCAGGGAGGAAGGAGGTTATCCCCTATCTGTGGGTGCCCAGGGGGGAAGGAGGTTAACCCCTATCTGCGGGTGCCCGGGGGGGTTGACCCCTACCTGTGGGTGCCCAGCAGCCGGAAGGTGCAGTGTTGGTCCCGCAGCTCCTTGATCAGCTACAAGAGACAGCAGGGCATGGGGGGGCACTGCAGGGAGGGGCCGTCACAATGACCCCCCCCCAGACACCCCCCCCTTCTCCCACAGCGTTGGGAGCTGGATCATCCCCCCCCCCCCCGGCCCTGTCCGCCCAGGCAACCCACCACTGAGGGGGGGGGTGCCTGGCACGAGGAGTGTTCCCTGGGGTGGGGAGAGGCCTCAGCACAGAGTGGGGGGATGTGTTGGGGGGAGCCGAGTCCGTGGGCCAGTCCGGGCTGGGAGGGCTCAAGGGGGCAGGGGGTGACACGGGGGGGCGGGGTGCCGTACCTGTGCCGATGCGAAGTCCCACACCTGCACCCCGTGGCGCCAGAAAGCCTGCATGCAGTTCTGCCCCAGCGCTGCGGGAGAGGGGAGCCGGGTCAGCCCACGTGTCCCCCCCGTTCCCAGCACCCCGCAGCTCACCCCCCAATGCAGCATCCCGAGGGAAGAGCACGGAGCTACAGCCAAGATGCAGCCAGCTCTGGGGTGTGGGGCCGGTCAGCCGGGGCCCCCGCGCCCGACGCTGAAATGCGGCCGGCTCTGGGGTGTGGGGCCGGTCAGCCGGGGCCCCCGCGCCCGACGCTGAAATGCGGCCGGCTCTGGGGTGTGGGGCCGGTCAGCCGGGGCCCCCGCGCCCGACGCTGAAATGCGGCCGGCTCTGGGGTGTGGGGCCGGTCAGCCGGGGCCCCCGCGCCCGACGCTGAAATGCGGCCGGCTCTGGGGTGTGGGGCCGGTCAGCCGGGGCCCCCGCGCCCGACGCTGAAATGCGGCCGGCTCTGGGGTGTGGGGCCGGTCAGCCGGGGCCCCCGCGCCCGACGCTGAAATGCGGCCGGCTCTGGGGTGTGGGGCCGGTCAGCCGGGGCCCCCGCGCCCGACGCTGAAATGCGGCCGGCTCTGGGGTGTGGGGCCGGTCAGCCGGCACCCCCGCGCCCGACGCTGAAATGCGGCCGGCTCTGGGGTGTGGGGCCGGTCAGCCGGCGCCCCCGCGCCCGACGCTGAAATGCGGCCGGCTCTGGGGTGTGGGGCCGGTCAGCCGGGGCCCCCGCGCCCGACGCTGAAATGCGGCCGGCTCTGGGGTGTGGGGCCGGTCAGCCGGGGCCCCAGCGCCCGACGCTGAAATGCGGCCGGCTCTGGGGTGTGGGGCCGGTTACCCGGGGCCCCTGCGCCCGATGCTGAAATGCGGCCGGCTCTGGGGTGTGGGGCTGGTTAGATGGTGCCCCTCTCGCTGAGACACAGCCCTTGGGGGGGGAGCACTGTCCAACAGCCCCCCCCCCAGTCCCACTGCCTGCCTGGCAGAGACAGGAAGTGGGGGGCCCACCCCAACCCACCTATGGTCTCCACGGCGACATCGAAGGTGATGCTGGGGGCCGGCAGCTTCCGCACCAGGGTGCCCTGCAGGGTGACGATCTTCACGCTCCCTAGGGGGCAGAGCGGGGGGGGGATCAGGGTCTGGAGCTGGTGCCCCTCCCTTCCTCCCTCCTCAGCCACCCCCCCATACGCAACTGATGACCCCCACCCCCAATGTGCACAGCCTCCTCCCCATTGTGCTCCGTTCCCCTCGTCCCCCAGCCGGACCCCCCCATATGCGACCGATGACCCCCTGCCCCCAATGTACATGGCCTGCTCCTCCCCCCCACGCTCTGTCCCCCCCCCAGCCGCCCCCCCACACTCACTGTCCAGCAGCACCAGCACCGTCTCGCTGTCCACCTGGCTCACCTGGACCGGGCCGGGGCAGGACAAGTCTGCGGAGAGACCGGGCCGGGCTGAGCCAAGCCAGGGCCTGGCCCAAGGGGGGGGGTCGCACACGTGGCACTCCCCAGCCCCCTTGTGTCCCCCACACCTGACACATGGCACTTGCAGCCCCCACGCAGCCCCCCCACCTGACACAGCCCCTCCCCACCGCCCCTGTGTCCCCCACACCTGGTACACGGCACCTACAGCCCCCACACAGGCCCACCCCCCCATCAACCCAGCCCCCCCAGGCTGACACACAGCCCCCCCACCCGACACAGCCCCTCCCCACTGCCCCTGTGTCCCCCACACCTGGTACACGGCACCTACAGCCCCCACACAGGCCCAGCCCCCCATCAAACCAGCTCCCCCAGGCTGACACACAGCCCCCCCACCCGACACAGCCCCTCCCCACCACCCCTGTGTCCCCCACAACTGGTACACGGCACCTGCAGCCCCCACACAGGCCCAGCCCCCCATCAACCCAGCCCCCCCAGGCTGACACACAGCCCCCCCACCCGACACAGCCCCTCCCCACCGCCCCTGTGTCCCCCACAACTGGTACACGGCACCTGCAGCCCCCATACAGGCCCAGCCCCCCATCAACCCAGCCCCCCCAGGCTGACACACAGCCCCCCCCACCCGACACAGCCCCTCCCCACCGCCCCTGTGTCCCCCACAACTGGTACACGGCACCTGCAGCCCCCACACAGGCCCACCCCCCCATCAACCCAGCCCCCCCCAGGCTGACACACAGCCCCCCCCACCCGACACAGCCCCTCCCCACCGCCCCTGTGTCCCCCACAACTGGTACACGGTACCTATAGCCCCCCCACCCCACACAGCCCTGCAAGGCTGACACACAGCCCCCCCGGCCCCCGAATCAGCCCACACCCCAACACAGCCCCCCCAACCAACACAGCCCCCCCAGCCCAGCCCCCGCAGCGCCCCCTTACCGGCGCCGGTGTGGGCGAACCAGGAGGTGAGGGAGTTGAGGTTGATGGTGTGGAACTGGACGGGCTGGGCGGGTGAGGGGCCCGGGCTCACCCCGATGCACACGGCCGGGTACTCGTCCCCCGGCCCCACCAGCATCTCGAAGACGGGCAGGGGGGTGGGCAGCGGGAAGTCGAAGTGCTGGGGGGGAACGGGTGCCCGGGTGAGGGGGGGCAGCGAGTGGCCCCCTGGGGCCCTGATAGCTGGAGGGGCCAAGCACCTCATGGGGGGGGTGCTGGGAGCACGGGGGGAGGTGAGGGCCCAAGCAGAGACAGCCCCCAGCCGCCACCCCCCTTACCCACCACCCCCAGCCCCCCACCTCACGCCCACCCCCTTACTCGCCACTCGAGCCCCCACCTCACCCCCCCCTTACCTGCCACCCGTACCCCCCCACCTCACCCCCACCCCCCTTACCCACTACCCCCAGCCCCTCACCTCACCCCACTCCCACTCCCCAGCCCCTCACCCCTTACCCACCACCCCCAGCCCCCCACCTCACGCCCACCCCCCTTACCCGCCACCCCAGCCCCCACCTCACCCTCCCCTAACCCACCAACCCCAGCCCCCCACCTCACGCCCACCCCCCTTACTCGCCACCCCAGCCCCCACCTCACCCCCCACCTCCCTTACCCGTCACCCCTACCCCCCCCACCTCACCCCCACCTCCCTTACCCACCACCCCCAGCCCCCCACCTCACGCCCACCCCCCTTACCCGCCACTCCAGCCCCCACCTCACCCTCCCCTTACCCACCACCCCCAGCCCCCCACCTCACGCCCACCCCCCTTACTCGCCACCCCAGCCTCCACCTCACCCCCCACCTCCCTTACCTGCCACCCGTACCCCCCCACCTCACCCCCACCCCCCTTACCCACCACCCCCAGCTCCCCACCTCACGCCCACCCCCTTACTCGCCACTCGAGCCCCCACCTCACCCCCCCCTTACCCGCCACCCGTACCCCCCCACCTCACCCCCACCCCCCTTACCCACTACCCCAGCCCCTCACCTCACCCCACTCCCACTCCCCAGCCCCTCACCCCTTACCCACCACCCCCAGCCCCCCACCTCACGCCCACCCCCCTTACCCGCCACCCCAGCCCCCACCTCACCCTCCCCTAACCCACCAACCCCAGCCCCCCACCTCACGCCCACCCCCCTTACTCGCCACCCCAGCCCCCACCTCACCCCCCACCTCCCTTACCCGTCACCCCTACCCCCCCACCTCACCCCCACCTCCCTTACCCACCACCCCCAGCCCCCCACCTCACGCCCACCCCCCTTACCCGCCACTCCAGCCCCCACCTCACCCTCCCCTTACCCACCACCCCCAGCCCCCCACCTCACGCCCACCCCCCTTACTCGCCACCCCAGCCTCCACCTCACCCCCCACCTCCCTTACCTGCCACCCCTACCCCCCCACCTCACCCCCACCTCCCTTACCCACCACCCCCAGCCCCCCACCTCACGCCCACCCCCCTTACCCGCCACCCCTACCCCCCACCTCACCCCCCACCTCCCTTACCTGCCACCCCCCAGCCCTCACCTCACCCCACTCCCAGCCCTCACCTCATGCCCACCCCCTTCACTCACTACCTCCAGCTCCCACCCCCCCTTACCCACCACCCCCAGCCCCCCACCTCACTCCCACTCCCCAGCCCCTCACCCCTTATCCACCACCCCCAGCTCCTCTAGCTCACCCCCCCACCCCCCTTACCCACCACCCCCAGCTCCTCTACCTCACCCCCCTTACCCACCACACCCAGCCCCTCACCTCACCTCACCCCCCATCTCCCCTTACCTGCCACCCCCAGCCCCCTCACTTCACCCCCCCAGGGGTCCCTACCTTCACCAGCATGAACTTCTGCATGGGCTCGTACCACTGGAGCAGGACCACGCTGGCCTCCAGCGCCCCGCACAGGTAGTGGCAGCCGCTCCGCGCGTGCTGGGCTGTGGGGAGCAGGGGGGCGTCAGAGGGGGTGGGGGGCAGGCTGTGAGGAGAGGGAGTCCAGGGGTGCAGGGGGTCAGGGGCTGGGGGGGGCTGTGCTGCGGGGAGCAGGGGTCCACGGGCTTCAGGAGGTTCCAGGGGCTGGGGGCCCCATGCTGTGGGGACGAGTGTCTGGGGTGTAGGGGGCACAGGGGGGTCCAGGAGTTTTGGGGGCATGGGGGGGGTCTTGGAGTTTTGGGGTGGACAGGGGTGTCCAGGGGGCACATGGGGGTCCTGGAAGTTCAGGGGGAGCAGGGGGTTCTGGGGTAGCTCGGGGGGGCCAGGAGGTTTGCGGGTGCAAGGCGTTTAGGGGAACGGGGGGGCCGGGGGGGGCTGGTGACCACAGGGGGGTCTGGGGCAGTGCAGGGGGGCCCCAGGAGGGCATTACTCACCCACGCAGCAGGCCCGGCAGCCCTTAGTATCGGGGATCTTTGTGGAGGTGGCGTTTTTCCTGCGGAGCAGAGCGCAGCTGGCTGAGGGGAGGAGCCTGAGGGACCCCCGGGGGCACCAGCCGCTAGGCACCGGGGGCACCGAGGGTCTCGCCCGCTCTAGGACCGGGCAGGTCTGACATTATTGATATAAACTGGGACCATATAGAACATGGGTTGCAACCAAGGTCCTGTAGTGGCACCAAATCCTGTGTAAAGGGGGTCAAATAAGGTGTCTAAGACCAGGTTACGGGTTGCTGGTTATGATTTTGCTGTCTGTATGTCTGTATCATTTTGTAGTTGAAGTTATAAGTATTGGCTCTATACTGTCTGTATTTCAAATTGGTGCTGCAGTTCTGGGAAACACCCCAGACAAGTGGGTCTTAGCTCTGCCTAGCCTGCTTGATGGGCCATTAAGGACCATCAGCTACACAACTGACCCATTGAGAGGAGGCAGATACGCCTTGTGACTCAGCAGGGTGTGCAGGGACTGGCCCATGTGACTCCAGACTCCATTTTGCTGTAATTTTCCACAGTAAGAACAAAGAAGTGTTCTTACACCTGGAAGTGCCTATATAAGGCTGATGCCTCATCTCCATCTGGTCTTCAATCCTGCTTCTTACTTCTGGAGGGACTTTGCTACAAGCTGAAGCTCTACACAAGGGACTGATGACCCGTCCCAGCCGGGGATGTACTCCAGAGACTTGATTTGAACCTGCAGTTTACTCCATCACTGCTACAAGCCTGAACTAAGAACTTTGCCATTCCTGGATGGAATTGATTCCATTTAACCAATTCTAGCTCCCATCTCTAGCTTTTTCCCTTTATGAATAAACCTTTAAATTTTAGATTCTAAAGGATTGGCAACAGCGTGATTTGTGGGTAAGATCTGATGTGTATATTGACCTGGGTCTGGGGCTTGGTCCTTCGGGATCGAGAGAACCTCTTTCTTTTACTGGGGTGTTGGTTTTCATAACCATTCATGGCTTGGGTGGCACTGGTGGTGATACTGGGAGACTGGAGTGTCTAAGGAAATTGCTTGTGTGACTTGTGGTTAGCCAGTGGGGTGAAACCGAAGTCATTTTTGTCTGGCTGGTTTGGTTTGCCTTAGAGGTGGAAAAACCCCAGCCTTGGGCTGTGACTGCCGTGTTTGAGCAATTGGTCCTGAATTGGCACTCTCAGTTGGGTCCCGCCAGAACTGTGGGGTCTGTCCAATGGCCCCCCCCGATCCTAGCCCAGCCCCCCCTGGAAGGGCAGGGGTTTGCTCCCAGGTATCTGCCCCCCCCAGCCCTGCCCTGGGCCCCGCGGTACCTGGGCAGCAGCCGGTGGGGGGCGATGTGCACGCCAGGGCGCTGCTCCCTCTTGCTCTGCTCGTACAGGTTGGTCAGGCTGTGGGAGTACAGCTGGGGGGTCTTCCCTGCGGGGGGAGTCAGCCGGGGCTCAGCCCTCTAGGAGAGACTGGGACCCCGCCCCAGCTGTGCCGGTGCCCCTCACTCCCGACCCCCAGCCCCCTGGTACCCAGCCCTGGGCTCCCCCCCGAGCTCTGCCGGTGCCCCTCACTCCCGACCCGCAGCCCCCTGGTACCCAGCCCTGCACCCCTCAGCTGTGCCGGTGCCCCCTGGTACCCAGCCCCCCGCAGCCCTGTCCGAGCCGCCCCGGACAGTGTGGAGGCCCCGCTGGCCGGGCTCGGGCCCCCCAGCTCACCCGAGATGGACATGAGCACGTTGCCGATGGAGTAGACCCAGGAGGTGCGGCTGTGGTAGAGCTGCCAGAGAGGAGACGGGGTCAGCAGGTCTGTCCGGCCACCGCCAGGGGCGCCAGTGAGTCCCTGCCCCCCCTCACCCAACGGGCGACACAGCCCCAGCCCCCTCTCCCCTCCCTGCCCCATAGACCGTACTGCCCCCTGCCCCTCCCCATTCCCCACTCCATGGGCCATACTGCCCTCTGTCCCTCTCCCCTCCCCGCCCCATAGACCGTACTGCCCCCTGCCCCTCCCCCTCCCCTGCCCCATAGACCATCCTGCCCCGCCCCCCGCCCCATAGACCATACTGCCCCTTCCCCCTCCCCCTCCCCCTCCTTGTCCCATGGGCCAAACAGCCTCTGCCCCTCCTCCCCTCCCACAGGTTGTACTGCCCCCTCTACCCGCACCTCCCAGGAAAGTGGGTACCAGACACCCCCCCTCCTCACCAGCTCCAATGTGGCCTCCGGCTCACTGCGGTTCAGGGTGAAGATCCCCTCCTCGGCCCCCAGGATCAGGTGTGGGTCTGTAAGGGAGGGGGAGGGAGTTGGGGGGACAGGAGGAGATCTGAACCTTGCACTGCCTGGATCTCGGGAGGCGGGGGAAGGGCGCTGGGGTCCGGTCACAAGTCCAGGCCTGTCCATTCGAGGGGGGAGGGATCCAGGCAGAGGGGCCCCCCTGCCATGGGTGCTGGCCCCCCATGCCCTCCCCCTATCTTGGAGCCTCCTGCAACCTGCCCATCCCCCACCTTGGTCCCTCCCAATGCTTCCCCCCGGCCCCCCCCATCCCCCCATGCCACCCCGGGGCCCCCATCCCCTCACTGACCCCCCTGCACCCCCATCCCCCCTACCTTGGGTGCTGGGGTGCGTCCAGGTGGCCGTGGCCGTGATGCGCAGGGGGCAGCCGTTAAAGACCTTCTTGAAGAGGGATCCATCCTGGGGGGACGAGCAGCGACAGGGGTTGAGTGGCTCCAGGCCCTGCCCCCCCGCCCCACAACTCCCAGGCGGTGCATGGTCAGGAGCCGGAGCCGAGCTGGAGCCGGGGGTACAGAGAGCCCAAGAGGTGCACACCGGGCAGCGGGGCCCATCCCTTACCGAGGGCGGTGCTGGGGAGGATCTCACCTGTCTTCGTTTCTTCTCTGTCTTGGGGGGTAGGACGGGGGGCTCCTCGCTCCGGGGTCCGGGCCACAGGGTGGGATCTGGGGATGGGGCGAGGATCAAAGGGCGCCTGTGTCGCTCTGGCCTGGCTCTCCGAGCCCCCAGACCCAAACACCCGCCCCATGGAGAGGTGCCCCGAGGGCTGCACTCACCCTCAGTGACTCCTGTGCCCCACTGGGGGGCTCAGACCCTCACCCTGGCCTGGGAACCCCTCACTCCCGATCTGCAGCCCCCTCCCCCCATTGCCCCTCACTCCTGACCCGCAGCCCCCTGCTAGCCCAGCCCTGAGCTCCCCCACCCCTGCCCTGCCAGTGCCCCTCACTCCTGATCTGCAGCCCCCTCCCCCCATTGCCCCTCACTCCTGACCCGCAGCCCCCTGCTAGCCCTGCCCTGAGCTCCCCCACCCCTGCCCTGCCAGTGCCCCTCACTCCCGATCTGCAGCCCCCTCCCCCCATTGCCCCTCACTCCTGACCCGCAGCCCCCTCCCCCATTGCCCCTCACTCCTGACCCGCAGCCCCCTGCTAGCCCAGCCCTGAGCTCCCCCACCCCTGCCCTGCCAATGCCCCTCACTCCTGACCTGCAGCCCCCCAGCTCTCCTGACACCCCCTCACTCCCGACCCATAGCTCCCCCCCATCACTCCCCACTCCAGACCTGCAGCTCCCCAGCAGAAGCTCTGTCCATCCCCCCCGACTCACCTGAGCTGGCCGAGAGGTGGGAGCGGCGGGGCTCGGTGTGCTGGGTGGGGTGTGGGGTCCGGCTCCCCACGGGCCCGCTGGAGCACCGCACCAGGGAGACCGGGGTGCTGGGGCGCTGCAGGAGCTGCCCCCCGGGCTGGGGCCGCGTCTCCTCGGGGGGCATCTCGTCGGACCGGCTCCGGAACTTGGGCTGCAGATGGGGGAGGGGGCATCAGACGGAGACCGTGGGGGGGGGGGCCTGGGGGAGCACCATGGAGTGGGGTTGTGACGTTATGAGTCTGATCTAATATCTCATTGACAGGTGACAGGGCCAGAAAGAGTTAATTACCTCCCAGACTAACCTGGCCCATGGCTGAACTTTAGAGACTGGTTAGGAAGAGCTGTAAATGAGCAGAGCTTTGAAATGCAAGTCTGCAGTGTTAGAGGTAGAAGGGGAGGTGTTTGCTCAGGTCTTGGGATGTCTGTTGCTATAACTTTGATTCAAAGATCAAAAAAGGAATATTAACATTTAGGAAGATACTTGAGTGAAATAGTGTTATTGTCTATGTCTCTCTGTGAAGGTTGTGGTAACCTGCATCTGAACTGTTACTGGATAAATTACCCTGTGCTGATTGCCAGGATGTTTGGGAGAAGGAGTTAAGCCGATTGTTTTCTCAGGCCAAAAGGCTGCTGGAAATGTATAAAAACCCTGGGACACAATCCTGCTTCATCTCAGATCTGCTTTGGGTTTCAAGAGGGGGAAACCTTAAGCCATAAGGATTGAGATCCCCAGTCACTGACTGGAGCCACCCTGAATATGGACACTGGACTGTAACCTATGGACTATTTCTAAAAGGACTTTTGGTAACTACAAGCTCATCTCTGCTCTGTATCTGGACCTCAAGAACTGAATTCAAGTCTGTCTGTCTAGTGATCTTTTAACCAACACTCTCGCTCTTTTCTTTTATAATACATTTTAGCTTAGTTAATAAGAATTAGCTAATAGTGTGTATTTTGGGTGAAAGCTAAGTTATAATTGGACCTGGGTATGTGGCTGATATTTGGGATTGGAAGAACCTTCTCTTTATATGATGAGATAAGATTTTCAGTAATCAGTATCATGTCTGACATGTGTGTCTGGACGGAGGCCTGAGGCTGGGCACTTTAAGGGAACTCTGTTGTTTGGACTCTGAGTAACCAGTGAGGTGCTACAGAAGCTGGTCTGCGCTGGCTGGTGAACTAAGTATTGGAATATCCACCCGTGTTTGGGGTTTGTCTGCCCCATTTTGTTTGCAGTTCACCCTAATTGAGTGACCTCAGCTGGCGCCCACAGGCAGCACCGTCACAGGGGGATACCAGGCTGGCTGGGTGGGTGGATCTGATGGAGGGGGCTACGGGCTGCTTGGGGGGTGGGTGTGATGGGGGGCTATGGGCTGGCTGGCTGGGTGGATCTGATGGAGGGGGCTACAGGCTGCTTGGGGGGTGGGTGTGATGGGGGGCTACGGGCTGGCTGGGTGGGTGGGTGGATGTGATGGGGGCGGGTGACACATGGCCAGAAAGGGTTAAACATCCTGCAGAATAAATAACCGTCACAAGAGACGCGTTTGTGTTTTTGTGTATTTACACATGTAGGAGTCGGGCTGACGATGTGACCACCTGTCCCTGGCTAGGCTGGATTCTGATCACTCAGTGCTCACAAGAGCATCCTGGCGTTTAAATGAATTGTAAACAGGGGCTATCTCAGTATCCAGCTCTCCCTGAAATGTTCTGTGAATGGCGGAGAAACAAGCAAATGGCCAAATGTTAATTAAGGACCAGTGACGGACCTCCTTCCAAGTCAGCCGGATTGTCCCCGAGGCAATCCCAGCTTGTCCAAGGGCATGAAATTGTATAACGGATCCTTGGGTCCTGATTCTGTCACCTCGGATCTGCTTGGGCTTCATCAGGGGACATTTGAGTTGCAAGACGGAGGTCCCAGTTACGCTGGTACTGCCCTGAATGTGAGATTTGGACATTGACCTGGGAACTCTTCCTGAACGAACTCTTTGCGGCAACGCGCTCAGCATCTCTGCAGCGCAATGGACTGAACTCGTCCGTAGGGACATTGATCCTTTAACCAGACTCACTTTGTGTTGGTTTTTAATGAAGTTTAGTTTCGTTAAGAAGAATTGGCTGCAGCGTGGAACTGGGTAAATCTGGAATATTCAGCAACCTGGGAGGGGATGTGCCCGATCCCTTGGGATTGGCAGAACCTTTTCTTTTATATGGTGAATAAGATTTTCCCATAAATCATCATATTTGACGTGGGTACCTGGATGGAGGCCTGAGGCTGCGTCGCTTTGAGGGGACTGCGTGGTCTGCACTGCCCAGTAACCAGGGAGGTAATCAAGAAGCTACAGGCTGGCTGGGGGTGGATCTGATGGGGGGGCTATGGGCTGGCTAGGGGCTGGCTTGGGGGGGGGCTAGGGGCTGGCTGGGCCCATGGGTCTGACGGGCACCGGGCTGGGGGGCGGGTCTGACAGGGGAGACTCAACAAGCTCGCCATTGCTTCAGCCCTGGTATATCCTATGCAGCCTCCCCCCTCAGCGCCCCCCAGTGGGCACTCACCTTGGGGGGCAGTGGGGGTGGCACGTCAGCGTCGGCTGGCAGCATGGGCCTGGGGGCAGAGCACAGCAGTCAGTACGGGTCCCCCTGGGAACGCCCCCATGGCAGCCCAGACCATCGACCCGAGGCTGCCCCCCACGCCTAGCACAGGGAGCCCTCAGATCCCCAGCCCCCCGGGGACTCTGGGCCTCATGCCCTGGCCAGGAGCCCACTGTGCTGGGGGCCCAGGCCCCCCCTGCCAGGGTCCTCCGCACCCTCCTAGGACCCCCCCAGAACTGGGCATGACCCCCGGGTCTCCCACTACTCACATGCCCCAGCCCCCCATGGCCTGGCCCAGCTCACGTCTCTGGCGGTGGCTCGTGGGGCATCGGGCAGTGCCAGCCCGGGGGCACTCGGCCCAGGCTATACGCTGCTCTGTGAACCAGGACAGGCAACAGAGCCCCCCAGCCCCACCCTCCAGTGCCTGATGCCGGGTGTGAGGGCACGTACCTGGCTGGGTCACAGCTGCTGGGGCTGCACAGCAGGACCGAGGGGGAAAGAGAGAGATCATGAGCCACTGACCTGACCCCACGTGGATCCCAGGGGTGGGGCAAAGCCGCCGGCTGCAGGGGAGATGGGGGGCACGGCAGGGCCACAGGGGGGCAAGGGCAATGGGGGGACAGGGCAGAGCAGACGCCTGTGGGGGGGCAGACGCCCAACCCCATGGCTGCCAAGGCGACGCGGGGTGCAGCCCAGGCTAGGATGGTTCTGTTCTCCAAAAGGCTGCCAGGAAGAATGGTGGAATCCATCTCAAACCTGATGCTTTTCTGTTTAGAAGGAGGGGTGGGGACCCAGAGGGACGGAAGATCCCTGCCTGGTCCCAAAGCTTTACAAGGGGGTGGGGCAGAACAAAGGGGGCGGCCAGTCATGAGAAAACCCCTAATTACCATCGAGCGGGAACAAACAAGGGCTGTCCCGGGGGAAGGGATGGGCCCAGGCTAGAGAGGCGTCTAGTCTGTGAAAGCAGCTGACTGGAGCGTCGCTGAGGGTGAGATTTACCTGAATTCAGTTTCTTAATGTATCAGGCTGAGACTCACGTGTTTTGTTTTACTTCACTCGGTGACTGGCTTTGTTCTATCTGGTGTTCCTTGGAACCACTTTTCACACGTAGTGAAATCACTTTTCTTTATTAGTTAACCCAGAGTAAGTGATTAACACCCGGGGCAGCGAACAGCTGGGCATAGCTCTCGATCAGGGTTATAGAGGGCGGACAATGTATGAGTTTACCCCGTATAAGCAAATGGATCCCTTTGGGGTTTGGCTCCCACTGGGAGCTGGGTGTCTGGGTGCTGGAGACAGGTAACCTGCTGAGTTTAGCCTGCAGCTTTGGGGGCGAGGACCAGACCTGGGTCTGTGCTGCAGCAGGCTGGCGTCTGGGGCTCAACCAGGCAGGGTGCTGGAGTCCCAGGCTGGCAGGGGAAACGGGCTCAGGGGTAATCTCAGCACGTCAGGTGACAGTCCCAAGGGGGTCTCTGTGACCAAATCCATCACAGTTCTGTCCTCCCAAAAGCCTTGGGGGGGTCCCCATGCCGTGACCAAGCTGAGCCCCCTTGGGGGGGAAGGGTCCCTGCAGCTGGACGAGCCCTGGTGGTGGGGGAGGCACCTACATGTCCACGTCGTCGTAGTCGTTGTCTGAGTCCGACATGTTGACCCTGCGAAGGAGCCGGAGCCGGAGTCTGAGTCTGGCCAACGACTGGCGCCAGGACAGGCCCCAGGGCCAGCTGGAGCAGCAGCCTGGAAGGGGATCCTGGACCAGCCTGGCCCATCTCCTCTCTCCCCCCCAAAACAGGACCCCTGGGCCGGCCCATCTCCCCCCTCCCCCAGCGGGGCCCCTGGGCCGGCCCATCTCCCCCCTCCCCCAGCGGGGCCCCTGGGCCCGTCTGTCCCCCTCCTCCCGTCTACGGAGCCGTCCCTTCTTACCCCCCGCCCTGCAGCAAGGTTCCCTTGGTCCGACACCCCGCGCCCGGCGAGGCCCCTGGGCTGGCTCACCCCACCCCCCAGGGCCCGGGGCAGTTACCTGGCACGGCCCGTGGAGCTGAGGTCTAGGCAGATCTCCTGGGCGTGGGGAGACGGGAGAGGCAGGGTGAGGCCAGGATTCATGCCAGCCCGGCCCCCCAGCAGATGCATCCCCCTGCCCACGCCGGGCCATTCAGCTCAGACCCTGGGCACCCTGCCCCGAGAGCCAGGTTCCCAGCCGTGCCCCGCACCGGGGGTGGGGGGGAAAGTGGGGCTGCCGGGGGGACCATGGTGGGTGGGAGAGGCTGCGACGGACGCCCTGGCAGAGGTGCCAGGGAATGGAGCTTTCCCCGGAGCACCCGCTGGAGGGGCTGGCGCATGGGGGGCCGGGGACACGGGCAGCACCTACCACGTGGCACGCGGGCGTCGGCTCCTTCCTCTGGGTCCTGATCTTGATGGGCTGCACTGGAACGAGAGGCGGCTGAGACCGGACGCATGGCGCCAGCTCGTGACACCGAACCACAGGCCTGTGGGTGAGCAGGGGCGGCTCCCAGCATCCAGCTCCCCCCCCCATGCGCCTGCCAGCAGGACCGGAGGGACCCCACGCCGCTGGGGAGGGCATGGTGGGGTCCTGGAGCAAGGCGGGGAGATGTGGAGGTTCCTCCAGAGGGGCGGGGAAGGGGTCCCAGCAAGGGGAACACACGGGGGGGCTCAGGAGGAGGGGCACAGTGGGGGAAAGGGTACATGGGAGGGGAAGGGCAGGGGCCCGTAGAGAGAGGGACACAGCGGGATTCCCAGACGAGGGTGGGGTACAGCAGGGGGAACATGTGGGGGACACAGTGGGGTCTGGGTGGGGGGGTGCATGGCAGAGGTGTCAGCAGGAGGGGTTTTGCAGGGGAAAGGGGCACGGCGGGGGTCCTGGCGGGGGGGAAGGGGCACAGCAGGGGTCCCAGCTGGGGGGGAGGGGCACAGCGGGACTCCCAGCTGGGGGGGGGCACAGCGAGGGTCCCAGTGAGGGGAGGGGCACAGCAGGGGTCCCAGTGAGGGGAGGGGCACGGCAGGGGTCCGAGCTGGTGAGGAGGGACACAGCAGGGATCCAGGCGGGGGGGGAAGGGGCACGGCAGGGGTCCCAGTAAGGGGAAGGGCACAGCAGGGGTCCCGGCGGGGGGGAAGGGGCACAGCGGGGGCCCAGTGAGGGGAGGGGCACGGCAGGGGTCCCGGCTGGGGGCGAGGGGCACAGCGGGGGTCCCGGCGGGGGGCGAGGGGCACAGCGGGGGTCCCGGCGGGGCAGGGAGGGGCACAGCGGGGGTCCCAGCTGGTGAGGAGGACACAGCGGGGGTCCTGTGGGGGGGGAAGGGGCACAGCAGGGTCCCAGCTGGTGAGGAGGGACACAGTGGGGGTCCCGGCGGGGGGCGAGGGGCACAGCAGGGGTCCCAGCTGGTGAGGAGGGACACAGTGGGGGTCCCGGTGGGGGGGGAAGGGGCACAGCAGGGGTCCCAGCTGGTGAGGAGGACACAGCGGGGGTCCCGGTGGGGGGGGAAGGGGCACAGCAGGGGTCCCAGCTGGTGAGGAGGGACACAGTGGGGGTCCCGGTGGGGGGGGAAGGGGCACAGCGGGGGTCCCAGCTGGTGAGGAGGACACAGCGGGGGTCCCGGCGGGGGGCGAGGTGCACAGCGGGGGTCCCGGCGGGGGGCGAGGGGCACAGCGGGGGTCCCGGCGGGGCGGGGAGGGGCACAGCGGGGGTCCCGGCTGGTGAGGAGGGACACAGCGGGGGTCCCGGCGGGGCAGGGAGGGGCACAGCGGGGGTCCCGGCGGGCGGGGAGGGGCACAGCGGGGGTCCCAGCTGGTGAGGAGGACACAGCGGGGGTCCCGGCGGAGGGCGAGGGGCACAGCGGGGGTCCCAGATGGTGAGGAGGACACAGCGGGGTCCCAGCTGGTGAGGAGGGACACAGCGGGGGTCTCGGTGGGGGGCGAGGGGCACAGCGGGGGTCCCGGCGGGGGGGGAAGGGGCACAGCGGGGGTCCCAGCTGGTGAGGAGGACACAGCGGGGTCCCGGCGGGGGGGGGGAAGGGGCACGGCAGGGGTCCCAGTAAGGGGAGGGGCACAGCGGGGGTCCCGGCGGGGGGGGAAGGGGCACGGCAGGGGTCCCAGTAAGGGGAGGGGCACAGCGGGGGTCCCGGCGGGGGGACGTACGGTTGATGTCGGAGTTGCTGCGCTCGGCCGGGGCGTGCCGGTGCGTGGAGTGGATCCGCTGGGGCACCGGGGGTGGCAGCTGGGAAGACAGGGTGGGGTTAAGTGGGGGGGTCCCACCAGCACGGCCCCCCTCGGTCTGTGAGCATGGCGGGGACAGGCCGCAGGGGCAGGGCCAGCTGGGAGCCGTGGGTCCCCCCCCAGCCCCCAGCCCGTCTCACCTCGGCCTCGTCCTCCTCCGGCTCGCAGCAGCGCGGCAGCTTGTCTGGGTTTCGCAGCTTCTCCAGCAGCTCCTGCGTCAGGCTCCGGCTCAGGCCAGGCTGGGCCACAAACTGGTGCTGGGGAGGGAGGAACGGGGGCAGGTTGGGGGGCAGCCGACTTTCACCGCCCCCCGGGGGACCGGCTGGGCCCACCAGGATGGGCAACCCCCTGGGCACGGCCTGCCCCCGCCCGCGCCCTACTCACACTCAGCATCTTGGCAGCGCTCGGCCGCTTCTTGGGGTTCTTGGTCAGTGTCACCTTCACGAAGTTGTGGAAGGCCGGAGTCCTGGGGGGACACAACCGGGAAGCCGAGAGCCTTGGCAGGGAGGCCAGGCCCAGGGACGAGGCCACCCCCACCTTTACAGAGGGGAAACTGAGGCACAGAGAAGGGACCCAGCCTGACTCAGGTCACACAGCAAAGCCGTGGCAGAGCCAGAGAGAGAACCCAGGAGTCCTGGCTCGCACACCACACCCACTCTAACCAGTAGACCACACTCTCTTCCCAGAGCTAGGCTAGAACCCAGACATCCTGGCTCCCAGCTTTCCCTGCAACCCACCAAGCCCCAGCAGAACCAGATCCCAGGACCCCGGAACCGGGATCGGCCCGGCAGCTCCCACTCTTGGCGGGGGGCTGCTCCTCCCTGGCTCTAATCAGCTCCCACCCCTCCCCGGGGGATCCCCCCAACTCCGGCTACTGGGGGTCACAAAGGGGCTCGGGTCTGTCCTGTAACCAGCGCCACTCACCACTTTGGCTTGTCTTTTAGCTTCGGCGGCTGGTAGCCGCTCTTGGACATCAGGAACAGCACCCTGCAGGGACACAAGGGGGCGCCGGACCCAGGCGCAGGGGGTGGGGTTCATTAACCGGCGGGACTCCCTGCTGCAGGGCGGGGGCCGGCCATTCGCGGGTCAGGAAGGGCGAGGGGGGTGCTGCAGGCTGCAAGGGGTGGGAGAGGCAGCCAGCGTTGGAGCCGGGAGGCCGGGTAGATGGGCCTGTTCCAATGCGCTGAGGCCCCGGGTGGATCAGGGACGGGAGGTGGATCAGGGACGGACAGATGGACGCAGTGTGCCCTTTTCCCCCACCCACGCCCCAGAAGCTCCACTCCAGGCTGGTTTCTAGCTCGGATTCGGCTCCCGCGCCCCCCCAGCTGGGGCCCTGCGGGCGGGGAGAGCCCTGGGCGGGGGCAGGATCCAGATGCCGCATGAAAGGGCAGCCTGTGGGCACCGTGCCACGTGGGGCACCGAGTGATTATCGCGCTCTGATCTTATCTGGGCTTCCTAGACACCTCCCCAGCCTCCGTGCAGAGTGAGGGGGAAACCGCGTGGCCGCCTGACTCTGCGGGGCGGGGGCCGGCTCGCTCCCTCCAGCAGCCTCCTGGCTTCACCCTGTGGAAGCCCAACTCCCGGCGAGAACTGGCCGCCTGGACTCCTGGGTCCCTCAGCTCTGCCCAGTCGCCGTGCCAGCCGCCCCGCTCTGCCCCCCCCAGCTGCCAGTCCCTCCCTGCGCCCCGCAGCCATCGCAGACCCTGTGTGATGCCCTGGGAGCTGGTCCCGGGGGGCAGGTTCGGACTGGGGAAGGGGGGGGCTCCCTCATGGCAGGCCCCGCCCCTTGGCACTCACCGCAGGGGGTGGACGTCGAACATGGGGGGCTGCAGCTCAGCCAGCTCCACCGCCGTGATGCCCACGGACCAGATGTCGCACAGCTCATTGTAGCCGCCTTTCAGCTCCACCGCCGCCACCTCGGGCGCCATCCTGGCACGGGGGGAGAGCGCGGGGAAGGGGTGGAGGTGGGCAGGCTGGCTGGGGGGCGCTGCCCCTGGCGAGGCCGGGGGGAGGGTCTGGGGATGGGCAGCCTGATGGAGGCACTGGGGGCCAGGGGACATTTCTATCGTGTCCTCCCCCTTAGCCCAGAGTCGCCCCTGAAACCGGCCCTGGCGGCTGCTCTCAGGCCGGCCCAGCGTGCACACGGACAGCGCCAGACAGGCTTTGTGGCCCCACACACACAACTGGGACACACACAACATGCCCCCCGACACACACACACCTGGGACATACACAGCGTGCCCCCCCCCACACACCTGGGACACACACAGCATGCCCCAACACACACACCTGGGACATACACAGCGTGCCCCCCCTCCACACACACACCTGGGACATACACAGCGTGCCCCCCCACACACACCTGGGACACACACAGCGTGCCCCCCCACCCACACACACCTGGGACACACACAGAGTGCCCTCCCACAAACACACACCTGGGACACACACAGCGTGCCCCCACACACACCTGGGACACACACAGAGTGCCCTCCCACAAACACACACCTGGGACACACACAGCGTGCCCCCCACACACACCTGGGACACACACAGCATGCCCCCCCACACACACACACCTGGGACACACACAGCGTGCCCCCCCACCCACACACACCTGGGACACACACAGAGTGCCCTCCCACAAACACACACCTGGGACACACACAGCGTGCCCCCCACAGACACGTGGGACACACACAGCATGCCCCCACACACACACACCTGGGACACACACAGCGTCCCCCCACACACATACACACCTGGGACACACACAGCGTGCCCCCACACACACCTGGGACACACACAGAGTGCCCTCCCACAAACACACACCTGGGACACACACAGCGTGCCCCCCACACACACCTGGGACACACACAGCATGCCCCCCCCGCACACACACACCTGGGACACACACAGCGTGCCCCCCCACCCACACACACCTGGGACACACACAGAGTGCCCTCCCACAAACACACACCTGGGACAGACACAGCGTGCCCCCCACAGACACGTGGGACACACACAGCATGCCCCCCCACACACACACCTGGGACACACACAGCGTGCCCCCACACACATACACACCTGGGACACACACAGCGTGCCCCCCACACACATCTGAGACACACACAGTGTGTCCCTGCACACACACAGACACAGCTGGGACACACACAGCATGCCCCCCCCACACATAGACACCTGGGACACTCACACAGTGTGCTCCCCCCCACACACACACTGTGCCCCACCCACCCACCTACAGCTGGGACAGACACACCATGCCCTCCACACACATCTGGGACACACTCTCTGTGGCCCCCCCCAACACACACACCTGGGACACACACCCTGTGGCCCCCCCAACACACACACCTGGGACATACACTCTGTGGCCCCGCACACACATCTGGGACACCACACACTGTGCCCCCCTCACACACACCTGGGACACACACCTTGTGACCCCCTGTGACGAACTGGGAAAGTTCTTAATGTTTTCTCTGAATACTGTGTTGGTGCCTCAGTGTCCCCATGGCAGTTCTTAAGTATCTGGCAGAGCAAAGGGCCAGTGCACCTAAATGCCTGGCACTCTGTCTCCTAGCAACTGATGGCCTGGGCCCCTCCTCTGCAAAGGTGCCAACTGAAGGTGTTGGAGACAAAGGGATCAGGTGATCTCCTGGCCCGGGAAAGGGGCTGAGCAGAGAGGAGGGGCTGGGAGGGGTGGTTAGTCTGGAGCTGGCTGAGGGCAGAGGTGGGGGGTCTGGTTCACTGCCCCCTAGAATGGACCCGGCCGAGGGGTCCGGTTCGCTGTACCTACAAGCTCTGTTTTAGAGCCTGTTCCTGTCATCGAATAAACCTCTGTGTTACTGGCTGGCTGAGAGTCACGTCTGACTGCAAAGTGGGGGTGCAGGACCCTGTGGCCCCCCCAGGACCCCGCTGGGACGACTCGCTGTGGGAAGCGCACGGAGGGGCAGAGGATGCTGAATGCTCCAAGGAGAGACCCAGGAGGTGAAGCCGTGTGAGCCTCTTGCCCTGAACAAGTCTGCTCCAAGGGAGAGGAGGCTCCCCAAAGTCCTGCCTGGCTTGGTGGGGAGCAGTTCCAGAGCATCGCCCGGGGACTCCGTAACACCCCACACAAACACACACACCTGGGACACACACGGACACACACCCCTGGGAGACACACCATGCCCCCCACACACACCTGGGACACACATGGACACACACACCTGGGACACACACTGTGCCCCCCCCCACACACATCTGGGACACAAACCGCGCCTCCACACACACACGTGGGACACACACGGGGATGCACACCTGGGACACACACCATGCCCCCATACACACACACACACACACACCTGGGACACAAACGGACACACATCCCTGGGAGACACACCGTGCCCCCTCACCCTCCCACACCTGGAACACACACAGATACACACACCTGGGACACATACCGTGCCCCCCCCCAAACCTGGGACACACACCATGCCTCCTCCCACACACACACACACACCTGGGACACACATGGACACACACACCTGGGAGACACACTACTCCACCCACACCCACACACACACACACACCTGGGACACACATGGACACACACCCCGGGAGACACACCGTGCCCCCACACACACACACCTGGCACACACACCGACACACACACCTGGGACACACACCATGTTCCCCCCCACATCTGGGACACACACGGGGATGCACACCTGGGACACACACCATGCCCCCCCACACACACCTGGGACACATACGGACACACATCCCTGGGAGACACACTGTGTCCCCTCACCCACCTACACCTGGAACACACACGGATATACATACCTGGGACACATACCGTGCCCACACACACACAAACCTGGGACACACACCATGCCTCCTCCCACACACACACACACCTGGCACACACACGGACACACACACCTGGGAGACACACCACGCCACCCACACACACACACACACACACACACACACACACACACACCTGGGACACACACGGACACACACCCCTGGGAGACACACCGTGCCCCCCACACACACCTGGCACACACACCGACACACACACCTGGGACAGACACTGTGCCCCCCCACACACCTGGGACACACATGGACACACACACCTGGGACACACACTGTGCCCCCCCACACACGTGGGACACACACGGACACACATACCTGGGACACACACTGTGCCCCCCCACACACCTGGGACACACATGAACACACACACCTGGGACACACACTGTGCCCCCCCACACACCTGGGACACACACCATGCCCCCACACACACACACCTGGGACACACACGGACACACATACCTGGGACACACACTGTGCCCCCCCCACACCTGGGACACACATGAACACACACCTGGGACACACACTGTGCCCCCCCCCGGACAATCCTCCGGCAGACACATGCAGGCCGGAGATCGGCTCCTGGGTGGCGCCGTGAGCCCCTTCCCCCCCCCCAAGCAGGCCAGGGCTGAGCCGAGCCGCACGCACGCCCGCCCCGCGGGTACCAGTAGGGGGTGCCGATGAAGGACATCCTGCGGGCGAAGGTGGCGCTGATCTGGGCCGAGATCCCAAAATCCGCTGGGGGGAGGAAAGGAAAAGCTTCGTTTGGCCTCAGGTGGATATTGGACACTGCTCCCCCACAGCCCCTGCTCCCATCAGCCTGTCCCAGCGCACCCCCCAGACACCCCCAGGACCCTCAGCCCCATACCGCAGTGCAACCCACCTGCATCCCCCCAACTGCCCCTAACCATGCCCCATAGATTTCCCACCTGCCCCACAGCCACACTCCAGAGGCCTCCCTCCCTGGGGAAGAGCCGGTAGGGCCAAGCTGGGACCATCACTCACCAAGTTTCACTTCTCCGTTGTCATTGATGAGGATGTTGGCTCCCTGTGGGGGAAGGAACAGAGAAGGCTGAAGGGGGCTGGGGCCGTGGGGCAGGGGAAGGTCCCCAGGGGCTGCAGAAATGGTTTAACCCCCTTGGAGGAGGCAGGTTCGGCGCTGACTCCGTCAGACTTGCCCAGGCTGCGATTTCCACGGGGGCCGGCCACCGTTATGTCACTGAACCCCGCCGTGGGGCAAATCACAGCCAGACCCAGCTGAGTGCTGGGAACACGCTATCGCCACACACCTCAGCCCTGTTGACATGCTAACATGCTACAGCCACATGCCCCGGCCCCAGTGATGTGCAGTAACACGCTATCGCCACACGCCCCGGCCCTGTTGATATGCTAACATGTTACAGCCACACGCCTCAGCCCCAGTGACATGCAGTAACACGCTACGGCCACATGCCCCAGCCCCGGAGACATGTAACATGCTACAGCCACACGCACCAGCCCCGGTGACATGTGGTAACATGCTACAGCCACATGCCCCAGCCCCGGAGACATGCTAACCTGTTACAGCCACACGCCTCAGCCCCAGTGACATGCAGTAACACGCTACGGCCACATGCCCCAGCCCCGGAGACATGCTAACATGCTACAGCCACATGCCCCAGCCCCAGTGACATGTGGTAACATGCTACGGCCACATGCCCCAGCCCCGGAGACACGTGGTAACACGCTACGACCTACATTATCAGTATATTGGTTTTAATCCAGGCTCCTGGGGGTGCTGAAGGGACAGAATTTGAGCAATCCTAGGTCCTGTCTCTAGCCGATGCTCTTTTTCACGCCCGTCTTGGCAGCGTGGGAGTCTGCCAGTTGCTTGATCTATTTCACTTTCTGTTTATAGTCAGTTTCACTCTGGGCTCAGCCCTCCCTGCTGTGTGTGTGTGTGGGGGGTCCCCATGAATAACCCAGAAGGGCTCCAGTTTCCTATTTATTCGGTTTGAGAGCCTCAGGCCCCAGCCCCCAGCTTGAAACGCTGGGCGTAGGCTAAGTCTCATAGACTCATAGACTTTAAGGTCAGAAGGGACCAATGTGATCATCTAGTCTGACCTCCTGCACAAAGCAGGCCACAGAACCCCACCCATCCCACATCCCTGCAGCCCGGTCCCCCAGCCTGGTGGATTTTCCCCCGTGGGAGGTCTGGCTCTCCCAGGCCAGGCGGCGGGACAAGCCATACTCTAGATCCCCAAGGAAAGGGCTGCCCAGAGCCGCCCCAGCCCACGCTCGGCTCCTTCTCTTGGTATCGCCAAGCGGGCCCCTGCATCTCTGCCACTTCACCACAGCAGCCCTGGCATCTACCTCCCTCGCCAGCCAGCCAGCCTCCTTCCAGCCACAGTCTGCCGACTCGCTCCCCACCTGCCTGCTCTCTCCGCCACTGCCGCGCTGGAAAGCTCGGCTCTCTCGCCAACAGCCGCCGGTCCAGTACAAGGCGCTGACTGCCCAGCTGTGCCTCTCTCGTACCCTGGGACTGACGGCTACCCCAGCACTGCATCAGCTATCGACCTCCCCCCAGTCCATCCTTCCGGCCACGGACCCAGCCAGGCCTCCTCCGGCCCCTCCCAGAGACAGGGAGCCAGCCCCAGCCCATCGGCCCCCAGCCTGACCTCCTCACCTTGATGTCTCTGTGTATCTTGCCTTGGATGTGAAGATAAGACAGACCCTAAAAACACAAATGAGAATGGGGTGTTTAGCTCCAGGGGGTTTAGCCCGGCCTGAGCGGCCCCTGCCCAGTCTCCATTCGGTCACCGTTGTTAGAGGGTTAAAGCCAGGGTTAATGGTCAAATGCCAGTGGGGGCCACTCCCTGGGAAGGCCTCTGAGATGCCCCCCGGAGAGCTGAGCTGCCCCAGTTGGAGGCCAGCGTGAGGGGGCTTCCCACACTCACCTGCAATGTTTCTCTGCAGACATAGGCGATTTGCTGCTCTGACAGGGGGCCGGTGACTGTAATGGAAAATGGATGTGGTTTATTATTAGGTGTCGTATGGTAGTGCCCCACTAAAGCCCATCATCACACTGGATGCTGCCTGGACCTCACCCAAGATTGGGGCTCCGTCGCGCCGGGCGCCGCCCAGAGCCCACTCAAGATCGGGGCCCCGTCGCGCTGGGCGCTGCCCAGACCCCACCTGAGATTGGGGCCCTGTCACGCCGGGCACCACCCAGACCCCACCTGAGACTGGGGCCCCATCGTGCTGGGTGCTGCCCAGACCCCACCTGAGATCGGGGCCCCGTAGTGCTGGGCGCCGCCCAGACCCCACCCAAGATCAAGGCCCTGTCACGCCGGGCGCTGCCCAAACCCCACCTGAGATTGGGGCCCCGTCGTGCTGGGCGCTGCCCAGTCCCTGCCCAAGATCAGGGCCCCATCATGCCGGGCGCCGCCCAGACCCCACCCGAGATCGGGGCCCCATCGTGCCGGGCACCACCCAGACCCTGCCCAAGATCAGGGCCCCATCGTGCCGGGCACCGCCCAGACACTATCCAAGATCAGGGCCCCATCGAGCCGGGCGCCGCCCAGGCCCTGCCCGAGATTGGGGGCTCATCGCGCCGGGCGCTGCACAGACCATGGCGTTGCCCCTCCCACCAGGCACAGCAGCAATCTTAGCTGCTTTTGGTTCTGCATTTTGGAGCAGCTGGTGACCCCAGCACAGGAGGCTGCTGCTGCTCCGAGCCAGCAGCGCAGGGCTCACTTCCTTTTCCACATGGCCCAGAGCACAAGCCGCAGGCTTTGAGAGCAGCCATTCACCTGAGAGCACAGGCAGGGTTCAGGGGTTAGAGCAAAGGGATGGACGTTAGGGAGGCAGGACTGGTGGCCCGTCCCTGGCTCTGGGAGGGGAGTGGGGTCTAATGGGTTAGACCTGAGGGGCTGGGAGTCAGGACTCCTGGGTTCTATTCCTAAGTCTGCCATGACTCACTGTGGGAGCTGGGTAAGACCTGTCCCATTTCTGTGCCTCAGTTTCCCCCAGGGGTAATTGTACTGTTCTAGCCAGCAGGACGCTGGCAGGGCGCAGATGGGCTATTGACGGGAATGGGGCTTCCTGTGGCCTGGCTGGCAGGAGCCTGGCGAGCACGGGATGAGGCTTCGGTGCCCCGTTCTCCCACCAGCGCTGTGCTGGGGGCGCATGGGGAGCAGTTTGCTGGTTCCATGAGGGTGCAGCGCGGTGCCCGCCCGGTGCCACCTTACCATGGTAAATGTCCTGCAGAGATCCGGCCCCACAGAACTCCATGCAGATCCACAGCTTGTTCAACCTAGCGGGCCACAGAGACAGAGGGTTAATGGAGCAGGCCCTGGGGTGCGGGAGGGGAGCGGGGCAGGGCCATCGTGTCCTGGGCCAAGGGGCTCCCGCAACCCTCCACAGGCCCTGGGGGTGGGGACTATGCACCTGCCCCAGGACCCACCTGGCGGCTCCAGAGGCAGGAAGGACAGAAAAGGAGGGGAAGCCGTGGGGGGGCTCCAGATGGGGAGAGGGAGTGAGAGCGGGAGGGGAGAGGGAGCCAGGATAGATGGAGGAGGGGAAGCTGTGGGGGGCAGTGGGGAGAGATGGGGAAGCCAGGGGGGCAGTGGGGAGAGATGGGGGAGGGAAAGCCAGGGGGGCAGTGGGGAGAGATGGGGCAGCTAGGGGGCAGTGGAGAGAGATGAGGAAGCCAGGGGGGCAGTGGGGAGAGATGAGGAAGCCAGGGGGGCAGTGGGGAGAGATGGGGCAGCTAAGGGGCAGTGGGGAGAGATGAGGAAGCCAGGGGGGCAGTGGGGAGAGATGGGGCAGCTGGGGGGGCAGTGGGGAGAGATGGGGAAGCCAGGGGGCAGTGGAGAGAGATGGGGCAGCTGGGGGGGCAGTAGGGAGAGATGGGGAAGTGGGGGGGGCAGTGGGGAGAGATGGGGCAGGCTCTCTCACCGTATGTAGCTCCCGTAATAGGCCACGATATTATGGTGCTTGCAGGTCTTCACGATGAGGATCTCCTGCTGGATCGCGGCGCAGTCGTCGTCTGGGGAGTGACAGCAGCTGTTAGCACCTGGAGTGCGGCACTAGGGGGCGCTGTGCTGTGGGGAGTGGGGCGGGGGGCTTGGCAGGGGGCGCTGGGCTGGGGGGGCGGGGGGCTCAGCAGGGGGCGCTGGGCTGGGGGCTCGGCAGGGGGCACCAGGCTGGGGGGAGCAGGGTTGGGGGGCTTGGCAGGGGGTGCCGGGCTGGGGGGAGCAGGTGGGGGCTCAGTGGGGGGTGCTGGGCTGAGGGGAGCTGGCCGAGGGCTCAATAGAGGGCACTGGGCTGCCAGGAGTGGGACAGAGGCTCGGCAGGGGGTGCTGGGCTGGGGGGAGCGGGGCGGGGGGCTCGGCAGGGGGTGCTGGGCTGCAGGGGGCTGGGTGCTCGGCGGGGGGCGCCGGGCTGGGGGGAGCAGGGTTGTGGGGCTTGGCAGGGGGTGCCGGGCTGGGGGGAGCAGGTGGGGGCTCAGTGGGGGGTGCTGGGCTGAGGGGAGCTGGCCGAGGGCTCAATAGAGGGCACTGGGCTGCCAGGAGTGGGGCAGAGGCTCGGCAGGGGGCACTGGGCTGGGGGGAGCGGGGCAGGGAGGGCTCGGCGGGGGGCACCGGGCAGGGGGGAGTGGGGCTCAGCGGAGTGGGGGGACTCAGCATGGGGAGCGGGGTGGGGGGCTGGGCAAGGGGGCTCAGTGGGGGGCGCCGGGCTGGGGGGACTCGGTGGGGGGGCTGGGCAGGGGGCATCGGGTGGGGGAGCTCGGCAGAGGGTGCCGGGGGGCTCAGAGGGGGGCACAGGGCTGGGAGGGGCTCGGTGGGGGGGCTCAGCAGGGGGGCACTGGGCTGGGGGCGCACCGGGTGGGGGCTCGGCGTGGGGGGCTCGTCCCTGGCAGTCCATGCTGACCCCAATGCCTAATGGACCTGGGCTGGCGGAGATGCCCTGATTGAGCCTCCCCCCCACCCATGATCCCCAGCAATCCCCCTCCCCCGCAGCCCCAGGGGGCGTTGAAGCTCCCGTGCCCCCCAAGGTCCTGCGGAAGGGGGTGCTCGCCCCAGATGCACAGGCTGCCCCCTGGGGGCAGAGGGGAGCACAGGCTCTAGCCCAGGCCCCCCTCGCGCCCCGCGCTGGGGAGCCAGTGTGACAGCCGCGGGGGGGCGGGGGGAGGAAGCCGGGAAGGATGTTGCTGGCTGCTGTTACGGTAACTCGCCTGCCAGCAGCCCCCTTCCCGCCAGCTGCAGCTGCTGCCTGCCAGGAGCTCCCATCGGGGCGGTACCCAGGGGGCTGGGCTCGGTGTGGGGCATCCATGAGCGCTGGCCCCAACAGCTCCCTGATCCTGGCCTTGCCAAGGGGGCGTTCGCCCCCCTCCCTGCCATGGGGTATTCGGGGTGCAGGCCCTCAGGCCTGTGCCAGTCCCTGGCCCCAAGGGGGCAGAACATCCGCCCCCTGCCACCAGGAGCAGCCTTGGGGCAGCTCAGCCGCTACTGAACTCTCAGGGCCAGAGGACGGATCTGCGCTCAGGAGACCAGAGAGAGACACACAGACAGGCTGGGATCTCGGGGGCAGCCAGACGAGGCTCCAGTGGGTCAGACAGACAGCCGAGGCTCTAGGGCAGGGGTTGGCAGCCTTTCAGCAGCGCTGTGCTGAGTCCATTGATTCACTCTGGTCTAAGGTTTCACTTGCCAGTGATCCGTGAACGGTTTTAGAAGGTCTCTTTCTACAAGGCTATAATATAGAACTAAACTATTGTTGTACGTAAAGTAAATAAGGGTTTTTAAATGCTTAAGAAACTTCATTTAAAATTAAATTAAAATGCAGAGCCCCCTGGACCGGTGGCCAGGACCCGGGCAGTGTGAGTGCCACTGAAAACCAGCTCTCGTGTCGCCTTCAGCATGTGTGCCATAGGTTGACTATCCCTGATCTAGGGAGTCAGACAGACAGATAGACAGACGAGGCCCTGGGGGGACAGACAGACGAGGCTCTGGGGGTCAGACAGACAGACAGACGAGACCCTAGGGGGACAGACAGACAGGCGAGGCCCTAGGGGGACAGACGGATGAGGCCTAGGGGGTCAGACAGATGAGGCTTTAGGGGGTCAGACAGACAGACAAGGCACTGGGGCGACAGACGAGGCTCTAGGGGATCAGACAGACAGACAGACGAGGTCCTAGGGGGACAGACAGACAAGGCTCCAGGGGGTCAGACAGACAGGCGAGGCCCTAGGGGGACAGATGGATGAGGCCTAGGGGGTCAGACAGACGAGGCTCTAGGGGATCAGACAGACAGACAGACGAGGCCCTACGGGGACAGACAGACGGGGCTCCAGGGGGTCAGACAGACAGGTGAGGCCCTAGGGGGACAGACGGATGAGGACTAGGGGGTCAGACAGACGGGGCTCCAGGGGGTCAGACAGACAGGCGAGGCCCTAGGGGGACAGATGGATGAGGCCTAGGGGGTCAGACAGACGAGGCTCTAGGGGATCAGACAGACAGACAGACGAGGCCCTACGGGGACAGACAGACGGGGCTCCAGGGGGTCAGACAGACAGGTGAGGCCCTAGGGGGACAGACGGATGAGGACTAGGGGGTCAGACAGACGGGGCTCCAGGGGGTCAGACGGACAGGCGAGGCCCTAGGGGGACAGACGGATGAGGCCTAGGGGTCAGACAGACAGACAGACAGACGAGGCCCTAGGGAGTCAGACAGATGAGGCTCTAGGGGGTCAGACAGACGAGGCTCCAGGGTGTGAGTCAGACAGACAGACAGACGAGGCCCTAGTGGGTCAAACACACAGACAAGGCTCTAAGAGGTCAGGCACACAGAGGGACGAGGCCCTAGGGGGTCAGACAGATGAGGCTCCGGGAGGTCAGACAGATCTCTGGTTACACCCGTCCCGGACAGCGGTCAGCTGGGGACCCTCTCCAGCAGGGGAACCCGCCATCCCTCACCTGACTCCATCTTCACAATCTTTATGGCAGCCAGCTCGCCGGTGCCTTTGTTCTTCGCCTGCAGCAACACAAGGAGAGAACAATCAAGGGGAAAACGCCCATCACAACGGGGATCTGCCTGGCCGGTGGAGGGTCCTGAACTGTCGTGCTGTGCGGCTGTTAACCAGCCTCTGCGCCCGACCCCAGAGGCAGCTGCAACTCAGCGCTGGGCGAGGGGTCCCTGCATAACCAGCTCCTGTGTCCCACCCAAGAGGTGGCTGCATCCCAGCACTGGGTGAGCTGCTCGCTATGTATAAGGTGTGTAACTGTTTAGCGCTTGGGGATCCTTTTGAAGGAGCGGCACTATAGAGACAGTAGATACCACGCATGCCCGAGAATAACCCTACAGCTTAACCCTACCGTAATGCACCTAATAGCAGAAAAAATGTACAGCACCTAGCGCTATGTAGTCCTTGTCCATGGCTGAGGTTCCTAGGTGCTACCATCATATGCAATGTACAGCCTTAACTCTGCCCTTTGGGTACTTGCAATACAACGCAGACTCTGTGGCTGAAGCCCTGGGCTGGGACCCAGGAGATCTAGGTTCTGTTCCTGGCTCTGCCACGGACTCCCTGCAGAAGCTGGGGCAGGTCACATCATTGTGGTGTGCCTCAGTTTCCCCCATCTGTGACATGGGGATGATCATCTTCCCCTGGCTCCCAGGGGTGGGGGAAAGGTGTTTGTGCAGCATCCTGACACCATGGGGATGGGGGCCGTAGGATGCGCCTTCCCATAAATCCACACCATAGTGGCTGGTGCCAGGGAGCACAACAGCCTACCCCTGATGCCCTCCCCTAGCTCATGCAGGGGGGTTGTACTTACGGTCCGGGGGTCCCTCCCCACCACCGACTCTGCTATGTCAGTAAGACAAGCACGAGCTATTTCTCGAATACAACCACCTATTCCCCGCCCCCCCAACAGCCACAGAGAACGTGTGCATCCAATTTAATCTAGGAGGGAACTACGGGCAGGACTCCTGGGTTCCCAGGAATCAGAGGGGTCTAGTGGTTAGATCAGGGAGTTGGGGTGCCTGGGTTCGACTTCTGGTTTGGGGGCAGGAATATAATGTGATTCGTGAAGAAGGCTGGGAGTCAGGACTCCTGGGTTCTATCCTGGCTCTGGGAGGGGAGTGGGGGGTCTAGTGGTTAGAACGGGGGGTGCTGGGTGCCAGGACTCCTGGATTCTATCCCGGCTCTGGGAGGGGAGTGGGGGGTCTAGTGGTTAGAACGGGGGGAGCTGGGTGTCAGGACTCCTGGGTTCTATCCCGGCTCTGGGAGGGGAGTGGGGGTCTAGTGGTTAGAGCGGGAGGCGGCAGGGGAGTCAGGACTCCTGGGTTCCATTCCCAGCTCTGCCACTGATATGCTGTGCAGCCTTGCAGGAGTCCCTTCCCTGGTCCATGCCTCAGTTTCCCCAGCTGTACAACAGGGATGGAAAGCGGCAGCAGAAGGACAGAATCCTCCTCCTCCGTTAGGAGATGGGACCAAATCTGGCAGCCTCCCTACAAGGGACTGGGTGGCCAAAGCAAACTCTAGACCCAGCTGCGACCTCGGGCCTGTCGCGGGCCCCGTGGCAGCCCAGGGTGCTTTGCCACTGAGCCCAAAGGCGGCAGGAGGCTGCCAAGCACTGGGCCAGACCCTCCCCCGGTGTGGGGCCTGGCTGTGGTGGGGGGGGCTGCCCAATGCCCCCTCCTCGAGTCCCCCCTGCCCTGCCCCACCTGTGCCTGTGGGTACCAGCACAAACGGGCGCTCTGAGCAGGGAGGGGGCCACAGCTGAGTGGCACTAAGACCCTGCTAGGTCTCAAGGCCACTCGATCAATTTCTGCCCGTGTCGCGCCAGCCGGGGATGGGTCTGAGATGATGCCCTTACCCCCACACACTGTTCCCAGTGCCCGTGGCAGGGGGGGCACCCCGTGGCTGAGCCCCTAGCAGGCCAGGCAGCTTCCCCTGCCTTCCGGCAGCTGCCCACAGACCCCCCCACCCGCCCCCGCAGCGTCTCTGCTTTGAACGACAGCCGGGATCTGAAACCAAGCCCCTTGGAGCGCAGCAAACGGCCGTGGGCTTTCAGCCGGGGGGCAAGGTCCCCTCAGGACACAGCAGTGTGAGCTCCCCATGTACGCGCAGCCCCCCATCAATGGGACTGGACCCCAGGAAGGCTGGGGGTGAGCCCCCCCAGTGCTGCCAGCACACAGAGGCAGGGGTATTTCTGGGGACGCCACCTCCCACGCCAGCCGGCAGAGCTCACCAGAAGCAGGGAATCTCGCGGCTGGGCCCAATCCTGACTGTGCTACCCCGCCCCCCACACGGCAGGGCCATGGCTATTGCCCCCCCGTCCTCGGGTGGGGGCTGCCACCTCTCCTCACTCAGAGCAAACAACTCGCCACTTCTGCTTTTTATTTTTACAGAGCCGTTGACGAGGTGGGGAGAAGAACGGGGCCCAGGGGGTCTATTGGGGGATCGGCCATGGAGCCCGTCACGGCGAGGCAGGGGTTCAAAGCCAGCATGGCTCAGCAGCCGGCCCAGCCTCAGACCCACGGGCAGAATGAGGCCGGTGGGTCTCGAGTCCTCTTGACTGCTCCTACAGGGCATCCCCCTCGGCAGAGGTATGCGTCAGTGGGACAGTCCCCTGGGTGCCAAGCTGCCCTTCCTTCCGTGGGACGCCCACACACCAGCGCCTGGCTCCTCACCCAACCGACACAGATGCAGTGGTGCAGCCGGCTGGGGCCGAGGTGGGGAGCTCCTCAGAGCAGGGGCCAGGCACCGCACACTCCCAGCAGACACGTCCCAGCCTCGCAGGACCTGGGCCCTATCTCCACTAGAGAGTCGCATGGCATGAACCCCCTGCCCACCCCTGTGGCCGGCATAAGAGGCCGGGGCTAACTTAGGAGTGCAGTATCCGTACAGCCACCCTGGCATTCACACCCCATCAGCAAAGCGCCCCTGGTGTGGATGGAGCTCTTCCGGCGTAACGGGGCAGCTATTCCCGTCCGGCACTGCACGACCCTCGCCAGGTCGGCACAAGGCCAGACCCCGGCCTGGCCCAGCACCCCCAGTGCGGATGCAGCTCTCCCAGTGTAACGGGGCAGCTATTCCCATCCGGCACTGCACGACCCTCGCCAGGTCGGCACAAGGCCAGACCCCGGCCTGGCCCAGCACCCCCAGTGCGGATGCAGCTCTCCCAGTGTAACGGGGCAGCTATTCCCGTCCAGCGCTGCACGACTCTCTCCAGGTTGGGACAAGGCCGGACCCTGGCCTGGCCCAGTGCCCCCAGTGCGGATGCAGCTCTCCCGGTGTAATGGGGCAGCTATTCCAGTCCGGCACTGCACGACCCTCGCCCGGCCTGGCCCAGCACCCCCAGTGCGGATGCAGCTCTCCTAGTGTAACGGGGCAGCTATTCCCGTCCAGCGCTGCACGACCCTCATCAGGTCGGGACAAGGCCGGACCCCGGCCTGGCCCAGTGCCCCCAGTGCGGATGCAGCTCTCCCGGTGTAATGGGGCAGCTATTCCAGTCCAGCACTGCACAATCCTCGCCAGGTCGGCACAAGGCCGGATCCCGGCCTGGCCCAGCACCCCCAGTGCGGATGCAGCTCTCCCGGTGTAACGGGGCAGCTATTCCAGTCCGGCACTGCACGACCCTCGCCCGGCCTGGCCCAGCACCCCCAGTGCGGATGCAGCTCTCCTAGTGTAACGGGGCAGCTATTCCCGTCCGGCGCTGCACAACCATCACCCGGCCTGGCCCAGCACTCCCAGTGCGGATGCAGCTCTCCCAGTGTAATGGGGCAGCTATTCCCGTCTGGTGCTCCACGACCCTCGCCAGGTCAGGACAAGACCGAACCCGGGCCTGGCCCAGCACCCCCAGTGCGGATGCAGCTCTCCCGGCGCAACGGGGCAGCTATTCCCGTCCGGCGCTGCACGACCCTCGCCAGATCGGGACAAGGCCAGACCCCGGCCTGGCCCAGCGCCCCCAGTGCAGACGCAGCTCTCCTGGCGCAACAGGGCAGCTATTCCCGTTCGGCGCTGCACGACCCTCGCCAGGTCGGGACAAGGCCGGACCCTGGCCTGGCCCAGCACCCCCAGTGCGGATGCAGCTCTCCTGGCGTAACGGGGCAGCTATTCCCGTCCGATGCTGCACGAGCCTCACCAGGTCGGGACAAGGCCGGACCCTGGCCTGGCTCAGCACTCCCAGTGCAGACACAGTTCTCCCAGTGTAATGGGCAGCTATTCCCATCCGGCGCTGCACAACCCTCACCAGGTCAGGACAAGGCAGGACCCCGGCCTGGCTCAGCACTCCCAGTGCGGACGCAGCTCTCCCTCACCCCACCACAGCTGCTCCCGTAGGGGAATATGCTTTAAACAGAGCTAATAACTAATATCGATAATGTAACTGCATTAGGGGCATTAGCAGCTTCTTCCCACCGTGATGGGCAGAGTTGTGCCTGCAGAAGTGAGCAGCACAGCCCCGGCCTACGCCAGTCTGTCCCCCTCATCCCAGTCTAGGTGCATCCTCTCTCCAGTTCGGGCTGGGAGAGCTCTCCCCACCCCACCCCAACCTGGTTCTACCCGGCGGACGCAGCAGCCAGGGAGGCCCGAGGGAGCCGCCAGACGCTGGTGCTCAGTGGCTGGGCCTCAGTCAACGTGTGCCCGCTTGCAGCGAGCGGGTGTGTTCTGGGTGTGCCTGAGCGCTGATCCTCACAAGCCCCCATGAGGCAGGGCTGTTATCCCCACAGGGCAGATGGGGGAAACTGAGGCACGGAGCAGCTAAGTGACTTGCCCAGGGTCACATAAGGCACCTGTGGCAGAGCAGAGAACTGAACCAGGGTCTCCTGAGAACTGGGCCAACCTTCCTCCACCCCTTTTCTCCTCCCCCACCAGGGACTGGCCCCAGCTGCGTGCTGAATCCTCAGCCACGTGTGGGTGTGAATGGGACAGGGAGAGTACGAGCGAAGGTGTGAAGGGAGGTGTGGAAACAGCGTGTCAGTGGGTGGGAGAGGGGATGGGTGTTGGGGGTGAATTCACGTCTCTCCTGACTTGTGAGTCTGTCTGTCTGCTGGCACCCACGTGTGCTTCTCTCTCTGCCGGATTGTGTGTGTCTGTGGGTGTATCTAGACAACCCGCAGGGGAAACACTTCGCCTGTCTGTCTGTCTGTGTGTATGCGCAACCACCCAGCTTGGTGGTCTGTGGGGGAAGGGCTCTGGGCCCGTGTGTGTGTGTGTGTGCGTGCCTGGCTCATGCAGAGTGCATGCGTCTGTCCCATAGTGTGTGCATGTGTGTGTCTGTATGTCTGCGGGTGTGTGCATGGCCCATGCAGTGTGTGTGTGTCTGTATGTCTGTGGGTGTGTGCATGGCCCATGCAGTGTGTCCGTGTCCGTGTGTCTATACGTCCATGTCCATGGTCCAGCCAGTCGGGGTGTGGGTGTGGGTGTGTAGGGCCCATGCAGCATGTGTCCCTGTGTGTGTGTGTCTGTATGTCTGTGCACGTGCATGGCCCATGCAGTGTGTGTGTGTCTGTATGTCTGTGCACGTGCATGGCCCATGCAGTGTGTGTGTCTGTATCTGTATGTCTGTGCACGTGCATGGCCCATGCAGTGTGTGTGTGTGTGTGTCTGTATCTGTATGTCTGTGCACATGCATGGCCCATGCAGTGTATGTGTCTGTATGTCTCTGTATGTGTCTGTATGTCTGTGTGTGTGCGTGGCCAATGCAGTGTGTGTGTGTGTGTCTGTATGTCTGTGCATAGGCATGGCCCATATAGTGTGTGTGTCTGTCTGTATGTCTGTGCGGCTGCATGGCCCACATAGTGTGTGTCCGTCTGTATGTCTGTGCGTGTGCACAGCCCATGCAGTGTGTGTGTCTGTATTTGTGTGGGTGCATGGCCAACGCAGACTGTGTGTGTCTGTATGTCTGTGCGGCTGCGTGGCCCACACAGTGTCTCTCTCCCCGCACACACCCCGGGCAGGCGGGCAGCCAGCAGGGGAAAGGCTCCTCCAGCCCCGTCGCTCTCTGGGCAGCAGCCGGGTTTCCTGCAGGAAACTCCTCAGGATCAGGATGGCAGCTGCTGCCCTGATCCCCCGGAGGCCACTGTCGGGCGGGTGAGATCTGGGCATGGCCACGCCCTGAACCCGCCCAGCATGGGTGGTCCTGCCCTCCTGCACAGGGAGTTTGTAAAAGCCCATGGCTGAATCGCAAACCCGGGAGTTGGCTATGTTGGGGCCTCGCTCCTGCCCGCGGGCGACTGACCGGTGCCAGCCGCCTGCCCCGGAGGGACAGGGCGAGACGCACCCCAGGACGAGGGGGCAGCCCAGGGGTCCCGGGGACTTGTGTGACCCCACCCAACAGCCTCACACCCTCAGCACTGACCCTGTCCCCTCCCTCCCCTGACAGCTGCTGTCTAAGGCCCAGCGCACCTCCCACCTCAGCCCCCCCACCCCGGGACCTGTTCCCACATGACCTGGCCCCAGCTATCACCTCGTGAGCATGCCCTGTAGTCCAAGTGGGCAGAGGCAGGGTCCGCTGCCCATGCACCCACCGGTGGGCGGGGGCATTGCGTCTCCATGGCCCATCCTACCCCTGGCTTCTCGGCCAAGGTGGGGGCTGGCCAGTGGGGGCACAGATATGGCCAAGCACACCGAGACCCAGCAAGCTCGCTGCACGCCAGGCCGTTGGGCAGGAGTGCAGCCGGTCCCTCTGTGCCATGAGTTAGGTGGATCCCAGCCAGGAACCAACCCAGCCTCCACCACTGACCACCCCCCTCCACTGGCAGAGGCTGCCTGGGCCCTGGAGGCTGAAATCCCCCACCCTGCCTGTGGAGGGAGCATTCCAGCGCTGAGGTGGGGGAACTTGCGACCTGGTCTGGGGAGGAATAGGGTCCAGGGATGCAGAACGGGCACCAGAGCTCCCCCAAAGGGCCTGGTCTGAGCCAGGGCCATGCACAGCCCTGAACTGCCGATCGCTCGCACCGCCAGTAAAGGTGGCCGGGAGTTCCCCGGCTGCAAACAGATGCTGCAGGGCCCTGCAAGTTCACCGCGAGAAGCGTGGTGGCTGCAGGAAGGCTCAGTGCAGTAATGCAAACTGGGATACAGGGGGGTGAGGGGAACTGAAGGGCACCGGCAGAGCTGTGGCAGGGGGATCCCAGGGCTGGGCTAGCAGGGGGCTGCAGGTCAGAACTGAGGGGCACTAGCAGAGCTGGGGGGTGCCCAGGACTAGGACATCAGGGGACTGCAGGTCGGGAGTGAGGGGCACTGGCAGAGCTGCGGGGGGCCCAGGGTTGGGACATCAGGGGACTGCAGATTGCGATTGAGGGGCCCTGGCAGAGCTGGGGGTGCCAAGAGCTGGGACATCAGGGGGCTGCAGGTCAGAACTGAGGGGCACTAGCAGAGCTGGGGGGTGCCCAGGACTAGGACATCAGGGGACTGCAGGTCGGGAGTGAGGGGCACTGGCAGAGCTGCGGGGGGGCCAGGGTTGGGACATCAGGGGACTGCAGATTGCGATTGAGGGGCCCTGGCAGAGCTGGGGGTGCCCAGTGCTGGGACATCAGGGGGCTGCAGGTCAGGATTTAGGGGCACTAGCAGAGCTGGGGGGTGCCCACGGCTGGGACATCAGGGGGCTGCAGGTTGGGATTTAGGGACACTGGCAGAGCTGGGGGGTGCCCAGGGCTGGGACACCAGGGAACTGCGGGTCAGGGTTGAGGGGCACTGGCAGAGCTGGGGGGTGCCCAGGGCTGGAACATCAGGGAACTGCGGGTCAGGGTTGAGGGACACTGGCAGAGCTGGGGGGTGCCCAGGGCTGGGACACCAGGGAACTGCGGGTCAGGGTTGAGGGGCACTGGCAGAGCTGGGGGGTGCCCAGGGCTGGAACATCAGGGGGCTGTGGGTCAGGATTGAGGGGCACTGGCAGAGCTGTCATGGGGAGAGCTCTTTGCCCTAATAGCCAGGCTCTGGGGAGCCGAACCCCCTCTCCCAGCCCAGCCCTATGCGGTGCCTTCCGGGGGGAGCTGCTTTGCTGAGTCCTGCCATGCGGGGCAGAGCAGGAGGCAGCCCCACTGCGTGGGCACAGCAGCAGCGCCCGGCCATGCCTAGGCACAACAGCCCCGCAGGGGCAGGGGGGGTGACCCACGGAATGAGACACAGATGAGGCCCCTGAGAGCACCCGACTGGCTCCACCTGCCCTGGTGCCCTGTTTTGCCCCTGCCCATCCAGGACAGCTGCCCGAGCAGGGCCGGCTGCTGCCCTCTGCCAGACCCCAGCCCAGCCGTGCAGCAGGGCGTGCTGGGAGCAGGGCTTCTCCCTGCCGGGGCAGCAGAGCTCGGGCAGGCCCCGGGGCTGGCTAGGTGCCTGGGGCTGCTCCGGCTGCATGGCGCTGCTGTCGCACGGGAGGTGCAGGCCACCCTCTGCTGCCCCCGCTCGCCTGCCTCCACCCACCCGCTGCTCTGAGCAGCTTCTGGGCCTCATTCGCCTCTGGCCTGGGTTAGTGACGGTGCCTGCCTCCTGGCCCATTCCAGCTCCTAGGCTAGGACTGCTCCCTCTCCTCCCTGAACCCGAGAGCCCCAGCTCCATCCCACCCCCCAGGTTGGGCTGGGTGCTGCCGTCCCCGCTGCCATACAGCAGCCTGGCCGCCCCACCCGGCCCACCGCGCCCCTGGGCTCCTGACTCATGTCGGGACCCAGGCCACTCCTGCCCCTTTCTATCTTTACCTGCCCCATGGCTTTGCTCCAGGCAAGCCCAGCAGCCCTGCAGCTCTTTGCTCCCATCCCCCCACATCGTCCAGGCAGGTGCCTTCCCCGGGGCAGCTCTGACGCTGCCTCCCTGTATCTCTGCCTTAATAACTATCCAGCAACGGGTGAGCAATCCCTGTACACACCGTGGCTGTGCTCCACCCCAGAGGTGGCTGCATTTCAGTGCTGGGTGAGCGATGCCTGTATGAGCTGCTGCCATGCCCCTCCACAGAGGTGGCTGCATTTTTTTTTAACCAGGTGAGCAATCCCTATCTAAACACCTGCCATGTTCCACCCCCGAGGTGGCTGCATTTCAGTGGTGCAAGAGGGATCCCTGTAGGAAACAGCTGCCACGTCCCACCCCCGAGGTGCCCATGTTTTAGCTTACTTTCATATTTGAAAATCACGCCCCCGCCAGCCATTGTTCTGTCGAATGTGGTTAAATTTTAAACCAAACCCATGTTTTCTATTTTGCAGCCCCTGGGTCTGGTTCTGACGTCTCTGCCACTGGGGCTGTGCCCTGGGAGCCTGCCCCATCATGCTGAACCCTCGGGCAGATTGAGGAGTGCAAACTGCCCCCTGCTCAGCTTTCACACCCACTCTGCATTGGTGTCAATGACTGTGCGAGATGCAGAGAATCCAGCTCAAGGTATAACGCAGGCCACGGCCTCTGGTGCCGCCCGTGTACCCCAGCCGGGGAGCTGGCTCATTAACTCACTCCGGATTTTCACCAGTGCGAGCAAGGAGAGAACTGGTGCCAATGACCTTCCCCTTGTCAAGATGCTTCCGTCAAAAGAATCTCACACCCCTCTGTATCTTTGCACCATCCTGCCCCAAGGGTGCAGACTTTCTCAGGCTGGGACTTGCAAAGCAGCCTACATGAGCGGGGTTGTTGGACTAACTTACCCAGACCTGCCTCAAACTCCTAGCCGCCGAGAATAACAGAGCAAAAAGCAGCTGCAGCAAGTGAACAAACAAATAAAACAGGCTTGGCTCTTCGGAGCTGGGTGCAAAACCACATTGATCTCCTTGTGCTATCGGCCGCATCGCCCACTGTCATGGCGATACTTTCATTCTAGCAGGTGCAGATCCTAAATCTTCTTGCTCTTCTTCCTCCTGAGCTCAAGGCTTTCGCCCTGCCAGGTCCCGGAGCACAAAGCTCACAATGAAGCTATCGCAAATATCACGCTGGCCCCCCAGTAATCATCAGGGTCCTGCACAAGGGGCCAGACCCTCCCCACAGCCCTACACTGAGCATTATGCCAGGGGCTGGAAATGCTACTGATCTTATTTAGCGGCCTGCTGCAGCCACTCAGCATGAGAGCACCTGATGAGAGTGTTATTGACCAGGTGCAGGGCAGGGCGGCTCTGACCCAAGCCCTACAACGTACAGCAGAGTGGGGGTCTACAGGAAAGCGATCGTAATGGGTCCTAAAAATTACCTTATAAACTTCCCCGTAGGTCCCTCCGCCAACTCTCTGCAGCAGCTCGAAGTCGTCCTGGGGATTTCGGGTGGAAATATCCAATGCCAACCTCTCTTGGACATCCATACCTCGGCGTTTGCCTGCAGACCGACGCTGCAGTGCTCAGCGCCGGGCGACTGTGTGTGTGCGCGCGCATGCAGCGAAGCAATGTGTGATCTGGGGAACGATAACGTTCTCTAGCTTTTATTTCCTGATTTGAACCGTCAGCGCGTTGTTTGAGCCCAGAGGGCCCCCTAGACAGAATGTAGGATCTGCGCAGCACAAGGCAACCCAGGTGGGTCACTGCTTAGCAGGCCAGAGTCACAGGGGCTCAGAGAGCAGGAACTGATACCTGTATAAAGCAACTAATGACCATATTCCTGGCAACTCAGGGGCACGGGTGGATTTTGGAGAGTGCCAGAGTCCATCCAGTTGATCTGTAAGCAAAGAAATCAGGAAAGTGCTTTGAGATCCGCTGAGAGCTCACACGATTGGCCTGTCAAGAGAGATTATTAGTTATTCCAAGAGGAGTGATAATAAATAACACTTTGCACGAGTCCCTCAGAAATCGCCAAGCACTTTTACAAAGTTGGGCTGGCCTAGTATCACTGTTTCTGGTCTATAGAGAGGGAAACTGAGGCACAAGGAGGGTCTGTGACTTGGCTAAAGCAGCAATAGCAGAGCTGGGAGTAGAACTCATTTGACTCTCAAAAGCTCCACCATGCTCTAGCCACTAGGCCCCACTCCCCTCCCAGAGCTAGGGAGAGAACCCAGGTGTCCTGGCTCCCAGCCCAGTGCCCTGCCCATGGCACCATGCTGCTCACCTGCGGCCCTCAGACCCGTCCATGCCCAGCGCAGGGAAAGGCCGGGGGCCAGGTAGGGTGACCAGACAGCAAGTGTGAAAAATCGGGGCAGGGGTGCGGGGGGTAATAGGAGCCTATACAAGACAAAGCCCCAAATATCAGAACTGTCCCTATAAAATCTGGACGTCTGGTCACCCTAGGGCTGGGAGTGGCTGCGGGAGAAGGGGTGTACCTAGGTCTGGCGTCAAAGGAGTGGGGGGGAGGAGGGAGGGTGGTACTGGGGAGCAGGCTGAGGGGGGCAGAGGGGAGGGGGGCAGGAGGCCATGGAGGGAGGGACTGGAGGGTAGAGTGGGGAGGTGGCAGGTGGGGGGGACTGGGGAGCCACGGGGGGGAGCAGGGTAGGCTATGGGGGCTGGGCTTGTCCCAGGGTGGGTGTGGCCAGTGTGGGGGATGGGACAGGGTAGGCTATGGGGGCGGGGCTTGTTCCAGGGTGGGTGTGGCCAGTGTGGGGGATGGGACAGTGCAGGCTGTGAGGGCGGGGCCTGTCCAGGGGTGGACGTGGCTGCAGTGTGGGGGATGCAGAAGGGTAAACTATGGGGGCGGGGCTTGTCCTGGGGTGGGCGTGGCCGCAGTGTGGGGAAGGGGCAGGGCAGGCAATGGGGGCGGGGCTGGTCCCAGGGTGGGCGTGGCCCCATTGTGGTGGATGCTGCACAGCAGGCTATGGGGGCGGGGCTTGTCCCGGGGTGGGCGTGGCCGCAGTGTGGGGAAGGGGCAGGGCAGGCAATGGGGGCGGGGCTGGTCCCAGGGTGGGCGTGGCCCCATTGTGGTGGATGATGCACAGCAGGCTATGGGGGGCGGGGCTTGTCCCGGGGTGGGCGTGGCCGCAGTGTGGGCGATGCAGAAGGGTAAGCTATGGGGGCGGGGCTTGTCCCGGGGTGGGCGTGGCCGCAGTGTGGGGAAGGGGCAGGGCAGGCAATGGGGGCGGGGCTGGTCCCAGGGTGGGCGTGGCCCCATTGTGGTGGATGATGCACAGCAGGCTATGGGGGCGGGGCTTGTCCCGGGGTGGGCGTGGCCGCAGTGTGGGCGATGCAGAAGGGTAAGCTATGGGGGCGGGGCTTGTCCCGGGGTGGGCGTGGCCGCAGTGTGGGGAAGGGGCAGGGCAGGCAATGGGGGCGGGGCCTCCGCTGAGGGGCGGGGCCAGAGGGCGGATATGGGGGGGCGAGGGCACCGCCTCGGCTCTCGCTCCCGGCGCCTGCGCCCTTCCCATCATGCCTCGCGATGGCGGCCGGCGGAAGCGGAAGTCGACGAAGACCCGGCCGCCCGTGGTCCCGCCCCCGCCCGCCGCTCCGCCCCCCCGCGCCATGGCGCTGTTCGAGCAGATGCGGGCGAACGTGGGCAAACTGCTCAAGGGCATCGACCGGTACCGCGGGGGGGGGGCACGTGCCTGGGCGGGGGGCAGAGGAGAGGTCTTGGGGGGATGGGGTAGTGTGAGGGGGGATGGGCACTGGGGGGGCTGGGACTGGCTGTGGGGAATAGGGGAGGGGGCTGGCTAGCAGGCAGTGTGGGGGGTGCCTGATACAGCTTGGGGGCTCTCGGGGCACGTGCCTGGGCTGGGGGGCGGGGATAGTGGGGGGCTGGAGGGCTCTCGGGGCAGGTACCTGGGATGGGGGCAGAGGAGAGGGCTTGGGGGGATGGGCACTGGGGGGGCTGGCACTGGCTATGGGGAATAGGGGAGGGGGCTGGCTAGCAGGCAGTGTGGGGGGTGCCTGATACAGGTTGGGGGCTCTCGGGGCAGGTACCTGGGCTGGGGGCAGAGGAGAGGTCTTGGGGGGATGGGGTAGTGTGAGGGGGGATGGGCACTGGGGGGGCTGGGACTGGCTGTGGGGAATAGGGGAGGGGGCTGGCTAGCAGGCAGTGTGGGGGGTGCCTGATACAGGTTGGGGGCTCTCGGGGCAGGTACCTGGGATGGGGGCAGAGGAGAGGTCTTGGGGGGATGGGGTAGTGTGAGGGGGGATGGGCACTGGGGGGGCTGGGACTGGCTGTGGGGAATAGGGGAGGGGGCTGGCTAGCAGGCAGTGTGGGGGGTGCCTGATACAGGTTGGGGGGCTCTCGGGGCACGTGCCTGGGCTGAGGGCAGAGGAGAGGACTGGGGGGGAATGGGGATAGTGGGGGGCTGGGTGGAGGGGCCTGATACAGGTTGGGGGCTCTCAGGGCACGTGCCTGGGATGGGGGGCAGAGGAAAGAGCTGGGGCTGGGTTTTGAGGTTGGGAGGGGCTGGGGTGTAGGCATTGTTTGGAGGGGTGTCTAGTGTGGGTAGAAGAAGGGCCTGGGGACTAGTGGCTGGGTAGGCCAGAGCCGGGGGCCTTATGGCGGTGGAGGGGAAGCAGGGCTTGATGGACAGGGGGAGTGGCTGAAGGAAATGACTGGAGGTGGGGATCTGGGGTGGGGGAGAGGCTCTCGTGCGGGTGGCAAGCTGGGGTGGCAGGGGACCTGTTAAAAACTGGACCCCCCCCCACCCTTGTGGGCTTTGCTGAGTGTCTCACCGACCTGCATTTCAGGTACAACCCCGAGAACCTGGCCACACTGGAGCGCTATGTGGAGACGCAGGCCAAGGAGAACGCTTATGACCTGGAGGCCAACCTGGCCGTGCTCAAGCTGTGAGTGGAGGGGGCACCCATCCTCTCGGCATCATGCCAGGGGACAAGACCTGTGCACAATCATGCAGAGCTGGGCTGGTGATGTGGGTGTGTTTTGAGGGTTCCTGGCTAAGGCTGGGCCCCACCAGTTACAGGGAGATGCCCCTATGCAGGTGCCCATCTCTGGGGCAGCACAGAGTTGCTGTGATCACTAACCTAGTCCTTATGTGGCTACGAGCCCGGTGGAACCCCATCACTAGCTGGTCAGAGATGTAGTCAAAGCTCAGAGGAGTTATTCAGAGCTGGGCAATTGACTAGCCACCACCAAGGGCTGTGAGTTGAAGCTCCCCAGGTTCAGATTGGAAATGGACACTTAACAAAGAGGGTAATTAGCAATTGGAACAGCTAACCACGGGCTGTCATGGACTCCATTGCTGGCAATTTTGAAATTGGGACTGGCTGCTTTTGTAAAAGATTCTCTAGGTCAGGGAGGAATTGACTTAGGACAGTCCTGCGCTCTGGGCTATACGGGGGGCAGATGAGCTCAGCCTTATGCTCTATGAACGATGTGCAGCATTTCCCGATGTCTGCGGGATGATAAACCTGGGTTTGATGGGCGCCCCAGGGCTGCTGACCTCTTCTCTCTCCGTCCTCAGGTACCAGTTCAATCCTGCTTTCTTCCAAACCACCGTCACAGCTCAGATCCTGCTCAAAGCTCTGACCAACCTGCCGCACACAGACTTCACCCTCTGCAAGTGTATGATCGATCAGGCTCATGTATCCTTCCTGGGGCACTCAGCCTCTTCCTGGCATGACCTCCTCACACCCAGCAGCCTGTCCAACTGCCCTGGTCTCGGAAGGGCTCTCCCCACAGATTGGGGTGGCACAGGCAATGATGGGATGCACACCCTTGCTCTGGCCTCGAGAGGACCCCCCCAGCGGTGGGAAATAAGTTCATGATCCACCGTTTCTTGGCTTCTGAGGGTGACAAGGAGCGAGTGGTGGTGGCTTTAGGTGATGTGAACAGGGAGCTCCTTCAAGACAAGCCAATGAATGGTGGTCGACTGAGGACACTCAGTACTGACTTGGATCAGAACCAGCGCCCTAGAGGGGGAGGAGCCTCGTCTCCTAGTGCCCTGAGCTGGCCGCTCTGCCTGTGTGGCGTTCTGTTGCGTCTGTTTCAGTTCCCCAGTGGGAGTTGGCTTTCTTGTGCCGAGGAACAGGTTACCACTTGTCTCCTCCTTCCCTCCTAGCTGGGCCTGACCACAGGGAGTTTTGTGTCTTCCTAACAGCAGGGCACGGAGAGGGAAATGTCTGCTCTTCGTGGAGGCACTGGGCTGCTGCACTCCATCCCCCTGGCCTCGTTCCCAGGGGTGAGCAGTAATGAGCGTCAGGGATAGGAGCGACTTGCTGTTGTGCTCTTGCCCTTGTTGTAAAAAACATAATAATAGTAATACCTTTCATAACCATGCTAATTATGTATTGTCATTACATCCAGTAAAAATCCCTAAGGTTAAAACATCTGATGTAAAATCAAAAATCCATGGCTTAATGCAAATAGAGATTTAAAAATATCTGTTGTACTAGAAGTACAAAAGGGGGGAATATGAAAGTAGGAAAAGAATTGACAAAAATTTGTAGGGGATCTTAATGCATGTCAGTCTGTTAGCAAGAGTTAGGCCAGCTGTAACCCTAATAACGTGAGATTTGTAGAAGCAAGGTTAGTGTAAGGCAAGTAAAAAAAAAACTGTGAGAAGTTATTACGACCTTGCACTGATAATTAAATACGTAAACTGGCGCCCAACGTGGGGCAAATAAAATAGCAAAATAGCCTATGTATAAACAAAATGCAGCTGTTGCTCATTGTTGTCTGTATTATTGCTTGTTATTGTCTGTAACAAAGGTATAAATGCTTGCTGTAATTGTTTACCTGTTGAGAGACCTGTCCGGGACTGGGGCAACCCAGTGCCCTAGGGCATTCCCTCCCTCTATTGCAATTGCAAAAGTTAAAATAAAGTGTTTAATTTTGCTGCACCCAAACAAAAAGCAAGAACTAAGTTTTTCTCCGACAATTTGGGGGCTCGTACGGGATGGCAACGCCTACTAAAATACAGGCAGTTGCTACAAATCGTTCCCCTTCAAACCCCATGGCGCCACAAGAGAGGTATAAAACCTTTTAAAATCTCTATTGGGGTGTCGTCAAAGAACTGTCCATGGGGCCTTCTGTCTCTGTTGGGCTCACGTCATCTAAACTTATTAACTGTGCAGCAAAATCAAATACAAAGTTGTATTGAAAAAAGGCCCCAATAAGGTTAATTTATAGCAATACTAAAAAACTGCTGGGTTGGCCAACAAGGTAATGCATAGTAAAATGCATTAGGTAATGCATAGTAAAATGCATTAGGTAATACACCAGTGCTAAGGGGTTTTTACTGCCTCAAAAGGGGTTGTTATACCGCCTCATGGTATTGGGTCCAAACATAAGGTACAAATGCATCGTGGTATTTAAAAATAAGGCCTTGGTGTGTATGTGTATACACTAGTATAAGTAACTGTTACCAAAAAACGCCCAAAGTACCCTGTAAAGCAAAAGCTCGTAACCAAAACTACTCTAACGCAAGCCCGGTAACTAGTAAATCTTTAAAAAATCCAACCCACGGTGGGCTAACTCGGCCTGGCATCGTCCGGTAAAAAAGCTACCTGGGTCTAAAAGTGTGTAAACCCATCTTCCCTCCCCCTTTCCTTTCCGTGTGGGCTACTAACAGTCTAATCATTTCACTAAATGCAATCAAAGTAAGCAGTGCCGTTTCCCTAAAACTAGCCAAAGCTTCCTTCCCCTCCCCCATGAACTTTTCCCTTGACCCCCTGCACCTCAGCAAGAAGAGAGGCCGATCAGGCAGATCCTCTACCTGGGAGAGCTACTGGAGACCTGCCACTTCCAGGCCTTCTGGGTGAGTGTCCCCTCCCCTGAGACCTTATTGGGCTTCACCAGCCTGAATGACTTACACCTCCTCAGGGGGAAACCCGCCCAGCAAGTGACTGGAGCTGAGTCTGTGCGGAGCTGGGGGTAAAACCCAGGAGTCCTGGCTCCCAGCCCCTGCTCTAACCACTTGGCATCATCCCTCCCAGAGCTGGGACTAGAACCAGGGGTCCGGGTGCCTGTCGCTGCTCTAACCATTAGTGCACACGCCTTTAACAAAGCAAAGGTTTGCAGCTGGGCTCCCTAGGACACACCCAAGGGCTTCTACATCATGGTGTAGACTGATCACTGGATGGGCTCAGGAGGGAATTAACCACTTGGGTGTCCACTGGTCACCTTTAGAACAACCCAAAATAGAAAGGGAGGCAGACTCCTTTCTCTGCAGCATTCGTCACTGGCCACTGAACTAGTCGGTCCTTTGCCTTGGCCCCCGTGGCTCTTGCTGCGCCCTGTAGTTCCTGCAGCTCCCTGGCTGGTGACTGTCCCATGCTAACGCCGAGTCCTTCCTCTGCAGCAAGCCCTGGATGAGAACATGGAGCTTCTGGATGGGATCACGGGGTTTGAAGACTCCGTTAGGAAGTGTAAGTCTGGCTAATAACATCATTCTCTGCCCTGGTGCGCCCCGTTCCCTGATTGCAGTGTCCCCTTCCTGGTGGGCATCAAGGACTGGTCACCAAATCCTTTCTAGTGGCCGGCGCATCAGCTGGTAAGCCGAGGCTGTGGAGTTTGGGGCTGGATGTTCCTACATTGTCCCTATGGGAGCCGGGTTCTGAACCAGGGCTTGTTCGCTCGCCGTCTCTCATTGCCTTCTAATGGGGCTAAACCCTCACTCTATCTAGCAGGTGGGTCAGGTTCAGCCCCAGCCATGCTGTGGTGGGGAGGGGTGTTGGATCATGTGGGAATAGCATCATCTGTCTCGTGTGTCTTCACATAGTCATCTGCCACGTGGTGGGGATCACGTACCAGCACATCGACCGGTGGCTGCTTGCTGAGGTGCTGGGTGACCTCTCAGGTAAGGCCCTTCAGTCCTCCAGTGCCCCCCGTGGGCTCATGGGTGCCACCTGTGCTTGCTGTTTCCTTGGCAGGTCTCCCATCTCTGCTCTGAACTAGCTCTGCAACGACGAGCATTACTCACAGGGCTCCACCTGCCCCACGGTATTACCTCATGTACAGATCAGGGCTGTGCCACTGCAGGCCGGGAGCAGACAGTCCCTCGGGGGGAGAGGGGAGGTTAACTGACCTGGAAGCTCCTGTGTTGAGAGGAGAAGCTGTGGGAATGCTGAGTGACAGACGAGTGGGCCCAGCTCAGTACTGTTAAACCCAGGATTGAGCTCAGCTGTGCTGTAGCAAAGAACAGAATCCCTTCCTGTGTCCCCTCGGCTGGGGATCTCTGCCCTCGTATTGTGCATGGGGCAGGGTGCCTGACTGGGCTTGGATAGGAGCTGGGGGCTCCCGCCAGCCAGCCCTGTGATCGCAGCTGGCAGGTTAAGAGGAAGAGCCAAGGTAGCAGGCGGCAGTCCTGCTGCAGACGCATGGGGCTAGAGGATGAGTTGGAGCAGCGCCCCAGCCTGCCTGGTGCTGGGTTCCCGTGTCACCTGAGCTGAGACTGGCCTGGCCTGGCTCTAGCAGCCACTGCTTCCCCCGACGGTCCTTTCTTAGACGTGATCCCATCCAGCGCTAACTGGGGGGGGGGGCACGAAGGCTCCGTCTGCTCAGCCTCCTGGCCCCTCTCTCTGCAGACAACCAGCTGAAGGTCTGGATGAGCAAATACGGCTGGACAGAAACGGAGTCAGGCAAGATCTTCATCTGCAACCAGGAGGAGAGCATCAAACCCAAGAACATAGTGGAGAAAATCGACTTTGACAGTGAGTGCTGGGCGCCTGCCTGGGCTCTGCGCAGGCCCCTCGCTGGGATCACCCTGCTCTCACTGGCCCCAGTGGGGACCTTGCTGGAGTCAGGACTGCACGTGGGATCCGGCAGTGGCTGTTAATCAGTGGATGGGGGAAATGGATCCAGGGAACGGGGATTTATTTCCATCCTTCCTCTGTCCGCAGGTGTCTCCAGCATCATGGCTTCCTCCCAGTGATGGGGCCTCCGTCCCCGCCCTCCTCGCGGCTCCACGAGAACTCGCTTGGCGGTTCTGTTGTTTGGTTCCCTTTTAACACCAGTGCAACCTTGGTCAATAAAAGCGCGTCGTCAACTCTGCCTCTGGCCTGTCTCCTTTCTTCTCTGTGCAGCCTTGGACCTGGGGCTGATGATTGGCGCATGGAATGGGCGGGGGATTGTTAGCCAGGTGGCTGCAAGCAGTGGGGTAGGAGGGCAGGGAGCAAGGGAGGCCACTTTGAGGCTGAGAAAAGGGCTCTGCCCAGCTCTTCTCTGCCCCACGTGCGCTACCCTTGTCCTGGGAGGGACCCCAGTGAGAGCAGAACTCAGTCTGAGGCCCATTCGGGCCTTTGTCCCCGTGTGAACACAAGGGGGCCATTTGTGGCAGGGAGGGCGAGGTGGACACAGCAGATGCCCCTCACTGCCCAGTGGCACTCAGGAGGGGAGAACTGAACGTGGGGGTGGAAAGTGAAGGTTGGTAGCTTCCTACAGCCAGCGTTGGGCTACAGGGGGTGCACTTCAGGCAGGGATGCACTCATCTGCATTGTGGGGTAGCCTGAGGCGCTAGGCATTTTGTGATACACTTAATACCAATGCTCGTTAGCTCCAGTTCTCTGGGGGAAGCCCTACGCTGCAAACGAGAGGGAATTTGGGGACAGGGGGGTGGGTTAAGGGACTTCCCAAAGGCTGTGCAGCTGGGAAGAGAACCCAGCAGTCCTGCTCCCCTCCTCGGGCAAGGCTCACACCATCAGCAGGGGTTTCACCCTGTATCCAGGGGCCTGGGGCTGAACAGCCTGTAGAAGGAAGCAGACAACCCTCATTGGAAATGGCTCTAAAGTAGAGGTAGGGGCTGGTGCTGCTCCCACCTGCCCGGTGGGCTGAGCACCAGTGGGGTTCTGCCTTCTGGTCCACGCTGGCTCCTTTGCCCTGCCTTGATGGTCTCCTGAGCGCTAGCTGGTACTGACCACCCACCGAATCCAGGACAAGCTGGGGGCAGAGCTGGCTCAGCGTCTCCTTGGGGAGCTGGGGTGGCGCTGCAGCCTGGAGTGGGCAGGAGCTGACTTCATTGTGGGAGTGGGGAGATTGCAGTCAGGAGCTGCTTTGAGGGCTCCTGGGTCCTGTTCTTGGCTCGGGCAGGGGCATGTGGCCTGAGGGGTGGAGTCAGGACGCCTGTTGCTCCATTCCCAGGGGTAGGAGCAGTTTCCCCATTGGTGACACTTCCCCTTTTCTGGTCCCGGGCGGGGTGTGTTGGCTTGTGGCCGCAATGCTGCTGCTTCAGGCCCCGAGGCTGCCTGCCTGCTGTGCCCAGTTCAATCCATGGGGGGGCAGCAGTGCTCTGCATCAGGCTCGGGTGAGCATCTGGCTAGTGGAGGGGGCGGGTGGCTCGTTCACTCTTGCCCTGCCCATGGGCTCATACAGGCCTTGGGCTGCAGGCTGGTTTCTGGGTTGTGGCTGGAAGTCGGGAGGTTCTTGGTCTCTCCCTGCTCCACTCCCAGTCAGGTGTCCCCTCTCAGACTCACCCCCGCAGTGGGAATTGTTCGCTGGATTGCGGCGGCAGGGTGGGGACATCTCTGCCCCATGCTGCTGGGTCACTGCCAGCAAACCCCTGCCTTGGCTGGGCGTATAGCTAGCAGGGGCCGAGACGTCCCCTAGTGACCCCCGTGCTGCAGGCGATGAGGCTGCCGGGCTGCACTGCGGCAGAGCCCCTGACCTCGCAGGTGGACCCCAGCCATGCAGCAAGAGAGTGAAGAACCAAAGCTGACCAAGGTCACGTGAGGCTGTTCAGGACCACGCTCTGCCTCCAGCCCAGTCAGCGGCCCCAGCTCCTGCCTGGATCCAGTGGGTGGAGCTGAGAGACCCACCTGGGCACGGTTGTAGTGTGCGTGAGGGAGATGCTGACAAGGCTGGGCCAGTCCCCAGGCTGGAATAGGGGCCCTGGCTTTGCCGCAGACACACTGGGCTGACACAAGCTTTATCCAGCTCTGCAGCACAAAGGCCTTTTGTCTGCTGCTTTTTATAGCTGGCACTGGCCGGCTTCACCAGGAGCATTCGTGTCCTGTTGCAATGTCGAATCTTCCTCCCATTGTTTCCCTTTTCCCCCCCATGCTAGGGTGAAGCTGTCTGGGATCCAGGACAGCTGACTGGCTCTGGCCCAGGGCTTACCTCCTTGTGTTCATCTCCACAGAGCGCTGTCCTGTCTCCTCAGCTATGGGGTGAAACGGGAAAGGCAGTGGCTTGATTCTGCAAGGTGAGGGCACCAGCAGGTGGGTCTTATGGGGGTGAAGTCTCACTGGCTCAGAATATGTGGGCTTATGCGGGCGATGGGCTATCCCAGCCCCCAGGGTCCTGCCTCTGCGATCAGCTGGTGCGAGCATTCCTCCAGCAAGAGTGCGGAGCGCTCCGGAGGGGTAAGGGGAGCAAGCTGCTGGGATTTGTTTTCCTGAGGCTGGAGAGATGTTGGCAAATGGCACGTGGACTAGGAGAGCGTGGGTGTGTTGGGGGGGAGGAAACGGGGGACGGGCCAAGGATCCTTTGTGGTTGCAGCATGAAACAGGGCTCAATCCCGTCCCGTCTGCACCCGGGGGGTGTAGCGTGTGGGGAGGACAGCAGGCTCAGGCCTAAGCACGGACAGATAGAGACCTGTCTCATGGTACTTAGTGTGACGTCGCGGGGGCTGCGCTGATCCATGGGGTTTGTTGTGGCTCATACTTACATGAGGGCTCCAAACCAGCCCAGGTGCTCCACTGTTGGCACGGGCCTACGGGATCTTTAATGACCAGTGCTTCCAGTCCTGCTCCAATTGAAGGGCTGTCCCTGGCCAGGGCTGCGTAATGGTGCCCCTGCTTTGGGTGGCTGTGGGCAGTGAACTTTGGGACCTGAACTAAAATGAGAGCCCTGTTTTCCGGGAGCCAGTAGCTGACTCTCAAGCCTCTATATGTGGTGTAGCTGCTAGAGGGAGACACAGAGGTAGGGCGTGTTAGCAGGGGTCACACTGTGAATGTGAATGGGAGTGTGTATGTACACAGGCCTGAATGTTCATACGAATGTGTGAGCTGGGTGTGTAGCTTCATTTACCAGGCCTGTTTCCCTTCCCCTGTCCTCCCATCATCCCCTCTGTCCCATTCACTCCCTCTCACTGGACCACGAGATGCTGGCCCACACATGGGGTGAACCCAGGTGGGAGCTGAAGGCAGTGGGGAGACATGATCCTGGCCAGGCCTGCGTGTGTCTCAGCCCGCCAATTATTCCTCCCTCAGCGAGTGATGCCATTTAGCGGAGTGTTTCTCAAAGTGGGGCTCCCTGCCCAAAAGGGGGTTGCAAGACTATGGTAGAGGGGTCGTGAGAGCAGCAGCCGCTGGCTGGGCGCCCAGCTCTGAATGCAGCGCTGCCACCAGCAGCAGCAGCAGCAGCGCAGAAGTAAGGGTGGGGTGGTATGTGAGGGGGTGTCCTCACAACACATATATTTTCAAAGGGAGTCCCAGCAAAAAAAGATTGAGAACCCCTGGACTAGCATTTACTGCAGAACATTCCATCTGGCCTGCCCCACTAACAGGGTGGGGTGGGAGGGAAGTTAAGATGATTGTTGCATGCTGGTGAGTCACGCCCTCCCCACCCACCCCCCACCCTCCGGCTCTTTCTCCCGCCACTGACAGCAAGGTCACTCTTATGATAAATAGAGGATTTCAAGCCAGCGTCTAAATATACACGTCGCAGGAATGTTCAGCATCTCGCCACGCAGGAAATGGGAGGGCATAACCCTTGCTTCATATTTGCGGAGCTAAGGAATAAAACAAAAATGTGTGTGTGTGGGGGAGAAATGTTGATAGAATTTCAAAATGGGCGGGGGGTGGGGGAAGCAGCAGCCAAATCTGCGGGTCTGGTTTGTGGCCAATTCCCAGCTATATTGGGGGACTTTGCATCCAAAACGAGCTTTATATGGCAGCTTTCTGGATTACATCCCCCTTCTCTCCATGTCAGCTATGATCTCACTGGACAGCACCTATGTTTACAGGCTGACCCCTTGCGCAAGGTTAAATATTCAGTGGGAAAATGATTGCAGCTGCTCTTTGGTTATCTAGGACAGAAGGGCTGCTGCACATAGGAGTTGCTCTGGACATCAAGGTGAGAGCAGCACTAGAACTCAGATCCGCCTGCTCCAAAACCCTAAGCCTTGCACTGAAGAAGAATCTCACCTAGGTGTTAGCAGTATAGGGCTTATGACACGCTATTTAGATTCCATCCACTAGAAGGCAATGTTGTGCACATGTACACACAGACACACACTCTCCAGCTGGTTTATGACATACTCCCCTAGACAGCACTCGCAAAGATAAGGATAGTTCTGATCCTTGAGTAGCGGGGTCCCCAGGAGATCTGACCTCACTCCTGACTTCAGTGTAAGCAATCTGGGGCCACCAAGAGGACAGATCCCACCACTGACACCAGTGTAAGAATCCATTGCCACCTTGTGGGATGTTTCCCTTAAACCTGAATGCAATTGGCTCTGAGTGGTCTATTTTCCTCTTGCTTGAACGTGAATGCGCCATCACCTTTGGCCCTCGAGCACCATTGGCTGTGATGGTTCTGGTGCCCATTTCTCAGGCGTGAATGAAAATAAATCTCCTTGGAGTTGGTTTTCGGCCCAATTCAGCCTCCGAGCTGGGCTGTGAATGGGGTCAAAGAAATACAAAGCCTGGTGCTGAGCTCTTGAAAGTGACAAATGAAATTAAATGTTACAAACGTGATTACGTTGGAGCAGGAAGCACGAGACGTGAGCTTCCCCCATCGGCTGCTTCGTGTGTGGCAGAGGCTAACTGCACTGGTTAGGGGAGGCCCTGGGGCTCTGCTCATTCCTTGCATGTTCCTCACGTCTGCCCAGGTAGCTCCGGCTCACGAGGAACAGTCCTGACTTTGTTCCCGATCCCAGAGGCCTTCCTGAAGCTTTGGCCCAAGTTCCATGGGTGCCGTAAGAGAATTGGGAGCAGCCAAAGAGTCTTACTCTGTTAGCTTTCCAGATGGAAAGAAAGAAAGAGGCTGTAAATGTTTTTCCATTCCTGATGATCTGTTTTTCATTATGTCCAGCCCTGGCTCCACGCCTTCCTAGCCCAGTGCACAGATCTCCTCATCCAGAGCAGGCTGGAGCTTTGGGTGTGGTTTCACACCTGAACTGGGACTCAGATCTGGGTCTAGGCCGTATTTGGTTTGTTTTCTGAGATACCAACTCCACGTGGCAGAAATCTCCCATCATTTGTTGTTCCTCCGGGGCACCAGCCACATCCCAGTCGGAACCAGCAATGGGTCCCTCTTTGTTGTGTAGCCAACCCAGGACTGGCCGCTAGGGGTGGAGGTGGGTCCCTCACTGCACATTTTGCAACAGAAAGGTGCTGGTTTCATCCCCTCCAATCGTTTCCAGCCATGGCTTTTCCATACTGATTGGCAGAGAATTGCTCTCCTGGGAGCCTGTACTCCCCCGTTTGCCCTCTGCTCCACTGCCTAGTTCACTGAGCTGCCTGCTTGAGTTGCAGCTCTCTCCAGCGGGGCCGCGGCTGACAAACAAGGAGGGCTCTCAAAGTGACATCTGTGCCCATGCGGGGTGTCAAGGATCCTCTCACGACAGGGAATGAGTCAAAGAGCCTCCCCTACCCCACTGCAGGGTCTTTAGAGCAGAAGAAGGCGGGAGACTCTGTGGCATGCCAGCCCTGCAAAACAGGCTGTGGGTCAAACAACGTGCCCTGTGGCTCTGGGTCCAAGCCTGGACGACTCATGGGGCTATAGAGGTGCCCCCTAGTTTGAATCGAGCAGTGATCTTCTCTGGACCCTGAGAGAACAGAAGTTGTTATGGCATAAAAATTCAGCAGCACAACTAGCCCCCTTTGTTGACCAGCCATGGAGACTAAACAGGGTTCCCCTGAGGCAGAGGAGGATCGTTGGTCTTTGTCCTGGCCCTGCTGTTGGTCCCAGTCCCCAGGGCTATCTATCCAGCACCTCTCACCAGTCACTGCTACCAGGGTAACCCAGTGTCACAATCTGGGGTGCAATCCACACCAGTGAGAGATTAGTCACCACGTCTCCTGTAACCCTGAGTGCCTTAAAATGCTCTGCTGCCCTAGCTCCTTGTCTGGGTGCTCCCAGCTAGCATGCACTCCGTGGCTGTGCGTCTGCTTGTTACACCCTTGCCACGCTCTGAACTCCACCAGCCTTGGTGGCTACTGACCAAGTGACCCCAACCACCCCCAGTCCCGAATTTCCCCAACACCATCTGCCCTGCAATGTCCAGCCCTTTCCTGAATATGTTCAGGTCCGTTGCGCCTTTAAAGAGACAAAACCACAGTGGCTTGTTGCCTTAACGGGAGTTAACAATTGCCTCAATTCAAATGCAGCACTGGGTTGGTTTAGATTAAAAGTAAAATACGTTCGTTAACAGAAGAACTTGGATTAAGTGGTACGAAGTAGAAGGGATAAAAGTAAAGATGGTTACAACCAAATAAAGGGAAAACTCACAGCTAAAAGACTGAAACTTAACCCCGCAAGGTAGTTTTCGTCCCAGTTTTTCTTTTCTCCAGCCACAGCTGACTTCCTTTCAGTCAGTCAGGGCTGTCTATAGAATTACAAGGTGCTGGTTTCCCTTGTCGTCTTTGGTGAAAGATCTTTGTCAAAGCAGGTTTATCACCTGCAGTCCCTTCCCAGAGACTTCAATTCCCTTGGCTGAAGGACCCGTCTTTGGCTTCTCCTTTCTCCTTATCTCTTCCCAAACTCTCTGTTTTGTCCCCAGACTCAGGATGATCTCATGCCGTTCTTCCCATTCTCCTGCTGATTCGTAGGTAAACGGGGTCTGTCTCTGCCCCATGACCAGCCAGTCAGACACACAAATATACACTCCTTTCTCTAGGGCAGACTGGGTTGATGCATTGCTTGCCAAACACATTTTAGGAATGACCAAGTTGGATGAGGTAATTTCTTTTATTGGAAGAAGTCAACCACCGATGGGCATCTGTGTCCCACCTAGCTAATGCATCAGGAAGCCTTCAGGTATTATACACCTGGCAAAAATGTCTTACCTGGCGCTGCTGCTCCATCCCTGCTGGGAGGCAACAGAAGAACCTCTGCCTTGTTTTTCTGTTCTGAAAGCGATGACATTAATGCAGCCTAATCTAGGGGAGGAGCATTTCTGTAGCTGATGCTCGATACGGCCCTTGCAAGCCCTTGGCCGTAAAGCAGAAGTATGCACTGAATGCTTCATGCTTCCCAAAGCACATGAGTATGTGTCAGTGAAGTGAGCATATGCTTGTGAATGGGTGTATGCCCACACGCGTGAAGTGTGACTGTGCATGTGATGGGACTCTATTTTTGAATGTGTGTGTGAGAGAGAAGGGTGTACGAGAAACATGATTGTATTTATGAATCTACCTAAGGGCCTCATATGAACCCTGTTACCACAGTATCACAATCATCTTCACCAGCCCCCTGTGAGGTAGGGCAAGGCTCCTAGCCCCGTTGTACAATGGGTAACTGAGGCACAGAGAGGCTAAGTGACTTACCGAGGTCACACGGTGCTTCTGTTTCTCCATCGGTGGCCGAGCAGGGGATTGATTGAGGGTTTTCCCAATGCCAAGTTGGTGCTGTAACCACTAGGAAGTCCTTCCTCTCACCATGTGTCTGTGAATCTGTGTGCGCACGCATGAGAAATAGACTGTGCGTGTTTGTGAATCTGTGTGTGTGTTTGTGTGTGCAGGGTGCACAGATGTGTGCACACGCAAAGGGCCATGACTCTGTCAGAGACACGACAATGTATTTATGAATACATGTGGGTGACAATATGGGGCTTTGGGTAAAGATTTGCATGCGCCTTGTTAATGCTTATGACATACACATCACGATATAAACCTACTCCAAGGGGCGACCTCGGAGTAAAACCCACCTCCCCTCCCAGCCACTCACGGCTACCACCACGCCTCCGCTTATTGTCATGCCACAAACTTGCCCACCCACAAGGGTCCTGAATGTAGCCATTCAGAGTTTGCCGTGAACCCCAAGGGATTGGTTAGAGCCTCATTCCTGGGCCAGCATTCTCAGGGTAACTGTTGTGACAGAGGGCAAAGACGATTGCTCAGTCACGGAGCCTGATCACGGGAAAACCGCTTTCTTTCTAAGTGCAAACTGCGGTTACAAATTAGGGAACCTGTGGGCGGACCAAGGTTTTTTATATTAAGATAGTTCCCCTCTCATCACGGCTTGGAGCCAGGCGCGAGCTTGGGTAGGCTACTCGGAGGCAGGACTATTTCTATTTATAAGGCTGCTGTCTGCTTCCGCCCATTGTTCCAGAAGAAGGCAGCTCCCAAGATTCATGCTGGGGCTGGAGTGCAGGAATCAGTCAGAACGACAAGTGGAATTTTAATGACAATTTTCCATTCAGTCATTTTTTCTTTGCTCTCCATGGGAGACCTATACACAGGAATGACATGGTAAGAATTAATAGTAAACACCACAAACTGCCTGTACTCACCATTGACCTTGCTGAATGGAATCAGAACTGTCCAGCTGTGTGTCATAGGGCCTATACTGACAATTGCTAATGGAGATTCCCCTTCTGTGCGAAAGGCTGGGCACTGGGCTTTCAGAGCATAAGTTTTCTGAGTTCTGTTCTTGCCGTTAGCTCTGGCTTGCGACAATCTAGATTAATGAACGGAACAAGTAGCCAAGAGCGCAGCTGGGCTTTGTCCGTCCTGCAGACAGTCCCAACTTTTCTCTGGTCCAAACACTTCTCTGCTTTCTTGCTGCAGCATGCACTCAGCAGCCCCAGCATGGGCCTGAGCAGTTCCATTTGTGTGCATTCTTGCCACCAGCCTCTTCTCGCACATATTGTGGTAGGACTTTCTGCAGATGCAGTGGATCGGACGCTAAGCTGGGAGCCAGGTCTTGCTATTCCAACCTCTGCCACTGCCACGTCGCCTTGTGTAAGGCACTTGCCTGGTCCGCGCCTTGGTTTCCCTATCTGTCCAATGGGGCTCATGGCCTCCTTTGCAAAGTGCTTAGCGATGAAACACTCTAGAGCAGAGCTCAGGGTTATTATGGAGCCTGCTGACCCCTGCCCAGAAACGGCTTGGGAGGGCCCTGAGATGGTGGCCATTCCACCGACAGGATGGCGGGTGTCAGGCCACCCGCAGACAGCTGATCCTCACGCTGGTTCCCTTTCCAAGGGGCTGGCTGCCATGCCCCCAGGTGAAGCCAGAGGCCAGGTGGGCTGAGCGTGGCTTTGTTGGCTGGATGCTGGAGCCGTGACGCCCCCTCCCATGCAGGGCAGGAGGCTGGCACGGGGGGGCGCTCACCACCCCACATGGGGCAATGTCTGTATCCTGCCCTGCCACACACCAAGGGGTGGAGGGGCACAAACTCCACCCACAATATGAATATTCATAAGGATGAGACAGTGGCCACCCTGCCATCATGAATATGCATAATACAACACAACCACCACCCATTATATAAATATTCATGAGGGAGGTCAAAAACACCCCCCCATTATCTGAATGTCCACGAGGGGGGGGTAGAAACACTAGTTTGAATATTCATGAGGAAGGTTTAAACTCCACCTACAATATGAATATTAACCAGAGGTCACAGCCCCCCCTATGAATATTAAGAGGTTAAACTGCGCATACGATATAAATATTCACGAGGGAGGCGGGTCTAACCTCAATAGGAATATTCATGAGGTGAAGACAATGCCATATGCAACCCGTATCAGGATATGAATATTCATGAAGCAGCGTCGTTGTCATGCTCACAATGTGAATAGTTATAAGATATCACAACAACCCCAGCTCTCATGTGCATATTCATGAGGGGGGCAGGCTCTATGAACAAAAATGAATATTCATGAGGGTGGCAACACCCCCCCCCCCACGCCACACCTACAGAGGGTATTGATTGCCATTGGCCACACACACACACTGAATATTCATGAGGGGAGAAGCTGGCGCGTGTCACTCAGGTAGCCGTTGCGAGGAGATGCGCAGGCGCAATAAGGAGGCGTTGAGGGGGAGCGGGAAAGATGGACGCAGGCGCACCGCCGCACAGTTAGGCCCCGAGAGGGCGGGAGAAGAAAAGGGAGGAGAGAGCGCAGGCGCAGAGGGGGCCGAGGGACTGGCTGGAGCAGGCAGTGACGTCCCGCGAGGAAGAGCGGGGTGGGGGAGGGGGAAGGCGTGTTCAGCGCCTGCGCAATGAGATTTGGAGCCCGGCTGACTGGGCGAGGCGGGCGCAAGGGGAAGGGGCGGAGTCACTGCGCTCAGGGGCGGGGCCTGGGCTGCGCGCGGCGGCCCCTCCCCCGGGGCGGGCGGCCCCTCCCCCGAGCGGAGCTGGTCGCGCGCTGGGCCGAGCCGCGCGGAACATGGTGGATTACCACGCAGCGGGGCAGCCCTACCAGTGCGGCGGCTACGGGCCCGGCTCGCTCGGCGACTACATGGCGCAGGAGGACGACTGGGACCGGGACCTGCTGCTCGACCCCGCCTGGGAGAAGCAGCAGCGCAAGGTGGGGCGGGGGGGGTTGAAGTTGGGGGAGGGGCGGGGGGTGACTGAGATTGGGGGTCTGAGGGAGTTGAGGAGAAGGGGGTCTGGGGGCTGAGGTGGGGGGATAGGGTCGGGGGAGGGGGGTCTGAGGTTGGAAGGCTGAAGGAGTTGAGGAGAAGGGTCTGGGGGCTGAGGTGGGGGGGGAGGGTCTGGGGGAGAGGGGGTCTGGGTGTGGGGGGTTGGGGTGAGGTGAGGCTGAGGTTGGCGGGCTGGGGGTCTGAGGTCGGGGAGAGGATCTGGGGAGGGGTGAGCTGGGGTTGGGGATAGGGTCGGGGGAGGGGGGGTCTGAGGTTGGTGGGATGGGGGTCTGGGGAGGGGGTCTGGGGAGGGGGTCTGGGGGCTGAGGTGAGGGGGAGGGACAGGCTGGGGTTGGGGGGGCTGGAGTTGGGGATAGGGTCAGGGGAGAGGGATCTGAGATTGGGGGTCTGAGGGAGTTGAGGAGAAGGGGGTCTGGGGGCTGAGGTGGGGGGGATAGGGTCGGGGGAGGGGGGTCTGAGGTTGGGCTGGGGGTGTGGGGAGGGGTTGGAGGGGTCTGAGGGCTGAGGTGGGGGGAGGGACAGGCTGGGGTTGGGGGGGCTGGAGTTGGGGATAGGGTCAGGGGAGAGGGATCTGAGATTGGGGGTCTGAGGGAGTTGAGGAGATGGGGTGTGGGGGGGCTGGGGTTGGGGAAGGGGGTCTGAGGTTGGGGGTCTGAAGGAGTTGAGGAGAAGGGGGTCAGGGGGCTGAGGTGGGGGAGATAGGGTCGGGGGAGGGGGGTCTGAGGTTGGTGGGCTGGGGGTGTGGGGAGGGGGTCAGGGGGCTGAGGTTGAGGGGAGGCTCTGGGGAGGGACAGGCTGGGGTCGGGGGGGGCTGGGGTTGGGGGTCTGAAGGAGTTGAGGAGAAGGGGGTCGGGGCTGAGGTTGGGGGGAGGGTCTGGGGAGGGACAGGCTGGGGTCGGGGGGGCTGGGGTTGGGGATAGGGTTGGGGAAGGGGGTCTGAGGTTGGAAGGCTGAAGGAGTTGAGGAGAAGGGTCTGGGGACTGAGGTGGGGGGGAGGGGGTGTGGGGGGGGGTTGGGGTGAGGTGAGGCTGAGGTTGGCGGGCTGGGGGTCTGAGGTCGGGGAGAGGATCTGGGGAGGGGTGAGCTGGGGTTGGGGATAGGGTCGGGGTAGGAGGGGTCTGAGGTTGGCGGGCTGGGGGTCTGAGGTCGGGGAAAGGATCTGGGGAGGGGTGAGCTGGGGTTGGGGATAGGGTCGGGGGAGGAGGGGTCTGAGGTTGGCGGGCTGGGGGTCTGGGGAGGGGTTGGAGGGGTCTGGGGAGGTGGTCAGGGGGCTGAGGTGGTGGGGAAGGACAGGCTGGGGTCGGGGGGGCTGGAGTTGGGGATAGGGTCAGGGGAGAGGGATATGAGATTGGGGGTCTGAGGGAGTTGAGGAGATGGGGTGTGGGGGGGCTGGGGTTGGGGAAGGGGGTCTGAGGCTGGGGGTCTGAGGGAGTTGAGGAGACAGGGGCTGTGGGGGGGTTGGGGTGAGGGGGTCTGGGGAGGCCTGGGAAGGAGGGACTCGGGCTGAAGGGGGCTCTGGTTGTGGGGGGGGCTGGGGACTGCTCTGGGGATGCAGGGGTGGCCTGGTTTGAAGGGGCTCTGGCACTGAAGGGAGGGGGCTGTGGGATGCTCTGGGGCTGTGAGGAAAAGGGGGCTTGGGGGGTTCAAGGGGGAGGCCTGGGCTGACGTGACTGGGAGGTCGCTTCGACTGAGGGGAGGGGGGTGCTGGGGGGGAGGGAAACCTGGGCTAAGTAGAGGTGCCAGGTGAGGCAGGGTGTCTGGGGTGAGGAGACAGGGAGGGTCGTAGGTCTGAGAGAAGCAGCGGTGTGAAAGGGGATCCCTAAAGGGTGGGGAGGGAGTGGCTCTAGGCCTTAGAGGCAAAGGGCAGGCTCCGGGGGGGATGGGTGTGACTGGGGTGTGAGGGCTGGGACTCGGTTTGGGAGATGCCTCAGCACAAGGGGAGGGGTGGGCGCTCCATGAAATGGGCACTTATAAGTTTGGGTTGTGGGTCCTGACTAGGGAGTCTCTAGGAGGGGATTGGGTGGGGGTTGGAGGTTAGGGACCTGCTACTGGACCCTGCCTTGGGAGACATCAGGCAGGTGAAGAGAGAGCTTGGTCTTGGGGGGAGGATGCTTGTTGCTGACTTTGGGGGGCTGTGACCTGGGAGAAGCAACAGTGTTCAGTAGGAGGGAGATTCAGGAGGAGTGGGGGTAGGAAAGGGGTCTCTGCTGTTGAACCTAGTCTGGGGAAACATCAGCTCAGGGTGACAGGGGTTGGAGAGGCACAAAGGGGAAATGGGCTTTGGTCCCGGGTGGTCGTGCAGAATATAATGGAGAGCATGGGTGCTTGTGGGAAAGAATGGATGGGGTGGGTCAGGGTGTCAGTAGGTGTTGGTTGCAGGAGGAAGCAGGAGTCATGGGGTTGGGTGGGGCAGGTTGAAATGTATGTGATGTTGGGTGGAGAACAGAGTCCTAGTCACTGTTTTGAGGTGCTCCCCTTGGGTGGGGAATGCTGAGAGCCCTGGAAGGGAAGTGCCTGTTTTCCAACCCCCTCCCTGGAATCTCCTTGGGGAAAAGCCACTGGGAGCAGTTGTCCTGTGGAATTAGTGGCTCTGTTTAGAGGTTCTGTCATATATTCCAGTGGCTCTCAACAGCCCCTTTGAAGCAGTCTTCCCCGCTGGCTGAGTTTCCTTCCTTGCTCTTGTCTGGTCAGCTGGGAGAGCCAGGAATGGAGTGACTATGGAGGTGAAAGCTCCAGTCTGTATGCTTTCCTTGTCTGTCTAAAGAGTTTTGTGTAAAAACTGACTGGCCACTCAGCCAAGGTCTTGGCTGCTGCACCAGCTGTCTATACTACTATATAAAAATACACCTATTGTGATCTCTGGCTGCACGTACAAAAACACTACAATGCACAGACATTCATTAATAGGTCAACCATGGACAGCCATAAAACTGCTGAGGTTCAGTTACCCTGCCTCTTATAATCACTCCTGAGGGCAGCTGTATGTCTGCTGGCAATAACTGATGTGGTTCTGTGAACCCTGCTGGGTTGCAGGAATCCTTCCTTCCATTTCTGTGGCCTGTGATTTGGAAATATTTGCTTGGGTGGACTAAATTTGCTGTGATGGCATCAAAATCCTCTCTGGTTTGTTCAGTTTAGAGGTATATTGGGGTAATTGTTGTCAGATTCACACATGGCTGAGCTCTGGGCTTCAGGCACTTTTTTTGTGCCCGATGCATCTAAAACTATGCACGCATTTTAATGTGTGTGTGTGTGACACTTGCAATTCATGGAGCTTTTGCATTCTTCAGGATGAGAGGATATATTTGAGTGAGAACCCATTTTACAAAGCTACACCCTTAAATTTAGCAGGTCCTGTCTTGAAATGACTGCAACTGTGAATTCAGTCAGCTGAATCCAGGAACTGTTAGGACTGCAGCAGTATTGACGCTTGAGTTCTTACATAAATCTGATCTCCCTCCCCCAACCTCATCTAATTTTCTGTTGGGAGTTTCACAAAGCTGGGTAGGACACATCTCTTATCCTCTCTCCCTTCAAGTCATAGAGGGCTCTGGTAATTACAAAATCCTATCATCGCAACAGGGCAACACCTTGCTTGCAAGACTCAATTGATTGTGAAGAATATGTGCCATTTTCCCTGCCAGTTTTTCCAGAACCCTGGAAATATAGTAATACATTGAGCGCTCTGACCTATAGCTGATTTTGCATTCATGTTGGTTAATAATTTGAAGATTATTTGTGTTGTGTTTCAGATTTGTTTCTTTAGGCAAGCAGCAGAGAATTCAAAGTGGCCATCTGCTATTTTGTTTAATTATCTTAATTGCATGCTATTTAAGACAGCTAAGACTATCAGAGCAAAATTCAAGGAGGTGGAGGAATTTTTAGACTCCATGCTGGCAAGAGAAGAAACTTTCAAAGGGAGTATTTTGTTCTAAATGTAACAAGTATGTGTTTGTCAAAACTATGTAACAAGTCTGTGCTGTCAAGCTTTGTGAGTTTAGGCTGAAATCAGACCAAAGATATTTTAAAAATAGCCAGTGGACTGTTTCAACAGTGTGTAAAAGCCGACGCACATTGGTAATGATTTTTCCATATTTTGGGGGATAGTGCAAATGGCTCACTTTTAAATCATGCTGATGCATTACTATTAAGAAAAGATTCTGCCCTCTCAAACATTGAATAACAGCTTTGTTCCACTTAGAACACCTGGCTAAAGGTTTTATCACTGCGACGTGGCACCTTAGCTGCTGGTCTCGTGGGAGAATGCTATTATTGCTGTTTCAGGGTGTGTGATTTCCATGATGTAGAATCGCATGAAGCCCGTCCCATATTCTCTCCCTCGGATTCATTTGTCCTTCACACATTACTGGAACTATTTTACTATGATATGAAACAAGTAGAGTCACCTTTTGAAATAGGGCTACAGCTCTTCAATCAGCTGGAAATTGTTTTAAATACATCTCAATTCCTCCAAGAATTGTGTGATAAGAAAACTTCATCCTTCAAGGCCTTGTTGATACTGGGCTTTGAACCACCATTCCAGCTAAACTGGCTTCAAATATGGATTGACTGGTGTGGATAGAACCAGACTCTCAAATCAGTTCTCCAAGTCATGTTTCCAGTCAAACATTTTTTGACAGCTGTCTTAGAGCAAACCTACACTAGAAAGAATTGTTGAATTTAGTAATGCTGGCATAGTTAAGCTGGCAAAATCCTCCTAAAGTAGATGTAGTTATATAGGTATGAAATTGCTTATACCAGCTCAGGTTACCAATATAAGCCATACTACTGTAAGCAGCCTTACACTTGTATAACTGCATGTGTAGTAGGGCTTGTGAGTAAAACTTTACTGGACATCAGGCCTTAGACACTCTGGCTCCATTTATGCAGCTCAGATCATGTTTGGAACCATATTTAAACCAGATCCAGGCTTTGTTTTCAAATGCGGTTAAAGCCCAGTGCAGACAAGGCCTTGGTGTTGGGAAACCAGCATGAGACTTGACCAAGCAGGATGATTGTTATAACATGATAGAGCCTTGATCATGAGATGACACAGTTTGGCCCTGTTCATATAGGCAGTATCAGGCAGTAGCTTGTTTCAGGTAGTAAAAGATGAGAGGTCATAGAATGACTGACTTGGCCTTAAATGTGGGTGGTTGTTTTTTTTTAAAGTTACTTTGTCTCTCCCTATATATATTTTAGATGCTTAATTCAGTTAGGACCATGTTAAGAGAGTGTCCTAAGAGAACTATGGTGATGGATGGGGAATGTCAGAGCACTGCCTAGGCTAGTGGCACTTAACCTTTCCAGACTACTGTACCCCTTTCAGGAGGCCGATTTGTTGTGTACCCCAAGTTTCACCTCACTTAAAAATGACTTGCTTACAAAATCAGACATAAAAATACAGAAGTGTCAGAGCACACTATTACTGAAAAATTGCTTACTTTCTCATTTTATAATAAATGAATCAATTGGAATATAAATATTGTACTTGTACTTGCATTTTCTTATATAGATCGGTATAAACAAGCCACTGTCTGAAATTTTAGTGTGTACTGACTTCGCTGATGCTTTTTATGTAGCCTGTTGTAAAACTAGCCAAGTATCTAGACAGGTTGATGTACCCTCTGGAAGACCTGTGTGTACCCCCAGGGGTACATGTACCCTTGGTTGAGAACCACTGATCTAGACTGATATAAGCCCAAGAAATGAGGAGGGGAGGTTGACACTTCATAGTTTAGTGAACACTGTGATTCTGATATTTGAACAGTTCAGTTTAGTGTTTCATTTTCACACCATACGGCTAATGAAAATACTGATGTATACATAGTATTGCATGCTATTTTAGCTGTTGTACTGACTTCTGAAAGTTTAGTGCATTGCTTAAAGGTACCCAATCCTTCCCCCTTTAGATATCTCATCTCATTTTTACCAAATTTCAATGCACGTTGCTGCAGGTTTCACTCAAACATTGAGGTGATAACAAAATGTAGCTAATACTTCCTTTTACAAAAATAGTTGGTGCTTCTAAAATAGCTGGAATGTTTGTGCTTGGAAAATCACAAACAAGTGTTAAGCTAGTGTTTGAGAGCTGACCTTTCTGGCAGCTGTGGAAAGACGGAATCCTGGAGAAAAACTACATTTACTTTTGCTTTGAGCTTGTGCTTGGAGATCTGGTGTCACCTTTGATTAAAATGAGGTGGAACAAGTCTTGTGGCCTAACTTCGATGGATATTTGTCCACTATCACACAGTGCACTTGTGCCTAGGACTGAAATAATGGGGATATACAGCTTGAGCTGCCTCACTAGAGCTGTTTGGTGGTAGGGACAGGACCAGAATATTAGGAAGGTTGAGATGAAATAGCAGGTTATGAATAAAGTGTGTGCACGTGGATTTGTGGGGACTGAGTGCATTATAAGAATAATAAGGAGCACTGAAAATCAAGGATGAGGTGAATTGGAAGAAATTTGGGGATAGTGGCAGGACCAAAATAAAGGGCTTTGACAGTGCAGCAGTTCTGAATTGTGCATGGGCAGAGCTCTGTGTGGAGAAACTTAAATAGTATAGTACCTGCTAAAAACTTAAAACTCACTACATTTACTCAGATGCCTGTTCTCAGGGATTTTCTTACAATTTTTCCATTGTCTTCTGTTAAACAATTTAAAACCTGAAAACCATGCACTTTTGCTGCATGTGAAAATCTCTAGCAAGTGGTCAGATTCAGGAGCGGTAACTGAAATGTTTGACCTGTTCATCTGAACTGGTGAAGAGTCAGATTCTTATCCCTGTAGATGATGCTGAATCTTGTAATCTGTGGAGGTTTGAAGCAGGTATGTATAACAGGCAGGATTGAATTGACGCTAAGCTTTTTCAGCTCTATCTGTTCCATCCATCTGTTCGGGGGGGGGAGGGTTTATATAAATCAACATGTCATATTTAAAAGCAGCAAAGAGTCCTGTAGCATCTTATAGACTAACAGACGTTTTGGAGCATGAGCTTTCGTGGGTGAATACCCACTTCGTCGGATGCATCAGTCGAAGTGGGTATTCCCCCACAAAAGCTCATGCTTCAAAACGTCTGTTAGTCTATAAGGTGCCACAGGACTCTTTGCTGCTTTTACAGATCCAGACTAACACGGCTACCCCTCTGATCCATGTCATATTTAGACATTTGTATGCATCATTATAATCATAATGAAACTGCTTAGTCTTAATGTTAGAGTCAAGGAGGGTGAGTAATATCTTTTATTAGTGTTTACACAGAGCTCTTCTGGGCCTCCTTCAAGTGACTTGAAGAAGAGCTCTGTATAAGCTTGAAAGTGTCTCTCACCAACAGAAGTTGTTCCAGTACCTTGTTTCTCTAATATTCTGGGACCAACATGGCTACAACACCACTGGATAGTCTTAATGTTAACATGTGCCTGAGCGTGCTTGTATTTCAGCAACCTAATGTAATTTACCAAGATGCACGTAGGAAACTGTCTGTCTGATCTTCACTTGAGGTGGCCAGGTTTGCTCAGTAAAGAAATGCTGAATGTTCTTGCAGGTTATGTTTAAATTGGCATGCTAGTGGAAGTACAAGGTTCACTGATTTCACAGTAGAAGCAGCAGTTTTAAATTCCAGTCTGCTCAAAGGCTAATCTAGTTTAAAAAAAAAAAAAATCCCTTGACCCTCCCAAAAATAATTCCTGCTTCTTTCTCAAAGAAATCTTTGCTGTATTTAACTACATCAGTACAGAATAAGCCTCTTAACCAGTGGTTTCATCAAGACCATAAAACCAAGAACTCAGCGTCTAACTTACTGAAATACTTTTGCTGTGTGCCCTTTTTAGTTTTTTTCTTGCAGCACAATGCTTGGAACAACTGACTGTACAGAGAAGTTAGTTCTGCTGAATGTTAATGCTTAGCACTTGTGTAGCAGTTTACTTCAAAGTGTTGTACAAAAATTAGAGGCAGTTTGGTGTAGTGGATTGAGCCCAGGACTGGGAGCCAAGAATGGATTCTGCCACTGGCTCACCGTGTGGCCTTGAGCAATGCTAAACCTTTGCCTCAGGTTACCTGTCCTTAAAAAGACAATAATACCAAACTTCCTTGTGTGGGGTGAGGACTAATGCCTACAGAGCACATGCATAATATGCATTAGAACAGTTAGGTTGTTTTAACTTCTCAGTGAAGCTTAAATAGCATGCCAGAACACCCACACAACAGAAACTCGCTTTCATTTTATTGGTGTCTGAGCAAAAGGCAAAGACCACTTGCCATACACTTCTCTGTATTCTTGAATCGTCCCCTTAGCTACTTGGTCACTTATTTGAAGAGACCCACAGAATTGGTAACATGAAGCAGAAACATGCTTTCCTCTATAGGATGCTTTCAGCTATTATTGGTTCGTTGGTCATGTTCATAGAATCATAGAATATCAGGGTTGGAAGGGATCTCAGGAGGTCATCTAATCCAACCCCCTTCTCAAAGCGGGGCCAGTCCCCAGACAGATTTTTGCCCCAGATCCCCAAATGGCTCCCTCAAGGTTTGAACTCACATCCCTGGCCAGTGCTCAAACCACTGAGCTATCCCTCCCCCATTCAACCATCTTGCATTAATGTCAATCCTTATACTATTAGTTTACTTAATGTCATTTCTATACTTGTAGTTAGTAGTGGACCTGAGAGTTCAAATTTGTCTGGAGTAGTATATCAGTGTGAAGTGCTTCAATCATTTCTTTAAATTGCTCATTCTGTGCTGCATTAACAATGATGATTTTTAGTGTCAAGGAAGGTTGCAACTTAGAGTTCAAGACTTTCCTTTTCAGTTTTATGGCATAATCACAGTCTTGATTTTTGACAATTCTGGGGTATCAAAGATGAGCATAGACCACTTCTAGGTGAAGCTGATATTGAAGAGTTACTGGAAGGTTTGGAACAGAGATAGGAGTTGTTATGGCTGTGTTTTGATGCGGTTGTCATCAAGTCTTATTTCCAGGTTGATGAGTCATCACTCTTGCATTTCAATAGACAGTTTCATTCAGTGGCTAATTTGATCTTGAAAAATGCAAACAAACATTTTTCTGCTGCTCCTGAGATTTTGACTTCCTATTTAACTTGTGATGTTTTACTTTACAGTAAAAGAATGATCTAGTTCCATTATTTCAGTTCCTTCAGCCACTTGTTCCCCACTATTTTAACTCTAGCACTTTGAGTCAGATAAATTCATACACTGGTGTGTGATCACTGAATTCTAATCACCAACTTGCAATATTGATCAGCAGGTTTCATATTTCCTATATTTGAAGTGATAACCACCACCTATGTTCTGCCTGCATCAAATTTAACACCACATTAATTAAACACATCTACAATGGAACTCTCATGGGTGCCATCACTGCTGGGAAACGTTCTGTAAAATTCCCTAGTGTAGATAAGGCTCCAGTGAATTCAACAGTGAAGACTGAAAAACAAGACGAGCTAGGCAACTATATACATAACCACAGGGTCGAGTGCTTTGTCCACCTGCTAGAATTTGCTAGATTCTAGCAAACCAAGTCATCTAGCAGTTCACTACTCCTCCCACTCCCCTTCTTCAACATCTAAAGGCTGAGCAACATTCAGAGTGACAGAATAGCACTTGATGACTCTTCTCCCTGTGCTTTTAAGGAGCTGTGGTTATTGTTTCTGCTGATCCATCGCTAGGAACAGGCTTCTCCTATGTCTTTTCTGATGCATCAGTAACAATTAAATGGCTTTGAGCTCCTGGCTGATCTGATGTACGTTGGACTTCTCGTTTATTTCCTGCTAGTTAGCCCACATACAGCGATTTGGTGGCCAAGACTTTCTTCTTCAGAAGTCACTTTCCTCTTTGAAAGAGGAAAAAGCTGCAAATCTCATCTACTGAGCAAAGAATTTTGACTAAAAAGCATCTGTTATGGTGAAATGCAAGTCATCAAGGCTCTCTGGTCCTGTGAGGGAAAACTCTAATACAAAAAATATATAGGGAAGGTAAAATTGAAACTCAAATATTTTGTAGTAAGGATGGTGAGGTATGTAGTAAAGGTGGCAATCAGATCATGATACCTGCCTTATGTCTTAATTGCTCTGAGTGGCTATGGAAAATTCACTTTGTGTTGCAGCTCCCTGCTTCTGACTCATGTTTCAACCGTGGGGCTGCACATTACAAATATCTCATCTGTTTTTGTTTGCCGGGTGGGTTGCACTAATGAATTCCTCCTAAACTTGCTAGACTGAACCCAGTCATGTGTCTGAACTAGAAGGAGAAGCAGAAATGGCAGTGACAGGCCACAGGGCAACTTAGATTCCAGCAAACACTGCAACACCACAGGAAGTCCCTGACATTTAAACACTTCAGCATGCTCTAGAAAGAAAACTGTCCTGTTACAGGGTTTACAGTGGGTTAATACATTGTTCAGTGTGACTACTGACTCCTGTAGTGAAAGGGCAAGGGATGTTACAGTTCAGCAGAAGACTACATAAGGCCATTTCACTGGTATTGAATAGGTGTATATCTGTGTGCGTATACAAGCCATCCAAACAGTTGCGGTTTTACTGCTGGTATGTGTCCAGTCTCTAGGGTTTCTGTGCTGGAATCTCAGCTATGTGACATTAACAGCAGGGCAGAATCTGTCTGCATCCTCTGAATCGTTTTCCAAACACGAGCAAACAAAAAGCAAATGAGTGCCAGTGTTCAGCCTTAGTGGAAATGTATATCATAGCCATATGTTCCACACACTTATTTCCTGTTGTGTTGATGTTGGACAGATCGCTGTTTTCACAAGATGATGATATCTTTGAGTGAGTTAGTGGAAGCCATCTCCTTTGCTGTGCTAGAAAGCAAAGCTGGAAAACACTGAGGCCTGTTTTACAAATTAACTTGGTTTTCTTGTTCTTCCACGAGCTTGGACTGTAAATCCAAATTGTGTAACATTGGATTTAGTTTCCAAGCTTTTAGGCTTGAATACGTACTGTTTTTGTACAAAAGCTACCTGTGTCCTTGAGCTGGTTTGAAGGGCATGCAAATGATTCAGTCTTTATTGGGTTGTCTTGTAACCATGATTTAAACTTCGTTTGGACCAAATCCAGAACGTAAACATCCCATTCATTCTGAAGGTGTCTTCATTTTTGTGTTGTCTCAACTTAGATGCCAAGTTACAAACACCACATTATTTAGTCTATGATGCTGTGCTGTGTACGAGCAAATGTTTGTGAAGGATTACAGTTAGTAACTACCTTACCTAACTGTGCCTTCTCACTCTGCATCGATAGGGCATTTGCCAGATTGAAACAAGTATATATGCGTAACTTCTGAAGAGAAGAGTACATTGAAATAAACACAAACTGTACTCCAGACAAAGAACCTAGGACTTACTTAAAGAATGAAGAGATTGTGAACTCCCTTCTCCATTAGCAGTCATAGAATAGCAGGGATTTCTGTTTCTTCTGCTCCTTGCCTCACCAGGCCTGTTTCATAATGGTTTTATGAGAGTATGAATATGATGTAGGAGTGGCTACTTGTTCAGCAGTTAAAGATTCTCAGCCTTTCTTTAAAAACATTCAGCTATAAAAGAGTTCCGGGTGATTGAAAATCTTGCAGTTTGTTGAGCACCCTCAGCTCCCATTGGCTTTGATGGGATCTAGGGGTGCTTAGCATCTCAAAGAATCAGGCCATAGGAAAACTTAATGCATGGAGGATTGAGCTTTGAACCATTCTCTCTGGAAGAAGTTACACACTGCCTGTTTTAAATAGTGGATAATCCTCATTGTACTGTCTTCACATATCTTCATCTCTCACCAGTAAAACAGGTCCTCGTGTCAAAGGTATGCTGGACACTTAATAGCAGTTATGTTTGCAATCGTCATGCCAAAGTCTTGAAAGAATGTTGAAATTCAATCTTGAAGAATCGTGCTCATACAATGACTGCATTTTTGCTTTGAGCCTCAATGTCCCATACAGCTTGACGAGCAAGTGTAATATAGTGATCCATACAAATGTTGGTTTGATGAAACCGTCAACTATGGTATCGGTACCCGAGAGGGTACATGAGATGTAAAAGGTTTCACTAGGCGTATCCTTCTCAGGGCATTACAACAGTTCATATTTAGCTATAAGAACTACTTAAACTGTATAATGGCTTACTTTCTAAATGCATAAGAGAGGATTGCGAATATTAAACAAAGCAACAGCTTATTATACCACCACACATAATGCGTCTACTTTATTAGAGGAGTTGGCAAGTATGGGGCTTAATAGCTAGCTTTATGAGACGGCTGATCTGCTGAATGCTTTGTGGTATGACTGCGTACCTAGTAGAAAACTAATGGCATTTTACTCCACATGGCACCTGTCTATATACTAGGACCTGTAACAAGGATATCTGATTCCTAGTTGGCTCAGATTCCTTTTGCCTCACTTCATGGTTACAGTGGGGACACATGCTTCTTATTGTAATGCCAGTGTTAAAAGAAATGCCTCAATCTTGCTCAATTCACATTATATGCCTTGCTGTAGGATGTAACTTACCAAGTACCATCTGTGTGGGGCGTTTTGGGGGGTGGGAAAGTTCATAGTTTAAAGCATGACTCAAGTCTGAAAAAATGGCCTGATGGAGTTCCATTTTTGTCAGTGTTTCCAAATCAGATATGTTTTGTTCACAAGTAAAAAACATTTTCTAATATCCTGCCCTGCTAACAGGGATCTGAGAGTCAAGCTGGATTCTTCCCTCTGGATCTGTAGTAAAGATTCTGCAGATCAGATGGTTGACACTTGTGTAACCTTATGTTGTGCTGTGTTACATTTAGGGAGGCAAGTCCAGGCTGGTCTATACTAGATTGACATGGCTACATTGGTTGGAGAGTGAAAAATCCACATCCCTAATTGTCGTAGCTATGCTGCTGTAATCCCCAGTGTAGACGCAGCTATGTTGATGGAAGAATAGTTCTGTCAAGCTACCTACCATCATTCAGGGAGGGGGGTGGCTTAGACTCAGGAGTGTAGACATTCTGTCAGCTGCAAGCTTTTCACTCTACTTTCCTGCACAAACAAATATCAAATTAGACTTTGAACGCGTGCAAGTGCCATTTGTTTACACAGACATTCTTGAGCCTTGGCTGAAGATGTAGCCAGGTAAGCAAGATGACCATTTCTGACAACTGTATTAGGGATCTCATCTCTTGACTGTCAGGGGTGAAGAGAGTTGTAAGACCTCTTTCAGTGAGGAGGAAAAGTGGGAGCAGTATAACTTAAATACAGTCTGTCAACCTAATTCACTTTTTTCTTAGAAAAATAACTTCACTCAATGAGCATTTCTCTTTTTGTTTGGAGAATAAGAATATTCAGTTAGTAGTGAACTAGGAAGGAGAATAGAGGTGTATACTAGTACTCTGTTGTAGATATAAAGAGTTAAATCAAATGCTTTATTTAAAAGATGCAGTAAGTAGCTGTTCTGGTAGTGGTCCTGCAACAGGAAGATATAAAACAGATCCAAAATTCATGTTACATTAGTATCATTAACTTGAAACTTGTCACATGCTTTCTGTGACAGAGGATGGGAAAGGGTTATGAAATTGTAGGCTGAAACTTTCCAAGTTGCCTAGGGAATAATTGGGCATCCAGATTATTTTAGATTTTAGATAGCCTTGAAAATCTTTAGCTATAATCTTGGAGAAAACTCACCAAGTTCTGCCTACATTGTGATAAAAAAAAACACAACAAAAGGCTGTCTTTATACAGTATCTAGCAGTGTGACCCTGGCCTCTAGGATACTACCATAATACAAAAAATAGAAGGCTGTAGAATTGAAAACAGATATTCATATGAGCTGTTGGGTCACTTCAGAGAGCACTTACTGAGAGGGCTAAGGGCTTGTCGACGCTTAAAAGGCTGAAGCGAAGACACTGCCTCTGCTGACGGGAAGGCTTCTCCCATCAGTGTAGGTAATTCACCTCCCTGAGAGGCAGTAGCTATGTCAGTGGGAGAAGTCGTCCTGTCAGGGAGCTAGCTAGATCAGTATAACTGTTGCTCAGGGATGTGGTCTTTTCCACACTCCTAAGTGATGCTGTTATATCGACATAAATTGCTAATATAGACCAAGTCTAAGGCTTTCAAGCCTGGTAATGCACCTGTGTGAATTTGCAGACTCAATGTTTTTGGTGCTGAAGTTGGGATTTAAATATAGTATAAAACTCCCCTGATTTTAAGATTTCTTCTGAATGAGAGGACTTGGATGAAGGGGTGGCTGAATGGAAAACTTTGTGGGATTTCTTGGAGTCATAGATACCCCTTGTAGCAATACAGCAGTAAACTTCTATGGTAGGTGGCTTATTGCAAATTAATTGTGGGGCAGAATGCTTCCAGCCCTGCCCTTTTAAATGATAAAAGGTTTTCATTCTCTCCTGTTCAGTAACTTTTCTAATTCTTCAAGGTGTTGGAAAGGTTGCAAAATCCTGCAACTCTCAAATGATCTCTGTTAGAATGACAGCATCTAGTGCGCATAATAGTGAGCTGTGGTGTCTGTTACTTATATAAACAAAACTTCAGTCAATTCAGGAGTGAATTCCTTTACATGATCATCTTACTTGAAAGTCTCCATCTGTTTTTCTTGGTTTCTTTTCCTTATAAGTGGAGTTTGTTTGAAGAAAATGAGGGTAACACGTTCTCTCAAGATAACTGGGATGGGCCACTTGTCATGGTCAAGGTGCACAGCAAACCTGAAATTACAAGTTTCACAGTGGTTAATTAAACATTATCCCACTGCATTGCTAAGCAAGCTATTGGAGAAACTGATGTATGCACATCACTGCAAATGAATCTGAATTCTCTGTGGCTACAACAGAAGGGTCATAAATTTGTCTCCTTCCTTTGACTTTGTCACCAGTCTGAGCCTCTTTACCATGTAAGGACATTATAGCAACAGACTTTAAGAACAGCATCAGTTCACAGGACAGGTAGAAGAACAGCTTTTTAGAAGGATCAGGTTTGAATACTCCCAGAGCCGAGTCTCTTTTTCCATTTGTTTTGATGAAGGTTCTCATCTTCTGCAATGTTAGCTGCTATTCAGTAGTTTGTTGCAGTGGAAGAAACAAAACCTCACCATTGAATTGGGGAAGAAAACAACTGCCAGCAAATCAAGTGACCGATCAGCCTACTTCTCCCCTTGTGGGAACTGAATCTAAACTTGCTTATTAGTACATCTAGTCCTGTAGTTCAGCTTTAATAGCAATCTCGCTTATAGAGGAACTACTTCTAAAATTCCCTGAAGGACAACTTTGACCTGCTGTTCAAGCAAATGTTATCAGAATGGGTCTCATGAGGTCTCAGCTGAAAAGTCTTGACAGTCACAAAAATTTTATTTAAAAATCCTGCTTTTATTAACTAGCCAGTACACCAGAGCAATAGTGAGCAACAAAATTCACAGTAAAATAAAACCAGAGAAGTAGTAAGAACAGGAGCTAGGAAACGGGGGAAAGGAGTTGAGTGAAAGTACATGGAATGGAATAGTATGTCAGCCTAAGTGGTGATGTAAAATTGGTTGCACGGTTTAGGTGTTGAAGTAATTAATTAAGTCTGGAGTAACTTTGACCATGGGAGAGCCAAACAGTAATAAATGGGATTAGAAGAATCCTGCATGAAGTTGGTGGGACGCATCTTAAGTGTGACTTTGGGGGTTTTATAATACAAAAACGCTTCACTGACTCATTTGAGTCAGGATTATGTACGTATCTGTTTCAATCAAATAGGCTGGATACCAGTCAGAAGGAATGGGAGCTATTATAATCATGTTCTTGTGGCAAAAGCACAATCAGATCTAGTTTCTATTCCCAGCTCCACCAGTAATTGCTCTGATCTTGGGAAGTTTACTTATCCTTTCTGTATCTCACTTTCTCTCTGGAAAAGGGGATTATTCATGGATTCTAAAGCCAGAAAGGACCACCATGATCTTGTGTGACCTCTACAGCTAAGATCACCAGATGACCCAAAAATCGGGACTGTCCCTATAAAATCGGGACTTTTTTCTTTGATAGGGTCCTATTAACCCCCAGCCCTGTCCCGATTTTTCACATTTGCTGTCTGGTCACCCTTTGTACAACACAGACTACAGAACTTCCCCAGGATATTTCGTATGGACTAGAGCAGATCTAGAAAAACAATCAGTTGGCTGGAGGCCAGGGGATTAATATGATGGTGTCCATAAAATGCATATAATGTGTACTATACCTTCGTTGAAGAGACGAAATGCTGTTTTTGTCTGTCTTATTCAGTACTATGCATCTAAATACAATAGCTTCAGGATTTCATGTTGACTTTTCATTTAAGACTCGATGTTCTCTGCTGGTCAAACACAGTAAAACCTTTCTTATACACCAAATGGCAGTTTCCCCACTTCACAGCCAAGATCTAGAATAGCAGAGTCACTGTAGTTACGTCTTGGATTACTGGCACTTCATTTTTTACTGAGTGTACTAAAGCATTTACTAATATATATTGCCAGGTAAGATCAGCAGTGTGAATGGGTCAAAATAGTGAACAGTGTATCGTGTGTTGCAAATTATCATTAAAGTGAACAAAATTCACCAATTTGCAGTGAGTTGTCCAATAGTGTGAATTAGTAAAGTGCTACTATATCATCAATCCCATGCTTTCTGGAGAAAACTCCAATAGTTTATTCTACTAAATCTCTGATAGCTGAAAGTTTAATTCAAAGCTATCTTTCCATAGTGCTTTGCAGCATAAATTTGGATGTAGTTTGTTTCAGAACTCAAGATTGCTAAGGCTTAAATCCTGTTGTATACTGATTTTAACACTTTTGGCTTTTTGGGGGAAGGGAGAATTACCTTAATTTCCCATGACATAAATGGGGCAAACTTATATTTAGATCTAGAAATCTGCCACTGAAAAAAAATCTTGAGGAAGATTGGACATGCTGAGAATTTGGAAGCACAAAAATAAACTTTTAACAGCTCCGAATGTCTGCTTCTATGCCTCTAACTGGTAATTAAGCCATCAAATGACAAAGCAAGCATACCAAGGTTTGAGAGGTGTGTTGGTTCAGACATCCGTTCATCCCTAACTGGAATATACAATACGTATTACCTCTATTAGACTGTATAGTATGAGTCATCTTCAATGGTGTATGGCTTCTCCTTTGGATGAAAAACATTCCCATTGCAAGAGCATACAATACCAAAATCCACTGCTGCCTTGCAGTAATGGATGCTCAGGCATTTAGCCAGAAGTAAAGTGACTATAAATGTACTTTCTCCCAACCTTCATGGATCTTGTAAAATCTTTCCCTTTAAATATTCATATTTTAATTTTTTAAAGAGAGCAGCATTAAACCTGTAAGAGTTCAGTTGAGAACCTGTAACTTAAATCTCAGCCCTTTTGCCTCCAAAGACTTTGCTCTGAAACCCCTAATTGTATCTCTCGTCTCCGCTACATCTCTACTCATAGGCTAGGGAGGTGGAATCTGCAACATTGTAATGAGTGCCACTTAAATGCTAGATACAAGAATAAACTTGCTAAGTGACTTGGCCCGCAGCACTAAGTGCTACCCACGTGGGCATGTCTGAGCTCACAAGTGCCTGTGGATTCAAGCTTCCTAGGCTAAAGACATTGCAAAGAGTCTTCTTGTGAGGAAGAATAGCAAATGGCCACGAACAGGAGACTGCAGATGCAGTCAGGCTGTGCATAAAAATGTGTATCAACTGTGGAGAGGGGAAGAGGTTACAAAAACCTTGAAGAAGTAGGAAATATGCTCATAGGGAAGGCTCTGAAAACATTAGCCCGCCTCAACCCTAGCCCATGTCACTTACGCCACACAGCCTGTTGTAGATCCTGTATATTTATGGTGAAGCATCCTTGCTAATGGAATAGCCCTACTGCCTAATTGACTGACCCTCATAGAATCTTAGAAATGTAGGTCTGGAAGGACCTTGAGGTCGCCTAGTCCATCCCTTGTGCAGAGAGGCAGGATTAGGCATCCCTAGACCATCCCTGGCAGGTGTATGCTTAACAAGTTCTTAACTGCCAATGACAGGGATTCCCCAACTTCCTTAGGTAATCTGTTCAGTGCTTAAGAAAACCTTTAACTTAAGGATAGTTAATATCTAATGTGAAACTTCCTAGCTGCAAACTAAGCTGATTTCTTGTCCTACCCTTGAGTTCTCAAAACTCAGCCTGTTCAAATAATACAGCTTCACTATTTTAAAATCCTCATCAATCCAGATATTAGATGGGTTAATTCCTTCTTCTCAGCTAAGTGTTAGACTTGACATTAGCTCTGCATATTACATAATTGCGCCATTTTCCAGTAACTTGAAAGTTCTCTTTACTAAGGTACCCCGTGAATGACACTCTCATTCTTGGGTTTGGATGATTTGTCTAAAATAGTTATTCAGCAATGCAAAAGCTTTTAAGCTTTCTGTTAAAGCTTCTACAGCGTTTGAGAGGTTAGGTTCGTCTATCAAATTTAGTTTACTACATAACCACTGTGGGCTCTCAGAAACAAATCTGAAGAGAAAGTTGTAAAATTATTGGTATCTGTGTACGATATTTTGCGATCAGGCTGGTTTATGGCTGCCTCAAACTGTTTAGAACTGTTCTTTCCCTGCGTGGAGAGAATTGGCTTTGTTCAAGCAGGCAGGTTACCTAAACTATCAGAATTGAAAATGCTCTGCCCAGACAATCTTACATCGAACTTAATCTGAGCTGTCACAAGGATCTGTTATAAAGATGGAAGACTGAAGTCATTCTGAGAGGTGGAGCACGAAAACAGCAGCAGCTTTTGTTTAGGTGCTGCCTGTCCTAGACTCCATCCCCCCCACTCCCCTCGCTTCTCCAAAGGCCACTTCCTGCTGTCATTCCTCCTCCAAGTTAGCTTCAGTCTCACCAAACAAAATCAAGTCAACAGCCTAATAAGGCAAAAGAATGATGAGAATCTCCCTGGCCAGGCCTCTTTCTAGTTTTTCTATGTGGCGGCAAATTAGGAGAATCTTACTGAAGAGTGACAAGTGACTCAGACCAATATGTAAAGCATCCATTCACTGCCCCAGGAAATTACTAACCAACCTCTGATGGCTTTGGGCAGCAATACACAGCTGACACTAAACTGCTTAAATCAGAATCAACAGAGCCATAGTCTCCAAAACTGGCTGCTACTTCAGTTTCTTTTATACGCTGAATTGAAAGCCCCAGGCTGGCTAAACATGCTGAGTACTAATTTGTATACTTACCAACAAGGGGCGAAGAGCTTGAAAGGGACTGGTCATTAACATAAGTTCAAGGAAGGGGACATCAATCACAACTGGAAGTCCACAAATCACAACACTTCTAATAATTTTGCCTGTTTCCTTTGCCTAGATGAGTGTCTAATTATCTTGAAAGCTCATTAAAGCTTGTCCTCAACACTGGAGCTAAAGCATACGGGAATGGTCACACACACTTCATCTGATTCTAATCAAGCCAGTGTAATACACCACAACTTCTGTAGCACCTTTCATCCAAAGGTCTCAAAGCACTTTACAAACATTAGTTAATCTTTACAACACCCTTTGAGGTGGTATTGCAGATAGGAAGTGTGAGGTAGAGAGGAGAGAGACCTGACCAACATCACACAGTAAGTCAGTAGTAAAGTTGCAAGTAGAAACTGGTGTTCTCTTCCTAGGCTGTTGTAACTACTAAACATCACTTTCTCTACAACCCGAGATGAACCTTGGGTCTCCTGACTCCCCATCCCATGCTTTTTAGTCGCAAGATCCTCCTTCCTCAAACATGAGGATAAACAGTTTTCCGGAGTCCAGTTCCTCTTAAGCCAACTTGCAGAAGTTGGTACATTGAGTGTGCATTTTCCGATTGGTTGCAAAGTTGTAAGAAAACTATGATGTCCAATAACATGAAACTGATGCCCTAAATTATTCTCATTATCCAAGTGGTGTTTCTCTCAGCTACCTGTTTCTCTGGAAGGCCATGCCTTCAAATAATGGTCTTGGTGGGACAGTTATGTAAATTAATTACCTCACTCTTCACTGATAATTAGCAATGTGTAATTGTTGATTTTTTTCAGCTGTGCAATTAAGGAATATGTTGAAAAATGTCTTACTCTTATTTTAAAGCCTCTGATTAATATTGCTGAGACATCTACAAACAGGCTGATAACTTGAAGCACGGGAGCAGTTTCCTGTCTTAAGAACTTGCACAGGAAGTTTGTTAAATAGAATGTCGGTGACCCTGCCAAAGGGGAGGAGATTTCATTTTTTGAAGCAGCAGCTGTAGCACTAGTATGTTAGACCAAGAGCTTGGCTACAGGGTTTGTAAAGCCTGTTTGATGATCCAGTTTTACCATTAATCACTTCGGCTAACCTTCCATTAATTACAATCTTAAATTGTCTCGAACTGGTAACCCATTCTCTCAAATCTTGCCTCTGAATGTATCACTGATTTCTAATCATGTCACTTGCATTCCTTACTGCATTGGGTGGGTTTCTGCTCTATAATCAGATTACATGGAAAATCCTCTTTATCCCCTCCTGATATCTCCCAAACATAGAGAGATTTTAAAACACAGAAATCATGGCTTCTACCTGACTGACAGGCCATCACTGAGCTGGAGTCCAAAGATATTTGAAACACATCTCACTTGGTAAGACTTAGTGGTCAAACTAGTAATATGTCTGGATTAAAAACCTGTTGACAGTGTTCTGAGCCCACAAGAGCTGCCTACTGTTTATACTGGGTCTTTACAAATACCGTAGTGGATAATGTGTCATGAAGTTAAAGGGCACTCGAAGATTACAGTGAACATGGTATAGGTGCCTGGACAGGTCTTTTGATGTTCTAGAGCATTGGTTCTCCAACTCTTCATTCCATGGACTGCTTTGTAAGAGACCTTTCAATGGGACACATCCTTACTGCTTTGTCGGTGTCCCTGATCCAATGACTATAGGCCAGTTTAAGAGCTTTAGAGAATTCTTGCTTGCTCTAAGCACAAAACAACTGGAGGTGTCAGACTTTAGATATTGTCAGATGGTTCCATTGGTATCTGGGGAAGGGTTTTCAAAGGCACAAATGAGTTGTGTCCAACTCCTATTGACTTTCACCCAGTTGCCCTTTGTGCCTTTGCAAATTTCCCACAGTTCAGTTTTTGGAATGAGTTTTGTGTGAAGGAAAAGCACAGACAAACCATTAGCTGATCTTGATGAAGTGAGACCCATGAGGAGGTGAGATTCTGAAGAGAGATCAATAAACTAATATAAAAGAGGGATACAGTTTTGGAGGGAATGTGGGTGAGGTTCTGTCACTGCCCCTCTTCCACACGTTCTCTGGTATTGGCTGGAACCCTACAATAACCACAGCATGCTTGTGTGGAATCTTCTCTACCTCCAGGCTCTGCCTGTTGAAAATTTCACAAGAATTAAATGTTTGAAGCAAAATTCTTATAAATGTCCGTTTCCTGCCACGGTAGAAGAATGGGGGCGTACAGGCATCATGGCTGGGGATGTCATTATGTGCCTGAGCTGCAGATGTAGTAAGAAGGTTGAGGATGTCCTTAACAGCTCACTCTGTGTTTGTGACAGACTGCAAATTGGTGGCACTTTTATACCAGACACATCTTGGCACTTCTCAAAGCAGGAACTGTCTCAAATACAGCATGGTCATCGTCCTGCCTCAGGGAGTTCAGCGTGGCCTACCAGTTTGACTTAGTCGTAGAGTGCAAGTAAACAGTCACCTTACTATTGTTTGACAGAACTTTAGGTATAATGATTAGGTTAGAATATTTCAGCTAAAAGGGTGATTTGCTCAGTCAGGTGGAGATGATGAGGAAACAGACGAAATACTGGTATAGCAGGGTTATATATTTGCATTTTTCATATGAGTGGTCTTCCAGAGTGGCTCCTATGACAACATTCATCAGAGCCTGCTTATCCCTCAGTTTCCCAAAGCTTGTAAGGGCTTGTCTACATCAGGAAATTGATCAGCAGAGCTATACCACCATAGATGTCCCACTGTAGATTTCCCATGTAGACACTGTTTTGGAATAAAAATTTATTTTTATTTTTTTATGTAGAAGTAATTTATTATAGAGAGTATCTCCACACAGGGAGTTGTATGGTTTGGCTGTAACAGTATAATTATTCAGCTCTAGTTCAGCTGGTCAGTTTCTCAGTGTAGACAGGCTCAGCCTTTAAGTATATAAATGGATCTTAGTTTGCATGAATTCTTCTGTCTTCAAGAAGTCAGCATAACGTCTGCTCTCAAACACACTTGCCTTAAAAGGAAGGTTACAAAAATATGAAAAAAACTATTCATGTCTTGTGTCCATATAAAATAAGCAAAACTGATGTAACTTGGTATGCGTACAACCAATAGCTAAACAAATTCAAATTTCCCCTAAACAAACTACTTGGAAAATGATGGCTTTTCATCTGCATATCAGCTCTGTCTACATTTTATGCCAAGAATAGTGTGTAACAGTTGTTAGTATGTGTACAGACTTGATCCAAATCACTAGATTTTACAAGCAAGCGGCATGATCAGAGTCCAAGACTAGAAGCCAAGAACTCTTGAGAGCTAATCCCTGTTGCTGCGTCCCTCTATGACTTTAGGTGGTAAGTACCTTATGGTTTGACTCTTAATGAAAGCTACCTAGTATCCACAATTTACATTGAAAACAATGTCAGTTCAGGTCGCTGAGCAACCTGCATATCAGACACTTAACTTCTGACTCTCTTTGCCCATGTGAAAAATGGGGATAAAGTCTGTTGCAAAGCAGTGTTGGCATCCCTGACTCTGTGGTCTTTGACGGATCCACATGCTGCGAACTCTTCATGAGCCTCCCCTACACACCATAAAGTTTTTCCTAAACATAATTGGTTGTCTGGCAAATACTTGGCTAACACAGTGTCTTATTTCAAAGCTCAGATTTAGAGTTCTGGGTTGCCAGGTGGAGTAAATTCCACTGCATAGGAGACACCCTGAAAACCTGTAGGAGGCAGATACAACGTGACTCACTTTAAAACATTTTTAATTTGGTAGAGAACAAAATTTTTTTTTATTTTTTTTAAAAAGGTTCCTTTGAAGTCTCTCAAACCAAAAGGTGCAGTTTATAAATGGATCCGTTTCCATCTCCTGCATATTTGAACGGTCTCTAAATGTCACAGCTGTCTTTATAGCACTTTCTGGAATTCAAACAACATTGAGTCTCTGCATGCGTCACTTGCACTATCTCTAAAACCAAACTCTCAATGCCAGTTTTGTGTCTTCTGGCTTTTCTTGCTACCTTTAAACCTTGGGTGTCATCTTGTGTCACTTAACAAAGAGAAACGTGTATCGAATAGCTGTGACACAACTGCCACCTTGATTCACTGTGGGGCCAAGACTTGTTTTGTGTTAACCCAGCCAATGTTTGTTTTATGGTAGCACCAATGTTTTAGATCAGATGAGGTTATAAGTCCTTCTAGCATCCATGGGAATGCTTCCAGTGTTTCTCAACCTCTTAATACTGTGACTATGCTGCAACAGAAGAGTTATGGGACTGCCTTCCATCTAGCTATAAAGAGGGCGATTATGAATCCCTGAAACCTGGTAACTCCTCAGGTTGAGAACCTGTGATTTAGTGTACTCAGTTCACACTGCACAAACTACTGTTAATTCCATAGCCACCTCCTGCCCCAGAACAAAGGCAGCTTTGATACAATGCCTGGAAAGCACTTCTCCAGGGCCTCACTGGGAGGGAAATTCTAGGAGCACATGTAGACTCTGCAGTTCCAGTAACGTTTAGTCACAACATAGCGTTTGTGTGGCAGCTCTTTTGTCCACAAACTGCTACTCTGTGAATTTAGGTATTTTATTAAATCTTACTCATCTTGTTGTTGTGCATGCTCAGTAGTGTCTGGCCACCTTCAGTACTGATAATTTGAATATTGTTGAAACTGGCAGAAACGTATAGTTACTTTGAGATTGGTGTTTTCAAATTATTATTTTAATGGTTACTGGCTAATTCACACCTTTATGAACTCTACCAGATTCCAAATACTTGCCCAGTTTGCTGCTGTTTGGGGAGGAGCAGTTGGTTTGTAAAGTGATCAATGGTGGCTTGAACCTTGTAGCTAATGAAACCTTAATTCCTTAGTGAAAGAAGGAACTCTCACCCTAAATGCCCCAGCTACACCCCAGAACTGTGAAGGAGCATATTTGTGTATGTGGATCTCTGTTGAAACCCTGACAGGAAAAATAGTGTTTACTCACTACTTATATTTAGTGACAGGTACTGCCTTGTGGGTGTTCCTAACGACACTCCTCTTCAGACAAGCAAGAACGAGAAGTTGAGTTATTAATGTCTAAATAGAAAGTACTTTCCTAGATCCTTAACCTGTGCTGAGGTGTTGTCCTGGTTTTGTTGGTTTCAGGACTTGAAAAAAATCTGAAGCCGTGATAAATACATTGAGCATGCCTGTGGCTTCTGTTTCTCAGTAGTTTATCTGTCTGGAACTCCTCACAGCATGAGGGCTGGAATTCATATTGCTATCATACGTCTATTGTAATAAAGTGGCTAAAACCTTAGTTCTCAGCCAAGCATTTCTGTTAAAGGTCTCCACTCTTCACACAAAGCACTTGCAGCCGACTTCTCTCACTTCACTGCCATCAGTGAGACTGAAGTTATATAAAATGTTATCTGCTCATAAACTCTTGTTTGCTAATTTTTAAGTGAGGACCGGACCTAGTATTGTGATGCCACTGGCTAACTGAACGTTTTAGAGAGCTTTCTCCCCAGAAATTGTATGGTGAAGAGCAAGAGAAGCTAAACAAATTGGAACTGCATTATTTAACTACGTAACTTGGGGAGTCATCATACATGTTACTGTTAAGACTTCCCTGGTGGACAACTCAGCAGATTCACTTGGTGATATTATATAAATTCTAGTGCTGCTAGAACATTCATGAAGATGACTTGACTTTGGGGAGAAGTTGTGCTGCAACATCCATGAAGTTTGGAGACCTTACCCTCTGTGTTGCTACCTTTCTGCTCTGGTTAGAAAACATTTTGGGTTTTAATAGAGAATCTTGCATGGTCCCTGTCTAAAACTCATTTTATGCACAGTTGGGCCCCATCCAATCACTTAGGCCAAATGTCCAAACCAGATTAGCCTGAATGGGGGGTTTTAAACCAGTCTGGCAAACTTTGGTTGAATCCCGTTTTAGCTGGAAGCTTGTAACTTTGATTTACAGCAGTGATATGGTAATTGAGTCTGGCCCTTTAATTTGAAACTTAATTTAATTCATTGTCTAGATTAGAATTTAAAGGTACCTTAACACATTATAATACTTTGTAAAAGTCTAGTGTGGGCAAGACAGCATGTTTAACATGTGATGAGCTGGTCAAATTGGCTTGCATTCATTCAGCTTTGTACACGTTAAAGCAGACACTGCTTTGTCTACATTAGAGATTTAAAATGTATTTGCTAACATGTTCTAACACACTTGTTCTCCTCCTCAAAACAAACAAGCCCTATTAATGACAGGTTTCAGAGTAGCAGCCTTGTTAGTCTGTGTCTGCAAAAAGAACACTTGTGGCACCTTAGAGACTAACAAATTTATTTCAGCATGCTTTTGTGAGCTGCAGCTCACTTCTTCGGATGCATAGAATGGAACACACTGACAGGAGATATTTATACATACAGAGAACATGAAAAGGTGGAAGTATGCATACCAACAGGAAGAGTCTAATCAATTGAGATGAGCTATCATCAGCAGGAGGGGGGAAAAAAAAACTTTCAAAGTGATAATTAAGATGACCCATAGAAGATGTGAGGAGAACTTAACATAGGGAAATAGATTCAACTAGTGTAATGACGCAACCATTCCCAGTCTCTGTTTAAACCTGAGTTAATTGTATCTAATTTGCATATCAATATTAATTAATAATAAGCCCTATTAACTGTTATTTGGCTACATGTTGTGACAATGTTAAGTTTAACATTAACTACACATCAAAGCCAGTGTGCCCATTAAGCTGAATGAAAAGAGCTAGTGCTGTTTTTGAGAGTCAAGGTTACCTTCTGTCAGAATGAGGGGAATGTAACAAAGTGAATGCTAAACTTTGAATAGTGCCGTCGGAAAGTGCTAATCTTGAAGAAGACAGACCTTTGGGGTTGTGGGTATGCCAACAGTGACTGAGCAGGGAATTCCTGTTTAGAGAAACTGATGTGATGAAAACTTCTGTTTGCAGGTTGTGACAATAAATATCTTTCAAAACTAGTATCATAGCTCATTACAAAAGCACTTCAGACTGGTGGCAGATTGTGCTGCAGGATGTGTAAAGTAAACAGTGTTTGTTCTATGCCATTACTGAGCCTGGAAGTGGTACAGTTGTAGCCCCTTTCATCTTGGAGGGCTAAATGTACTCACTGTTTCCTATGAAATGACTTTGTGACTTGGAAGCTTTGTAGCCAGACTGACTTAGATGTAGAATGACATGGCTCCCCTGCTCCTAAGAAAGGCTTGAGTCAATTGGAAAGGCCCCAGTGCAACTCTTTGAAGAGCCAAAGCTATTGCCTGCAAGATACTGGTGCTGTTAACCATGTTACTTGTGCTAACTGAACTTCCAGCTCATCTTGTATTAGTTGTGTAGACACATACAGCCTTGAGCCAGAGGTGTCAGGAATCTATGTTTAGGTGACCGCAAACCAATAACTGAAGCTGAGCAGACTCCTGTGTAGTTTAAAGGGTTGGGTTATATTGGGTAAGGCATCAGGATTCGTTTCTCATACAGTACATCTCCCTGTATATGCACTAACATACCCCCTCACTGCTCCTGTGAAGCAAGTGTTATCTTCATTACCTGTGTCCATTTCTTCATCTGTGACTTGCCCCAGGCCATAAAGGGAGCGGATGTTAAAACCAATATTAGAACTAGGGGCTCCTGTCTTTGAGTTGTTTCCATGTGTAGTGCCTGCATTGTTGCTTAGACTGATCTTCCCTTTTTTCCTCAGCCTTAATGTGATTCTGTTTGTGCTTGGATTCTGCATGGCTTCCTTCTCTCGGTTGTCTGGGCTGTAGCAGGATTTTGGCCTGCTTTGCTGACAGAGCACATCTGGAGATGGATTGAATCAGTGACTTGAATTAAAGCAGTTGGCTGGCTGATTTGGATAGTGAATATTCCCTGTCTAGTGACGGGGAAGGAAGGGTTAAACAAATGCCTCTACTTTTAGATTCTCTAACTCCAGTTTGCATTTGGATGTGGCAGAGCTTGTTTTTGAAGCAAAAGTTCTCAGTGAATGGTATTAGTGATCCGTTGGAGAACTGGCTGCCATCCCAGTCCATGTGTCCGCACAGCCTCTGCACAAACCAGCCCTAACCCAAAAGGCCTGCTCTCCTCCGGAGGCAAAAACAGACACAATTAGAGGCCTTTTCCTTTCAAATGCAGCCTTGTTAATGTTGTTGCATGTGTGGTTTGGGGGTGGGAAGAGGGAAACAGCTTGTTCAACAGATGCAGCAGACCCGCTAGCAGTGCAGTCAGGAGCCTTTTAAGACACAACATTTGTTCTAACAGCCTTTAATGGGTAAGAGAAGAAGGTAACAACAACTGAATGAAGAAGTAAAGAGAGTTCAGGGTCAGGGGACTGAAATGGAAAGAACTCTTGATTACCTTAGAGCAGTATAGGTGGTGGCAGCAGCCTCATTTTGCACCACACCAGCACAAAAGGACCCTGAGGGCTACATGCTGCAAATAGACAGAAGTTACCAAAGGCTCTTTAACCTTCAGCAGCAATTGGCAGAAGGAAAGCTAGGGCTGAGAATAGGAGAGGCATGAGTTTTTGGTATAAAGGACGCACATGTTGAGTGGGGTTTAGGTACTGATTAAATGGAAGCTAGGAATCTGCCATTAAGTTTCAGAGGGGTAGCCGTGTTTGTATCGGCAGAAACAATGAGGAGTCCTTGTGGCACCTTAGAGACTAACAAATTTCTTTGGACATAAGCTTTCATGAGCTAAAACCCACTTCATCAGATGCCTGGAGTGAAAAATACAGTACGCATTGTATATATATTACAGCACATGAAAAGATGGGAGTTGCCTTTAGTCATGCACCTTATCTCTCTACCGTCACTGCTAATTATCAGGCTAATTGTCTAAATGGCTTTCTCGGACTGATCCACTCAGTAACTATCAGAAGGTGGTGTTCTTGGCATTCGTCACTCCCCTGTTAACTGTATGTAATGGCAGGCCTTGGTACGTTTCCACACAGAAGAAACTGGCCGCTGGGCTGTGATCCAGAGTCAGAGACTTTATCAGCCTCTGCCTGCTCTCCTCCCTTCAGAGCGCTGGCTCAGTACCTGCTTGGCTGGTTTCCTGTCTAAAAGTGGCTGAGATTCTGGCCAACCAGTTCACGTAGAAGGAGGGAGGGACGGCGGGAACCCGCTGAACAGTAGTGTGCTTAGAAAAGGGAGGGCTTCTGTTTAGAGATTTTGGTAATCTGCAAGATTGAAAAAGGAAATGAAGCATGCACTAGGTGTAATGGAATTTCGGTAAATGTGTCTGAAGTGGTATGCTCTCACCACCAAAACCTCCACTCCGCTTGTGGATGTCTTGCGTCCTCCTGTTACATAGTAGATGGCACAGGGAGCTAAGATCCAGGACCTAGGCAGCAAGGATTTTCACCTCATAGCTATTCTCCCTTCTCCCTCCTCCTGTTTCTGCTGTGGGCTGCCTGGAATACAGTTATGACTGGGTTAAGGGACCGACACAGTTGTTACAGTAGAAATCGTAGTGTAGATGGGATCTAGTCATGGACTGACAAAGGCCTTAACCCATGTAAGAGGACTCTTGAGTAAATATTAGATGTAGACCATGACCCATGTAAAAACTGGTCCCATGACTTGGTATAACCATAGTGTTAAGGAGTACCTGTGGGTTTCTATCAAGCCTGCCTGGTGGCAGCAGGGAAAGCGATCCCAAATGGCTTAGAACAGAGCTGGTGTCTCTTGAGGAAATAAGCTTATAATGGAGTTCTCTTTAAAAGAACTCTTAGGCTTTTAATTATTCAGCTTCTGCTCTTTATAATATTTTTTTTTAATCTTATTGGCTGTTTTCATAGTATTTCTATGAGCACTGGGTGAGTTCTGCCAGAGGGTAAGTCTAGCTTGTCAGACTGTTGCAGAAAGGGTAGGGTTCCTCTGAAGGCAGTTAAAACATTGCTCAAAAGGTGTGGCCAAGCTAGCTGGCTCTCCTACATCTACTTCGGTAATCAGTAGCCTTAAAAGCATGAAGGGAACAAAGACTATAGTGAGGACAACTGAAACTGATCAGAGAACCTTTTCTGTACAACAATTTGACAGTTACTTGGAGCAGAAAGCCAGTCTAATGTGTAACACAGCAGTTGGAGAAGTAGCTGCTCTTAGAACGATATCGTACATGGACTAGGCTTTGCAGTGTTGAGTGTTTGGTAAAACTGTAACAAGACAAACTACCATTGTAGTGAACCCGAGTAATAAGACTAGCCCTCGAGTTGGACAGCAGGGCTAGAATTCTGAAGTCCCAAGTGTATTTTAACCCATGTGCCAAAAATAGCTTGAATTAGTCAGACTATTACATGGAAAAATCTGTTTGCATTTTGAATCTTACTCCTTTCTTGTACTTCTCATAGAGGTTTTTGATGGGCATTGGTTCCCTGTCTTTTCAGGTCTGATTCAGATTTTCTCTCCTTTTCCATGTGCTTGGAATAGTTTAACTGGTGATGTCTTGGTGAGAGCACTTAGGGTTTTTTTGGTGGCCACACATACAATGACTTGGCAGGCTCTGGTGCAAGACTGCTTTTAGTTCCCACCTTGTTTGTTGAAATTTAGGTAAGAGTGGAATGGTATTTCTAGCAAACTTCAGGCAGCTTTCTCTAGTGGAGCTCTGAATAGAAAATATTTTATTTCCTGCATGAATCCCCAAGACTTGGCTGTAGCTCAGGTTTAGCCCGAAAGCTGTCTATATCATGAAATGGAATTTATGATGGGCAATAACCTATATCCTCTCATAGGCAGTCAGAATCTGCTTATCGGATGACTTTCGCGCAGTACTGGAACAGCCTATTCCACCTTTGTAATTGACTCTCTTGAAATCCGGCATCCTGTCCATATAAGGTAATCTCTGGGTTCCTTTCTGTTGGCACAGTGGCAGGAATGTCAAGGTAATGCAACTGCCTCAACGTAGCCCGTTCTCCTCCTCCTCCTCCTCCATACAGGAGCTAGTCACGTGGCTTAGAACTGTTTCAGCATGTTGAAAGATCAGCTACAGTTTCACTCTCCACCTTACCCTTGGGAATTTTGGGCTTGATCCTGCAAATGCTGAGCAGTTCAGGAATGTGTTCATCTCACTGACTTCAATGGAAGTAGAGAGTGCGCAGCACCTTCGAGGAGGCACTCTGCATCTCATTGCATCGGGGCAATGGTTAGCATGTTGCTGCTTTGATGTGGGCACACATCACAAGTTCATTTTTCTCTGCCTATATGCTAGGAGTGTCATGGATCCACAGAATCGGTGCTACGTCCCGACTTGTAAACAGTCTCTTGGAGGAACCCCTGCTCCAGAACACCGAAGGGGGCTTGCTCTTCTTCCAAGGTGAGCCACACAGTCTCACCTCCTCCAGGCCTGATCCTCTGGACTCCAGCACCCCTGCTTCACACTGTGAGCTCTGCCTAGCAAGTCCAGTTGAAATAGACTCCCCGTTAGCGACTTGTACACTCTTCAGTGACTAATGAACCTCAGCAAGTTTGTGTTTGCAGTGACACCAAGCAACAGTTTCGAAACAGTGATTCATTAGTCATCTGGAACGCAGCATTGTTAGTCTTTACGTTAGCACAGAGAATGAAGATTAAAATACAGTCCATCTGATCAAGCCAAAGGAATCCATCGGCCATGTTGTAGCAGAGTCCATGTTATGCCCTTTCTCTCTGACTCCTTCATCCTGGCTCAGAGCAGCCAGCTTCTTCCAGAGGCCAACTCTTTATCCCCTGAGCTCGCCACTCCACCTGCTGGAGCTTCCCACTCTTAAGTATCAAGTGTTCGGTTGTTACAGCTTCCAGTGTCTCTAGACCCTCTGTTTTGAATTGGTTTTAATAAGTTCCTTAACGAGCCTGTTCATTGCAGCCCAGACAGTAAGGTGATCACCCACACCTCATGGCCTGCACTGCCCCAGGAGCAGACGTCACTCCTTTGCTTCCACTGGGTAGCAATGGAAAGTACAGAGAAACTGAGGCATGGGACTCATAAAAAGTATTACAGAAAATTCCCGCTTTGTCCTGATGAGCTAACTTAGTTCAGTAAAAGTCTTGTATTAACTGCAATAAAATTAGGCATACTGTTTTGTAGTGTTTAGTTCTTTATTAAGAATTAAATAAATACCAATCACTGTCTTTCTCTGTCATTCAATACCTTTATGAAATTTGCATACATGGCATAAGATTTTTTTTAAAACAGATTGTGATCAGACCACAACTGGCACTCATTGACCCCCTTGCTAGCAGAGACACCAAGGTTTGACTGTGCCTAGAGATGGAACTGCTCCTGCAAGCCCAGAGTCCTTCTGGGTCAGGTTTTGAGGCGCACTGGCAGGGGTTTACCGTATGGAGGAAGTTTGTTCTGTCACTGCCTCTCCAGGGCTGACAACTTGGCACTTCTCAGCAGCATTTCAATTTAGATTTTTTTTTTTGTGGTTTTTGGTGGAGGGAGGCAGAGAATTGAAAAGCTTCACTCAAGTCTTACAGCTTTCTGATTGCATCAGTTTTGGAATACCAGTAACAGTCCATCGTTTGCTGGCTATGAAAGGTGCCGTTATAACGCTCTACCCCCACACATCCTGTGTTGCAGTTGCTCTTCAGATTGAAAATTTTAATGTGAATGTGTAAAATTATAACTTCCTGAATCACACTCTTCCAGGTTTTTTGCATGCACTGGCTTGATCCCATGTTGAAGGAGAACACCCAACCTTTACAGCTGCCTGTATGGCTTGGCAAGAGGCTAGTGCAAAAAAGGTAGCACTAATCCAAGTGGCACGGCACACCTGTTCCTGTGCCAGGCCAAGCCCTCGTGGAGCCATGGAGTCAGACATTCCAGTCCTTTTCATCTTGCTCCTCCCATCCTATAATTACACTAAGCAGTGCTGCAGGAGGGAGGAGGACTTAAGAGTTTCCTTAATATTGTCCCCCTCTTGAGTACACAGTACTTGTATTTGTTTAGTGTTACACCCTAACTTGCTACTAAGGACCAAAGAGTCGGAATATGAATTCTGCTTTACTGGCATTCTGTACTCCATATAATCTTAAAGGTGTGTGAGGTTGCTGGGAAACCTGAGCTGATTATCTTCAAGCTCCTGGTCTGACCCATCAGGTTAATGACACTTGAATAACATCAGCACTAAGTAGCACAGGCTTCACTCTCTGGGTTTTCTTTCTTCTCCATAGCGGCTGCTCGAAATTCTGTTCTTAAACCAGGAAGGGTAGGTAGTGCCATGCTGCACATCTTCGCTGGGACTTGATCCAGCAAGCTTCAGGGTGGAGAGAGAGTGTGAGTAATGACAGCAATAAAGGGCTGAGATTAATGTGTTGCTCCTCTCGTTCTGGTTCAGAGTAGGAGTGAAGACTGTGTGGATAACTAAATCTACTGCACAAACATCTCTCAGTCTTTCCCAGTTCAGTGGGTGACAGTGTTTCTGTGAGGCTTCACCACTAGGACAGTGTAGCCCAGGGGTTGGCAGCCTTTCAGAAGTGCTGTGCCAAGTCTTCATTTATTCACTCTAATTTAAGGTTTTGCGTGCCAGTAATACCTTCTAAAAACGTTAAAATGTCTTTCTACAAGTCTATAATATATAACTAAACTATTGTTGTATGTAAAGTAAATAAGATTTTTTAAATGTTTAAGAACTTCATTTAAAATTAAATTAAAATGCAGAGCCCCCCGGACCAGTGGTCAGGACCCGGGCAGTGTGAGTGCCACTGAAAATCAGCTCGCATGATGCCTTCGGCACACGTGCCGTAGGTTGCCTACCCCTGGTGTAGCACATGGTGGCTTACAGAGTTTAATTCTGTTGAATTTTTCTTTGTTCTGAGAACTTCAGAGACAAGCATGAACAAGGTACCTGCTGTATAAAAACTGAACTAAGACGCTCGTGCAAATAGTAATAGCCAGCCTGTGAGGTACTAAGTAAAACGTAAAGTACAGAAGTTAAATCCCTCCCCCCCTGTCTCTGTAACCCATAGGATAAATTCCTTTTGTTTTTATTACCAGATTAGGGTTGAAATGTGTGCATAGAACATAAGCAGTTAGCAGGATTGGGAGAATGGTGGTAACAGAGCAAGGCGAGAGCGACTCTGTCGAGAGTCCCAAGTCTACTCCAGTTAGGTTTACACTTGGCTGTCAGTCAAGTTCTTAATGGTTACTAGGCAATTCCAGACCAGCAGCCTGGGAGATTGTCTTGGGGTAGCATGGCTGTTTGTAAACAGCAACAGATTAGGCAGGTCTTTCACAAATTCTGTGGAGGGGCCTCCTCCCTAACTTATCTGCAGGCTTCACTCACATGGTGCTGGGGAGCCTGTGTTACTTGTGCGGCAGTCTCCAGCCTTTACCCACTGTCTGTCCTCAAGGAGATTGACTCATTAGACTGTAGAGTGGCACTTTACTAGTGTAAATGTTACTCTGACACGTCACCTTTGAAGGTGACCCAGCTAGATTCCCAGTTAAGGTCAGCCCTGGCTTATTTGTGTTTCTGCAGTGAAAACGGCCTGTGGCACATGCAAAGAGCAGTGAAGGGTGAGCTCCCTACTAGCTGCTGGGAGGAAGGCGGCAGCATTAATGTGCAGGAAGAAAGTGATGTTGTTTCCCACTTTGGAAGCTAGCTAATGTAGTGATACTGCCACCACTGTGTGCCTAGGAGCCCTGCTCATGGCCAGAACCATGCTAAGCGTGCACAAACATGCGCCCTGCCCCAAGAGTTTACAGTCTAAGCACAAGAGCCAACAGATGGGGAGTATAAGGAAACAGCCAGTACATGTCAGCATGATAGGCAGTGGTCTCAGTCTGTCAGCGGCCTAGCCATTGTCAAGGATGCTGATGAAATCGCTTTGACAATGTTTATGGGGAGCTCCTCCCAAGGGCTGAGGTCAGCATGGGAGAAAGCAGGAAGGCGCTTGTTTGAAAAATTCGCCAGTGGAGACCGGCATCACTGCCCATTGGATGTGCAATTGTAATTGTAGTGTAATCATGGAGCACTGTGACCAAGTCAGGGAGTTTGGTTCCTGCTCTTGTGTCTCTAAGGCCATGGCTACACTGGCACTTTACAGCGCTGCAACTTTTGCGCTCAGGGGTGTGAAAAAACACCCCCCTGAGGGCTGCAAGATACAGCGCTGTAAAGCCTCAATGTAATCAGTGCTGCAGCACTGGGAGGGCGGCTCCCAGCGCTGCACGCTACACCCGTAAGGGATGTGGTTTACGTGCAGCGCTGGGAGAGCTCTCCCAGCGCTGGCGCTCTGACCACACACACACACTTCAAAGCGCTGCCGTGGCAGCGCTTTGAAGTTTCAAGTGTAGCCATACCGTTAGCTTCAGTTTAATTGGTAGCATTGAGCAAATACAGGTGCAAAGGCTCTTTACAGGGTTCCACTACAACATCTGATCATGTTGTATCTGGCCCCCATGTCTCACTTATGGTTGTCATGTAGATGGGGTCCCAACAGCACTGAGTATATTGTGAAGTCGGCTGTGAAAAATATTAGAGTGCAGTCCATCGGGACTTGGCCAGGTGCTGTACACAAGGCATGATGCAAGCCTTTCTTAGGATACCACCCCCTCATGCCTGAACATGGAGTCTGGTGGGAACTCGGCATTTTCCCTAATGGTCATTTGTGTCCATAGTACAAGACTACTGTATGACACTCGGTCCTCAGGTAGGCAGTGCTAGGACTGAAATAGAGAGGCATCTAGTTCCCTGGCAGTGCTGTGGAAAGTTTTTTTGCATGGTACTTGCTCAGACTAGGTCTAGCTGTAACCAATGCTGCTTAATTCGTTCCCTCACTTTCGTAATTGCCAAATACAGTCGTTTGTGTGTGAAGTTGGGTTCCTAATGGGAAATGATCCAGTTCTACAGCTTGACTTTACAACGCTGTTTGCTTGGGAACAAAGTAGCCTCTAACGTTTGTCCTAGTTTGACTGTTCTTAAGGATCACAGTTTAAACCAAACAGTCTTTAACCTGTCCCCAAAAAGGTGGCTTGCACAGGTCCAGCTAAAAGCACTGACTGGGGTGTGACAAAATACATGAAACAGACAAAACCGAATACAGTGGGGGGGGAAGTAGAGTAAGGGCAAGTGTTCAATAAAAGAAGCTCTCAGTGCTTCGCCTGTGCAATCAATACAGAGTTGTGTAGAACTGCATATTTGCTGCAGACCAGGCCACACCTATCTTCACGTCTTTCTGAAAATTTCTGCTTGAGGAACTTACGCATATAGGAGGCATTTTGCTTGCTCCATCTTTTGTCCATATCCAGAATAAATACATCACTATGCAAACTAACAGCACAGCACATGAGAAACTTGCAGTACAAGAAACTGAAAGGACCTTAAAGCATTAGATGGGGCATGAAGATACTTTTTAAACCAATATAATCTCCTTTAGCTGGAGATTCTGCATAAATGCAGTGCTGGCCATAACTCATTACCTTCTAAATATACACCTCTACCTCAATATAACGCTGTCCTCAGGAGCCAAAAAATCTTACCGCGTTATAGGTGAAACCGCATTATATCGAACTTGCTTTGATCCACCGGATTGTACAGCCCCGTCACCCCAGAGCGCTGCTTTACTGCGTTATATCCACATATGTGTTACATCGGGTCGTATTATATCGGGGTGGAGGTGTATATGGAATATCCACTGTTCCTTGGACTGGTAGCTCCAGCAGCATTTTATATTTTCACAGCAGGATTATTACTTAAAACACTCTATCATGAAAGTAACTTTGTGGAAATTAGAGGTTAATTGAGTGAAACAAAAATGTTTGGAGTGCAAACTGGAGGCTTTCCAGATGCAATACAACTGAAATCTACACCACTGTGCCTTTCAAGGTGTTTGCCTTTTACCTACCCAAACACCAGAGCTTTTTCTTATATGTGGGAATGACTGAGTAAGAAAACAGGGTTCTTCTTCTAGGTGCTAGAATTTGGGAGCAGTTTGAGTGAATCAAACTAATTTATGCCAAGACTAGGGACTAAAAATCAACAAAAAGTATTATCAGGGGCAGCTCTAGGCATTTTGCTGCCCCGAGCATGGCACGCAGGTTGCCTTCGGCGGCTTGCCTGCGGAGGGTCCGCTAGTCCCGTGGCTTCGCAGGCGTGCCTGCAGGCGTGCCTGTGGGAGGTCCGCCACCGTGGGACCAGCTAACCTTCCGCAGGCACGCCTGCGGGAGGTCCGCCGAAGCCACGGGACTAGCGGACCGTCCACAGGCAAGCTGCCGAAGGCAGCCTGCCTGCCGCCCTCGCGGCGACCGGCAGAGCGCCCCCTGTGGCTTGCCGCCCCAAGCACGCGCTTGGCATGCTGGTGTCTGGGGCTGCCCCCTGATTGTTATCTAGTGGTTAGAGCAGAGGACTGGGAATAGTCTCCTGGGTTCTGTTCACAACTCTGCCGCTAATCCAGTGTAGGGGATCAGGGTAAGTTGCTTCCCTTTTCTGTGCCTCAGTTTACTAATTCACAAGATGACTGGAGTGGGAGGAAAAGGGCAGAGAGGAGAAGAAAGCAACTCCCTATTGATATTGAGTCCTAATGTGAATCATATTGGGATTTTTGAGACTAATCTGCACGGCTATAGTAATTAACCTGCAGTGATAGTCACTGGGTCTCTTGTAGGGCACCTTTCTTTGCTTTGTCTAGTGAGTCAAGCCAGTCCAACTAGAAGTGTAGAATTCAGGTGTCACTGAGTTGTTGCTGCATCGTGGGTCTCTAGTCCATGTTCCACGACGCCCTGCAGAATAAATTGCTCTTGGCTTCAGGAACTAAAACCTCACTCAATATGCTTATGTCAAAGGACCTTGAAGCAGATCCTAACTGTTGCTTATGCATGGTCATCTTAATCTCCCATGAGCAATAACCCTTTGAGCTTTCAGGTTTTACTTTGGTAATGCCTGGATTCAGACCACTGCCCAGAGAAGTGTTAAGTCAGTGGAATCTACCAATAGAGATTTTTCTTATAACTCAGATTTAATCAGTTTTGTTGATGTTCATAAAGTCTGTTTCAGAAGCATATTGACTCAAGGTGCACTGGAAGTCCCAGAAGTAATGGTTGGTGGAACAACAACTACCCAAAGTTTTCTGTAACCAATTTTAACCTAGTTACTTGCAGTAGTTCTGTTATACTGTACATGGTGCCATGATTTCCAAGGAACTGTGAATGGTGGTGCTCTGCCCTCGAGTCAGAATTGAGTTAATGCTCTGTGATTGTGCTGTGAGGATGTTCTACTGTGGGAACTCCTGTCTGGTCTCATGACACTCCTTGGAAATCTACTTACTAGACTAAACTGTTGTTTCACATCAAGATATCCAGCTTGTATTCTTCTTGGCCATTTTTAGGTCAAAGCATGTTAATTATTTATCCATTGTTGCCAGAATTGCATGCATTGGTGAGGATAGCCAGATCCACTTCCCTCCATGCCGGGTGTTTTGTCTGAACCTATCGGAGGTTGTCCCTGATGACATTATCCCTAGGCTCTTGTGACTTGGTTGGCACTGATTTGTTAGTAGTTATTACTGAAGAAATTCTCACATCAGTTTGTCTCCATCTGTTGGCAGGAAAGGGTAAATCAGTCCCATGGTTGGTAGAGGAATGTCAAGGAATGGAAACATCCCCTCCCCTGCGGATCCCAAGGTTACAAAATGTGGGAGGAGGACGCTTGAATGGAACACAGATTGGCTAAAGTTCATCTATTCAAATAATCATGTGAAGACCAGATGGTTCTGAAGCTGGCTTTCACATCCTCCTTTTCATTGCTGTAACAGGAAATGCAATTTAGTGATTAGGAGCAAAGGACTGAGTCAGAATTCACGGGTGCTGTTCCAGGCTGTACAGCTGACGTGCTGTGCTCTCCTGTTAAGCACCTGTGTGCAGAGCAGGGTTCTATTCACCCCTCGGGAAAACTGGGCAATATGTACATTAGAAGGGCTGTGTGGCTTGGTATTTCTAAATAGCTTAGTGAGCGGTTCTCAAACTGGATCAGGGCCCCAAAGTGGGTCACAACCCCATTTTACACTGGCTGGGACCCAGGATGGAAGCTGAAGCCCGAGCTCCACCCCCACCCAGGGCAGCAGGGCTCGGCCTGCAGCCCCCTCTTATCCCTCATCCCCAGCCCCACCCCAGAGCCCGCAGCTGGAGCCTACACCTCTTCCCACACCCTACTCCCCTGCCCCAGCCAGGAACACCTTCCCACACCTGGACTCTTCGTTTCTGGCCCCACCCCAGACCCCCAACCAGAGCCCTCACCCCTCCTCCACCCCAACCCCAATTTTGTGAACATTCATGGCCTGCCATACAATTTCTATTCCCAGATGTTGCCCTCAGGCTAAAAAGTTTGCCCACCCCAGGCCTAGACTCTAATATTGAATTAAACATGGATTCCACTGAACATGGAAGTAGTAATTGTTTACTTGTCTGTCCTCAGTGGCCATGCTAAAATCCCTAGAAATTCAGTGCAAAACCAAATGGCTTTACTGTGTGGCATAAAGTGTCGCATTAGTGAACTTGGCTTGCTGACCATTTCCTTATTTTTCCCAAATTCGAAGTGTATCTTTGGTTCTGTTTAGTTACACAACCGAGGAGATCCCTCTCAGACACTGTTAATGCTTTCAGAGCTGCAGCTGTGGTGCAGTGGCTTTGAAGGTCTGGACTCTCCTACCTGAATTAGAGCACACTGTGTTCTCAGACGCTGTCCCCCTGCTGTTTAGTGAAATAAACTTCCATTGTTGAGAGCTTAGTTACAGGATTGCTTCCTCATGACGTAGTGCAGCCTTTGATTTCTGTCTTTGAAAGTTCTTTCCTCTCTCCACCTCCCCCCACTGCTTTGAAGATGCAAGATCCTTATTAGATGCTGATTGACCTTCCTCTCCTCCTTTGAGGTCATTAAGCACATGTTTCACAAGAGTAAGGTGTGTGTGTGGGATGAAGGCACTTAAAGTGTAAAAGTCTTGGTAAACTGTATTTCAGTGAGTGGCAACGTTTGAAATCTGGTGCCACTTTATCAAGTGGGAAAACAGTGCTAATAGGGTTCTGGGATTTCTTTTAATAGCTTATCCTCTAATTCTCTAATTGAAGACAGGGGAGGGAACATTTTTTCCTCTCATCCTTATCAGATGAATGGCTCATTAAAAACTGTCATTGAAACATTCCCCAGCAATGAGCTCACCAAAGCCACCAAGGATTGGCCAGCAATGTTTGGGGTGGAACAATATTCTCCGTTCATTCATTCTGCTTCCTGGCTGAACAGAGGTGCCACACAGCAGTTTTAGGAGGGCCTGCGCTGTGACACACATGGATGGATTTTGATCCTCGTCCCTTCCCAGCAGCCATGGACTCTGCCTTGCTCTGAGAGCACAATGTGTGTGGTTGTGAAAATTAATCATAAAAGGCAGAGCTGCCCATAGCTGGAACAAGAGGTCCAATTGCTTGTGAATGCAACAGGCCTTTGAAAGGTGATTCTACCCTGTAACTTCCCCTCCCTTCCAGGAAAATGTGTGTGGAAGAAAGGTGGTAGGCTTGCCTGGAGCCATGAGGAGGTCTGTTATGACTCATGGGATTTTTTAAACCTTGTCCTTAGAAGCAGGTTTAAGTGCTAGGGTTAAGGAAAGGGTATGGGGGAGTTGTAATTGATCTGCAGGGAGGCAGAATAGAATGTCACTTGAAGGAAATAAGTGATCCGTGCGCTCTTAACTTGCCAAGAATCATTGATATTTCTGCAAATTTCCCTTCTTAAGACTTAAGTTATATTTGATTCAGCTGAACCAGTGGTAGCACCAGAGGGATTCTCTCCCCCCATCCCCCAAATTCTGCAGTAGAGTCAGGACTGTGAAAGCAGGTGCGCTGAGAGATCCAGAAGAGGGAATAATGTATGGATTGTTCTGCTGAACAGAGTTCGTGCTAAATCTTTTTGTGCGAAGGACAGTGAGCTTTAACTATAGTAAAACGAGGCTTTTCCGCTTTAGAAGTAACTTTCTCCAAACCAGCATAACTAGTGGGTTATTCTGAAGAGTCTTTAGGGCATCTCTTTTCAACTGCTCTGAATAAGTCCTGTGCTACTCACTTCCTGAGAAGGCAGAGCAGTTTGTGTAATTTCTGTATTACAACTAAAATATTTGCCATTAAATCAGAGAGTAAACTTCCTGGAGGAAAGGGAGGGCTTTTTATAGCATCAAGCACACTGGAGTTCAACAAATACTAATAAACTCCAATGAGACAGCAGCTTCCTGTGACTCCAGCTCATCACCCCAGCTGAAGAGGCAGGCTAGGGGTGGGTGTAGTTGCATGACACAAAATTTGCCATTCGCTTAATTGCCTTTCCTTAGTGTTCCAGCAGGAAGTGTAGCCCATGTGCCTTACCCTGGCCTTTAGCAGTCTCAGCTACTAGGAAAACAGAGTCTGAGGTTTTTACACTTGTAATAAAAACTATAAGTTCAGCCCATAATTCATTTGGGTAAAAGGCAGCAGTAGTGAGTTTAGACTAAGCAGCAGGAAATATGTTTCTTACATCAGACATGGTCTGGGTATTTAGAGGAGCTGGGAATTGGGCTGCAGAGGCACCTTTGCATCAGGCCGAGTGTCAGACTAAAACAGGGCAAAATCCATGGCAAGGGGGCTAAATTGTAGGCCACACCGTAGCAAAATGAGAAATGGCTGCATATTAAGAGGAAATTACATCTCAGGCATTAGAGCTTCCTGTGCCTCTGTTCATGGTACGTGTGGATCTTTACTGACTAATTCTCTAGAACTACAGCTTTCAGCTATGATAGGAATTTTGTGTATCTAAGCTAAAAACACTTGATGCTTGTGAAACTGCTTGGAGTCTCTCTAACTGCTGGTGAAGCGGAGTCTTTTTCTATTCAGTTACCTGGTTGCTTCAGGAAATGCACACTTATATCTAAAGCATGTAGCTGATACCTAAAGCTACAAGAATGTGAAACACGCTCCATGTTCAGTGTTTCACGTAGTTTTCATTTTACCCTCTGAAGAATGTTTCGTGATGCCGAGTATCTGATTCCTGGACAAAGAATGACATCTGGTCAACAGTCTTGCATAGACAGTGGGGAGGAATGGAACATTCATTTTACTTTGATTGTGTGAGTGCACAAAATGATCAAATCCTCTTCTGTCCCCCTCCCCCCAGTAGACTCTGCTAATTTCTAATCCATCTTCTTCTGTCCCGCCCTATGCATTGGGCATGCTGTTCTCTGGATATATGGAGGAGGGCTGTTAAGAGTGAATTGTCATTTTTTAGATGGTGTAAATTTCTACCACTGGTGCCGTTACACTATTGTTTCCAAGCACACACACAATCAAGACAGATGGTGATGTTAGTTCTCAGACTTGCCAAAGATCATTCTTCATCCTTGCAGTCTCACTTCCTTTGCTGTATAGTCTTGTCACTGTCCACTTTCCAAGTGCTCTTCCTCAGACAAAGAGGGTAAATCTGTGGCAGCCCTTGAAATGGGCACATCTAAATCCTTAGTGTTTCACGTTTTAGCCATACCATATTTGCTGTCTGAAGGCCGTGTGTAGGGTAGAGTTTCAATTCAGCAGCTACTGTCTAGGAGTTTTTGAATGAGCAGGGTTAGTAACAGTTGCCAAAACAAATGGTGTCTGGCTTGAACACTCTTTCGCATACTGCTTCTGACTTTGCAGCTGTTCATTGTGTTCGTCTGGTGGCACTAATCTTGTGTTTTTTTGGATGTGTGGAATTAATATAGTGTTTCTAGAGTGACAGATTGTAACGTCTTCACTTCAGAGCGTCTCCCATCTGAAAAACAGCTTGCAATACTGCATGTGTTTAATGTTGTTCCCCGTAGCGAGGGTCGTTGTCACGTTTGTGTGGGGGCTGCTTAAATTGACACTAAATTGGAGGGATCGAACTCCTACAACGCAGGACCTAAACCACACTGTGCCATTTAGAGCGTGGTGGTTTTCACGTCGGGGTTTTGGTATGTTACACAAATAAGCTCGTGCAATTTTAAGCTCCATAGCTCAGTGTTTAATTGTTTGCCATAGCAAGGAGGCCACAGGAAGCCAAGAATAGACCGAAGGCGTCCGGCTAGAGCCAGAATGATCTTTCTGTCGCTCAGTGCAAGAATTGCTTGGGCACTCTGCAGCAGCGTTTTTTGTCCCTGTTAACCACATACCTCTGCAAGATAACAAGGACCTGCTCGTATGTCTTTAAAAAAAAATTCACCATATTTAGCAGTGTCCACTAAATGCTTGAAAACTGCTCAAGCTCCCTCTGGTTCTGCAAACCCCATATTAGGATTTGGTCAAGTCTAAAAGGTTGGGTCAGGCTGCATTGTTCTACTGCAGCCAGTTCGTCTTGCCGCAAAACAGAATAAAGTGGTGGTTCTTGGAATAAGGTTTGGGAAATGATAGCAGAGCTAAGATCTCGGTAAGACGGTTTGGCTACTGTAAAGGGGGTGAGCTGACCTAGAGATGAAGAGTGAGCACAGTGAATATAATGTACATGTGCATTGATGAGAACTGCACCACGTTTTGGTGTATTGGATCCAAATGGGGGGGAGGGATAGCTCAGTGGTTTGAGCACTGGCCTGCTAAACCCAGGGTTGTGAGTTCAATCCTTGAGGGGGCCATTTAGGGATCTGGGGTAAAAATTGGTCCTGCTAGTGAAGGCAGGGGGCTGGACTTGATGACCTTCAAGGTCCCTTCCAGTTCTAGGAGATTGGTGTATCTCCAATTATTAAAATTAGTTTGTGTAAATCTCAATGGCGTCTCTGTTCATTTCTAGACTGAATACTGCAATATCACACCCTCCTTACCTTATTCTTCCAGACTTTTACGGCGTGGTGCAATTCTCACCTGCGGAAAGCTGGCACGCAGATCGAGAACATAGATGAAGATTTCCGCGATGGCCTCAAACTCATGTTGCTCTTGGAGGTCATTTCAGGTGCGTCCCTGTCTCTCTACTGCTACTGTACCTGGTACTTAAAGAATCCCTGGACCGTGTGCTCCCTCCCAATCTGTCACTTACACTTGGGCTGTAAGTTTTTTGGCCTAGGAACTGCAAAATGGGGCTTTGATCTCATCTTAGGGTTTGTCTACGCTGCTGTTAAACACCTGTGGCTGGCCCCATCAGCTGACTCGGGCTATGGGACTATAAAATTGCAGGGATGTATGTTCGGACTCAGGCTGGGGTCCCGCAGCTCGGGCTTCAGCCTGAGCCCAAACGTCTACTACACCATTGTACAGTCCTGTAGCCTGAGCCCTGCGAGCCATTGACGTGCAGACATACCCTTAAGGTCTTCAGGTAATACCACAAGACAGATAATAAAGGCACCTATCATAATGTAGGTCAAGTATACTGCTGTCTTTCTAAATATTGGTATTACTGTAGGGTAGGAGTGGGCAAAGTTTTTGGCCTGAAGCCACATCTTGGTATGCAAATTGTGTGGCAGGCCATGAATGCTCCCAAATTGGGAGTTGGGGTGTGGGAAGGGGTGAAGGCTCTGGCTGGGGAAGCAGGCTCTGGGGTGGGGCCAGAAATGAGGAGTTCAGAGTGTGGGAGGGGGCTGTGGGCTGGGGCAAGGTGTTGGGATGCGGGGAGGTGGGTGGTGGTGAGGGCTCTGGAATGGGGCTGGGGATGAGGGGTTTGGAGTGCAGGAGGGTGAATTGTTCTGAGGGGAATCAGGGCTGGGGCAGGGGGTTGGGGCACAGGAAGGGTGCAGGCTCCAGGTGGTGCTTATGTCAAGCAGTTCCCGGAAGCAGCTGCATATCCTCCCTCCGTCTCCAAAGTGGAGGCATGGCCAGGTGGCTCTGCGCTGCCCTGTCTGCAGGTGCCACCCCTGCAGTTCCCATTGGCCGTGGTTCCTGGGCAGTGGGAGCTGCGGGAGCAATGTTTGGGGCAAGGGCAGCGTGTGGAGCCCCCTGGCTGTCCCTGAATGTAGGAGCTGGAGCGGGAACATGCCACTGCTTCCAAGTGCCACGCAAAGCCACAGCATGCATGGAGTGGAGCAACCCCACTCCCTGGCTGGACCGCCAGAGCGGGACATGCCCCCCCAGCAGGAGCTCAAGGGCCGGATTAAAACGTCTGGAGGGCTGGATGCGGCCCCTGGGCTGCAGTTTGCCCACCCCTGCTGTACGGCCTAGGAGCCCTAGTAATGGAATCAGGACCCCTTTGTGCCAGGCATTGTACAAAGACAGAACAAAGAGACAGCCCCTTCCCCAATAGCTGGATTTATAATGTATGTTTTAACCAATTATATTCAAGTGTGAGTAACCTTTGCAGCAGTCTAGAAACAGATCTTCTGCCCTTGACATCATGGTAAAGGGTCTTGTTTCATATTAAACTTCTTCACTTCACTTGTCTTTCTAGCCAGTGATTGTAGCTCTCACCTGAGACTGTAAGGAAAAGCTCTAACTCTTCTGTTTGTTTAGGGGAGCGATTACCCAAACCAGAGCGAGGAAAAATGAGAGTGCATAAAATCAACAATGTGAATAAAGCTCTAGACTTCATCGCGAGCAAAGGAGTTAAGCTGGTCTCTATAGGAGCTGAAGGTATGTGAGTTAGGCTTGTGAATGTATCAACAGCCAGCCTCAGCTAGTGACTACAGTAGGACCTCGGTTACAAACGCCTCGGAAGTGGAGGTGGTTCGTAACTCTGAAATCTTTTTAATTCCAAACAAAACATTAGGGTGGTTCTTTCAAAAGTTTACAACTGAACATTGACTTACAGCTCTGAAACTTTACGATGCTGAAGAAAAAAATGCTCCTTTTAACCATCTTAATTTACATGCAACGAGCACAGAAACAGTTTCCTTACCTTGTCAAATCTTCTTTTTTAAAGGGAAAGAGCTTTTATCTAGCTTATGTTTAACACAGTACGGTATTGTATTTGCCTTTTTCGTTTTTGCTGCTGCCTGATTGCGTAATTCCAGTTCCAAATGAGGTGTGCGGTTGATCAGTCAGTTCGTAAGTCTGAAGTTCTACTGTATTAGGAGTCATCGGTCTTACCAACTCAGCGGAAGAGTTATTTTCTCTATACAGTAACGTGTTGGAACATTTCAGCCCTCCTCTCCATCAGGCACTAAGAAGACTGGATTATGCGAATAACTTGAATGACACCAAATGCCTATAGTTCAGTCAACAGAAAGAGATGAAATTGGGTCAGAGGTTCATAGTTCTGGGAGCCTAATTGCATTCAAACAACGACGGTTGCAGTTGCTGTAGTTTAGCTAACATGCGGGGTAACCACTTTAACAGAACTTGTTCATTTCTAAAATGTAACTTTACACTCACCATGTCTGTTTCTTAGATGGCGAGAATAACATTTGGAGAGTAAGAGTTATAGATGGCCAAGAGTTATAGATGGCCACGGTCAATTCCGAAGTCTGGATGTTCAGACCTTTAGTAGCCAAATCACCAGCAGTGCAGTACATGTCAGTTCTGGGATGGGTTCATCCATCTCATCGGTGATAGAGTTACTTCTCTCCTCCCTCTTTTGCGGATTAATGGATTAAGCTAAAACTCACCCCCTAGGTAAAATATCCTTCTGTTGTGTGTGCAAGAGCATGTTTGGTGAGGGAGGACATTCATCTGGAGTTATTACCACAGTTGGAAGTACCACAGTTGCTGCTGTGTAATAGATGAATACAGTGTGCATGGGGCTTTACAGACAGCCGTGGCCACAAGCAGACGTAACCATAAATATCATCAGTGTTGATACCTGCCATAGAAATGCTGAAGAGACACTGAATCCCACCTTACTGTTGTCTGAATGCTAAGGGGTTGGGAAAGGAAAAAAACATAAACTTATGGCTCATCCTGGGAACTGTTATGCAGTCAAGTCAGTGAAATCAGCAGCAGGGTTGGCTTAGAGTACCTGAGCATAATGCACGTGGTCTTGGCCCTGTGTGAAGAATGGCTTGTTCTGAATAAGGCTTGTAAGTATCTCCTCTTCTCCAGGGTTAGCTACATCCAAGGGAAGCCAGGTATGCTCAAGGCAATTTAAAAGCTTGTTGGGAGCTTGGAAATTAATATTGAACCGTGGTGATTGCCTATAAAGCCATTTGAACAGTTAGTTCAAGGCATGATTCTTTCTCCATGGTCAGTTGGATGGCGGCATGCTGCTGTTTTTTAAAACTAATTGCCATTAGTGCGTGGATCAAAGAATGTGTCCAGAAAAGCAAAATATTTGTATTTGCATTGTTCCAAGTCTCCAGGCAGGCCTGGTATTTCTTTGAGCTTTGCCAGACATATATACTGGCAGTCAACTTATGCTTTGAAAAGCAAAATTCCTGCTCTCGGATCAGAACCTCAGATTTTCTTTAGTGGTTCTTTACGGCTGGACCCAGGGCCGGCTCCAGGCACCAGCGTAGGAAGCAGGTGCTTGGGGTGGCACTCTGTCCAGTATCAGGGTGGCACGTCCGGGTCTTCGGCGGGAATTTGGCGGCGGGTCCCTCATTCCCTCTCTCCCTCTTTGAGCTGCCGCCGAAGAGGAAGGGGGGGGGGGGGCCGCCACCAAACTGCCACCAAAGAAGCGGCGCGATTGAGCTGCCACCGAAGTGCCGTCACTTGTCTTTCTCTCCCCCCCATCTTGGGGTGGCAGAAAAGCTGGAGCCGGCCCTGGCTGGACCCACTCCCGGCTTTGCCTCTCCTAGCTGCATTTATTTAATCTGTCCAAAGAAAACCACCCTGGTTAAACAGACCCCAGAGGAGCTTCACAGAATTGCAGAATAGTGAGAATATCCAGATAGATGGTCCACTAAAATGCTATTAATGGTGAGTTCACTTTGGAAAACTAGTTCTCCATTTACACAGATCACACAGATTTTTTTTGGATATTTCCATAATGAAACTTTACAATAAAGTCCAATAGCATGAAAAACAAAACAGTTTTTATCCTGATTTTTTTAACATTTGTATCTGTCTCTCTGGGGTTCCTAAATGGGGAGTTTGTGAGGGAGAAGTACTGCATTTTTCTCACTATTGCAAATAACTTAAAATCTGTCAGTTTAAGATAACTCGTTTGAATGCAAAGTATTTCTCCTCTCTTCCTTCCCAAGGAGGATAGTCTAGAAGAGAACTAAATTCTTCCATCTCCTTATTGGTGGCTTCTGTATGTGCATCAGTACTCGTCGTCTATTTATAGTTCTCTACCCTTAGATTGTCCAGGCTGCTACATTTTTAAACACGTTTTTTCCCTTGATATTTTTGTTGGAGTTTAGAATGTGGGAATAAATTTGGCTAAATTACCCACCCAGGAATATAGTTACGTTAGACAGAAATATTTTATTAGCGTATTTGAATCCTTTATGCCTCAGGGCGTAAGCAAACCATTGAGTGGTGGGGGTTCGGAAGAAACTTCCTTTGGAGCAAGAAACCTCTGCCTATTTCCTCCCTCTAAAGCATCTCGCACTGGCCACTACTGGATAGGATGCTGGGCTGATCTGATATGGCAGTTTGTTCCCCAGAAATACAAGCTGCAGCAGCCGTCTCTTCATAGAACCTGTCCTTGCTCACAAGAACCATGACCTGTTCCTTGGACTTGTGAAACTCTCACTGTTGCTTAGACACCGAGGGGTACTGCTAGGACATCACTTGGCACTAGGCTACCTTGCAAAGCCAGTTTGAATTAATCAAGTAACATGGCTTGCACTGAGGTTGAAAGTAACTGGTGTCTTTTCTCTTGACTATCCCTGAAACCGGAGCCTGTTCCAGCTAGTGCCACATTACAATTCAAGGTGCGGGGGTGTGTGTGTCTGATTTACAAAAGCCAATTTATCCACTGAGCTCTGCACCTAGATATTAGCTAGTGCTGTGACTGTTCAACAGCCCTCTTGGCATCCAGACTTACTTCTTTGTGCTTCCAAGGGTTTATCTGGTTTGAAAGAGACTTTTAGCTGCTCAAGAGACGTGAGAAATTCCATGTCTAGTTGTTCAAAGAAATCATCTTGCTATCACTGTTTAACTAATTTGGGGTCCCTTAATCTCCATAATCACACAAGTTTCCTACTCTCCTTTATTTCATACAATTGAAACTAATAGATGCAAACTCATCATTTTGAGGGGGATTGAAAGAGGCTTTCTTGCTGTATCTAGATCAGGGGGACCCCTCAGGGGATCACAAGATTATTACATGGAGGAGTCACGAGCTGTCAGCCTCCACCTCAAACCCCGCTTTGCCTCCAGCATTTATAATGGTGTTAAATATATAAAAATGTGGTGTTAATTGATAAGGGGGGGTCGCACTCAGAGGCCTGCTATGTGAAAGGGGTCACCAGGACAAAAGTTTGAGAACCACTGATCTAGATGGCTCCTGGCACTGTGACTGACTAGCATTGTCATAGGCTGAGTGCAGATGTAGTTGGCTTTGTCCGCATGGCAGTGGATGTTGCAGCCTATTACTCTAGAGAGCTGGGTTTAAACAGAAGTTTGCGGTGAGGTCGTTAATAAACTATCCTGTGTCCCTGCATGATGATGCCCAATTGTCAGTTTTATAGCCATTAGCCTTGTCTACTCATGGGATCTGCGAGTGGAATTTGGATAGCGGGTGATCGGGGATGAGCTGTGTGTGGGAAGCTTGTGCTATCCGATTCTCTCTCAGAATTGCCAGATGTACCCGGGTATGCTAAAGAGGCAGTGTAAGGTATGGATTCCCGAAACCCCACGAGTGTTGCTAGTGAAACATGAACACTGGTCTGGTACCTCTGCTCCACTGTCTAGTATCAGAATGCAAACTGGAGGCCTTCTCTCACTGCTCCTTTTTTGTCCTTCAGAGTTTTGAGTCCTCAGATGTGAACTCCAACTTTGAATGAAAAGATTAGCTTCCATATATCCTTTATTGAAGTGTCGCCCCTCTGTCCTCTATAGAGTAAAATGTAAACTGGTTACGGACACACCAGAACTTAAAATCCTGAAGTGTTTGAATCTGAATGCAATAAACTCTTTCTGGATGTGCGGACAGTGCAATTGGCTTAGTATTTGGCTTTCAACTGGGCTAGATGTTAATGGCTATTTACTGTAGCGCCTCTGGAAATTCTTCTCCTAGCTTGCTTGCACCTGGAAGTTGTTTGCTGATGTGTCTGTATGTAAGAAAACAAGGTTTTCCTCCATTCCTGGTGAGTTTAATGTCAATGTTCTTCTCTCCTCGATTGCTTTCAGAGATTGTAGATGGCAATGCAAAGATGACATTGGGCATGATCTGGACAATTATCCTTCGATTTGCCATTCAGGACATTTCTGTGGAAGGTAAGAGCCAGGCGTGTGCAAGCTATGTCCTTGTCTTCTGCTTCATTGCTCTCCAGCACATTAGAGGGATCTCTGCAATTACAGCACAAAGAATGTATGATGGGGAAGATAGAACTGGTGCAGTGAATTGATGCAGTTTTATGATAATCCAGGACAGCTCATGCATCTGCAAGTCACGTTTCCAATGCACACTTTTTGCACAGCTGTCTGTTCCAGTAAATCACTTACTGTGCTTCTGCTTCACTTGCTCTGTTGGCCGTAAGTGCTAAATACCTGATCCATGTGAATCTGGGACTGCGGGGTGGGTCATCGGTGTTCTTTTCTACACTGTTCTTCCCCTGTGCTGATCCAGATTTTCGGATAGTCCCTCCGACCACCTAGTGGTAATAGAAGGAAGATGAGCTTTTTACCCCATACTTGCAGCTGTCCTGGCTCAACACACCAACTGGAGACTGTCCTTCCTAGTTGGAGACAACCACGATGGCAAATAAACTGAGATCACCCTGAATATGAATTGCAGTACTTGACTTGCATGTTTTTGACCAGGTTGGCTTGTGACTCAGACACATGCTGTAACACTAACATTAAACAAGGGGGTAGGTTGCACCCTTCACCATCTGTGGATAAGTCTCAGTCATCTGTTACACTCTTGTCTCATATTCTTGGTTTAAAACTCTACCTGGAGAGACACGCTCCTGGGCACAGACCCTTAATTGCCCTGTGTCTTTTGCAGAGACCTCTGCCAAGGAAGGGCTGCTGCTGTGGTGTCAGAGGAAGACGGCGCCCTACAAGAACGTCAATGTACAAAATTTCCACATCAGGTAACTGCTTGTCAGACCCCCTCTTAGCAAGTGCTCGACTCTGTCTGCTCCTTTACACGCTTCAGAAAGAGCTCTCCATGTTGGCAGGTAGTGTTGCGTGTCTTCAAGACAGCAAGAAATAGCCCATTCCCTTGGCCTCAGAGGCATCTCCATGAAATATTCAATGGGCCTGCCATTAGGGAAGTGATGCTTTCAGCGCAGCTTGGCCGGAACAAAACCCCCAAATTCATGCATGTTTTGCTGTCATTTAAATCTGCAATTCCAGCCATTGCTGCTTCTTATCTGGGCTGTTATTCTCAGGAGATCCTGGGGGTCGAAGACCTGAAATGCCCATCTAAAGGAAGCATGCAGTTAACTGTGCATAGTAATCAGTCCTGCTACTTCTAGAGGCATTAAATCAAGGTGAACTGAAAAAAAAATCTGTTGGACTCTAGTGTGTATTGGTGATCATTTTCTGTAGTGTATTATACAGATACGTGTATTTAACCCCATACACTAAAGCCATCTAACTCTCTGATCTCTTTCGTAGCTGGAAGGACGGTCTTGCTTTCAATGCCTTGATCCACAGACACAGACCAGAGCTCATTGAATACGACAAGCTCAGAAAGGTACATCTCTGCTGTGGCCGTGTTATCTTCTCTTCAGAAGCCAAGTTCTGTGCTGCCTGACACACTCCAGGGAAACATGTGTCCCACTTAAACTCTGACCCCCCTTGTAGCTGCTAGCTGTGTCTCTTATTAGAATGTGAATTCCATGCTAGAAGGCAGGATTTGCAAAGATTTTCTTGTCACATGGTAGTCTCTGTTCTGTTCAGTGAGACAGGAATTGGAGTCTGGCAGGGAATGGTCGGCTTCTGGGAGCAGGTGACTGAGGAACGTTTGGGTCATTGGTGGAAAAGGTTAGACATGAATGCTTCAGCAAGTCTGCCTTCAAGAGGAAAGGGGGAAGATGTTAGGCAGCCTGCTGAGCAGCCCTTGGGGCAGCAGTGCCATCTGTGTTAGAGGGAGCTTCCAGTGACTCAGGGTCGTAACACCTTTTTACAATGTCCTTTTCCCAGGATGATCCTGTGACGAACCTGAACAACGCCTTTGAGGTGGCTGAGAAATACCTGGACATCCCCAAGATGTTGGATGCCGAGGGTAAGGCTTTCCAGACACTCGCTGCAGTAACCACCTCGGTCAGTGGAAGTTTCTGCCGTTGCAATGGAGATGACCCAGTCCCATGAACAACTTGTTTGTCAAGGCAAGAGGAAAGTGCATTTCCTCCATTGCTGCGTCACATAGGACTGGGTCTCAGGTGGTCTGATCTGACAGGGCAACCAGCCTGGCTTGTGTTTAAAAGTCAGACCTGGCCTTCCATACAGCAGTCACATCTCCCACCCTTTCCATGACTAGGCTTGTCTTTGCAAGGCCACATAAGGCTAATCCTGCAGCTTTGTAAACGCGTGACGGATCACAAATTTGTTGTCAAATGCATCCTGCCTTTCTCTGTTTTCACTAGTAGTGAAGCTGTCCCAACTGGAACTGATTGCCCTCTGATACCTTGGCCGCTTGTAGCTGTTCATTCCCATTTGTAAATGTAATGCTCACAGAACGTAGTGACCTTTCCTGCATAGGGCCATAGTGTGAACTGAACGAGAAGTGAGACCGGAATTGAGGAACCATGTGTTGGTTACTTTGGGTAAAAGTGCACCCCGGTTCCTTTTTTGTGTGGTGATAATCTCACTAGACTGTCTCCACCACTAAATCCCAGGGCCAACATTCCCTTTTTAAAACAGTCACAGAAACCATAGCAGCTGCCCTAGATAAAATGATTCATTCAGTACCAGTAGCTGCAAATGGCTTGTGTTTAGTCTTGGTTGACAAGCTTATCTTTCACATTCTGTAGTATATCCAGGACAGTTTTGATGGCCTCTTCTGCCCACCCAGATATTCTAGCACTTCTTTTTTTAGAGAGCTGCTTATCTACAGGACTACAGAATGGTGAAGAGCGGGTTTCTTGAGATGATGTGCGGGATGTGCCTTGACCATCAAGTCTGACTCAGTGTGAAACCAGGCTCTCCCCACAAGGGCATTAACACTTATTGTTCGCTTGCAGACATTGTCAACACAGCTCGCCCTGATGAGAAGGCCATCATGACCTATGTATCCAGCTTCTACCATGCATTTTCTGGCGCGCAGAAGGTACCAGAGGCAGCTGTGTTCATCTCGCTATAACTCTTCGAACTGCGGCATCCTACACTGACTCGGTTTTTCTTGCAGATGGCAGTGGTCTCTTGCTGACTGGAAAGCAAATCTCAGCTAGTTCATACATGCTCAGGGAGCTGTCCAGCTTCCGTGGCTCCAGCTATTATGTAACACTAGAGGGACCAGAAAAATAAAATGTATAGAGTAGGTGACTGGGGCATATCATTAGTGAGGGGGAAACTATGTAGCAATAAACAGTAGGAGAAATCAACTTTCCAGCCAAGAAACTGAATCCCAAGACCGATAGCAGTGTCTCAGCTCAAGGGCTGCTAGCGGAGTAGAACTAGTCATCTCGGGAGAGTCTCAGACTTTAAGGGACAGGAGCTCTGAACTGAGTGGAAAAGATTTAAAACAGCCCATTTGGCTGAGTCACGCTCTAGCTTAGGTTTGGATTCCAGTCTGAAGCAAGCGCCTGTTCCCCCTCAGCTGCATGCCAGAGGGGCTGGGAGGTTCCCACGCTGCTCTCTTCACTCTCCTCCCTTTCTTTCTGTGCAGATATTGTAGGCACTCTCAGGCCCGATGAGAAGGCTATCATGACATACGTTTCCTGCTTCTACCATGCTTTCTCGGGGGCTCAAAAGGTGAGCTTTTGGCAGGTGGAATTGCTTCTGCTTCTACGCATGTCTTGTCTGTTCAGCTGCCACTAATCTTGCACACTGAGCAACTTACAGGCTTGTTACACATTAAGGGCTTATGAGAAATGTGGTGAGTGAAAACGGCTGGAATGATCTCTGGCCGCTGAGACTGGTAGAGAAACAAAAACATAGCCCCTGGCAATAATAAAAATCTAGGGTGGTTGGTACATTGTACATAGCACTGCCCACTGAAGGGTCACTGCTTCCAGCAGCCAGCGGGGGTGAGAGGAGAAGTAATCACTCCATTTTTAATTGATCTTTTCGCTGTCCTCCAAATACTGATGTTAGATGGGAGATCTTCACAGTCACGTCTTATGGAGCTGGAGGGGAGTGAGCTGTCTTACATTATGGCAAGCCATGAGAATTATAGGGCTGCTTGCCATAATCCCCTGGCTGAGGCTCCTTTAACACGCTTGATGCAAAGATGTCTAAACTCAAACTGCTAGCCCAATAGAAACTAAAAAAACTATTCCAGCTGGGGATGTGGGGATAATTAAGTGCCCAAATAACAGCCTCCAGTGGCTGTTGTGGTGCAGGAAGGTAGCTGACAGAGTGCTCAGCTGAAATTAGCACCCAAGTATTTATGATCACAGCGGAACTCTTGGATCACTGGCATAATGAGCACAAATCTGGATGACTCAGCTGACTTAATCAAATTTGATTCTGCATTAGGCTTTTCATTTCCCATGAAAATGCCATGTCTGTGCAATTGGCACTGCTGTCAGTTGATTGGCGCGTAGGATAGCAGCAGCACCATCATTTGAAAGTCTTGGTGATGACAGTTTAACCTAGTGCATATCCTGTTTGCTTTCTCGTCCCCTTCCTGAGCTGTGTCTCATGTGCAGTTACAATCTTATCCAGGACCCTTATCGCTGCTGTTAATATGCCTCTCATACTAGGCTCTGCAGCAAAAGTAGTGCCAAGTGAGATTGGCATCAGCATTTCTGTTAAGTGCTGGTTTCCCTCGTTTCGCTAGAATATCCTTCTCAGCCCCATTTCATCTTAGATATTGCTGTTTTGGGGTGGTTGTCTTCCTTTGGCAATGGAGAATATCACTAGGAAGGTTAGGTTTAGGAAAACAGACTTGTTAGAGTTCTGTCAGTCCAGACATTGCTTAAACACTCAGCTCTTTGAGGAACATACCTGACAAATGCCCAAATCCATAATAGATTAGCCTTGCTGTTACCCTCTGCTATTGTAGGGGAAAGGACAGATATTCTCTGAAACCAGCATGGCTCTTTATGTAGACAACTGATTGGGAAGAACATTCTTCAGTGGCAGCTAGATACTGCCACTAGATGACTTTTACTATCATACTATTTTCAAGAGCATCTAAGTCCCATTTTCAAAAGTGACTTGATTCTGAGGCCCCGACGTGCCTGTTAACTTTCAATAGACTGTCTCCCAAGTGCCTAAGTCATTTTGGAAATGGGATTTACGCTCTCTGGAAAATCTTTCTAGCATTGTCCTGACTCACTATCATCTCGATTGGGGTAAGTCATTACACCTCTGGTTCTTGGAATCAAGCCCCTCTGTTAATATCAAATCTACTATGGTTACACTCTTGCTGGGACTCTGCTGACTGAAATATGAAACTAGATTACAAGCAGGAATTTCTATGCTGCTTCCGCTTTTCATGGTGGTCTTAAACTGTGGTTTTCCCTTCCTTCCCGTACCACACTAAATGCTTGTGTCTTTTGTTCACATTTAGAACACAAATCCAGGTCAGTCGGATTGTCTTCAATTGCTTGTGTAGCTGCTGTAGTTTGGACGTTTGAGATGCATCTTTAATTGCTGATTCACTTTAAATGCCATTTTAGTGCTGACTGGGCTTCAGGGGATAAATGAGCCGTTTAGATGCCTTGCTGCAGACCACGGGTGTCTGTCCGGCTTTGATTTTTAGAGAGAACTGTTGAGTAAACTCTTTGGGGCAGGGACCATGGTTGCCCTATAGGCTTGTACAGGAGCCAGCACCACTGGGGTCTTCTGATGCTACTGAACCAAGTTTTACTTGTTAAACCATTATTGGAGCAAGGCTGAAACTAGTCTCCGATCTGCCATCAGTAACGGAGGCCCAAGTGCAGATTAGGCGCCTGGCCATTACGCCCATGGAAAATGGCACTATTCTAGCGTGGTAGCATTTCCTCCCGCCTTTTCGCTGGTGTGACTGATTACATGCTGTACAAGGGAACAGAGCAGCAGGCTCTGAGGGTCCAACCGGGGCTCAGACAGAACTAGACGCATTTCATTTCCAATGCGAGGCACCAGACGTGTTACACCTGCCCACGTTCTTGGACCAAAGATGGGGAGTAGCTTCCTTTATTACTTGTTCCCCTAGTTCATAAGAGCCCCATTGTGCTGGGCACTTACAAACACAGAACAAAAGTGAAAGGCTGTGCCCCAAATTGCTGACAGCCTGAGACAATGGATGCATGCGGACACCTGGCGGAGTACAAGGGAACAGTGACAGTATGTGTCAGCGAGATTGGCAGTGGTCAAAGCACACTAGTAGCCTAACCGTTCTCGTGTTCTGTAGGCATCCTGGCTTCCTTGAAATGCATTCTGGATTCGAATGGCTGTTCCCTTCGTTAGGAAGTGAGTTGCCCATAGTAGCAGATACTGCGCTAATCTGTTGTATAGTGTAGGGCTGAGCTGGGGATGCTTACGAGGGCTATTTTATGCAAAGAGGAGTAGCCTGCATCTTGACTGCCTGTGAGTTCTGAAGCAGTTTTACAAAGCTGAAGGCAGAAGGGCAGAGCTGTACCTGATCAGTAAATTGCCTCAGCCACAGGCACTCCGATGACTGATGTTAGACGGTTCATAGATTCCGAGGCCAGAAGGGACCTTTGTGACCATCTCGGCCGACCTGTGTACCGCAGGCCATAGAACAGGGGTGGGCAGACTACGACCTGGGGGCAGTATCTGGCCCTTCAGACGTTTTTAATCTGGCCCTTGAGCTCCCACTGGGGAGCAGGGTCCAGAGCTTGTCCTGCTCTGGCGTTCCAGCCGGGGAGTGGGGTTGGGGGCTTGCCCCACTCTGCGTGGCTCCTGGACGCAGTGAATGCCCCCGCTCCAGCTCCTATGCATAAGGGCAGCCAGGGGGCTCCATACGCCACCCCCGCAGTTCCCATTGGCCAGGAACCATGGTAAGCACTGCCTGGAGCCTGCACCCCTGAGCCCACCACCACCACTCCCTGCCGCAGCCCAGATCCCCCTCCTGCCCTCAACTCCTCCAGCACAGAGCACCCTCCTGCACCCCAACCCCTCATCCACAGCCCCACCCGAGAGCCCGCATCCCCTGCCGAAGCCCTTTCTCCCACACCCCAACCGCCTATCCCAGCCCGGAGCCCCCTCCCACACCCAGAACTCATTTCTGGCCCCACCTCAGAGCCCACTCCCCCAGCCAGAGCCCTCACTCCCTCCCGCACCCCAGCCCCCAATTTCGTCAGCATTCATGGCCCGCTATACAATTTCCATACCCAGATGTGGCCCTCTGGCCAAAAAGTTTACCCACCCCTGCCCTAGAACTTCCCTATAATAATTCCTAGAGCAGATCTAAGATTCTGACCTAACATTTTTCACATGCTGCATACATTTGTCAGCGCTGGATCCTGTTCAGCTGTAGGATATGATTATTAAAGATCAGGATTAACTTACTTAGTAAAGTGTAAAACTTTTATAGGCTGAAAGCATTAACCTTGTTTGTTAGCCAATGTTTGAGAAACACGTACTGGATACGTATTCCATCTGCACTGAAATGTTTCTATTAAAATCTGACCTTGCGTGTATTAGCTAGCACTTCTCCCAGGCATCCCTGGGTGGATGTAATGTGTGAAATTCTGGCCTGGCCAGTGTGTTTTATTGTTCTTTGTCTGATCCCAATCTCTAGCACCACAGCTGGCATGTTCTCTGCATCAGCTGGTATTTATTAGCTTCTCGTAGCATGCGGTGGTTTTTCCAGTGTTCTTGTGTGTCGTGCTCTAATTCCAGTCCCAAGGCTGAGGTGGCAACGGATGTGTGCTGCATGTGAGCATGTCTAATATGGTTAAGTGGTACCCAGCAGTGTGAGGAGGAGAATCCAGACTGCTTGTCGCTTGTTTTGTTGCTAACAGGAATCAAACTTCTGCTGTCTAGTCTTTTCGGCAATTCGTTTCCCCAGCTCTGTTTTCTTCTCCCCACCCTCCTATAGACCCTCTTCATTATTTCTGTTGATGTCTGGCTTTCAACTCCTCCTCTTGGACTCTTTCTCTGCTGCCTACAAGGTACTTGATCTCTTGACTTTCCTTCTTTGCATCCACGTATCCCACTCTCCTATCTAATCCACAGAGGAATTTCGCCTTTCCCCACCTGCCTTGCAGAAGGAAGGCGTGTGTACAGTACTGAAGGCTCCAGTGAAATCTCAGTCAGGGAACCGGGGCTTGTTCTCATTGACAAAGCGAAAAGATTGATAACCATGTGAATGCTTGTGGCCTCAGTGCCCTAGTTCTGGGAAGACAGTAACCCAGAATGCAGCGGCTGAAATGCTGAGTGCCTTGACAAATAGTGAATTTTGGAGCTAAATCCTGAGTTTGTTAAGCATGAGGAGTCAACGGGTGTCGAATAAGGAGTGGAATATGCAAAGTGGAGAGATTCTGACACTACCACAAACACACTTTCTTGGTAAAATACTAGTTTACGAACTCTGTGGTCGTCCAGCCAGTTAACATTCCAAGTGAGAATGCAGCAATCTGGTCTTGTATCGTTTTAGGGTGCAACTGACCGTGTGCTCCATTCTTATAAACCAGAGAACCAGGTGTGATGCCTAGGGGAAGATATGGGAGTCTCAGATGCTGGGGAGGGGATCTGGGCGCAGCATGGGAAGGTGCCATGTCAGAGACTCTTTCAGAATTGCTGTAGGCTGGCGCCACAGTCTTGCGATGATGGGCAGATCCTCATTCCAGTAGCTAGCAAGCTGGGCTTTCACAAGGCTCTGGGGATGGGTGGCCTTGGAATACAGGCACATGAGGAGCAGTCCTGAGATCTAGGTCTTACTCCTTGCTTTGCCCCAGTCTCAGTGGCATGTCGTTTCTGTTTCCCAGTCTATAAAATGGGCACATGCCTACCTGACTAGGGTGCTGTGCCGTGCTCAGGTGCACATGAACATGCAGAGGGCTTAATCTTCCCCTCAAGGCAGTGGAGAGGCTCTGGCCAATAACCATTCAGATATCACCTGCTTATGCTGAGCTTGGAAAAAAGCTTTGATCGGTTGGATCCATCCGAGCCAGAATTCCCAGGCGCCATTGGAGGCTCCCTGCTCTGTGGAGCAGACGTTTGGAAGCCACAAGCCTCAGCGGCTGGAGGAAAGATCTGGTGTTGGCAGAACACACCGGGGCAGCTCAGGAACCTACTTCCTAATTAGTCCCATTAGCACAGGCAATGCTGGTCTGGGCTGTGGGAGCCGGAGCTAGGGGAGCCTCCCTGGTGGGCGAGTTGCACTGTCACGGTGAGTTATGCAAGGGGAATCTTCTAGCTGAGGAGGCTTCAGGGTAAATCTTCCACATGACATGGCAAGTGCTGATTAAACCTGTCAGCAAGTCCCTCTGAGGGGACTGGTCTAGCTTCAGAGTGGCTTTCCTTTCCTCTGTGTGGGGGCTGGACAGATCATAACATTGCTAGCTTCTCCTTTCATGCATTGTCCTTGCTCCTCTGCTGCAAATGGCTCTAAAATCCACCCCCTTCCCCTTTTGCCTCCCCCCAGGCTGAGACAGCAGCGAACCGGATTTGCAAAGTGCTGGCTGTGAACCAGGAGAACGAGCACCTGATGGAGGACTATGAGAAACTGGCATCTGATGTGAGTCCCCCTGCCTTCTGGTCACTTCCCTGAGTGGAGGGGAGCGCTGAGCTGGAGGCCAACAGGGAGCCTGGCGGTGTATTGTGGAGGGTGGCCTACGCTTTTGGGATGTGAGAGATCAGGGATGTCAATGGCTGGAGAGACATGGCTCCCTGGTACATTCTGTGTCCGTTGGTACATTCCCCAGCCTGACTGCAACTTCCCCCTTGAAGGGCCAATAATAGGTACGTTGCTGCTGCCCCTTATGCTCCGCTTAACCTGAGTCTGCTCACCCCGCAGCTGCTGGAGTGGATTAAACGCACTATCCCCTGGCTGGAGGACCGCGACCCACAGAAGACCATTCAAGAGATGCAGCAAAAACTGGAAGATTTCCGTGACTACAGGCGCGTCCATAAACCTCCCAAAGTGCAGGAGAAGTGTCAGCTGGAGATAAACTTCAACACTTTGCAGACTAAACTCCGGCTGAGCAACAGGCCTGCCTTCATGCCCTCGGAGGGCAAGATGGTCTCGGTGAGTAACGGTGTTTGTCTGAAGCAATGAGGCACTGAGGGCAGGGAAGACACTTATGGGGGAAGGGCAGAGCAGAGCGAGGCCTTTAGTGCAGCGGAGTGAGCAGAACTGAATTTGGCAGAGATGAGGAGGGAGCGGTCTGTGCCAAAAGCTGCCTTGAGTCCGCTTACTAGCTCCTATTAACAGTCCAGAAGCAACTTCTTTTTGGGTGACCTGCCTGCGGGGTACTGCAGCCAAATGTTGGACTCCTTGTGGGTCGTCCCTCCGTAGTCTGCACGCTTCCTGGCAGTGCTAACATGAGTGCCTGGAGGAGAAGGATTTGTGTGCTCATGCTGGAAGATTGAGGGCCAAATCCAGTTGTCATTCACACCTACAAAACTCTTCATGGGAGTGCAGGGGTGTAAGCGAGGACCCTTAGCAGTCAGCGATTCCCTTTGTGTGCGTCAGCTACTATTTCAGAGCCTAGTGTCTCCTCAAGGCCTGCAGCGTAACCGACCTTACTGCATGCTCCTTGCCTATACGTCTGCACAGGAAGAACTGTGTGTGAATGGGTTAGCCCACCCAAGCTCGTGTGAATCCTGCTAGTGTGGCTAATGGTAGTGAAGACAGCACAGCATGAGTTGCGGCACAAGTAGAACAATCCCAGCATATGCCCGAGTGCAGACTCTGCTCGCTCTGAAACCTGCGCGGCTCTGGCCTCACTCTCCTCGTTATCTCTGCTCGTCGGATTCAGGCAAACTCGAGTGGACTAGCTCTGGCACTGCTTTCACCATGTAGTCGTACCCTAAGCCATTGGTTCTCAGCCACAGGTCTGGGGCCCCCTGCAGTCCATGAGCAGGTTTCCGGGGGGGCTGCCAAGCAGGGCCGGTGTTAGACTCGCTGGACCGAGGGCAGGAAGCCAAAGCCCATCACATGGGACTGAAACCCATGGGGCTGCAGCTGAAGCCTGAGAAAGAGGTTGAAAACCCTTGCCCTAAGCAGTGAGGTCTGAGCCCCATTTCTCAGCTGTATGTGCCAGGGATGCGTAAGCTCTTTTGTTCCTGGTAGCAAATACTTTGTGGCATTTAACTTCCGCCAATGGCTAGTGGTGTTGCTGGGCTGCCAGTCTTCTGCACTCTTTTGTGACTTTGTCTAAAGGTCTTGAGAACATGACCTATGAAGGAAGGCTGAAGGAATTGGGTTTGTTTAGTTTGGAAAAGAGAAGACTGAGAGGGGACATAACAGTTTTCAGGTATCTAAAAGGGTGTCATCAGGAGGAGGGAGAAAACTTGTTCACCTTAGCCTCCAATGATAGAACAAGAAGTAATGGGCTTAAACTGCAGCAAGGGAGATTCAGGTTGGACATTAGGAAAAAGTTCCTAACTGTCAGGGTAGTTAAACACTGGAGTAGATTGCCTAGGGAAGTTGTGGAATCTCCATCTCTGGAGATATTTAAGAGTAGGTTAGATAAATGTCTATTAGGGATGGTCTAGACAGTATTTGGTCCTGCCATGAGGGCAGGGGACTGGACTCAATGACCTCTCGAGGTCCCTTCCAGTCCTAGAGTCTGAGTCTCCCTAGGGTTAGTTATTACATATACACGTGTATGGCATGCACAAAGCTATTATAGTGGAGATGGTGTTAACATCCAGTATGGGAAAGGGAAAACCTGATGCTGTCACCCTGGAAGTATGGGCCATTCATAGATTCTAAGGCCAGACGGATCCATTGTGATCTAATCTGACCCCGTATGACACACAGAGAACTGCCCCAACATAATTCCTAGAGCAGATCTTTTAGAAAAACAACCCGTCTTGATTTAAAAATTGTCAGTGATGGTTAATTACTCGTACTGTTAAAAATGTATTTCTGAATTTGTCCAGCTTCAGCTCCCAGCCATTGGACTGTTAGATCTTTCTCTGCTAGACTGAAGAGCCCATTAAATATTTGTTCCTCAAATATGTTCCCCATCGTTGAGATTCCCCTTAGGTGCTTCATAATCTTGCTGGCAGTCTGACACAGCCCATTCTTGCTCTAAATGTCTTATTTCCTATGCTCACCCCCGCAGGACATTAATAATGGCTGGCAGCACTTGGAACAGGCAGAGAAAGGCTATGAAGAGTGGCTGCTGAACGAGATCAGGAGGCTAGAGCGACTGGACCACTTGGCTGAGAAGTTCAGGCAGAAAGCCTCCATCCATGAGTCCTGGACTGAAGGTAGTCACCTCTTTCTGAGGCCAGGGAGTGGGTGAGGGAGGGCGAGCTAGATCTGGCAGAGGAAAGCTAGAGTAACCTTTTAAAGCAGGCTGAATGGCAGAAAACAGTTGCTCCTCTGGCTCTGATAGCATAGCCCAAGAGACGGAGACCTGAACCCCAGCAGGGGTTGGGAGATGTGAATTCTGATTCTGTACCACTGGCTGCATGTCACTCCTTGGGCAAGTCACTTGGCACTCAGCCCTCCATTTCTAGAATAGAGAAACTGATCCTTTTGGTAGTTTTGAAGTCTGGAGATGAAATGGCCCCAGGAATGGTACTAGCTGTATTAGCAAGTCACTTTGTCCGGTCCAGCTGCCAGCATTATGGAGCCGTTGTACTGTACTGCAGCTTGGCCGTGTTTCCCAACAACTCTCTGGGCATTGGGTGTGTGCGCGTGGGAGTAGTTTAAGAATAGAAGCTACTGCCCTGTACACAACTCCTCACCACAGGCAAGGCCAGGAAAACATTTGTCCTGGGTTTTGAACGCTGAATGAGCACTCCAGGTGTGGTTGGCCCCTGGATTAAAGCTGACAGGTCCCCGAATGCATAGGCAGTGCTATTCTTGGCAGCTTTGTGGTTTTGTGCAGGCGTTTTCAGATGGGACAGGGTGAAGTTTAGACACTGACAGAAACTTTACTTTCAGCAGAAGCTGTGTCTGTTTAAATGGTTCCCTAGCCAGTCCCAGAAGTGAATGCAGTCGGGTTAGCTGTTGTCCTCTTCCTCAGAGGCCGTGCCCTTTGACGCAGACACCGTGGCTTGTTTATGGTTTGCTCAGGAGTTTGTCTCCCCTCTCTAGCCAGATGGCTAAACGTGCCGGCTAACCCTCCGAGCCTTCCAATATGGCAGCTGCGTCTGATTCCATAGAAAATACAGTAATCCCCTCTCTGTATGAGAAGGAATGTTCTCATCGCCTAGGCTGGGAGAATACCACACGGAGCATTAAGGGGAGAAAGGGGCTTGCTCTGTCTTTGGGAGCGGTGCTTGCAGCTACTTAAGCTGATTTTGCTTTTCCCTTCTTAAAAACGTGGTTGCAGTAACTGAATTCGTAGAATGGATCCATATGGTGCTGAGGTCCCTATGGGCAGAGATGGGGGACCCTGGGGTGGTGAGGAACAGGACTGATGCATCAGGCAGGGAGTCTGCTATTTGGAGCGGTGCTGACAGGAGAGTGCAGGATAGCTGAAATGCTGCTTTAAGGGTGCGTCAGCTAAACGGCAATGTTGTGCCAAAGTGGTATCTGACTGGCACTGAAGCTTCCTGTAAGTTGCTGTTAAACTCCACCTTCCCTGGAGAAGTTGGCATGGGCGGGGGCAGACAAGCTGCTAGATTGGGCTCTGTTCCTGTGGCAGAACTGGCCTCCATGATGACTAACTTGCCTCTTGGTCCTCAGCACTGTGAAGTGGATTTTCTGTTACCTGTAGTAACTTTCCTTATTGGAACCTTGCTGCGTCCTGCCAGTTCACAGGAGGTCAAGTACACCAGCCTCCCCCCACGCTGGTCCTCGACTGCTTGGACAACGGAGACCCTAGTCCCTAGCGTTCCCTCGTCCTAAAACAGCTTTGCATGCTCTGCACAGCACTGCTGAAATACAGCCAGCTCTGGGGTTGGGGGCAGCAACAGCGAGATGCTCCGCATGCTGCAGACCCCTTCTAGTATCTGGTAGATCTGTGGTTTAAAACAGCCGTTCCTCTCTGTGGATTGGTGAGAGGGCTCGAGCAGAAGCTGGCAGTTTGGGTGAGGAGGAGCAAATGGAAAAAGTTATTATATTTCCCTCACTTTGTCATCTTATGGGGTGGGGTGGGGGGGCTGGATGTGAGCCAGGAGAAAATTTAGGTTCCTCTCTTCTGCCAGTCAAATGTAGACAGCTGGGGCTACTGCAAGTCTCCAAAACCTGGTTGAGAAGGCACATGCTGTCCGTCAGTGTGTCTGGCTCCAGCTTCCAACAAGCTGGCTGGCTCCTCCACAGCTGGGCTTATATTTGGTCTTGTCCTTTGTCACCAGCCCAGGTGAGGGCCCAGGTGTTTGTCAGCCTCGCTGCAGATTCCTGATCAGCAGCTGTGTAGCCCGTTTTGCTGCAGCAAAGGATAGGGGCTAGTCAATTACCAGCCACACCCTGCTACCTCATCCATCAAAGTGGAGCCCCAGGAGCTAAGTTACCGTGAGTCCTCGAATGGCAGCTCTAAGGGAGATGGTTCTTTGAATCCCACGAGCAGTGGGGCTTGGTGCTAGAGATGCCATTTTACGATCCCAGAATAAAGCTGTCAGTGCTCAGAATGTAATCCCATTGGTGTCACCGGACTCTGCTTAAAGTCCTTGTTCCCTGTTGTAAAGATCCTTGCAGGATCCCATAGCTCGGTTGTCCCCTTCCTTAATGCAGTGTTGTATGCTGGAAGCATGAGAAGTAACATGTCCCTTTGGAAGACGGAAGAAGTAGATGCCTGCTCTCATGGACTAGGGCCTGATACTGTGCTCTCCAGAAAGCAGTCAAGCTCTGAAAATGGGGCACTTTTCAGAGGATAGGTGCCCCTCCTTCAGGGATCAGAGGAGGACAGTAACTAAATTATAATTACATTAGTATTGTCTGGAAGCCTCAACTAAGACCAGGAACCCATTGTGTGCAGTGCTGTATGTGCACGTAGTGAGATAATCCCTACCCCTAAGAGCTTAGTCTAAATAGGCAAGATGGACAGATGGTGTTGGGGGAAACTGAGGCACGGAGAGGGTCTTGATTTGGTCCTGGGCACCCAGAAAGTCAGTGGCAGAGCTAAGAATCAATCAAACTCAGGACTCAAGTCCCCGTTGTGCCTTCGCCACTGGAGGCACTACCTCTCCTGCAGATGCTGGTTATACTAATAAGCAGTTCTGTGCAGCTACTTCCTGCCTGCCCCTGCAGAGAGCAGTCTGGGAGCCATTAGCAGAACGCAGACCCCGGCCACTGCCAGAGGGCCCAGGCCGGCTGCTGGCAGCACCTCCCAAGCAGAACATCTTGGGGAACAGCTGACTGGAACCAAAAGGCATTTCAAGCTGAACAGACTCGGCACTCCCAACTCAAATAGCTTTTAGATTAACACAAAAGCACCAATTATGTGGTAGGTTGCCAACAAATGTGAATTGCTAGCCAGACCCTGATGCAGGGGAGTGCAGGGGGTGGATGGAAGCTTGCCTTCCAGAGCAGGCTCGCTCTCTCAGCTCCAAAATGTGCCAGGAGGAATAAAGAGCATTAAGAATATGTAATCAGCTCCATTGTCTTAGTTCATGGCACTTTAATTACACCCCAGTCTGATTCGTCCTTGTGCAGGCAGGCAATTTGGAGCACACTTCCTGCCTCTGGCTTCATGCCGCAGGCTTCTCTTTGACAGGGGCTATGGAAGGAGAAACGGGGTTTCAGCTCCTTCTACTGGCCATGGGTGTCTTACCCTAAGCACTGAACTGCAGTGTCCCCATGAGCACAAGTAGAAACTAACCAAAGTGAGGCAGGGCCCCCCCATGTTAGTGACCCTTCATCTTCATGCCCTCGCCTCGCAGTTGCTGTGCTGCAGAACTCGTTTTGTGCCAGTCCCCTTCGTCTGGGGGCAGGCCTGCACTTGGCTGACCTCCTGGCCAGTCTCCCCGTTGTTTGTACATCACTCTGTTATCCTGTCTTGCGTCTGTCAAAACTGTAAACTTTTCAGGGCAGAGGCCATGACACTGCATGGCTGCGACTGCTCCATTAATATCCTGCAGTGGCCCTGCCCTAAAATGGGTGAGCACTTCACTGTGAAATGTGAGTGGGTGGGGCTAGAGTACGTAGGGACGAAATCTGTTCGGGCAAAGGTGGCGCAGATGGCAGGATGCTCTGTCCGTGCTAGGGCCAGCTGAACCAGGGAAGAGCGGGACGGGGTGGGAAACTGCTGCCCATTTCCCAGGCTCTTCTGCAAGCTCCTCATCCTGAACATGGAAGGGGGAGGGGTCAGGACCGCAAGGCAGAATTATTCCTCCTCGTGGTGTCTGACCACGGGCAGTTCCACGTCTCATTCAAATGATGCAATGCGTCTGGGCAGCAGACCTGCCTCTGAAACCCTGCTGCATCCCTCCCCTCCCTCCGCCACGCTTGTGCTGCTGCCTGTTTAGTATCTACCCTGTTCCCGGTGTATCTCTGGTGCTTGTCCGGCTGCCGCGCCCTGCTTCTGCACTGTGGATCGGGGTGTAACGGGCTGTGCTCCTCTCCACCCCCAGGGAAGGAAGCCATGCTGAGGCAGAAGGACTACGAAACTGCCACCCTGTCAGACATCAAAGCCCTGATCAGGAAGCACGAGGCCTTCGAGAGCGACCTGGCAGCTCACCAGGACCGCGTGGAGCAGATCGCTGCCATTGCCCAGGAGCTCAAGTACGCCAGCCTTTCTCCCCTGGTATTCCACGGCGGGGGCGCCAGAGACCCTGCCCCCTTTGGCCCAATCCTCAGGGTATTAAGGCTCCTAACTGCCACTGAATCCACGAAGGTTGGGGGCCTAAACACCTCTGAGGATCTGGGCCTTAGTACCGGCTACGTACTCCTAAAATAGTGTCAGCACAGCACCATCAAACTCCAGTGTAGCCACCTCGGGGTGGAAGGCAACGGTACCCTGCAGACAGCGCACAAAGACACACCCCAGCTCTTGGTGTTCTGTGGGGGGTTTGTCCAGATAGAGCTGTCAGGAGCTGTCACATCCATCTCACCACAAAAAGCCACACACAGCCCAGTGCACGGATCTCGTTCTGCCTGTCCCACCCCGATCTTTTCTGCTCCACTTCCCCCTTTGTCGATCCTAGAGTGTGATCTTACTTAGTCCAGGCAGTGTTGCCCTGAGAGCCTTTGTGCTCTGAGCAGGCCACCTGTACCCCATCTGCAGCCACTCTGGCTCAGGCTTTCAAGCCCTCTTGGTGGTTTGCTGTGTACCCATCTTGCACTGGCACAACATTGACATGAGCAGAACCCTCCTCCAGTGAGGGGCCGGGACAAAGAGACACTGTACGATAGTTTTGGCGGAGTTAAAATTGTTTTGATAGGCTATGTCATGATCCCTTTTTTCCCCAGGAGGACCTGACTTTTGCAACTGGACTGTTAGGAGCACCTCTGTTTGACTGGGGTTCTAATAGGGTTGTTCTCCCCAAAATACACACAGTATCCCCATTGTTCTGTCCCCGTCCCCTCCCCCTCTGTAAGAATGCAGTTATTGTAAGAGATTCCAGCGAGCTGCGGTCTCTCTTTCCAGCCAGATAAACTTGTGCACAATTAGTACACTGAGAGTCGAAGGCAGGGCGACGCCATGAATGGAGCCCTTATTCCAGCAGCCCAAGTGGCAGAGAACCTGGAAACGGAGATGTGTGGCTTGGAGCATTACTTAATGGAGAAAGCACCCCAGTGCAGAGCCCGCGGAGGGGGGAGAGAGCAGAGGCGGCTCGGTGTCCTGGAGCACAGTCTATTCCCATGCGCATTGGGCTCCTTGGACAAGCCATCAGGCTGCATTCTCTAGCACGCGGTTCATCGGAAAATGGGAGTGCTCTGGAGTGACTTGCTGTCCTCCTGCCTTTTCAGCTGGGCTTTAGTCACTCTCCCAGGGTGCTTTTAAAAACAAAGCTCTCCCTGCTAGCTCTGCCACCGTCCCTCGGTCTCCAGGACGTTCCAGTCCCCCTGTTTCTCATGCAGCTTTAAACTCCCCTCCGGCCCTGCCTTTGAAGCATCCTGGACATGCAGCAACTTGTAGCCATCCAGCGGCACTTTTAGAACTTAATGTCTGGGGCAGGTTGAGTCGTTCAATCGTGGGGGCAGGGCACGGCCCTGGCTAACTCCTCTGTGGGGAGCTGGGGGACTTTGACCCAGCAAAGCTGCTACGTCGTTGTGCGGCTTAATCTCCCGTTTACTAACTGGCCATGCTGACAGCAGCTGTGGTGCAGCCTGCCTCCGAAGAGCAGTCGCTAGGTACGTCTACACCACTCACGGCAGGGCATAGAACACGGCCACTATGCACTCCCAGCACGGGTATAAATAGCCCCGTAGCTGAGAGTCGCTGCTTACGCCATGTTCCCAGTGTGGCTCTCTCCACACCCAAGCTCTCTCCCTTGTCTACACTGCTGTTTTTAGCCATCTCCCTCGGCTTCCCTGCCAGAGAGGCAACAGCAGAAAGACAGCGGCGAAAGGCGTTGGCAGCTCTCCGCTGCTGCCTCCCCTGACCAGAGCCTTCACTGCTGCGTGTAGCTGCACGTGGCAGTGTGGACACAGCCTGCTCGTCACTGTGGTGTGTGGCTACTTGTATTCTGCGTGCTGCTGTCAATGTAGACAAGGCCGCTGTGGTGGGATTTCTTCCTGAGAGGAGGGTGGTGGTAGCTGGGGGGGGTTCTTGCCTGTGCCACCCTTAGGCACATCCCTGTAACCTTCCCCCAGATTCCCCAGCCAACTAGGTTTTGCAGTGCCCTGGCTGGGAGGCTGGAGTTGGAGAGGAGCCAAGCCATACAAAGGTCTACGAAGAAATGAGCTCCTGGGGAATGTCAGACTATTTTAGCATGCAAATTACTGCATTATGCAGCCCCACATCAATTGTGATCTGTACTCGGCCGGGTCCAGAGTCACCTAATACCTGTGTCCTTCCCCCTCCACCCCAGTGAACTGGATTACTACGACTCCCCCAGTGTGAACGCTCGATGCCAGAAGATCTGTGACCAGTGGGATGCTCTGGGGTCCCTGACCCACAGTAGGAGAGAAGCCCTTGAGGTAAGCAAATGTCTGCCATGTGCTGGCTCTGTGCTCAACATCCCGGAGGCAGAGAAGAGGAAATGGTGCTGAGGCCTCCTGGGGTGAAATTCATCTGTATTTGTTCCTAACTTAGCTGTGCCCTGTGTGTCACCTTTGCAGAAAACAGAGAAGCAGCTGGAGACCATTGACCAGCTGCACCTGGAATACGCCAAGAGGGCAGCGCCGTTCAACAACTGGATGGAGAGTGCCATGGAAGACCTCCAGGACATGTTCATTGTCCACACCATAGAGGAGATCGAGGTAGGAGAGGCCAGGCTTGCCGCGGATCAGCTGGTGGTCCAGTGAAAGCAGAGATGCTGCACTCTGCAGTTTTCCCCAAGGTCTAGAAGGCTGGTTGGGCTGGCTGTGCAGAGCACGTGCTGCTTTTTGGAGAGGCACTTTGGGGTTTTGTTGCTACTCGGTTTCACTGCCAGATTCTCGGGCATTAGCCTCACACTGCTGCAGTTAGGCTGGGTTGCTGGAATCCAGAGCATCTCTTTTCATTGAAAAGAGATTCAGACATTTGATCTTGGATAAAATCTTCTCACCCAAAGCTTGTGTTGGTCCCAAACTCCCAGATACACATGGAATGCAAGATCAGAGCTTTGCCAGGCAGCAGGGGCTCACTGTACCGGGTGGGGTTGGGCTCACGAAAATTCTCTTTCCATCTTCTTGGTTTTCAACCGTTTGTCTGACTGGGATCCTGTGTCTTCCAGGGCCTGATTGCAGCTCACGATCAGTTCAAATCCACCCTGCCGGATGCTGACAAAGAGCGCGAGGCCATCCTGGGCATCCAGAACGAGGCTCAGCGGATTGCGGACTACAACAACATCAAGCTGTCTGGGAACAACCCGTACACGTCGGTTACCCCGCAGATCATCAACGCCAAGTGGGAAAGGGTGAGTGCATGCTGCGGGGCGATAGCAGGCCTGTGCTCTGCTGCCAGGGTCACCTGGAAAGGCCCCGTTTTACAATCTGCTGGTGACAGAAATGGGCCATTATTCGCTTTGATTGTAAGAGGCTGCAGTTGTCCCAGGCTGCCTGTTTAGAAATGGCCAGAGCTGCACGCCTAGCAGCTGCCTTGGAAAAGTGACCAGGTAAAACAGGGGATGTCCAAGGAATTCAGACTAAAATTGACACACACACACCCAGTTTGATCCATCTCACATGGGGAGTGCTATGGACAGTCACCCTCAAATGGTTCCTCTAAAACTTCATGTCCCACTTGATGGCAGCCATATTTCCAGCTAGGAGTGCCTGAGCACGCTTTGGTGCTTATTGTGGCTGATTTAGAAGCAGGAATACCCTTGCTCTGGAGCAGCAGTTTTCAAACGATGGTCTAAGGACCACAGCGCTGGGGTGACTCCACTGCTGGCTCTGCCTCCTCGTGGCTAGCAGCTGCACTGCATTTGAGACCCCCAACATGTCTCTAACACTGCTGTGCCATGTGTGCAATGGCTGTTGTCGCCATACGGGTCGCGGCCGCGAGCAGGAAGGGAGGTGTGACTGGGAACAGCAGAGGTGCCATGAAGCTTTGCTGTAGAGCAGTGGGCATGTTGGGAGCAGGTGCTTTATCAGGATCTTACTGCACAATTCAAACAGTTGCTCTGTGAGCGGCATTTCACATGCTTCACGTGATGACTGCCTGGCCGTCAATGGCCGTTACAGCCGAACTTCTCCCTGCTGACAATCTGTCTGCTCTCCTGCAGCATGAAACTTGGATCCACAGGACTGTCAAAGGGCCAAGGCCTGGGCACATCCCTAGGCCAGGCAGGCGCTTGGCAAATGCTGCTTCTCCAGCACTGACCAGTGCAGAGATGGATCAGTTTCATGGGCGTTCCTTGTTCCTCACAGGTTCAGCAGCTGGTGCCAAAGAGGGACCACGCTCTGCAGGATGAGCAGAGCAAGCAGCAGTCCAATGAGCACTTGCGCCGGCAGTTTGCCAGCCAGGCCAACATCGTTGGGCCCTGGATACAGACCAAAATGGAGGTAAGAGCTCAGTTTGCAAGAACCGCTTCCAGCTGCGGGGCAACCAGAAACTCCAAGCTCTGATTCCTGCGTGCAGGCTTATTAGGCCATTCCTGCTACCCAGCAGCACTTGAACTGGAGAATGACCCAGCTGATCATCGATTTGTATCCTCTCAACATTAGAGTTAAAGTGCCACCTAGTGTCCAAACAGCTGCATTCAGCACCATTGTCACCCCACTGGAGCAAACTGCTGACCTTGTCCACCTGCCTCCAGCAGGATCCTGCTGCAAAGAAAGCTAAAACTCCCTCTTCACTGCAGATAGCCTGTTCTGTGCTGCCTCATCCCAACTGTGCCAGGAAGAAATGTCCCTGCTTGCGATAGCACGGCTGCTTTCCCTTATACTGCGCATTTAGGGCACACCTATTCTAGTATAAAATAGGGTGTGTATTTAAAGCACTATAGCTGTTCCAGAATGAGAGACCACCCCGGGGTTATTTCATGATCACTGTTCTGGTCGGTTTCCCCAAATAGCAAAGCCCTAAACCTGACCTGGGTTAGCTCTTTTTATATTTCAGTCCTCTAAGCTCCCAGTAGTGTCTTGAGGTGCCATATAAATGCAAGTTATTTCCTGGCCTTACAGTGCTCTGAGAAGGGACAGTATGTGCAACTCCCACCTTACTGATAATCAGCTCCCTGTAGTCCGTGTTTGTTCAAACGAGTTCATATTCTCGTGAGGCCTGCAGAGCCAGCCCGTCTACGAACAAGTGAACTGGATTTTCTTCCTGTTCCCTGAGCTGGATTGCTTCCTGATTTCCAGCCAGATACACCCCTGCATGCTCCTTAGAATCATAGAAGATCAGGGTTGGAAGAGACCTCAGGAGGTATCTAGTCCAGCCTCCTGCTCAGAGCAGGACCAATCCCCAACTAAATCATCCCAGCCAAGGCTTTGTCAGGGCTTGAAGGCAGAAGGGCTGCACAGGTGCCATAGAGGGCAGAATTTGGCTGGCAAGCCCTTCATTACTGGTACGAGAGCAGGAACCCAGCTTGGTTCTTGGGGGGCGCCAGGCTGAGTCTGCAGGGCTGGCCCAAAAAGGGCATTGATGAGTACACCGTGGAGCAGAGCTCAGAGATGTCCCGTCATGGAAAATGACCAACTGTTTTCCTTCCCCTCCCCAGGAAATAGGGCGCATCTCCATCGAGATGAATGGCACGCTGGAGGACCAACTGAATCACCTCAAGCAGTATGAGCAGAGCATTGTGGACTACAAGCCCAACATCGACCTGCTAGAGCAGCAGCACCAGCTCATCCAGGAGGCGCTGATCTTCGATAACAAGCACACTAACTACACCATGGAGGTAGGGTCAGTGCTTACCCTGCAGCCAGAGCACCCTGCACAGCCAGCCATTGCCTGTTAGCTAGCACGCAGTGCTCGGCACTGTTGTCCTGCCACAGTAACCACCACTCAGTAAAAACCACAGCAGTCTGCTTTAAAGATCAGGGTGTTAAGCCAGGTCCAGTTTGGGTGACTGCCTTCTGCCCACAGTTGTGCATCAGACCAATATTCTCCTTCCCATCTGTGTGATCTTTATATGTTGCGTTTAAGTGTAAAAAGCTCCATATAAATGCAAAGTATCTGCGTTAACCTGGCACATCAGGTGCTCTTAGGTAGAGGGGGATCTTCCTTTAGGCATTGGAGCCAGCGTGTAACATGCTTCCATCACTGCCAGCATGAATCGGCCCTTTTAGAGCTGTGTAACTGGTGCCCCTTTGAAGAGGCTCCCAACTTCTCTGGGGTATCGTCAAGTCTCGTGGAGCTTGGTACCCTATTAACTGCCTCTCTCCTTGTGACCTCAGCATATTCGCGTTGGCTGGGAGCAGCTCCTCACCACCATCGCCCGCACCATCAATGAAGTGGAGAACCAGATCCTAACCCGCGATGCCAAGGGAATCAGCCAGGAGCAGATGCAGGAATTCCGGGCTTCCTTTAACCACTTTGACAAGGTAGCCAAGGGCCCCTCCGATGTGGCTCCCAGCTGGGTGTGGGGCCAAAGGCAACTAGGGTGCTAATGCTGCTGATAGCTGCAGGGTTTGGTGTCACCTCTTAACGTGCTAGCCTAGTGCTTGCTTTTCTCCACGTAATCCCAGGAAAAAGAACAGACCCCTCCAACTTACTCACTGACCACCTCTAGTACTTCAGCAGGAAGGAAGGTTAGATTGGGGGGGTTGTTTTTTTGTTTGTTTTTTAAAAAGGGGGAGGGGAATTAACTGCTTTCGCACAGAGGGGGAAATCCCAGCTGTGCAGGAGAGATGAAGCTACAGGCAGCTGTTCTTCCATGAAAGAGAAGTGGGAGGTGCCATTGGCTTGGAAGAGAGGCCAGGCAGAGAACTGTCCCACCTTTGTCCTCTCTAAACAGAGTCACGATGCCAGCTTTAATTGCTCCAGCACCTGATTCAGCCCCTGCTCGCCCCCAGCCAGACTCTGATTTTGGAGTTGCCCTGGTACAAGTGAAGGAGACTTGTTCATAAGGAAGTGACTTTAGAGCTTTCCTCCCCGGGAGCCGGGCATGTTACAAGAGCTCCAATTGTCAAACTAGAGAGCAAGAGTCAATGTCACAAAAGTGCCTAAATCCGCTTTCCAGAAGTGACTTTAGGAGCATGAGCCCAAATGAGTTTCAGTGAGACTTAGATTCCTAAGCCACCTGGGCACTTCTGAAACCATTCTCCCAAATGCCATGGCTGATGGATCCATCTCGGCACTGCTGCCGTCTCCTGAGGGTTTAGCTCTCGTTGGGCCCCATCAGTACGGGTGTGCGTTGCAGAGCCACGTGGGCCGCGGCTCTCGGGGAGAGCGTGCGTTGGAGCTAATTGAGCATTTTATCCATTGCTTTCGTAGCTGAAGTGCTAGCTGTTGGCATGTGGCTGCCCCCTCCTGGGGTAGGCCTGTCTTGGGCATAATGCCTAAGGATGTAGCGTGCTCCTTCTGCACGAGGCAGGCTGCATCTGGGGTTACAAATTAGAAACAAGCTCAGTCTTAAACCCCTTCCCTCCTGAAGCAGAGAGTTGATTTCAGTTCAACTAACGGTGTATTTTTTCCCTTCTCCCTGCCCTCTCATGTGCATGTTGTTCCTCCCCACCCCAATGTGCATGCCATCGTCTCTGTGAATTCTGGTGCGGCCGCCTCGCCACGCTCTGACCCCCCTCCATCCTGCATGTTGTGTGGTTCCCCAACGGCAGGACCACGGCGGTACCCTGGGACCTGAGGAGTTCAAAGCCTGCCTCATCAGCTTGGGATACGATGTGGAAAATGACAGACAGGTACCGAGCGTCATTACTGCACAGTCTGCCACTGATAATTCAATTAACATGATCTTCTTTCTCTCTTCCTTCACCACATTCTTCGCTCCTCTCCTATGCTCCTCCAACCATCTGTGTGTGTTCAATTCTGACGTTCAATCTCCACTCCTCCATCGCCTGGTCACGTGCGGCAATTTCCACAATGCCGTTTTAAACTAAACTTCTCTCTCCCTCCATGGGGCCCTTTCTCTTCTCCCCCCACCCCTCTGCCTTCGTGTCTTTGCATGCACCGTCCATCTGCCCCTCTTGGGGCTGGCCCTCTCCTTCTCTGTCATGCCCTCGGAATAGAAGCGCACGGGAAGCATGGACACAGATGACTTCCGAGCTCTCCTTATCTCCACAGGATACAGCCTGGTATGCTATCCACTAACTTCTTCCCTTCCTTCTCTCTGATCTTCTCTTATGGCATGAACCTCAAGCTGTGCTCTGGCCGAAGTGCGGCGCTAATGCACTCCACGCTGACGGACTTGCTTCTGGAGCATTGACCGTTAAAAGGCAGCTCTGCTGAGAGGTGGTAGTGTGACCAAAGGCCTTGCTCCCTGGGTCGCCCACTTTCACCTGCTGAAATAAGTTTTCACTGCTCTGCAACTACTATCAAGCCAGTCTGGAACCTCCCACTGCCTTGCGCAGCATGAGGCTCAGTGGCGAAGTTTCCTGTTGAGTGTCCCAGTGATGGACGAGGAGAGCCCAGCTAGGTTTTCAGATCCCAGGTGGAGCTGGCAGCATCCCTAAGTTAGGAAAATCTTCTCGTAAACTGAGCTGCTTTGCTCCCGGAATGAACACGAGAGCCCACACTGCAGCTTAGTCACGCCGTGAGCTAGCTGGGTTTAAGGTGTCTCTGATGGGGGGAATTGATGCTTCCATCTTCCCATGCACTGAGGATAGACACTTGAATAGAACTGCTCCTCCCAGTAGTGTGTACTGTGCAGCCGGTCCTGGCCAAACTTCTGCTGTCTCATTAGATGGTTGGTAAAGTCCTGGTCCCTGGGGTGCAGTCCCAAAGTGGGACTGGCTCACTGCCGGCCGTTCCTTGCCGAAGCTCTCCTGTGTACAGTTCTCAAGGGTCTGCACCCAGGCAAGCTGCACAACGCATGTATAAACTGCCAACCATCACTTTCCTAGCCACAAGGACCCTAGTCCTGATGGGGGTGGGTCAGAGTGGGTGTGAGAGCAGAGCACGCACCCAGTGATGAGTTCAAACCAGGCTCTCATAAGGGAACTGCTTCTGCCTCTGTTAGCTGGTGCGCTCTAGCACGGAGCAGAGAATCGCAGTGGCATTTAAGTGTCCCCCAGTGCCTCTGTATGAAGAAGGGGATATAGCCAGAGAAAGCTGTGAGGCCTGTAAAAGCAGATTACAGAGGGGCATGTGCTTCCCGTTGCTAGTCGGGGAGTGGGGGCCAAATGATTCCAGCTGTAAAGGAGCTGGGGTGCAGATAGTGACTCTCCCGTCGTTCTGTGCCTGGAAAGATGAATGCTGTTGGAGCGGGTATTGCTGCCCAGGCATAGGGGCTCTGTGGGCTGCAGGAGGCTCAAAGAGCTCCATCCTGGAGGGTCTGCTGGTTTCGCCCCCACCAGGTGTGTTCAGCGTCACCCTTTCAAGCCCCACACCTGCAGCCATGCCCGAGCTGGTCTCTGAATGTCCATTAAAGCTTCTCCTCCTGCCTGTGTAGGGAGACGCCGAGTTCAACCGGATAATGAGTGTTGTGGATCCCAACAACAGCGGGATTGTGACCTTCCAGGCCTTCATCGACTTCATGTCCCGAGAGACAACTGACACAGACACAGCTGACCAGGTCATTGCCTCCTTCAAGGTCCTGGCTGGAGACAAGGTGAGCTGTGGCCGCGGGAGACAGCTGGGGGTGTGCGCTCCGGCGTGTGCTCCAAGCCATGGCCTTCCTGCAGCTGTCCTGAGGCCGACGCTGGAGTGGGAGAGCAGAGGAGTGGGGACGGTTGTATCATTGAGAGGGTACAGAAGCTATGCTGGGGGCAGGGAAGACCTCTGGCAGCTCCTAAACCCTCTCCTTGGTAGCAAAACTGAGCAGCAACAGGTGCCTAGTAAGAAGCCTCTCGCTGCTATCCCCAAGCATAGCTTAAGGCATCAGGTGTTGAGAGAGACCAGTGTGCTCACGTACACAGTCCACCGGGAATTCCCATGAGCCTGGGTGGATTTCCAAATCTAGTGTCTGCTGGGCTAATTTATCCACACACTTCAATGCAGCCATCTCTATCCCAGCACGGGCGTTTAGGTGAGGACAGAGGAGCAATGTGTCTAGGAAGGGTCTGTGGAGAGATGGTCACTTAGCCAAAGAGCTGTGTGTGTCCTGGGGAGTGGGAAGCTACTTAGAGTGGTGGCTGTTACAGCCTGTTAAAATAAACCCTGTGAGCAACTCCAGAGACCCTTTCTCTTCTGTCTCTGGGGCTGTCATTAAATTCAGTGCCGCTGTGTATTGCTTAGACTTTCTTACTGACACTGCACACCCCAAACTGCTGTGACGTTAAATGGAGGGGAGTAAAGATGTTTAATCTGAGCTATGACCTGGAAATTTATCAGGAAGGCTCTTCCGGACAATAGGAGACGGCCCTTGAAAAGACAGGAGAGGCTCGTGCCAAGTGAGCCCATAGCCAGAGCAGTGAGCATGTTTAAAAACAAGGCAGGCAGCTTTGGATCCGGAAACAGGGAGCCAGAGGAGCTGGTTGAGGATCAAGGTGACTTGATTGTGCCACGTTGAAATGCATTTCAGTGCCAGTTTGAGGCCATCGGCAGGGACTAGCTTCAGACCTCTTTCCAGGAGGGCCTATGCACAGGGTGGGCTGGCAAAGCAGCAGCCCCTGCACTACCTCACTACCTGGGCCTTCTGGCTCAGAGCCTAGATGGAGAGAGCAGCTGTCAGTTTTCCAGTGCTCCCAGGGCTTTGGGAAGAGCACAGGCATTCAAGGGCTATTTATCTCCTTCCACCCCAGAACTACATCACAGCGGAGGAGCTGAGGCGAGAGCTGCCACCAGACCAAGCGGAATACTGCATCGCTCGCATGGCACCATACCAGGGTCCCGACGCTGTCCCTAGGGCCCTGGACTACAAGTCCTTCTCCACGGCACTGTACGGCGAGAGCGACCTGTGAGCTGGTGGCGGCGGCAGCAAGCGCTGGCGCTTTGACAGCAGGAGCGAAGGCCTGATTCTCTGCTCTGCATTTACACACACAAACTGTCCTGCAGTGGTCGTCGCCCCTCCTCGCCTCCAGACGATGGAAAGCCACGTTCGCATTGGGGGATCCTGGGAGTTAGCCTACGTTCCGGTTATTATTGCATATTATATGAACCATGTACCTATGCAATGATTATTTTTCACTTTGCTCTGTTAAACATGTAGGGAGGGCGGGCTTGAAATGTTTTTTTTTTCTCACATTTAATTGCTTTGGGATGTCTTGGCAAGGGGGAAAAAGGGAGAGTCTGAAAACATACAAGTGGCTCTGGTTCAGATGGTTATTTTTGTTAAATATATCCCGGTCTATTTTTTCAACTGAGCTTAAAAAAAAACAAATAATTCTGACTGGTATGTTTTTGAAATTGAACCTTTTTCCTTTGTCTCTGTCTCTCTGCCCTTTTAATTTATGCCACTGTGTAGCAGGAATCCAAAGGGGTTTGTCTGTATCAATCACCCCAGCAAAATCCATAGGAGGAGCATTTTTCAGGGATTCCCTTGTTTTCATAAACCTGCCTCAGTCCAGATCTCATGCACCTCAATCCAGTCTCTTCCTCTTCCCCTTAATGTCAATAGCAGTGATGGTATCTAGCGAATCTTGTTAGCTGGGCTAGGCAGTATTTGGGTGAAGTGATGTCGCATCCCTTTAACACAGGTATCAGCAATGCCTTCCCTCTACTCCCACACACTGTGCATGCATGAAAAGCAGCTCCCTACTGCCTCTTCCTGGTTATTTCCTTAGTGAAACTAACTAGACTCCCAAGGGATTTCAGTTCCGTCTCTGCGTGCTGATGTTGCTACCTTGATCCAGCCTGCAGAGGTGTCTGTGTTGGTGGCTAACACAGGACTAGTTGTCTAGTAGCCTTGGGCTTTTTGTGGTTTAATCTTTACTACTCACAAAATTGTAACATTCCCTTTGTAAAAAATTCGGTGCTACCGTTTTTGGACCTTGTGGGGAAGCGTTTTGAATTGCTGTTACACAGACCAAATTCTCTGAGATCTGGAGGCAGAGAACTCTGTGCCTTTCCTAGGAAGTCTTGTGTGGTGGCTCTTAATTAACCGGCAACATTTAGCAAGAACAAAGCAATAAGGTATAAAGAGACAACCTCCTTTATCACTGAACTGTAATCCTGTTTGCATGGTACATACTCAAGTGACCTCTGGCTGTCAGGTAGGGAGACCTCTCAAGGGCTGGGATTTTATATTCTGAACAAGCATGTGGGGGAGAGGGGATTGGGGTGGTCCCAAGTGCAGTCATTTTGTATTCACATCACTCAACACTTGTCACAAATCCACTGCAGTCAGCTTCGTACCAAGCCATAAAACGTCACTGTTCATTATCGCAGCCATGCTGACCCAACTCTATTGAAAGCTACTGCGACTTCGTGGAGCTTTTCCCATTAGGGTGAGGCACAGAGCTGGTGTGGGCTTGCCAGTAGCTATATTTACACAGAATGGAAAGTGCTTTTTCCCCTTCCCGCGGTTTTCTGGCTCTTTGGGATCCTTTAGCACACTGGAGTGAGCTGGAGACTTTGGCCGGAGGAGGAAATGATGACAGCGGTAGTTTTCAAAGCAGTGTATGGAGCTACACACCCCTGCTGCTGTCTGCTAGCCCTTGGATCTCAGCCACTCTTAGCCACGGAGTCAGTTGCTGCCCTCCCATTGCACATTGCTGTTTAGCAAGAGGATCCTGGAAAAAGGCAGCTAAGCACACTTCGCTGCATGCATGTCAGACACAGGCCTGCTAAACTAACCATGCTCTCAGACTGCAGGGCTGGGAACCTCTTGTGTTTTGGAGAGGGATGATAAAATATCTCTGCACCCTGTACACCAGCAGCCTTGCCCAGCCAAGTCAGAGGGCCAGAGATTTCCAGTCAGCGGGTGGGAAGCCAGGAACTCAAAGCATATAGGAAATAAGGGTTTCAAAGGCTCTTAGCATCTTCTTTGAAGAGCAGGAATGCTAGCACCTCCAGTCTGTTTGGCTGTCAGAGCAAGCACCCTCACCAGTTCACTACTGGGGCATCTCCTGACACGCTTTTTCACAACTGTCTTGGAGCAGGATTTTCTGAGGACCAAAAAAATCAACCTTTTTTAAAAATTAAAAAAATTCATAGGGTTCCTATTTACTTTATTAACTTACGGATTTATTATATAAATATATATTCACCTAGCATCGTATATTACAGTTTTTCTTTGTCATGTAATTAAAATATTGCTGATGGTTGTAACAATGGAAACTGTAACATTCCATGCCTTTGTCATTCATCCTCTCTCTCCTCTTCCCCGCCCCCCCTTTGGCATCGGAGGTCGGTAGTCATGGAAGCATTTTATTGTGTTCGCTACTGAATGTCCTTCAACGGCTGGGGGGGATGCAAATGTCCGCAGGTAGGAAGACAGCAATAGGCAGTAGTCAGCTTTTATCTGCCTCTGTTATGTTCTAAAAAAGCTTTGAGGTTTCTGGGAAACCAGCCCTCCTCCCTCTTGGGACAGGACAATAAAATGTGTAATATTTTTAAGGATGATCATATGTATCCTTTCTCCTCTTCTTCCTAAGTACACTTTACCCTTTCTGTTGGTCACTCTATTCAAAGCCATAGGAGAATTTCAAGTATTGACACTGATTGAATCTTCTAACCAGTGATGATCACTTTGAGTGTTCGAAGCATCTTTCAAACACTGCTCTCCCCTCCCCCTGCATGGGAGCTGGAACAGTTTTCTCCCTGTGTTGCAGGTGGGGAAACCGAGGTGCAGAAGGGAAGTTCATGCAATGAGTTGGGAGCAGAACTGGGTTCCTGATTTTGCCAAAAGCTGGGAAGGGGTGACAGGATGGATCACTTGATTACCTCTTCTGTTCATCCCCTGGCAGTGGCCACTGTCGGAAGACAGGATACTGGGCTAGATGGACCTTTGGTCTGACCCAGTATGGCCGTTACCTCCTGTACTCAGATCTGTATACCACACCTCTCCCTGGCGCAAGTCTGATCCACATTCACATTGACTCTAAGCTGCTCCATCATTTCATGGGCATTCAGTGTCTTCTAAGTGAGATTAATTCATTCCCAGTGCTGTTGCTATTGGGAAATGTGTATTGGCTCCATCACATCTAGGGTCCTCTGCATGAGGCTGGGGGGACATCTCAGAGCTGGGAACCTTAAATGCTTTGTGAATGCCTGTTGAAAAACCAAACACAAATGCCTTGCTTTCCCATGTCTGCCTGGCCCGCTGGAAGAAGTGACTGGAATGGGATTGTGTTGGACGGTTCATGTTAGAAGAGAGGAAGCTGGAGAAAGTCTAGTTTGATTCAATGGTGGCTAAATCTCATTGGCATACTGCCCACATGGGGGGACACTTAATTTCATTTGCTCTTGTAAAGTTGGGCAGAATCCAAACTTGAATGAGGGGCAGAAAACCAGGCTCCTGCTGAGTCTGGAGCAGCTCTAGCACTGTGGGGAATCAGCTCTGACTGCTCTGACATTGGAAGTAGTTTTACGTCCATGGGTTTTTTTCCTGACACTTGTCCCTGTATCTGGATTTAGGTCATCCCTATTCTGAAGGTGACTCATTTCTCCAACGAGGAGCGAGTGCTGCTGTAAAATTCCTTCAGAGGCTTAACTGCAGGCAGGGCAGGAATGAGACACCCAAATATTCCACTTGTGTGGTCTGTACTCAGTAAAACGACAGCTGGCATCACCGTGCTAACAATGTATTCAGAGACCAACAATAGGAAAAGATGCTGTGTCAGGGAACGTTTGCTACCGGCGCTAAGCATGGGGTAGCAGACTAGCCCCTGCAAGCCCTATAAAAGTGCCATCTGTTAACCCACTTGGAACTAGGCAAAATGGATTGTTGGGAACAATGCCAAGCTAGGCTCCAGCTTGCCAAGGTGGCTACGTGTTATCCTGCTGTGTTCAAAACGATTTCTGAATCGCTGGGATCCCAAATCCAATCTGCATTGCGCAATTAGGCTTCAATCAAAGATTGTAACTGAAGCTGTGGTAATGACTGTTCACAGCCTCCCCGTGCCTCTCGGGGTCATGGAGTTTCCTTCTAAGGGGCCTGTCATGGAGTCGTGATGCTCCAGGGGGTTGGTATGAGTCAAACCCAGACTGGCCAAGTGACTGTTCTAATGCAATCACAGCTCCTCCGCGAGGAGGCCCTGAATGGGCCGTGGAGCCTGAGAGAAGAGGGTCCCTCTGGGACAGGGTTGGAAGTAGGTGGAGTGAGTGTAGGAAGTGCACCCTGCTGCCTCCTGGGCTCAACTCACTCTGGATCAAGAAGGCTTCAGGCTCCAGGGCTGTTGAGGCCAAGACGAGATTTATGGCTTCCGTTCTTTGAAATTGGAGCTGCTACATATATCCACTATGATCTCAACACCCCAGCCTGAAAATTCTGCCATGGTGCAAGTGCAAACTAGAGCCGTGCAATGGTAAAAGCAAGCTCTTTTCACAAATAATCAGTGCTGACTAAACATCCAGGGAGTTCCTAAGGAGCTGTCCCTGCTCTTCGCTATGATTCTGCGGCCTCAGATTCTCCTGGGTTCTAGTCCCATCTCTGGGGAGTGACTGAGAGGGCCATGGGGTTGCACAGGTATCAATAAGCCCTTCGTTTGCCCTGCAGAAACTTTACCTCTTATTAGAGACACAGAAAAGAAGGAAACACAGTTAAAGCCTTCAACATGTAAAGTATTAAGTAAGGCTTTCATTTTAGCAACGCCCCTTGGTCCTTATCCGTTAGGCAGAGTTCTCAGGAGCAAACCCACTTCTTAGATGGCACTAACAATCCTTTTTGGGGAAAAGAGAAGCAGTTTGCTGAGATGGGCTGGAGCCATTGTCATTACTGTTGTTATTAAGGTCCAATCCTGTTTCCTACTAGGTAAATACACAAGAGAAGGAAAAGAAAAGAAAAGTCGTAAAATGCAGCTTCTGTCCCTGGTGTTGTCTCTTACTTGCAACCTTGCTGCTGAAAAACACAGGCATGGCACACGCTCTGAACAGCCACTGTGAGCTGGTACCAGCATCAGGCTGTTTAGGGCATTTCTTTTAGCTGCCGCCCTGGTCGCAGGCTTACAGCAGTGTTCCAAAATATGCAGTATTGGCCAGCTAAGCCACGGTCTTATTAGACAGAAGGCAAAAGGAGAGGGGTAGAAGCGGTGGAGGGGGAGGTATGAGCAGGGCCGGCTCTAACTTTTTTGCTGCCCCAAACAAAAAAACCTGCCCCCCGTAACACCCACCCCTGCAGAGCCACCCTGCCGAACCAAAAACGAAACAAAAAAACCCAGCGCTGCCCTGCCGAACCAAAAACAAACAACACCCTGCGAGTGCCACCCCAGTGAACCAAAAGAATCCCCCCCAGCGCCGCCCCGCCCAACCAAAAACAACCCCCCTGAGCGCCTCCAGACCAAAAACAACTCCCCTGAGCACCGCCCCGCAGAACCAAAAACAACCTTCCCGAGCGCCACCTCCAGAATCAAAAACAACCCCCCCGAGCGCTGCCTCAGTCGGGCCCCCAGTCCTGTGGGAAGCCGCCCTTGGGCGCCCACCAGCCCTCCCTGGAGGTGTCGGAGGTCAAGGTACCTTCCCGGGTCGAGGTGCTGAGTAGAGCCCTGCGGCGCACGTCGGCGTCCCGGCTCCTCAGTGAGTGGATCCCACTCCTCCAGTCTCGGACACCGTCAAGGAGGTGACAAGAGACGGCACCATTCCTTCTCCAGCCAGTCCGAGAGGAACAGGTCTTGCCGCTGTTGGCACCGATGCTCATACTCAAGTGCCCGCCATCTCAGAGGCCATGCTCAGAGTGCATCCTGAGAGCCCCCAGCACCGAGGTGCCGTGGTCACAGCGCCGCAGATAGTCCAGAGACACCTCTTTGGACATTTACCTCTCGACTTCCTCCAGGTTGAAGTCTCGGGGCAGAAGCCATCATGATAGAGACCGCTCCAGTCATTCCTACGGCACCGTGCGTTCCTCCAGGACTTCGGCGTCGGCGCGCAGCCATCCCTCCCCGGGCTGCACCACACCGCATGAGCAACTAGCCCTACTGGCACCCGATGCGTCTCATTTCCAAGTCGTTCCATGGCAAGGACAATGGTGCCACTGGGCACCGTGGCTTCAGGTTCCTGCACAGCGGAGACCTCGCTCCGTGGCGGGAGCCTCTCAGGGCCGCCCTGCGTTGCCTTCCTGGCACTGGTGGATCAGACCGTGGGTGCCGAACCCCTGGCACCGACTCCGGCACCGGACCCGGACGTCAAGCCCACGATGTCGTCAATTGCTGAAGGCACCGCGCCATCCACCTCTTCGGCGCAGGGTGATTTAGTTGCAGTGCCGCCTCCCTCTTCCCAAGAGGACTTCAAGGTGCACCAGGAGCTGCTTAGGAGGGTGGCAGCAAATCTCGAGCTCCGGGCCGAGGAGATGGAGGAGCCCTCCAATAACCTCTTTAATGTCCTCGCCTCCTCGGTACCAGGGCGCATGGCACTCCCATTCCATCAGGAAGTAGCCAACATCACCACTGGCCCCTGGCAGACCCCGGCCTCCCTTGGGCCCATTTCCAAAAAGGCCAAGAGGAAGTACTTTGTCCCCACAAAGGGTCACGAGTACCTATACACCCAGCCAGCTCCTAACGGCTTGGTGGTAGAGTCGGTCCACCACCGTGAGTGGAATGGCCAGCCCGCGCCCACACCAAAAGACAAGGATGTTCGTAGACTGGACACCTTTGGGGAAAAGGTTAATTCGTCCGTGAGTTTCCAGCTCAGAGTGGCCAACCACCAGCACTGCTGAGCCGGTATGAGTTTAATCTCTGGGGTTCCCTCTCCAAGTTCGAGCCCCTTCTTCCGGACAAGAACGGAAAGGAGTTTTGGGCTCTGACTGATGAGGTTGCGGCCATGGCCAAAGCAGTTCTCCAGGCGGCTTTGGATGCAGCGGACACAGCCACTCGTATGATGGTTTCCGCAGTCTCCATGCGACGGGCGTCGTGGCTCTCGCTCTCTGGGCTGTCGGTCGAGTCCCAATCTATAATGCAGGACCTGCCGTTTGATGGCAGGGCCCTGTTTGCGGAACAGACAGACACCCGTCTGCATGGGATGAAGGACTCCCGCACCGCCCTGCAGACCCTAGGCTTGTACATCCCGCCCCCTAAGGACAAGCCCAGGACTCAAACCTCTGCTCCTCTGGCTCTGGGCAGATACGAACCCCCGCCTAAGTGGCAGAGGGAACAAAGGCGTCAGTCCCAATGCCAATCCCGTTTGGCCCCTCGGCCTGGGACTTCAAACGCCAGGCGGCCAGGAAAGCAGTGTTTTTAACTCGCTGAGGGGGGTCACCGGGCCTGTTGCCAGTGTACCCACCCCCCCGCAGTTAATAAACTTGCCTTTTATGAACCGTGTATCGGCCTTCCGACTGCAATGGGCCCATACAACATCGGACCAATGGATCCTCAGCAACATTTCCCAAGGATACAGGCTGCAGTTTGTTTCCATCCCTTCCAACTGTCCCCCGTCCGGGCAGCCAGTCGGGGTCCCAGAGCATACCCCCCTCCTCCTTCAGGAGGTGGAGCGCCTCCTTTCCCTGGGAGCGGTGGAAAGGGTACCTTGGGAATACCAGGGCAGGGGTTTTTACTCCAGGTATTTCCTCATCCCAGAGGCGAAGGGCGGGCTTCGGCCCATCCTCGACCTGCAGAATCTCAACCAGTTCCTCATGCGTTGCAAATTCCGCATGGTGTCCCTGGCCTCTGTTATTCCATCCCTAGACCAAGGGGATTGGTTTATGGCGCTGGACCTTCAGGTTGAGTACTTTCACATCCACATTTTTGAGGGTCACAGGCGTTTCCTCCGTTTCATGGTGGGTCAGGACCACTTCCAGTTTACGGTCCTCCCCTTTGGCCTCTCCACTGCCCCCAGGGTATTTACAAAGTGTATGGTGGTGGTGGCTGCCCATCTCAGGAGGAAAGGGCTGCAGATCTTCCCCTACCTCGACAACTGGCTGCTCAAGGGCCCGTCGGTCTCTGGTGCAGCAGCACATGAGCGTCCTCCTAAACACCTGTGCAGCTCTAGGCCTACTGGTAAACGAGGAGAATCCACGTTAATCCTGGTTCAGCACATAAGCTTTATAGGGGAGTTGCTGGACTCCCAGGTGGCCATGGCCTCCCTTCCACGGGACAGATTTGAGATGCTCAAAGCTCTCATCGCCTCGGTCATGGCCTTTCCAGTGACCATGGCACAGGTGTGCCTGCAAATCCTTGGCCACATGGCAGCATGCACCCATGTGGTGCGACATGCCAGGCTTCTCATGAGGCCCCTTCAGCTCTGGCTGGCCTCCCAGTACTCCCAGGCCAGGGACGGCCTGGATAAGGTTGTCACGCTCCCGCCCAGGGTGATGGCAGATCTCTAGTGGTGGTCCCTCCCGAGCAACATGCTCCGGGGTATCCCTTCCAAGAGCCCCCTCCATCACTAGACCTAGTGTCGGATGCCTCGGACCTGGGCTGGGGAGCCCACATGGGGGATGTCAGGACCCAGGGCATGTAGTCACCAGAGGAACTGACCCTGCACATAAATGTCAGGGAGTTTTGTATAGCCCACAACGTACTTCTGCGGGCTTTGAACCTGCCTGGCAAGAGCAACATACTCACAGACCACCTGAGCAGGGTGTTCTCCCAGCAGCACGAGTGGTCCCTGCACAGGGAGGTAACCAGGATGATCCTCCTACCGTGGGGTGCTCCCCAGGTAGACCTGTTCGCCACCGCCCAGAATTGCCAGTGTCCTTGATTCTGCTCCAGAGCGGGACAGGGCGATGGGGCGATATCGGATGCATTCCTGCTCCTGTGGTTGGGGCCCCTGTTGTTCGCCGTCCCACCCCTGCCCTTATATAGGCAGGGTCCTACAGAAGGTGAAGTCAGATGGGGCGAGGGTTATTCTCATAGCCCTGGATTGGGCCCATGAGCATTGTACAGGTCCCTACTGCAGCTCTTAGTGGCCCCTCCATGCAGGCTGCAGCTCCGCCCGGACCTCCTCTCCCAGGAGGAAAGTCGTCTCCTCCATCCCAACCTAGCCGTGCTCCACCTGACAGCGTGGCTGCCCCGTGCTTAAATGAGGAGGAAGGGAGGTGTTTTGAGGATGTGAGGAAGGTCCTGCTGGAAAGTAGGAAACGCTCCACACGTCAAACCTACATGGCTAAATGGTATAGGTTCTCTGTGTCAGCGAGGGATAGAGGTTCCTCTTCCTCCTCCGTGTCTATCCAGCTTGTCCTCGACTGCCTCCACTCCCTTAGGACCCAAGAGCTGGCACCCTCCCCAGTCACGGTGCACCTGGCGGCCATTTCGGCCTTCCACCCCCCGGTGCAGGGCCTGTCTGTGTTCTCGCATCACATGATGGCCCGGTTTCTGAAAGGGTTAGATCAGGCATTCCTATAAGCCAGACTCCCAGTTCCGCTCTGGAACCTGAACCTGGTGCTCTCCCGCCTCACAGGGCCTCCCTTTGGGCCATTAGCCACGTGCTCGTGGTCCCACCTGTCGTGGAAGGTGGCAGAGTGACCAGATACCAAGTGTGAAAAATCGGGACAGGAGGTGGGGGGTAACAGCCACCTGTATAAGAAAAAGCCCCAAATATCAGGACTGTTCCTATAAAATCAGGACATCTGGTCACCCTACTCCTAGGGCATGGAGCCCCACGCAGTTCCCTTGCTGGCTACCCCTAGTGCCTGCCCTGGCTTTTAATCCACTGGATGTTATTACACCTGGGGGAATTCTGGGCATCTGGGGATGTGCAGAATTCATCTGTCCTGCATCATTCTGATTTTTTCCTTTCTGAAATACATTCTGCCCAAGTTGCAGAGTAGCAGCCGTGTTAGTCTGTATCCGCAAAAGGACCAGGAGTCCTTGTGGCACCGCAGAGACTAACCAAAGTTATTTCAGCACGAGCTTTCCTGGGCTACAGGAGTGCTGCAGTTCCACCTTTCAGCCACCAGAGGCTGCTGTGGTACCCCAACAGCGTGAACGCAGCCAGCTGTTCTGGCACCACAGCGGCCTCTGGTGGGCAGGAGGTGGAACTACTGACGAAGTGGGGGGTTTTTTTACCCAAGAACGCTTATGCCCCCCAAAATTTGTTAGTCTTTAAGGTGACACCAGGCTCCTTGTTGTTTTTCTTGGCCAGAATGTATTTCATGCGGGGGAGGGGGGAATTCTGTGCCTTCCTGGTGCTGGAGAATCCCCCCAGGAGCAGCGGAGCCAGGGTTAGGACAGAGTGGGGCACCCAGGGGTGCTGGGGGTCACAGACTGGGGCTCAGAATGGCAAGTAAGGGGACAGACTGGTGCATGGGCTCAGGAGCTCGTGAGGTGATGGCATTGAGCCCGGGGATGGGGGCGGGGGGCTGCAGGGACACATGGGGATGGGGGGGTGCGAGGACAAGGGCCGATGTGTCTGACTGAATGGGAGAGGCTTGGGGTCAGCCAGGGTCTGCATGAGGGATGCTCCCTGACTCCCTAACCCCCCCACCCCAAAAAACCACCTTCTCCCACTCACACAAACGTCCTCCAGGTTCACTCCCAGGCGCCTTCCCTCTTATAGACTATCAGGGTTGGAAGGGACCTCAGGAGGTCATCTAGTCCAACCCCCTGCTCAAAGCAGGACCAATTCCCTGAGCTGCTCCGTTACCTCGACTCCCCCAAGCCTTTGCACTGCTTCTGGCAGGTGCAGGAAATGACGTACTCAACGTTCTGTTTTAATATGTGTAAGCAGAGTCAGGATGAGCTCTACCCTGACATCTGATGGTGAGTTACGGCGAGTGTGGAAAAGAATTTCAGAGGCTGATTGTGTTTGCATAGGCACACCCACCCCACCTAGCATAGCCCACGGCAGCCTAAAATGGTCACTTTCACAGCTGTGGGATCCCCAATTTCTTTGTTATTGGGGCAGGAGGAATAAAGTGTTGTCACCCTAATTAAATAACTGAGGAACTACGAAACTGTTTTATGATAAAGGGTTTCACTATCAACTAAATAGCACTTGCTAGACAAGGGACATGGGTTCCAAAATTCAGTGAATTGAGAGAGGGGCAGGCGCAGGCGCAGGCGCAGGCGCAGGCGCAGGCAGAGGCAGAGGCAGAGGCAGAGGCAGAGGCAGAGGCAGAGGCAGAGGCAGAGGCAGGTATTTGTATCTAGTGGTGCTGGCTCCTTGTGTGAGTCAGAAGCAGTAGTTCCACCTACTCCTATATCCACTGTGGAATATCAGAATTGATTTTTGATTCCCTTGAGAATCTGGATACAGATTACTGAGCTGAACTCACTATGGGCTAGTGGTGGGCTAGCACTGGGGCTCCCCTACTGTGAGCTGAAATCACTAAAGAGCTGGATTTGCTGAGCTGAGAGCACTGAGTGCTGTGCTAACTAGTGGGGGAGCCTGAAGCTATACTGCGGAGCAAAGCGGCTGGCAGAGTGGAGTGGAGCAGTTTGTGGAGCCACAGAGTGAGTGGAGCCGAGCAGTTTGTGGGGATGGCTGGAGCGGATCATGGGGCAGCTGGCGGAGCGGAGCGGAGCAGTTTGTGGGGACAGCTGGAGGAGCAGAGTGGAGTGGCTGGTAGAGTGGAGAAGGCCGAAGCAGAACCCCATGGAGAGGCAGGGCAGTTGGCCCCAGACCATGTAAGGTGCCCCTTTCCTCCAAGGCTGGAAGGGGGGGACCTCTGCAGATAGACTCTCGAACTCTGGGGCTGCACTGACTCGGGACAGAGACTTTTGGATTGTGGGACTTTTGGGACTGTGGGTGATCTTTGGGTTGCTGGACTCTAGGGACATTTGGGGTATTGGACTTTGGAGTCTTGGGGTGATTTGGGGGTTGCTGGACTCAAGAGCCCAGGGAAAAGGACACGGCCCAATTTCCTGGGGTGGGTCTTTGCTCACGGTTTGGTCTATGAACTCTAGTTGAGTTGTTTTCCCAATTTAATTCTTGTTGTTTATCTCATGTAATTAAACCTTTTCTGCTACACCGAGACTCTGTGCTTGCGAGAGGGGAAGTATTGCCTCTTCGAGGTGCCCTGGGGTGTGTGTAAGATTTTCCCAGGTCATTGGGTGGGGGCTCGAGCTGGTTTTGCATTACATTGTAAGGAAGGGACCCCTATGTACTGAAACCGGCCCTTGCTGCTATCAATTTGGCCTGGCAGAAGGGTTACATATGCCTAGTAAGGATCCAGTTGTCAAAAAATATTACCAGCATCTTTTTTTTCTGCTCAGTATAGTTACAGACACCCTTGCTGACAGCTATTTTCAAATAAATTACCAAACTAATTGCAAGTGGCATGATCATATTGTGTTATTCTGACAAATAAAATATGCAGAATTTCCAAATATTGTGTGCAGAATTTTAGTTGTTTGGCACAGAATTCCCCCAGGGGTAATTGGATCTGGAGAAAACCAGTTGTGGCACAGGCGGGCTATGGAGTTTTTATAACATGTCGGGGGGAGGCCTTAGAAAGGAAAAGGTTGAGAAACTCTGTGCTAGACAAAGCACGTTGGGTGATTTTGGAAGGTGACATGACAGTGGGTTTGCAGGTAATGCCCCAGCACCTCCAAGCGACCACCTTAGTCACTGATATGCCCAGCGATGCTCACGCTGAGGCTGCTGGAGACCGTGAGTTCAGTCCCAGCTCTGCTCAAAGCTCCTGGATGGTCTCGGGCAAGTCATGTGAGGCCAAACCTTCACAAAAGCCCAACTCAGCACCCAGAAGCGAGGCCGGACTTCCACGCTCCCATGGCAACCCTGCCTGATTCTCAAGCAGCTTTGGCACCAAATCTCTGCCTGACTTAGAGCAAGGCCTACGCGGGAGCTGGGCTGTGCGGGGAATCTGGACTCCAGCAGGGTGCTGAGCCTGGAAAAATGTGGCTGCTGTTTCCCCCGGGAAGGTTTTCCGATGGCGCCTAGTGAAAGTCACTGGGCAGCTGATTCCTACGCGTGCTGTTGATAATCTCCCCCCTCCGTACGGTGGGGAGACCAGTCCCTCCTTCTCCAGCAGGCGGTGAGGATCAACCCATGCACGGGCCTCGGGGACTGCGGGGATCAGGCCCTCGCCACGGTGGCTTTCTGCACATTGTCCAACCTAGCAACCTCGGTGTTTGCTGCCTTCTTGAGGGCGGGTCCATGGGGGCAGTGCCGGCACCAAAGGCTGCACCGTTTAATACATGCGGGAGGCCCCCCAACCGGGCAGTGCCGTGAGGCGGTTCCAGTAACTGCCGCCCCCTTCCCAGCTGACGGCCTCCAGCTTCACGTCACCGTCCATCTCCAGGAAGCGCACGTGCTCCGGCGGGAGGCGGTGCTGGAACGCGTAGTGATGACGCTCGTTCACTGTCACCTGGAAGGGAACGGGCAGCCTCAGACGAGAGGGCAGAGTTCCCAGCCCACTGGACTGGGACTAGGGTGACCAGACAGCAAATGTGAAAAATCGGGACGGGTGTGGGGGGTAATAGTAGCCTATATAAGAAAAAGACTCAAAAATCAGGACTGTCCCTATAAAATCGGGACATCTGGTCTCCCTAACTGGGATGTCCTTCCAGGGCAGCAGGGGCTGGGCTGGAGACTATGTCTGGGGCTTGTTGGACATTTGCAAAGCGGGGCCTGTTCCCCACAGGGTCCAGCAATGAGACGGGCGTGGGGCACGTCCCACCTAGCCCGCGCTCCCCCTGGCTGCACTGCCAGGGAAGGTTCGGTCCAATGAGCCGGGAGCTTTGCCTACGATAAGAGGACAGTTCACTGCACTACGCCCCACATAGACGAACCCGGGGTTGTGATGTTGCAACTTTCTCTGATCCAGCTGGATGCAGTCCAGTCCCTCCCTACGGCCGAAGTAGGGCGTCCCCATGTCCTGATGGAGCAGGGGCATCCCCTCCCCAAGCCCTACCTACCTCGTACGCCTTGGCGGTGGTGGTGAACATCAGCGTGAAGTTCTTCCCTCTGCGGAAGGGGCTGTTTTCCTTCCGCTCCTCCTGGCCCCACTTTCTCTCCACCAAGCTGTTGAAGATGATGTGGGGGGAGCCCTCAAAGCGGGGGTTGAAGAGCAAGGCCACGTTGGCCCCTTCGTACTGACCGTAGATGAACTTTACCCGGAAGCTGGAGTGGAGACAGCACTGGCTGAGCTTGGAGCCAGCTTCAGGGACTGCACTCCCGGCCCAGTGTCCAGCATTAGGGATCCTCTCGCCTGCTTGTAGGGCCCCGTGGCCTGAGCAGCTGTAACCAACCCTGGCCCTGGCACACCTTGGCCCTGGTCTACACTACGCGTTTAGGTCGAATTTAGCGGCGTTAGATCAATTTAACCCTGCACCTGTCCACTCAATGAAGCCATTTTTGTCCACATAAAGGGCTCTTAAAATCAATCTCTGTACTTCTCCCCGATGAGGAGATTAGTGCTGAAATCGACATCACCGGGTCGAATTTGGGGTAATGTGGACGCAATTCCACGGCCTCCAGGAGCTATCCCAGAGTGCTCCATTGTGACTGCTCTGGACAGCACTTTGAACTCAGATGCACTAGCCAGGTACACAGGAAAAGCCCCAGAAACGTTTGAATTTCATGTCCTGGTTGGCCAGCGTGGCGAACTCAGCAGCACTGGTGACCACGCAGTCCCCCCAAAATGTTTCTACGCTCCCCCTATCATCTCCGTCCCTGTGGTTATCGCAGATTAGAAGGAGAAAAAAAACACACTTGCGATGACATGTTTTCCGAGCTCATGCAGTCCTCCCGCACTGATAGGGCACAGCGTAGTGCCTGGAGGCATTCAGTGGCAGATGCCAGGAAAGAACTGCTGTGTTTGCTTAATGGCAAAAGTCTCACGCCTCGTAGCGATCCTGCCCCAGCCAGTTTGCTGTGTCACATGCACTCTGCGCTGTGTCAGCCGTGGGCAGGGGCAGGACCGCTTTGTGAGCAGGAAGGCCATAGATAAAGAGACATTGCATTAGGCAGCATCTGTGGCTAGAGAAAACATTCCTGTGCATTAAGCAAAGTCTGCGGCAAAAAAAGAGAAGCCTCATAGTGTGGTGGTTATCACATTCACCTAATATGCAAAAGCCCCTTAGTGTCGTGGTGATCATGTTCACCTAACATGCAAAACATCCCTGGTTTGAAACCGGGCAGAAACAGGGCATTGTTCCTTTTTCTGACTCCCGTCCTGGAGTTTTAGTCTTAGAACAGACCGCGCTGGGAAATTTTACTTTGAATTATATCAATTATGAGTTAAATAATACAGAATCTCTCTCTCAGTTACAGTCCCAGGTTCCTTTCCCTTTCAGCTGCTCTGATAAATTAACATTTTTGTTAAGGGCGCCGGGGGGGGGGGAGGAATTCTCATGAAGCCTTTTATAGGGAATAAATGCTATCTAGGACTCTGCAATACCCTTAACGTGGCCCATAGCATGCAATCCTTCGTTCTGGATTTGTCATTCCACCGGTTGAACTGCTCCTTTCTACTGTCCAGGCTTCATGAGCTATGGGAGCAAGGGGCAGGCTGAGGTAGGTGAGACCGCGCGGTGCTGCTGGCTGGGAGAGCAGCCTGAGGCCGAAGTCTCCAGCTCGCATGATATTCCAGGCAGGACCGAATCTCCATGAGAAGAAACTTAAGAGAATGACCTGAGTCACTCCCGTTCAGTGCTCTAAGATGAGGATAGCTGTGTCTGTCCAGGCACCCCAATCAAGCTCACTGACGTTTGCCAGCTGAGCGGGGCTGAGCGGGAACACAGCTGGCAGGAGCCGGCGGACGGAGCCCCAGACCTGCAGCGCCTGGGGCTCCATCCGCCGGCCCCGCTCAGCCTGGTGCCTGCCTGGGGTTCCGATCATCCAGGCAGACAGAGGGCTGAGTGGGTCCAGTGGACGGGATCCCAGAAAAAAGGCAAAAACAATTGTCTGCCTTTGCTTTCACGGAAGGGAGGGGGGGCTGACAACATGTACCCAAAACCACCGGCGACAAAGTTTTTGCCCCATCAGGCACTGGGAGCTTAACCCAGAATTCCAATGGGCAGCGGAGACTGCGGGAACTGTGCGATAGTTACCACACTGCACCGCTCCGTAAGTCGATGCTAGTCACAGTAGTGAGGACGCACTCCACCGACTTAATGCGCTTGGTGTGGACATAGGCACTAGACTGTATAAAATCGAATTCTAAAAAATCGACGTCTATAAAATTGACCTGATTTCGTAGTGTAGACATACTCTTGGTTTTGCAAAGGGTCTGGTGGCTGGAGACTGAGCTGGGGACGAGAGCCAGGAAGGGAAACCCAGAGCTCCTCTCCTTCCAGCCAAGTTGCTCCCATCTGCTCTGGGTGGGGTGATCTATCCCGCGTATGGGGAGAGGCGTTGTCTCTGGGGAGTGCATGGTGGGGCGGGGGGTGCACAGAGAGGGAGCTCACATTGCACCAGAGGGCTGAGGGCGTCTCGCTGCCTTGGGGACCATCCCATCTCCCTACCCGGGAACGAAGGGGAACTCCCGTGTACGGACGTGCTGGTCGCTCACCCTGCGCTCCTCTCTGGCACCGAACCCTTCATCTTCACCCACGTGTGCGGACGGAGTCCTCCCGGAATGGCAGTGCTGTACGGGATGGTCTGAGAGACAGAGAAACTGCTGGGTGAGTGCCACGCCTGGGCAGGGTGGGACCAGGGCCCTGGGAAGAGAGATGGGGCAATCCCAGTCTCGGGCTCCCCCCTCCTGCTGGGAGACCCCTGTAGCTTGGCTGTCCCTCCTCATGTCCCCGCTTCTATCTAGCTTTGGACCAGCCCGTCTCCCAGGGGCAGAGGGGTGCTGTCCCCCCATCACAGCCGCACAGCTGTTCTCGTCCAGCCACCCTAGGGATAGCCCCCTGGAGAGACCCCCCCATCCTCGCCCATCTCAGCAGCTTCTCCCCTCCAGGCGCTGACCAGCACCAAATCCAGGAACTCGCTTTGCAGAAGGGAGCGACCTCTTGGATTGAACTGAAGGAGCCTGCGTTTGGGGCCGTCAGATCGTTTTCTAGGGGAGCTTCTGCGAGTGTGTGTCTGAGGAGATGGTTCTGTGGGGGGGGGTGTAGGGGATTGTATGGGGGGGTGTCTGTGTGTGTGTGTGTGTGTGTAGGGGACTGTGGGGGGTGTCTGTGTGTGGCGGGGATTTTGCCTGTGTGTGTGTGTACAGGATTGTGGGGGGGGAGTCTGTATGTGTATCTGTGTGTGTAAAGGATTTTGTGTGTGTGTAGTGTGTGTGTGGGTGGGTCCGTGTGTGCACGTGCCCCTCTGGGTGTTGGAAAAGGCAGTGTCTATATGCAGCTGCCTCTGTCTGCAGGCCTACGTGCCTCTACATGTATAACCAGACACAAAACGACTAATCCCAAACCCCAGTGCAGCTGCTTCGGCTGTGACAGCCTCTGATCTAACTGCTCCGCCACCACCCCAGCTCCACATTACCGAGCCAATTCACTTCCCATTCCCCACAGCCACCAAGCCCTCCAGCGCCCAGCTGCTGAACGCCCTGGCACGTCCAGACAGACAGCTGCCCTGGGCACGTCCCAGATCTGCCCTGTGATGCCCCCCTGGTTTTCTGTCGCTTCATTTCCCATCTCTGGTATGGGGCAGCAGCAGGAGAGGAAAAGGAGACTCAAGAGGAGCCCAGAACTCACCGGCCTGTCTGGAATTAGAGCCATTGCTGCTGCCACCATCCACCCTCCGCAGTTCAGGGGATGGAGAGCCCAGGTTAGAGGCAGCACCTTATATACGGTGCTGGGCTGGCCCCTGAGAGGTGGGGCAGGTCCTTCCCGGAAGTGTTGTCTTGCCTGCACGTTCTGCCCAGGATTGCGTCAGAGATCTCTGTATTGGTGTTACCAAAAACGTTGTCATGCGCTGGCATTTGTCAGCTTGCACTCAATGCCGCATGACCGTGTGTCATAGCCCCTACTTTGCTAGCAGTAGGGAGGGGGTTCTACAGGGAAATTTGCGTACTATTGTTTGTTTTGGCCGAATTTTGCTAAGCAGGAGGTATAACAAAGGCCTGTCTCTCTGCTGGAAAAATGCTAAGTATTTAATTGTGGATGGGAAGGAAATCTTGCTAGTTCCTGTTCTTGGCCTCTCTAGGGTGCAAGTGGTTTTCAGCCTGTGATCCATGGACCCCTGAGGTTTGCAGACTGCGTCTAAGATTTCCACCTCCATCTGAAATACTTTAGGGGTTCGCAAGTGACAAAAAGGTTGGAAACCCCTGATGTAAGGTACAGATCCAAGGTAAAAACGTTGTATGTTGATTTTTAAAGGTTGGGACCGTATAGCTCGGAAACGCTTTCTTTCTGTTCTCCTTGTATTTAATTTTAATCCTCTGATGAGATATTATCATCTTATACTAGATGATACTAAAACTGGATGATACTAGATACCTCCTGATGATACTAGATACCTCCTCCAAGCCTGAGATTTTGTAATTCCATGATTGTCTCTGAAAGGTCCCCTCCAGTACGGAGCTAGCACTATCATTCGCTAATGCTTTATGACCTTTGTGTGGTTGTTTAATCAGCTTTATGTAGCAATGTATTAACTGCATGGCATGTCTCTTTCTAGAGAGGCGTGGTGGTTATACAGCTGTATGAATAGTTCACCTTGATTCCTCTGTCATGAATAAATTGTACAAGTATTTTAATGACTTTATTTAGCCGTCCTCCTTGGCATGCCTGTTGTTTGGTCAGAGTACGGTCGTTACGGTTAATGATTCTCCATTGTCCTGTGTCTGGTAGGCGCTTCAGCCCATGTCTACAAATGGTGGAGTCCATAGCCACACTGAGTTACTCCATGAGGGGATGATCATAGAATCACAGAATATCAGGGTTAGAAGAGACCTCAGGAGGGTCTAGTCCAAACCCCTGCTCAAAGCAGGACCAACCCCAACTAAATCATCCCAGCCAGGACTTTGTCAAGCCGGGCCTTAAAAACCTCTAAGGAAGGAGATGCCACCACCTCCCTAGGGAACCCATTCCAGTGCTTCACCACCCTCCTAGGGAAATAGTGTTTCCTAATATCCAACCTAGGCCTCCCCCACTGCAACTTGAGACCATTGCTCCTTGTTCTGTCATCTGCCACCACTGAGAACAGCCGAGCTCCATCCTCTTTGGAACCCCCTTCAGGTAGTTGAAAGCAGCTATCGAATCCCCCCTCACTCTTCTCGTCTGCAGACTAAACAATCCCAGTTCCCTCAGCCTCTCCTCAGAAGTCATGTGCTCCAGCCACCGAACCATTTTGTTGATTTCATGTAACAGCTTTGTGACATCAACAGAGACACACTCCTCAAGGCATCACTGGCAGCGGTGGGAGGTGATGGGCAGGGGTGGCCTGTGGAGATTTCAGTGGAGGAAAGACAGGATGTAGGGAGAAGGGAAGACTCAGCAGCGGAGAGGGGCCCAGTCGGCCAGAGGGGTGGGAAGAACGGTCAGTATCCAAAGGGACAAAGTGTTAATTAACAACAGAACTGCTCAAAGGCGCCGCACCTGGTGACGTTGGCTGTGTCTGTTGTCAAACGGGCTCTAGCGGGCACCCATGTGTTGGCTGACCCGTGAAGAGGCCCAAATCAGGGATCTCCTAACAGGCCTGATGGGCCCAATTCTCAGTCTCTCTCAGGTGCAGTGAGCTGTGGCTATTCTCTTCCCCCCGGGCCCATTGGGGGCAGATCGGGGGCATGGCCTCCTCCCCCATCCTCACCTCGAGCACAGGCTGGGTGAACGGCTGATGTTTCGGTCTGTCTGTCTGCGGTAGCTCCCTGGCCCACCCTCTCCACTCAAGTGTCTGATGAGAACTGAGCTGCTCCGCTCTGGCTCTGACTCACAATCTGAGCCCCAGAGGCTTTGCGGTGTGTGGCTCTCCCCACAGGGCCCTTCAAACTTCAAATGCCACCAGCTCAGTCTAGGCATCAAAGCGCCCCTGGGGCTCCTTTCCGAAGAGATGGATTTGTCCCTGCATCCTTGATCTGGATTTCCCATTCTCCCACAGCTGTGCACCTGGCAGCAAAGCACCTCACCAGAGGTGGCTGCATTTCAGGATGGAGATGATGGGGGGGGGGCCCTGCTCCTTCACACGGCACATGCGGGGCCTGATTGGCAAAGATGCTGCTCCCTAGTCCCGACGTGCCAGTAGCAAATCCTCTCTTGGGATCATCTAGTCATAACCCTTGTCCCCCGGCTATCCCTGGCTCAGTCCCCTGGTGTGGTGAGGCGGGACACCTCCTCCAGATCTCTGTGGAGAGGGCGAATAACCCTCATGCCGCAGGGCCTGATTTCCAGGAACAGCGTGGGAGCTCAGCGTCAGCACGGGGCGAGGAGGGCCAGATATTTGGATCATGTCACATGCCCGCTGAGTCCTGGGAACCGGCCTTTGCTAAGAATTTCAGGGACCTGCCCAGACATCCTCAAGTGTCTCCTGCCCCTCAGGATGCAGAGTCAAAAAGCCCCCCAGACGTGACTGCGGCTTGCAAGCCAGATTTTCGAGGCTGGAGGCTGGGGATGGCTCCTGGTGGGGGGAATTTGTGCTGGACATTTCCCGATGCCCTTTGGAAGGAGTCGCTCAGGGCTGGGCGTGGGTGTGAATGGGACCCTTCCTCACCCTTCAAAATGACTCCCAGGGTACTCGGGTACCAAGGGCATGAATCTCTGCAGAGCCCAGCAGCCCTAGTCCCCAGCCCTGCAGCAGGCAGGGCGCGCTGGCTGTCAGCGGAAATGCAGGATCCCATGCCAATGATTTAAGATGCTAATGAGCATTAATTTGCATGTCAGGGCGGACCTGCCCAAATCTTGCCTGCCCACTATGCCAGCTCCATCCTGAGCCAGCGTGGTGCTCGCCAGTGGCCGGGCGGTTTATGGCAGACCCAAGACTGGTGTGGTTAGCGGGGCTGGTTTGCTGACCCGCCACCCTCCAGTGGCCTGCGCCCCAACACGTGCGACCCCCCCCGCCCATCTCCAGCAGCTGGGGTGGAACGGGCAGCAAGGAGGAAGCTGGGGGAGGCGGTGCATGGGGCGGGTTCTGGTACTGGGTGGGGCAGGGACTGGGGTTGGCAGGTGGTGGGAAGAGTGTGCTGGGACTGAAGGCCGCTCCAAGCCCTGCCCTGCTAACCCCACGAAGAAACTACATTCCTGCCTGTGAGCTCAGACTGGATTCCTGCTGGTCCTGCCTTGGTGTCTGGGCAGCACCCAGCAAAGGGTTAAGATGAAAAAACCCAAAAGGTAGTGTGGGCTGGAGGAACAAGACAAAGGTTGGGTGCCAGGACTCCTGGGTTCTAGCTCTGGGAAGGGAGTGGGGTCTAGTGGTTAGAGATGGGGGAGGCTGGGAGCCAGGACTCCTGGGTTCTATCCCCAACTCTGGGAGGGAAGTGGGGTCTAGTGGTTAGAGATGGGGGGCTGGGAGCCAGGACTCCTGGGTTCTAGTGATGGTTTTGCCATTGACTCCCTGTGTAACCTTGCCCAAGCTCCGAGCTGGAGGAGGAGGATCCTGCCCTAGTTGCTGGGGCGGGGAGTGGGGGGCGTGTGGCTTGAGCAAGCAGATTGCCCCGGGGCTCAGAAAGTGCCAGTAAGATCCCGAGGGACTGGGCCGAACCAAAGTAAGAACCAAGTACAACCAGGCCAGCTCCCTTCCCTGCCCCCACCCCGGCCTCCTGACGAGGTGATGGAGCCCGGCTGCCTGCAGCTCCCCAGAGCTGAGTGTTGGGCCCCAGAGCTGCAGCAACCCGGGGGCAGGGGGACTTTTGGTCTGTGCTCCTAGTGGAGGAGAAAGTCCTTGTCCCCATTGGACGGACATGTTGGTGGACCCCGGCTGGGAACGGTTCTGCTCGGCTCCTTAGAAGCATTGCAGAGCAGGCGGTGAGTGGAGGGCTGCAGGCTCCTAAAATGGGGGGGCAGGTGGGGGGCAGGAGCAGGGGACCCTTCCCTTGGGCGTCCCTCGTTCTGTTTCTAACCCCGATGGTTTGGTGCAGCCCGATCCGGTCCAAAGGAGAAGCGCGGGACGGGGGGGGGGGCAGTGGGGAGAGCCAGGTGAAGCGGGCAGGCTGTGGGGACCATGAGGTTGCCGGCTGGGGATGGGGTTTGTAGAGGTTGGCTGCAGGGTGGCTCAGGTCAGCTGTGCAGGGAGTGAGCAGGTGGGGGGCTTCTGGCAAGGGGGAGGGTTGCAGTGGGAGCTGTGGGGCATGGGGCAGTTTCTTGGTACTGGAGGAGGGGTCGGGGAGACTGGGAGGCTTAATTTGGTGATGTTTGCCAGGGTCTTAGCGGGTGGCCTGGGAAAGGGAGGGGTCAGAGGGTCATTATAACATCTCTAGGCCATCACAACCATCCCTGCGCAGGCCTCAAACTTGGCTCCACCTAGAGGAGAGTCCCCAGCGGCTGTGAGCAGGGGATGGTCTATGACACACAGGGAAGTGGCTCCGATTCCATCCAGCAGTGGGTGGCGTGAGGAGGGGAAGGCAGCCCACCCGGCAGCATCATTGAGAGAAGCAGAGTAGTTTATTGGGTCTGTGATGCCAGCCAGGAGTGGGAGGGCAGCTTTGTGTTTCCCACCCCTGCAGGGCAGTGGGACCGGGCTCAGAATTGGACGTAGGACAAGACCACATCGCCATTGATTTCCAGCGTGTCGATCTTCTGGAACTCGCGGAAACGGTGGTTGTAGTCGAAGAGCGGCTGCCCGTTGGCAAAGACCTTGAAACGTCCATTCCCGCAGCGGATGGAGAGCTGTGGGGGGAGAATGGCCATGAGAAGGACCCACCAGGGACAACCGCGAAGGAGCCGATCCCTTATGGGACCAGGCAGCATGGCCTAGTGGAGACTGTGCTGCCAAAGAATCTCCATTAGTGGCTAACTGTATAGGGGCTATGATACACAGGCATGCAGTTCTGATGCCATCCAGCAGAGGGTGAACATTCTCTCTCTCTTGATCTCTGCTCTAGAAAAACCTGAGCTTGAGCTAAAGGAGAATCCCCATTAATTGTTAGCAGTATAGGGCATATGATACACATATGAGCAGTTTGGATTCCATCCAGCAGGGGTAGCAGTACCTATTATGCACACATACCCCTACCTCCCCTTCCTCTTCCAAATGCCCCAGGACTTAAGTTAGCAGAGAATACCCATTAGTTGCTAGCTATATAGGGGCAATGACACACAGACTTGCAGTTCTTATGCTATCCAGCAGAGGGCAGCAGACTGCATGAGCGTGCACACACACTGCTCCAGAAGACCGTGGGCTTGACCTAAGGGAGAATCCCCATTGGCTGCTAGCGGTATAGGGTGTATGCCACACAGATGAGCAGTTTACTCACATCGAAATACTGGCCAGGCTGGAAGGGGTTCTGAGGCAGGGCTCGCTCCTCTGCGCCCCACTGCCCGTTCAGGAGGCTGTTCCTGACCACCACCCTCTCGTTCAGGCGAGGGTTAATATGCAGGGCGATATCCTTGGAGTAGCCCATCTTAAAGTTGATGCAGAAGCTGGGGAGGCAAAGAACTGGTGAGACTGGAGGGGGAGTGTGTGTGTGTGGGGGTCATCTGCTCTTGAGTGGGGTGTGGCTTTGGGGGAGGGGGGCAGGGCTGGACATACAAGCCTGTAGCCAGATACACAGGGCCATTGCACTTGGCTGGGAGAAGCCTAGTCTGTGCTAGAAAGCACAGCCTAAGGGTTGGAGTACAGGGCTGGGAGCTGGGACTATCCTCAGCTGTGGGAGGGGAGTGGGGTCTAGTGGTTGGAGCAGGGGAGGCTGGGAGCCGGGACTCTGGCTTCTATCCCCAGCTCTGGGAGGGGAGTGGGGTCTAGTGGTTGGAGCAGGGGGGGCTGGGAGGGTTCTCTCCCCAGCTCTGGGAGGGGAGTGGGGTCTAGTGGTTGGAGCGGAGGGGCTGGGAGCCAGGCCTCCTGGGTTCTATCCCTGGTTCTGGGAGGGGAGTGAGGTCTAGTGGTTAGAGCAGGGGGGACTGGGAGCCGGGACTCCTGGCTTCTATCCCCAGCTCTATGCTGATTCACCATGAGACCGGGGGCGGAGGGGAAGTCACTTCCCCCTGCTGGTGCCTCAGTTTCCCCTGCTGAAGGCAGTGCCGTGGCTGCATACCTCTTAGCGCCCTGCGGGACAAATCCTTTCACCACCACTGTCTTTTTGGACGTCAGCCCGCCTGGGAAGTTAGCCACATAGGGAACTTGCTGCAAGAGAATGGAGACCCCCGGCTAGAACTGTCTTGTCTAGAAGCGTCTCCGATGTGTTGCAGGGAGGGGGCTTAATAGTGCAGTGCTAGGAGGCGCTGTGCGCCAGGGAGTGGGGTGGGGGGGGTGGAGGGGAGGTCCTGCTACCAGCTTCGTTCAGCGTGGCTCTTGGGCACCTGGCACGTTCCACCCCAGAGGTGGCTGCACTCTGGGTCTAGGGGAGGCATTGCGGGAGAAAGTGTAAAGCGGGAGCGAAAGGGCAGAGCAAACCCCAAGTCTGCTGTGCTTACCGGGTGAAAGGAAGCGGGGCCAGCCATCATCTGTGGGGCAGAGAAATCCAGGAGTTATTAATCTGGTCAGCTGTGCTGTGGCCCAACCCTCCCGCCCTAAGGCCTTGGAGGTGTCTCTGTCCCTCCGGCCCACTGAACTGGCCGTCACCTGACGGCTCCTCTCTAGTTTTCCAGGAAATATCTGGCCTTTCCTTAGCTAAAATCCTCTCCTAGCCCAGCAGTTTCCAGTTGGATACAGAATCCGCCTCCACTTCCTGTCTTAAACTGCTGTGTAGAACTGCAGTGCAGCTGTTCAATGGTAGCTGCACCCCACCCCAGAGGTGGTCGCATCTCCGTGCTGGATGAGGATTCCCTCTATAATCAGCTGCCACCTTCCATCCTAGAAGTGGCTGCATTTCAGTCATGGGGGACATGATCTCTGTATAAACAGCTGCTGTGCCATGCCCCAGTGGCGGCTGCATCTTAGCACTGGGTGACGGATCCCCATACACTCAGCTGCCACGTTCCACCCTAGAGGCGGCTGCATTTCAAGAGGGGGTGAGGTGATCTCTGTATAAGCAGCCGCCCCCGCCCCAGAGGGGCTGCATCTCGGCGCTGAGCTTTACAAACAGTGCTCAGGAATACGAGGATGTTTATCCGGGAATTTTCTCCCCCCGGGCCGCAGTGTACTTACCGGCAGGCTTGTGGGCGGCGGAGGCATATTCGACTGCATGCCCTGAAAGACACAGACAATATAAGGGTTGGGGGGTTACAGGGGCTGAGGCTGCAGGGTTGGCACGGCTCTCCTTAGAGCAGTCTGGGCGAGCTGAGGTTGTGGGGCTGATCCAGGGAGGAGTGGGGCCCGGGATCCTGGCTAGAGGGGCCCATGGGATCTCTGCTCCCCAGGGGAAGTGGCTGCTAAGACAGAGGGAAGGTCCCTGTGACTCTTTGTGTGAGGGGGGGGTTGGGAAGGACCCCCTGTAGGACTCCCCCATCCCATGCCTTCTGGGGTCGTCACACTGCAGCAGGAGGCCCAGCGAAGCCTGGCTGGCTTGTGGGGTGGCGTGTAGCTGCAGTAATGGACTGGGTGCCCCTGGGTGCCCGCCCTGAACTGGCATCTCCCCCAGCCCCGGGCATGTGGGTCTCGTGGGTACTTACATGCATCCCGGGCTGCGGGTGATACATCCCCTGCAGGAAGGAAACAAGTGTGACACTGGGCCCAGGGAGGGGAAAGGTACTGTCAGTCCCGGACTCCTGGGTTCGCTCCCCAGCTCTGGGAGGGGATGGGGAGGCTAGTGGATGGAGCGGGCGGGAGGGGAAGCCTGGACACCTGGATTCTCTCCCAGCTCTCGTAGGGAAGTGGGGTCTAGTGGTTAGAGCTGGGGGGGGCGGGTGCTGGGATCCAGGACACCTGGATTCTCTCCCAGCTCTGGTAGGGGAGCAGGATCTAGTGGATAGAGTAGGGGGAGCTGGGAACCAGGACGCCTGGCTTCTAGCCCAGCTCTGGGAGGAGAGTGGGGTCTAGTGGTTAGAGCGGGGGAGGAGGGCTGGGAGCCAGGATGCCTAGGTTCTCTCCCAGCTCTGGTATGGGAGCGGGGTCTAGTGTTGGGGGGGGGGGCGCTGGGAGCCAGGACTCCCAAGTACTCTCCCAGCTCTGGGAGGAGAGTGGGGTCTAGTGGTTAGAGCGGGGGAGGAGGGCTGGGAGCCAGGATGCCTAGGTTCTCTCCCAGCTCTGGTATGGGAGCGGGGTCTAGTGTTGGGGGGGGGGGGCGCTGGGAGCCAGGACTCCCAAGTACTCTCCCAGCTCTGGGAGTGGAGTGGGGTCTAGTGGTTAAAGCGGGGGGGGGGTTGGAAGCCAGGACTCCCGGGTTCTATCCCCAGCTCTGGGAGGGGAGTGGGGTCTAGTGGTTAGAGCAGGACACCTGGGTTCTATCCCCAGCCCTCCTACCATCCAACCGCTCAGCATTTCCCCTGAACCAACCCCTGCGTTGGCAGTTTGGCTGTGGGGCCAGCACTGTGCATGAGCGTCCCAGTCCCACGTTTCCACCGCCCGCCCGTGCGCCCCCCCCACCCCCCAGTCACTCACCCCGCCCCCCATCATGCCCCCTCCCATGACGTTGAGCGACTGCAGCTCGAGGTCCCCGTCCACGTCGACGACCTGCACGCGCTCGGGCGGGATGCGGTGCCGGAACTCGTAGCAGGGGGCCCCGTTCACCATGATCTGGGGTGGGAGACAGGCAGTGTCAGGATCTGCCCCCCCCCATGGAGCAGGCAGGGGGTGGCAGGAAACTGAGGTGAGGCCTCCTGGCCCCCCATGTTAGAGAGCAGGTGTTGGGATGTTTGGGGAGGGGGAACAATTCCCCCTTTCAAAGCCCCCCACCCAGATGGGGGAGAAGGTGTCACCCCCCCACCCCTTTCCCCAGGCCATTGGGGAGCAGCCCCCAGCCCCCCCATCTGCCCCCATCCTCTTGATCCAGTGGGCCCCACCCTCCCCATGAGTTTCTCTCCACCCCCCCCCCACATTTCCCCTGTCACAGATGGGGGACCCCCCCATGACATATTATCCTTCTGCCCCCAGTTCAGAATGTGTCCATCCACAGCCCCCATACCCCTTGTGGCCCCGACCTGCTCCCCACAGTTCCCCCCATATCCCTTGTGGGCCCCCATATCCCTTGTGGCCCCCCCCACTATCCCTCATGCCCCTCCCCCATACCCCCCCTACCCGGTAGCCCTCGGGAGTGATGCTGAAGACCATCTCGAAGTGCTGCCCCTTGCGGAAAGGCATCTCGTGCTTGTATTCCTCCTTGGCCCACTTGCCGTGCTGGAAGCTGTTGAAGACGATCTTGTCCCCGCTGTCGAAGCGGGGGTTGAAGTGCAGGGCGATGTCAGCCCCCTTCGCTGGGCCACAGGAGAAATTCACGCGGAACCTGGGGTGCGGGTGGGGGCGGTGAGCGAGCTGCAGGGGGCTGGGGGAGTCTGGCCCAGGCCTAGGCTGTGTTGGGGCGGGGGGGAAGCGGGATCTGGTTCCTTGCTATCAATACCTGCCCGGGGTGCGGAGGTTGGGGGGGGGGGGGGGGGGAAGGCAGAGCGGGAAAATTGCAGCTGGAAATTCAGAAGGTTTCTAGCTGTCTAGCTGCACGACTGACCCCTCCTGGGTGGACTCCGGGCTGATGATCTGTGTGTCATAGGCCCTATACTGCAGATAGGTATTTCGTTGATGGGTGCTGGATAGCAGAGGCTGCGGGTCAGGATTGAGGGCACCAGCGGAACTGGTGGGGGGGAGCTTGGGGCTGGGATAGCAGGGGCTGTGGGTTGGGAATGAGGGGCACTGGCAGAGCTGTGTGTGGGGAGGCCGGGGGTCGGGAATGAGGGGCACTGGCAGAGCTGTGTGTGGGGAGGCCGGGGCTCAGGCATGAGGGGCACTGGGTGGCGGGGGGGCTGAGTTCTTGTTCTCATGAGGGGAGGAGCTCGCTCTCTTGTAAAGGAGGGGCAGTCGCAGCAGGGAGGGGGGTCCAGGGATCCCCTGCCCAAAGAGGGAATGGGGCAGCTTTGTGAGGCAAATGCCCCCAGCCAGGGGCCGGTAGCCAGCTCTAACTAGCCCGCAGCAGCTCGATCGGGCCTGGGGGTGACTTTCTGGAGTTGCCATGACAATGGCTTTGGTCTGGGAGGTGTTACACTTCTCCCCAGCCCCCCCATATCCCCTGGTGTAGGGGTGTGTCAGGTGTACACACTGCGCTCCCTGGTGCAGCTCCCCTTTCACCCCGTCCCTCCCCCTGCTCGGCTGGGAGCTCGGCCCTTTGCCCCACATTTTTCCTGTGCACGCCTGGGGCTCCAGGCTCTGGCAGCATGTTCTTGTTTCTCTGTTTTAATCAGCCACAAGCCCAAGGTCGTCACCCTCATTAAACATCCCGCGGTGCTTTATGCCGTGGCCTGGCCAAACTGGACCCATCTGCCGCCTGAGATCCCCTCCGCTGGGTGACTCTGCGCCGTACTGTGTCCCAAATGCCTGGGCCATGTGGCTGTTAAACACCTTCCACCCCAGAGATGGCTGCATCTCAGCACCAGGCAAGGGGTCCATGTATAACCAGCCCCTGTGCCCCACATGAGCCCAGCTGTCCCCCTCCCTCCCCCCCCACCGCCCAATGTGTTACCGCTTGGTGTGATGGGGCACCGTGCCCTGGACATAGATGGACATCCCGGGCCGCAGCCCCCCGGCGATGGGGGTGGCATGAGGGAGGGGCTGAGAGATGGGGAGAGAGAGAGAGAGATGATGCTGAGGGGGGAATTGACCAGTGACACTCCCGACCCCATAGACACACAGCATGGGTGCCAGCCCCCACCCCCTTTAGCAATGCCAGGGGATCCTCCTGCTACCGTCCAGCCTCGCCTCCCCCCGAGTTGCTCCCCTGGGGCTGGGATCTGGCCAGAAGCCCTTTGGGAACCAAGCTGGGGCTCTAGGCCGCAGCAGGGGCTGGGGAAACTGATCACTTTGCAGGAGGAGTCTGGTGCTCCTCGACTGGCAGCATCCTTCCACCCCAAACCATCTGCGGGGGGACACACCCCAGCCTGCAACCCCGGCCTTTCCCGAGGCTGGTTCTAGTTAGCGGGCGTCTGTACCTCCCTTTGGGATCCTTGGGGAAAGGAGCCGCAAGGGCCCGTGCGTTAATTATTAATTGATCCCATCCGCACAGGTGAACTGGGTGGGACTGCCCAGGGCTCCGGCTGGGCTGGTATCGCTGGAGCCGAGAAACATGCAGGGGATCGGGCAGGTTCCCCACCCCCGTGACCTGTGCCCCACCCCTCACCCCTGGGCCCTTAGCCAGCTGCCTTCCGGAGCGACTCCCCCAGGTCCAGGGGTAAAAGTCGACTGGCTGGCGGGGACAGGATCCGAGCGGAGCCGGCGTCCGTGGGCAGGCTGCGGGGATCTCTGTGTTTTGGTGAGCTGAGCAGCATTTCCCCGGGGGGGGAGGGGGACTAAGGCGTTCCCACCCCAGCCCCACACTGCAGTTTGTCTGCCCCGGTGTCCTCATCCCCACGGTGGCTGGAATAAACTCCAGCCCCTCTGTTTGTTTTTGCCGTGGCGGCATCGGCTCTCGGGCAGGAACCAATGCCAGCTGCTTGTGCCTGCAGGCCGTGCTCTGTCGGCATCTCGGAGTGGGGTGTAAGTTACACATCAGTTTGAGGGAGCTTCGCATGGTGTAACTGACCCCCCACGAGATGGGGCTGGCAACTAACCAGAGTGCCAGATGAGGGGTGTCATCCCTGAGTGGGGGAGCGGAATCAGGCCCCTGCTCGCCGCCAGCTAACCTGGGAACTTTCCAGCATCGACAGCCAGGTGACCCCGAGGCCCAGCCATGCATTACAGGGCCAGGGGGGAGGGAGAGGGGGGTATCAGCTGGAGCTAGCCGAGGGGGAGGGCTGTCTTGCTGGATATCGGCAGCCACCGTTCATCCAGGGGCCAGCTGGGTGTAAATCTGCAGCAGCTCCACCAGCTGTGGCGACTCCACTGGATTTGTGCCGGGTGTAACGGAGAGCACAGTTCTTTTAGTGCCCAACTCCCATGGGTTTCAGAGCAATGCCCGGGGTGTGTGATGCTTACCGGGTTATAGACGGGCTGGTAGCCGGGTGCAGGAACGTAGGCCATCGAGGCGCTGGGGGAATCTCTTTGTGCAGCGAATGGGCAGGACGGGGCACAGGGAATAGAGCAGGCGGAGGGCAGGGGGTTTATAGGACTGGACTGGGAGGCGGGGCTGCCATGCCACTCGGCCAGCCTCCGCCCAGCGGCCCAGTAGAGGTATCACCCCCTTGCCCGGCCACACCCAGCTCAGTGGAAAATCCCCATTGCCAGTGGAAATGGCAAAGCCAAACTGATGATGATCTAGTAGTTGAAGCTGGGGGTGGGGAGGGGGAGGGCTGGGAGGCAGGACTCCTGGGTCCTATTCCTAGTCTGGTAGGAGATGAGGGTACAGTGGGTTAAGGCAAAAGGGGATGAGAGTCCAGACTCCTGGGGCCCATCCCTGGCTCTGGTAGGAGAGTGGGGACTAGTGGTTAAAGCAGGATGGGGGCTGGAACCAGGACTCATGGGTTCTATTCTGGAGTGGCTCACCCCACAATGTGCCTAGAGCAGAGACCCCATCCAGTGTCACATGCGTTCTGTGACCATGGCTCTGAGCCGGTCGGTTTCCCTTTGAGCTCCTGGCGACACCTCCTTTGTGGTGGCTGGGTGCTGGGCCCCTGCAGGGTGGGGTGGGGATTAAATTCACACCCACATCCGGCTCAGGGTGCAGGAAAGGTGAGAGCAATGCTGGGCTGACCGGGACCCACCACGAAAAATACCAAACAGGCCTGTAATGTAGAACCTGCGTTACTGTTAGTGCCTGAACTGTGCATCAGCCAGAATGGCAGGGAGTGGGGTCTAGTGGATAGAGTGGGGGCAGGCTGGGAGCTGGATTCCTGGGTTCTCTCCCCAGCTCTGGGAGGGGAGTGGGGTCTAGTGGTTAGAGCAGGGGGGGCGGGCGCTGGGAGCCAGGACTCCTGGGTTCTCTCCCCAGCTCTGCCACAATCCTTGCTCACAGATTTTCCATTGACCCAACCGCGGGGCTGACAGCTTAGATTCGAGAGGTGGCACTGGGCAGGACTCTGCCGCCTTCCCCCTTGACTTAGGGGGCTTCCAACCTTTCAGGAGTGTCCTGGACTCTCCAGGAATTAAAAGATTCACCGTTAATGTCATGTGACCAGCCCTCCAGGAACACGTCCAGCTAAACTTGGCAGCCCTGCTTTGGGCCGATCTCTTTCCCTCTCCATGCCCACGTTTCTCCCCCAGCATGAGAGCAGCTGATCCCAGGGTCGGGGCATTGGCAACTTAGGAAAGGCAGAGGGCCGGGTGCTGGGCGGCATGTCCAGCCGGCGGTGAAGGCCCAGCCATCATTGGAGCCAGCACATGGGTAGCGGGCGACCTGGATTGGATCTGGGGTGCTGGCACAAGGCAGGCGATTTGGGTCTGGGGGAGCAGAGGGGACGTGCTGTAGAATACGGGGAAGGAGGGCTGGGCGTGTCGCCTCCCTGTGTCCTTTCCCCCAGGAGGTGCAGCTCTCCAAAGAGCCGTGCCCAGATGACAGATGGGTGCCGGCCCGGGGCTGTGTTTGCTGACGAGGGGAGCGTCCCTGCCTGACCGTGGGTGGCTGGCTCAGCGTGGCAGAAAGCAAACAGTGGGCCCCATGGACTGGTGCCTTTGGCCCAGCTGTGCTGGGGGGCGGGGGGGCAGCAGGCAGGGGAGGGAATGGCTTCCTCATTGCTAAGCATTGTGGCTGGGCCCCTCGACTCTGGTGCAGCCGCACCCTGTGCGTGAGGGAGGTTGTGACATTGGTGTTTCAGAGTCCGTGGTTACCAGGAGGCCAGATCCCGGGCCCTGCCTGCTCCCCCACGGAGCCAGTTCCCCGGAGTTGCGCTGGGATGTGCACGCTCTGCTCAGACTGAGGCAGGCTGAGCATAGGGCTGGGAGCCAGGAACCCCAGCTGTCCTGTGCCAGGTCCCTAGGGGGTGATGTTCTTACGGGCATCGGCACTGGTGTTATGGCAGCACCTGGAACCTGCCCTTCCCACAATGCGGCTTCATTGGGCCGGACACCGCAAAGACCCAGAGTGAGAGGCGGGGGTCAGGTCTGGTGTTACGAGTGTAGTGCTTATTAGGTGTATTACGGTAGCAGGTGAGCTCCAGGCCCCATTGCGTGCCCAGTCTGAATAATTAGCAACGGGGAGGGGAAACTGAGGCACCAAGAGATGTGACTTGCCCAAGGCACGAATAGAACTCAGGTGTCCGGACTCCCAGTGCTGCTGCCCTGTGGCCACTTGGGGGAGGAGGGGAGAAGACCAGGACCCTGGATCACGTTTAGCCCGATCACGCAGGGTGGCACAGGTCAGCGTCTCTTCCAAGGGCAAGCACCGAGCCTTCCCCAGCCCCAGGGGCAGACGGGCTGCTGCCGCTAAGCTGCCTCACGCCAGCCCAGGCCTTGCCCGTGCCCGAGGAAGTTCAGCCCCGGGTCGCACGGTGTCACCTTGGAAGGAGGGTGTCCCCCAGGCAGCGAACCCGATGGTCCTTCGTCTTCACTGCTGTTTGCTCAGCCTGCAGGATTGCGCCACGCAGCCCGCTCAGTGGGCCAGAGGACAGGCCAACAGAGGTGGGGCAGTTGGAAGAGCCAGCGCCCCTTGGCTCTGTGCCCCATCCCCTCCCCACCCAGAGCTCTCCCAGGAGTTGGATTTTATGGGCCCATTGCTACCCTCCCACTCAATGTATGGAGCAATGTTCAAAGCTGAACAGGGCAGGGTAGGCAGGTGTGCCCGGGCTGGGGGTAGAAACGACAGCTTAGCGTGCTGGCATCGTCTCTTACCCCCCTCGGCTACATGCGTGAGCGTCGCCACCGAGAACGTTTTCAGCTGCAAAAATGCAGATTTGGCAACCACGGAATTCGGGTGGGTTTTGCCAGAGGGGTCGGGGTGAAAAAAAAAAACCCAACCGCACAAAACGCCAGTGAATCATTTTGATTTGCCCCATTTAAACCAAGCAAACCAGCCCCCTCCCCGAACACACTTTGAAAAGGAGGGAAAAAAAACCTCAGTGTTTTTGGTGCCCTGAAATGAAGCTTTTTAAAGCTTTTCAGTGCCGCAAAATGTCAAAGCAACCCCAAGGAGAAAACAGAGCGGTGCCAGCTGCTGCCATCACTGTGCGTGGGGCCACCGCCAGCCTGGCTGGCTGGTGGGTGCTGCCGAGGGGATTTCAGCACCATTGGGAGCAAGGGAGGGCTCTGTGCCGACGGGCAGCAGGGGCATCACACATACAAGGCTCCCCAGCGCTGGTCTCGCCGTCCTAGTCACTACAGGGTGTCTTGTAAGGTCTCTGCTGAACGCCTGGGGCAGAATGCGAAGCACAGCGTCGGTACGATTCGGGGCTGCAGGTCTGGCATTAAAAGGGGCGCACGGACACCTGGCAGGCCCCCTTCTTGCTCCTAGGCAGTTCATGTGCCCATTTCAAAACCGTCACCCACTGACAGATGAAACAGAGTGCTACTCGGGGGCCTTTGGTCCTGGGAAAACACCCAAAACCGCAGGGAGTAAAGGCAATGAACGTCTGGAGCCATAGCTGGGGAGGAGCGGGGGTGGGAGGGTGCAGCAGTTCCCCCGTTATCCTTCACCCAGGCTGGTTACAGGGTCTGTTTCGTGAAAGGGGGCCACGGCCAGGCTCGGCTGACAGGTGGAAGGACCGTGGGTGGAGGAGCCGGGGTTAGGATGGTGACTTACTGGCTGCTGAAGCTGCTTGTTAAATAAACGTGGCCTTGTTTTCACTACACCCCCCCACGGCAGTGCGTGTGTTCAGGGGCACGGCCTTCGACGGTGTAACGAACAAGCGGTGGGGATGGTAGGGCTGAGCAGCCCGGGACTGGGTGCTCCAGGGAGATGTTCAGAGGTTGCAAAGTGCCCATCTCTGGCCGGGGGGGAGGGAAAGAGCTTGTGTGGCCCCTGGAGGCAGGGGGCTGAGCCCTGGCAATGACCCACATGGCTCCCTCATGCTAAGGGGATGCATCAAACCCCCTTTCCTCTGTTGGGCTCCCCACCCAGCAGCCCCCCACTTTAGCTCTGGGGCCTGAGCCAGCAGCAAGGGGGCAGACAACACCTGCTGTATGGCCAAGCCCAGGGCAGAGTAAGCCCCACTGTTCCCCAGGGGCTCATGCCCCCCCCTCTGTGCCCCCTCCTAGGGGCAGCGTCGCTCACTCTGCATTTCAGCCTCCGCCAGCTGCCTGGTGTAGGCCTGAGAGTGCCGCTTTCCCCCTCCACCACCTGTGGGGCAGGAAGAGAAGGTGTCTCACCAGGCACCCCCCAGTAGCTTGGGTAATGGCTACAGTGGCCACCCCTCCAGCGTGCTCCTTCCAGCAGCCCTCCTGGGGAGGCTACTCCCAGCCTTGGCCTCTGCCTCTTGCCACTTTCCAGCCACCCCCTGGGGCTCCCTTTCCCCATGTTCAAACCCTGGACGCCTCCCTCTGGGCCCCGCAGCTGCTCACGGCTGGGCGGGTGGCCCTGGCCCCACTGCTCAGCCCCAGACCTCATGCAGCAGACGACACGTTTGCTCGGGTTTCAGTTTATTAATAAACTCAGCTCTGGGCTGATCTCATTGGTGGCTTCTTCTGCTATGAAACGAGCTTTTGGGGCTAGCGCAGGCCCCAGGGCCTGACCCAGAAAGGGGGGGTCACACTAAAGGCACCGTGGCCTGAGTCTGATTGAGCAGCAGCTACATCTTGGAGTATACGACGTCCTTGGGGCTCTTCCTCTCCATGGCAGCCTGAGCAGACTTCACGAGGTCCTCAGTCTGCAGCATGCTCATGTTCCAGGTGGCCTGGGGGGAGGCAGGGCAGGTAAAGGGGGCAGGAGAGCCACTGAGGGGAGGGAAATGCACTGGGCCATTCACCTCTAGCCACAGGAGGCTGCAGGCAGAGTTCCAGGGCAGGGGCTGCGGGTCGGGATTGAGGGGCACCAGCAGAACTGTGTGTGTGGGGAGCCCAGGGGGCTGGGGATCGGGAATGAAGGGCACCGGCAGAGCTGTGTGGGGGGAGCCTGGGGCTGGGATAGCAGGGGCTGGGGGTTGGGAATGAGGGTCACTGGCAGAGCTGTGGGTGAGGAACCTGGGGGCTGGGAGTTGGGAATGAAGACATCGGCAGAGCTGTGCCAGGGGAGCCCAGGGCTGGGATTGCAGGGGCTGCAGGTTGAGGTTGAGGGGCACTGGCAGAGCTGTGTGTGGGGAGCCCGGGGGCCGGGAATGAGGGTCACTGGCAGAGCTGTGGGTGAGGAACCTGGGGGCTGGGAGTTGGGAATGAAGGACATTGGCAGAGCTGTGCCAGGGGAGCCCAGGGCTGGTATAGCAGGGGCTGCAGGTTGGGGTTGAGGGGCACTGGCAGAGCTGTGTGTGGGGAGCCCGGGGGCCAGGAATGAGGGGCACTGGCAGAGCTGTGTGTGGGGACCCAGGGGGCTGTGGGTCAGGGATAGGGGGCAGCAGCTTGGTTGCTCACCATGTACCGCAGGCCCTCGGACACGGAGTGGTCCCTGGAGTAGATTAGGTTGACCTTGGTGCCCTGCACGGCCACAGGGCTCTTGCCAGCAATGTCGGCCGCCAGCTCGAAGGCGCCCTCCAGCATGGCCTGCTTGTCCTGGAAAACCCGGCTGGGGAGAGGGGAGGAGCCATGTGAAGCTAAGGGGGGCGCCCCGACCCCCAGAGCCGGGACACCACTTTGAGGATGGGACAGAACCAGTTCGCAGCAGTGGGGTCTCCAGCCAGCCGCAGTGCACATCACGATAGGGGGTGTGGCCCACACCCCTCCCAGTGGCTCTACCCCACAGACCCTCAGCCTGCATGGGCCTCTCTGCTCTCCTCACACGCTCAGGAATGGGGACGCCTCGGTTCTATCCCCAGCTCTGGCGGGGGAGCCCGGACTCCTGGGTCTGCTCCCAAAACAGCCACAGACTTAGAAGTTTAGGAGAAACCCCTCAAGCCCTCTCTGAGCCTCCCTTTAGCCAGCTGTGTGTTGGCAGCACAGGCTGCTTCGCCTCTGGAAGGGGGGGGCATTCGCTCCCCTGGGTAACATGCTCATGGGGGCAGCTACCTGACCAGGCCGCTGCTCTCAGCTTCTGGAGCCATCATCTTGCGGGCGGTGAAGGCCAGTTCGTTCACCAGGCTGGGGAGGGAGAGCACAGGGACAGGTGTGGGCATGACACAGACACACACACACACACCCCCTCGGGGAGAGACTGCACCTTGCCAGCTATGCTGTACAGATCCCTCCTCCACGTCTCCCCTCTCCCTCTGCCAGCACAGCCAGCCTGCGGCCCTGCCCTGCTGGAAACACAGCTACTCCCTGACACCCAGCCAGCTTCCGGGGCACTGGGCGACCAGTGGGGAGTACTAGGTGAGGGAGAATGGATCCTAAATCCACTTGCTCTTCAGCTGGGCTGGAGCTCCCTGCAGTCTCCCTAAGCGCCACAGACCTTGGGCTGTTCCCACTCCCCTCCCCAGCAAGGTCCCGTGGGCAGAGGCCACAGGGTGATGCATGAGCCAGCCCAGAATGTGGCAATTCAATCCAAGGAGCATGGCCAGGCAGAGGCAGCGATGCTCAAATTGCAAGGCAAAGATGGGGTCAAAGGTGGAATCGACTCTCCACGATGGGGGGCTGTGGCGGGACCTGGGGTGAGGGAGGACAGGGCCCGGAGAAGTGTGAAAGGGGCATTTTTCCAGGCGCTGATGCTCAGATTCTGCGGCACCCAACTGAACCCCCAGGGTCGTTGGCCTACCACGGATCCGCCAGCTCCCAGTCAACTGACTGCCCCTTTTAATGGGGCTGGGGAGAATCCAGGCTCCAACCTGTCCCCACGTTTGAAACTGGCCACAGGTACATACCTCTGGTTCCCGATGATCCTGGGCAAGCGCTGCAGCGTGCCCACGTCTGCCGCCAGCCCGACATCCACCTCCTGCAAGGGGGGAGAGAAGGGCAGGGCTCAGACACCCTCCTGCATAGACGCGAAGCAGAAGGGGCATCAGCTCACTGGGCCACACGAAACACAAGGGAGCTGGTGTGTGTGTGACTGTGAGAGAGAGAGAGAGAGAGCGCAACCATGATCCGCGGGGAAACAGCCCTGGCTACACAACGGCAGCAGGGACGGAACCCAGGTCTTAAACCACGAACCTCTCCTGTCTCAGCTAAAAAACCCAGCTGTGCTGGCCAGGGCTGCAGAAGGCACTGTATGTGGGCCACCACTAGAGGGAGCCACATGGAGCTGGGGTAAGGAAGGTGGCTGTAGCAATTGCTGCCGAGGGAATGGCATGTTTGCCAGCCAATGACTCTGCTTCTATCAGCCACTCTCTTTTTGCCTTTGACAACATAAACTCTTCCAAGCAGCGACTGTTTTGCTATACCTGTCCAGCACCTGCTACCACAATCCTGTGATGGACTGAAAAGTGGGTTACGATTGTGATCTGTTACTGTAAATGCTCTGGGGTTTTCTTGGTCCTGCTGGCAGGCCAGGGGGGCACTGTAGGAAAACGGGAGATCAGACTGAGTCAGCAAAGAGTCAGCTCAGAGTAAACTAGGGTGAGCTGAGCCCCTCTGCCTCAGACAGCAGCCTGCTTTGTCTTGCTCTGGTTTGGGGCACTGGTGTGTTAGGATTGTAGATTCTAAGCAATAAAGTTATGCAGCAACCTTTCAGTGAGAGTACTGTGTGTTTTCACCTAACTTGTGTGTGTGTGTATGTGACTAACATAACTCTAATGCATCGTCACCAAGCCACAGAGTTGACATAAATGGATTCTCTGGGCTATTAGTTTAGGCTCTCAGCATATTCAGGCATCAGTACAAATCCCAAAGGCGTTCTGCAGAACCGTGAAAGGCAACTGTGACTCAGGGATCTCTTGATGCCGCCTGCCACAGGGGTACACAAGGGTATAGGGAGCCCATGAGTTCACCAAAGGGGTCATGTAAGACCTCTATTGAAACCCTGCGTCACGCTGGTCATTGTAATCACTGCAAAATGTAAGTAAAGAAAATAGTGAAGAGATATATATATATGCTGAAAATTCTGTTCTTTACGGCTGTAGTTGAAAGTGGGTCACTCAAAGGTAGTGTGCCTTGAGACAAACGCCTCCAGGCAGGGGATGGGAGACCCTTCTCTCACTGCGTGTCATACAATAGGTGTCTATTAGCATGCCAGTGCCCGTAAAGAGCCGGAAAAGACATCAGAAGGAAATTAACAAGAAGAGCTAAACAGCGGGGGAAGACAGGAGATGCCCTATTTTGAGGTGAACATCACAGGTCTGTTTTTGGTATTTTGGGGGTGCAGAGAGACAACCTGGCACCTTTCCCCTAGGAAGTAAACTTGCTGAAAACACTGGGGTTATGCTAACTTGCAGGAGACGAGGGGATGCCCTGTTAGCAAAGGGGAGGCTCTAAGAAGCGTTATGATTTTGTTTTATACGTAACCGTTTGTTTCCAATCTTCTCACTTGCTAGTACTTGAATCTCTGTTTGACAATAAACGTATTCACACTCTACATAATTGCATTGAGTCTCACAAGCTGCGTGTATTTTTCTTTTAGGAATAGTGGATCTGAGAGTTCTGTACAGCAGGGGCTGCGCACTCCAGAGGGATGATCCAAGGGCTCATGAGTCAGTGTGTGCCTCTCACTACCTGTACAGAGAGACCAGGGCCAGAGCCTGGTGGTTTCAGGGCGCTGATCCACAGCCCAGACTGCCTCTGAGGTGCCTGAAGACCCTGGATACCCCTGGGAAGCATCACATGAGCTCAGATTCTGGAGGACAATGGCACAGCTGCATAAATGCCTTACATTCCACGGTGTGGAAAACACAAAGCAGTGCTGCTGGCACGTTACAAAGTAAGAGAGCCAGAAAAGCACAGTGCTGTCCCAGCATTCCCCAAAACATGCTTAAAAAGCCAGCAACAATTCAATTTCTGCCCTCAAATGAAGGGCAGCAAAGGGCCGGGGACATACCTTAACTTGGAACCATGCATCCTGGGTGCAATACCGGATATCACAGGCAGAGATCAGGTCTACACCTGCAAAGGGAACCGACAGTTGTTCTGGTCCTGCTGTAACATTCCCACATCTCCACCCTTTCCGCTTTCCTGTCCTTGTTCTCCTCTCTCTGGTGCCAGGAGTCTCCAGGGAGGTTCAGACAAGGCTTCCCCTTGGGGAATCCCCTACATGGATGGATGCATAGCGCCCCCTAGTGCTGTGTGGGGTTCAATACTAACTGATTCATTGATATAACTGCCAGCTTTCTCCATCACCCGATTCGATGCCTCTCTGCTGGGAGTCGCACAGTCATCACACACTGGCTGCTGAACAGCCAGCGCCTTTGGTCCCTTGCGGCCTGTGCCAGTTTGGAAGCAGGGTTCTAAGACGTGAAAGGCTCTGCAGCCTATTGCTGATTGCAGCCCATCTCACCCCCCTGAGCAGCCCCATTCCCAATCTGATGGGCCTCACCTCCCCCAATGCAGCCTCCGTGGACAGCGGCAATCACAGGCTTCGGACACTGGAAGAAAGCCAAAAGGATATTAATCAGAGGAGCCAAAGCAAATCAGCCCCTGCCCAGCTCAGAAACCCACTAATCACAGAATATCAGGGTTGGAAGGGACCTCAGGAGGTATCTAGTCCAACCCCCTGTTCAAAGCAGGACCAATCCCCAACTAAATCCCTAAATGGCCCCCTCAAGGACTGAGCTCACAACCCTGGGTTTAGCAGGCCAATGCGCAAACCACTGAGCTATCCCTCCAATCCAATAGTAGCAGGGACACTGGTTTGTTGGGGCTTCTAAGCCCTGCTCCGTCCAGATGGGCCAGGCTCTTGCTCACGTCCTGACTTCAGGGCTGACAGTGGGGCCATGAGAAGCTGGGGGCTGCAGGGAAGCCCCGATACAATGGGAGACGGGCAGGGAACACACCCCCAAGGAGGGTTGATGCAGGGAGCTACAGTGCTAGCCAGGGGTCGGGGAGGTAGTGCCAGGAAGATGCTTGGATGCAGTTCTTGGTGATCTCGGGGCATGTCATTGTTATATGTATTACTGTACGGCCCATGAGCTCTAGTCATGAACGAGGCCCCATGGTGCTATTTTTATGGCTATTAGGTATATTACGATAGCACCCAGGTGCCCCAGTCATGGCCCAGCCCCCATTGTGCCAGGTGCTGTATATTTCTATTACTGCTGTATTAGGGGAATTACTGTAGCACTGCCCCTCCTTGTCACACTAATATCTTGGGATCAACACTGCTACAAAAACACTGTAAGCGACAAGTGATGACATTTAAGAATGTATTATACGATAACACTAAAGCAAGCATGCACAAAAGACTTTACAGCAGGGCCGGCTCTAGGCACCAGCGTCCCAAGCATGTGCTTGGGGCAGCATTTTTCAAGGGGCAGCACTCCGGCCCTTTTCTTCTTTTTTTTTTTTGTGCTTGGGGTGGCAAAAAACCTGGAGCCAGCCCTGCTTTACAGCATAATAATTTGCTATTTATACTTGCATTTTAAGATGAAATAACATTAAGGGGCAATTCATTTTGTTGATGAAGAAGTTGGTAAAGTGTTTTTTCTTAAGCTGTGCATGAAGCTTTCTGTAAATTGGGAGCTACTCTATTTATAATTAATTATTTAATATTAAATTTACTTTTTTTTGCTATTTAATTATTACACTCAAATACGTTATTGGCAATTAATAATATTATTTTAAATGATCATTCGCACAATGCAAATTCTGCAGTTGCTAATATTTCAAACCATTTAAAAATTCCGCATACACCACTTGTTAAAATGAAAACATATTTACGATCATGACCCAAGGTTGTGGCTGGAGTCATGACTATTCATACTTTTTATTTACTCCTCCTAACAAGCTTAACTTTAGCTAGTCTGAAGCCTGAAGTTTAGGCTTTAAGGCCTGCTTTCTACTTGCATTTCATACACACATGATTAGCATAAGCAAACATTTCCCTCCTAGTCCACCCCAGGCAAGAACATCTTCCTGGCAGGACAGGTGCTTGCGTCCCTGCCGAGCCTTCTCACCCTCTCCAGCACCGTGAAGCTCTCCTGATACTCCCTGATTTTCTTGCGCAGGTTCCAAGCCTTGCGAGCCGTGTCCTCCCCTTCCACCATCACAAACGCGCTGCCCATCTCCATGAGGTCGATGCCTACGGCAGGGGGGTGAGGGCAGGAGGGAAATCACAGACACCTCTACTTCAATCACAAGAGTACTGATCAACCTCTCCATGGCCCTGCAGGCCAGATCTAGGGACCTGGACATTCAGCTGCTAAGACACTGATTGCTAATGGTGAGGTCGGGGCCCCCGGGGTCATGCAAGACAGGGGGAGGGGACTCATGCCTGAGACTGATGTTGCTCCTACCTGCCCCACCCAGGGGAGATGCACTGAGACTAGCCCAGAATGGCTTCTACTAGCCCGGCCCAGAAAAGTCTTGCCAGCCCCACACAGGGGGAGGCGATGCTGAGACTGGCCCAGCGCAGCTCCTCTGTCCAACAATGTCCACTGAAAGAACCTCTTGCATAGGGACTGGTCACTATCGCAACCCGGGAACTGGCCTCTGGCCGGCAGGGAACCCACCCCATCTCCATGATACATAAGCCGCTTGTCCGAGGCTCCCCCCGCGACCAGCACATTCAGGTTCCCTTACCAGCACTGAATAGCTTCCCGGCACCTGATACCACCACTGCGTGGCACTCTGAATCCTGGGAGATCTTGTTGAAACACACCACCATCTCCCTGCAGGGATCAGAGCAACGGGAGATCAGCCGGCCTCTCGCTAGAGGAACAGTTACTTCAGCCATCCCCAAAAGTTACAAAACCCCCCACCCCTAATTCTTGAGAGCACCCCGATCACTCTCTAGGGGTGAACGGAGTTCAGATTCAGACCCATTGGCTGATCCAGACACCAGTCCCACTGGGCACCAGGCTGAGACCCAACCAGCTCCAACAAGTTTCAAGGCCAGTTCCCTGCCTGTTGGATATCACTAGGGGACGAGGCTCTTACAGTGCAAAGACAGTTGGCTTAGAGGAGACACATGGCACAGCACAAGTGCAAGAGAATCAAAACCACCTCTGTTTTTGATCTCTTGGGTGGTGTGGGATCAGAGACAGGCTAAAACTGAGGAAGGACATGGAAACATCCCGGCTCAGGGTGAGGATTGTAAAGCATCAGCGACCCCAGCTAAGAACATCCTATTGGCAGCACCTCACTGGGAAACATGTTGCTTTAGAAGAGGGCTTTATAGGCCAGCTGTGCTGAAAAGGAATCTGTGGCAGAGGCAGGAATCAAACCCAGGTCTTCTGAGCCCCAGCCCCTAAACACAAACCTTCTTTCACCAGACCTCTCCAGTTCACCAGGACTGCTCCCAGCCACTTCAGGAAATCAGCTGTGGCTTCTCCCAATACAGCTTCCTCCCATGACACATCCTCTCTTTCCAGGGTTTCTCAACCCGTAAGTTGCAACTCCAACTTGGGTGGCTCGAATGTGTCAAATGGCCAGGCAGGAGACCCGTGGGTGGAGGGAGGGTGTCCTGCCCCCAGGGTGGGGTAGGAGGGTTGCACAGCTCACTGTGCATGCATCCCACAATGGCAGCTCCAGTCCCATGGGGCTGGCTAGGCACGGCTCCCCACTCCGAGCACTGTTATATGGTGCACATTGTTACAAGTTTGGCCTATCTAACCCTCCATCATGACACAGGCGTGGTTGGGCCAAACCTGAGTGGCGCTGCGTCCCCGTGCCCCAAGTCACCATGCTGGGAGCAGAGCCAAGCCAGCTCTTTGGGACAGGAGCCACTACTGTGGTACGCGTGGTGTACTTGGTACGTTTCACATGGATTTGTATATTCTACAGCAAGGGTAAGAAATACGTAGTAAGCCAGATGTGTTTGGCTTATTATAGCAGTACGGCTATTTACCGGGTTCCAAACCATCAAGATTTACAAATTGGTCCTAATCCCAGAAAGGGTGAGAACCACTGCACTCCAGTGCTGCCCCACCCTGATGCTGTCACATTCGGTTCTGGGCTCATTGGGGCAGAAATCTGAGAGAGATTTGACCGATTTCACCCTCCACTAACTGGTTGCTTCTCTCTCCTTGCTTGTTTCTTGTTGTCCAGGGACACAATCTAGCCTCAGCATACGGGGATGGGGGGGGGCGGTGCTAGGGGACCTCTCACGGGCCCCTCCACCAGTGTTCCTAGGATTACCTCCAGAACGCTGTATTCATGGCGTTCCGTTTGTCCGGCCGGTTCAGCTCCACGTGGAACACTTTCTCCCGCACCCGGGACACCTTCAGCGTCTCATAGCTGTGAGATGCATGGGGCTGCTCTGGGGCCGACGACATGGCTCTGAAGCTAAGCAGTGGCTGAATCTGAGCGGACAGCTCTGGGAAAAGAGAAACATGGCCTATTAACATCGGAGATCCCAGCACAGGAGAATTCCCTGTGAGGGGGGGTACTGGGCTGCACGATTAAATGGGGCAGAGTTTGGTAAACATAAGAGGAGCAGTGTAGCCCAATGGATAGGGCACAGGAGACTCAGGACTCCTGGGTTCTATTATTGGCTCTGCCACAGACCACAGGCACATCCCTTTCCCCTATATCTGAGTTTCCCCTCCCACCCCTTGTCTATTTCATTGGTAAGCTCTGACACAGAGATTGTCTGCATATTGCACAGCACAAAGGGGCCTATGGGTACATTCAGCGCCCCTATTGACTGCTGTGGGAGCTCCTCTGGGCTTGGCCCTTTTGAAAGTCAGTGCCTGAGTCGAAATTTCACAGCCCAAATGATGGAACCCAAGTTACAGTGTCTCAGCCTGTTTTCTTTGCCACGCAAAGATTAAAGCTCAGTGCTGTCTCTAATGCTCCATGCCTCTTGGCAGAGGCAAGGGTTTGGAAGAATAATTAACCAGGGGACTGCATGGAGATGGAGTGATAAGATACAGAGCACATAAGGAAGCTGGTGTTGTTTGAGAAAAGGAGGAAGGTGGGTTAAATTTTTCCAGGTGGTGCTTTTTAAAATCTTTCTCAAGGTGTGGAATTTATTACGCAATTTTATTTACACAGTGGTCCCCCTCCTCCAATTTTATCACAGAAAAAAATACCCAGACTTTTCTCCATCCTACCTAGGGGATCTCAAACCTGCACAACTCGAGCAGCTTTATTTATATGTAAGCGAGCCGACTGCTCTCCTGTTCATCTGCAGTGCCTTAATCCTCACCAACCAAGTGACAGGGAGCAATACCAGCTGCATTTTGCAAACTGGGGAAACTGAGGCATAAAGTGGGGAAGTGACTTGCAACATCTAGAAAGAAAACCCAAGAGTCCTAGCCCCATACTCCTCTCTATTCTAACCACTAGAAGACACTCCATCTCAGAGCTAAGAACTGAACCTGAGTCTCTACTCTCAGCCTCCCTGTTCTATCCACTAGACACCATTGTCCTCCCACAACCAGGTATAGAACCCAGGAGTCCTGACTCCCACCTTTCCTGTTCTAACCATTAGGCCCCACTCCCCTACCAGAGCTGGGATAGGAGTCTTGACTCCTTGTCCTCCACTCTAACCATCCCTATCGGGATCATTTCTGTCACCTCAGGCAAGTCCCTTCCCCACTCTGCACCTCAGTTTCCTCAATTTTAGACCAAGGACACTGAGCTACTTCCCAGAGCTGTGAGGCTGAATTCCCTCGTGTCCACAAAGGGCTTTAGGCTGTTTGGATGGAATGGGTAAGAAAAGGCAGACATAAAACCCCCTGAATACCCCGTGCATTCCTGGGACAATACTCAACGCTGCACGCCAGTGCGGTGCTATCTGAGACACAACCTTTCCCCTAGTGTCCTTTGAACAGGCTTCTGGAGTCTGGCTCATAAATAGTATGTTCACATTGGGGGGACGGGGGGGAGATGTTCAGAGCTGTTTGCACCCGTAAGCAATTGGGCAACGGGTAACTCCTCGCCCAAGTCTTTCACTGGGGCCGAGCCTGGGTGCTCAGGCCACCCTGCTTCGCCTCCCTTTGCAAAATGTTTTCTCCAGAAAGATTCCACGCACGTGCGCCCAGCAGAAGCCCTGGAAATTGGAGCAGATCCCAGTTTAGCGACTTTCGGTAGTTCTGTGCCACCGCCGCCCCGACTGCAGCACCTGAGCGCAGCCCAGCGGATCCACGCCGACGCCCGCGGGCTTATTTCGACGTCCGCCCGCCCGGGCCGATCTAAGCTTCCCCCGGCGGGTCCATACACCGCGCCCACCCGCAGGCCGCGCACAGCAGGTGGGGAAACTGAGGCAGGGGGCAGTGCGGCTGGGCACTGACTGGGGGGGGCACACGCTGCACAGGGATGGGGGGGCTGAAATTGGGGGGGGTTCAGCAGGAGAGAACGAGGTGCCCGGGGGGGCAGCCCCCGTGCCACGCCCAGGAGGGGGGTGACCCTGGGGCCCCCCCAGGAGAAGGGGGGGCTGGACGTGAGGGGGGGCTCGCCCCCCATGACTGACACGGGGGGGCGGGTCAGGGGTCAGAGGTCAGGGAGGGGTCAGCGGGTGCCTGTCCCTCACGTCTCCTCAGCAGCCCCCTCAGGACGGAGCCCGCAACCGCCGCCGCCATCGAAGCCTCTCGCGCCCCGAGCCCCGCCCCGCCGTTGGTCACCTGACCCCGTAGCCACGCCCCCGCCGCCATTTTCACTAATGGCAGACCGAAGGAAAGATGGCGGCCTGTTCTCAGCCCCGCCCCCTCCTTCCGCCATGACACCCGGCGAGGCGGAAGGGGGCCCGTCCGCCATGACACTTACAGAGGCGGAAGTGGTACCCGACAGCTGCTACAGAGGCACATGGGGGAGCTGAGTGGTGGCGGTGGCGAACAGCCACTGCAGCGTGGGAGGCCCATCTCCCCCTCCCCCCCGAGGGGGCCCAGCCTCTGCTCAGCTGATTCCCCCACCCCATCCCATCCCTCCTGCCCCACCTAGCTCAGGAGAACCCAGCCTTTGTCAACCCCCCATAAACTCCCCACTTGTCTCCCCTTTCTGGGGGGCTTTTAAGTTTATTTTGGAGGGCATCATACAGACCAAGCAGCATGGTGGGCCCTAGTTTCTGATGACTCCTGGCTGCAGTTGCTGAGCTGTTGGAAGTAAGGATTTACTCGTCACTGCCTCCATAAATCGCTGAGGACACAAAGATGCCTTCCACGAGCTGCTGTCTAGCTTCCCGTGAACACACAAGGGGACAGCCTGCTTAATTAAAGGGCACAATATTAAACAGGTGTAACTGTGTATGGACACTTGGGGCAGTTTAATTTAAACCTGTTCCTAATTGTCTTAAATTAAACCAAAATAAATGTCCCCCAGCAGACATTTAAAGTTAAAGGTGCAACTTTTTTAAAAAAAAGCATTTAATGAGGCAGAATGTTCTTGCATAGTCAAAGCTTTATAGTGCCTGATAGACCATCTTGATTCATGGTTGTATTCTGAAATGCCAGTCACGCACATTGGAAGACATAATCCCAACTACATATACGCAATGATGGGATCCAAATTAGCTGTTTCCAGTCAAGAAAGGTTTTAGAATCATTGTGGATAGTTCTCTGAAAACATCCGCTCAATATGCAGCATCAGTCAAAGAAAGCTCACAGTGTTATGAACAATTAGGAAAGGGATAGAAAATAAGAAAATATATTACTACTGTATAAATCCCACACCTTGAATATTGCCTGCAGTTTGTCACCCCATCTCAAAAAAAAAACAATGATAGAATTACAAGTAGTACAGAAATGGGTAACAAAAAACGATGGAGGAATGAATCAGCTTCCATATGAGAGATTAAAAAGACAGGCTGAGGGGGGATATGATAGAAGTCTAGAAAATCATCAATGGTATCACGAAAGTGAATTATTTATCCCTTCACATAGTACAAGAACCAGGACTTATGTAATAAAAATAATAGGCAGCAGCTTCAAGTATTTTTTCCCACACCATCCGTAGAACCTGTTGCCAGGTGATGCTGTGAAGGCCAAAAGGATAAATGGGTTAAAAAAAGAATCAGGTATCAGAGGGTAGCCGTGTTAGTCTGGATCTGTAAAAGCAGCAAAGAATCCTGTGGCACCTTATAGACTGCATCTGAGGAAGTGGGTATTCACCCACGAAAGCTCATGCTCCAAAACGTCTGTTAGTCTATAAGGTGCCACAGGATTCTTTGCTCCTTTAAAAAGAATCAGATAAGTTCATGGAGGATAGGTCCATCAATGGCTGTTAGCCAAGATGTTCAGGGACACAACCAGTGTTCCCTCTAATTTTTCCTACCCATGTGCAAAATGTGTCACATCATAAAATTCATCACCTTTATATTGGTGCACATAACAAAATTCATGTGGTGGGATGGGGCAGAGAGGTTTGGAGTATGGAAGGGGGCTCAGGGCTGGGATGCAGGGATGTGAGGGCTCTGGCTGGGGCTGAGGGGTTTAGGGTGCAGGAGGGTGCTCCGCAGCTACAGCAAGGAGAGAAGACTCCCTCCCAGCTGTCTGTCTCTCCAGGGTTGGGGCTGCAGGGTAAGCACCTGTTCCCCAGCCCCAGCCGGTCACCCCAGCTGCATTTAGGCCCAGGCCACAGAAGTTGGGGCCTGTGGAGGGGTGTGCCGGCCACAGCAGGTCGTTACGGTGGCCTGAATCTGCGGAGCGGCTAGGTTGGGGTGCCCCTCCCCAAGCCACATTCCCTAAGTTCCTGTACAGTGCAAAATAAGTTGCAGTTTGGGGGCATAGTTTACCGGGAGTTTGGAACATAATGCCATGCTTTGGGTGTCCCTAAATCTCTCTGACTGCCAGAAGCTGGGACTGGCAACTGGGGAATGGAGCACTTGATAATCGCCCTCTGTTCATTTCTTCTGAACCATCTGGCACTGGCCATTCTTGAAGACAGCATAGTGTGCTAGATGGACCGTTCCTCTGAATCAGGATGGCCATTCTGACAATGGTGCAGGCCTCCTCCCATTCAGTCACATGGCATTGCTACAGTAGCTCCTGCAATTGCTTACTTGGAGAAGTAACATTAAGTAGTTAGTGTGTTTTTAGCTGTTGCTTAATATAATTGAAAGAACAGAAACAAGGGAACAGCACCAGCTCCCTGTCAGATTTCTCTACACCGTGTTTTCCAGAACTACTGATGTACACCGCAGTTTCTGGATTGACTCAGTCACACATGCAGGGCTTTCAGAGAAAACCTAAGAAGCCTCAGCAGCGGCATAGACATCAGAAATCCCACTGAATACTTTTCAAAGAAGGGATTTAACCCCCATGTCAGACTGTACGATGGTGGGGGAGGGCCAGTCACCTACACCCCAAAGATGGCTGCATTTCCCTGGCATTGCACAGTTGTAGAACACTTCATGATGAAAGATGCTGTTACTTTAACATCAGATCTGTTTAAGTCGTTGTAACATTCCAAAAAAATAAATCATCCCAACCTCCTCAATGAATTCCATTTCGAAGCATTCATTATTCACTCTAAATCTGACTCAGGAATTTTTTTTTTTAGAAGACATTCCAGTTTTCTTTTATTTGGCAAGTATGTGGCTGCAGTTTGTAGTCTGTGCTACTCTATCATACAGGCTCAGAAAAGGACATTGCCATTAGGTGGAAACCTTATGCCATAACTATGCATGTTGCTTTAGGTGGAAGCCTAACCTGTTAATGTGTATAACACCATGAGTACACAGCATGCTTTAGATAAGAAACAAATCTCCATATCCCACTCATGGCAAATTCTCTTTGAAAACAAGCTTTATTTAGCAGTACAGTTCTCAGTAATAGCACTTCAAAAATTGAAAAAACAGAAAGTGACGAACATCAAGAACATGCAAGTGGTTCTCTGGATATTAACACTTTATCTCAGGAGAAGGTTTGGGCTAGTTTCAAACTACCCAAGTCTTTCATGTCAAACCTACACCAGCGAGTGATGTCACAAATTGAAGCTCTTAGTTACGACTTGCTTTTGTTCCCTACGATGAATGGGAAAGCCGCAGACCATTCTCAGTTTACTAAGCTCAAGAGCCTACGGGAACATGCTCCTGATGCCACTCTGATATTTAGGATCAAACACAGGTAATATTTATTTTCCAAACGGTTTTATTGAAATGTGCCAGTAACACAGGCAGCACAAAATATGAATAGGAAAACAAATCACATGTACAATCATTTTAAAAATTGAAGGAGAGACAGACCACTTCACCTCTCCCTGTTGACATGTCTTCGCTATGGGTAGCCTCTACTAAACTGGAGCATTAAAAAAAGGAATACAAGTACTTTTTCAAAGGCAGCAGAAAATGGAAGGAATCCCCTGCTCCTGGCCCAACCCAGGCAGCACTTACGAGGCATGCTGAGCAGTTGAGAAGCAGAGTTTCAGCGTGTATGGGTACGGCCCATCTAAGATGAGAATAAAACAGGACAGTTTATTTTTTGCCCCAGAGATTTACTTTTTCATGTCTAGCATCTTTTACTATAAAGGATCTAAAAGCTTTTATGGGCATTAACTCCCATTCCTAACCTCCCTGATGGAGAAGTATTATCTCCTTTTTGCAGATGGGTGGATAGATTAAGTAGGATTGTTCACGATCACTGAGCAAGTCAATGACAGAGAAGAGACTGAAACCCTCCAGAGTCCCAGCTCCCTCCTAGGCAGCAGGACTATGCACCCTCCCAACCACACTATCTGTTGAGTGCGCATGCCAAAGTTCAGTTCCAACAGAGGCATGAGGTGGGGAAGATGGGAATGCTCCATCCTATTAGTATAGCAACTCCCTCTGACAGAAGCCACGGCAATCTGAGATGACAACGAATCACAGCGTTTAATGGACCACATCCTGTTAAAACTCTCCTATGATGCTTATAGTTCTTTGTATGGGAAGTTGCGAGAAGCATCAGCAATCGTAACTGTAGCTTAACCAAGCCTGGCTGCTGACAGAATTACTGGAAAGCATATGCTCCATCACTGTCCCCCCTCTTCCTGAACCCAGCCTGACAGATTAAGACAAAAGCCCCCCAAAGCTTGAGTGCAGGCACAGCACAGCTTACTTGGATTTTTCATCTGGTAATGGTTCAGGAATGACAGGGTCTCTAGTGCATCACTTTTTGAATCCCATTCCAACAAACCAGAGGAGCTTCTTTCACCTGGACGGAACACTGGAGGTTACAAGTGTGCGTACATCACTATACAAGCAGGACAAGGTAGGACAACAGCACATTCTAATGATCCATACTGCTATACAAGAGCTCTGGGCCCCATTCTGATCGGCCTCTGACACCTGGACTGGGAACGCTGCAGAGGATGCCTCATGCAATGTAACAGCTGCTCTGAGGGAGCAGTAACACCTCCCTTAAAAAGCATATTGTTGAATTTGCTCCTAAGGAGGGAGGCATTAATTGTCAGAGTTTAAGGCCAGAAGGGACCACCAGATCATCTAAGAACATAACAGTCATACTGGGTCAGACCAAAGGTCCATCTAGCCCTGTGTTGTGTCTTCCGACAGTGGACAATGCCAGGTGCCCCAGAGGGAATGAACAGAACAGGGAATCATCAAGCGATCCATGCCCTGTCGCCCATTCCTAGCTTCTGGCAGAGGCTAGAGACAGCATCCAGTTTGACCTCCTGTCTATCACAGGCCACCAACACCACCCAGCCATCCACACACCAAACCCAGTAAGGGTCTCTTGGGTTTAATGGGATTGGTTCCACTGGAGCCATTTCCTTACCCTCCCTGTTTTTATATGGTCAGGTTCCATTCACAGATATTCATTCGTCCTCCCATCCCCTAAGCCAGTCCTCTGATGGAAAGGCAGTGTAACAAGGAGAAATCATGGAAAGCCGTGCTTGCTGAGCAGAATAATTCAACCCAAGTGGCTTCTGCTAATGCATGTTCATTCTCATCTCCCTTTATGCGCGGACAGCTTGCTAAAAAAAGGATTGGTGGCCAAGGCTCTAAACCGCAGTTCAAGACTGCAACTCTAATGACTAAAGCTGGGTATGCCACTCAAACACAGCAGTACCATGCAATTTATCATCTGTGACCCAACCTTACCAGTAGGAGGAGTAAGACTAGACTAAAGTCTGCATTCCAGACCTGACTGTCAAACAGTCACTCAAAGCATCCCCAAGGTTTCCCTGTACAATTTTGTTGCCCCTTTCGCTAGGGGCCCACCTCTGACTAAGCAACCATTTTTTTCCTGGTCCCTATGGGAAGTTTCACCATGTTTAAAGGCTTACTTACTTTTCCCTGAAAACACTTTGACAGAAGCTGGCCTCTTCGCTCCCAGCTCATCACAGATCTAGTAGAAAGACAGACAAGTATTCAGAGATAGTAACAACAGCTTTGAGAATCAAAGCATAAATACAGCTCAATCATCTACAAGCCAAACTTCATCAAGGCCAATAGATTACAAATTTATCACTCGCCTAGCACAATGGGATGCAGCTCCATGAGCGGGCTCCTCAGTGCTATGGTAATACAAATAATTAACACCCTTCCATGTACTCAGCTAAGTAGACACTTTGGTTGCTCATTACAGAGCCTATATCTCTGAATGCTCCAGTTAAAATGCTGCAAGAGTTTTTCTGATTCAGAAAGGTACCATGGAATAGTTTGGGCACCATATCAGAAACTAAGTCTTATCAAAACAGCTATTGTATGGGAATTTTATCTTTGCTTTTTTTAAAGCCACACACTACGGGTCACTGGAAATGTTCACAATTTACAGTGTAACCCCACATGCTGTGCCTCATGAAACAGAGCACTGCTTACACAGAAGAAAACCAACTGAGTAAGACACAGAACATGGAAGGCTTCTGCTTAGTGCGTACATGTGCTCATTGAGTGACAATCCCCTCAAGCTCTCAAAGTAGTTCATCATATTAAGCCTCGACCACTATCTGAGGTCAAGATTCTTTTGTTTGGCAGAGGGGAAACAAGACAAGAGATGGGAAGTGACCTTGAGCAAGTAAATGATTCAATGGAAAAGGGTTATCCAGGAAAATTGGGTCCCATCTCATGTTCTAGCCACACATGAACAGTAGCTACATTCCAAGCTCATTACTGAATAGATCCTTTCCAACAGAACCCAGAGGAGTCCATCAGGATGGAGCCCCACACCAAGCTAGGAGCTATATGCAAAAGCAAGGTATGAGACTCAATCTGAGACTGTACCATGAAAAAGAGGGAAGAATATTAATCAGACAGTGAAGAGCTGAGGGAAACTGTACAGTCTAATCAAGTTTACCTCATAAAAGTTGTCTTCTGTCACCTCTAGAGGAGCATTGAAGAAGTGAAGCACATTGCTAGGATGTTGGATTCTGTTCTTGGCTGCCTGCTCTGGGGTCGAAAACCTGTTATTTCGAGAGCCACTGAAGTCCTTGTAGCTGCACGAACCATCCTCAAGCCCATATGACTGACCAGGCATGATGGCTTGCTGCTTGGATACACTACAAGCAGAGAAATGCACAGCTTGTCACTATATGCACAGCTTTCTGCTGGGGATCAAGCTCCCCGTGTGAGATCTCACAAGACATCGAGACCACAAAGCATCTGGAAAGAGACCCACCACACGTTCAGCTTCTGTCCAAACATGAAGTTGTTGTTGAGGTGGGTGATTGCTCGATCCACAGCATAGCCATCTGCCATCTCCACCATGGCTGCGCCTGGCTTGCTCTTCATGAACTTCACCTAAGATGTGACCACAGGACATTTACATTCAATAGAGGGAGAATTTAGGAAGATCACGTGGGTTTGAGAAAAAAAGGTGGGTGAGGCAATATTTTTAATTGGACCAACTTCTGTTGCTGAAAGACAAGCTTTCGAGCTTACACAGTTCTTCAGGTCTGTTACACCTCAAAAGCTTGTCTCTTTCACCAACAGAAGTTGGTCCAATAAAAGATATTACATCACCCACTTCGTCTCTGTAATATTCTGGGATCAACACAGCTACAACACTGCAAACAACCTGGGTTTTACACATTTAAACTAAACTGCTTCAGACTGATCCATTTCAGAGCCGGCCTTCATCTGAGTTTAGTGGATTGCTCCATCCATACTATAAAGGAGTTTGGCTGCACAGCCAAACTGCACACCACCCATTTCAAATCCAAGCCCAACAGACTTGATGGGAAGCAAGTAAGGCTACCTAGAAACAAAAATCACAAGCCCAAGCACAGGAACCAGAACTCTTTGCCAGACATGTTTAAAGGATCAAAGATACTAGTCTAACAAGGCCAGGAGAACAAGCCATTCATTGCCTCTCTCACCTTTTCTACATTCCCATAGAGGCAGAAGACATTGAAGACCCTATCACAGTTCATCTTGGACTGGTCTAAGCCGTACACCATCAGCACAGGGCTGTCAGCATGAGGGCCGTACTCCGGGGGTGGAGGAGGGGGAGGAGGATGTCCGTACTGAGGGCCATAGCGGCTTGGGCCCCTGCGGTGGCCACCAACAGGAGGGCCCATCCTTCTCCCTTCATAGTGAGGTGGAGGAGGGCCATAACCCTCATCGTGATAATGACTGTGGTATCCACCATGAGGTCCTCCTGTGGAGACACCGGGAGTAGAGGCAACACGTGAAAGCCATAAACATTAGGGCAAAACACTCCCACCAAAGCCGCTTTGCACACCGGATCCATACCATATTCTGCAGGGTGGTCCCCAAGGAGAGGGGGCTGTCTCTGACGCTTGTTAGGGTTACCGCCAGGATCCCCTAGAGAAAGAAGGACGAGTTAAAAATTTAACCAGAGAGGAACAATGCTCCAATAGGTTGTATTCCTGGGGTTTACCTGTATGCTACCAAAGTCCTAACTTCTTTTAAATCGTATCGTAACCCCAGCTGCTCAGGAGGGTTATACCACTTTCTAGCCAACAACTGCCTCCAACACTTTAAGGTTTGTCTGGCAGGGGGAGATTAAACTCCCCTCTCCCACAGGGTCTCCATTTCACCCAAGGCCTGGTATTATGAGGACTGACTCTCCTCAAAGGCCAAGGACAGTTGGATCCAGCTCCCTCCAGAGTTTTCTAACCCTGCTCCAAGCACAGACTACATACCCCTTTGGCTAGGGCAGCACTGTCTCTGCTGAGATCCCAGCCACGGAACTACAACATGATGCTGCCCTAGGCTAATGGGCCAGACTGGCCTATTTTAAGAAGAGGTTAGTTCGTAGGACACACACTTGCAGTTTCATTTGTTAGAACTGCTGTCACACAGTCATGATAACAACTCCTATTTCTGAACCTACACAGACAAGTTACAGCATCTTGTAACACAGTCTGTGTCTGAGTAAAATGCTTAGAACAAAGACAGGACTTCCCAGCTTCACCTGAAGAGAGAGCTGGGCGCATTTCAAAGCTGATTACAAAGTAGGCATGACTGACCAGGGAAAGAAACAAAAGAAGAGTGTCCCAGTTGATTTCGTGATTGAAACAATACTGAAGTACACCTGCCTCCAGGACACTGCTAATTCTTCATAGCAATGGGGAAAAAAAATATGGCAAAATATCTCCCCACCCAAACAGAGGAAGAGGGAGTAAGTGAGAGACTTATACAAGCATGGTAGCAAAGCAACAGCAGTAAGTTAAAATGAGCCATCATATACAATGCGTAACATCACATAGCCATACAGTTTCCTTGTTTTTTTAAAACACAACTGAGTTTCATACAGGTTTATTCCAACAATCAGTCATTACAAAGATTGAAAAGGGCTACTTACAGCAGGAGTACACAGTACAATGTCCATTGTCACACAAAAATTCTGTATTTCTCTTACCATTGGACGCTTCAACAGTGAGTTAGCACAGTTCTGAAAGATGGCGTCCCATCAAACATACACTGCGACCCTGCATCACATGGTTTCAGAGTCATAAATACAAGTCAAAGGCACAAAACTGCTACAAAATTTTTTTTAAAAAAGTAAAATCTTTAAAAGGTCTCACAGATGTTTTGTCCTCAGAAGATATCAAGAAAGAGGACATAAAGGTGTATAAATGAGAGTGTTCCTTCCATGTTTCATCTCCTGAATTTGTGTGGTGCTGTAACAAAATGGTGCTTCTGGCTCTGTGTAGTTCTCCAGTGTGCGTGTCTCCTCTGTTATGGAATGTGCCTTGGGTCAAATGCCCCCGTTATGCACGCGTGCACCAGACTGCACACCCCAGCTACAGCCTCTTAGGTATCTGTGTGCCTTTGGTTTGTTTTTTTTTTGTCTCCACTTGGCGCTGATATGTTGGCAGCTGAGGACTGCAGGAAAGCAGTATAACAAAAACTGCCCTCCCAAACCAAACCATGTTGATATGGAGAGCATCCTATGTCTTGGATGGCCACTGAGATCTATTCCATTCTCCGAAATGCGCTGGTGGACTTGTTTTGAGAACCCTCTGTTCTGTGTTTCCTAGTTCTGTGTACATTCTTGGGTTCAGAGTTTTGTTTGCTTTGATTAGTAAGAATAATGTCTGCTGTGGCATGGTGCGCCTCTTTCTCTCTCTCTCTCTCTCTGTGCTTGTAGATGTTTCTTGGACCACGGTGTTGTGTTCTTGATGTAATGAGCTCAATCTGCTGCTGTTTCTGGTACGTAAGGATGATGCATGTTTTCTCCAGGAAGAGCTAGTGAGGTTTCTACACTGTGTGGTGTGAGGAATGTGCAGAGGCAGGCCACAGCCAATTCGGGACGTCCACTGTAGTACGGTCCCCCAGGGTTATATGTAATAACTGCTCAGAGCTGGGAAAGGCCAGGATAATACACCACCCTCATTTCCCAGCCTCATGTCAGGAAAGCCAAGATGCATCTAAACAAATGCACAGCCCTGCAACTAGCCCCTGCGGCTCTGCACATCTTCTAGTTATGTACCTTGGAGGAGAAATTTGTTTATGTTTTTGTTAAGTCATGTAATGCCATTGCTTGCTTCAGTATATTAATAAGTTTTCTTTTAAAAACAGGGGTGTCCACCATGTGGGAATTACTCCAGCCTGCCAGGCACTTACTCAGCACCTTGGGCCATACTGCACAGGGGCTCTGGGAGGCTATACCTCTCATCATGAAATGAGGAGGAAAAACTGCCTTTGGAGGCAATAATGCAGCATGGCAGGGACTGGCAGGAGTTGGAAGTAGCCTTTCCAAGATTCCTTAGAGGGGATAAAAGCAACCTCTGAAGGGAGTACACCCAATTCTGAGGGGACCGTCTAAACTCGTATCAGCTGAGACCACAAATAGCTCCACACCCTGGTTTTAAAACACAAAGCAAGATAATACTGTCAAGCAGATTGTACCATTTAAAAAAAAAAATACAGGGAAACATAAGAGATGCAACCACTTCAATTGATGCGAGAGCTGCTCAAACAGTAACTCAACACCAGCTGTTTATTTCACACTCCTCCACACAGTATGCAGAAGTTTCAAAAACCAAAGCAAGGGGTTTCCAGATAAGCTTTGACTGTAATTGTAAGAGTCTGAAGTAGAGATCTATGGCTGCAATTTGAATAATACACTGTTCAGCATCACACAGATTCTGGGTAACTAACTTGCAGCACTCAGTTTGGAAAGGAAAGGGATCTGTTCCTCACTGCTTCCAAAGATGGGAGCAGACAGTCTTTTACACTTCCCTCCATGTTCAAGTTACATTTGTGTAAAATGTTCACCCATGTGCCTGTGAATTAGAACCCAGCCCCACTTTCCACTGTCCTCCAGCTGTGTGAGAACTAGCCAACAGCTCAAGGAGAATTTTCTTGTTACTTTCTAGCATAATGAAAAGACTAGCAATTTTAACAGCTCAATTTTGAAAGTCAGGCACAAACAGCCCCAAGCTGCATCAGGTGACAACCTGTAAATCTTCCATGTAAGAAAGCAGTGGCACTAAACCCTCGCTTGCCCCTGAAGACTGCCCATGCTCAGAAACTCCTTAAAACCACTTATGCACAGGGTTCCTTAATTCCGAACATTTAATTGATGAAGTCAGGCAGCAAATACATAGTGCAAGCCACCCGTGAGACTCCCCAGTGACAAGCATTTGATTTTAAGATAAACTGAACAAGCACTCTATTTTGCATTGGCCTACATCATGTTTGAGTTTAGGTACAGTTCTAACTGAAGTTAGGAGGCAGGTCAATGGCATTACATAACATGAGTCAGATATGAAGTGCGCGAGTCAACTGACTGACAAAGTCTGTGTATAGTTACAAAGCAGTCCATCAAGGTTACCTTGTCCACTGAGATTGGGGTTTGTGTAATCCCAGGTGTCCTGGTCGTTCTTGAACACATTCAAACGTGTGGGCTGCAAAAACAACAACCCCTACCATTACTCAATTTCACAGTGACAGTTCTAGGCAGGACAGAACAATTTAAAAAGCCTATAGATGGGCCATGCTACTGCTCCTTTCATCGAAGGATCTCAAAGCAATCTTCACACTAAATAAACCTTACAGCTTCCTCAAAAGCTAGATAATTATTCCCATTTTCAAAAAGAGAGAAAAGTGACTTGCTGAAGCTCACACAGGAAGTTAGTGGTGGAACCACGTACAGAACCCACAAGTCCTGGCTCCCATTCCTTTGTTCTAACCACTACAAGAAAACTCTTCCTCCCAAGGATGTAAGGAGAAAGGAGCCCTAAGTTTCCTGCTTAACACTGTCTCCCTGTTTATTTTTATATCCACAGAGGTACAGGTCTGTATTTCTGATAAGGAGGACAAAATTGTGAAAAACGTGAGTTTGAGAGAGTTAAGCTAGCTTTTCCACAACTCTGACATACAATTTTGTACGGACGCTCTGCATTCAATCCAACATACTGACACGCACAACTCATCAAGTACCTATCCATGTTTTCAGTTACACTTACCTTGGCATATTCAATCTTTAGAGTGCAACACCCAGAGTAAATATCAGCACCATTCAGAGATGCCTTGGCTCTCTGCGCACTCTGCACAGAGTCAAACGTTTAGTACATTAAGGAAATCTTTAGAATACTTAGTATATTTAGTACAGACATATGTAGCAATTCTTTAGGAGCAGGATAATTGATCCAATCATGAGGAGATCCCCACGTAGGCAGGCTGCTAATGTCTGCTTCCTGTTCTTTCTTCTGCTGTTAAAAGAGCTCCATGTAATATTTTGTGCTTGCGTAACACTTTACAAACCATACCACCCCCATGAGTATAACCATTAGATCCCTTTTGTAGCTGGAGATTTAAGGCAGTGGGATCAAAGTACTCTTGTCCAAAGTAAACAGTCAGTAGTAGAAGCATGTACAGAACTCTCTTGCTCTCAGCTGCCTGCTGCAGTCACAAAGTCATACCCACAATAAGAGTAGTGGGTTTTCATATTATTTCTAAATTCAGCATCTTTTGTTAAGGATGTGCAAAATGCAAGTCCCCTGTGCCCACATTCAAAATAACTTCTCCCTTGGGAGTATAAGCATTCTGACAAGAAAGCACTGGAGCGGGCGGGTTTCTAATCTGCTATAATCTGCACACTTCAACGGTTCAGTCTGAACCCAACACTGAGTTAGGAACAATTATAGTGGGATAAAATATAGACAAACATTAAAGAGCACGTGAAAAAGGATATTCCACCATGGCCTGGACCCCATTCTTTCTGAAAATAACAATCCTTTGCACGGGACCACATGGGTTGCAAATGGTATACAGCACGTCCTATGGAAGGGACGGAGACAAGATAATATAGGGTTTAAGAAGAGTTTAAGAAATGACATTGCATAGAAAGCAATCTGCAGCAGACCTTGCCTGCAGCCTCATCACAAGATGTGGATACAATTGACAGTCTGCATTCAAAAGTACTAGGATAGCAAGACCACTGCAACTGAGGATTGAGGTTTTACAGCATTGGTATTCTACATGGCTAGCTAGTAATTTTTCTTCATCCAAAACTGCAAATATACTCTCTCATTTTGATTCAGTATAATCGTTATTCCCTTACATTGGCCTTAGAATATCCCATTTCACCCAGTTAGGCGGGCTTGCACAAACTAATTCAGAAACTTAAAGCAAGATCACAAACAGAGGTACATTAATTAATATATGGAGATATACCTATCTCATAGAACTGGAAGGGACCCCAAAAGGTCATTGAGTCCAGCACCCTGCCTTCACTAGCGGGACCAAGTACTGATTTTTGCCCCAGACCCCAAAGTGGCCCCCTCAAGGACTGAACTCACAACCCTGCGTTTAGCAGGCCAATGCTCAAACCACTGAGCTTTCCCTCTCCCCCTAATATGTCCCAAACTTCCTCTTGCATTGGTATACGCAATCAAGTACTTGGGCTATGATGCATTCTGCAGGGATGAACTCAGATTGCTCCAGGGTTAGAGAGGTCTATCACACTAAGGGAACCTGGAATTAGAACCACCACGCACCGTTGTAATTGAATAGATGGGGTTTAGGATAGTGAAGAGCAGCACATTGTTGACTCCTCTTGAATCATCTGTGTCTCCAGGGCGGGATATTTTCTGACTGGTGGAGTAGTTGACAAATGCAGGGTGCCCTGCTATGTAGATCTGGTTGTCTGCTGCATAGTTCACAGCATTGCAGGCACCGAGAATATCCTCAAACTCCACCAGGGCCTGTCTCTTCTTAGGCATCACCACCACATAACTAGGGAGGAGAGAACCTAAATTAGTTTTCAAACATACAGCAAAGGGAGAGCAGGCTAATTAACATTTAAACGTACTAACAACTATTGTTTTCACTGTCTAGCTAAAATTAATGCAAGAAGAAATGTGAAAGCTGAAATTAGTACTGAATCATACATGGATGAATACATGTTTTCCTTACCTGATGGGCCCAAACTCCTGCAGGGCCTCCACAAGATCAGCCTCCACAACACCATCAATCAGCCCCCTGATGTGGACAACTGGAGAAGCTGGAGTTTTGTGGGGATCGTCGTAGTTTTCCTAAAGGCACAAGGCAAATAAGTATTTTAAAAGATGTTTTATTCTCTCTCTCTCTGCTTTAGAGTCAGTGAAGATCTTCCCAGAATGCTACGGGACAGCCCCATGAACCCCTACACAGCAGGGAAGCATCATGCCTTCACCATAGAGATGATGCCAGACATTGAGCCCCCAATGCATTGGGCGAACGAGCTTTTATTCCCCTCTATGTAACACCACACAAAGACTGGCAGAGTATGTATTGACAGGGTGGGAGTCTGGACTCAGCCCCCATGTGCTACCAGAGAACAATATCCCCACAAGCTTCCCCTGAAGGCCTTGTACTATGGGTAGGTCTGATCTTTGTCCTACAGGCACTGCCAAGAATAGCAGGTACCAAGATGCCCAGATATCCTCCAAACCCAAAGGAGAAATGGAGGGGGGGGGGGACACAAATTCCCCCCTCTGGGCCCCATAACCCACTGTCCCCTATCTGCACACCTCCCATCCCCTGCCCACCTTTCTCCTACAGCCCACCAGTCCCAACTCCTCTCCACCCTTACCCCCCACATCCCCCCACACTAATCCCCCTCTCCTCCAGCTCTCTGCCCCTTCCCTGCCCTACTGCCTCCCTACACAGGCCCCCTCCCCCTGCACCCACCGGGGTCCCATTCCCATCAGGCCCCTCAGCCCCCCACCCCCATGGCCCCCAGACCCTCATGCCCCCTCAGCCCCTCCCCTCGCCGCTCCCCTCCCCCATAGAGCCCAGGCTCCTCCCCACTCAGGCCCCCAGACCCTCCCTCAGACCCCTCCGCTCGCTGCCCCCCCCCATTCCCAGACCCCTCCCCCCTATAGTGCCCAGGCCCCTTGACCTCCCTCAGATGCCTCCCCTCGCTGCCCCCACCAGTGCCCAGGCCCCTCCCTTTTCTCAGGCCCCAGACCCTCCCTCAGACCCCTCCCCTCAGTGCCCCACCCCATGTCCAGACCCCTCCCCCACATAGTGCCCAAGCCCCTCCCCACTGTCAGGCCCCCAGACCCATCCCCCCACTGCTCCCCTCCCCATAGTGCCCATGCCCCTACTCTCTCAGGCCCCTCCCCTCGCTGCCCCCTCCATACCCATGCCCCTCCCTCCATAGTTCCCAGGCCCCTAGACCTCCCTTAAATGCCTCCCCTCGCTGCTCCCCCCAGTGCCTAGGCCCTGCCCCACTCTCAGGCCCCCAGACCCCTCCCCCCACTGCTCCTGCCCCAGTGCCCAGGCCCCGCCCCACTCTCAGGCCCCCAGACCCCTCCCCCCACCAGTGCCTAGGCCCCTCCCAACTCTCAGGCCCCCAGACCCCTCCCCCCACTGCCCCCCCCACTGCCCAGGCCCCGCCCCACTCTCAGGCCCCCAGACCCCTCCCCCCACTGCCCAGGCCCCGCCCCACTCTCAGGCCCCCAGACCCCTCCCCCCACTGCTCCCCCCTCAGTGCCCAGGCCCCGCCCCACTTTCAGGCCCCCAGATCCTCATTCGCCTCCCCCCCCCCGGCCCTCACCCCTCCGGCCGCCCCAGGGCCCCCGCCGCCGGGGCCGCCGCCCCCCGGGCCATGCTGCTGCTGCTCCGCGTTCTCCGTCTTCTGGCGCTTCGGGGCCCGGCCGCCCTCGCCGCCCCCGCCGTAGTACCGGCCCGAGCCGCCGCCCCCGGCGGCCGCCATCTTCACCATCTCCCCACCCCGGCCGCTGCCCTCCGCGCTCTGCGGACCCCGCCACCGCCGCCGCGACATGGCGCCTGAATCTGAGCCTGTGCCTGGACACGCCCCTATTGGGCCGGCCCCACGCCACTCAGAGCCCCCTCGACGCTCATTGGCCAGTCCTTTCACCTCGCCAACTGCCACCCCGCCCTCCGTCGCCATTGGCTCAGCCATCTCCTGCCAGCTGCGCTGTTTCGGCCGCTCTCCTGCCTATCATAGCCGTCACCACGCTCCATTGGCTGCAAGTCGCGTCCATTCTCCCGCCCACCGAGCTTATTGGCTAAGGTCGCTGTCTGTCTAAACGGCTTCCCGCCCATCTTCACGGCCTTTCACAGACTCCGCCTTCTTCTACCGAAAGCCATTGGCTCCCTTCGACCGCTTCCGACACTCCATTGGTTAGTGTGCACGTCAGTCAATAAACTCCTGGCGTTTATTGGCCTGACCGTATAGCGCTTCTACCGTTTCCGACATTCCACTGGTTAATCTGAATGTCACTCAATAAATTCTTCACTAAGATTGGCTCGTATTGCTGCCTGTTAATCCTATTAGCTATTCGCTCACCAGATCATCCATGCTCTGGCCATGCTCATTGGCTCAAATGCCTGCCTGTCAACTCCTCGGCTCTCCCTCCTGTCGTCTCCCGGGCTCTGATTGGAGGGGAGCCTCCACCCCTGCGTCTCAATGGTGTCTCCTGCTGGCTTGGGGCGGGCTGACCACAGCAGAGACCCTTTCCCTCCAGGCCTGGGCGGGGCCCCCACTGGTGGGCGGAGCTAGGGGGAAGGGCTGAGTCAGGAGGGGGTGGGGCTTCAGGAAGGGGGAGGGAGGGGGAGGCAGTGATTTCCCTGCACCCCCCCCCAGCTGTGTGAGCTGGTTACACACCAGTTCAGGGACTGCTTGGAAATCCTCATTGAAACTGAACCAGGTTAAAAGCTCAGACAGTGTGTGATCAAACACGTGTAGCTGAAAGTGTACTAGACCTGGAAAGCAGGAACACAGCCTAGCCTCCTGGCTGCCTTCTGCAGCTCTTGTGTTTTATCACAACGTCCGTGCATTCAGTTCGGTGGCGTTGGCCAACCTCATAATTTCAAATGATGATTTGTCAGCAAAGTCTAAACGAGCTCCCCCTGACAGCCAGTGATGAGTTGGGGCTGCGGGGACAGGCTTCAGGGCCAGATTATAAGAACAGATTTAAAAATGTTATTAAAGTAAATGCCTGAAATGAAATCTACACAGGTTGAGAGGGAAGGTACTGTACATCTGGGGTCAGGCTTGGGTTATGGGGGGTTACAGATACCGTTTGCAAGGATGAACAGATACATGCATATCGCATAGCCGGCATAGACCCAGATTGGGGTGCAAGGGTTTTTAAAGCGTCAGTGAATAAGTGGGCTCGGGTTCGCCACCCATGGAGTGAATAAGGAGTCCAAGTCAGTATTGGTGGAGCAGATAGGTACATGGGTGGGGTGCGTCCCTTGGTCCCTCAGGGAAGGAAGTGGGTTATTTCCCTGGTCGGCTGTGGTATTGGCGGTGTCCGGTGATGTGTTCGGTGTAAATGTCTCTGGACCACCTGATGGCGTCGGACACCATGAGCTGTCTCATGAGCCGGGCGTAGCGTCGACCGACCCCACATGCTCTCAGAACCGGCTCGTTGCGGGGGTCCCATGAGCCCAGGGCTCCCACAATCAGGGCATGTACCTGGACTTACATTCACACCTAATCTACCTAGGTATCCAGCACACAGAGCTGTGTTGTCCAAGTGATAGATTTTGGCAAGTGGGTTACAAACCACTTGAATGTGGGGGGAAGGAGGGATGAAATGTTGTTCTTACTGTATGAGTAAAGGGCAGTAGAACTGTACTTAGCCTGTGATGATTTGAAGGCATCAAGAGAGAGGGTGGGGACCGGTCCCTCTCCACTGTTTAAAGACAGAGCTGATTAGGCTCCATAGACAGTCTTCTGTTAAGTGACCACTGCAGCTGAAATCATTGACAATCAGTCCTGTTGTGGGGACAGTGGTCCTGTGGGTACAGTGTTTTTGTGTAAGAGACAGCCCAGACTGCACTAGCAGTGAGCGAGGTTCTCACACTGAGAGCTCAGCTGAAATCACTGAGAGCTGGTGGATCCTCAAGAGACCAACTCGCAGAGGTCACAGGGGCAGGTGGCAGCAGAAGGTGACTGCGCAGGGCCATTGGCAACAGAGCGGTGGAGTGAACGGTGGCACAACGAACAGACGTGGCCAGAGCGAACAGTGAGCAGCTGAAGGAACAAGCAAGGTGCCTTCTTGTCCCTCACCTGGAAGGTGTACTCCTGTGAAAGCACCTCTGAACTCTGAGTCTCCACTGGCCAAGGACAATACCGGTGAGTGGAGTACAGTGGAGGGAAAAGTGAGGGGCATGTTAAATAAACATTTGTTTGTTGGACTATATTTTAGTCACTTTGCTCCAGAATGCTAGATTTGTGACTGGGAATGGAAACTTATATAAATATGTTTCCTAGTAGGCAAAGATTTTTAAAATGCAGTATTTGCCAAGGTTGTTATCTCACATTGTTGCTATCTTGGGAGGTCATGATGTTGGGGAGTTTCTGTACTAAACATTTTTATTATTATAATTAATTTTTACTTAAGAATGGTCATACTGGGTCAGACCAATGGTCCATAAAGCCCAGTATCCTGTCTTCTGACAGTGGTCAATGCCAGGTGCTTCAGAGGGAATGAACAGAACAGGTAATCATCAAGTGATCCATCCCCTGTTGCCCATTCCCAGCTTCTGGCAAACAAGCTAGGGACACTCAGAGCAGGGTGTTGCATCCCTCCCCATCCTGTCTAATAGCCACAGATGGACCTGTTCTCCAGGAATTTATCTAGTTCTTTTTATAATCCTGTTATAGTTTTGGTCTTCACAGCATCCCCTGGCAAAGAGTTCCCTGGGTTGACTTTATATTGTGTGAAGAAGTACTTCCTTTTGTTTTTTTAAAACCTGCTGCCTATTAATTTCATTGGGTGACCCCTAGTTCTTATGTTATGTGAAGGATTACATAAAATTTCCTTATTCACTTTCTTCGCAGCAGTTAAGATTTTGTAGACCTCTATCATATCCCCATTAGTCATCTCTTTTCTAAGCTGAAAATTCCCAGTCATTTTAATCTCTCCTCCTGTTTCATACTCCTGATCATTTTAGTTGCCCATCTCTGTATCTTTTCCAATTCCAATATATATTTTTAGGATGGGTGACCAGATCTGCACACACTATTCAAGGTGTGGGCATACCATGGATTTAGAGGCAATATGATATTTTCTGTCTTATTATCTATCCCTTTCTTAATGATTCCCAACATTGTTTGCTTTTGTGACTGCTGCTGCACATTGAGTGGATGTTCTCAGAGAACTATCCACAATGACTCCAAGATCTTTCATGAGTGTTAACAGCTAATTCAGATGCCATCATTTTGTATGTATAGTTGAGATTGCTTTCCAATGTGCATTACTTTGCATTTATCAACATTGAATTTCATTTGCCATTTTGTTGCCCAGTCACCCAGTTTTGTGAGATCCCTTTGTAGCTCTTCGCAGTCTGCCTGGAACTTGACTATCTTGAATAGTTCTGTATCATCTGCAAATTTTGCCACTTCACTGTTTATCCATTTTTCCAGATGAATATGTTGAACAGTACTGGTCCCAGTACTGACCCCTCAAGGATACCACTATTTATCTCTCTCCATTCTGAAAACTGATAATTTATTCCTACCCTTTGTTTCCCATCTTTTAACCAGTTACTCATCCATGAGAGGACTTTCCTCTTATCCCATGATGGCTTACTTTTCAAAAGTCAATTTAAATTAAATACTTTTTTTTTAAATGTATATTTCTTTAGAAATCTAGGCCTGTTATGTGTTTTGGTGCAACTTGCATTATTCTTATGTTAAATTTGCATAATCCTAACAAAACATTACTTTATTCATATTTCTTTTATTTATCTCATTGGTTCTGACACCCCCCCCTAATTTCAATTCCTGGGGAAACCACTGGGGGGAGGGGCTCAGTCAGAAGGAGGAGGGGCTTAGCCAGGAGGGGGAGGGGCTCACCTGGGTAGGGTCTGGCTTGAGAGGGAGGGGCTTAGCCCTGAGGGGTGATTGAGGGAGAGGGGCTTGCTTGAGAGGGAGGGGCTCAGTCAGAAGGAGGAGGAGCTTAGCCAGGAGGGGGAGGGCCTCACCTGGGTAGGGTCTGGCTTGAGACGGAGGGGCTTAGCCCTGAGGGGTGATTGAGGGGGAGGGGCTTGCTTGAGAGGGAGGGGCTCAGTCAGAAGGAGGAGGGGCTTGGTCAGGAAGTGGGACTGAGGGGGAGGGGCTCACTGAGGGGGGGTCTGGCTTGAGGGGGCGGGGCTCAATCAGGAGGAGGTGGAGGGAGTCAGGGGGAGGGGCTCACCAGGGGGGTGTCTGGCTTGAGGGGGAGGGGCTCAGCCAGGGTGGAGCCTTATGAGACCCCAGGCCAATGGGCCCTGGGGCTGCCTCAAGGCCATGGGCTCCAGGCAGGGGTGAGGGTCACCTCAGGGAGCCCGAGTTGGGGGGTTGCATCAAGCCCCAGGGGCCCATGGCCTTCAGCCCAGAGGTCTCCTCGATGCCCAGCATGCAGCATGGTGAGGTTCTGACACTGCGGCATCGCGGCGCCGTTTCACCTTTCATCCCCGTGAAGCTCAGCTGTTCCATGGTTCAGGATCCCTCTTTCCTTCCATAGGATCTTTGAGGGCATGCAGCAGATCTAAGCCCGGATCCCTTACCACAGCAAGCGTCCGTTCTGTGTTGTTCTACTGCGATTTTAAGCAAACCCGGCAGGATCATTTTGGTTTGGTGCTTTTCCTTTTACAAATAAAAAACCTTGGAAATGTTATATAAAAAAAAGTGTGTGAAAACCACTGCAAGGTTTCAAACTGAAGTGCTCCTCTAGCAGGAACTGACCAAGTTAAGGGTCCCCATGTAACCTGAACTCTACCCATTTGCACCTGTACACTGAGACCATCTTTAATTGCATCAGCACATACTATTTTTTTTCTCAAGCCCCCTGCCTCATTCAGTGCACATGCTGGACAATGAGAAGGGGATGTCTCCATCTGACGTCTTGCGCTTAAATTGTAAACTCTTTGGGGCATGCACCACAGTCCCCTCTCTGCAGGGTGGGAGTCTCTGGTCCTGGTGCACCATGGGAGATGTAGTCTGATGGGGGAGTCCAGGCCCTAGCAGAGATTAATGACATGAGGCACCCAAGCTACAAAACCCATGAAGCACTGCAGCAGTATTTCCGAATCAAAATATTTCTTGGGTTGGCTGAAAAATCTTCTGGTTTGTGGGCATTTGTTTTTGTTTTGTTTTTTTACCAAAAATTACATTTTCCAAGGGAAGCAGACACTGTTCATGAAAAAATCATTTAATCAAAAACCCAATTTTCCACCAAAAAATATTTTCAGCAGAAAACTTTTAACGTGCCCATAACGCACAATGCACATAGATAGGGACAGAGTTTTACAGGCAATGTTCTCTTTGGCATTTCCTTTCAAGAGCTTGACTTTGCAACTTTAACATGTAGTTTTTGGTATGGAATTTGCAAAACAAAGAAATGGCAGCTTGGGGCACCATTTTCCAGACAGCTGCAGAACACTGTTTCAAAGGGGCTGGGGCAAAGTTAAGGTGTTATGGGCAACCTTTGGCATTCACTGATTTGTAAATGTTATCGTTCTTTTAATGTAGCTTTTTCAGGCAAGGAATATTATTAGTGTAATGCCGAGGTCCTGCTGGGTGGGGAGGTTAGGTTTAAAGACAATGATCCCATTCTAAAAAATTTACAACCATACTGATCAGATTAATTTTCCAATCCTGTAAGCCAGTCATCACTTTTACAAAATAACTTCTGGTTGGAGAGCAAGGTCCCTGTACAGTTCCTGCCTATTTCTCCTCTGCTTTCCACAAACCCCACATTATTATATCTCTGCAGCTGGTGCTTTCTTTAATATGCCAAGAGAACATCTTTACCCAATTAAGGAGGTTAAAAAAAAAAGAAGCTTCCTTTTCTTGTGGGAAGCATTTTTTCCCCATCAGAAAGGGACATACTTAAAACAGCTCATCCCAGGCTGACGCATCCTGCCTACAGTGCTTCAGAGATGGCAAGGTTTCTACAGAGGGGTAAGACACGAGCAATTATGCTGATGCGGGAACAATAAAAGCCATTTGTAGGCAGTTATGGGGTTGGGAAGGGTTCTTGCTGAGAGGTGACAGGCTGCTTGCCTGCTGCAGATAAGGAGGAAATGTATTGCAGGGATGATCAAAAGAAGGATTAAACCAGGCAAGGTCCTTTAAATGTTAAATTCTCCTTGATGCTTTTAAGTGCTGGGATAATGACCCCCGAGTCCCATATGTATCCTCCGGATAGAGACAGCATGTGGGGCAGCAAAGCAAGTTTCTTACAGCCCGGCCTGCCAGCTAGCAGTGTTAGTTGTGGCACCTATTGCGGTAACTGCTGGACATACAGTTTTTAGGCCACGTCTACACAACAGAGCCAGTGCTGGCGTAGTGTAGATACACCATGTGCTGACAGCAGGAGTTTTGCTAGCTTAGCAATGCCAGCTCCCTAAACAACAGCAGCTAAGCCAATCTCGTGACTCATTGGAGACTTTGCTGGCATAACTAAATCAGCTGAGGGGGGAGGGGATTTAGGTCTAGCCTACACTAAAAAAGATTTGGTGGTATCATCCTGGATCAGATGCAGCATTTACAAACAGCAGTGTGGTTTGCCAGTATAGTTTATACCAGTTCATTGAAACAAAATTAGCTATCCCAGTAAAAGGACTTTTTCTCAGTATAACTTTGTCCACACTAGAGTTTTTGCTGATATAAAATTGTCCTTAAAAACAAATCACACCCCGAGCCAACATTAGCCTAGCGGCAAAAGTAGACCCGGTCTAAGAGACAATCCATGCCCCAGCGAGCTTCCAGTCTAAACGGACTAGACTGAGAGAGGGTTGGCAGCAAGGAGAGGCAAAGTGATTGGCTCAGAGTCGTAGATTTTTAGGTCAGAAGGGACCCTTAGATCATTGAGTCTGACCTCCTGAATCACACAGGCCAGAGAATTTCACCTAGTTATCGCTATATCGAGCCCCACACCTCGATGGTTGGTTGGTTAAAGCGTCTCGTCCAGAAACAAAACCACTCTTGATCTGAAGCCATCGAGAGAGACCCCACTACCTACCTTCCCTTGGGAGTTGGTTCCCCATGGTTGATTACCTGCACTGTTAAATCAAATTGGTGCCATATTTCTCAATTGAATTTGTCCAGCTTGGACTTCCGTTCTGCCTTTCTCCACTAGATGAAAGGTCTTTCAGCAGTAGGCTGGCCATTTGTCCGGGAGTAAGCTGGGCAGCCCTATTTGTCTATGGCTTGTCCTCTGTTCAGTCCTGAGACAAAACTGGGTGTGGCTTTGTCCGGTATCACCCGAGCCGCTTGAGATCATGCCCGGGTGGACGGGGTCACACAGGTGCGGGCAGGCCCAGGCCATTCCCAGAAGCACCAAACTATCCAGTATTGTGAGGCTGCATCAGTGGCTGAGGCAGGAATGTCCTGACTCCCAGCCCAGTGTCTTCTCCAGTAGATCACTGCCACACGTGGCCTAAAAGCTTGAGAGGGGAGTCGTGTGTCCACGAACCAGTCCAGCCTTGGCCTCTCTGCTGAGGCTGCCAGGGAGGCGGCCTAGTGTCGGCTTTGAGGGTGAGGATTGTAAAGCGAACGTGGTCCTGTTAGGAAATGCATTGAGACAGCCCCCGGCCCAGTTGCTCGCTAGGATCCAGGCTGGATCTAGGCGGGTGCTTTAGAGGTTAAAGGCTCTGTGGGAGGCGTTGGGTTTTAAACTTGCGCGAGCTGCAGGAAGTGGTCAGCCCGGCTGCTGTCTGGACGGAGAGACGCTGGACTGGAGTCATGGGGACCATTCAGCAAAATGAGGCAGCGGGACATGACCTCCCGCTGTGGGTATTTCCAGTGTCCTCACCAACCCAGCCCACCTGGGAACGGCTGCGGGGGAACAGCTGCTCCCTCCGCTTTTCTGGAGGGGAGCAGCAGCTGCAGGTGGCATGGGGGGAGCCCAGGGCTGGGGGATGGCAGCTGAGGATGGAAACAACAGGGGGCTGTGGGTCTGGGCTGAGGGGCTTTCATAGTACCTGACTCCAGCCAGCTCTCTAAACCACCCAGGTTTAAAGCCAACCTGCAATGCAAGCAGGAGCACAAGGGAGAAGAGATCAGGTGACAGCTGCCTCTCCTCCCTGCCCGCCTGTGTGAGCCCCTCACAGCTGTGGGCCTCTCCCAGACCCTCCCTTCTGAGCGAGCCCTCCCTGGGGTGCAGCCAATCCCTCCCAGCCGCTCTGCTCACGGAGGGGCTGAGCTCCCCGCTGGTCCATGGGCGGCCCTCATAACTGACAGCATGTGTCAGGCTCCTGGAAAATGCCCCTTCCTCGCCCACTCCCTCCGCTTGCTCAGGTGGATCTGCAGCAATCCCCAGGGATGGGTCCACGCTCCCATACCCTTCCCCTGCTCCCGGAGGCACAGTCAAGAGGCTGACGGCTAAAAGCTCCTTGAAGCTGATATGTGTGTGGGGGTGAAAGCGCCTGTGGGCTCCCCTGGCTCGCCAGGTTCACGCTCAGGCCTGTAGCCAGGCAGCCAGCGCTGAATCACTTGTGGCTGACGTGCCCGTGAATCTGACCCGGCAGCTGCAGTTGTACTAAATCCCCAAACCCTTTCCTGGGCACTGAAAAGGGCAGCAAATCAGTGACATTCCCACCCCCAACACTTTCTAGTCTCAGGCTGTGCTGGGGGCAAGGGGGATCTGGCAGGGGCCGCTGGCATGGGCAGGGTACAGAACCCCTGCGGCAAGGAGTCCTCTGGCCCCATACTCTCTTCTGAGAAGATCAGCTACACATGCCTCTTTCTGGGGGGTTGGGGGGGTGTCCCCTTTGCCATAGGCCCAGAGCCCTGGCATGCCAAGCTGCAACAGAGCTAGGGTGTACCAAGAGCACCCAGACCATCTCCAACATCCTCTGGCTCTGCGGTACCACGTCAGACTTCCAGTACCCATCCCTCAGGCGTGACTCTCCATCACTGGTGCCCAGTGTTACCAATTCGACTGGAAAGCGTTTCATCCCCACTTGGCCCTGGCGAGTGACCATCCCAGGAGCAGAGGGCTGGGAAATCAGGCTTCTCGGGTCTGGTACCCTACCTCCCGCTGTCACAGATCAGCCTGCGCCCAGCCAGCCCCCTGCCCTGGGTGACACTGCTGCTCCACTGATTGGCACATCCTGCCTCTAGCTTATGCTTCGAAAGGGGTGTTAACTCAATTGTTCCCAGAAGGGTTTTGCCGTCCTCACCAGGGGAGGGGGGAAGGTACGGGACATCTGAGAACCAGCATGGGTTTAACGAGATCAGACCCTATTCCTGTTCTTTTTGAAAGGCTCCTAGCTGCTCCCCTCTCTCCAAACACCCACCACCGATTTCTAGCACGAGACTGGCTAGGTTCAAAGACTGCCCTGGCGGACGTGTTCCTGGAAAACAGGGCAGGGGCTTGGCTTGCTGGGTTTAAACTGTCACTGCAGAGGCAGGCTAACAGGTCATCTCCCTGAACAGCCGGGCTAGGCCAAGCCATTCCAAACAAGCGCTGGCCTTTTATTCTGCATGTGGCCCTTTGCTAAATGACAGGCTCCATTGCAAGACTTTGCCACTGACTTTGAATCCCCCTCCTCCCCTCCAACCACCCACCCCTCAAACCTCCATCCAGAGCAACGAGGTGCAATCCAAAGTTTGGCTTATTCCCTCATGCCCGGGTCTTTCCAGGCTTGCGTTAGCTCCACCTGGGCCCCCAGCAAAACTCAGCTGCCCTAGCAGTTCCAAGGGCTTTACAAACATCAAAGAACGAGGCTGCAGGCTGGGCATCAGCTAAGCAGGGAGTGGGGGGCACTGGGGAGGGTGGTGTCGAGAGCTTCAGCAGGGAGGGGTGTAAAAAGACCCCAGGCAAGGCTGTGGGTCGGGATCGTGGCACATCAGCAGAGCTGGGTGGGGTGGGGAACCCTGGGCTGGAAGAACATGGGGAGTTGCAAATCAGGAGCGAGAGGCTGTGAGGGCCCCAGATGGGAACAGCAGGTCACACAGGTGCTGCTGTCAGAGATCAGTGCCTTTCCATCACCGGCTTCAGCACCCTACAGCTAGGAGCAGCGTCTCCCCTGACTGATCTCCCTCCCCTCCACCACCCCATTCAGAGATTTCCTCTGCTTTTGCAACCACCACTCTGACCTTTCGCTTCACCCTAGCTTTGCTGAACAAGGGGACTCAGCTGTTTCATCGGGCAAAGGACACTTCAGGGACTCAGATTCCCCCCCCTCCATCTAATATTTGAGTTGGATCCACCCCAGCAGGACCAGAGCATCACACAGAGCGCACAGCTGGCTGAGCAAACACCTTTGACATGGCTGCCAGCCCTGCTCCACGGCCCTGCAGTCGCAGGGTTCTTTAGCCGGCTGTCACGCTACTGCTGCCTGGCTAGGTGCTACCCGCGCTGCAGGGGAACACGGGACAGTGACAGAGCTGACAGGGGCAGGGCCACCCAGAGGATTCAGGGGCCCCTTCCATAAAAAAAAATTGCAATACTATAGAATACTAAATTCTTGTGGGGGCCCCTGTGAGGCCTGGGGCAAATTGCCCCACTTGCCCCCCCACCTCTGGGCAGCCCTGGACAGGGGGGTTTCTTGGATCCCCAGGTCACCCTGACCAGCTGAAACGAGTGTATCCCGCAAGCTAAAGAAACAGATTCCATAGGGCTTGTCCAGAAAGGCTGGACAGACACTTAGGACCAGATCCTGGCAGGTGTTTAAGCACCTGACTGTTGATTTCAGCTGATTGCAGGATCTGTGCCTTAGCGCTCTACTCCCATAGCCATCACGTTACTGCCGGCTCATATGTGACATGAGCTGGGCCGGTCTCAGCTCACACCCGTGCCCCCCTTGATCTCCCCATCCCTGTTAGCGTTCAGCAGCCCTTTGACTGGCAACTTCGGCATGACAGCCAAGAAGCAAAGGAGCCCCGGGAACGAGCTGCCCCTGCTGCATCTGGGCCACACGACTTTCCACATGCTGGGTGCGTCTACACTGCAACATAAGCCCCAGGTTCAAACTCAGGCTCAGGCCTACCCCCACTTCTGCCTACACACAAATTGTGCTGATCCTTGGTCCCAGGACCCCATGGGGATGGAGCGTCTGAGTGCGAGTCCAGCCGGTACCCAGGGCTCAAGCCCGAGTGCTTTGCAGTGTAGATGCAGCCACACTGGACTCTGGGAGTCCATCAAAAGTATCCCACAATCCAGGGCTGGCTCTACCATTTTTGCCGCCCCCCAAAAATAAAATAAATGAAACTGCTCAGACTGTGCTGCCCCAAGAATGAAGGGAATGCCGCCCCTTAGCATGTGCTGCTCCAGGCACGTGCTTCCTCTGCTGGTGCCCGGAGCCGGCCCTGCCACAATCCCATAGGCTGACTTTCTTTGCTCTCTGGCCAGTCAAGGTTTCCCACTCTGCACCGCGAACACAGGAAGTTTGGGATACGGCTGGTTGGACTCAGGCAGGCGTAATGCAGTGTAGATGCTGGAGCCCCAGTGTTCAATGCGTACAGGACACTCAAGCTCTAGGTTAACAAACCCAGGGGCTGCTCACTCAAGTTCTAGTAACCCTGGGCTTGATTCGCAGCAGAGACGCTTCCAGCATGGGGCCAGAGAAGCAGGCTGGGGGAGAGCGGCAGGCAGGCCAGTGGGAAGCTTTGAGCGCTCTGTCCTACATAGCCTAGGGTCCCACGGTGAGGAAGGACGCCCTCACGCTGCTTCCCAAACCCGCCCCGCTCATGGCACATGGCGAGAGGACTTTCTGAGCCTTGCCCTGCATCTGAAAAGTCAGCAGTGGGGTGGGAAGCCCGCCCAGGTGAGATGATTCTGCAATGGGGATGCGAACTCACAATTCCCCGGCAGAAGCCAGCTCCAGGGCATAGGTCAGTGGCAGGTTTAAACGAGTGTCAATGGCAGATTCTCGGTCACTGGAGTCTTTAGAGGAGGTCTGTAACCCAGCCAGAGGTTAGAGATCTATCGGAGGAGTCGGTGGAGGTGGTCAGATTAGACGCTTACAATGGTCTAACCGAGAGGGCCTGAGGGAGCAGAGACAGAGCCATTCCCCAACCGAGCCCACCTAATCGGTCGCCCCCTCAGCCCTAGATCTTCTGGGAATGGAAGCTGAGGCCAGAGCTAAAGCGATAACCACATGAGTGGCCGTGGGGATGGGAGGCCCCTATTCACCTGCTGGTCTCGGAGCAGCCTCCGCTTGGGAGGGCGTCCTGCAGACACGGAAAGTAGCTCCCTGCAGGCAGCTGCTGGCTGCATGCTGGCAAGATGCCTTCTCCCCAACCTGAGAATGCTTGAAAGACAAAAGGGGGAAGGAGGATTGTTGGAGGGGGCCTGCCAGGCTGGAGGGCAGGCGTTTAAATTGGAGCAAAACAAATACAGAAAACAGGAGGGGACAATTACAAATAGGGAATGCATTTGCAAGCAGGACTGAGGGTCAAGGAATGGGATATGGGGCCTTTCCCTTCTAGGGGGCACTGGTTCTAATCCAGCCCCAGATCAGGGGGAACTGGTGAGCTCAGGGGGTGTCAAGGAATGGGGTACAAGGCCTTTCCCCTCTAGGGGCACCACCTGCAATCCAGGCCCAGGTAGGGGGGACTGGCTGGATCGGGGGACCAGGGAACAGGATGGGGGGGGCCTTCCCCTGCACCTTCCTACCCCCTAAGGGACTGGCTCTAATCTAAACCATATTAGCAAAGTTGATGATTATCTGACATCCTGTGATCTACGTGGAGCAGGCTGCTAGGTCCGAGTCCGAGTTCCCAGTGGAACAGTCCCCCCCGCCCCCTCATCACCCTACGCATTCCAGCAGGGAGGCCCAAGCCTGCTGGGGGTAATGTGTTGTGGGGGGGGGAGACCTGTGCTGTACCTGCTTGGGGGGCACACCAGCTCTCTAACCGCAGAGACAGGAAGCAGATGAGCGCAGCGGTACCAGCTGGCTCAGCCCAGGAAACGCACCGGCTCGCTCAACCCAGGCTGCTGCAACTCAGCTTCCACGAGTGGGGGCCTTAGCTGACCCCTCCCCACCTGCCAGCTTTCCCCTTTCCACTGTCTCCCAATGGGGCACCCCATCAACAGCCCCCCTGTGCAGCCCCGAGCTGCCCCCGTCGCAGGCGTGCAAAGCTCACAGTGCCCGCCCAGGCGCCTGAAAAGAGGATCTCGGTCAGGCAGCAAAGCGAAGGCAGGTGGGTGGCTGAGAGGCATGGCAGGGGGTTACAGAGCCTTCCCCTGCTAGGCACTGATTCAAATCCCGCTCCGGGCTAGCAGGGACCAAACATTCTTACCTGAGGCTGTTTGGTCTCCCCTATGGAGTGAGTTGGAAGGTCTCAGCCTCATCCTGGTGGAGGAATGTCTCCCTCCCGAAAGCCCCCCCCTTTGCTGACTGCCTCAGAGAGGCCCCTGGACAACAGCTTCAGAGATGTTAATGACAGACCCTCCTGCAGCACCTGGGGCCAGAGTTAGAGAGGGGAGGAAGGACAGTCGAAAGCTCCAAGACTGGGAGTGGGGAGATCTGGGTTCCCAAGTCCCAGCTCAGCCCCCGCCTTCCTGTGTGAACCTGAGGCCTCACTTCTCTGGCATTAAAAGGGATGATGGAGGAGGGGGGAGTGGAATCTAGTGGTTAGAGCAGGTAGGCTGGTAGCCAGGACTCCTGAGTTCTATTCCCAGCTTTGGGAAGGCAGTGGTGCCTAATGGTTAGAGCTGGGAGCTAGGACTCCTGGGTTGTTCCCAGCCCTTCCATGGACACTCATTTTAGGCAAGGTACTTGACCTCAGTTTTCCCCATTTTCAAAACAATGGGCTTAGATCTTCATCCCATTCCTTACAGGCAGAGGGAGCAGTTCCCCTCTTCCCCACCCCCTCCAGAGCACAGGGGAGCCAGCCTGGCAAAGAAGGCAAGTATAGCTCAGTTTTCAAAAGGTCCCAAGCCTGTTTTTCAGAATTTCTCGAGCCCCTCCGCCACCTTGGGTTGGCAGAGAGAGAGAGGCTGCAAACGCTGAGATCAAACGCCCCTGTGAGAGCTGAGCCTGGAACCCAGGAGTCCTGGGCCCCTGCTCAGTAGTTCTGCAGGAACCGAGGGAGGCCGTGAAAAGCAGAATGAGCCCCTGTATAGTGAGGAGGTGGTTGGCTTAGGGGCAGGGGAGGGGCGTCACATCTGTGCCCAGACACCAATTTGGTTTTCTTCTGAAAAGTCCGGGGCTCAGGTGTCTGTGCAGCGAGCCGGAAATGAGATCAGCGGCCTCCTCCCACACCCTCTGCAGCCCCTTCCACGCCCGTGAGTCACAGCCACGCTTCCCCTCTCGAAAGAGGAAGCGAAATGCTGGGTAAGACATGACTCACGCTGTGCTTCATATGGGCCCCTCCCGGAGCACACTGCGAGAACCTCAGCTCAGCAAAGCGAGCCCGAGAAGGGGGAGCCCTACAGTGGCAGAACTGCGACCAGAGACCACCTTTCGGGGGCCTGCTTGACCCCGGAGCCACTGTAGGTAGCCAGTGGTTCCATCATCTTTAAAAAAGGATGCTCAACCAAGCATGCTTGCATCGAAACCTCCGGTCTGGTTCACTGATGCTTTGCACCAGCTGTACTCATGCAAAATCACCCCCATTCTGTGTTTTGTACCCTCCAGCTCCGCGCAGGTGTCAGCCCCTCCACAAGGCATAGGGCATGGGACTTCATTTGAGAACCACCGAGCGTTGCTAGGGCAGCGTTACAACAACCGTTTGGCTTAGCTCTGACACGGCCCTTTTCAGCCCTGGCTCCCAGTGTGCTTTACAAGAGACGGGTCACAGCCCCCTTTTAAACTGGTGAAGAAACTCAGGTGGCGAGCAGCGGAAGGGGTCAAAGTGACAAAGCCAGAAATAGAACCTGGATTGCAGTGGCCCTGCCCAGGGTTCTAACCACTGTCCCATGCGGCCTTGGTAGAGACACTCGGGGGAGAGGGAATTAAAAGACCATGCCCTTTTACAGAGAGGAATCTCTGCATGAAAGTGAGAAATAAAGCACAGGACAGCAGCCAATACGATTTTTAAAAAAGATTTTCATTTGCATAAAGATTAGAAAGAAAAAAACACTTAAACCCCCACCCCCCAAAACACAAAAATAAACAAACAAAAAGTTCAAACATAGTGAGCCCTTTGAAACACACTGCACTTGCCGAGTCTCTGGCTGCAGGGAGAAATTTACCAAAGAAAAAAAATCAGAGATGCTAAATCTTCCCAGATTACATGTACAGTAGGCAGATCAGCAGCAGAGAATACTTCCCCTGTGTAGCATCTCCCCAAGCAGATTACAGCCCCCAGCAGATCTGAGCACATCTTACTCTTAAAGTATCTTCGTTTTCCTTTAAGCAACAGTGGCACTTCAGTAAAGGCACAAGAGTCTCCAATTCTCTCCCCTTCGGGAGGAAGGTTTTAGACAGCCCCTCCTCATCCCCACCTCACACAGGGAAGGGAAACGCTCCACTGGCTCTGGATCAGAACCATACCGAATGCAGAATTACAGGGAGATGAGGTGGCCACCCACCGCACAGCAGAATCAGCTCCCACGCCAGCGGACGTACACACACACACACACGAGATGAATGTCTGTGTAATGATGAGATGCTTATTTAACGGCCCCAACCAGTGAGCGGAAACAGACTTATGACACCACCCTGCCAGCAGCTTCTGGTAAATATGTAGGGCTAGTGCAGAGACTTCTGTGCCTATGGAATCCAGGCTGGAAAAGTGGGCAAGCACTGTTACCATGGCCAATCAGCTGAGTCTGGAGGAAGAGTACAGGGGACTCATGCTCTGCAGTCACCCCTCTGGTAGAAGCTGCTCATGCCAGACGCAGGCCTAGACTTCTAAGTGCTTTTGCCTGCTCACCCTGTATGAGATGCAGGAGGGGAGGGGAGGGGACGGGAGGGAAACTAGCAGTTTCTTTTTTCTGCAGGAAGACGAGCCTGCCCAAAGAATCACAGCCGTCCCGCAGTAAACAATAAACAAGAGCCGCAGAGTCTCAGTCATGCACGCAGCTCTCACCCGGCTTCATTTCAGCAGGGAGCAGGAGCAAACTGGTGCCGGTGTGACTAGGGGGTGCCGGTGGCAGAGGGGGGATTTTGGAAGGGGAGGAAGCAAAAGGAAGGATACATGTGCTAAGCTGGAATGGTCAAGGAAATCTGCTCCCAAATCTGCCTACCATACACTGGCCTCTAGCCCCACGGTGGAACTGGCACCACCACGTGCATTGCTTCTATTGCATCATCCTCATCTTCGCCAACAAGCACACCTGCACCTTTAAGTGCCAGTCCACACAGCTAGCATCCCCCCCACCTCTCAAGAAAGGCAATGCTGGAAGGCTTAAGCACAACGGCAGCATCAGGCCAGCGGCTAGTCTCCCCTTGTCCCAAGGGGAGGGAGTCAGCACACATCCTGTTCCCTGCTCCGCGTGGCTGAGCCGGTTTCGAGCGAGAGGCTGGGACAAAGTCTACAAGGCCAAGCCTCGGCGAGAGCGGGGACCACGCCACAGCCAGGTGGCACTGGGGCTGCCAGGAGCCGGCTTTAATAAAAAGAGCCCGGCTGGCGTGAACTGCTCGGTAATTAGACTCAGACACCTGAGGGGGAGGGGGGAAGAGAAGGGCACTGCCCCTTTTCCTAGTTCTGATTCATTTGTTCTCAGGAGGGGCACACCCAAGGAGTAGGTTGGGAGCCTGGCTGCAGGGACAGTAGTGTGAGATTTCCCTCAAGGGCTGCCCACAGGACTCAGAGATAAGGAGGGGATGCGGGGACATGGCTCTAGGGAGACACTTTCCCAGACCAGTCCCTGCTCAAAGCCATGGCAGTGGGGTCCTGGCAGGGTGGGATGGCGCATCTCAGCGGAGGTGTGTGGCAAGGGTGGGGTGAGAACAGGCCTCGGGTGGGGCGGGCAGAGGCCACGCAAACTCATTGCAGCGCTGGGTTTGGGTGGAGCAGCACCCACACAGGGAAGGAAAAAGGGGGTTTAACCCATGCCCTCATCTAGCAGGTTTCTCAAGGTGGCAGCTTCGCCCCGCCCGCCTCCCCAAAGAGCGAGAAGAGGGCCCACGAACCAGGGGAGACATGCTGGGCGTGTCAGAGGGTTAAGAGGGAGGGGGAACAGCTCCAGCTTGGCACGGCCGCTTTGCACTAGGTCCTGCAATCTGAGTGGATTCCACGCCCCGGGAAGGACAGGGCCCTCACCACACGGTGCTACCACCGCTGTTGGTGCTCCTCACCACGTCTGCACCCCCCTTTCACCAGGATCAGCTGCCTCTGCTGGATGCGGTTTCCTTGGCAACCAGCCCCTGCCACCTTGTGGGGCAGGAGGAGGATGCTAAGACGACATAGCAGGGGAGGAGCTGGGGGGCAGAGCCCGTCACCATGAGGGAAGAGGGGCTGGGCCAACAGCTGGGGGCAAGTGCCACTTCCATTCCTCCCAGCTGAAACTAGGGACACAACTTTCCCAACCAGGGGGACCTCAATGTGGTGGGGCTCTGGCCCTAAGCACACCAACTCCTCCTGCCTTTGCCCTGGGGATACCCCATCCATAGAAAGTGAACTCATATCCCTGAGACTAAGGGGGTCCCCTCCCCCAAATAGTCCCATCAGGACCCCCTCGCTTGGCTTCAGTGGAGCCTTGGGGTACTGGCAGCCATGCCTGGGATGGTCACAGACCGGGAGGGGTCTATGGGCAGATGGCCTGAGAGCCCATGCAGCGGGGGATGGGACACCTGTACCCCAATAGAGAGCTGGGGGGAGGAGATGGATGCAAGGCATTTACCAAGGAACCCCCCTGCAGATTCCAGCCTGCAGCTCAGCAAAGGACAGAGCTTTGGATGAGTCCCATGGAAAGGGTGCAGCCACACCTGCAGGTTAACTACCATCCCAGCTGGGCCCGATCCAAGGCCCACTGCCATCCCAGGAGACTGACGCCCCCTGGGATTTGCATCTGGCCCACAGCCACCTTCCCCTACAAACAGGGCCGCCAGCCAGCAAGGACAGGTAGTCCCAGGATTCGCGGGAAAGCCACTCCTCTAAGGTGGCTCTGATGAATGGGCTCTTTGAGTCTCCCCGCCCACGTGCCGTGCCAGGGAAACTGGTTTGGGAGGAGACATGTGGGCGTGTCTGCGTCTCCTCAGGATGCCAGCCCTCCTCCCGCCAGGCTAAGCTAGTCACCAAGGCGTGCAGGGCCCAGCCCCCTCCCACATGGAGGACAGCCCTTACGCCTCACCTGGGCTGGGTTGGTGGCAGAGAAGAATGGCAGGGCATGGGGATAAATAAGGATCAACCAAGTTTTAGTTTGATCGGGGCACACAGCTATCACTCCCAACAGACAAGGATGTTCTTATAATCGTGGGTTATTGGGAAGCTGGACGGGGGACCCTCATAAACCTGCCCCCCCAATGCAAAAATCTTAAGTGCCTAGTATAAGAACTCTCCAACACCCGTCCCACCCCTCGACTGGTTCTGGAAACCGCCAGGACATAAGGAAAGAGATGGATTCCATGAACCACAGTGGGAAGGGCTGCTGTCGAGGGCACTCCAGTAGCACCAGATGATTTGCCCCGTGAACACAGCTGGAGGGGAGGGAGAAGGAGGAGTTTACACCCATCCCCTGCTACCCAAGTTAATTAAATAATAAACTCTACAGGATTTACAATCAGAAACAAGGGAAAAAAAGACTAAGTGGCCTGCATTCAGATCTAAAGAGCCTCCCCCCCCCCCCCCCAAAAAAAAAGCATTCATGACACCCTAGGCCCCCATTTTAGGGGGTGGGTGCCAAGGTACCATAGCAGGGATCCAGTCCCACCCCACCAGCAATTTTGAGAGACAAACAGATGAGTGGGGGAGGAGAGTGGGGTGGTGGGGGGTTGAATAAGGTTTCACTGGTTAGAGACTCGTGCATGGGTATAAAAAGCCGGGATTAGGATTTGTAATTGGATGTCAGCCACATCAGACCTTCGCACAGTCCTTCCCCAGATGTTGCGCACGAAGGCTGGACATACCAATTCCTGTCCCTAATGCGTGTCAGTCCCAGTTTCTCCTGGATTTCATGGGGCTTCATGGCGTCGGGCAGGTCCTGCTTGTTGGCGAAGATGAGGATGATGGCGTCCCGCATCTCCCGGTCGTTAATGATGCGGTGCAGCTCCTGCCGGCCTTCGTCGATCCGGTCGCGATCGGCGCAGTCCACCACGAAGATGAGCCCCTGGGTACCCGTGTAGTAGTGTCTCCAGAGGGGCCGGATCTTGTCCTGGCCCCCCACGTCCCAGACGTTGAATTTGACGTTCTTGTAGGTCACCGTCTCCACGTTGAAGCCCACGGTGGGGATAGTGGTGACCGACTGGCCCAGCTTCAGCTTGTAAAGGATGGTGGTCTTGCCGGCCGCATCCAGGCCTAGCATCAGAATCCGCATCTCCTTATTGCCGAAGATCTTGGACAGCATTTTCCCCATGGCTGCGGGCGAGCAGTACAGTCCATACAAGGCTGGAGAAGAAGGAACACAGCGAGATGAAGTCAAGAGCAATGCAGGGGCCTGTGATCTGGCTAGCCTCAACTCCCTTTCCTGCACTCCACCCCGCCCCGAGGCAGGCCACTGGCAAGGCACAGGTACTCAGAGAGTGGATGGGCCGAGATGCAGGAGATCTGGGCTCATATCCCAGTGCTACCACCAATTCCCACTTGAACTCTCCAGGCCTTGGTCTTGCCCATCTGTAAAATGGGGAAAACACTGTCTTCCCACTCTGTCTTCTTAAACAGGACGCTCCTTGGGGCAGAGGAAGAAGCAGGCCAAGCACGTCACAGCGCCTAGGTGCTGCTGTTAACCACAAATCTAACGCGGAAACCGAGGTCCTCCAAAGCATTCAGGCTGGGTCTAGTGCACCAATGCTTCACCCACCTGGATCACAGAGGATCTCAAAGCCCTTTAACAACTCCCTCATTTCACAGGTGGGAAAAACCAGAGGCAGAGAGGACACAGGAGGTCACACAACCACCACCGTATTGTTCCGACAGTCCTTCTTCCCAGTCCCGTTCCAACGTCTAGCCACCACTCCCCACCCAAAGCTGGGAATAAAAGCCAGGAGTCCTGACTCCCAATCCCCTCCCCTCCTAGGAGCGGAACCCAGAAGTCCTGAGCCACCCCCATCCTAACCACCGCCCCTTGTAAGAGGCCAGATATTAACAGCAAACCAGGAAGGGATCTCACACCTCTGAGGACAGGAGCAGACCTGTAGCTAGTTTCGCCAGATGCAAAAGCATGGGGAAATGGCATGCCATTACTGGGGTCTCTGGCCCGGATCCTCAAGAGGTATTTAAACACTTAACTCACATGAAAGTGAGTGGTGGCCTTGCTACTAGGGTGACCAGACAGCAAGTGTGAAAAAAACTGGACAGGGGGTGGGGGTAATAGGAGCCTATATAAGAAAAAGGCCCCAAAATCAGGACTGTTCCTACATAAAAAACAGGACATTTGGTCACCCTACTTGCTGCAAAGAAGCCAGGATTACCCCAAAAATACAGGTCAGGCATTGGGGCACTTCAACACAGCTCCTGACACCAGCTGTTCATTGCTACCCTAGGGGAAGGGGCCAATTTCTCCATGAAGTCCCTGGCAAGCAAAGCCCTGGCCCCTGCCCCCCCCCCCGCAGATCCTGCTAAACCAGCATCTGATTAGACATTCTTAGAGAACAAGCCCAGAGCAGCCTTGAAGGTCAAACTCAGAAGGGGAAGTTTCCAGGAGCTGGAAAATACCCATCATCTGGGCTGGTCTGCCTCGCCCCCGGGGCACAGCGGCTCCACCAACTGGCGTCTGCCCCCCTTTGTCCCACCCTGAACAGTTCTTCTCCTCGGCCTTCTGTCCTTTCCAAGCTATGAGAGGAGGAAGACTCCTTTCACCAAAAAGGAACCAATGGGAGGCAGGCAACAAACCCAGAGCCTGATTAAGTCCAGAGCGTCAGAACACACTGTAGCAATTTCAGTGTCTCAACATTCCACAGTGGGAATTGGCTCCTTGTTGCCACATCAACCGGCACCCTTTTCGTTAAACCGGTTTAATGGGACCAGTGTAGACACCCCCCACCCCCAATGTGGACGACTCTCATGACACTAAGAGGATCTTGCTTTGGTTTAGCAGGACCCTGATTTCGGTTCAAGGCAATCAGAAACAGCTTTAGGCGATGACCCCCCCCTCTCCCCACTAAGCCACCTAAAGCAAAGCACTTGCCCAGGGGGCTGCCCCCAGTTTAAGAGCTTCGTGAAACCGGGGCAAGTTTGTGGAGGTTCCCCAGCATGGCCCCTCTGTGCCCCCTCCTCCCCTCATGAGGAGCCATAGGAACCCAGACAAGGAAGGCACCAAGTCCCTTTCCTGGCTGACTGTCGGCCGCACTGTCACAGAATCCCACCCATAAACGGCTCAAACTCCAGAGGGATAGCTCAGTGGTTGGAGCATTGGCCTGCTAAACCCAGGGTTGAGAGTTCAATCCTTGAGGGGGCCACTTGGGGACTGGTCCTGTTTTGAGCAGGGGGTTGAGCCAGGTACCTCCTGAGGTCCCTTCCAACCCTGATATTCTATGAAAGCCAGTCAGGTTGCTTGCCCCCACAACCCCTGCTGGGGGGCTCTTCCAAAGCCTCCCCTCACTCTGACTGGTAAAAATATTCCAGTTTCCAGCCTCTGATTTCCTCCCAGCCAGTTTATTCCCATTTGTTCTTGTGGGAACTTCGTCCTTAAACTTCAGCTGCTCCTCTCCCTGGTCCCATTCCTGGCTCTGCCACTGGCCTGCTGAGTTGTCACTTCTGTGCCTCAGTTTCCCCAGCCTGACACAGGATAATGATACTGTCTTCCTTCAGAAAAAGTTTTAAGATGACTGACAAAAAGCTCTAGATTGATAAGAGCTACATATTATCATCATACCAGTATGTAGAACTCATGCCAGTCCCCTGAACAAAGTAAATCATACTGACCACAGGTTGGTTTGGTGTTTTTTTGTGTGTGGGGGGAGAGGGGAGCATAACAGTGTCTACACTAGGGCTTTTGCTGATCTAAAAGAGTCCTTCAAACCCCACACTTCACACTAGCTGATCTTGCTGCACCAGCAAAAAGTTTCAAGGGTAGATAGAGTTGACCTTTGAGCCACAGACATTGCTACATCAGGGTCCAACTCTCCAAAACGGGTGTTACAGCGGAAAGGAACAGGGCTTTTCCGAGCTCCAAAATGGCCCCCACGAGGAGCCAGAGGGAATCCCCACCCGTCAGCCAGACCCAACCCAACCTGACTCAATCCAGCTCTTCCACCCTGCAGAGCGGGCTCAAAAGGCAGGGGCCAGGCTACTTCTGCACGTGTGGCTTTTTCCCGCCCCCCACCCCAGAAGCTTCTGTCCCCAACAGCTGGGCTAAGAGTTGGGGGAAGATTTTATTTAATGTTTTTAACCTCCAGTAAGACACTGGAGAGAACTGGGGACAGGTGCTCCACTGCCCGACAAACTCAGACAAGCCCGATTCTAGCAGGAGTCTCTCCCTGCCCACATCTGAAACCCAGGCGGCGCAAAGACAGACTCAGGACCCCCCCCCCCCCGACCCCCCAGTTTGGTTGGGAAAGGGAAGAAACTTATCCCCCTCCCCAGTCAGCAGAGCAGCCGGCTGCTACCGGCGCCCAAGTCAGGACTGCAAAGAAAAAAATAAAATCTACCACTTCCCCTTTCTTCCAGCCCCCCCCGCCCCAAGTAAGATTGATTTTTTTTTTTTGGGTGTGCGCGTGCCGCTGCTTCCGGACAGCCAGTAGTTTATCTAGAGCTCGTTCCTGGCCGTTTTAATTCAAACCCCCAGATCCACCCTAGAAGTTTCAACTCTTGGGCACACCCATGATGCACAGGGAAAATATTTCCAACCAAGCAGGGGACCAGAGGGGAGGGGGGGGGGGGAGAGACACGACACCCCTTTAACCGGATCATTGCCCCCTCCTCTTCCAAACTTGAATTCAACCCCGCAGGTCCACCCAGGAGAAGTTTCAAGCCTCCCCCCGGCAGACCTGAATTCAAATCCTCCCCCCACATGCGCCCATCAGACGTGTACACGCGCCTCTCCTCCCCTCCCCATGGAAAGGGGGGGTATTTTCAAAGCACGGGGGGGGAGAAATCCTTTAATTTTATCCTTTTCTCCCCTCCTTCAGGGCTCGTATTTAGATGGTAACTGAGCGATCAATACATGTCCCCCCCCCGCATTGCAGTGTGTGGGGGGCTCAACCCACGCAAAGCCCACGCCGCGCCCAGCCCCACTCACCCGGGCGGGGCAGAGGTCAGCGGCGCCCCAGCAGCAGCTCCCCACGCGGGCTCCGCCGCGCCCCGGATTCCAACTTCCGAACGCGATGTAACAATTTCAGCGTCTCCGCGTTCCACGCGGCTGCCCGGCCGCGGCCGCCCGCGGGCTGCTCGGCATCGCCCCGGCCCCGGGGCGCAGCGGATCCGGGGGGGGCCCGGCTGCAGGATCCACCGGCCGGCGCGTGGCCCGCTCCGCTCCCGGTACCTGGCCCGGCTCCGGCTCCGCTCGCCCGTCTCCAGCCGGCACCGCGCTCTGCCCGCCCGGGCGTCCCGCAATGAAAAGGGCGCGGACTGGGGTGGGGGGTCCGCCCCTCCCGTTCGACAGCCGTGCGCATGCTCCGGCTCTTAAAGCCACCCGGACTCTTTTTTTTCCTGCCCCCCCGTTCCCGGCCCCGCTGCCTCCACCCAGCCGAGGGTGGTTACGGGGGGGGCTTTGTCTGGTCAGTTTTCCTGTAGCGAGCTGGGCGTATCGGGGGGTTGCTGGGTTGCTAGGTGAGTACACACCTCGTGTGTGTGTGTGTGTGTGTGTGTGTGTGTGTGTGTGTGTGTGTGTGTGTAGGGCTGCTGTGTTAATGCACAGTATGTGTGCGTCAGTGTAAGGCTGCTGGGTGAATACCAGTTTCTTCCCATACATGCACAGTATGTGTGTGTGTGTGTAAGGCTGCTGTGTTAATGCACAGTGTGTGTGTCAGTGTAAGGCTGCTGGGTGAATACACGTGTGTGTGCGTAGGGCTGCTGTGTTCATACACAGTGTGTGTGTGTCGGTAAGGCTGCTGGGTGAATACACCTATGTGTGTGTGTCAGTGTAAGGCTGCTGGATGAATACGTGTGTGTGTGTGTAAGGCTGCTGTGTTAATGCACACTGTGTGTGTCAGTGTAAGACTGCTGGGTGTATACACGTGTGTGTGACTGTTGTGTTATTGCACATGTGACGTGTGTGTGTGTAGGGCTGCTGTGTTAATGCACAGTGTGTGTGTGTCAGTGTAAGGCTGCTGGGTGAATACACGTGTGTGCGTCAGTGTAAGGCTGCTGGGTGAACACGTGTGTGTGTGTAGGGCTGCTGTGTTACTGCACAGTGTGTGTGTGTCAGTGTAAGGCTGCTGGGTGAATACACGTGTGTGCCTCAGTGTAAGGCTGCTGGATGAATACGTGTGTGTGTGTGTAGGGCTGCTGTGTTACTGCACAGTGTGCGTGTGTCAGTGTAAGACTGCTGGGTGAACATGTGTCTGTGTGTGTAGGGCTGCTGTGTTGCTGCACAGTGTGTGTGTAAGACTGCTGGATGAAAATGTGTGTGTCCGTGTGTGTAGGGCTGCTGGGTGAATACATGTATGTGTGTGTAGGACTGCTGGGTGTATGCACGTATGTGTGACTGCTGTGTTATTGCACACGTGACGTTGTGTGTGTGTGTGTGTGTAGGGCTGCTGTGTTAATGCACAGTGTGTGTGTGCCAGTGTAAAACTGCTGGGTGAATACACATGTGTGTGTGTGTGTGTAGGGCTGCTGTGTTAGTACACGTGTGTATGTCAGTGTAAAGCTGCTTGGTGAATACAAACATATGTGTCTCTCTGTGTGTGTAGGGCTGCTGGGTGTATACACGTGTGTGTAAGACTATTGTGTTATTGCACATGTGACGTGGGGGGGGGGTGAGCAGAAGCAGCTGAGGCAATTGCTTAGAACTGTGACCTGCCAAGGGGCCCTGATTTTGTGTTACCCCCAGTACCAGCCATCTTACTGCCCGTGGTCATTGAGAGGAGAGTCTTGGCATGGGCTGGGCTGAGATATTGTTTGGTTTGTGGAAATAATGCAGTGAGTTTTTTAGGGGGTTGGCGAGGAGACCAAACCATCCCTGCTCAGCCCCCACCCCTCTGGGCTAGCACCCCTTGCGTGTGTGTTCCATCGTCCTCTAAGCTGTAATTCCCTTGATTGAAAAGAACAACAGAAGGAAAGGCAGGCCCCATGAGGGGCTGGGGCCTTGCATGAATGAAAATTGAGTGTGACACGCACCGTGCACGCATGGCGTGCACAAGGACTAGTTACACACCTGAGTGTGGCTCAGGCTCCAGACACTTACAGCTCGAGTGTGTGACACGAACGCTGAGACTCATCATCATACACCAGAGGTTGCGTGAGGGGGTGAGTCATTGACAAGCCAGCTACCCTGTGACGGATGTGTGACTCCAGCCCTTGGACGAGTGATACCTGAGGGACAGGGTGCCTCATGTGTGACACTAGCATTTGGAATAGTGCTACGCTGGCAGCGGGACGAGCTCTTGACCGAGTTGCGCACTCTTGGTCGAGTCACTTGTGCATGACACGAGCGGTGCACTGAATTGCCCTGTGCCTCAGTTTCTCCACTTGTAAAATGAGGATAGTGATTCTTCTTTTACATCATTTCTCTAGGCTGTAAAATGTTTTGGGGCAACAATTGTTTCTCACAATGAGTCTGAGTCTCACAACGGGGCCCTGGTCTTGGTCAGGGTCTGTGCAGCGCCTGGCACTATTGGGCTCTGATCTCAGTCGGTGTCTGTGCAGCACGTGGCACAATCGGGCTCTGATCTCAGCTGGGCCTCTCTCTGGGTGCTATGATAATACTAACAAAAGGAACAAGACAACTCTGAAGAGAAACTCAAGATTCTCAAGTTGGGGGCAGGGGTATGGGAGCAGGATGATTACCCTCCACATGCCCACCTCTCTCTCTCTCTCTCTCTGGGGAGCAGATTCTCTAAGCCATCCGACAGGCTGCAGTAAGCAAGGGGCTGTTCGGGGTGAGCAGAGTGGGGAGGAGAAAAGGGAAGTAGAAGCAGCAGGTGCTGGTCTTGCGTTTGCACATATTTCTTTCCACACCCCAGACAAAAACCGAGCCGATCTTGCTGATGTCATTTCATTTCACATCCGGAGGAAGTGGGGGCGGGGGGGGGGGGGGCGTCCAATACCAGCCAAATGAGCTGAAGATTGTTTTAAAGCAAAAAGTCAGGAGAAAAGGCGATGCACTAGGTACTTACTGCACCTGGGTGCCAGAATGAGATAGACCAGTAGTTCTCTTAAACTTTTGTCCTGGTGACCCTTTCACACAGCAGGCCTCTGAGTGCAACCCCCCATATCAATTAAACCACATTTTTCTATATTTAACGCCAATATAAATACTGGAGATGGGGTGGAGGCTGACAGTTCGCAACCCCCCATGTAATAACCTTGTGATCCCCTAAGGGGTCCTGACCCCCAGTTTGAGAACCCTTGAGATAGATAGATTAGATAGAGGGGGTGTATGGGGATAGATAGATAGAGGGGGTGTACGGAGATAGATAGATAGATAGATATCTAGATAGATAGATAGATAGATAGATAGGGGTGTATGGGGATAAATAGATTGACAGAGGGAGTGTGTGGTGATAGATAGACAGATTAGATTAGATTAGATTAGCTCCAGATGTACATGTGGGGATAGACAGACTCGGCCTTATCATCCTTTTATGCAGTGGCTGGGAGTTGAAGCCAGACAAATTCAGACTGGAACAAAGGCACACGCACCTTTTTAACGGTGAGGGTAACAGACTGAAACAATTGACCGGGGGCATGGCAGATATTCCCTCATTGGCCGTTTTTCAGTCAAGCTGGGATGTTTTTCTAACCGATCTGCTCTAGGAATCATTCAGAGGCAGGTCTCTGGCGGGTGCTGTACAGGTGGCCAGACTAGGTGATCATAGTGGGCCCTTCCAGCCTTGAAACCTGTGAATCTGTGATGGCGTCTGCTTGTCCATTGCATTGTGAATTCCGTATGTAATTGACTTATTCATTGTTCCATTTGGAGGCTTCCTCCCATCAGTGCCCCTCCCTGGGCCCAGAACGAGTCACACTTGTTTTTTATCTCCTGCCATTTCAGACTGGTCAGCCAGAGGTTGGCAGCGGGATTAGCGGAAGGCATCCAGCTGGTTGGTCTCTCTTGCCGGTGATCTGGCAGTCCCGCCGTTCAGGGCCAGCAAGTTAACCCACCCCTGCGCTGAGTTGTGTGAGGTCACTCCCGCGACATACCTTTGAGGATCTGGGCCAAGCTATCTGGTACGTCTCACGCGGGAACAGGTAGGCCATCAGAGCGGGTGTATAACGCTGGCTTGCAATTAATGAGAATTAAATACCCACACACCTTTAAAAATCTGGCTCTATGTCTGCCCTCAGGGGGGTTGTGTCGTGACTTTCTAGTGTAGACAAGACCTTTGATTGAAAGCGCTTTGGGGCAGGAGCCAACTCTCTCTTCTGTGTGTGTAACAGCGCCCGACACAGTGTGGGCCTGACCCATGACTGGGCCACCTGGGTGCTACCGTATTACCCCAATAGCAATAAAAACGTACCGTACCTGGCATAGTGCGGGCCTGGGCCGTGAGCAGGGCTCTTAGGCACTGCCGTAATATACCTAATAATAATAAATACAAGATTTGTTCGAGTTATGAAATCCCAGCAGCTCAGATCTCGTTCTGGTAATTGACAAGGCACAACCCGCCTGGGATTTGCGGGCGAGGGCAGTGGGAGTGGGGAGCAGCAGGATAACCCCGCTGGGGGAGGTGGGCTCAATCCCTCCCTTTGTATGTGGGTTATGGCTCAGTGGAAAAGGGGCAATGGTGGTAAGGATGCGTGTGCCCCTGGGTTATGGTGACAAGATGTCCTGATTTTATAGAGACAGTCCCGACTTTTGGATCTTTTTCTTATATAGGCTCCTATTACCCCCCATCCCTGTCCTGATTTTTCACATTTGCCATCTGGTCACCCTACCCTGGGTTGACCCAGCCAGGCTAACATATGTGAGGTCAGGCTCCTGCTAGTTCCCCCAAAGTAACAAACCCCCACCTCCTGGGCCAGGAATAGAACCCAGGAGTCCTGGCGCCCAGCCCTCCTGCTCTAACCGCTACCCCCTCCATCCCAGAGCTGGGGATAGAACCCAGGAGTCCTGGTTCCCAGCCCCCCCTGCTCTAACCACTACACCCCCGCCCCAGAGCTGGGGATAGAACCCAGGAGTCCTGGTTCCCAGCCCCCTCTGCTCTAACCACTACACCCTACTCCTTTTCCTGAGGAAACTTTACAAAACAAAAGCCACAAAGAGGCCAAACTGGAATGTTTCTTTCCAAGTGGGAACAAGGAATAATATTTTTGTATAACACAAGCCCCACTGGTGACCGTGTGAAGGAAAGAGCTCAACTCCTTTGCTAGGAGAGCCTTGGGGACGTGGGCTAGCCATTGTGCAAGGCCTCAGACCTCACACGCACACTCCAAGTCCCAGTGTGTGTCACCCCACCGCCAGGCGTCTCTGTCTCAAACATACACATACCTCACAAACACACACACAGTCTTACCCTGCATGACACACGCACACACATGCAACACACACACGTGCACCAGCTGTGCATAAGACATATACCCACACGCCCGCCATGCATCTCTCTCTCTCATACATGCTCATACACTAACACAACCCTGCCGCACAAATGTGTGTGTAACTTTTTACCTTGCCCTCCTCACTGTGGCTCGGCGCCCCACCTGTCTCTCTGGCTGTGGCAGGCGTCACCAGGCAGCACTGTCATACACATGCTGAGCAAATTTTTACTTAGCAGATGGGCAGATATTGCATCTCTGAACAAACACTGCGGCCGGGGTGAATTTAGCCAGTGTCACTGTTTGTGGGGGGAGCTGTTGCAAGCAGCAGGAGCCTTTCCGTTCTGCCTTCCTGTCTTTGGTGCACAGATGGCACGCTCCGATCCCTGCCACAGGGGACTGGGCGCGTGCCATTTGCGACCACCTCTGCTCCAGGACTGGGGCATATGGTGTCAATGAACAAACTGCATTAAGAATATACCCAGACTGCATAGCGCTTTTCTCTCCTCCCTCAACCAACCTGCCAAGCCCTGAAATCGGTGATTGTGCAGCGGGGGTGAGTGAGTGGATCTCTCTGTAAAACTGCCTTCTAGTGGGTGGGAGAAGAACTGCTCTGCTGTGTGTCCTAGACCCCTACATTGCTTACAGCTGAGTATGATCCCCTTTAGCACTAGGCCCGTGTTTAGGTCTGAGAGGAAGACACAACCCCCTGCACCTCCAATCTCCAGCCTGTCCCCCTGCTCTGCAGCTGTGCTGAGATCTCCCCCTGCCACCCCCAAACTCAGCCTAGTGGGGTAAACCCTCTGGTGGGAAAGAATACAGGAAACTGGTTTTCCTTTTGCTCTATGACCGGGCACTTTCTTTCCCGCCCCCGAGCCACAGCCCTGGCGCCAGCTGCTGACTATTCGGAGGGTCACCCTGGCCAACGTCCTCCTTTAGGAGGGGAATGTGGCAGGGCTGCCGAGGCCTGGGGCCCAGCTGGAGGTGCTGGGCAAATGCCCTTCCTTGTGTCATTGATGCTGGGTCTGTACTGGGCATCCCCCACTTTCCAGCCCCTCTGCCTACCAGCGTGTCCCAACCACACCCCAGATGAAGCAGCTGCCCTTTAAAAACTATCCAGCTGGACACCGGCAAGCAGCAGCAAGGGGGTTAATGAGGTGACTTGCAATACACAAAATCCCACCTTCCCCTGCCTCAGCAAGGAAGCCTCTGTGGAAATGCTGCCAAGGAAGTGTCAGCAATAATAGTGACTTTGGTGTGAGTGAGAGAGGTGGGTTTAGTGGTTGGAGCAGGACAGCTGGGAGCCAGGACTCCGGGGTTCTATTCCCAGCTCTAGTCAGAGGTGTGCATAAGCAGGTACAGCTCTATGCTGTTGAAAGTGACACAGTAAATGTTTTCTATGAGGCCGTGGGCCTGGGAGCACCTGGGTGGGGGGTGGAGCCTGGGCCGGGGGTGGGTGACGGGTGACAAGGCCAAAAGCAGATTTTTACAGCTGCTGTCAAAACTTTCCGGCTTTGAATGTAGGCGCTGCGGGCTCAGTTAATACCGCAGTCAGACAGCAGAGGGCGCCCTTCTCCCGGGAATGAGAGGCCTAAACAGGCTGTAAATGGCAATTCAAGACCAGCTGGCAGACCCCGGAGTTGTTTGGCAAACACAGAGAATAGAGGGCAAGGTGGCCCAGGGGGCTGGGCTGGGCTAGCAGGGGCTGCGGCTCGGGAGTGAGGGGCACCAGGAGAACTAGTGGGAGGGGGGAACCCAGGGCTGGGCTAGCAGGGAGCTGCAGGTCAGGAGTGAGGGACACCAGCAGAGCTGGGGGGAGGAAGGATCCCAGGGCTGGGCTAGCAGGGAGCTGCAGGTCAGGAGTGAGGGGCACCAGGAGAGCTTGGGGGTGGGGACCTCAGGGCTGGGCTAGCAGGAGGCTGTGGGTCAGGAGTGAGAGGCACCAGCAGAGCTGCACGGGGGTGGATGCAGACCTGAAATAGCAGGAGTGGCCGCAAACCAGGACTTGGAGAGTTTAAGGCCATAAGGGACCATCCGGTCTGACCCCCCCCCCCCACTCCCTGCACATCACTGGCCACAGACCCCGCTCCCCACTGATGTGGGAGCGGAGGGCTGGGAGTCAAGACTCCTGGGTTCTCTTCCCAGCTCTGGGAGGAGACTGGGGTCTAGTGGTCAGTGCAGGCAGGGCTGGGAGTCAGGACTCCTGGGTTCTATCCCTAGTACCGGGGGTAGGGTAGCATAGGAGATAAGCACTGCTGTTACAGTAATGGGGGCCATACAGTTCCCTCGATAGGGGGCTAAGCCTCAGGACTCCTGGGTTCCAGGCTCAGATCTGCCCCCGACTTGCCCCTGGATTTTAGGCAAGTGGCTTCTCCGCCCCTTGCCTTAGTTTCCCTGTCAGTAGGGACTGAGACTGGTCCCCATAAGAACGGCTGTACAGGGTCAGACCAAAGGCCTATCCAGCCCAGTATCCTGTCTTCTGACAGTGGCCAATGCCAGGTGCCCCAGAGGGAGTGAACCTAACAGGCAATGATTTAAGCTCCAGCTATGACGGGCCAGGATTGTGAGCAAGAGAGAAGGGGAGCCCGGCTGGCATGGACACAGGGTGCTTGGCTCTTCCCTTGGGCCAAGCAGAACAAAACACCCAGGGCTGCCTGCGGGGAGGGGGGGGCAAGTGAGGCAATTTGCCCCAGGCCCTGCAGGTGCCCCCACGAGAATATAGTATTCTAGAATATTTAACATTTTTTTTATGGAAGGGGCCCCTGAAATTGCTTTGGCCCAGGCCCCCTGAATCCTCTGGGTGGCCCTGCTTCACACTGCAAAGAACATAGCACATAAGAACAGCCGTACCGGCTCAGACCAAAGGTCCATCTAGCCCAGTATCTGTCTACCGGACAGTGGCCAATGCCAGGTGCCCCAGAGGGAGTGGACCTAACAGGCAATGATCAAGTGATCTCTCTCCTGCCATCCATCTCCATCCTCTGACAAACGGAGGCTAGGGACAAGCAGCAACTGCATCTGCACGAACCACATCCCTGCATCTCTATCCCCTTTCCCAAAGCTGGGAAGGGAACCCAGGAGTAGGATGACCAGACAGCAAGTGTGAAAAATCAGGACACGGGGTGGGGGGTAATAGGAGCCTATATATGAAGAAGACCCCAAAATCAGGACTGTCCCTATAAAATCAGGACATCTGGTCACCCTACCCAGGAGTGCCCCCTGCCCCCCAGCCAGGTGCCCTGCTCTGACCACTAGACCCCGCTGTCCAGAAAATGACCCTTTTAAAAGGGACGGCAACCTTCTAAGAATGCGTCGCGATCTGGTAGAAAAGAAAGCAGCCAGTAGCTATTTTGTGGGTGAAAAACCGAGCATCACCACGATACATCTATAATTTATTGATTGAGGACACAGATTACAGCATCGTTGAGTTGTTTGCTTTTTTCCTGACCATTTTCTGCTTTATAAGGAAGTGGAGGGATTATAAAGTAGTCGGAGCCAATTTTAACCCTTCCTCCGACAGTAAAAATAAGCAAAGGTTAGGTGGGGATAATAAAATAAACCCCCCTAACGGCACTTTGCATTTTGCAGGATTCTCTTATCTACAGAAGAGCGGAAAACCAGGACTGAACAGCAGCGGAGTCGCCCAGGTGCAAATCAATGGCCCGCCCGCCTTCTTTCTAAAAGGTCCGTCCGACTTTCTTCAGCGCCAGGGAGTTACAAATAAAATCCACATTCTACAGTTCACAGTGCAAATCATCTGCCATCAGAGGTGGGAATGCAGTGCTGGGCGAGGCAGCGCCCCTGGGGGTGGGAAGGGCGAAGCGGGGTGTGCCCCTCTTCGAGTCGATGCCTGGCGAAAGAGAAACGCCAGTTAGATGCAAGTGTTTGCCGCATGGATCATGGTAGCAGTGTGGGGCCCCTAGGGTGCTGGGTGCACAGGGAGAGAGGGGCCCTGCCCCAGAGCTCGCATAGCAAAGGGGCAGGAGTGGAACCGAGGTTTGGAGACTGACCCAAGGCCGTGCAAAGCTGGGGATAGAACCCAGGAGTCCTGGCTCTCAGCCCAGCCACTCGCTCAATTCCTAGACCTCATCCCTCTCCTGGAGCTGGGGATAGAACCCAGGAGTCCTGGCTCTCAGCCTAGCCACCCGCTCAATTCCTAGACCTCATCCCTCTCCTGGAGCTGGGGATAGAACCCAGGAGTCCTGGCTCTCAGCCCAGCCACCCACTCAATTCCTGGACCTCATCCCTCTCTTGGAGCTGGGGATAGAACCCAGGAGTCCTGGCTCTCAGCCCCCCTGCTCTAACCAGCAGATCATGCTGCCTCCAACCCACCAAAGCCAGAACTTTGAAAGGCGGCTTTGTACACAGCCTTGCGGGTGACCTTCAAGGCTGATCAGTTGCAGAGGGCTCAGAGAAGAGCCACCGGAATGATCAAGGGCTGGAAAACCTGCTGTAGAGTGAGAGACGCAAGGAGCTCAGTCTGTGTAGCTCAGCAAAGAGAAGGTGAAGCGGTGACTTGATCCCTGCCTAACCGTGCCTACGGGGGGCAGGGGAGGGGGCAAATGTCGAATACGGGGCTCTTCAGTCTAGCAGACCAAGGTCTAACACAATCCCGCGCCTGGAAGCTGAAATGGGCCGATTCAGACCAGAAATAAGGGACACCTTTCTAACGAGTGGAGCAACTTACCCAGGGGTTGTGGTGGATTCTCCATCCGGGAAAATTTTTTAACCAAGCCAGGATCTGCTCTAGGGATTGTTTTGGGGGCAGTTCTCTGGCCTGGGCTATCCAGGGGGCCCGAGGAGATGAACACGATGGTTCCTTCGGGCCTTGAAATGAGCAACCCGCAGCCTCTACCCTCCCAGCCCCGGCCTGCCCCCTGCCCATCTGGCTCTCCAACCTGTCCAGTGGTGGTGTAGCTGTGTGGGTCCCAATATCTTCGAGACAGCAGGAGGTGATACCTTTTATCGGACCATTTTCTCTCTCAGCAGCAGAGCTTGGGCCAGGAGAAGACAGCATCTCCTCCCCCTTGGCTCTGTCTCACGCAGGGCGGCCAGCTGGGAAATGCCAGCTCTGCCATGGAGAGACGACAAGCTCAGGGGGGACCATCTGTCCCTCGGAAGCATCCCCTAGCCAATCAACCGCGGAGCCGAGAGAGGCTCTGCCCGGGCAGGGGTCGCGCTCTGCCCTGAGTTACCGCTCAGGTGTTCTGGGTAAATTAACTCTTCACTGCAGGGGGGTGACACTTGAAAACCCCTTTTCTAAGGCAAACTAATGCCTGGGAAGGGGATTTTTTTTTCCTGCCTCGGGCAAGAAAACTGGGCTCTCCCCTCCCTTGCTTGCTGCCCCCCTGGCGAATCCAGACCCCCCAGATACAGGAGGGGAGTGGGGCTGGGAGCCAGGCTGCCTGAGTTCCAGTCCCAGATTGGCCCAGACAAGCAGCTTTGCGGCCATACAGTTCCCCCTCCCTCGTCTGGGCACATGCCCCCAGCCTGCCCACTTGAGAGTACCGGGAACTGGGTTTCACACCAGCCAACCTCCCCATCCGTCCTGCCCAGGCTGGATTTGAACTCACAACCCAGTGGCTCTGCTGCCACCTAATCCAAAGCCAGCTGCCAACCCCCCGGAGCAAGGAGGCTCATGCCCACCCAGTGCTAGCTGAGCCCCAGGCAGCCCCTGAGCTCCGGCAGGGAGACGAGCCGGTTGGCGTCCAGGTCGCAGTACTCCAGGAACTTGCGGGCGCAGCGTTTGGGCCGTGTGTGCTGCTTCACGTAGAGCTTGAGGGGCCGCAACTCCTGCTCGCTCAGCCCATCGCTGAAGTCCTTGTCCAGGCGCACGAAATGCCAGCGCGCCGCCCGCTCCTCCAGGCTGGGGCCCGGCGTGCGATCCGACAGCCTGCGGGAGGCAGAGACGCCGTCACCTGCCGGGGCTTGAAGGCCCAGCCTCGGCGTCCCCCCCCGCAGAGGGACTCTGGCAAGCACAGCTCTCAGGGGATTGCAAACACGCTCCTCCCCTGAGAGTCAATGGTCCATCTAACAGCACAGGGCGATTGGGGGAAGAGCCACTTCTGGCTTCCAGCAGTCGGGGGCTGAGGGTCACCCTGAGCCCGGCGTTACATCCCTGACCAGCTTGGCTAATAGTCACTGATGGACCTATCTGTCCCCCAGGACCTCATCTAGTTTCTTTTCGAACCCAGTTGTTTGGGGGGGCAGAGGGTGGCAGACAGTGGCTGGCTCATGGAGGAGGGGTGTGAGGCCTTTTAGGCTTCTCCCAACCGCCCTGTGGGGCACAGCTGAGCTATTATCTCCATTGTACAGATGGGGAAACTGAGGCACATGACGCCGCCGTAACTTGCTCACCCAGCAAGTCAGTGGCAGAGCTAGGACTTGAATCCAGGTTCCCTGAGCCTGGGAGCAGCATCCTAGTCACTGGTACCCCCCTCTCTTGGGGGAAGTAAAGGAGGGCGGGGGGGGGGGACTCTGGACTCCTCGACGAGCCAGGAATAGGAGTCCATCCACCTCCCAGGCAGCCCCATTGGTCACACCCAGCCCCACGGCTCTGGGCTGAATGACTAGCTGCACCACCGCGGTCCCCCTGTGAAACTGGGCACAGATTTTCCCAGGGCTGAGCTCTGTCATTAGCACCGGCCCCACCCTGCTTCTTGGTTATCCCTCCATCAGCCAGCAAGGGTCGCTACGGAGCAACGAGGCATCCCCCAGTGTGTGGGGAGAACCCGCCAGAGTCTCCTCGGCTCGCCCCTCAGAATTCACCGGGCCCCCTGCTCCAGCCCGGCTCACCTCCTATACGTGACGGGCATCAGGCGGGACTGGATCATGTCGGACGTCAAGGCCTTCATCAGATTGGACAGGAACTCCGCCTTCTTGGGACCCGGGCAGCCTGGACGAGAGGGGTGGGGGGGTTATGGGGGGCTCTGGGGAGCTGCCCACCCGTGACTCATCCCCACTGCAGGCCACGCCAGGAGGACGAAAGAGACATCGGCATGATGCTTGGAGGGAGGCGGCAGCCAGCCGGATTCAGAGTCCTTTGGCCTGGGGGTGGCCACGGTCCCCCCAGCCAATGTCAGCGGGGGGCTCAGAGCAAAGGGACACCCTGCTGCTCTCATAGTTACAAGCCCCTGTGGCCAGGAGAGGAGCATGGGGGACTGGCTTGCTGGCTCAAGCAATGGGGCACGGGGCTTTGCCCCTGTCGGGGGGTGCTGGCTTTCTTCTGGCCCCATGGCAGGGGACTGGCTGGCTCAGGGGGGTGGGGAATGGGGCATGGGACCTTTCCCCTCTGGGGGCACTGGTGATCCAGCCCCAGGGTGGGGGACTGGCTGGCTCACGGGGGCAGGGATGGGGCACGGGGCCTTTCCCCTCTAGGAGGTGGGTGCTTCAATGTCAGGGGAGGCTGTGATCTCTCACCCCCACACCCACTCGGGAAGCTCTGCCCGGTCAGCGACAGGCTCAGCCCCGTTCCTCACCAAACCGTGGGCATTGTGCCAGCTTTGGCCAGTTCCCTTGTGGCAGCCTCAGCAGACTCCCTGCTGCATGGGGGCCACTCATTGGCAGGACACTGGGAGTAGCCAAGTGCACATGGCTGGAGAACCCGAGCCCCCCAGGCTACCCATGGAAGTTAGGCTGCCAAGGCCATTGGTTTTCCCCCACACCCCCTCTCCACCTGGCAGCGCCCTGTCCCGGAAGAGAGAGCCCATCTCTGCGCTCTTGGCCGCAGCATCAGACTCGCAGTCTGGCGGGAAGTTCCTGGGTGGAAGAGAGATGAGTCAACACCTGGACTTTCCCGGTTGGCATGTGGCACTGGCAGCTCCCAGCGCTGAGGTGGTGGAAAGGGGCTGATCTTCGCAGGATTATTGATGCTTCCAACCCCTCTCCACACATACCCCATAGGCAACACCTCCTTGCTGTTTTCAGGAGGGGAAACTGAGGCACAGAGGGGATGGGTGGGAGGAAGGATTTGGCCCAGGCCAAATAACCAGCCAGGAATAGAGTTAGGGAGTCTCAACTCCCAGCCCCCCCTGCTTTAACCACTAGACCCCACTTCCCTCCTAGAGCGGGGGACAGAACCCAAGAGTCCTGGCTCCCAGCCCCATTTTGCCATTAGTCCTCCCCTTATGACCACATAAGCTAGCACTAGCATTAGCCATAATGTGGGCTACTGAGTGATTCAGTAGTTCACACATTAAATCCACTCCCTGAGTTCTTCTCTGCACACGTTTATGGGTTCACTAGACCGATGGCCAACAACTCAACAAGGATTCTGTATCCTCCACTCAGTCTTCGTTCCTTGGGACCCCTCGCCAGCACCCATGTGGACGAAAGAGGTCTGCCCAGCGCCACGCACCAACATTCACTTGGGGTGACTCCGGCTGAAGACTGTAATCCCAGAGTTGGCTCCAGCCATCAAAGTCCTGACTCAGGCAAACATTTTCCTTTGAAAAACAGAATTCCCCCTCGCCCCCGCAAAAAGTGTGTCTGTTTCCACCTGAAAAATTGAATTTTTCATCCAAAAGAGGACGGCCTCAATATTTCAATCCAGAGAGGCTGCCACGGTGCCTCATGGGAACTGTAGTTCAGGTGTTTCATGCTTCCCTGTTCCTCTATGGGCTAGGCTCCCTGACTGGACTACATCTCCCATGATGCACTTGGCCAGAAACTCCCCACCAGTAATTGCATCTTCAAGAGGGGTGGCTGTGGTGCATCTTGGGAGCTGTAGTTTTGGTGCCTCAGGATCCCATTCTCCTCTGTGGTCTAGGCTCACAGACTGGACTACACCTCTGATGATGCACCATGGCCCCCCCTTCTTGGAGAGGCAGTTGCATCATGGGACTCCCTGGCCCTAGTGCATCATGGGAGATGTAGTCCAACCAACCCCCCCAACATTTTGCATGAAAAATTCAAATAAAAATGAATTTTCCCCCCATTTTCAAAATGTTCAATGGGTCCAAAAAATGGATGTTTTTCCCCTAGTTCTAGTCCCGCCTCTGGCTTTTAACCCCTTGCACTCTCAGGTGGCAGGAGACTATCACGGTTTATGCCAACCTACAGCCACGCGGTCTCGGGCGCTCGACACTAACCTGGTGGAGGTGCCGGGGACAGGCCGGCCGGTGTCAGCCTGCACGCACCAGCAGTAGCCCGTGGCCTGGTGGCACTGGATGGGTTTGTAGGTGTCGTCTCCCTCGCACTCCGGGACGAAGGTCCCTTCCTGCTGGTGCTGCTGAATTTCCTCGAGGGCCTCCAGCCGCTCCTGCTCGCAGGATGGAGGGAACTCTGTGGGATGCGGGGGGCAGGGGGGGATTATGGGGGGGCTTTTTACCTTTTAACTCTCCTGGCACCCAGTGCCCACCTAACCGCCCTCCACCAGTTGGTATTAGAACCCAGGCATCCGGGCACCCAGGCCGCTCCTGCCCCCCTACTCCAGCAGTTGGGATCAGAGCCCAGGTATCTGGGCACCCAGTTCCTTCTGCCCCCTCTCCTCCTCCCACACATGCTCCAGCAGCTGGGATCAGAACCCAGGTGTCCGGGTGCCCAACCTCCCACCTCCACCAATTGGGAGTGGAACCCTGGCATCCTGGATCCTAGCCCCCACCATAGTGTAACTAGACCAATCTTCTCGCTCCCTTTCCCTTCCCCGCCCATTTTGGGGTTGATGCCCCTGCCGAAATCCCAGTCATCATCCCCCCACCCCATGTTGCTTCGGTGGCATCAACGTTTCTTACAGTGGATCCCAGAGCCGGTTTCCTGGGGCTCTTACTTGCATGGCATCAGCGCCAGGCCTGGCCCAGGGCCCCATGGCACCCGGTGCCGTATGAAAGAAAGTCTCAGTCTAAAAAGACCTAAAGGAAAATGATCCCTCACTGAACCCCGCCCCTCGCCCTGATTCTCTGCACCCCAGGACACAGCCTTGGATCAGGGAAGGGCCTGTGAACAAGACCCCAAACAAATCGGCCCAGGCGGCAGCTGGAGAGCCGGGGCGCAAAGCTGGGAACTGAACCCCGGGATCTCTGGGGCCCCCCCGAGTTACCTTGAATCCGCTTCACCGTGCGGTTGGGCTTGAAGTCGGGGAGGATGATGGGTATGAGGAACGGCAGCGAGGTCCCCTCTGAAAGCGGTGGAGAGAGATTTGGGGGCAGCCGGGGGAAGGAAGCTCCCCAAGGCCCTCCTCCCAAAATTCCCACCCCCGCCTTCTCTGGACACACAGCGCATGCCCCAGCTCCTTCACCGGGGGGCCGCAGGCATCCCCTCCCCCTGTTTCCTCCCAGCCTGCGTGAGCAGAGATGCCAAGGGCAAAACCATGCCAGGGGGCACAGACTTCTGATGCCTCTGAGCAATACAGGGATCTCTCCTTCACAGGTGCCGGGTGGGGCCCAGGAGGCACAGCCCCTTACATTTGGGGGGAACCATCCCCCCCAGGTAGGAATGGCATGAGGGAGGGGTGGCTGGGCCAATTATGGAATAAAGGGGGCAGGAGATCAGCCCCCTGGCCACGCGAGGTTAACAGCAGAGCAGCAGCTTTGCCCAGGGGAGCAAAGGGGACCCAGGAACACCCCGGGTGAGTGGGGGTTCAGATGGCACCCCTGGGCATGGTGAAAGCTCCTCTCCCTCCCTGGCATGAGTGCAAAGTGGCAGACGTGTGTCCGTCAGCCTGGCACGTGCTCCCCCGATAAATGGGAGTCGGGGGAGGGGGGTCTCTTACCTTCCTGTTTGTGGGGTGGGGGGCTTGCCGGAGTGGGCCTGGGTCTGCCGCCTTCTGCATTCAGGGAGGAAAACAGTTCGAAGGCCACTATTACAGAGGTCTTAGTGCCATCTATTCTGCCCAAAGAGTGGAGTTCACAGCACAGACCCCAGCGCCAGCAGCCCTGCTGGGGACAAGCGAGGTGGGGGGGCCATAACGGCTCCCTCCCCCCGTTATTTCAGCCGCCAGCCTCAGCCCCTGCCCTTCAGGGCGCTTTCCTGATGTTTGTTCAGCCTTGTGTTACTGGTAGTTACCACCTGCCCCTGCCCCAACCAGCAAAGAGAGGGAAACTGAGGCACAAGGAAGGGAGAGTGACTCGTCTCAGGCTGGGGAATAGAACCCAGGTGTCCTGGCTCCCAGTTCTAAGGAGCTGGTAGGCAGCTTCCCAGTCTCAGGTTACAGGGCTGGAGTCTGGGACAGGGACCCCCAAAGACCCATTAGGAAGCAAGCTGCAGTACCCGGGTCTCCCTCTAGAGGGTGCCCATTCACTGCTCCCCACTTGCTGCTCAGCTGGCTGGGGAATTCTGTGGGGCGCAGCGACTGCCAATTGGGGACACGCCCTGGCTGCCCTGCCGGGGTGCTAAGCTATGCAGACGGGTATGGCAGAGGATGGAGCAGGGCTGTGGTGGGACGGGCAGGAGTCATGGCACTGCAGTGGGGCAAGGGGGCAGATCCAGCGTTCGGGGAGAGATGAGGGCTGGGTGGGGGGTTACCTCTCCGTGAGGAGTTAGGGTCCTGCCAGGATGGTCGCACCACATAGGAACCTGGAGAGGAGCAAGAGACAATTCATTCCCATCGCCCAGGCTCCTGACGCCTGCCCCCTCGTGCCCTAATCCCTAGGCCCCACTCCCTCCCATAGTGGGCGCAGAACCCAGGAGTCCTGGCTCCCAGCTCCCCTGCCTATCTCTGACCTCTTCCTCCATAAAAGACTTCCCAGGTCCTTAAATATAAACTCCTTCGGGGGGGAGGGAGGGCTCAGACCAGACCCCTCGCCCCATAGGGGCACTTTCTCCTCCTCCTCGCCCTAGGCATATAACCCATGTGTGCCCAGACACAGCTGAGGGTTCAGGAGGACACAGGACCCATCCCAGACGGGTGGGGATCAGGAAGATGCTGGGCTCAGCACACAGCAGGCTGCGGGGTGTATGAGTGTGGGGGTGGGCAGGGGGTGCACCACCGAGGGGGGGAGGGGGGAGCCTGGATCACAACCTGGGGGCAGTGGTGGATTAGCCCAGGGACCCTGGCCAGTCGGGGGCCTCCCTGGAAAAAATCCGCCATGGGGTGGCGGAAGCCCAGAGCCCCAGCCGTAGGGCGGGAGAAACCCCAACACCCCAACCCTGGTCCCCAGCAGAAGTGCCAGGGGAAGGCCCAGCACCCGAACCCCCACTGCAGCCCCGGGAGTGGAGGTGCTCTCAAGGCCTCAGGGCTGGGGGAGCTCTCACTCCCCACTGCGACTTGGGGGCCGGCGGGGGGACAGAGCTTCTCCGGTCCTGGGGGGGCAGAAAGGAGCACAGGTTGCAGGGCCACAGTGTGTGTGTGTGGGGGGGCATGACGGTGGGTGGAACATGGGTGGGGCCGTGGAGGGAGGAGCAAAATGGGGTGGGGTCATGGGGGGGGGCCGCAGGCAGAAGGGGCGGGGAGGGGCCCCCCACTTACTCTGGCCACAGAACCTTAATCGGCCTCAGCCTGGGGGGGCTGCCAGGTACCTGTGCAGTTGGGTGTCTGGTTGAGCACGGACGTCCCGCTGATGGGTTTGCCCTCGGCGGTGGCACACCAGCAGTAGCCCGTCTGCCTGTGGCACTGCACCTGGGGGGGGAGGGATGCACAGGGCAGGTGACCCTGAACGGGAGCTTGGGGATTTTTCTGGGGGAGGGGCGAGGTTTGGACTTTTGGGGCCGGATTCAGGACGGGGCAAGTCTCTCAGAAATTCTCGGGGTGGGGGGAGAGAAAACGATCCCCTCGCGGAGCCCTGGGCGCAGTGAGCCCCTTTTCCAGGATCCGTCCCCACCCCCGGGGTCCCCTGAAGGGAGGCTGCACCCCATGCACGTGGCACTGCAGGTTGGCTGCCCAGTTTCTGCACAGGGGCTTGATGGACGGCATTCATGCCACCCCCCACATTAAAGGACGCTGCGTGGCATGGACCCCCCCATGCCCAGACGCCACACATGTTGATACAAGCGGGGGAGAGACCTTGGGTGAACAGTGAGGGGTCCCCTTTTGGGCAGGGGCGGTGACAGCCAGAGCATAGCATGTCCACTCCTTGCAGCGGTTAGGGCTGGGAGGAGGGAGATTCTCCATGAAGGCTGTGGGGTGCAGATGGACCCCGCGGTTCTCCCCCAGAGGAGGTGTGGGGGGGGGAGATGCATGCCCCCACTGCCACCAGTACCTGCAAGAAGGAACCGTCCTCGTCGCACTCAGGGACGTAGATGGAGTCGGCCTGGCGCCGGGCCAGGGCAGCTGCGCGATCCTCTTGGCAGCGGGTGAGGTTCACGCCTGCAGGGGGAAAGGTGAGGGTTAGAGGGGGCCACGGGGGGCTGCTGGATCCCACAGGGCCGCCCCAAGGCTGGGGGCAGGGGACACATCACCCAGTTCCCAAGCCAGGGAATTTCCCACCTCACCCACGCGGACTGTCAGAGCCGGGAACGGGAACCAGAGCCCGACCTCGTGCCCTCGCCCAGGGCAATTTAACGCCTCCCCCCGCCAGGGCTCTACCTACTGGTGGGGTCCCGGTGGGTGCCCCCACAGCGGAAGCGGGGCAGCGTCCTGGAGAAGGGGCTCCTGGCACCGGGCGCGCTGGAAGACGCAGTGGGATCGGTAGAGTTTGCCGTCGGAGGCGCAGACGGGCCGGTGGCGCTCGCGGGGGCATTCGGCCGGGCACGGCGGCCCCCGCTCGCTCTCCGAGATGATGAACTGCAAGGAGGGGAGGAGCGGAGAGAGATGTGAGACACCTGACCCCCACCAGATCTACCCTGCACCGAACCCTTTGTCCCCCCAGATCCACCCTGCATGGCCCCCTTGCACCCCCCAAATCCACCCTGCATGGCCCCTTTGCACCCTCAAAATTTACCCTGCATGGACCCTTTTGTCCCCCCCCCAGATCCACCCTGCATGGCCCCCGTGCACCTCCAAAATCCACCCTGCATGGCCCCCATTGTCCCCCCAAGATCTACCCTGCATGGCCTCCCTGCACCCCCAAAATCCACCCTGCATGGCCCCCTTGCACCTCCAAAATCCACCCTGCATGGCCCCCCTTGTCCTCCCAGATCCATCCTGCATGGCCCCCTTGCACCCTCGAAATCTATCCTGCATGGCCCCCCTTTCTGCCCCCGATCCACCCTGCACGGCCTCCTTGCACCCCCAAAATCCACCCCGCATGGCTGCCTTGTCCCCCTAGGTCCACACTGCATGGCCCCCCTTGCACCTCCAAAATCCACCCTGCATGATGCCCCTTGTCCCCCCCAAAATCCAACCTGCACTCCCCCAAATCCACCCCGCTCCCCACACAGCACCCCCTTGCTTCCCCCCCAAATCCCCTCTGCACATCAGCCCCCACCTGCTCCAACCCAACACCCCCCTTCCCCATCAGGCTGCAGACTCCACTGAGACGAGGGTACTGGGCCCCGAATGGAGCAGGCGCGTCTCTCTGGCACCTACCTCCTGGCTGCGACCCCCAGAAGGGATTGGGGTGAACACAGCACGGAGGGCTGACGTGTTGGCTCAGAGAGGCATCGCTATTTGGGGATATGGGGGTAAGATATGGAAATATCCTCCCTCCGCACATCCAAGGATGCCCTCGCGCTAGGGGACGGCAGAGCCCCAAACCCCGCTTCTCAGGGTCCCTCCCTGTCTCAGCCCATACCCGCCCCCCTGAATTCAGGCTGACTAGAAAGTGCCCCCTGCACGGGGGGAAGGGGCACACGAGCAGGAACTTAGCCATATGGATGAATAAGGCCTCTCAGTAGCTCTCCCAGCGCTTGATCAGGATCAGTCACCCCATTTTACAGAGGAGGAAACTGAGGCATGCGGAGGCGGGGAGTGATATGCACGAAGCTTCCCAGCTGGCAGGGCCAGGAACAGAAGCACCGTCTCCAGCATCCCAGTTCAGCCCACTAACCACTAGGCTGCGGCGGAAAGTTAATGTAGGCGCCATCTGAGGCCTGTAGCCCTGGACCCAGGCAGATGGTGACGGGAGGCCAAGGTGTTTGCTCGACTATCAACACAGGAGGTGCCCCATGGACGGGAAATGGGGAGCCCCGCCCTGGGGTTCCCCATAGAGCCATGCTGAAATTCACCCCTGTGTGACTTGGCCAGGGGACAGGAATTGGTTTAACTAATTGCACAGTAAATAAATGCCAGGCAAAGGGGGGGGGGTGCGGGGGGGCGCATTAAAAGCCACAAAGTTTTCAGACTTCATTTGCTCGATGCTGGCGTTTTTTCCAGAGCAAGTGCCCAGGCCGCAGGCTGGCGGGGAGCAGGACATGCCAGCCACTTAAAGCCGCTGGCGTAACCCTTTAGGTGCCCAGTGGGCACACGCCGTTCTCTCCCCATTTGGATCTGCCCGGACGCCTGGGTTTCTGCAGCTCCTTTCAGACACAGGCCCTCGATGCATGGAGGTCGGTCAAGCCACGCGTGGCGAGTCGGGGGGGAAGGAGGGACTTGCCCCCTATTTTATTGGGGGGGTGGACTCTTGAAGTGCAAGGGAAAGGAAGCACTTGCAAGAGATCACGTGCGAGAGCCAGGAATAGGACCCAGGTGTCCTGGCTCCCCTCTGTCTGCCCCCAGCTGCGGGGCCGCCCAGAGGGGGGGGGAAGTGGGGCAATTTGCCTCACGAGAATATAGTATTCATAGTATTGCAAATTGTTTTTTAATGGAAGGCGCCCCCAAAATTGCTTTGCCCCAGGCCCCCTGAATCCTCTGGGCAGCCCTGCCCAGCTGTCAATTCATGGGGGCGGGGGGATCCCCCTCTGAATTAAAGAGCCACTTCCCAGGTCTGCTCCCATCCCTCTTGGGGCCAGATTCCCAAGCCAGCGGTTCGCCTTGGCCAAGGGGCGGGCGCCTTGTTTTAACAGAGGAGAGTTTGAAAGAGGAGCCACTCCTCCCATGCCACAGAGACCCAGGGAGTGGGCACTGGCCCCTCTGCCAGTCTCCGGTTGCCAGGCACAGGTAACGAGGTAGCTGGGCCGGGAGAGAGAGAGAGGCTGTCAACCCAAGGCCTTGCCCCACACAAGAATCTCCGCGTTGGTCCCCACACGCCGGGGGCACCGTGCCAGCGAGGGAGTGATTGGCAGCTGAGGGTTGGACTCTGGGGAGCCCTGCCACAGCTCCAGTGCCAGGCTGGACGGGGGAGGAGGCAGGCGACGTTTCAGGTCCTCGGGCGGATTAATGGGCAGGTTGTTGCTTGCGCTTGTAAACCGGGAGAGCGTCTGTCTGGTGCCCGGCCCATCCGCATCCCCGGGGCAGAACCGCGGCTCTCTTCCCAGGCTTGGCTCAGCTGGGGTCCCTGGGTGGCCGCCTCGCCGGGAGTTCTCCAGGTGGGTGGTTATGGGGGCTGAGGTGTGGGGTGATGGTAAAGGACTCATGTAAGGGGGAATGCATGACACCCTGGCTATCCCAGTCCTGCCCCCCAGCTTTTCTGATGCCTCTTAACCCAACCCACAGCCCCCTGCTATCCCAGCCATAGGTGCCCCTCGGGTGCCCCTCAACTCAAACCACAGCCCCCTGCTACCCCAGCCCTGGGTGCCCCATGGATGCCCCTCAACCTGACCCACAGCCCCCTGCTATCCCAGCCCTGGGTGCCCCACAGATACCCCTCAACACAACCCACAGCCCCCTGCTATCCCCACCCTGGACACCCAATGGACCCCCCTCAACCTGACCCACAGCCCCCTGCTATCCCCACCCTAGGCACCCAATAGACACTGCTCAAACCAATGCACAATCCCCTGATATCCCAGCCCTGGGCACTCAATGGACCCAACCCTCAACCCGACCCACAGCCTCCTGCTATCCCTGCCCTGAGCACCCAAAGAACCCCCCTCAACCCAACCCACAGCCCCCTGCTATCCCCGCCCCACTGATGCCCCTCAATCCCCAGATTTCAGGAGCTGGGCTCTGCAGGATATTCCATGGCAGGAAATTTGTCAATGCCACGATCCCGTCTTGGGGTGCGCCAGACCAAGGGTTGGTGGGGCAGAGCCCCCTGCTCACAGGGCATGGAGCCAAGTAAACTTTGACCCTCCCCCCATAAGTTCACACACTGCTCTGGCCCACGGGAACGGAGACCGTCACTGACAGAGCAACGCAGGATCTTGAGACAGGACAGAGAGAAAATCCAGGATTTGGGGGGGACCTGATTGTTTCCACTCTCAATCCTGGATGCCCAACTCCAAGGGTATGTACAGCACTGAGCACATGGGGGCCCAGTCTGTGACTGGGGTGCCTAGGTGCTACTGTAATACACCTCATAGCAATAAAAATGGACAGCGCCTGGCACAACGGGAGACCTGGGACCCCCCATTGCGCTAGGCGCTGTGCATTTAGATGTATTACGGTAGCACCTAGGCATCCCAGTCAGAGGTCAGGCCCCCAGGTGCTACCGTAATACACCTAATAGCAATAGACTTGAACAGCACCTAGCGGCAGATTGAGATGAAGCAGGAGGGACAGTGGGTGGGAGTCCTTCCATCCTATCACCCCACTGCAGGGGGCAAAGGCAGCTGTCAGTGGGGGGGGGGGTTCACCCAAGAAGCTCTGAGGCACATGTCCGGCCCCCATTATTGAAGTATCTGAGCTCCTCCCAGGGCTGTTGTCCCCAGTATACAGAGGGGGAAATTGAGGCAAGGAGTGGCTAAGAGACCTGCCCAAGCTCACACAGGGAGTCTGTGGCAGAGCAGGGGTGTGATCTCAGGTGGGCGCCCCAGCCCGTGCACACACAGCCCCCTGCAATTCCACCTTGCAGCTTCCCCCCTCCCCCAGCTCAGCTGGTGCCCCTCAGTCCTGACCCGCAGCCCCCTGCAATTCCACCCCTGGCTTCGCTGCACCCCGACCCAACCCTGCTGCTGCCCTTTGCCAGAAGCAGATAAGAGGCACTTGGGGGAGGGTTGGGGGGGAGGGAGTAGGGAGCCTTGCACGGCAATGGGGCCACTTGGAAATACAGAGGCCTGCGCTTCCGGGCTGCCTGCCTGATCGGCCGCCCAGTTCCCAGCCCCCTGCAACACCCGGTGTTGTCCATGCGAACGGGGGCTGCCGGCAGAGAGGCTGAATTCTGCCCTCAGGCCCTGGCATGCTCCGGGTGCTATACCTGCTCCCCACACAGACCAGCAGCCTCCATGCTCCTGCGCCACGATCCCCACCCTGCCCAGCCAGGGCCTCCCCCTGGCGCCAAGGGGCTGGGATCCTGCAGGGCCGCGGGTGTTGGCATGGGAAGTGGGGGGCGGGCGCCGAGGCCAGGCGCTGCCCTGGCTGCTGTGTGAAGGGCAAAGCTGTTGACAGAATGATGGGACGGTGACATCAATGGGCGGGGGTGGGTGGGGGCAAACTGGCCGAAGCTCCCAAACCCTCACAGCCCCAGGCCAGCGGCACCCCCCAGCCCGCTGCAAACAGGACACCAACCGAGGGCCCCCCCCTTTAATAAATACACCCATCATCTCTTTCCATCAAAGGCGTCTCTTAGCTGCACAGACGTGACATCACTCCTCCCGCCTCTCCACGAGACAGGTCCCCCACCCCGCTAGGAGCTGGGACAGCTGGCACGGACTGGCCCCCCGAGCGGCCTCCACTCCCCCCAGCTGCGAGTCCATCCCTGGCTGAGTCTCCGCTCCCCTCCGGCTCCCACACGGCAGATGCTAGTTACCACAGGCTGCTGGTGGACGTGAGGCTGGTAGCAGCTCAGAGGCCATGGTGATGGGCATGCTAGAAGAACCCGGCTATAGAGTGCCACGCCCCCCAAACCACACACAGACACTAGTCATGGACCGGGCCTCCTGATCCCAGCTCAACGCCCTGCCACCACCCCTCTCCGAGAATTCCCTTTCCCTTTGTGTCCCCCCCAAATATGCCACAAAGGGTCTGAGGTGAGCGCTGCTGGCTCCAGCCACTAGAGGGGACATGACACACATACATAGCCAGCGTGGTATTAAAGTCACGGGGGGGGGAAAGGTCATTAATGAGGGAAGCTCCCCACCTCCCACTATACAGCTGCTCGCAGGCAGGCCCCACACTCTTCAGGCAGCTCGTCCAAGCTGTGTATCCCAGGCCACCAGCTACCCCACTGAGACCAAAGCATCCCAGCCCATAGCAGACACGACGGCCGTTGGCCCCAGGCAAAGAACAGGAGAGATTGAGGGGCGCCGGCACCCGAGACCCTCCCCTGCCCCGCCAATGGCAGGGAAGTTAGATCAACCACAGGTAATCCCAGCAAGTGACCCGCCCTCCCTGCTGCAGAGGAAGGCGAAACCCCATCAGGGTCCCCGCCGCTCTGAGCTGGGGCGGGGGAATTCCTTCTGGCGATCAGTTAGACCCTGAGCACATGAGCTAGAACCAGCCAGGCAAGCGCCTGCGAGAGACGGAACAACCGGGGCCACCTCAGAGCCCCAGCTCACTCTGTCTAGTGCCCCTTCCCCAACCGGGGCCATCCCTGCTGGTTCAGAGGAAGGAGATTTAAAAAAAAATTCCCAAACTTCCCAGAACACATGGTGGCAGGGGCGGAATCCCTTCCTGACCCTGGCCAGTGGAAGCCCTGAAGCATGTGATTTAGGAACAGAAGAAAGAAACTGGAAGTGAGCCCCAAGGCTGCTGGGCCCTGCCTCCCCCTTCACAAGCATGCAGCAGAGGGAGTGGGGGTGTGTGTGAAGACATCAGCTCAGTCCATCCACCCCCACTCCCACCAGAAGGGTGGCTTGTGACTTCCTCCAGGCGTGTAGTCTCGGTGCTTTGTGGGCGGGGGGAAGGTATCAGGGGTCCTCTACAGCAGGGGAAGGGAAGGAGAGCTCCTGACTCTGTCACTCACCAGGGAACCCAGGAGTCCTGACTCCCACTACCCCTTGTCGTAGTGGGGGGGGGGTTGCTGCAGAAACAGCTGCCCCACCCCAGAGGCAGCTGCATCTCAGCACTGGCTGAGGGACCCCAGTACAAACAGCTGCTTCACCCCAGAGGCAGCTGCATTGGGTGAAGCTGGCCCACATGCACACAGACGGGAATACAGCCCTGCAGGCTGCTCCTCAGAGGGACATGGGCTCCCTGCGTGGGAGCCAAGGCAAGAAAGCCGACCCGACGGCTCCCGGTACGGCTCGGGGCCCGTGCCGGCACTCGCTTTTCCTGGCAGCTGCTCTGCGATTACAAAGGCCACGCGGGAGCCGAGCCCCCAGGGTTTATTTACTCCGCCCCAGGCCGCGGCTCCAGTGAACCCTGACTGGCAGGATGAAAGTAGCAGCCCCTGGCAATCCCTGCCCCCATGACCCAGCCAGGCCCGGGGACAGGAGGGCTGCAGGGGGGATGCTGTATATCCCAGCCTGGGCAGGTGGGTTCCTTCAACCCCCTTGACTTTCCTTACCTAGCCACCAGCACCAGGCACCCCTCTGCACCCAACCCGACAGCCCAGGCATGGGAGATCACAGGTCTTCCTCAGACCACATGGGCCCTTCTAGCTCCACATCCACCCCTGACCCCGAACCACACCAGACTCAATCAGCCTAACAGCCGCTCCCCATCAGACCTGTGGGTCCCTCCAGCCCCCTATTCCCACCCCCAGGCCCAGCCCCACTGCAGTGTTGCCAACTCATGATTTTGTCATGACTCTCCTGCGAACTATCATTTTCCTTAAAGCCCCAGCTCCTGAAGTCAGGTGGATGTGTGAGGATCTCAGCCTTCATTCTTAAAGAAATCGTAAGTTTCTAGCCTTCGTGACTGTAGAGAAAGCTTCAAAATGCGGCCCCAGGGCCCCCTAAAGGCTCAAAATGCAGAAAGGAAATTACAAAAAAACAAAACCCATCTGTCATCTGTAGATCTCATGATTTTAAAGCCAATCTCGGGATTTGGGGGGGAGCCTGCTTCATGATTTTGGAACATTTGGGGTGGGCAATGCCACCTGCACACTGCTTCCGAGCGGACCACCATTGCCCCCACCTGCCCACCCCCCAAAGCATCCTCTCCTCCTCAGCCTCAGGAAGGGGTTGGGGGAGGAAACGCATGAAAGAACGGCGAGCCCTGCAGCACTTATCTCACCCACGGGCTGGGGGACTGGCTGTCCACGGACTGGTTTGTGGAGCTGGCCTCAAGATGGGCACATTTAGTGGAAGAACTGGAGTCACAGCGCCCGATACGAGGCTTCGTGGCTTCCTCTGTGGTCCAGGGGTGAAGGCTCTGGGCTGTGATCCAAGAGCGCCAGATTCCAGACCCAGCTATGTGCCTCAGTTTCCCCAGATGTAATATGAGGATAATGATCCTGACTTTGTCTAGTTAGACTGTGAGCAGTTGGGGGCAGCCCCCTGATGCAATGGGGGAACCCCTCCCCGCTCTCAGGCAAGGGCTCCAGCCCCGATTGTAACCCCCACAAATAAGTCAGGCTCCAAGCGGTTTATTAATAATCGGCTGTTGGGCTGCATTACCATTTAGCTGGGAAACTTGCTCCGCTGAGTTATTGTCTTTTCATCAAGGGTCGCTCAGGGCGGTTCTCACCTGGAGGTTAATTCTGGCAGCCGGAGCCAGAGACCGCACCCCGTGTTCCCCCCCAGCCTCAGCTGCATCAACACTCCCCAGCCATGGCCAGGAGACAGCACTGCCCCCCTGATGGGCTGGTCCAACCACCGGGGGACTGCGGAGCTCAGCCCTAGAGAGCAATACCTGTAAACACCAATATCTGGTCAGATTCCTCTTCCCACCTCCACTCCATCCCTGCAGCGGGGCGGACGGACGCCCCCCAGGGAGCGTACCCCCTCCCGCTGCAAGGCGTGTGCGTCTGGCCAGCTGCTGGCAGACACCCGCCACGCGGTCAGGGCCCTGGCAAGCCAGCCCCATCCATCTCATGGCCGTGTCCGCCCCCGAGACTCCCGCTGATTCCCCCCCTGCGACTGCCTGCCGGCCGCCGGCGCCTGCCAACGCACACAGACAGGCCCATGCAGCTGTCAGCCAGGGGTAATTTGTTAGGGCCTCTGGTGGCACAGTGATGCGCTCCCGGCTCAGCCCTTGCCACCGAGTCAAAGGGCCATTGTGTACCTGCCACATGCCCCCCCCCCGGCTTCCATCCCTCCCCCTTCAGACAACAAGAGCCTTCGCTGTATAAGGCTGGCGCTACGACGGGGCCAGGCCGATGAAGGGGGCCCTTAGACTGAGAAGGGAAAAGAGGCAGGGGGGAAATAATCCATGGGGCTGAAATTGACTCAGTCTTGAAGATGAGATCACACACCCCTTCCTTCTGCGCCCCCCCTCCCTCAAGATTTCTGCCCAAAAGAGGCTTTTAAGTAATGAAGGGGAGACTAGATTATTAATAATCAGGTGACTGAGAGCCACAGCTCCAGCCCTCCCCTCCCCGGTGCAACAGGGACAGGGAAGGGGATGCTACAGAGTTTGAGGGGGAATCCCAGGGCTGGGCTAGCAGGGCCAGGACTGAGGGACACAGGCAGAGCTGTACAGGGGTGAGGTGGGGTGGGAGAGCCCAGGGCTGGCCTAGCAGGGCTCCCCCCACCCAATAGCTACCTGTGCTTTCACCTAGTTACCAATCCATGTGCCCCTGCCTCGAGCAGAGCTCCGTCAGGCTATTCCAAAAGCCTGTGAAATGTGACAGGCAGAAGAGGAGGGGTCCCTTCCTGCTAGGCTACCCCATCCCAGCTTACATTTCTAGCTCCCAGTCCCACGTACCCCGCTGCTCTTCAGAGACTGTTCCCTCATGCAGTGAACACCGGATCCAATTCTTCCCAGCCCCAGAGATGCTGCCAAAGAACTGGGTTGGCTGGCGTTGACCAGCAGATGTGCTGAGGACCTGCAGAGGCACCGGGGCTGCCTGCAGACTCAGGAAGACGGAGCTGCACCCCGGGAGACATGTGGAAGCTTCTCTGGTGCCATGAGGGCCAGAAACCAGCTGCTCAAAGTTCTGTCTCTTTCACCAGCACTGGGTTCACCACGATCAGAGCAGGAGGTTGGAGATGGAAGGTGTCCCTCTCTGCTCCAGCGAAAGTGGGACTCTGGCCAGAGAGATTCCCCTTTACCAGATCCTCAGCCTGACCCCTCCAAATTTGGGAAGGATGCGGGAAGAGGAATGAAAGGACTGGGCCTGCCTTCCCCTCACCCTGATTTCCCTGGCACAAGCTGCCTCTTAAATCAATTAAAGGCCCTCCCACACCTGAGGAGAGCGAGCCTAGGGGTGGCTCGATGTCTGTCTGGCATTTCCCCTTCACATGCTGCTCTTGCTCCTTGGCCCGGGTCCTGGGACAGCGCGTTCATTGCCCATGGGCAGCAGTACCTGGGTGGGTTCCCACGGCCTGTACAGAGTAGGATTCTGCCTGGAAATAGGCAGGGGGGGAGTGGGATGGGGAAAAAAAAATCCCTGATTATTTCCTGATTCCACCCTCACCCTGAGCTCTGCCTGCCCTGCCCTACAGAGACAGCTGGATCTGCATTGGCATGCGGGGGGGTGGGGGAGGAAATTGAGCAAGTGGGGGGGGCGGGTGTAGGTCTTGGGGCATGCATGGGGGGCGGGTCTGATCTGTGCTATGTCACCTCTGCTGCATTGCTGCTACGTTCGGGGAGTGGGGGGCAAATGGAGCTGTGGTGGAGGGCAGAGCTGATGCTACCATGAACTCAGCTGGAAGCTTTCAGGGCCTGGTACCTCAGAGCCCCCATAGGGGACAGGAGGAGACCTTGGAGGGGTGGATGTGGAGTTACCCCCCCCATGATGCACCCCTACACTAGCATCGCCACCTCCCCCCTCAGCAAGCACCACTCTCCCAGGTGGGGTGAGGACGCTAGAGGAGGCAGTGCAGCCTACTGGCAAGAGCACTAGACTAGGACTCAGCAGACCTGGGTTCTATTCCTGGCTCTACTGCTGGGGAAACCCTGTCCAGCTCCATACCTCAGTTTCCCCACTCTATAAAGGGGGAGAATGTGATCCTTCTGCCTTTGTAAAACACCTTGAGAGCAAGGGATATAAACACTAAGGATCATACCTTAGGGGTTAGTAACATCAGATTAAGAAGCCAGGAAGATGGTTAACTTGGTTCTATCCCCTCAACTGCATTTTTGTCATTAGCCAAGACCATGAGTTCTTTGGGCCAGGGACTGTCCCCCTACACGTGTCCGTACAGTACCGAGCACCATGCCTGCCTTGCATGCTCCCCTCCTCCAATCCCTGTAGCGGCCATATAAACGGCCCCTCTCAGTCTGCTTGGAGACTATCTCCCCCAGCCCCACATGGTTCCCACGTGCAGCAAATCCCCAGGCCAGACCTAATCCAAGGGAGAATCTCCTCCCAGAAACCCACAGCGCCAAGACAACCAGCTCCCAGCTGCCAAAGCAAACCGGAGATGTGAAGAAACTGCTGGAGGGGGCTTGATCCCAATTCAAGTTCCCATCAGGAGGAGACAAGGCCCCAGGCAGCACACCTGGCTCAGGCTCCTGCTACAGAGACGGGTGGAGGAGGAACCGAGGATGCAGGTGAGCCAGAGAGCGGGACACTTGGAGTTCTGTGCTGTGGGGACCCAGCGTGGGAAGCAGCCTCGGTTTCCCCCTCCCCCCACACACCCGCTTTCCAATCCTCCCGCATGAAGAAGCGGAGATTGAGGAGGAGAGATTTTCAGGAAGAGCCTAGAGACAGAGGCCTAGGTAAAGTGTTAGGAGGAGAAAACCAGCTTGATGGTCAAACTCGTTCTGTAGGAGCCTAAATAGCGACCTGTGCATCCAGCCTGCGGTACAGCTGGGGAGTGAAGGGAAGGAAATTCTATGAAAATTTGAGATTTTGGGGGTGAGGTGGGGCATCAAATTCACGCACAAAACCAAACAAAACTGAACGACAAACAGAAGGATTCCCTTGGAGTCAGCGTGGAGGTGAAGCAAAACATTTCTCCAGCTCCTCAAATATTTTGATTCTGGCCCTTTTAACGTTAACCAAAGTTAAGTTTCAAAACCCAAAGTTGTTTGGCACTAAGACCCAAACCCGGAAACTTCTGAAACAAAAAGTCCTGTTCTGACCATTTCAAAATTCTCACCATCAAATCAGGAAATTCGTCAGGACCGACCCTGCCCACAGGAACAGCCCTGCTCTCAATAAAGCTGCTTTTGTGGGGGCTTTTTGCCCACAATTTTCATTGAAACATTCCCCAGCCAGTTCTAATTTTAGGAACCCGTTTTTTGGACCTCTTTAGCCATATAATTAAGGTCCCTCCCTCATTACTGAGGGAGCCTCCTATCAAGACTTCCAGCCTTAATAAAACTAGCTCAACTCACTTTTCATCCGTGGCGACCTCTCATGTAAAAATAAGAGTGAGGAAGAGAAGACAGAGGCTGGGGACATAGACTCAGATTCAGACTTTAAGGTCAGAAGGGACCATTAGGATCATCTAGTCTGACCTGCACAATGCAGACCACAGAATCTCACCCACCCACTCCTGTAACAAACCCCGACCTATGTCTGAGTTACTGAAGTCCTCAAATTGTGGTTTGAAGACCTCAGACTGCATGAGGACAGTTCTCAAGTACATAAATGGTTGTTACAAAGATGAGGGGTGGAAATTATTCTCCTTAATCTCTGAGGACAGGACAAGAAGCAATGGGCTTAAACTGCGGCAAGGGAGGTTTAGGTTGGACATTAGGAAAAACTCCCTAACTGTCAGGGTGGTCAAGCACTGGAATAAATTGCCTAGGGAGGTTGTGGAACCTCCATCATTGGGGATTTTTAAGAGCAGGTTGGACAAACACCTGTCAGGGATGGTCCAGATAATCCTTAGTCCTGCCAGGAGTGCAGGGGACTGGACTAGATACCTCTCGAGGTCCCTGCCAGCCCTACTAGGAATGAAGCTACCTGCAGCAGCATGACATGGGTTTAGCTGCGACATCCCCCTGCCCCCATGTTTTGGAAGGTTCAGTGATTGCCAGGTGGGACCTCAGTAACAGCTGTGTAGAAATGGGATTTTCCCTTTCCCAGGACATGCCGGGATTTCAAATCGTTCTGTTCTGAGACAAAGCAGAAAAAAGTTCCTCTGAAACAAACAAAAAACCTGAAAAAAAAAACCCACCTCATTCATTTTGGGTCCAAGTGTTTTGTTCCAATTTTGACCTTTAAACAATCTTTTAACAAAATATTTTTAAAAAAATAAATTGTTTTGAAAGGGCAAAAAATAAAAATATTCCGTCTCCAAATTGTCAAAACAGGATGTTCTGAGATTACTGACACGCTCCTTTTGTTCCCTCCCCCCCCCCCGCCGAAAAATGCAACAAAAGAGATGAAACTGACAGGATCAGAAAGACGTCAATTTCCATGAAAGTGGCATTTTCTTCTCCAAGGATGCTGATGCAGTTTCCAGCCAGCACCGCTCAGCCCCTCCTCACAGCCCTGCAGCCACAGGATCTGGCCAGACAACTCGAGCATTTGGTGTGTTGCAGCATCAGCGGCACCGGATAATGTTTGTCCCCAGTGACCTTAGAGGTGCCAAAGGCAGCTGGCCCTCATGCACACAACTCCACAAGCGGAGAGATGCAGAAAGGGCCGTGCAGCTAAACCAATCTCTTGGGAGTCAGCTCTCCATCCAGCCCCTTCCACCAGCCCCCCATGCAGTCGGCAGGGAGCTCTCTGGCCCACCCCGGGCAGCGCTGATATTCTAGCACGGGTAAAGCCGGGCCACCTGTTGCATCAGGGAGTCAAGGTCACGCGCCAGCCAGCAAACCCAGCCGGTATTGATCACTTTCCAGGGCAGGGGCTGGCCACGTCCCCAGCTGACTAAGGCTGATATATACAAGGCCCAAGAAGGGATGACGGCAGCATGGGGCCAGGGAAGCTGTGATTAAAATTAGAAGGTGCATCAGCACCCACACAGGCTGGGTCAGGCACTAAATACAGACACTGGACACCGCCCCCCCCCCAGTAGTTTGCACCACAGGCAGATCTGTGCTAAGCAACCCCCCTGAAGCTATGGGAGATTGGACAGGAAGGTGCACTATGACCCCACTACGGTTCTGGGGGAACCTCCACCCTGTTACAACACCCCCCCCATGGTTATTTTGCATGCTGGTTGCTTAGAAACTGTGGTTTCCTCGTTAAACCACCCCACTCTCATTTGTCTGGGAGCCTGCCGTGTTGATATGCGCAACTGGTGCCCACCACTGGGTGTTTGGCTGAGATCCAGCCAACTCATTCCACCCACCGCCCTCGCTTACCAGCCAGTTCGGCTTTTGCCAACCTAGATGCTAGAACAGGGGTTCTCAAACTGGGGGTCAGGACCCTACAGGGGGTTATGAGGTTATTACATGGGGAGTCTTGAGCTGCCAGCCTCCACCCCAACCCCTGCTTTGCCTCCAGCATTTATAATGGTGTTAAATATATAAACAAGTGTTTTTAATTTATATGTGGGGGTCGCACTCAGAGACTTGCTGTGTGAAAGGGGTCACTAGTAACAAAGTTTGAGAGTCACCAGAGCCATGCAGCTGTAACCAGCTAGGCGGGGTCTTTTCTACCCCCCACATCCAGCCCATGCTGGCTCATTCTGAGACTCGCTTTCCGCTCTGCAGTCCGCCCCATCCGATCCCCAGTCTAGGCCGTTACCCAGCCTCGAGAGTCACCCTGTGGTGCCTGTTGGTGGACAGACACAAAGCAGAAGCTCAAGACTCATCTCATTGTAGCTGGTCCCACCGGGCGGTCCCCATGGCCAGAGTCAATTCACCCCTCACGCTGCCAGAACTGCAAAGTTCGATACACCCCCAGAATAGGAAGGTGACATGCAACCGAGGGTGGTGGTGAGCTGAGTCTATAGTTCTGCCCCCCGTCCATGCAGCTGAGAACAAGCTAGAAAATGTTTTAGGAGACCTGACTCCCACCTACCCCCAAAGGGCTTCTTAGACTTAGCCACAATGCCCCAGTTCTCAAGGATCATCCCAAGGGAGCAATTCCAGCCCCCACGGAATAGAACAAGGGCTTGATGTTAACATGCCACACAGTCATCTACCATAGGCAGGGAGCAGGATTTGAACCCAGGATCTTCAGCTCACGTGGTAGAGAACCGAGCTGGTGCTGCTTGAAGAGAGACTCCCCTAGCCAGCTGCAGCAGTAGGCTTTTAGCCACTGTAGACTAGCTGCTAGAGGGAAAGGCTGCCCCAAATCTCTCTCTCACACACACACACACACACACACACGCACGCACACGCACGCACACATGCACTCTCTCTCTCTCCCCTCCTTAATGCAGTATGGTCTAGTGGTTAGATCCTTGGCCCGGGAAGCCTGGGTTCTCAGTTTCAGCTCTGTAGCTGACCTGCCAGGCAACTGCGGGTCAAATCTCTTACCAGCTCCGTGCCTCAGTTTCCCATCCTACTCTTCATCAAAGCTGTGAGCGCCTTGACGCAGCGACGCTGACTAGGAGTTCGTGCAGCACCCTGTACAACGGGGGCTCCCGGGCACAGCCTGAGCCCCAATTGGAGCCCAGCAAAGCCAAAGAGGGCCTAAGAGGAGCTGAGTATCAGAGGGGGAGCCGTGTTAGTCTGGATCTGTAAAAGCAGCAGAGAATCCTGTGGCACCTGATAGACTTACAAACGTTTTGGAGCATGAGCTTTCATCAGATGCACGTCTGACGAAGTGGGTATTCACCCACGAAAGCTCATGCTCCAAAACGTCCGTTAGTCTATAAGGTGCCACAGGATTCTCTGCTGCTTTTAAGAGGAGCTGGGTTCTAGTCGGCCTCACAGCAACAGAATAGGGCACTAGAGCTCCGGGAGCCGGCCAGAACAGACCCAGCTTAACTCTCAGATCCCACAGGCAAGGCAAGAGAATATTTTTTATACAGGGCCCCTTCTCCCACTCGAGCTGCAGTTTAAGAGTTGGAAGGCCCTGCCCTTCCTGCACCCCCATTTCCACAGATCCAATCTCAATCAGTCACACTCCAGCGGCACCTACCGATCACCCCAGCCCTGCTCTCTCACACTGGGTGCTGCGCAGTCCCCCACCAAAATCAGCCGCCCTCCCCCCACAGGCACTGCACAGACACGTAGCAAGACTGTCCTTGCCCTGAAGGTCTTTTCATCTAAGTAGCAAGGGCAGCCCTCTTCTGACAGGTGGGGAAATCAAGGCACAAAGACAAACCGACTCCCCCACCAGGCCACAGAGAGCCGACAGCGGAACCCAGACTTGAGCAAGAGAGATTCAAGATCTGGGTTTCAAGTGAGGGGGCGAGTTACTAGATCCTTCAAACGTCAGATTTAACAGCACTGAGTCCCACCAGGGACCATGCTCTGGTTTTAAAAGCAGCATGCTCAGGAACCCACGCTTGTAAAATCAGCTCCCGGGGAGGCACAGGCAGCTAGATAAGGGCTCTCCCAATGGGAAAGATCAGGGAGATTTCTTCCCAAGCGCAGCGGTTTGCTCTGTGCTGGGGAGTTTCCTAGCTTCTCCTTCCAAAAACCAGAGGGGGCAAAGCACAGTCAGCATCTCACCCAACACGCCTTCTGCGAGGCCGATTCAGAAGCCGATTACTTCAAGGCCTGGATGGCCATCCCCAGGCATGTCCGGCCACTCAGCCTCAGCACACGGCAGGAGCTCCCGGGTCACGGCTCTGCGACCGCAAGTGCCAACAGCCAGCCCCTTCCGCACGAGCATCTCCAAGCCCTTAGAGGAGCACTCAGGCTTATCACAGAATATCAGGGTTGGAAGGGACCTCAGGAGGTATCTAGTCCAACCCCTTGCTCAAAGCAGAACCAACCCCAACTAAATCATCTGCCTGCACCCATTCTCTTCCCAGGGGATAGGTTAAAAAACAAACAAAAAAATGCACCTTATTTTGTAGAAAGGGAAACTGAGGCACAGAGAGCCAAAGCGACTTGTCCTATGTCACAGAGCTGGCAGAGAACCCAGGAGTCCTGGCTCCCCCATTCCTGCTCTAACTCCCTTATTAAGTACCAGAGGGGTAGCCGTGTGAGTCTGTATCCACAAAAACAAGGAGGAGTCCGGTGGCATCTTAAAGACTAACTGATTTATTTGGGCATGAGCTTTTGTGGGAAAAAACCCCACTTCTTCAGATGCATGGAGTGAAAATTACAGACACAGGAGACACAGTGTTTCCACAGATCCCTCTGCACCCCACAAGCTGAAAACAGCGCTCACCCAGCATCCCAAAAGAGAAAACCACTTGGCAGCCCTAACCTTGCAAAACCCAGGGACCTGTAGGAGGAGCTGAATTGGGGTGGTGGGGGGGAAGAGGATGGACCTAAGATCCGCTGGGGTTGCTTTTGCAGGCAATCGGGGTGATGTTCGGGGACAGGGAGCTGGACTATTGAGAGAGGTGATCAGATTTTTTTTCCCCTTTAAAGCCCCTCAGGAAGCGGCTGCCCCCGCCCCACACGCCTCCAGGCAGTGTCCCCCAGCTTGAAGGAACAGCAGCTACCCACCACCGATGGGCTTCCATCCTCCCTGGGGGGGTCACAGATGCTTTCACCGGCTTTCGGCACCCCCAGGAGCAAGGCTGGCCCAGGCCTCTGGGCAACTCAACGCCCCGTCCAGGCTGACCCCGCTCCAGTCCCATTCCCTTGCAGCTTCGATCCTCTTCCGCCAGGGTCTGCCCAGCCCCACGCATGGGACACGGCTGCAGCCCGACCCGCTCAGCATGCCAACCCACCTGGAGGGGAGCCCCCAGCAGACCCCTCCCCTCCAGAGCAGCCAGCAAAGCAGCTCCCTGAGACTGAACTCTAGGACTTAAAGCACAGGCCACCCACAGCTACGCCAAGCCCCTCACCCAGCTCCCTATAGCCCTCCACTGCCCCATAGCCAGAACCCACCTCTAGCCCCACAATCATGTTACCCCACGGCTAGCCCCTAGCCCCCTACCCCCACCATGCTCTCTCCTGCCAATCCCCTACTCTCTTCCCACTCCATGATCCTTCCCACACTCCTCTCCTCCCATAGCAAAAGCCCCTCATCCCATGCCCTCTCCCACACTCTCTGCCCCCCAGAGCCAGCCCCTCCCCAATTCCCATGTCCTTACCACCTATCCTCTCCCCCCAGAGCCAGCCCCTCATACCATGCCCTCCAACACACTCTGACCCCCACAGCCAGCCCCTCATACCATACCCTCCCACACTTTCTGCCCCCCACAGCCAGCCCCTCATCCTACGCCCTCTCCCACACTCTCTGCCCCCCAGAGCCAGCCCCTCCCCAATCTCCATGTCCTTACCCCCTCTCCTCTCCCCCCAGAGCCAGCCCCTCCCCAATCCCCATGTCCTTACCCCCTCTCCCCCCCCCAGAGCCAGCCCCTCAGCCCATGCCCTCTCCCACACTCTCCCCCGAGAGCCAGTCCCCTACCACACGCCTCTCTCCGCTACCCTGGATCACCTTACCGGGGATCTGTCCCATCGCAAAGGGGCCGCCAGCGCGGGGCCGCCCAGGAGCAGCAGCAGCAGCCCCCAGCAGAGGCAGGACATGGCTCGGGGCGAGGCAAATCCCAGAGGCAGCGCCCCAGCGCCGGGCGCCGGGTTTATAAAGCCGGAGCGATCCCCCACCCCCCGCCCCGCATGTCAGGGCGCTCCAGCCGCTCCGCCAGCCACGTGGAGTCATCGGGCAACAACAGCTGGGGGCGGAGCCACGCCCCCTTCTGTGCAAGCCACGCCCACCTCCTCCACCCACCTAGGGGGGAACTTACCTCGCTCCCCCCCAAGGCCTGGGGAGTTTAATGCCCCTCACAGCAGTGGCAGCGAGACAGGGTTTAAGGGCCACCCCGGCAGGGATTTGGCTTGCAGCGGGGCGGGTGCCAGGCGATTAGCCAGCCAAGGCGGGCCAGGTTAGGTGGCCCTTGTGGTCACGTCTAACCCTATCCCCAGCGCTCAGGGGGCAGCGTTTTTCTCAGCCCTGAGTGAGGTTGGGGTCATTCTGAAGCGGAGAGCAAGCTCCAGGAGGAGGCAGGGTGGCAGGTCGGAGGGGGGCTGCTTAGCCGTGGCTAGATAGCACAGCCGGCCCCCGGGCCATGACTCGGCCCCCTAAGCGCAGCTGTGATACAAATACATACAACTAATCAGGGCCTGGAGGGGGGCGAAGCTAGCGCAGAGCAGCCCGCTTGCCCGGCAGCCCATCCCCAAGAGGGCTTCTCCTGGGGCGACCCAGGCCAGGACTCCGCAGCCTTTCCACAGCTCGTGGAGGAACCAGACTAACGCTGGCTGTTTGCGTTGTCCAAGTTAGGCCTCGGCTACTCCTAAAAACGAGATCAGCCTAGGTCCAAAACTCAGGGAGGTGGAAAACGCCGTAGTTCGGTCGACCTCCTTGGCGTTGTAGATGAGGTCACGTCGGCTGAAAAATTCTTCCATCCACCTTGCTACTGCCTCTGACGTAGGTGGATGAGCTACAGCCATGGAAAAACTGTTTATTGACGTAGGAAGGGTCTATACTACAGTTCCCCAGGGTGCAGCTACCGGGCCAGAGCCACAGATGGGTGGATATAGGGATAGATAGAGGGTGTGTGGGGGATAGATAGAAAGACAGAAATTCTATCTGTCCAAGTCACACAGCGATAACCCCCAGTAGATTTTAAAGGGTTTCTTATCCTACATCTCAGTTTTGCACCTGGTTTTAAACACAACTTCCTGTCACTGGAAGACAGTTGAAACACAAACACGTTCCCCCCTTTTCCAGATCCTTTCAAGCGCCTCCAAGCACTCTACATCAAACCTCACAGGCGCCTGCTTGGAGCGACTCAGACTCTCTCCCATTTTATGGAAAGGTGAAAGTGAGGCATGGGGAAATGAAGGCATTTGCCCCAGGACTCAGCGTCAGAGGTGAGAATAGAACCCAGGAGTCCTGACACTCAATTCCCGCCCCTCCAATACCATTCCCGGAGGTGGGCTGGGAACCCAAGAGTTGCCAGTGGCACCCAGCAAACCACAACCCCCCCCCCAACTCAGGTCTAGCACACTGACAGACAGGCAGTGAAGAGCAGACCCAGGCCCAGATCCTTAAAGCAATCGAGGTGCCCAACCTTGGATCACTTCCATTGGCTGTTAGGAGCCAGAGGGGCCTGGCCCAGGGCTAGATGTCCATTTTAAGAGGTGGGAGGGGGCATTGGTCCAGGAGCTCCCCACTATTCAAACCCTGTGGGAGGAGAGTGGTGTCTAGTAGTTAGAGCAGGGATGGGGGAGAACTTGAGAGTCAGGACTCCTGGTTCTATTCCCGCTTCTGGTGGGGTCCAGTGGTTAGAGCAGGCAGCGGGGGGAACTGAGGCAGCTCCCACACCATAGAACCAGCTTCTTAGACAATATCCAGCCTAGTAAACCACCTGCTGGTGGTGACCCGCTGAGCTGCTGTTCAATGCTACAGACATAAACCCGGCTGGGGTCCACCGGGCTGTGGGGAGCTGCTTAGACCCCCGAGTTACAGCCCCCACCCTCCAAGCTTTGCTCAACTCAAGTTGCTGTGGTTTGTTTATTTCTTCAGGGGGTCAGAGACCCTCTTGCCCCCATCAGCTTGCCCCAGTTGCCAGACATCTGCCCTGCATCCTCCTCTACCAACGAGGCACAAAAGCAACTGCGTGTTGCTTGTTTGATTTGTGAAGTGGGGTTTAGGGGCTGGGGAGAGGTGCTGGACTGAGAGCCCTGAGGACAATTTAGCCACAGAACAGGGACACCTCAGGCAGCAGCAGGGCAAACCTTGGCTGCAAAACGCCATTGGGATACTCAAGGGATAGATCATTGAGCATGTTGCACTCAGATGCAGCTGCCTCTGGGGTGGAGTCATGGGGGGCAGTTTATACAGAATATTATCCTGCATCCAGCACTGAGATGCAGCCACCTCTGGGGTAGCACATGGCAACTGTTTATACAAGGATCCTTCATCCAGTGCTGAGGTGGGATGCAGCCACCTCAGGGGTGGGGCATAGCAGCTGTTCATGCAGGGATCACCCCAACAGCACTGAGATGCAGCCACCTCTGGGGTGAGGAGCAGTAGCCCTGGGTGCAGCTGCACAACGCTGCCTGAAAAGTTAGGACAGGAAAGGAAGGAGAAGGCAGTAACCAGCTGAAAGTGCAGGAGACATTTAAGGATGCAAAATGGAATCACCTGCACAAGAATTGGGTCTGGACACTGGGGCTAGTCCCCCAACTCTTGAGAGATGGGCGTGGAGATCTAGGGAGCTCAGGACCCCATTCGTACATCTCACCTGACGGATGGCTTTGTCCCAGAGCACCAGGGCCAGCAGGACTGCAAGTGAGCGCCTCCCCCCCTCCATGCACCAGGCTCCCCCGACACTGCATTGAGGGCCACAGGGACTGAAGGGAGAGAGCCCCTTACTGACCCCCCCCACTTTGCTCCCTAGCATTACACTGGGGCCAGCAGCACTGCCAGGGGAGCCTTCCCCTGCACAGAAGCGGCTCAGCTTAGGAGAGCACCGAGGAAGGTGAGCAGGCAGGAGGTTGCAAGACAGGAGGCTACTGCATTGAGACCTCCTGATACGCCCCAGGGCAAAAACATATCCCTGACAGCTGACTGTGACCCCCTCTCAGCCAAGCTGCAGGCAACAGCCCGCTGCCATAAACCATTATAGGGGGTGGTGTGAGCGCTGCACTCCACCCCAGAGGCAGCTGCATTTCAGCCAGAGAAATTGAGGCAGGACACCTGGGTTCTATTCCTGGCTGGTCCCTCCCCCATTTTGTGCCTCAGTTCCCCCTCCCCTCCTTTGTCCATTTAGGCCCAGGGCCTCAAAAAGAACTTAGATGCTTAATTCGCATTGCCAGCGGCTGGGCCTAAGCCCTATCCCTCACCCTGCGTATGTACTGTAATACACTGAATAACAACCACAAACCCTCCCACCCACGCTCCGCCAGGCCTTGCGTTTTCAGAGGTTCTCTTTTTTTATTTAAAGAAAGAGTAACCAAGTGGGACAAAGTCCTTTTTATAGCCCTCCCTTGATGGGGGGAAGGTCTTATAAATATATAGCCCCTGATGTAGGCAGAAGGTTCACAAGTTTAAGGTCACTTCCCCTTTAAGGAGGGATTCCCACGAGCTGGGTTCCTGGCCCTAGAGAGAAGTGGTAAAGCTCCCAGCATGGTACTGGAACAGCCTCAGATTGTGGGGGGAACTAAAGGGCTGGTTAGTTACATTCATCTGGATTTGGAGGTGTGAGGGGGTCTGGTGCAGCCCCTGGGATGGAGGAAGATTCAAGGCAAGCTGCCTCTCTCCCCACCCCCATCCCCTACCATGCCCCTTGGGCGATGTTTGCCAGCCCTGCCCCGGAGAGGATATTAGATTTGTTTTTCCCTTGCCTCCTGGCTGAGTTTGCTCACAGAGGGGCAGCTCTTCTCACCCTTTCTCCCTGGGCTGTGGCCTCCCAAACCCATACGGCACATGCCCACCCCACCGCCGCTCAGGCAGCCAGCTGGAGCTGAACAGTTCCTGCGCGCCGGACCGCAGCGTCCTGAATCATCCCTGCTCCTGCCCTGGGCTGCAGCTGGGAGCCGACGTGACCAACACGGCCCCAAGGCTCGTAGAGTTCCGAGAGAAGGAAAGGCCATCCCCGCTCAGGACACTTACTCCCCCGAGCTGTGCCCTGCAAAGATGGGGGTGCCCTATCCGCCCTAGCCACGGTAGGATTGTCCCCTCCCCAGTCAGTTCCCCTGGTCTTCGGCCATTCCTAGTTATAAGTCAATGGGGCTTCCACGCTTTCCGCTGGCCGCTCCAGCACCTGTTTGCTCCGACCCTTGGGAAGTTTGAGTTAGTTTTTAACCCAGGCGTCCCGACATATTAGGACCTGGGAGGCACTGGGAAGAGTCCAGCCTCAGTCCCGAGGTCACTGGACTTTGGATGCACGGACTGGACGCGTCCATCCAGGCAGCCTCTGATTGCATCGTCTCTCCACCGGCCTTATATTGGTTCCTGAGCAGGACTCAGGCCATTGCCCTCCAATGGGGCTTCTGGGTCCTCTCCCTTCAGCTTGTAAACGAAGCAGCAAGAGGCGCTTTGGGATTTGAGGGACGCCGAGCGGATCTGCTGGGGGCGACTGTCCCCCGCCAGGAGCTGGGAGGTGCTATCCGTCACCAGGAAGAGACCATAGGCCTCTGGGTTGGAGACGCCATATTTCTTGCTGCATATCATACATAGTGAGGCTGCTGTCATGTGGGTAGGGACGGGGATGGCCTTCTGGTTCGTGAAGGGCTCTTGGAAGGAGACGTAGAGAATGTCCTAAGAGAAGGAGAGAGGGAAAAAGATAAATCAAGCAGACCAGAGGCTATGGTGATGGGCACCCTGTACATACGATAGACAGATCAGATTACAGAGAGAGTGAGTAGGGCACTGGACTGGGACTTGCAAGATCTGGGCTCTATTCCTGCTGAGTGATCTTGGACAAGTCCTGTCCCCGTTCCGTGCCTCAGTTTCCCCTCCCACTCTTTGTCTAGGTGGGAGGTGCTAAAGGAGCACTCAAGGACGATAAGGCCATTGCAGAGAAACTAAATGAATTTGTTGCATCAGTCTTCACGGATGAGGATGTGAGGGAGATTCCCAAACCTGAGATTCCCAAAACAGATCTGAGGAACTGTCCCAGACTGAGGGATCATTAGAGGAAGTTTTGGAACAAACTGATAAATTAAACAGCAATAAGTCACCAGGACCAGATGGTATCACCCAAGAGTTCTGAAGGAACTGCAATTTCACAGTTGAGAACTACTAACTGTAGTCTATAACCTCTCATTTAGATCAGCTTCTGTACCAGATGACTGGAGGACAGCTAATGTGACACCAATTTTTAAAAACAGCTCCAGAGGAGACCCCAGCAATTACAGGCCTGTAAGCCTGACTTCAGTACCGGGCAAACTGGTTGAAACTATAGTAAAGAACAAAATTGTCAGACACAGAGATGAAGATAATTTGTTGAGGAAGAGTCGACATGGTTTTAGTAAAGGGAAATCACGCCTCACCAATCTACTAGAATTCTTTGGGCGTCAACAAGCATGTGGACCAAGGGGATCCAGTGGATATAGTGTATTTAGATTTTCAGAAAGCCTTTGACAAGGTCCCTCACCAAAGGCTCTTATGCAAAGTAAGCTGCTATGAGGTAAGAGGGAAGGTTCTCTCCTGGATTGGTAACTGGTTAAAAGATAGGAAACAAAGGGTACGAATAAATGGTCAGTTTTCAGAATGGAGAGAGGTAAATAGTGGTGTACCTCATGGGTCTCTTCTGGGCCCAGTTCTAGTCAACCTATTCATAAATGATCTGGAAAAAGAGCTAAACAGTGAGATGGCAAAATTTGCAGACAATACAAAACTACCCAATAGTTAAATCCCAGACAGACTGCGAAGAGCTACAAAAGGATCTCTCAAAACTAGGCAACAAAATGGCAGATGAAATTTAATGTTGATAAATGCAAAGGAATGCACATTGGAAAACATATTCCGAACTATATATATAAAAAATGCTGGGGTCTAAAATTAGCTGTTACCGTGCAAGAGAGAAATCTTGGAATCACTGTGGATAGTTCCCTGAAAACATCCACTCAATGCGCAGCGGCAGTCAAAAAAGTGAACAGAATGCTGGGAGTAATCAAGAAAGGGATTGATAATAGGACAGAAAATATCATGTTGCCTCTGTATAAATCCATGGCACGCCCACATCTGGAATACTGTGTGCAGATGTGGTTGCATCATCTCAGAAAAGATATATTGGAATTGGAAAAGGATCAGAAAAGGACAACAAAAATGAGTAGGGATATGGAACAGCTTCTGTAGGAGGAGAGATTAATAAGACTTGGACTTTTCAGCTTGGAAAAAGACAGCTAAGGGGGGATATGCTAGAAGTCTATAAAATCATGACTGGTGTGGAGAAAGTAGATAAGGAAGTGTGGTTTACTACTCATAACGCAACAACTAGGGGTCACCAAATGAAATTAATAGGCACCAGGCTTATAACAAATAAAAGGAAGTATTTCTTCACACAATGCACAGTCAGCCTGTGGAACTCCTTGGCCTTCACAACATCCTCTGGCAAGACCATAACAGGGTTCAAAAAAGAACTAGATAAATTCATGGAGGATAGATCCATTAATGGCTATTAGCCAGGCTGGGCAGGGATGGTGTCCCTACCCTCTGTTTGCCAGAAGCTGGGAATGGGCGACGGGATGGATCATTTGATGATTCTCTGCTCTGTTCGTTCCCTCTGGGGCACCTGGCACTGGCCACTGTCAGAAGACAGGATTCTGGGGTAGAAGGACCCTTGGTCTGACCCAGTAGGGCCGTTCTTATGTCTATTTAGCATGTAAGCTCTTTGGAGCAGGAGCTGCCTCTGACTGTGCAGCGCCTGGCACAACAGGGGCCCTATCTCAACTGAGGCCTCTAGGTGCTACCGTAATACAGCTAATAACCAACCACAGGTGGAGCAAGAGAAAGAGTCAACCATTGGAGGCAGCTGTGACTAACTCATTAACATTTACAAACTTGATAGCTTTACATAGAGTGAAGCTTTGTTACTCAGCCTTCCGTCTTCACTATTCTCTCTGTCAATAAGGGTGATGTGCCTTTAAGAAGGCGAGACTTTATGACCCTGACTCCTAGGAGGAGCTGTGTGTATATAAACAAGGCCAGACACATGGCTAGTAGCCACAGGCCGCCTCTCAGTGGGCTGCTGATAACAACGGGATGGCGGGCAAGACTAAAACTCAGACCTCGCTGTTCCCGAAGCACTGGAGATGAAGGAGAATCTCCCTTAGCTTTTCGTGTTGGGTCTATGACACACGCACAGCTGAGCAATTCCATCTCCGTGCGGAGGGGGAAGAGGAATGGTGCACAGACATGCACGACAGCTCATTGTAACACCCAGAAGCCCGTTAGTCCTTCCAGCCCCAGGGGCTTCTCCAAAATATGGGTCTGTAGAACGCTCAACTATGAACTCATCACTCTGGTTTATGGGCAAGCAGCAGAACTATGCAGCGCTGATCAGCCCCAGAGGTAAGGGGCATCTGGAGTACAAAGTTATTATCTAGCTTATATACATGTTCTGAAACACACTGAGAACCCACTTCTCCATAGTATTAAGCACTTTGGGATTGGTTCATTGGGATCCCAGATTCCCAGTTCACGTACCTGCTGCACACGGCTCACTCTCCTGTCTTTTCTCCCACTACACCTCTACCCCGATATAACGCGACCCGATATAACATGAATTCAGATATAACGCGGTAAAGCAGTGCTCCGGGGGGGAGGGGGGGCTGCGCACTCCGGCAGATCAAAGCAAGTTCAATATAACGCGGTTTCACCTCTAACGTGGTAAGATTTTTTGGCTCCCGAGGACAGCGTTATATCAGGGTAGAGGTGTAGCGATGCATTTGACATGTTCCCAAGGCGACTGCGAATTCATGCTTTCGTTCACGGTTGCGTGTCCTTGCTCAGAATAAACCGATCATCCCATTTTTCACAGATGGGGAAACTGAGTCACAGAGAGGCGAAGGGACTGACCCCCAAGATCACCCAGCAAGTCAGGGCCAAAGAACCCAGGAATCCTGGCTCCCTGTACCCCCTGTTGTAACCAGTAGACCATGCTACCCTCCTAGACCCAGTGAAAGAACCCAGGAGTCCTGACTCCCAGCCTGCACTGCTGCTTTGATCCACTAGACCCCTCCCAAAGCTAGAAGTAACCCAGAGTCCTACTCCAATCCTTGCCCCCGCTATAACCACTAGACCCCACTCTCTTTGCGGAGTTGGGCATAGGACCCTGGAGTCCTGCCCCCCATTCCCTCCATTCTAACCACTAGCCACCCCCACCAGAGGCAGGTAGAGAACCCAGGAGCCCCCTTAGAGCGGCGACCTCCCTGGAGCAGCTGCCTCTACCTGGGAGCGGCGCCGGTTGTGTTGGTTGTGGTGGATGGTCCGCCGGCGCTGCCACTGGTGGATGGAGTCCTGCGCTTCAATGCTGATCTGCCGGGTTACCATGGCTGACTGGAAGTTGCTGATGTGGTAAAGAGCCCCGAACCAGGTGGTGAGGTAGTAGCCGCCTGCAGGAGGGGGGGGGAGGAATGTGGGGCTCAGATGTCAGGGGCCCGTGGGCATGCCCGTCAGTGCTAGGGGCTCGCTCACAGAGAGGATAAAAGGCCTACTACTGCTGTCAGTGAAGGGAGACCCCTCCTACAGTCTCCACGGCCTGTTTGCTTCTCACTCACAATCCTGAGCTGCAAGGCAGTCGGGTAGCGCCAGCTTCCCCCCCAAGTCATGCGAGACCCCACAAACTCAGCTCAGCCAAGGAGCCATTGGGGGGCCCCCTGGGCACTGCTGACCAGGGCATGGTTCGACCTCAGCGGCCGGCTCCCAACCCTACAAGCCACCGGGTCAGCCAGCCCGGCTGCAGGTTCACCCCTAGCAGGGGTGTCCAGGAGCAGCCTGCAGGTCCCCAGCCCAGCTGGGAAGGGATGGGGCAAGGGCTCTGACCTTCTCCCTGCAGCTGGCTGGGGTCCAGCAGCTCCATCATGTACTCCACGTCCAGCTGCACCGCGACGATGTCGCACTTCACCAGGACGTAGGTCAGCACAGGCAGGAAGTCGTCCGCCCCGTAGACCTCTGAGCAGAGGGAGACACGCGGTGAGAATGCCCCCCGTTGCACCAGTCCCAATACCCCGGGGGGCGGGGTCTCGACCCCACCCCCGCAGGGGCCAGTCCCAATACCCCAGAGGGCGACCAATCCCACCCTCGCAGGGACCAGCCAATACCGGGGGGAGGGGGTTGATCCCACCCCCCCACAGGGACCAGTCCCAATACCCCAGAGGGGCCGATCAGACCCCCGCAGGGACCAGCCAATACCAGGGGGGAGGGGATTGATCCCACCCCCCCACAGGGACCAGTCCCAATACCCCAGGGGGGCCGATCCCCTCCCCCCCGCACGGTCCAGTCCCAATTCCCTGGGGTGGGGGGGACCAATTCCATCCCCCCTGCAGGGGCCAGTCCCAATACCCCAAGTTACACGATGACCACGGTATCCCACACAATCCCCCCCCCCCCCGCCTGAAACAGACCGTCACGGCTGGGGGCGGAGATGGCAGCACAGACACAATTCGCAGGGACAGGGGCAGACAGGGCTGTCTCAGAGAGGGGGTAGGACACCATCTTTGGGGGCTGGCGAAGTGGGTTCCCACGTGGTAGTGAGGATTCCCCCGGAGCGGGGGGCAGGTTTCCCTGGCAGCCTCCCCTACCCTTGCCGCCCGTGCCATGGTTCATGGCCTCGTAGATCAGCTTGCAGGCCTTGAGCAGCTGGGCCTCCTTCTTCTTGGGCGAGTAGGCCTGGTGCATCTGGAGCAGCTTGGCCTGGATGCGCTCGAGGGCCGGGGCGTCGGGGACGCTGGCCGTCACCCCCAGCTCCGCCAGGCTCTGGCGGCCCATGGTCAGCTGGTGATCGTGCAGCTTCTGCAGGCTCCCGTCCCGGCTGTGGAACTCCAGGAGCTGGCCGTAGATGCAGTCCCGCAGTGGCTTCAGGACACACTTGTACAGGGCTGCCTCCACCACAGAGCCTGGGGGGGGATGGAGAGAGGGGAGCGGGGGGGGGGTCAGGCAGGGGGTGTGCAGCACAGGGCAAGAGTTTGGGGGCTCCGGATCAGGAACTTCGTCTCCATTGGGCCTGCTACATGGGGGCTGGGGCCCAGGAGGGCAGAGGCAGCTGCAAAAGTGACAAGGGGAGTGGGGTCTAGTGGTTAGAGCAGGGGGGCTGGGAGCCAGGACTCTTGGTTTCTCTCCCCAGCTCTGGGAAGGGAGTGGGGGCTAGTGGTTAGAGCAGTGGTCCCCAACCTTTGTGTGACCATTAGCACATTCATGTTTTCAGAAAAGTGTGCCGGGTGCCAACAATTTTTCAAGGCTTATTTTGTATTTGTACATTAAATAATACAACCCCCGCCCTTAATATTACATAATATATGAATCCAGAGAGAAGAGAGAAGCCGGAGAAAAGCCGCGAGGACAGAGAACACCGGTGCCCGCAGCCCTGGAGCACACTGTCCCCAGCAGGCACGAGACCCCAGATTCTCTTCTCTGCTGGGCAGGGGGGCCCCGCACCTGCCTGCAGCCCCAGAGTTCTCTGTTCCCGGCCGGCGCAGGGCCGCGGCTTCTCTCCGGCTTAAGCCGTGGTCCCGCACCTGCCAGGGACCGAGAACACCGGTGCCTGCAGCCTGCAGCCCCCGAGTTCTCTGTCCCTGGCAGGCGTGGGGCTGCGGCTTCTCTCCCCTGCTGGGCACTAGGCGGGCCCTGCACCTGTTGGGAACAGAGAACATCGTGCCCGCAGCCTGAGTTCTCTGCCCCTGGCAGGTCCCCTGCTGGGCACTAGGCGGGCGCACATAAATGCCCCCCCCGCGGGCACCACGTTGGGGACCACTGGGTTAGAGCACAGGGGGCTGGGAGCCAGGATATCTCGGTTCTCTCCCCAGCTCTGGGAGGGGAATGGGGCTAATGGCTAGAGCAGAGGGGGCTGGGAGCCAGGACTCCTGGGTTCTCTCCCCAGCTCGGGGAGGGGGAGGGGAGTGCGGCACCACACACACCAACCCCAGAGCACTTTGTTCTCTCCGTTAAAGCATCGCTAACACCGAACTCCGCACCATCGTGTGGAGCTGGGACCCATTACCCGCTACCCTGCCCGAGCCACCTGGCTCCCCGGCCCTGGCACCAAGCTGTCCTCTCCTGGGAGTGGGGGGAGCCTCTGGGCCCAAGGGGCCAGGCTTGGTTCCCCTTTAAGAGTTCTCCTCCTTTCTGGCCCCCCTAATTCCCCCCAGCCCTCAGCTTCCTGCCCAAGCGAGCACTGACACCCCGGAGCAGGACCGGATGCTGCAGCGGGCTGGGGGTGGTTTGACCACAGCGGCCTTTCTGGCTGCATTTATAGACAGCGCTTCTCTTCCTGGAGGGGCTATTTATACCCCCCCGGGGCGCTACTAGCTTACCCGTGACAGGCTCCATCTTGGGGGAGGGGATCTATTCAGGGGCCTTTCCCCCACCAATTGCAGGAGCCAACCAAGATTGGGTGGAGTCTGGACAACCCCCCTCCCCAACGTGTCACACCCCCACCCCGGCAATGGGGGGGCGGGAGGTAAAATCTGTCTGTGGCCTGTTCAGGCCTTGGGCACTCTGCTGAGGAATTGTGCAGCCGGGAAGCAGGCTGAGACCCAGCAATCTTCTTCAATGCAAGAGGCCCGGGGCAGGGGGGGGAATCATTGGAGGGGGGCTGCTGGCACAGGCTGGATCTAAAGCAGTGACCTCAAGGTGGGCTCCTCCTGCCCCCCTGCCAGCTCCCAGCCAGTCCCCATCCTCCCACGCCCCCCATACCCAGCTCCCAGCCCATCCTACTGCCCCCACATACCCAGCCTCCAGCCACTGCCCCCTGCAACTCAAACCCAAAACCCAACTCCCAGCCTGCCCCCCTGTACCCAACTCCCAACCTGTCCCCATCCTCCCGCCCCCCCCGTACCCAGCTTCCAGCCAGTCTCCATCCTCCCACCCCCACATAGCCAGCTCCCAGCCAGCCCCATCCTCCTGCCCCCCCCCGTACCCAGCTCCCAGCCAGTCTCCATCCTCTTGCCCTCCCTGTACCCAAGAGGCCCGGGGGGGGGGGAAATCACTGGAGGGGGGCTGCTGGCACAGGCTGGATCTAAAGCAGTGACCTCAAGGTGGGATCCTCCTGCCCCCCCCAGCTCCCAGCCAATTCCCATCCTCCCGCCCCACCCCCCATACCCAGCTCCCAGCCCCCCATCCTACTGACCCCACATACCCAGCCTCCAGCCAGTGCCCCCTCCAATTTGAACCCAAAACCCAGGTCCCAGATGCTTCCCCTCCCCAGCTCACAGACACCCTACCCCCTTGAGCCAGATGCCCAGTTCCCAGCTGATGCCCCCCACCCCTTTGACAGCCCCCCATCCAGCAACTCCCATACCCAGCGGACCCCCCCCCCACCCCGTACCCAGGTCCATCTCCTCGAGGTCCCCGTACTCCCAGGCGTCCTGCAGCTCCGAGCTCTCACACAGGTAGCCCTTGAGGCTGCTGATCATCTGGCGGATCTCCTGCAGCAGGTTGGTGCTGGTGGGGTGCCGGGCCGCCCCGCCCCGCAGCATGTGCCCCACGAAGTTCTGCACCAGGCCCCCAACATAGGAGGCCGGCTCCTGCGTCAACTCCTGGACCCGCTTGGCCAGCCGGCGCTCAGCCGAGAGGAAGCTGGTCAGGGCGCTGCCCACGGCCGACAGCCGGTGCAGGACCCGTCCCGGCAGCGCCGCCGACTGGTGCTTCTTGCGGGGCATGGCCGGGTAAGCATCAGCCTCCTCTTCCACGCTGCTGACCGACAGCGAGTCCAGCTCAGGGATGGGCGGCAGGAGCAGGCTGTCCCGGGGGCCCAGCAGTGATGACTCTGAGTAGGACTTCTTCAGCACCCAGGGCGCGTCTGAGGCCCCCTCGATCCAAGAGACCCGGTGCGGGGAAGCCGGGCCCTCCTGCCTCTCGGCTGGCGGTGGGGACGGCAAGTCCTCAGACATGTTCCAGGCCGGACGGCGCACCAGTAGCTTCCGTTTCACCGAGGCTGGTGGGGCATCATCACCTGCAGGGGACAGCGGGGGCGCTGAGGGACTGGTCTCACTCCCTCAGTGGCAGCCCCCTGGAGTGCGGCTTGCACCCATTGCCCCGGGCAACGCCCCATAGAGGACGGGATTCCCAGGATAACAACCTACTACAAGGCTTGCCGCAAAAGGGAGCGACTCCTTCTAGTCTAGCTGGCCGCCCCCCTCCCTACCTCTGATCCTGAGTGCAAGGCAGTTCCACCCCCCAGGAGCCTGCAATATGTGGGGGAGCCCTGTGGGAGAGGGGAAAGGGAGCGGCCCAGGCACTAAGGGTCAGCCAGGGTAGGCGTTACCCAGATGCCACAACCCCGCTGTATCCCAGCACCCACCCGCCCTCCAAGCCCGATCCCAACAGCTCCACCCCCAAACCAGTGCCTCTGGCACTGACCTTTGCCCGGCTCCCCCTCTTTCCTGGGCTCTGGGGCTCCCAGCTGGTCTGTCTCAGTGCCAGCGGGTGCCAGCGGCTTGTCCAACAGGCCGGGCCCTTGCCCGTTCCTCAGCCGGATGGTGCCCCCTCTCTCAGGCAGGTGGAACGGGGGCGGTACCCCGGCGGGGAGCCAGCCCTCGCTGCTGTGCTCCGACAGGAAGAGCGGGTTGATGATGCAGAGCGCCCCGTCCTCCGACGTCACTCGGATGCAGCAGGCTGGGCCGCTACTCTCTGGGGGGTTGGGGGGCTCAGGGCTGGACCCCATGTTGTCTCCCTCCTCCTCGCCTGTGGCCGATGGCTTAAAGGGAGGACTCCAGAACCCTGCCAGGGACACCGGGCAGCAGGAGACAGATGTGAGCCCATGGGCAGACGGAACCCAGCTGGTGGGGTCCGTGCTGTGTGCCCCACTCTCATGCTCTGCCCCACTCTCAGGCTCTGGGGCTTATTAGTTAAAGTGGGGTGGGGTGGGGAGGAAGTCAGGACTCCCGGGTTCTATCCCAGATCTGGGAAGGGAGTGGGGTCTAGTGGTTAGAGCAGGGGGGCTGGGAGGCAGGATTCCTGGGTTCTGTTCCCAGCTCTGGTAGAGGAGTGGGGTCTAGTGGTTAGAGCAGGGGGGCTGGAAGCCAGGACTCCTGGGTTCTATTCCCAGCTCTGGTAGGGGAGTGGGGTCTAGTGGCTAGAGCAAGGGGGCTGGGAGGCAGGATTCCTGGGCGCTCTCTCACCCAGCTCCACAGAGGTTGGACACTGACCCGACATGACCCCATTCCCCCCTCCCCCCCCCCAAGTGAAGATGTCTGGCTTCCTCACAGAGGCCCTGGCTGGGGGTGAAATCGCCCTCGGGCGAGCACTCACTCATGCCCAGGGCTGCACAGGCGTCCAGCTCAGCCCTGCCGAGACGTTGCAAGGTGGCCGGGAGCCGCAGCGGGAGGGGCAGCACGTCCCTGCAAGCAAGAGAGACCAGGAGTCGGTTAGTGGAGGGCCACAGGGAGAAGGGGGTGTGCACCAAGGACCCCCCCGGACGCCCGCACCGGCCAGGGCCCTGCCCTCCTGGTGCCATCCAACCCCCCCGGACGCCCGCTCCGGCCAGGACCCTGCCCTCCTGGCACCATCCAACCCCCCCCCCGATGCCCAAACTGGCCAGGGCCCCCCCAGACGCCTGGAATGGAAGAAGCAGGGGTACTGCAGAGGAGGGGCAAGCCCCACGCTGGGCGGCTGCAGGAGGAAGTCACCGTGGCCACCCTGCCCCCACCCCCGCAGCTTCCTCAAACCCAGGCCTGCGCCCATGACTTCCCCTTCCCAGAGCACTGGGCTAGGGGTCGGCGATGCCCCCATCCCTGAAGGGCACACCTCCCCCATCACATCCCCACATCCCCTCAGCTGAGTACTTTTCACCTGACTGGGGGTGGGGGCAGGTTACTGGGTCTTTAAGAGTTGAGTGGGGGAGGGTGTCAGGAGTCCTGGCTCTACCCACTAGACCCCACTCTCCTCCCAGAGCTGGAGAGAGAACCCAGGAGTCCTGGCTCCCAGCCCCTAACTGATAGAGGCAAAGGCCCAGCCCTGGGGACAGGAGAGCAGAGACTCAGGGGAAGTGTCACCTGTCCCCTCCCATCCCGTTCCCCAGCCCCGCTCACCTGCTCACAGATAGGAAGGCGACCAGTTCCAGTAGACCCAGGAAGCGCAGTTGGGACCCTTCCAGGCAAACAGCTGGAAGAAAGAGAGATGGGGTCTGAGACACAGAGCAGGACCCCAGTGCAGCCGACAGGCTGGGGGGCAGGGGAAGCTCCAGAGGGCTCGCCTGACAGCAGAAGCCAGCTGGAAGTTTTCCCCAGTCAGGAGAGTCTCTTGAGCTCTTAAGAAGCAGCTTGTTCTGGGGTGGGGCATGTCACAGCTCAGGCTGGTTCCAAAGGGTGAGTGGGGGGGGGGGATTTGAGTGACGGGGCCTCCAGTACCTGACCTGCTCCCCATAGCACCAGACTGCCAGAAACCCTCTCTGATCCCAAGTGCCCAACGGTGAATCAGACGCACTAAGAAATGAAGAAACAAGATGACGCGGAGAGTCCATGGCAGAGCAGGAAAGGAACTCATTTGTCCTGGCTCCCAGTCCCAGCCCCGCTCTACCCACTAGACCCCACTCCCCTCCCAGAGCTGGAGAGAGAACCCTGGAGTCCTGACAACCAGCCCCCTCCCTGCTCTTACTCCTAGAACAGTGGTTCTCAAACTTCTCTTTCCCTGTGGACCACCTGAAAATTGCTCAGGGTCTCGGCGGACCATTTAGTGATCTTTCCAAATGTCGTTTGTACCGTTACCTAACTATTATAAAGCGCTTTGGATAAAAGCGCTATATTTAAAAAAAACCTTAATAATAATTAACATTTTTGTTCTATAAATAAAAGCACAACCCGTTTTCATATCAGTAGTTTTACCTTTCTAATGTGATGCAAGTGCCCTCTCTCCCCTGCTGCGGCAGCCCCACAGCTGAGGCTGGGAAGGAGGGCGGGGGGGTCTCTCCCGGCAGCTGCAGCCACGGAGCTGGGGAAAGTCGCCTCTTTCTCTGCCCGCCACAGCCCTGCACGTCCCAAATTCCCCCCACCCCCTCTTCTCATCCCACCGACCCCCTATTCCCCCCAAGGCCACCACCTCACCTTACACGTGCGTCTGCTGGGTGGCCCGTCATTCTCTCGTGTGCGGCCTCCCAGGGAATAGGAGCACAGTCCGGCCCTTAGAGGGAACTAGCCACGAACCACCTGAATGGAACTCACTGGTGGTCCCCGGACCACAGTCTGAGAACCTCTGCACTAGACCCCAACTGCCCTCCCAGAGCTGGGGAGAGAACCCAGGAATCCTGACACCTACTCCCCCCACTCCTGCCCCGGCTCTAACCACTATCTGGCATTGTCCGGCACTCGTTTAAATCAGGTACAAGCCTGGGCTGTTTCCTGATGCTCCCAGCCGTGGTCCACACCGACCCCTCAGGGGCAAGACCGAGGCCCTGGCTAGCTCGAGCATGGCAGTACCCCGGTCCGTTCCCTTCAGGACTGCCCCGAGTAACCCCCGCCCCGGGCACAGAACACGTCTGCAGAGATCAGCAGAGATAAGCTGCCCCGACACTTCCCAGAAGCGAGGAGGAAGCTACGACAGGCTGCCCTGATGCCAGCACAGGGTGGGAGCGTGGGCCTGGCTGAGGTCTCCACATCACTAACCCTGGGACTGATAGAGGTTCTGGCTGGGGATAGAACCCAGGAGTCTGGGTGGGGGAGATTTTTCTATCCACCTGCTTGACCTTGGGCCCAGACCTGCCATCGCTCTGTGTCTCAGTTTCCCCCCTCCAGCCAGCTCTGCACCAAGCCAAGCTCTCCACACTGTGTCTTCTTCACCTCCGGCGGCTGCCTCCTCTCCCCAGCAGGTTCACAGGCCCCCATCCTTCCAAAACCCTCAGCTATGAGAGGTCCACAACCTGCAATCCCCCTGGGCTGCCAAGCCAGATGCACCTTTGAGAGAGGCCTGGCAGGAGCACCAGACAGGGAGCTCGGACACCTGGGTTCCATCCATCCATCCTCAGCTCCTTTACCAGGAAGAAGGAAACGGGTTGATGGAGGCAAAGGTGCTGCTGGCTGGGAATGGGAACCCAGGAATCCTGGGTCCAATCCCCTTCCCTGCTCCCTCCCTCTGTACGATCTTGGGTCAAGAGCTGTCAACTTCCCATGCCTCATTTTACCCCATCTATCCTAAAAAGGGGGGATGATTTAACCTCCCCACTAAGAAGCCGTAAATGGGGGGAAACTGAGGCACAGAGAGGTGAACAGAGTTTCTCATGGCTACACAGTGAATTAGGAGAAAAGAACCAGGAGGTCTGACTCCCAGCTCACCCCCCTGCTCTAACCACTAGACCCCACTCCCCTCCCAGAGCCGGGGATAGAACCCAGGAGTCCTGGCTCCCAGCTCCCGGCTCTAACCACTAGACTGAACTCCTCCCTAGCTGGGTGCTGCCCTTTCCTGCCCCACATACAGGAGCGGCACCAGGGTTTCTGATGCCCTAGGCGGACGGCCATTTCGCCGCCCCCCCGCGGGTCCGGTGGACCTACCACACTCATGCCAGCGGACAGTCCGCTGCTGGAAAGGCTCTGGTGGAGCTGCCGCAGTGATGCCGGCGGGCGGTCCGCTGGTCTAAAGGCTCCGGCGGACCTGCCGCAGGCATGACTGCGGTAGGTCCGCCGGAGCCTTTAGACCAGCACACTGTCCACTGAAATGACTGCGGTAGGTCCACCGGACCTGTGTGCCGCCCTCCCCAGCAAAATAGCACCCCCCCCCAAATTCTGGCACCCTAGGCCATTGCCTAGGTCGCCTAAATGGTAGCGCCGGCCCTGCCCACATACCTCACCAAGGAAACATGAGCTGGGCAGGGGTTGAGCTCAGAGGCTTGTGCTGAAACCCAGAGCAGCACTGCCTTTGGGAGCAGCCGGTTGCATCCTGGGGGGTGGGTGGGTCTAGTCTGCAGCCCTTCCCCGGTGTCCCCAGCATGGCACCAGATCCTTCCCCCTTCGGGCTGTTGCTATAGGTGGGGCCCTTCCTTTTTCTTGTACAGCAGGAGGAAACGATGTCACAGACCTCAGGACTTTATGGGCGGGTTGTATTATCCAGCTGTTGTTGAGGCAGTAGGGACTAGTGGTTAGAGCAGGAAGAACTGATGTCTGGACTGCTGGGTTCTATGCCCAGCTCGGGGAGGGGAGCAGGGTCTAGTGGTCAGAGCAGGGGGACTAGGTGTCCGGACTCCTGGGTTCTATTCCCATCTCTGGGAGAGGAATGGGGTCTAGCGGTTAGAGCGGGGGCGGCTGGGAGCCAGGACTCCTGGGTTCTTTCCCCAGCTCAGAAAGGGGAGTGGTGTCTAGTGGTTAGAGCGGGAGGGGGTTGGGGAGTCAGGGCTCCTGGGTTCTATCCCCCACTCGAGAAGTGGAGTGGTGTCTAGTGGTTAGAGTAGGGGGGATGGGAGCCAGGACTCCTGGGTTCTTTCCCCAGCTCAGAAAGGGGAGTGGTGTCTAGTGGTTAGTGAAGGGGGAGCTGGGAGTTGGGACTCCTGGGTTCTATCCCCAGCTTGGGGAGGGGAGTGGGGTCTAGTGGTTAGAGTAGTGGGGGCTGAGAGCCAGGACTCCTGGGTTCTATCCGTGGCTCTGCTGACGCACTGCATGAGCCCAGACATGTGGCTCCCGAGGGCTGCCCTGACTTACCCGAGTCATCCTCCTTGATCTGGAAACGGCAGACGACTCCAGCTCCGTGCCCCTCTCCGCTGCTCTGCACCGACAGTGCCTTGAGCTCCCCACTCCCCGCGCCGGTCACTAGGAACGTCTGGGGACAGGAGAGAGTTTGGTGGGTTTGGAAGGGAACAGGCCGGAGGGTCTGGCTGGACACCAGGGCCTGGCTTTGGAGGCCAGTTTGTGGGGTCCCCAGCTGAGACGGGGGGCAGTTTGGCTCTCTCCACGCCCCACAGGGCTTGGTTTGTTCCCAAAGCGTGTAGCTCCCAGTCTGACCCCTGCCAGCCAGGAATGGTGCTAATGGCAGCCCCAGGGCATTAGCCACCCCAGTAGCAACCCTCCACATGGCAGAAGTGAGGACAAGATGAGGGCGTAGCCCCTAACCCCCAGTTACAGCCCCACCCAGCCACCTGTTTACAGCCCCGCCCACCTGCTTACAGCCCCACCCAGCCACCTGTTTACAGCCCCGCCCACCTGCTTACAGCCCCACCCAGTTGCCTCCTTAAAGCCCCGCCCACCTGCTTACAGCCCCACCCAGTTGCCTCCTTAAAGCCCCGCCCACCTGCTTACAGCCCCACCCATCCACCTCCTTACAGCCCCACCCAGCTGCCTCCTTACAGCCCAGCCCACCTGTTTACCCCCCTCACCCAGCCACCTCCTTACAGGCCCACCCACCTCACAGCTTAAAGTCCCGCCCACCTTAGAGCTCCACCCAAGCACCACCTTATAGCCCTGCCTGGTCCCACACCCCTGGCCAGCCACTTACCCCAGGCGGCTGCATCCTCAGCAGCTCCGTGGCCTGCTCCGGGCCCAGGCTGAGCAGCTGCCAGAGCCCCCGGGTCAGCAGGAGCCTGTCCAGGAGCGTCAGGGGGGGCAGGGGCTGGCCTCCCGCTGGGGCCTGGCACTGGCCATTCTGCAGCAGGCGCTGGGGGCTGTGCACAAACACACAAGAGGCATTGAGCTGGGGGTGGGCATCGGCCACGCCTTGGAGGGCCGTCCAGCCAATGAGAGGGTGTGGCGGTGCCTCTGGCTAGCCTCCCACTGGCCGATGCAGCAGCGCTGTCCACGCTCCTGCTCGTGTAGTCGAATTTAGCGGGGCATGAAAAGCCGTGGTTGGGTGTCCTGGATGCCTGGGTTCTAGCTGGTCGCAGGAGATCCCAGCCCAGGCCCACAGCTCCTCAGAGCAGGAGGTGGGACTGTTCTCTACCCCTCCTGCCCACAGCAAAGACCTTGCTGCACTGTATCAGTTCCTAAGGATCCGAGCAACCACTGGACCGTAGCTTGAAATACACATGCACACACGTGTCAAGCATTTAAGGCACTGGGTGGCACTCAGGGCATGTTGGGTCAATCCCCAGCTCCCTGGGTGAGTCACGGCATCCCGCTGTGCCTCAGTTTCCCCACTTGTAAATAGGCACCATGCCCCTTCTCCTTTGTCTAGTTAGATGGCAAACTCATTGGGGGCAGGGACTGTCTCTTATTATGTGTCCGTGCAGTGCCAGGCACAATGGGGACCCCTGATATCTGGCAGGGGGAAAGGAGGGGGTGCTGCTGTACCTGGCATGACAGGGGGACCCTGATCTTGCTTGGGGAGGGTCTGCACAGTGCCCAGCATGATGGGGGCCCCAATCTTGGTCAGGGGGTTTAGTGCAGCTCCCAGGATAACAGGATTCCCCCAACCTAAGGGGCGGGGGGCTCAGGCCAGGCCCTGGCATGATGGGGGGCCCAATCTTGGTCAGGGGGGTTAGTGCAGCTCCCAGGATAACAGGATTCCTCCAACCTAAGTGGTGGGGGGCTCAGGCCAGGCCCTGTCATGATGGGGGGGGCAATCTTGGTTGGGGGGCTCTTTGTAGTGCCTGGCATTAGAGGTCCCCCGGTTTCAGTTGTGGTGTCTAGGTGCTACTGTAATATTTTATCTCACACCCCATCAGGACTGAAGAGTGGGACCCTAATATCGGCCCCCCCAAAATCCATAACTGGGGTGAAACAGGGGGGTAGGGCCCCAGCATACCTGATGAATCAGAGGCCCCAAATTTCTCTGCACCCCGTAACCATAGTGTCACCCCCTTTCCCAGAGCTGCTCTGGCCCCAACTTGGACCCTAAACGTTGCCAAATGGAGCCAGAACCTACAGACAATTGCTTCTCCTGGCGCCGAGCTGCGCGTGGGATGGAGGGACACACGCACAACTCCCCGTCCTCCTGCGAGGGACGCCTACCCAGCCCCACTGCGAAAGGAACACGGTTCCACCACGTGACGGCTCCCTCCACCCACACACCCTTTGTAACGGCTGAAAAAGCCACCCAGTCACGCTCTCCTCCCCCTGCCCCAAACATGGCGCATTTCCAGGCCTCTAGGGACTAGGGGGAGGTGAAGGCCCTGCCATATGGGGGCTCCCCAAAGCCACGGGAGGGTAGAAAGTTGCAATGGCCTGAACATGCATTCAAAGGGCTCCCTGAAAAGTGTGTAAACCAGGAAAGGGGGGCATGCACACACCACCCCCTGCACCCCAGCCTACACCTCTCCCCCGTCCCAAACCTCAGGCTCTGCATTTCCACACATCTTGAAATCCCATCAAACCCGCTCCCAGCTCGACCTGGGAAGCACCAACTTGTGCATGGGGGAAGAGCAGAACCAGGAAGGGAAGGTATCCGTGGCACTGCCTCAGTTTCCCGCATCCACCCCATCTGGCCCTGGCCTTACTGTCCCCATCCACCCCCCGTCTTGGGCCCCTCAAAGGAAAAGTTTTGCTTCTGGATGTCCCAAACAGCAGAGCGAGGGCTGGGCCAAGCTGCAGAGCTTAGCACAACCCCAGCCCTCCCACCAAGGGGGCTAGAACCCAGCTCCTCTTGCTCAGACCCTCGAGCTAAAGGGGAATCCCTATTGACTGGAACCAGTATAGGGCATATGACATGCAGCAGTGGCCCTGGTGCCATGCAGCAGAGGGCAGTGGTTGCATATGTACTGTCCAAAGTTTGGCTGGATATACAGACTCAGTCCTGTCTAGAGGTTTGCTTACCAGCTATCATTGTTCCCAGCCCCCGAAGGATCGACATCGTGAGGCATCCTTTATAGCCCAGCAGCTGTAACTAACCCATCAGCAGAGGCGGCTTGCTCGGAAACCTGTGTCCCAGGATGCATTTAGGAGCCAGATCCCTCTGCAAGTAGGAGACAACTTTGTAATGGGGGCAGAGGGGGCATGAAGGGCCATTGTGTGGAGGGGTGTTGCCCCCCTGCCTGCTTGCAGTGTTACTCTGACTTGCATTACCCCCTTCAGCCTCTAGGTGTCTCTCTGCACAGCACAGAGGTCCCAGCATGGGCCTGTCCCCTGGTCAACGAGACACACAGCTGGCGAACGAGTTGTGTTGGGGTATGTTGCTGGGGGCCAGTTCTCCTCAATGCACACCTCCTGTTTCCGGACAACCATGATTCCGCATGGCGCTACCACTGCCCACGGGTGGGATAACAGCCTCATAGGATTGGACCCAGCCTGACACTTTCTGGTCCTAGGCATTGGCTATTCAGCCTGGGAGCGCCTCCAGGCAGGGCCCAGCTCTTCCTGGGGTGCAATGGGGGTCCCCGCTTCCAGTGGGGGACTCAGTGCTGCAGGCACATACAAAGAGGGGCTGGGCGTTTCTGGGGACCGGAGTCCTTTGTTGGTCGCTGGAGCAGGAACGCCTCCTGACACAGAGCCAACACCCCTCAGCCTTACACCGGACAGGACACAACTGAGTCCTGGCTCCATGGCCCCCATACTCCTGAGAGCCGCCCGCTCCCCTGAAACTCCCTGGAGTCCCCCTTGGCACAGTCTCTAGAGTGTGCTTGTAAAGGGTTAACAGCCCCCTCCTGACCCCTCCGTGGGCCCAGTTCTGGGGTGCTTGTTCCCCAGTCAAGCCCAAGGGAGCCTTTCTAATGAGTGCTTGGACCAGGGCCCAGGAGCCTCGCTGGGTTCAACCCCCCCAACCCCGCCCCTCCCACCTGCAAGCCCATATTTCCAAAGGGGGCCGCCAGGCTTCAAAACAAACCCAGTGCTGGTTTCAATCCGCCCAGCGTGTCATCGGGGGAGGTGGAATCATCCCCAAGCTTAGTCACTGGGTAATGGCAACCCCTATTTCAGTTCCTCTGCTCTCCCTAGCATCTGGGTGTGTTCCAGCATCACCTCCCCCGTAAACGTGAGCCCAGGGAGACTCTGGGGGCTTAAGTGAGATCTGGCTCACAAATTGGTTTGCAATTGATGAGGTGTATTATGGTAGCACCAAAAGGCCCCCGACCGAGATTGGGGCCCCTGTCGCGCTGGGTGCTGCCCGGACCCCGACCAAGATCAGGGCCCCCATTGGGCAGGGTGCTGCACAGACATAGGGCAAGAGATAGCCCCTTGCCCCAAAGAGCTTCCACCCTCAATAGCCAACGGGTGGGAGGGGAAACCGAGGCATGGAGCAATGACTTGCCAGAGGTCACGCAGCAGAGCCGAGGCCAGAACCCAGCTCTCCTGAATCCCAGCCCCCTGGGCCACTCTGCTTCTTAGCCTGAACTACAGGGAGGGAGCTGGCTGTGTGTTGTTGCGGCCAGCCGTCTGACAGATGAAGGGCCCTGCTGGCTGGTGGGCACCCGGCTGGAGATGCTTCGACTTCTGTCCGATGCCTGAGGGCTCAGTGGAGCAACTGGGAGTCCAGTGGGCTGCGGATGAGGCCGTCTTTCCACTGGGGCCATGGGCCCCAGCCCGATCCACCTCCCTTCACCCAGATCTCCCGGGTACCCGGGCCCTTTGCTGACAGACACCGCCGGGAGAAACCCAGCGAAGGAAGAACTCAGCAAAGCCAAGGGGGCTCTTACCTGGGGCAGGGAGAAGCAGCAGTGGGGAGATCTCCGGCGAGGACGAGAGCGAGGGAGAGGTGATGACGAAGGAGCGAAGGCTGTGATGCCAGAGCTGTGGTTATTATACCTCCGGCAGCCTTCACGTGGTCTCTGGGCTGGGCCGGGCGGAGGGGAAAGGCCATGGGGCACGTGTGAAGGCGAGAGAGGAGGGGGAGGGACCGGCACGTTTGGGTGTCACACATCTGGCGCCTGCTGGGACCCGGGAGCGCCAGCGACACGGGCGGGGTGCCCTCAGGCGACTCCCCCCGGGACAGTGTGGACAAAAGGGCCAGGTTCTTCGGCATCCATAGCTCAGGATGGGCCCTGGGCTAGGCTAGCAGGGGACTGTGGGTCGGGGGTGAGGGGCACTGGCACAGCTGGTGCGGAGGGAGCCCAGCGCTGTCCCAACAGGTGCACAGCCCTGCAGGGATGCTGCAAAAAGGGACCCAGCCTGCGAGGCCCGTGAAGGGTTTCGCATTTCCTCCCGCGCCTCCTTTATCTGAGCTCACATCTACGCAGCAAAGCTCAGGTGGGGGCCAGCCCCGGGAGCGCTGGCTCTTGCACTCGAGTGCTGGGGCCTGTGTGGGACAGGGGACCGGGGGGAGGGAAAGGATCTACTGGAGCAATTCCCCCCCAGACCTTCCATCGCTCCCCTCCCCCCCCATCAGAGCCACGGGCCCATCTAGCCTGGTATTCCGGCTGGGTGCCCGCACTGGGCTCTTGGGCCCATCTGATCCAAACCCTCCCCCCAGCCCCCAGTGCTCCTGCGCGTTCTCCCCTCGCTCAGCATCTCTGTAACTTTCTGTCTCCTCCCACCCTCGGCCTGCGACAGGAAAACACTTAGCCGCTTTCCCTCCCCGGCTAAAAACGCCACTGGCTGGGGCCGGCCTCTGGCCATGGGCTGGGCTGTGGGTGAAGAGCGGGAAATGCTCTACCTGCCCCCGCCAGGACTATCCCAGCGGGGGGAGTCCTTCCCCATCACCTCCACCAGGGGGAATCGCTTGGTTACCCAGGCAGGGGGCAAAGGGGGGTAATCTAGGGCCCAGCTCAGCCGCTCGCCCCACAGCATCGGGCACAGCTGGGGAAAGGCAGAGCTGCAAATTACAGCTGCCCCGTGGCAGGGAACCCGGCCTGTCTTAGAGGCAGCCGTCCACAGGGTGAGATCGGCTGGCGGCGGGGGGGAGACTGAGGCAGTAAGTGGGGCTGGGGCAGTGTTGGGTTCTTCCTTCCAAGCAGCAGGAAAGGATGGATCAGAAGTGAAGCAGAGCTCCCCTGCCCCAGTCCGACCACAAAAGCCCGACTGCTAATACCACGGTCAGCTAGACTTGGGAGTGCCCCAGGCCTGCTCCAACCCATAGTGCCCTTGACCTCCCTGAGCTGGGGGCAGAACCCAGGATTCCTGGCTCCCAGCCTGGTCCCTGCTCCAGCCCAGAGACCTCTTCCCCACTCCCAAAGCCAGGGGCAGAACCCAAGAGTCTTGGCTCCTAGCCCCACCCCTGCTCCAGCCCAGAGACCTCATCCCCGCTCCCAAAGCCAGGGGCAAAACCCAGCAGTCCTGACCCCCACCACCCTCCCTGAGCCAAGGGCAGAACCCAGGAGTCCTGGCTCCCAGCCCCATGCACACACATACAAACTCCCTAGGCCAGGGGCAGAACCCAGGAGTCCTGGCGCCTCCTCCTCCCCCGTTCTAACCACTAGCCCCTATCTGCCCACGACAGTTCTACTTCCCTTCTGCAGCCCAGTACATACCTGCTCCGTCCCTCCACAGCTCAGCCACGGTCACCAGAGCTGTTTCGACGCCCGCTCTGTCCCTGCACGGCTGGGAAGGGACGTGAAAGCCCCCGGCCCCTCCCTGCAGGCCAAACCAGGATGCTGTTTGGTTTGTGTCTGTTCCGGTCTTGCAGCCGAAGGGGTTTTGTAACCCTGCCGCTCGCCTGGACTTGCTGCCTCTGACAGGAGCTCGCCCGGCCTGCTCCAGCATTGGCACCCTAGGCGGAGGAGAGGCAGGGCGGCTGGTGCTTGCCTCAGCTCTGGGAGGAGAGTGGAGCCTACCGGTTACAGCATGGGAGGGTGGGAGCTGGGACTTCTGGGTTCTCAATTTGGCCTGGGGCCAGTCACTCCTCCCACTCTCTGTGTGCCTCAATTTCCCCATCTGCAGAATGAGGATAGAAACGCAGAGTTGCCCTCCTGAAGTGACACACGCCAAGCGCAGAGGGCCATGGCCTCGCCTCCCGGCAAGAAACCTCTGACTCAGGGCCTAAGCCTGTCCACACTGCAGCCAGCGGGACGAGTTCCACAAGGGGAAGGAAACTTGGGCTGGATTCTGATCTCAGCTAAATCTGCTCCCAGTTGCACCAGCGCGTCTATAAGTAACAGAAACTATGCCTGTTTCTTCTTTACCAGATCTCAACCCGTTTCACCCTCTTTAACAGATTTATCCTGCCTATGAGGCAGGGCAGCTTTACCATCCCCTTTTCACAGATGGGGAAACTGAGGCACGGAGCAGCTAAGGGCCACTTCCTGTGGGCACGGTCACACAGGAAGTCCACAGCAGAGACAGGAATTGAACCTGGGTCTCAGTCATAAGCCACTGCCTAACACTGCCCCCCACCCCCCCATTCCCTCTAGGATGCAGAGATGACACCACCCCAGGGTAGGTCGTGGCAACTCTTTATACAAGGATCCTGGGATGGTGTCAGCATTGAAATGCAGCCACCTCTGGGGCAGGACAGTTGTTTATACACGGATTCTTTGAAGTTAAGCAAGTCACTCTGGATTTACAGCAGACTGACAGAATATGGGCCAATACCTCCACGCACCAGGACCATCTACGACTCTGTACAAAATTCGATTTTCCTTTATACATTCATTTCAGAGGGAGAGAGACCCAAAAGCCAACGCAAGCCTTGCCTCCAAGATGCTAAAATTTAATAGTCAAGTGATACTTAATACATTGCAATAACTAATCCAAATTAAACACAGAATGGGGGAGCTGGGGATTGCATAATATGCTGGTATTCGATTTTCAGCCCAAATGCACTTAATAGCTTTGGTGACACTTGTCGGAAAGTCTGGGGCCTGACATATTAGTGAGCTGGGTCTCCGGGAAACGGAATCCCAGCTGGGGGAACGAATTAGAAAGGAAATGCATGTCTATCTTGCGGTGCTCTCCCTGAGCCCTGGATTTCAGTTATTCTAGCTCGGTGGGGAAATAACGAACCACGTGGTTAACGCAAAATGATTCAAAGCAGCCCCAGCTCACCCAGGATAGGCGATTCCGGAGTCAAACTCCCCTGAATCTCATCCCTTCCCCAGCCTCTCTGACCCAACCCCTCCCCCCCAAGCTGCAAACTTGGGGTGAGCCCAGCTCCCAGCCCTCTTTAGATCAGAGACGGTGCTCATCCCTCATAGGGGAAGACTGTCCAGGCAGTGGCGAGTTCTAATCCGCTTCAATTAACGGCCCTTGCCAGCCACGGCCAGGCTCCATCATTCCGCTTTGCTTCCAGCGTCGCTTTCCTTCTGGGTCGATGACCCCGGCTTCGCTGGGGGAGTGGAGGGGCTTGCTGTTGCCCCAGCCCGGGGAGGGGAAGGGCTTGCCCCAGCCTCTCCTGCCTGCCCCGATTTGGCATCAATGGCAGAGTGCTCCTTCTTCACCAGCTCCTCCAGCTCGTTCTGCACAAAAACACAGGGCAGTGGGGCTGGCGAGCAAGGGGTAGAGCGGGGGAGAAGCTGACCATCTTGGGAAGGGGGCTAAAGCAAAGATCTCTGGTGGCACTGTTTGTACCACCTTGTCCTTGAGAGAGGCGTTTTCCTCCTCCAGGATCTCAGCTCGCTCTGCCGTACTGTGTATACAGAGATCCCTCACCTGGCACTGAGACGCAGCCACCTTTGGGGTGGGGCATGGCAGCTGTTTATACAGGGATCCCTCATCCAGCGCAGAGGTGGAGCCAACTCTGGAGCGGAGCACGGCAGCGGTTTGTACAGGGATAGCATACCCACCCCCCAACACACACACTATGAAATGCAGCCACCTCTGGGGGAAGGGCAGGGCAACTACGTCTGTGAATCGCTTACCCGGAGCTGAAACACAGCATCTTCTGGGGCGCAACGCGGCAACTTTTTAAGCAGGCCTGCAGCAAAGGCAGCTCCAAGCGAATGGGGTCACCAGAGCTCGGATTCTGGCCAGGACACCTGGGCTCTTAAGAAGGGGTTGCACAGGACTCTGGGATGGTGCGTAGACACGAGGAGGCAGGAATACACGGGAAAGGAGTCCTTACCTTCCATCCCAGCAGATCTGCCAGTGCGGTGCAGCCTTCGTCACACTCCCCAAGCCATGCCACATCCCTGGGGCGGGGAGGGACAGCCCCACAGGGGAAGAAGCCAATAAGCGGGTGTTAATGAAATGGCTTTGTGATCGGGGAGAATCCCCCCACCCCAGATCACCTGCCCAGGAGGCAGAAGAGCCTGCTGCCCATCTCTAGTGCCTGTCGGCTAGGGATCTGAAAGGGCTCTCTCAGCATCAGTGGCCTCCCCACTTGTGAAGGGTCGCTGGCCCTGTTTTACAGAGGAGAAACTGAGGCACGTGGTGGTTCGAAGACTTGCTCAAGGTCTCAGCAACTCAGTGGCAAAGGCAGGGCAGGAAGCCAAGAGGTGTAGCTCTCACCATGCCCAGTTCTAAACACTAGACACCCCACACACACACACCCTGAGCCAGGAACAGAATCTAGGAGCCCTGGCTCCCAGCCCTCCTGCTCTAACCAGTAGACCCCACTCCCCTCCCAGAGCTGGGGATAGAACCCAGGAGTCCTGGCTCCCGGCCCCCCAACTCTAACCCACTACACCCCTACTCCCTTCCCAGAGCTGGGCAGAAAACCCAGGCGTCCAGGCCCCCCCATCCCCTGCCCTAAACATTAGCCCGTTTCCTGTCCCTTGGACCCCAGGAGCCAGGTGGACCCAGCCTGCCCCCCAGCAACGAAACGGGCCATCCCTGACCATCACCCCTCTCTCAGGGTGGGCTGTGCGACCTGACCTGACCTGGCCCCTCGGCCCCAGGGAACTTGCCTGTAGGCCTTTTCCGAGTCGAAGTCCATGCCGGTGCTGAGGCCCATCAGGGACATGAAGGGATCGCTCTGCAGACAAGACAGACCACTGGTGAGGACAGACAGGCTCTCAGGAAGCTGTGGGGGAGAGGGGGCCTCCTGGGGGCCACCAGGAGACTATACGAGCCCCCTGGAGAAACCCTGACTCCTGCCCCCTCCCCCCAACTCCTCTCCTGGGCTCGCTAGGTGGATGTCCAAGATTTTGGGGAGTGGGTTGGGAAAAAACTCGGGGGGGAGGGGAGGACATCACAACTGCCTCCCTCCCACCCCCAACAGTGCTAATTCCACCCCCTTCCCCTGGCAGGATGCAGCCAAACATGTCAGGCCAGCAGGGTGGTGTCATCCCCGCTGGCGTGGGAGGCCTGCCAGTCGGTACCCGCTCGAGCAGTCCATCCCCGCAGCTCCTGGGCACCGAGAGAGGCCTCACCTGCCCCGTCTTCTCCTTGTTAATCAGCAGCCTCGGAGTATTTGTGGGCACCCTGTGTCAGACAAGGAGAGGGGAGGTCAGGAGGGGGCAAGTCGCAGGAGGGGGCCTCGCAGGCGGCCCCGGAGCACCACCCACCTGCTGACGAGGGAGGCGAAGGGCTGCACCTGCAGCGACGTGCCCATGATGATGAGCAGATCCACCCTCTGGAAATCCTGCAGGGAGTACGGGCCACAGGGTTAGCGTCATGCTGCCAGCCGCCACCATGGGGTTGGTAATCCCCCCTACACACACACTACTGCCCTGACAATCAGCCCTATAGGCCCCTCCCGGCCCTGTGTTCCCCCCTACGTCAGACCAACGGACCCCCCCCCGGCCCTGTGTTCCCCCCTACATCAGACCAACGGACTCCCCCCGGCCCTGTGTTTCCCCCCTACATCAGACCAACGGACCCCCCCCGGCCCTGTGTTCCCCCCTACATCAGACCAACGGACCCCCCCCGGCCCTGTGTTCCCCCCTACATCAGACCAACGGACCCCCCCCGGCCCTGTGTTCCCCCCTACAAGTCAGACCACTGGGTCCATGCAGTCCCATATTCCTACCCAGCCCTGTATTCTCCTCCAGGTCAGACCAATGGGCCAACTCAGCCCTGTATATTCCCCCCAGTCCCCAATCAAACTGCCCCCCCCACCCCTGAATTAGACCAGTGGGCCCATCCAGCCCCATATATCTGCCCCGCTCCCTATCAGACCAACTGAGGATCCCTCCCTACACTCCCTGCTGCTGTCCCAGCTCAGAGAACTGACTCATCTACCCTAGTATCCTGCCTGCATCAAAGACAGATACCTGCTGCTTCAAGACTTGGGGGTGGGGAGGTGTTTATTGGGGAGCCGACGCTGGGAGCACGTCTGGCTGAGGCACTTACTGACTGCATGAGTGTGAAGAAGCGGGGGGGCAGGCTCTCCCCAAAGAACACGATATCTAGGGAGAAGAGAAGCCGTCACACTCAATGCACAAGGGCCGAGGAGAAGCCACGGCAGATCGTCAGCCTCCCGGGGCCGGATCCTCAGCTAGGGTAGGTCAGCAATGCTCCAGTGAAGTCAGTGGTGCTTCGGCTGATTTACACCAGTCTCCCATGACTGACTCCCATGGAGTGACATCAACTCACACCAGCTGGGGATCTGGCCCCACAGACTTCAGACACCCCTCAGAAGCCCCCAGCTCCTGTCCGCTGCGAATATAGCTCTTTGGGGCAAGGACCATGTGTTTGCTCTGTGCCTGTACAGCCCCTGACACAATAGGGGCTTGGTCCCTGACGAGTCCACGGCCTAGGACCCCAAGGCGCTACCATAATACATCTAATAGCAACAAACATGTACAGCACGTAGCACAAAGGAGCCCCAGGCACGGACGAGGACCCCAGGTGCGACCCCATCACAAATAAATATACAGTCCGTGGGGAATTTATCCCAAGAGCACGTGATTGCTCTGGCGCCCTTAGCCAAAACTGGCTTTCCGGTCACCGTGCTGGGGGGATTTTTTTAACAGCTGCTGCTCTCCATTCCAGAGATGGCTGCATTTCAACCATGTTCTGTGCCTATGTTTGTAAATCACTTTTGGAACAAAAAGCCCTGGAAACGTACAAGTCTCAGGGGAATTTCATTCCACCTTCCTAGAAATCACCTCCCTCTTCCTCTCCCTGCCCTCCCACTTCCGCCATTTCAATTAGATACGGGATTCTTCACTTCCTGTCCTCAACCGTTGCTGCCCGCTGTTAAACCGTTGTTGTGCTCTGCGCTAGAGATGGCTGCATTTTCAGAGGTGGAGACAGAACTCTCCTCGCTGCTTTTCAGGGGAGCCGCAAATTCAGATTTGCTAAATCCTTCGAGCTCTCTGGAGCCGAAGGAAGATCAGAAGAGAAGAGCGTTGTTACCACCGGTATCTGCTAAGCTGCTCTCCCAGACTACATTGCAGGAGCAGAGACATACACAGAGACAGACATGAAGAGAGATCCATGCTCCAATTCTTAGGGTACGTCTATGCTCAAAGTGTTACAATGGTGCAGCGACACCATTTCAGTGTAGACACGACCTACGCCGATGGGAGGTTCTCCCATCGGCACAGGGAATCCACTTCCCTGAGAGGTGATGGCTAAATCAATGGAAGAATTCTTCTGTCATCCTAGCACTGTGGGTGGTTAGGTCGGTATAACTGTGTCCCTCGGGGGGGTGGATTTTTCGCGCCCCTGAGACACAAAGTGAGACCGATGTATGTTCCTAGCATAGACCAGGTTAGTTTCATCCCCCCCGAATGAATCACCAGTGGGCGAGAACTAGACACTCACCTGGCTTCACCAGGCTCTGACATTTGTCGCACCTGGGGGTGACAGTCGAGAAAATCTTTTCTGAAAGAGGGAAAAAGAATGAAAGTCAGTGGCCGGATTCTCAACTCAGCTTTGGAGGAGGCGGGAACAGGAGGCTCTGATGGGAACCAATCGCAAGTTATGAACATTAGCGATTCTAACAGGTTTTGGAAGAGATCAAAAAGCTTCGAGCAGATTCCTAACACTCAAAAGATCAGGAAACTAGCAAACGTGACAGAAGATCACAACATATCCAGCATCTTCCTCTCCAGCTTCGGGCCACCGTCAGAGACGGCATACCAAGCTAGACAGGCATCTGGTCTGATCCAGGCAGGCAATTCCTGAGGTCCCAACATTGTGCAGAGACCCAAGGGAACGTGAACGACAGCCTCGTCCTCTTGAGCGCTATGCAGACCTAGAGATCACTAACCTCAAATGCCCACACTCCGCCTCGCCTTTGAGCATGCAGGCGTCTGTCAGAGAGATCGGCTACCATCCTGGTGAGTCCCGCGGTTTTTGCTCCCCACCATTAACCAGAGCTCCGAGCTCAGGACAAGCCTGAGCATGACAGACTCTCCCCTAGCTTCTCACTCCCCCCCGGCAGGCTGTCCATTCGCTGGGGGAGAACCCGGCAGGAGTCTTTGCTTCACTCCTGTCATGTCCTCAGGCTGATTTGTCTCCCCATGCCCCTTCTCTTATTGGCGGGGTGGGAGCTCTTGGAATGGACGGGGAGTAACAGGGCCTTGTGGATTACATACCCATCTCGACTGGCGATGGACTGGGGCACCACGGGGACTCTGAACGGTGCGGCCATTGATGGAGGCAGTTAAGGAGAGCCGGGGGCAGAGGTACCTTTCATCCAGTCCAGGGTGTACTGCTTCTTGCAGGAGGAGCCGAGACAGTGAGAGGTGAAGAAGGTGCCGTGGGCTTCCACCAGGTCTTCCTGGTCCAGTCCAGCCACCCGCTCCAATGTGTCAATATTCTGCAAGGGACAGACACACCCACCTGCCTCTTGTAACGCTGCGGGACCCAGGGAGTGAAACCGACCAGGCCTAGTTTTGGTGCTCCCAGGCTGAGCTGACGCCCCTGAATGCCCCACTTAGACCCCCCTCCGCCCCAAATCACAGTGTGGCTGGCCCTTTAAAGGGGGCGGGGCCTAACCCCACCTGGGACTGATCAGCTGGAGAGCAGGAAGTCAGCAAGTAGCTCAGCTGTGCTGGAGAGCAGCAGGAAGGCTCCTGGAGCATGGAGGGGGGTGTCCCTCAGTAGCTTGGGGGATGTTGTTGGAACGAAGAGGGGCGGTGCCCCCTCCCATGGGCTGGGAGTCCCAGCTTCTTAAGTGTATTAAGCCCACCCCCATGCCCTCCCCCCGCACCTCGCTGGGCCTTCCAGGGGTCACCCACCTGCGTGTAACAGCGCAGCAGCAAACCCTTCTCCTTCAGCAGCCGGATGAAGTAGTGGCACACGGTGGGCTGGAACGGAGCAGGGGGGACAGCGTTGAGGATTCCCTTGTAGGTCAGCAGCAGCTGTGCCTGCCTTTTATTTACACCAGCAGATTCCCAGCTCACAGGGGGAGGAGGGAATCTTGCCCCCTGGCTTAGGACTGCCCGGGAAGGTGCATCAAGGGGGGTTTTACACCTTACAGCGGGACAGTGGCTGGAGGCCGGATGGTGTGACCCAATGGGATCCATGGATCGGGCCCAACACAGCCCGGAGGGGACAGCGCTGTGATCTGCAGCGAGGGGCGTCTGGCTGGGTCTTTTCATCTGATCCACGATCTATTCCCAAATACCCTGCCATCCCACTGCCAGGATCAGAGAGCCCAGGAGTCCCGGCTCCCAGACCCCTTCCCTTCCCTGGAATAAGGAATGAACCCAGGAGCTCTGGCGCTCAGTCTCCGGGTCACAGCGCTACACAATGCCTCTGTATTGAGATGCTAGAGAAAGAGAAGCGCGTCCGATAGCTCAGGCTGGATTTACCTTAAACTGTCCGGGATACAGCTCCCTGGCAAGGGCAAAGAATGGCTCTGGGTGTTGCTGTGCGGAGGGAAATAGACAGACGTTTTGGGGGATCGGGTTGTTTGGTTTACAGGTTCCGAACAAATCCCGTGTGTCCCTCAACATGATTCCTCACTGAGCAATCCCCACAGTTCTTGGGTTTGGCGAACACTTCTCAGGATCAGGCCTTCAAGCAGAGGTGGGAGGAGTTCTTTGGCCACCCTCAATTCTCCCTGTGCCCCGGTATTTGAACTCCGCACCCACCTCTGTGCAAAACGAGCACGGCTCCTGATCTCTGGTGCTACGGATTCCCCCATCCCTGTGTTATGGCCCGGTGCTGAGCTCCCATCAGCTCTAGCGGGGTGCTACTGGGGCTCGGCCCTCCTTTGTGCCAGGCTGCCTGTGTCTTAGAGAGACAGGGATTTAGTTTGGCCGGTTGGCTCGAAAAGGGAGGCAGCGAGTGCCAGCGTCTATCCCCGAGATCTTCAGAAGATTAAACTGGGACAGTTTCCCCAATGAGACTAGAAACATGAGCAGTTTTGCGAGCCCCAGTTGTGTTTTTAACCACAGTCCATCCTCGGTTGTGGACCAAACTCTGGCTGCCTCGGGTACCAGGGCTGGACAAGAATACGACCGGTCTGCAAGTGTGGACGACGGAGGGGAATTCTTTAGGATGTGGGAGGGTGAAACTGATCAAAGGGACCCTTTAGGCGGCCCACCGGGCAATGCTCGATCACTGTGGAAGGGGATCTCCGAGGCAGGAGGAACCCAGGGTGCTACCTTGAAGTAGTTGATTTCGAAGATGGCTTCAGGGTACGGCAGGTTGTAGCTCTGCAGATTGGCGTAGAGCCCCGTGCCGGGCGACCGGAAGTCTGGGATCCCCGCGGCTGAGGGACACAAAGGGGAGCCTCTTAGAAAACCCACCCAAACACCAAGTGGTGTCGGTCAATGGGATGAGACGGAGAACAGATGCCTCAATTCCGGGGGAGCCCTCTGGCAAGGGGCTGGTCACCTCCGTGTCCCTCAGCCTAGCAGGGAAGCAGTTTTCTAGTAACGCTCATTTTCTAGGGTGCCACCAGCACATTTTAGATGAGCTGTGGGCAGAGCTATCAGGTTCTAGGGATTCTGGATTCTTCACCAGGACTTGGGAACTGCCAAAGTCCCTCAAATCCCCACAGAATCCATCCCAGGATTTACAGGGAGCCCACTCCGGGTGAGGACAGGTCTTCTGTGAGTCTGACCAGTGCCAGGGCTTAGTGCCCAGAAGCCAGGTGCTTTGGCTATGAAACTCTGCTAACGTGCAAGTCTGGACACGCGATATAACCCCACTAACTGCTCAGCCACTTCCCAACAGGGGGCGCTGTGATGCCAGAGGTGCTGTCTTTCAAACAAGACAATGTCCTGAATGTTCCTGGTCACTCAAGGTCCCATAGCACCTTCCCCTCCCTTCTGCCCAATAACACCCTGGCTTTAGAGACAGCGTTCTGGTCAAATTCCAGCCTGCGCCATTCCATCCTGCCTCCCTACCATCCTCCTGCAGTTTCCATCGTCACTTCCTCTCGTGTCACGCTCCACACCAGAGGCAGAGGCACCTCAGTGCTAGATGCGTGATCCCTGCATAAACAGCTGCTGTGCCCCAACCCTAGAACTGGCTGCGTCTCGGCACTGGAAGAGGGACCAGTATAAACAGCTGCCATCTTCAAGAGTCGTCTGCATTTCCATGGAGGGGTGAGAGATCCCTGTACAAACAGCTGCCGCGTTCCACCCCAGAGGTGGCTGCATTTCAGCAGTGGCTCGTAGACAGCTTTGAGATGGAAAGTGCTATAGAAACACTATGGGAAACTGAGCCGTATCAGAACCCCCTCGGTTTATTGCTACGCGCTGGTTTCTTTTCAACATGAATGTTCTAACCGCCGCGCCCGCTGCTGTACTCACAGGTCGAGATCCCAGCGCCCACTATGCAGACGACGTTCCGGCCTGCAAAGTGACAGAGGGAGGCGTCAAACCTGACTCTGGAAAGCTACTTGGGAAACAGCCCCAAGCTCTCTGCGCTTCCGGAGGGGGGGATGGGGGGGGAGGCGGAAGGGGCTGCCTTGGTAGACCTCACGACAGTCACGTGACCCCGCCGATTTGCAAACCTCTAGATTGTCAGGTCTAACATCGAGATCAAAACCAGGGAGCTCCCCGCACTCCTGACCTCTGCTGGACCAGGTCCTGATCTGCAGTTACACGCAGGCCCCTCTGTGCTGCTCCAAGGAGGAACAGCCCTCAGAGCCTCCCTAGGGGCCTCCCCAGCTGGCATGGAGCTGGCACAGAGGCCCCCGCTCCCAGCATGGGGGACCAGACCGGCCAGAACACACAGGGGCCATGGGGAGCAGAGACTCAGCAGAGCAGCCCTGAGACAGCTCTAAGTTATGCCAGGCCCATATTACGAGCAGCACATGGGAGGTTTAAAGACACCTCCACCAGCCCTGTCCCAAGTGCCAAGGAGGAGTAACTGTGACTCAGGCCCATGGAGGCTGATCTCTCCCAGGAGCACCGGAGCACCGATGAATGTGTAAGTCAGACTTGTTCCCCGGCTTGTAAATTACACCAGCATGGAGTCCCTGCCACATCCATGGTCGGCTCTACACCTCCCTCTCGGCAGCCCCTATGGCCCGCGGTCTCTCCCAGGCACGGTTACCCCCAGCACCTTCCCCTTCCTGTTTGGGGGGATTAGAACGAGGATTCACTCCCTGGCTTGGTCTCAGAAGGGAAAGTCAGCTTACACTTCTCGCTCTGCATGAAGCGGCTCACTCCGTCCAACGTCAGTTCATCCAGCACCTTCTCCGGCTTCTCGCGGCCCAGGCCCAGCGTCCGGGACAGGAGGTTTCGCAGGAAATCCACTGAAAGGGAGAGAACAAACAACATTAGCCGCTGTGGTCCCCTAGGAGCCAGGACTCCTGGGTTCTGATCCCAGCTCTGGAAAGGGAGTAGGGGGCTTGTGTTTACAGTAAGGGAGCCGGGAGCCAGGACTCCTGGGTTCTATCCCCAGCTGTGGGAAGGAAGTGAGGGTAGTAGTTAGTGCAGGAGGGGCTGGGAGCCAGGATACCTGGGTTCTAATCCCAGCTCCTCCATGGATTTGCTGAGCAGCCTTGGGCAAGGCAGTGCCTCTCCCTATGCCTCAGTTTCCCCCTCAGGAACCCACTTCCCAGTCTCAAAGAGAGAGATGATTGTGAAGATCAGTTAATGTTTGGAAAGTGCCCTGAAGATGCTGCGGAAGAATGGAAGGAGGGCCCAGTGGTTAGGGTTCAAATCACAGCTCTGCAACTGACTCCTTGTGAGACGCTGGACAAGTCACTCAGGCCTGGCGTACGCTGCAAAGTTCTCCCTGGGCAGCTCTGTGGGCTAGGAGTGTTCACGCTCACTAGGTGACACAGCTGTGCTAGCAGAACCCCCAGTGCCGACGCAGCGAAGCCAGCAGAAGAGCACGCCAGTCAGTTCAGTTAACGTCTTTTGTGGAGGTGGTGTCGCCAGACTGGCAGGCTCCATGCCTCGGTTTTCCCATCTGTACACTGGGGATAATGGTACTGCCCTGCCTCCCAGGGCGTTATGAGGAGAAATATGTTAGAAACCAAGAGGCGTTCAGGGGCCCGACAAGCACAATCAAGAAAGATTATTCAGTCTCGATTCCTGCCACAGACCAGTTTTTGCCTTGAAGCCTGGATGGAAAAGGCTGGTCTAACTGCAGATGCTACCGCTGTTCACCTGACGCATTACAGCTTCCCGAGAGGAAGGAATAGCCATAAATTAACAGACCCAGGTGGCTCTCTCAGGCTGTCGCTAGCTGGCTACGCACAGTCCATCCCCTCTATATCACAAAGGAAGCCCATGCAGCTGGGCCTCCCCACGCTCCCAATTCCACTCTAAAATAAAGCACAAGCCACCTACTTTCAGACTCTCCAGAGGCGCCACCGTTTTCGGAGTCAGAATCAGAGTCCTGAAGAACAAAATATAAAACCATCAGTGGGTGAAGTAAGACAACGTCAACACAGAACTGTCTTCTGCCTTTACTGGCTGCTCTTAGAAGCATCTCAGTTTGGGGTAGAATCGGCTGGGGAACTGGAACCAAGGAGAGTCAGGACTCCTGGGTTCTAGCCCCAGCTGCGGGAGGCAAGTGGGGTCTAAATGACTGGAGTAGGGGTTTGGGGGGGATCAGGACACCTGGGTTCTATTCCTGGTTCTGGAAGTGGAGTGGGATTGAGTCAGTTTTAGAGCAGGGAGTTGGGGGGTCAGGACTCCTGGGTTCTATTCCCGGCTCCACGAAGGAGTGTGCTTTGGTGGCTTATCACCAGAAAAGGGTTTGAAGATCATGACCAAACTCCGTCCCTCTAAGGATTTTCATGCCAGACACAGAAGGGACAATTTGCAGAACTGTTGGGTCAGACTCTCACCGCGGTCCAGTGTCACCACTGTGAGATTTGAAAGCCACACGGGGCTGAGCCCTGGGGATGGACTGTAGGGGACGAGGAGGGACAGGGTTAGCTAGGACCTGATGGGGTTTCCCCTTGACCCTTGGATGCAGTGGGTTAGCTCAGACCAAGTATATGCACCCTCCTGGCAAGCTCACTGGGCCTCACCACAAAAGGGAACCCTGACTTCCTACCTAAAAGGGCTTCTACATCCCTTCCCTCCCCCATACTCACAGGCGAGTCCGAGCCCCTCTCTGCCTCAATTCCTCCGGCACCCGCCGCTGCAACACGGAAAGGAAAAAAAATCAAAGTTACTATTAGAAAGGGCCTGGGTGGAAAGAGGACCCTGCTGGCTCAGGTGAAGCTGGGGGCGGGGGCAGGAGCCCCCCAGGAAAGGGAGGCTCCCAGTGATTCAGGATGCAGGGAAACAGGAGCCCACCAGGGAAAGAGGGGACCGTAGTGACTCAGGGGATAGGAAGGGAAGAGGGGTGTCTGTGACCGGGGGGGGCGGGAGGAAGGAGTCCCCGGTAAGGGGGGGCCGTGGGGGATCGGGGCACAAGGGGAGGAGCCCCAGGCGGAAGGGGAACCCCAGTGATTCGGGGGATGGGAGGGGAAGAGGGGTGTCTGTGACCCAGGGGGTGCGGGAGGAAGGAGTCCCCAGGATGAGGGGGCCGTGGGGACTCAGGACACAAGGCGAGGAGCCCCAGGCAGAAGTGGGACCCCAGTGACTTGGAGGATGGGAGGGGAAGAGGGGTGTCTGTGACCGGGGGGAGGGGCAGGAGAAAGGAGTCTCTGGGAAGGGGGGGCCGTGGGGATCGAGGCACGAGGGAAGGAGCCCCAGGCGGAAGGGGAACCCCAGTGACTCGGGGGATGGGAGGGGAAGAGGGGTGTCTGTGTCCCGGGGGGGCGGGAGGAAGGAGTCCCCGGGAAGGGGGGGCTGTGGGGGCACAAGGGGAGGAGCCCCAGTCGGAAGGGGCCCCCCCAGTGACTCAGGGGATGGGAGGGGAAGAGGGGTGTCTGTGTCGCGGGGGGGAGGGGCAGGAGGCAGGAGTGCCAGGGAAGGGGGGGCCGTGGGGGATCGGGGCACAAGGGGAGGAGCCCCAGGTGGAAGGGGAACCCGAGTGACTCGGGGGATGGGAGGGGAAGAGGGGTGCCTGTGTCCCGGGGGGGGCGGGAGGAAGGAGTCCCCGGGAAGGGGGGGCTGTGGGGGCACAAGGCGAGGAGCCCCAGGCGGAAGGGGGACCCCAGTGACTCGGGGGATGGGAGGGGAAGAGGGGTGTCTGTGTCCTGGGGGGGCGGGAGGAAGGAGTCCCCGGGAAGGGGGGGCTGTGGGGGCACAAGGGGAGGAGCCCCAGGCGGAAGGGGCCCCCCCAGTGACTCAGGGGATGGGAGGGGAAGAGGGGTGTCTGTGTCCCGGGGGGGAGGGGCGAGAGGCAGGAGTCCCCGGGAAGGGGGGGCCGTGGGGGCACAAGGCGAGGAGCACCAGGCGGAAGGGGAACCCCAGTGACTCAGGGGATGGGAGGGGAAGAGGGGTGTCTGTGTCCCGGGGGGGAGGGGCGAGAGGCAGGAGTCCCCGGGAAGGGGGGGCCGTGGGGGCACAAGGCGAGGAGCCCCAGGCGGAAGGGGCCCCCCCAGTGACTCAGGGGATGGGAGGGGAAGAGGGGTGCCTGTGTCCCGGGGGGGGCGGGAGGCAGGAGTCCCCGGGAAGGGGGGGCCGTGGGGGCACAAGGCGAGGAGCCCCAGGCGGAAGGGGGACCCCGGCTGCGCAGGGGGGGGCCGTGACTTGGGAGCAGGAAGCCCCTGGAAGGGGGGGACCCCGATGAGGCGGGGGGCGGGGCGCCGTAGCTGGGGGTGTCCCCGCGATCTACCGTCCCGCTCGGCCATAGAGCCCGGCGCGGGGCTGCCCCGCTGTCTGCCCCGCTCGGCTCCGCCAGGCCCGACTGCGGCTCGGGAGCGGGTCCGCCCCCCGCGGCAGGACTACAACTCCCAGCGCCCCGCGCGCCCCGCCCCGCCCCTGACTCACAGTTCCCACCGCGCCCCGCGCAACTCCCAGCGTGCCCCGCCCTCCATCTCCCAGCATGCCCCGCGGGCAGGACTACAACTCCCAGCGTGCCCAGCGCTCCATCTCCCAGCATGCCCCGCGGCAGCAGCAGCACAACTCCCAGCGCCGAGCGCGCCCCGCCCCTATTCCCAGCGTGCCCCGCGCCCGCCCCTGACTGACAGTTCCCACCGCGCCTCGCGCCCAGCACAACTCCCAGCGTGCCCCGCCCTCCATCTCCCAGCATGTCCCGCAGGCAGGACTACAATTCCCAGCGTGCCCCGCCCTCCATCTCCCAGCATGCCCCGCGGGCAGGACTACAACTCCCAGCGTGCCCCGCCCTCCATCTCCCAGCATGCCCCGCGGGCAGGACTACAACTCCCAGTGTGCCCCGCCCTCCATCTCCCAGCATGCCCCGCGGCAGCAGCACAACTCCCAGCGCCCCGCGCGCCCCGCCCCTATTCCCAGCCTGCCCCGCGCCCAGCACCGCTACTCCCAGCGTGCCCAGCCCTCCATCTCCCAGCCTGCCCCGCGCCGGACCTGACTGACAGTTCCCAGCCTGCCCCGCGCGCTCAGCACCACAATTCCCAGCGTGCCCCGCGCCCAGCACCACAACTCCCAGCCTGCCCCGCGCCCGGACCTGACTGACAGTTCCCAGCCTGCCCCGCGCGCCCAGCACCACAATTCCCAGCGTGCCCCGCGCCCAGCACCACAACTCCCAGCCTGCCCCGCGGCCCCAAGAAGCCCGGCGCGGATTGGCTGGGCGCTGGGGAATTCCCCGGGCCCCGAAGTCCCCTCCATGGGCCCAGCCTGAGGCAGCGGCGCCGGCCCGGGCATGGCGGCGGCGCCCCGCGAGCCGCGGGGTTAGGGGGGTCCCAGCCATGGCGGAGCTGGGCGAGGCCAAGCGGCCGGAGGCGGGCGAGGACTGGTGCGACAGCGGCCTGGGCTCGCTGAGCGAGGGGCAGCTCAGCCAGATCCAGGATGGCCTGGGGGCCCCCCCGCACCCCCCCGTGACCTCTGACCCCTGCCCCGGGGGGCGCCCTGTGACCCCCGACTCCTGCGGGCGGCTGGACTCCGCCCTGGGCGAGGAGGAAGCCGGCTGGGGGGCGGCCGTGGGGCGGGCGGTGGGGGCGATCACCCAGGGCGTGGAGGCCGTGCGGCTCGGGGCGCCTGCGGCCCGGGCTGGCGAGACGCCGGCGGTGGCCCCCGAGGCCTGGCTGCACCACGTGCTGGGCTTCGTGACCGAGGACGGGGACACGTAAGTATGCGGGCGCCTGCTGTGTTCAGCCTCGGCCGGGCTCGCCCCCCCGGGGGTCATCCCCTCACCGCCAGGCCCCCGCGGCGCAGGGACCCCTCTCGGGCACAGGTGTCGGCGTGTTAGTCTGCATCACCAAAAACAGCCAGGAGGACCCCTCCTTTTTCCCTTGGTAATGTCCCCTGCCAGGGTCTCGTTGCCCCCCAGCCCTGCTGCGGGTCCCCGTCCTGGGACAGGGCACCGCTGCAACGCGCCTCCGAACGGCTGGGATGCAGCCCTGCGCTTGGATCTTAACTAACGTTTTGTCCGAAAAAGTGCAGCCTGGGATGGGGGTTCTGAGGCATTGGCTTTCCCCCGGTGCTCCTCAGTCCTGACCCACAGCCACCCCCCTGCTCTGCTTTTGGAGTTCAGACACACAGCAGACAGACCACCCCCTAAACTGCAGACCTCCCTACTGCTCTCTCCATTGACAGTGGCCGTCAATCGCTGGTCCCTTGGTCCTGGGATGCTTTAGGCAGCGTCTGCAAATCAGTCCCCGTTGGGAGCTTTTTCCATTGCTCAAACACATACAAGATTTGCCCTATGGCCTCCCTGCTACCTCGTCAGCTGCTTGGTGCTTGCACGCTCTTTGCTCATTAGATCGATTCCTCTGCTTGCTAATCACTTCTCTTTCAGGGGTGGTATTTTCAGCCAGTTGGGTGGTACCGCTTTTTCATTTTGCGTAGAGTGGTTATCTGTTTCTCTCTCCCCAGAGCCCTCCACCTGGCTGTGATTCATGAGCATGAGGCCTTCCTGGATTCTATCCTGCAATACACGGCCGGGACGGAATACTTGGATCTGCAGAACGACCTGGGCCAGGTTGGGCCAAGACTGGAGCGTTTCCTGTCTGTATCATCCTCCATTTTACAGTGGGGAAACTGAGGCATGAGGGGGCAAATTGGCTTGCCTGAAGATTGCACAGCAAGCCGGGGGCCAGAACTCAGGAGTACTGACTCCCAGTCTGGGCCCTACATGATGCCACCTCCTTTATGGAATGCTTGGGGTGTTGGTTGGAAAATGAAACACAACCCCATGTTAAAACCCTTCAGCATCATAAATGACTTGTGGGAGGAGGGAAGAGTGTTACAGAGCCAGCCATCTCTTTGGAACAGGGATTGTCGCTAGCTTTGTGTTTGTACCGCACCTGGCACGATGGAGTCCCAACCTGATGGAGATGCTACTGCAAAATAAGTGTTCAAGACCCGGGGCTGGCATCAAAACACGTCCGCCCCTTTTGTGGCAGAGGGATGGGGAGCAAGCATGGGGGCTTGACAGCAGCGGATTAAAGCAGATACTGGGTCAGGGAAGGCTTCGTTTCAGAACGTAAGCCGACCTTCGCTCATCCTGAGGTCTTCGCTCATCCCGGGCAGATAAACTGACTTCCATGCAGCTCCTCGTGCACAGGGAGGATATGACCTTGTCCGCCCCACGCCCGAGTATTACAGGCAGCTTTTGTGAGAATAGTGGATTTACCCTGGCATCCTTGGCTAAATTTCCTGACCCTCTTGTGCAATTGGCTGCTGCCCTCCTGCCTGGAGGTGGCTGCATTTCAGCACTGTTCCTGGGGTATAGGGTGCAAAGCTGTTTGGGAGAATTTGGGGTGAAAGCCACTGAAAGAAGTGATCTCTAGTGCTATTGATGAGGATAGGCCAGGCCCCCTTTAGGGGAGACCTACCCTGAGCTTTCTCACCCCGTCTCTCTCGCTGTCCTTCTCCAGACGGCACTGCACATTGCAGTCATCCTCGGCGCCTCCAACTTTGTCCGCAAGCTGATGGCAGCCGGGGCGGGGCTCTGCATGCAGGAGAAAGCTGGCCACACAGCGCTGCACCTGGCATGCCGGGAGGGCTGGCGGGACTGTGCACAGTGGCTCCTGGCATCGCTGAGCGGGCACAGGGCTGTCGAGGGGAATGACGCCTGCGCTCAGTTGGACTGCACCAATTATGATGGTATGGAGCCCCTCATCACCCGCCTGGCAAATACATGGGGCCCGTTACACGTGGGACTTTTGTCCTGAGCATTCCCACCCTCCTTTCCTTCCCCTTCCATGACTAATAAGGAGCTTGCACTACAGCCTGGCACCAGCCCAGCTCCCAGAGCATGCAGCGCTCCAGCTATTTTCTGCTTCCCCTGAGCCTGTGGAGGGCCGATCATGAGTTAGAGCAGCCCCAAGGCTTCTCTAACACAGCCAAGGGCCAGAGAACACCAGAATTTGGCTACCACTCAAGTGGCTTCATTGCTTGTTTGCCCTGAGTGCAGAAGTGGCTTAACTGAGAGTGAGGCCTGCCACTTTGGGGATGACAAAAACCAGAAGGCAGCATGCTGGATGGATACATAGTCTGCTGTATAGCCTAGTGTTAACCTGTGGAACTCCCTGCTGCAGGATATGACTGGAGCAAAGAAATCGATGAGGCAGCTCCATAAAAGATCCCTCTAGTCTTGTTGTTTTTTTTGTTTTTTTTTTTTCCTCCTCAGTAGCAAGGCGAACAATCCTCTCGTGTTGCCGTGATAGCAGCCAGCTGGTCTACTGATAGGTTGCTAAGTGGCCCAAGAGAGACAGAAATCAACTTGATCAAAATTTCCACTCTTTGGTTTCCACAGGTTACACGCCGCTGCATGTGGCTGTCCTGCGGAAGGACCTCGACGTGGTCAAACTCCTTGTGGGTGCCGGAGCCGATCTCAACAAGGCGGTTAGTACTGGGGCTGGGGTGGATCATGTCCACGGGGGGTGGGAAGAGATCAGAAGGCATTTACCCTTCCCAGAGTACTCCATGGCAGCCTCGCTGACTTGTCTGTCCACCGCTGGCAGGAGCTGAGCTGTGGGCGGAGTCCCCTCCACTTGGCAGTGGAGTCGCAGAGCCCAGAAGTCGTGGAGTGCCTGCTGCGCGCCGGAGCAGACCCGCGGGCCCGGATGTACGTCGGTTACACCCCTATCTATAGCGCTGTGCACCGGCCCAACCAAAAGATCTTGCAACTGCTCCGGGAGTTCGGCTCGGAGGAGCCCGACTGGGATTCGGAGGAAAGCCTGGCTGACAGCAGCGACGTGAGTAGGGTGGGGGGTACTGAATTAACGCCGCAGGAGGCTGGAGCGCCGCTGGCACCTGGGCAAAGCCAGGCCAAGCGTCACCCCTTGCGAGTGTGGCTCATCTCTGTCCTGGAGCAGCTCCTCCCCCTCTAGACAGCAGTGCTGGAAAGCCATTCCCGTTCTCCAGCTATGTAGCACCTCCCAGGTGGAATGAATTGGCAGGTCTCAGTCTGGTTCCTAGTCCACTCCTGGGTAAGCCTAGTGGATGCTGAAGATCAAACAGGACCCACAGAGACTGAACCCCCCGCTTAGAGTGGGTCCTCTAAAACATGGTGGGGGGAGGAAAGCTGGCATTGCGACTGGCAGCAGTGCGGACCAAAGGGGTCTTTCACCAGCAAGGGATTCTCTTCTCAAAGGGATTGATTTCCTTGAGTCTCTGGTCTATTTGAATTAACACAGACCAGGTTAAGAAATGCTGGGATCGGTTTGTAAGTACCAGCCTCGCCATGCTTAATTGGTAGTAAAAGAGGTGCCAGGGCGCAAGGAGTTTTTTTAACATTCATGACTGACATGGCAAGCCCCAGGATGCCAGTGCTATGAATTGCCAAGCCTAAAGGTGCCTCACTCCCTGGCACCAATCAAGCCTGCTACATGGGTATGAGAAATTTGACAGTGGATGGCTCTTTCGTCTCCTAGTAGTTGGAAATTGAAGCATTCAGACTTGTCTCGCTTCAGGAGATAAGGGCACATTTGTAAGAGTCCTTAATTTTCCTAGATCTGTGATGGATTCTCCATCACTGACAATGTTTAAATCAAGGTTTGTGAGTTCCCCCTCCCCCAAAATCTGCTGTAGTTCAAACAGCAATTAATTCAGGGCGGCTCTGGGGCCTGCGTTTTACAGGAAGTCAGACTTGATCACAGTCATCCCTTCTGGCTTTAGGATCTATGAGCCCATGTAGATGTGCGGACTCACCCCTGCAGCGCCTCCTGCTGGTCTGTTCCAGGAATTAGCTCATTCCAGCTCCGGAGCGCCCTCTGCCGGCCGGTGATCTGCTGCCTCTTGGCCCCCGTGTCCCTCCCAGGACCCAGTGCCCCTTTATCTGGGGTTCTGCCCCCTGGCTAAAACCCCTCAGTCTTAGGGTCTCCCCTACCCACTATCCCCACCTCCCCTCAGTTTAAGGCTACGGCCAGTCTTCGTCTAGCCCCACGTCCTGGGGCAGACTGCAGTATCAGCCTACTCATCACTGCCAAGGAGGGTTTGGACCTGCTGCCTTGGGCTACCCCTGGGCTGCCCTCTGCAACCCCCAGTACTTGTTAACCCAATGCTAGGCCGCAGCCTGGGGCTTTCCAGGCTGGAGCGCCCCTGCTCCTCTGCCTTTCCCCAGCCGTGCTCCGCTCAGGTACCCTGTCTCTAGTCCCTGCAGCCAGGCCCTTCTCCCTCTACAGCCAGAGAGAGACTGCGGAGCTCCTGGCTCCCAGCTTCTCTGTACAAGCCAACTGCGGCCACTTCCCCAATCAGCCCAGCTTAGCAGCTCCCAGCCACAACCTTCCCCCAGGGCTGCTTTAAGCCCTTCAGGGCAGGAGCAGGGTAACCACCCAGCTACAGCCTAATACAAGAAGGAAAGACACCTGAACGTGGGGCATTGGCAGCGACAGCAGATTTTGTGTGCGTAGTTGTTTTAATCTGGGCCTGTCCACCTGTTGTATAACAATCTCTAAACATGCCCACGCCCCTTCGATCCTGCCATACCGCTACGGTCATCAACGAAGCTCTCCCGTTTTTCAGGAGGAATATGACGACATCGTCATCAACAGTGGACACTATAAGAACTGACTGGGCCGGGCTGGCATCACCTGCAGCGTGAGCCGTTACCCATCTCCATAAAAGACTCGCGTCCTGCTCTGCCGCTGTGGGAATAAATTTGGCAGTGGTTCAATCTCTCCGTTCCAGCTAGTTCCAGCTATTTATCCAAAAGCTGCAGTCTCTGACAAAGCTCAGTATAAAGCTCCTGCTACTTGGAACCGGTAGCCAAAGTTCACCAGAGCTTTGATCTAATCCGTTTATTTCCCCTTCACTTGTTCGTTTTCTTCTGTGTTTTAGTTTAGTCAGTTTATATTGAATTATTTTGATTACATTAAAATAAAATGGTATTTCGGCATCTGCTGCTGATTGCAGTCGCAGCTGGGCTGGATCGTCAGCAGGATTTCTCTGCTCGCTGTATCCTTTGCCCTGTTGAGTCTCTGGCCGTTTGCTTTTGAAGCGGGAGCGTCATCCCTACCCGTGCAAAAGGTCTTGCTGGAGTCCACGGATGCTGGTCCCATAACCAAGCAATTCGGGTCAGTGGGGAGCTGCACAGAATGGAGTGCATTTCCAGCTGGCTTTTAGCTGCCTTTGAAACCCCTTGGGCCTGTTTGCTTTTATCTTGAGAAGCAGTGAACCCCGCCTTACTCCAGCTGGATTTAGTACTTGGTGCTGGATTCTTTTTAGCTGCTTCCATCTAAGCACCTAACTGAGGCGGATGGATTGAGCACTGGGCTCCTCCCCTGGCTGTAAGGACGAGGGTGAGTGAGTGCTCTTGAAAATCTGGGCCTGTGCTAGTGTTTAGGATAGGCAGGGCAATAGCTCCGACGCAGGGTAGGAGAATCAAAACAGGCAAAGTGAGGGAGAAGTTCACAGGGTGGGAGGAGCGGATGAGGCCGGTGGAAAGAATGGGGGGGGGTCTGTTCTGAGCAGAGTGAGGAAGAGGAGGGAAGAGAGGGCAAAGAGTGAGACCTTTTAGATCTCAAAGGTGGGGGTGTGAGATTAGAAAGAGTCAGGGTGTGTTTGGAGCTGTCTGATTTGGGTCAGACGTGGAGAAAGAGGGACTGCGTCTGTGCCGTCTGGTGTAGGAACAGGGCCTCTCTTGTCGCTGGCTAATCTTGGCTTCTTCTAAGCAGCTCTGCCAGTACTGCAAGGTGGGGTCATCTTCATTCCTTTCCCTGAGGAGTCAGTTTTCTTCCTCTGTGCCCGTCGACTGGCTGTAAAGCCTCGTTCGTGCTATACTTGGCTTGAGGTGTCAATAGGGTCTCTTCTGGAGCTGCGTGGGAAGTGGTTTTCCCATCCTCTTAACGTTTTTGGAGATCAAAACATTTGCCTGCCCCAAAATTGGGCTGAAAACTCCCATCTCTGCCTTTTCTGAGCAGAAGGGCTGAACGTAATTCCAGTTGAGGCATTAGATTTTGATCGTTTTGTAAGTCTGAATTCATTCATTTCAAAACCAAAAATTGTTTTGACTCCAAAACTGGAAACTTTCCTTGTTAAAACAGGACGTTTCACTGGTTTTAAACCCCCACTGCCCTCCCAGTGTTTTGAACTGAGCAAGTCCGCCAGTGAGGCCCTGGTCACAAGCAGGTTTGGCTTTGACAAATTGTTGTGGTGTTTTGCCCCCAGAGGTGGGAACGGTTTGTCAGATTCCCGACTAGCTCTGATCTTTGCATCCAATACCATGGACCCTCAATGGAGACTGGACCACTGGGTGCTGCGCTGTCTGAAATTGCTTCTGTTTGCTGGGGGGTAATTTTGGAAGAGCCGCCCTAAGCAGACCTGAGACTTGATTTAGAAACTGGCTGCATTAGTTACAGATGGCTTTTCAGTAAGACCCACTTCCTTTCTCCCCTCTTTACCCCCCCTCCCCATTCCATTCGAGCTTTGGAAGGGTGCGGGGAGAAAAGATCTAATTCTAAACAAAATCCTCCTGGTTCGAGGAGGCTGCTCTTTCCTCCTTTACATTCTCATGCTGCTTGTAAATGAAAACACAGGCCAAAATGCAAGGGAAGATTGGGGCTCTCTATTTTTTTAGGGGGCAGGGGTTAATTCTCAAGGGCTGAGCACCTTAGCTGACATCAATGTGATCTCAGTACCAGGAGGTGGGTGTGGGCTCATGAGGTTCTGGATGTGTCAGTAGCCTTCCTGGGAAGTGGGGTTGGATTTTAGTTCACTTGCCCCAGTGCGAAGGACTGAGGGACCTGACTCTGTTAGAGTCAATAATGCTTTTCAAGTGGAGCAGGATTGAGCCCTCTCGGCCTCCGTACTTATTTACGAAAGGGCTTGTCTAACACAAGTTGTAGCACTTCAACACCACCTGGCTGTGTGCAGCAGGAGATGACAACGGAGGTCAGGCTCATTGTCCCCATTTTACAGATGGGGAAATGGAGGCACAATGAGTTGCCCAAGGTCACCCTGCAGGCCAGTGGCCAAAATGGGAGTCAAACCCAGGTTCAACAAGTCCCTGGTCCAGGGCTCTATTTGCTAGGCCACGCTGCCTTTGTGTGTCTGTCTAGTTAAAGTTGTATAGTCTCATCTGTGGGCAAACAGTTATACTGACACAAAGGTGCTTTATTTCTCCTTGGGAAGGGAAATGGGCTGTACCAATATAAGGCACCTCTAGACCAGTCTAACTGTCCACACTAGCGACTGTACTGTCTTGCTATCAGTAACCCGGCCCCCCCCACCCCACCCAGTGACCTAATTCTACTGTTACAACATTGCTACATGGAGCAGGCCTCAGCCCTGGTGGTCTTGGAATGGACAGACTGACCCCCAGCCTCCTGAATGGGTTTTGATCTTTTGGATGAGGGACCCTTGTTCAGGAGACTCCAGTTTAACTCTCAAAAGCAACCTGGTCCCTGGCTGAGTTCTCTAACACCGGGCTGAAAAACCGGCCACATTGTTCTCCCAGCAGAAGGGAAATGGCTTTTTCTATGTAAGCTGGGTCTGTGTCTAGAGACACAGATCCCACATAACTCACGTCCAGTGCGTGTGGGTTTTAAGCTATGTTGTGAGTTTTGTATGAGCTGTCGTCTAACTTTATACAGTTCTGTGTCTGTGTGTTTTTTCTCCCCACTCTCTGTATCGTGTGTGTTCTTGACCAGTGATGGGGGATGAGATTAAAGCTACTGCTTGACCTATACAGCATGTTTGGTGTTTGTGGAGGGCGTTTGGACAGAGGATTGGACTTGCTGCATCACAATGATAGTCCAGCTCTAATAATACCAGGTTCTTACATAGCGCTTCCCATCAAAGTGCCGTGCAAAGGAGGTAAGCAGCATTTTATCCCCATTTTACAGCCAGGAAAACTGAGGCACAGAAAGGGGAAGTGACTTGCCCAAGGTCATGCACCAGGCCAGTGGCAGAGTTGGGCCTGGAACCCCTGACTCCTGCGGTCCAGCCCAGTGCTCTACCCACTAGGCCATACTGCCTCCCTGATCTAGCCCCGCACCCCCCTGTGCATGCTTCCCTCTCTGGAGTTCTGAATTGGCAACATCTGATGAAGTGGGCTTTAGCCCACAAAAGCTTATGCTCCAATAAATGTGTTAGTCTCTAAGGTGCCACAAGTCCTCCTGTTCTTTATCCTGGAATAGACACACTTATTCCAGAGTAGAGTATCCACCGTGGGTTGTGATACTGAGCTAGCTCCGCCAGCCAGTTTTTCCCTCCGAAGACATTCCAGGGGTTTTGAAGGAATCTGACATCTAGGCTTTATGTTGGCTCTGCCTAGGGTGACAGCTCTGACAGCGCTGCGTTTTCCAAGCACTCCGACTCAGATGTGTCGGGCTGGAAGGGACCTCAGGAGGTTGTCTAGGCCAGCCCCCTGCGCTGAGGCAGGACCAAGTCCAACCTGTCCTTAAAAACCTCCAGGGACGGAGACCCCACAACCTCCCTGGGATGCCTGGTCCAGAGCTTCACTCCCCTGAAAGTCAGAAAGTTTGTCCTAATATCTCACCTCAGTCTCTTTTGTTGCAGATTAAGCCCATTATGGCTTGTCCTCCCTCCAGGGAGAACAAGTGGGGTATGGCTCCCCCCTACCCCCCAAAAAAAGACAAAAATCTTTAAAAACTGCCCCCCTACTGCTAGGAGAGTTTGACCCTGAAAAGGGAAACATGTCAGAGCTTCTGTGCCTGATTTACAAGTGTGCACAGAAGAGCCTGGATGCTGCCCTACTGGGCGTCAGCACGAAATGACTAGATGGCCCATGTGCTGGAGATAGTTAGCAGGTTTGTAAAGGCCACTGAAATGAATGGGGAGCTAGTCACATGTCAGGGAGAGGGGCGCAACCTTTCTGCTGGCTCGTAGCGCATTGCAAAACAAGCCGGAAGCTGCATTGTCTCAAACTGCCCAGCTGCATGACGGTTGTGGGGGGCTAGCAGTCCAAAGCTAGGGTTGGTTCAGCTGTCCCCACGCCCTAGGACATCAGTAGTTTACAGTCCTTAGCTTTTTTTGCACACCTCAGAGGGTCAAACTATGGCCCAAATTGATCTCATCCTGCTGGAATTGATCTCAGCTAGTGTCTAACAGCCAGTGCCCCTTTGGGGTAGCAATATTTAAAGTTATCCCCAGTAAAAGTTGGTTCTCCAGCGTGGCTTGAATCAAGCTGACACACCTGAGAAAATCACTTGTGCGTTTGCAGGGGTGTCATGTACCTTAATTCTCCCCTTCCTGGTTTTCGGCGGCACCACTGAGCAACTAACTGCATTCATGAAGCTATGAGGCAGTTAATACAACTCCACATTTAACAGTCAGATTCAAGTTCTCCCTTTGCTTATTAAAGCAGTCATCAAACGGGTGCTGGGAGTCCTCTCTCGCAACCCTCTGGAACTTTGCTGTCGGAAAAAAAGTAGTCAAGAGCCAGAGCTTTAGCTGAAAAAGAAAAAAATCAGTCTCCCGTGGGCGGTGCAGACCTTCCAAAGGGACACAATCAACTTAAAACATAGTCACTTTCAAAACCCCAGTTGCCAATCTAGTCAAGTGCAAGGTGCGCGTAACAGTGTGTCTGGGTTCCACAGCTGCCCTGACTCGTCCCCTGCCGCTTGTATGTGGTGTTCACAACCCCGTACCCCTTTTCTTTAGAAACACACTCACGTCTTTCCCTGTTGCCGTCACAAAGACCCGCACCAAACCAGTCCAGCAGCCCACGCAGAGAGGAGGGAGTGGAAGTGAAAACCACAGGTAGTGTTGGCACGGTTCAGTTGAGGGAATCACATTTTTTGCAGCAGAGGTGTGTGCTTTTTAACCAGTTATGTGCCGAAACACCTTTGAGGGTCTGGGCCTTACAAACTAGTTAATGATCATCCACGTGCATGGCTCGGGGAGGAGAAGAGTTTGTCCTGGTATAAGTATTTTGTTTTGGGATGTGATTTAAAAAAAAATAAGCAATTTAGTTCTGCTATAGCACTGTTATAACGGCACTGTAGTCTATTGGTAGAACCCCTGGTATGGATGGAATTACACCGCAATAAAGATACTCCCCTGTAGGGAGTGACGCTACACTGGTGGTCAACTGCATGCGCTACCTAGCCCGGTGCAGTGTCTGGTGTCCAGACGAGGCCTTAGCCATTCCAGTGACTGGTCCGACCTTACACTCCACTCCTACGTAGCTTAATTTTCCCACTGTTACCAGTCCCCTAAAAACAGCTTCACAGGCTTGTCCACGCACGCAGCTGTACTGGTTATATTTCGCCTCGGATCGGATGAGGAAAAAGGCCCCGGCGTAGCATTTAGAGACCTGATCATGAGCATTAACTTTCAGAGGGCTGTTTCACTGCGGGGTAGGGGAGAGGAGATGGTGATCATCTAGTCTGACCTGCACAGGACACAGGCCAGAGAACTTCCCCGAAATAATTCCTAGAGCAGAGCTTTAAAAATAGCAAACTCACCAGCCAATCTTGATTTAAAAATTGCCAGTGGTGGACAGCTCTTGGTAGATCGTTCCAATGGTTGGTTAGCCTCTCTGTGAAAAATTTACACCTAATTTCTAGCCTGAATTTGTCCAGCGTCAACTTCCAGCCATTGGATCATGTTAGACCTTTCTCTGCTAGATCGAAGAGCTCGTTAGTCAATATTCGTTCCCCACGTTGGTACTGACAGCCTGGGATCCAGTTAGCCCCTTCACCATCCCTTTGTTAAGCTAAATTGATCTGAGTCTGTCACTTCAAGGCAGATTGTCTAATCCTTTAATCATGTTTGTGGCTCTTCTCTGACCCCTCTCCAATTTATCAACATCCTTTCTGAGCTGTGGGCACCAGAACTGGACACAGTAGCTGGTTTTACAGGGCTTGCTGCTGCTGCAAAAACTTATGCCCTGGCTTAAATTTTACACATATTCCATAAAGACTAAGCATGTGCCTGGTCTAAATGCACCTTTTCCCATAATGAAGACAAGGCCTGATAGAGAAATACACAGAGACATCTCATGCTTCAGGCCACCAGCAGTCACAGGGATCAGGAAGGAACTGGACTAGGAGGGTTCTTAAACTTTTTAAAAAGCACTGCAAGCTATCGTGATGTTAGTCCTGTTGTCAGTGGATTGCTCTGGGGGAATCCACATGTTAATGTGATAACTAAGATCCAGGCTTTCGAGGAGTCCCTTTCTTGTCCTGAAGGACTCAGTGGTCATTGAGGTCAATCCCTTTCTGCGATGGCAACCAGGTGGTGCTCGATCTCATCCTCGCTCAGTTTCCTGCAAGCCACCAAGACAGGGTGCTGTTAATTTGTGACCATTCTGGAAATGGGCGGGAGGAACTTGCAGGCCAAGAGGTCTTACCGGAATCGGGGATGCTCCGATGTCACTATCCCCACTTCGATCTCACTGGCCTTGAAGTCTGTGGAGAGGACCGTCGATAAGCAAGTAATCGCCAGCTGTCAGCAGAGGAAGAAAAGGAAAAAGACTTTTTCTACTCTGCATGTGGTTAACCTGCGGAACTGCCCGCTCTAAGATATTACCGAGACAGACAACATAGGTCCTGATTCTTCTGCTCTACAACCTGTGCTAGTTTTTAAAATGAGACGTGTGACCTCTGGACAGCAGAATTCAAAACATTCACCAGACAGGTCACTACTGAAGAGAGTGTTGCACTGTGGGATTGTTGGTGGAGGACTGCGTATACATGTGCATCCATTCTAGCACCAGGCTGATAGATCGATAGGGCTCATGTTGCTCCAGGAAGGGGATACGTTCACCCAGTCATGTCCAGTGATGCACAGTTGTGTGGTCACACACACACGTGCAGTGTTACGCATGGAGACACAGGGACACGCGCGTACACACACTGACCTCTACAGGATCCACAGGCGAGCCCTGTTTCTTCTTCAGAGTCTTCTCCAGGAAGCTGTTAGCCTCGGTCTGCTTCACCCCAGCAGTGGTCGCTTTGTAGCCGCAGTAGTAGCCCGCCGGGTCGCATTTGAACAGCTGGGGCCCCAGTTCCTGGTCGATCCCGATCAGGATCATACCTGCCGACAGAACCGGGAAGGAGGGGGTCATGGGAAGGGGCAGGATTCTGTCTCTCTAAGAGGCCAAAGCGGAGCTGCGGGAGTTTGGAGCCAGAGTGTGAAGTGGCCATAAAGAAATCAATCTGGGGGGGGTGGAGAGAGAGCTCATATGGGACCACTTGGGTCCCGGGGGAGAGGGGCATTTGGAGGATTTGCTGGGGCAGCTGTGCGGGGGTTGGTGATTAAGGGAGGGCTGAGTTAAGGGGCGGTCAGGGGTTATGCAGCAGACTGTGGGCGGGGTAGGGGATGGGGTGGTCATTGAGTGAGTGGGGCTAAGTGGGGGTAGACGGAGGTTGGGTAAAGGAGAGGGGTGACTCTGGGGGGGTGGCTCTCCCCTGCCCCCCGTCACTCACAGCAGCCCAGGGGTCTCATCTCAGCATTCTGCGTGTAGACCTGGGAGATGTCAGCCATGCGCCGGCACAGCATCGCCACCGGGATCTCGTAGCCCTTCTTGTACTTCCATTCGGCTGCCTCGTGCCGGGCGCGCTGCACTTGGGACCGGCCGTCGGCTGGGCGGGGAAAGGAGCCCCCGTCAAACGAGGCACAAGCATCACACCATCTCTGTGTGTATGTGTTTGTGTGTCTCTCCCTACCACCCCCTGCTGGAGGGGCTGAGCCCTGGTGTATGTGTGTGTGCACACGTGTGCGTGCGCCCCCCTGTTGCCCCCTCCTGGAGGGGCCAAACCCTGGTGTGTGTGTGTCCCTCCCTACCACCCCCTCCTGGAGGGGCTGAGCCCTGCTGTGTGTGTGTGTGTGTGTGTGTGTGTGTGCCCCTATCACTCCCTGCTGGAGGGGCTGAGCCCTGGTGTGAGTGTGTGTGTGTGTGTGTGTGTGTGCATATGCGTGCGCCCCCTATCGCCCCCTGCTGGAGGGGCTGAACCCTGGTGTGTGTGTCCCTGCTAACCCCTGCTGAAGGGGCTGAGTCCATGTGTGTGTGTGTGTATATGTGTGTGAGAGAGAGCGAGAGAGACTGCCCCCTGCTGGAAGGGCTAAGCTCTGCTGTGTGTGTGTGTGTGTGTGTGTGTGTGTGTGTGTGTGTGTGTGTGTGTGTCCCCGTCCCTGCTGGAGGGGCTGAGCCCTGCTCTGTGTGTGCGTGTCTGTCCCCACCACTAGAGGGAATCAGAGCTGTATCATTCAATGACTCTGTTGCTCTCTACTGGCTGAATATCTCACAAACAGGATAAAAGCCCTAACACTGCTACACCCAAGAGTCATCCTCTTATAGCTCGGGGCTGGAGCCTGGCCGCTGCAGAGCTAGAGGACCAGGGTTCTGACCCCTTGCTGGCTGCTACAGACACCTAGGGTGAGTCACTCCCTCTCTCTAGGCCTCAGTTTTCCCATCTGTAAAATAGGGATAATCATGCGGCCTGTGTCTATTTAGAGAGTGAACTCTTTGGGGCAGGGACTATAACTTGCTCTTGGCTGGGCAGCACCCAGCAAATGGGGCCCCTGATCTCTGTTGTGGGGAGGGTCTGGACTGTGCCCAGTGCTACAGGGGCATTTGAGATCTCAGTGCTCCCAGGCTAGGGTGTTTCTAGAGGAGAAAAACTTGCCAGGCTGCCTGACTAGATGACCCCCCGCACTTTGTGCTCTAAATCAGGACTTTGGGGCAGCCAGCGTAAGCGTCTCAGGGTCAGATCTGGATCTGCTTTCAGGCCGCCACACACGGGATGGGGGGGGGATTGAACCAGTGAACCCAGAGCGAGACGATGGAGGGGGTAGGGCCCAGGCCCTGTTCCTGGAGCTGGCCCAGACTTGTACCCTGCATGGGCAGGCACAGAGCAGGAGTCACCAGGAATTGCTAATGGCGGGTCAGGATTCATCCCCTGGGAGGGAACCGGAGCCCGCTCACCGCTCATGCCGGTCATGGCGCAGCCGATGGTCTCCGTCAAGCGATACAGGTTGGTGACGGTGCCGGGATCCAGGAGCTTATCCTAGGGTGGGAGTGAAGACACCAAGGCCATGTGATTTCCCTTCGCTTGGCAGCGCAGGACGCCCGGCCTGTCACAGGCCGCCCCGATGGGTCCTTCCTTCGGGGGTCAGGCTAGAGGGGGGTTGCCACGGGGCCCAGGTGGAAATCGCCCCTGCACCCTATAGCTGGACCAGCTCATCCTGAGGTTTTATGCACCGAGCAGGGTGGGGAACCTCAGGCAGGGAGTGAGGGGGAGGGGCAATCAGTGCTGGCCCCAATGCCCCAGTGTGGCACTAGGGGGCGCTGTGCTGCAGGGAGCAGGGCAGGAGGCTCAGTAGGGGGCGCTCTCCCCACACAGTCAGTGCTGACCCCAGTGTGGCACTAGGGGGCGCTGTGCTGCAGGGAGCAGGGCAGGGGGCTCAGTAGGGGGCGCTCTCCCCACACAGTCAGTGTTGACCCCAGTGTGGCACTAGGGGGCGCTGTGCTCCAGGGAGCAGGGCAGGGGGCTCAGTAGGGGGCGCTCTCCCCACACAGTCAGTGCTGACCCCAGTGCAGTGCTAGGGGGCGCTGTACTGCAGGGAGCCAGGCAGGGGGCTCAGTAGGGGGCGCTCTCCCCACACAGTCACTGCTGACCCCAATGTGGCACTAGGGGGCGCTGTGCCGCAGGGAGCAGGGCAGGAAGCTCAGTAGGGGGCGCTATCCCCACACTGTGCTCACAGCACCACACCAGCTGGCTGTGGCACATGATGCGTGAGAATCCAGGCATTAGCCTTGGGGTCCTGGCCCAGCTCCAGCTCCGGCGCCCCCTTTCTCTCCCAAGGCGCCCCACGCAGCGGGTTCAGCTGGTGCAAGGAGCGGGGCCACGATCTATGCCAGCAAAGAGCCAAGGCAGCAGGGCCCCAGCCCCCGATCTCCAGCCTCTCCCCCACACGCTGGGCTCCTACCGGCACTTTCTTCTGGGTGACCACGGCCACAGAGTTCTCCCCCCTCACGGCCACGGTGGTCAGCCCCCCCTGGCTGATGGCTTTGAAGGCGTATTCTGCAACCAGAGACAGCAATCGGTAAATGCAAGAAGAGAGAAGGAGGTGGGGTGGGGGATGGCACTTCTCGAGGGCTTTCCATCGGGGCTTCACAGACAAAAACCTACATGCTGCTGCAGGGCGGCCGCCTCTTACGAATGGGGAAACTGAGGCACATGGCGGGGGGAAGGGACTTGCCTGAGGTCCTGCTGCAAATCAGTATGCTGTTGGGAACAGGGCCCAGGTGTCCTGATTTCCAGCCCCACCCCTGTCCTAACCGACTCTAGATCCACTCCTCACCCAGACCCAGGCATCGAACCCAGGAGTTCTGACTCCTAATTCCCCAGCTCTAACCACTAGGCAAGGGGTGGCAAATTTTTTAGCCTGAGGGCCACATCTTGGAATGGGAATTGCATAGCGAGCCATGAATGCTCACAGAATTGGGGTTGGGGTGTGGGAGGGGGCTCCAGGCTGAGGCAGGGGGGTGGATGAAGGCTCTGGCTGTGGGTGCAGGCTCTGGGGTGGGGCTGGGGATGAGGGGTGTAGGAGGGTGCTCTGGGGTGGGACCAAGGGGTTTGGCAGGCAGGAGGGAGATCAGGGCAGGGGTGTGGGGAGAGGCTCAGGGGTGCAGGCTCTGGGTGTCGCACTGCTCTGTCCACAGGCACCTCCCCCTCCCTGCAGTTCCCACTGGAGCTGGAGTGGGGCCCGTACTGCTGCTTCCAGGAGCCACATGGAGCGGCCCCTGACCCTGCTCCCTGGCTGAAGCTCCAGAGCGGGGCAAGCCCCAGACCCCACTCCCAGCGGGAGCTCAAGGGCCAGCTTAAAATGGCTGGTAGGCCGCAGTTTGCCCACTCCTGCCCTAAACGCTGCTGCCTCTCAGAACCAGGATTTCCAATACCAACCCTGTCCTCTAGCTGCTGGACTCCTTGGCCTCCCAGAGCAGGGGATAGAACCCAGGAGTCCTGGCTCCCAGCCCTCCCGCTCTAACCACTAGACCCCACTCCCCTCCCAGAGCTGGAGAGAGAACCCAGGAGTCCTGGCTCCCAGCCCTCCCGCTCTAACCACTAGACCCCACTCCCCTCCCAGAGCTGGGGAGAGAACCCAGGAGTCCTGGCTCCCAGCCCCCCCCGCTCTAACCACTAGACACCACTCCCCTCCCAGAGCTGGGGAGAGAACCCAGGAGTCCTGATCTCCAGCAGCAACCCCCCCCCCCCCCGCCAATTGATTATTCCAGGCCCCAAGCTTGGGAGCAAGGGCACCAATCCTGCTCTGGCCTCAGTCCCGAGGGATGAGAAGTGTGCAACCCCTCTGCCTCCGGATGGCGCCCCACAGACTGACCCACTTGGTAGAGACGCCCCTCGGGGGAGAAGATGGTGATGTGGCGATCGAAGCCGGCACTGGACCCACGCGACATTTCACTGTTCGTCCGGGGGCAGTGGGAGGGAGACAGGGCCCTCTGCAGAGACACAGCCACTCTCCTCTTTCCCTTTCACTTTCAGTTCATCCCTGGAAAGTACCTGCCAGGAAAGGCTGCATTAATTGGGCAGATCTGGATCCTGCAGAGGGGGTGCTGGGAAAATGGGGGGGGTTGATCACTGGAGTTGGGGGGTGCAGGGCAGTCAGGAGGGGGTCAGGTTGGGGGTTCACTTGGTTGAAAGCATCCCAGTGGGTTCAGTTTGGGTGGCAGCGGGGCAGGGGGGGGAGTCACCTTCCTGCTCTGGCATCTGTCACATTTCTGGGCAAACTGCATCTGTATTTCCTGCTCTGGGGGCTCCTTGGCTGTCACCTCTCTTGGGCAGAACCCTGCAGCTCTCCTGGTCCTGACTGGGGTGTTCCCTGCACTGGCAATCCCCAGCGAGCCAGATGGCCTTAACGAGCCAGTGGCCACGTTTTGCTTCCTCCCCCGGGGCTACGAGCTGCAGAACGGCCCTGTGGTCACCCGCCAGCACTTTCTAAGCAAGCGCCTTTATTTCGCAGGTCACAGCGTGACGGAGAAACCAAGAAAACCTACACATGGGCTAAAAAGCTCCCCAGAGATCACCCCAGCTCCAGCCTTGGGCACATGTCTGTCCTTCCAACACTTCCCTACCGATCGGGGGTCCCCCTGCGACTCACGATCTGGTGCATTGCAGGATCAGAAAGCAGGTCCCAGGCCAGTTTAAACCCAGGCAATTTAGCCAAGAATCCTTTCTTTGTTTGCTGCTCTCTGGGGAACCCAGTTTGAATCAGTATATGCCAGCTTCCCTAGTGGGGAGTACCTCTCTGGAGTGAATCTGCCTGATTTCCCCCCCTCCCTATAGTCCTTAGCGGACTGTGGTCACCTTCTCCCATGGAATTACCCACAATTCCCTGACCCCGCAACAATACAGAAACCTAAGACAGGGAGATCTCCCCGAAACCGTGCAGGGAATTGCCTAGGCTGTCACAGGCCCCCAAAATCTCAACTCAGCATTAGACCTGAGGCTGTGTGTCCGCATCTGGACCAGCCACACAGACTCAGGGAAATATCTGGCTGGAGACATCACCAGAGGGGCGGCAAGATAAACTAGAGATACAGAAGGGGGCCGGAGCTGTTCCGCACGCTGCAAAGGGAGCCCCTGGAAGCTTTAAAGACACAGCAGAACATTAATAAAATGACCCCTGCCTGCAAGGAGCCAGGCGGGTCAATGGATGGGTGCATGCACCTCTGACCTCTGCTGGCTGAGCGCAGAACTGCACCTCCATGTGTCAGAGCCCCTTATGAGAGAGCTAATGGGGAGATCCCCCTTTCAGCCCAAGCAGCAGCTGCTTGGGGTCTCGGGGTGGGAGGATGAGTTCTAACGCTGTGCTGCTGGGAAAATCCAATGTTGTTATAATCGGGGTGAGGGGGAGATTTTACAAATTTCATAATGGCAAATCCAAGGCAAAGGCCTCTCTCCTACAGAGGGACCCGTGACACTCAGCCAGACAACGATCAACGTTAGCCACGTACAACCACATCTTGAGCTTAGGGACAGGCCTGCGTATTTGCAGGCTGAGGGGGATCTCTACTGGTCAGCCAGCCCTGGCCAAGAGGAGAAGGCACTGCAGGTCATACCCCCAACCCCACTGGGAAAGTGTGGGTAGAGCGTGGGAGGGCTCTTGTCAAATTCAGGCATCACAGAATGGGGAGGGGCGGACCTGGGAGGGTAGGGAAAGGAATGAGATTGATTATAATTGTCCAACCTCTGTTTCCATCAGTAGGTCCCAAAGCTCCTCCTGCTTTTAGAGGGGGAAACCGAGGCACAAAGCAGGAACATGCCTTGGCCAAGGTCACCCAACTAGCCACTAGCAGAACCAGGACTAGGACCCAGGTGTCCTGAACCTCAGGCAGGACCTTATCCCTCGAGACCCCGACAAGCCAGAGAACAGGGCTGTGAACCAGTCTGATTCTGACATGGAGCAGCGGACAGCCATGGGAGGGGAGAGATTTTCACACATTCAGCTCCTGGGGAGGTGAGCTGGGCTGGGAGATTTTCCCCTGCATCAATCTAAGCAGCCTTTGCTCTTCCTGCATCTCAATGCAGAAGAGATTGGCGCTCCCACGCATATCCTTTTGCTCAAATTTCCACCTGTGTGTGGAGGGGACTCAATCGCCAGATTTCTTCCCAGGCTGCTGGTGCAATGCAATCTGAGCACCGGCTTGGGTGACGCACAGAAAGGGCGAGACCCCTATTTTCTGCACGTACCAGGGATCAGGTGTTTGATGGGCCAAGTCTGAGGGATGCTTTCTGGGAGAGGCTCAGCAGAAATCTCAGCTTCAGCATTTGCAAGGCACTAAATTGGACAGGGCGTAACCAACCCGATGGCATCACAGGCCAGAGGTCTGGCGCTAAGCGTGCATTTCACGGCGTTTATCATGGCTGACAATCAGCCCCAGCCCAGGCTCAGGTAACAGGCTCCCGGCCGCGAGTTATTAAGCAACCCGGATCGATATTTACAGCACATCAGCTGATCGGAGGAAGATAGAATTTGCCACCTTGTGTGCACCCTGCCCAGTTCCTGCTCGCAAAGGACTTTGCCACTCGGGGAGGGGCCGGCACTTTCGGATCGAAGAGGGCAGAGGCCTGGAGTCAGAGTAGACAATATTTTCACATTTCACACAGAGGGAGATTTCCACACCGAGAGGCGTGGGGCTTGGTTTATTTATTTTTTCAATAAAGAGACGGATGCAAAAAAGATGCCAAGCTGGAGGAAAGGGAAACGCATCGGCTACTGCCTGAACGACAAGAAGAAAAAGAAACTGAATTTCCAGGGCTTTGAGGATCTCTGCAGGTAAGGGACAGAGTGTCTGGTGCTCGGCACCTCAGGAGATCCTTGGGAGCAGGGGAAAAAGAGGGGCGGGTAGCCTGGGACATGCACGAGGGACTGGTGGACTGGTGAAAACTGCTGCAGCAGCTACCGGTTTGACTGGCTTTCTGCTTCTGAACCTCTTGCTCTGCATCTCTTGGTTTCCTCTAGCTGTGGGGTGAACTGACCCCCTCCCCCCATCGCTGCGGGGTCTGAGCGCCACACCCTCTTTCCAGTACTTATCCCTGGGAGGCAGGACTGGTATCCTCACTGTACCACTGGGGAAACTGAGGCATGGAACAGCTAAGGCCCAGATCCTCAAAGGTACTGAGACTCTTAACTTCCAGTCCTACCCACGCAGTCTCCATGCATTTGAGGATCTAGGCCGAGCAGGGGACTTGAAACCAAGTTTCTCACATCCGAGGTTAGTACCCCAGCCACTGCCTCCCCAAGCCATGCTAGTTACAGGATCTGTACCTGCTCCATAGATTTTAGCCTCCCCCACAGCTGCATTTGTCCCAAATGAGCCCCCAAGCAGCATACACATGGCATCACCAAAATGCAGCCACCTCTGAAGGGGAGCACTGCACATGGCTGAGTGTAACAATCCCTGGACCTTTATAGGGGGACTAGCGCCCACACCCTCCTGCTTCCATTGCCCCTAAGAACTAAGCATTAGTTACTATGTTAGCTGGGGGGAGAAGATGGGACATGTTGGCAGAGGGTAAATCTCTAGTCAGTAACTATGCCCCACAGGGATCTGTAATAGCGACACAGAGCAGACGGAAGCTCAGTTGCTAAGATCACATAAAATACTTAGTGCTTATGTAGCACCCTTCATTCGAGGGTCTCTGAGCTGGGTCAGTATCGTTATCCCCATTTTACATATAGGGAAACATATAGGGAAACTGAGGCACAGAGCAGCAAGGGCCCCTTTGCCCCCCTAGGGGACACAGTGAGTCAGTAACAGAGCTGGGGATAAGACCTAGGAATCTTGATTCTAGCCACTAGACCGTAGTCCCCCTCCTAAACTGGAGAGAGAAACCAGGAGTCCTGACTACTGGCCTCTCTCTGCTCTTACCACTAGACTCCCCTCCCCTCCTCATAAAATTGGACGATGCCCGTCAGCTCCCTGCTTTAATCCAGCCCGCCTTACATAGATCTCACTTCCCACCCAGAGCTAGGGAAAGAACCCAGGAGTCCTGGGATGGATTTAAGGGGTACCACACAGGCTCCCAGCCCGGGGGTGAATTTCACTCTGACTTTTCTTTGTGTTTTCCCCTCCTGCCCCCATTCCAGCTGCCAGAATTAAAATAGCCCCAGATCTGTTTTGCACAAGAAACGACGCGCACCCTGGGCCCGAGACTCTTACCTAACATCTCGGCTGGGGCGACTCTCTCGCCTGGCTCTGCAGGGTTGAGCTGCTTCCTGTTGGTTCAGGCCAGCTCCGTGCAAGTGTTTTTGCAACATCAGATGGTCCCTTGCCTCACTGAGGCAGAAATCTGGACCTGGCCAGCATACGCAGCTCTGAGTTCCAGCCACCCCGGCCATCTCAAGGAAGTTAGTATCGTCATCCTCATTTTGCAGCTTGGGGAAACTAAGGCACAAGAAGGGAGAGAGGGGCAGGAAGTGACTTGCCCCCAGTCACAGAGCCAGGCATAGAACCCAGCACTCCTGCTGCCCAGTCTAGTACTTTGTCCACTAGGCCACACTGCCTCTGGTGGCCTATACTCTAGGAAACAAAGGGACTTTCTGGCCAGTTGTGACAAATGCTTTGTGTATCTCTGGGGGCTCAAAGGGGCAGGCTGTGGTCTATCTCTGGGGGCTCAAAGGGGCAGGCTGTGGTCTGGCCTCAGGCCAACTACGCCTCCATTACCCTTCCTTCCCTGGTTAATCAGACTCCCGGGGGCAGGGAGGGGCTGTTTTCCCAGCTACTGTGATGTATTAACAGACAGCTCAAAACAACACAACTCTGTCTGACCCAGACCCAGACCCAGACCCAGACCCAGACCCAGACCCAGACCCAGACCCAGACCCAGACCCAGACCCAGACCCAGACCCAGACCCAGACCCAGACCCAGACCCAGACCCAGACCAGACCCAGACCCAGACCCAGACCCAGACCTCTGCCCCCTGAGCGCTGAGAACCTCAACCCCCCTTCCCCCAGGCTGCCCTTATATCCCTTCAGCAGGTCCCCTCCCACCTTATGCGACACCTCCCACTCCCCACTCCTGGGCTCATTCCCTTCACCTGGGAGGCAGGCACCTGAAGCCATCACCCTCTTAAAGAGCCGGCTCCCCCCAGGACAGCCTTGGATAGGGGAAACGAGCTGCCCTCCACTGATGTCGGGGTGGGCAGGTGGGATTGGCCCTAGGGTCTGATCCAGAGCCGCTGGGATCCCTTTCCACTGACATCGGATCAGGACCATGGTTTGTAAAGCACTTCAGGAGCCTTATTCATCTGTGACTTGCAGCAAAGTCTAGAGGCAACAAATGAGATTGTGCCGGGTGCTGCATAGACACCAACCGAGATCAGGGCCCCGTTGGGCCTGGCGCTGCCCAGACCGCAACTGAGATCAGGGCCCCGTCGTGCCGGGCACTGCACAGATGCCAACTGAGATGATCTGGGCCCCCGTGTGCCGGCTGCTGCCCAGACCCCAACCAAGATCAGGGCCCCGTCGCGCCAGGTGCTGCACAGACCCCGACCGAGATCAGGGCCCCGTCGTGCCAGGTGCTGCACAAACCCCGACCAAGATCAGGGCCCTATTGTGCCGGGCACTGCCCAGACACCAAGTGAGACATAATCCCTTCCCCCAAAGCACTCGCTGTCTAAATAGGCAAAGGGAGGATTATCAACCCCATTTTACAGATGGAGAAACTGAGGCACGGAGCGACATGCGTGATCCCATGCCTGCAGCATGAATCACAGGATCATTCACCCTAAGGGGCACCCCCCTTGTGTGTATTAGTTAAAGCCTCTCAGGGTTGGCATACTAAAGACCCACATAATAGATCTGCTTTCTCCCTCCCTTGCTCCTTATCTTATCTCTCCACCTCCCTTATCTCTGGCTTTCCCTCCTCTCCTTTCTCCCTCCCCAGTTCTCCCCACTCTCTGTCTCAGCAGGTTCTCGGGCATCGACTTGTGACGTTTGCACAGAGAAGGAATTAAAGTCCCTCTTTGTTATGTGTAGCAAGACACTGCCTAGATGCCACAGAAGACATCAAGGCACTGCACAGACCCCCACCGAGATCAGAGCCCCCCATGCCGGGAGCTGCCCAGTCCCCAACCAAGATCAGGGCCCCGCTGTGCCTGGCACTGCACAGAACCCGACCGAGATCAGGCCCCCCTGTGCCAGGTGCTGCCCAGACCCCGACTGAGATCAGGCCCCCTGTGCCGGGCGCTGCACAGACACATACTACATGCAAACTTGCACTGAAATAACAGAATCAGTTGTAACTCACACCTTTTGTCAATTGCGTGCAAGTCTATATGGCCACTGATGTCAGCGTAAAAGTTTCCAAGTTTGATAGTGCAACCAACTCAAATGAGGACAGTTTTATTCCAAATTCCTTGCAGACACTCACTGAAATCTTGCCCCAGAGCGTGTGGGTCTTGTCCTCACGGGAAAGGGTTACCTTAAATCAATTTTGAAGCTGCTCCAGGGAAAGCAGCCCGAACCCCAGTGCGAAAGCCCTGGTTTCTGTTTAAGAGCCGCATAGATTTGGTTTAGCTTGCACCTATTTCGATTTAAGCTGAAGTGAAAGAAGACGGGTTTAAACAAAAATACATCTCAACACAGGAGTTCGCACCAGTTTAAAGTTACGCAGTTTTGCCGGTGTTCCCAGCCTTTGCAAAGTAGCTTCTGTTAGGAGGAGAAATTGATGCTACAAAGCAGGTGTGTCCTTTGGCGCAGTCCTGTTTATTTACAAGAAACGTGTGTGCAGTCCTGGTCTCTGAGCACGGTCAAAACAGCAGTAGGTAGCTTCCTTGCCCTGAAATTCCCAAGTCTGCCTCTCCAGGAGGTCCTGTGCACAAGAAGCAGCGTCCTACTACGGCCTCCCAGTTATTTCCATTGGCAGATATTCCACAGGCTGCAGCCCAGGGAAAACACCACACTGGGTGTGACTTAGCTCTGACCTGTCATGCTTTGGGCGGTAAGCCCCCGGTGTCTGCAGCCTTCTTGAGCCCAGAGAGAGGCTTCATTGCTCCTCCCATTGAGCCTGAAGTAAGGAGTTCAGCCCGGCGAGGCCTGTGATTGGCGTTGGATCAAAGGCATTAGGACCTTTCAGTATGACACCCCTTGGGATAAAAGAGTGTCACATTCTCCTCTAGATCTAAGTAGGCAAGGACAGGATGATTATCCCCATTTCACAGGTGGGGAAACTGAGGCAGGGATCAATTAGAAGTGATTGGCTCAAGTCTGCACAGGGAATCTGTGGCAAAGGGGAGGGTGTTGATCCCATGACCCCTAGACCTCAGTCCTGTAGGCTAACCACTGGGCTGCATGGCATCTCTTAGCAGGATGCCCTGGTGCAAATCCCTGACTCAGTTTTTCTTTATTTTGTTTGCCCAGGAAACGAGGCTATGAGGTCATTGAGGTGAGTCCCAGCCGTGGGTTGCTTGGAGCCGAGGTGTGCATGGGGTGGGGGGGGGACAGGGGATGCTGGTGGAGCGGGTATTATATGGGAACTTTTGGCCACGTGCCAGCAGCCTAAGCAGGGTCTGGCCTGGTTGACTGGGAGACCTTGGCACACCCTGATTTTATAGGGTGGGGCATGGGTGGTTCGCGGATGAGTCAGTGCTCCCCAGTGCCGGGGAGAGGGTGGTGACACGGGGCACGATGGGGCTGACCCAGGAGGGTGCACCACCCAGCCCCTCCCTACTCCCAGCTCTGCTCTGGTCCTGCCCCCGGCCCTGGCTCCCAACCTCGCGCCTGGCCCCATCCCCAGCCTTGGCCCCCTTAATCCCTGTCCACATCCCCAAGCTGAGGCCCCGCTCTTGGTCCTGGTTTGGAGGGGCATAGACAGGGTAAGGGGGGGCGTGACCCTCAAAAGTCTGGGGTATGGATATCTATCTGGGAATTACTGGGGTCTTCATTCACCATGCTGGGGCATTGGGACTCATAGGGGTGAGCGCCCCCTACTGAACTCTGCACCCTACAGCGCCCCCTAGCACCGCACTGGGGTCAGCACAGAGCTCCCCACCCTTGGTCTTCTTGGCCTTGCTCAAAGCAACGGGGAGCTGGCTGGAGGACAGGGGATAACAATCAAGCGCTGGCGGGAAAATAGGCCTGGATACCAGGGTGATGGGCACCCAAGATGGCACGTGCCAGAACACATTGCCTCCCTCCTCAGAGGAGCTGTGGGTTTAAGGGCCTGTCGTTGTTTGCCTGTGCTGGGATCGGCCCCGTCTGTCAATAAGAACTGGTTTAAACTGACAGCGGCTGGCAAAGTCCACAGAGATAAAGCGAGAGCCGTTTCTGGGTGGCACCGAGTGAGGACAACCAATATGGCACGGAGCCAGTAAGGTGTTAACTCAGGTGGACGTGAAAAAGACTGGTCATTCCCCCCCTCTCCCTCGGGTGATGAATCATTACAATTTTCAGATAGCATGAAGGAGCGGAACAATTTACAAACTTACACCCCTGCCCCGCCACTGGAAGGCATCCACCTCTGGGGTGGGGCAGGGCAGCTGATTATAAAGAGATCACTTCCCCCCCTAAGATGCATCCCCTTCTGAGGAGGGATGCACTGCTTGCTTTGCCCACTACGCTGTAGCTAAACAGCTACTGGAATGTCTGTGTTCACAGGCGACAACCGGGTTCCTAGCGGTGCTGTGGGTGATGAGACCAAAGGTGTAAGGCACAGCGGGACGGAAAGTCAAAGGCTGCTGTCGGAAGAGTGGGGTGGGAAGTTTTCAGTGGCAGTTTTCTCGCCAGAAAATGCTGAGTTGTCCAAATCGAAACGTCTCCTGGGGAAGGGAACCTCAGGGCTGGAATTTCACTCAAAACAAGCATCAGCAAGAATGTCATTAGCGTGGAAAATAACCCAGCAAATAGGGGCATGCACCTGGCATTCGTAGGCCTGAAGGCACCGCGGTCCCTAGTCTGACCTGCATCACACATGCACTAATCTCTGTTTCAACTTCAGCAGAACTTTAAAAAAAAAAAGCCCATCCCAGTTTGATTTACCAATTGCCAGCGACGGCGAACCCACCAGGACGCCTGGCCAATCGTTCCAAAGGTTCACAACCCTCCTTGTTAAAAACACACACTTTCAATTCCATCTGAATTCACCTTCCAGCTGCCACGGGGGCTTCAATCCCCACTCGGCCTGAGCTGGAGTCGGGGACAGGAAAGATTGAGAAATCCCCCCCCTCGAGAAGAGCTAATAGCCTCAAGATCAGAATCCTCTGCTAGGATGGGGAAGACCAAATTATGCACCTGTGAATTTGCCAGTGTGTCAGTTAGCTATTAAAGCTGAAATCTACCGAAGCAGGTTTGCTAATATATAATCGGATCCAACAGCTACCCCCTTGTTACTGAATCCAAGGAGTGTTAACTTACTTGTTTAACACTTTTCTTTTCAGATCAGCTTTTAACTTGAATAGCGTTTCTCAAATCAGGACACCTGCTTATTCATAGCCAACCAACCATTTATTAATCCTTTAGTACCTAACGCATCTGTCACCCTTCCAAGGGTGCGCGTCGCGTGTCTTCCGGGGCTACTTCTCTTTGACTAGGCTGGCCCACCAGGGACGAGGTTCGAATAGTAAAAGCAGCGGCTGAGAGCAATTCTTTTCGAGGTCTCTAAGACCACTTTGCTTGGCCTTTATAAAGGAGTTAAAATCTCAAATAAGGCCCCTCGGTATCTCACTGGAGAAGGTGGGCTCAGCAAGCTAACCGACAGCTGGTTATAATGAAGGAACAGAAGGGGGAAATACAAACTTTGCAATGAAATCTCACCACTTCTTATCCCAAGGTCTTTTCCAGAGCAGGGATGGACTCAGGTATGCGTGGTGACCGCCTGGTGCTCTCTTCCTCTGGGTTTTTTTTTCGGCCAAACATTTCCTAAGGCCTTGGATTCATTCTGATGAGGGTTGGGAAATGCTGGGAGATCTTGAATATTCTCATGTGACAGGTTCCCGGCCTGGCTCTGGCTCTCAGCAAAGAAGGGCTTTTAATCTTCGCTTCTCCTCCCGTCCCAGATTGACTTGGCCAAACCCCTCCGTGAGCAGGGCCCCTTTGACGTCATCATCCACAAACTCTCCGACCTGATTCTCGAGTCGGGCTACAACAGCCAATCTCACCAGCTCATCCGCGACTTCCAGGTAAGGACTGGGGGCAGGTTAGGAGATTCCACTAGGATCATCCATAACTCAGGCCAAGGCCATCCTCACCTTGCCTGCAATCATTCCTGCCTGAACGGAAGCAGATCTTTAAAGAAAAAAACCAAATCCCCTCTTGATTCAACAAATGGCCAGCCGGGGAGAATCCACCACAGCCACTGGTAAGTTGTTCCAATGGCTAATTACCCTGTTAAAAATGGATGGCTTATTTCCCGTTTGAATTTTTCCAGCTTGAATGTCCAGCCATTGGATTTTGTTAGATCTTCCTCTGCTAGAGCGAAAAGCCCACGATCAAATTTCTGTTCCTCACGTAGGTCTTTATAGCCATCTCCTCTTTGCTAAGCGGAATAGCTGGAGCTCTTTGAGACTCTCCTCTATTCCCCTGGCTCTCCTCTGACTCTGCTCCAATTTATCAATGGCCTTTCTGAATTGTGGACACGGGAACTGCACATGGGATTCCAGCTGCGGTGCCAAATGTGGAGGGTAACTAACCTCTTGATGGATACTTGGGTTCCCTGCTTAGGTGCACGTGGGGTCGTTGTCTCCCACTCGTGGTGGCTCTGGTTACAGTGCTCCTTAGTACCAGAAGTGACTTTTGGATTCCACTGCCCAGAATGCGTAATGAAGCACTCGGATGCTTCTGAGTCTGGACAGCTTCTCAGGTGCATCGTTTGCAGCGAGGTGATCATCACAAACCCACTAACTGGCTTTGCGGCTTTAAACCTCCCCCGCCCCCAGGACTAATTATACATTTGCTTTGGTCCTTCAGATCTATGTGGAAACCTATTCCAGTATCATCCTTCTTGACCCATTTCCAGCTGTACGGCCGCTCCTGGACCGCTTCGAATCCTATCGCCTCCTCCAGGACCTTCAGGATCAAGGTGTGCGAGTCTGGGGTCTCCTGGTAAAGCCCGGGTGGCCAGTCTCCAGTTGCGCTCTTCCCCTAGAACTGACTGAAGCAGTCCCCTAACTTGAATCTCACACCAGAGGGGGGCACTGTCGGACCACAGAGGAAGCCCAGCCTGGTGATCAAAGCATTAGCTTAGGCCTTCAGAGTCCAGCAGTCTCTGCTCTGAATCATAGTCCCTGGAGGGCAAGTGTAACCCTTCTGCCCCTCTGAGTTGGCACAACAAGGGCCGGGTTCAGTATCCAAGGGTTCCGTTTCAATAACACAATGCAAAACCTGCTCGAGCCCCCACCCAGTGACCTGGCACAATTACATACCACCCCCCTGGCGCCTCTAGGAGGCAACACTTCCCCTCTCGCAAGCACGGAGTCTGAGTGTAGCAAAATCCTTTTAATAAAGGAGGGAAACAATGTGGCATCACGTTGGAGAAACACCACAAACACGATTATAACACAAACCATAAGCAAAAACCCACCTCCAAGTATGTTTGGCAATGTCCTTTCCCCCTTAGGGTCTTAAGTCCAATCTCCCCAAAGTCCAACAGCCCGAAAGTCTCTGGTCAGTGCCACCCCAGAGTTCAAAACTTTATCTGCAGAGTTTTACCCCACCAGCCTGGGTGGAAATGGGGGACAGGCACACACAGGGTGTTAAGGGGCACCTTACGTGGGCCAGGGCCAACTGCTCTGCCTCTCCGTGGAGTTCTGCTGCAGCCTTCGCCACGACCAGCTCCACTCCACCAGCTGTGCCTCTCCTCCAGCTGACCCGTGAGCCACTGCAGCCGTTCCCGCAAACCGCTTCACTCCGCTCACTGTTCCATGGGCTGCTCCAACACACTGCAAACTGCTCCGCTCTGCCAGCCGCTTAGCGATAGATCTTCAGGCTCCCCCACTAGCTAACACAGCACTCAGTGATCTCAGCTCAGTAAGCTTAGCTCTTCTGGTGATTTCAGCTCTGAGTAGGGGAGCCCCAGTGCTGGTGCACCATTGGCCCAACGTGAATTCAGCTCAGCAGTCTCTAGCTGGAATCAAAATTAGCTCTACTCTTCAACAGTGGAGAGGAGGATGTGCAACTGGTGTTCCAGGCCCTCAAAGGGGGCCCATACCACCAGTCCCCAACCTCTCTCATTTCAATGGGTTTTGGCACCCATGTCCCTTGTCTAGCCAGTGCTACTTAATTGATATTGAGACATCTCTGCCATAAAGCAGTCTCATAGTTCCGCATTCACATAATCAGGGTGACAATACTTTATTCCTCCTGCCCCAATAACAAAGAAATTGGGGATCCCAGAGTTGTCAAAATATCCATCCCAGGCTGCCGTGGGCTATGCTAGGTGGGGTGGGTGTGCCAATGTAAATACCTAAAATTCCTTTCCACACTCCCCATAATTCACCACCAGATGTCAGAGTAGAACTCATCCTGACTCTGCTTACACAAGGTTAGAGAGGAGGTGGTCAGCTGGGCCCCATAGAGGGCTTGCTACAGGCGTGGCTAAGCAGAGCTTGGCTTTTGGCTCAGGCAGCAGCCATGTGTGGGAGCCAGGGGTCAGGGGTTCAATCCCAACGTGGTTGGGGAGAAAGCCCCAGTTCTGTGGAACAGCTAGGAAAGCAAGGAAGGCAGGAATGCAGGAGCTGAGTGGGGTGGGGTGTGCGTCTGGGTCTGTGTGTGTTGGAGGCTGGGCGTGGGGGGCGGAGGCAGCGCCATGCACACGGGCAAGGGATGGGTGGTGAAGCCTCACAGCGGGGCGGGGAGGGGGGACAACTCACACCCATGCAAACCACTCGCTCCCCCACTTATTTCTGCCCACCCTGCTCTGCAGACAGCTGCATCTTCTCCCCGCCCTATGTGGAGCTGAACAGCGGGACCGAACGGGAAGCGGCAGCATGGATCCGGGAGCAGGGCCTCACCTTCCCCTTAAGTGAGTGAGCCCAGTACCTCCTTAATCCGTGGGGCCTTTATACCTGGGGGGAGGAGAACCAGCCTCATGGAGATAGATGCTGCTGATGAACAGAGCACCTGAAGCCAATCAAAATACCTCCCTTTCCCCCCACCTGCCCTGACACCCAGGGAGTTGCTGTGCATCCCACCATGCTGGTCTTGTAATACCACCAGTGCAATGAGTTTCCAGGCCTCAGTGCTCCCCAGCTCGCCCTGCAGTGCTGAGCCGTGGGCAAAGCATGGGCTGCAGGGTGGGTGGGGATAACAGCCTGCTGCTGCTGCTGGCTTGTGGAGCTGCTCCTTCTGCTCAAGTAGGAGTGGCTTGTGCTCGAGGGGGACCTGGGTTCAAATCCTGCCGGGTGCCTGGGTGGGGCTGGTTCTTACATTCCCATCTAAGGGAACGCTGGCCAAATAAATTGCTGACTCAGGGCCTTATTGACTGCAGGGCAAAGGGGGCTACAGGGCAGGTGCACTAGCACAGCAGGCCTCTGAGCCACAGCAGAGATGGGGCAGGGCTGGAGGGGGCGTGGGCAGGGCAGACCTGTGCTTTGGCTATTCTGTGTCCATGCACAGCCCCCTGGGGAGGAGGTTACAGCTGCAGCCCTCTGGCCGCTGACTGGGGGACGTGCTGGGGAGCTTGGCTTTGGTCACCCCCAACAGCTCAGAGGGGAGGGATTTGGGGTAGAAAGTTCCAGGTTCCCATTGGCTCTTGTTGGACGAGTCAGAGCCCAGAGTGGAATGAAGGGCGGGGCTATGTCATCTCACTCTCCACTGACTCCTCCTCTTCCTCCTTCAGTTTGCAAAACCCGGGTGGCTCACGGACCCAGCTCCCACGAGGTCAGTAGCATCATGTCCCAGAACCTGCTCGTAAAGGGTCGGCCACAGCTCCGCCTCCGGCAGCTAGCCCATGTGGAGGATAACAACCTACTACTGTGGCTCGCTAACGGAATTATTCTTTTAGCTCAAGCCGTGTAGGCCTGGGGGCGCTGCGTGAGAGGTTGTGGGTTCAAATCCCTCTGCTGATCCGTTTTGGGGGGTGGTGTGTTATAAAAGCACTAGGATACTTCGGGGTGGGTGGGTCAGAAAGGAGGGGCAAGTACCCTCTCAGCACACCAAGAGGCAAACCCAGAGATCAGGGCGGGTCAGTAGTGGGGGCCGCTGGGAATTTTTTGCATTTTAATAGTTTTTGCTGGAAAATTCAGATTTTCGACTACACAGAAAGCGTCTGCTGCCCACCAGCAAAATCTGACTTTTCCTCCGAAAAAACAGAACCCCCTCTCACTCGATTTGGCCAAACACCCAAAAAATTCTATTTGGAAATGTTGCTGGGGTACTTGGTGGGAGTTGTAGTCTGGACCCTTTATTTCTTCATGCTCTAGGCACCGAATTAAATCTCCCATGATGCACCAAGGTAGTCTCCTTTTCCCCAGCCACCACAGTGCATCATGGGAGCTGTAGTTCAGCTGCTTTATGCCTCCATTCTGTCCTACAGGCTAGCTGCCCAGGCAGACCGCATCTCCCATGATGCACTGCTGTGGCTCAGGCAGAGAAAGCTTGGTTCATCATGGGGGATGTAGTCCAGTTAGGAAGCCCCACCTATTGAGGCATGAGGCACCTGAACTACAATTCCCATGAGGCACCTGGACTGTATGGGTGTGTCTGGACGAGACCATGGCTCTCAGCATGCTGTAGGGCTGGGCAGCAGCTCAGTATAGTGCATTGCATGGAACTTCCCACATGCAACGAGTCGGCCCAACAGAGAACATTGCAAGCTGGGAGCTGCGCCCCACTCACAGGCCACATCTCTGGCTCCAGCTGCAATTGGCTGCTGGCAAGTTGCCATGGCAACCAGGGCTAGCGGGATCCTAGCAGGGGGTGGGGCTAAGGAAGCCCCTCCCATTTCCCCGTCCATCAAGAGAGGACCCCTATAGACCTGTCCCCGCCCTATGGAGGCCCCTCCGTCCATTACCCTGCTCTTCTCCGCTCTCCCCGCCCCCTATAGATGGCGCTGATCTTCAACGAGGAGGGGCTGGAGGAGGTGAGCGCCCCCTGCCTGCTACAGAGCTTCATCAACCACGACGCCGTCCTCTTCAAGGTCTTCGTGGTGGGCTCCTCCCACTTTGTGGTGCGCCGGCCGTCCCTGAAGAACTTCCCGCGAGGGGAATCAGGTGTGTGTGTGGACGGGGGAGAGGTGGCACCTGGGCCATCTCCTCCTGTGGGGGCTGGAAATGAGACTTTGTGGTCCCACCAGCCCTCGGTCTCCCTGCTGAGGCTGCCCAGAGCGGGCAGGGGGAGCAGTTAGCGCCAGTCCTGGGGGGGCGGTTCGGTGCCACGGGTCCCTGCCCTACTGGAGAAACAGGGCTGAGGCCCAGCGAGCTCATTGCACGGATGACCATCAGGTTCCTCTGTACTGAGCTGGAGTCAAGCCGTGCAACCTGGGGTGAAAAAGCATTCACGTGCCCTCGTCCCTCAGAGTAAGGGCCAGATCCGCAGCCGGGGTCAACTATCCGTTGCCCCACTGGGGTCAGTGGGGGCCAGATTCCCGCCGGGGGACAAGGGGCATCGCCCTATTGAGGTCAGTTGCATCAGCAACAGGCTGCACGGCTCTGAGTTGGTGACCGCTGAGCCCAGAGTCTCTCTGGACCCCCGTGCCGGAGAATCTCCTGAGCCCAGGTGAGCCGGGCTCGCGACCTCCCTCTGTTCCTTACAGCCAGGAAAAGCATCTTCTTCAACAGCTGCAGCGTCTCCAAGCCAGAGTCCTGCTCCCGCCTGACCGAGGTGAGCACGGGGAGGCCGCGGGGTGGGACCTGGTGCCGGAGGCAGAAGGGAAGAATAAGGGAGCGCCGCAGACAGAGGGAGGATGGGGAGGGAGGAGGGAGCGAATCCATCCCAGAGGGGCTAGAGATGCAGAGGGAGAGGGCACTGGAGCGGCTCTGAGCTGAGGGGTTGGAACTGGCGCTCACCATTGCGGTGTCTGGGCACCTCCCTCCATCTCCTGTTGAGTGGGGACACGCAGGGGCAGCCTCTGGGATCATGGGGAAGGGAGCCGGGAGCAGGGAGGCTCAGCCTCATGCCCCAGTGCGGCACTAGGGGGCGCTGCGCCTCAGGGAGTGGGGTGAGGGGCTCACTAGGGGGTGCTGTCCCCCGTGCCCCAGTGTGGCATCCCTCCCAGCGACTCCCCCCAAGCCCATGGTGCTCTCTGCCCCCTTTGCCAGCTGGATGAGGCTACGCTGGAGCCCACCCCGCCCTCCGACAATGTCGTCTGCCGAGCCGTGCGGGGCCTGCGCTCCGCCCTGGGGCTCTCTCTGTTTGGGGTGGATCTGATCGTAGAGAAGCAGACGGGCCGGTGTGCGGTCATAGATGTCAACGCCTTCCCAGGTGAGAGCTTGGGGGAGGAAGCGGGGCTCAGCAGGGGGTGCTTTCCCCTCACAGTCAGTGCTGGCCCCTATGCCCTGCTGTTGCACTAGGGGGCGCTGCTCTGCAGGGAGCTGATCTCTTACTCAGCACCGAGGTGCAGCCACCTCTGGGGTGGGGTGGGACAGCTGTTTATACAGGGATCCCTCACCCAGCACCAAGATGCAGTCATCTCTGGGGTGGAGCGAGGCAGCTGTTTATACAGGGATCTTTCACCCAGCACCAAGATCCAGCCACCTCTGGGGTGGGGCGGGGCAGCTGTTTAACGTGCAGTGTTTGTAAGGGGCTCTGGGATGCCCTGGTACAGCCCGGATGACTCTTTGGTGGCCTCTGCAGGTTACGAAGGTGTTCCGGAGTTCTTCTCAGCCCTCCTGAACCACATCGAGACACTGTTGGAGAGTCATGAGCAGGCAGCCCGGGCCAGGGTGCTTATGGCTGAGTATTCCCTGCACCAGCGGGCGCCACATGTGGACACCGCCCAGGAGAGCACCCACGACACTGACCCGAGAGCCCCTTGGCTGACCAATTCCCTCGAGACGCCCAAGTCAGCACCAGCTGAGAGCAGTTTCCTCACCTTCACCGTCCTGCCTGCCGTGCTGTCCCGGCACTGACGGGGGTGCTGTGCTCGGCTGGCCTCTCTGAGGGAGCAGGGAAGCGCTGGGTGTCCAAAGAGAGCAGAAGCGACATTGAACCTATCCCAATGAGGAGAATTCCCAAACAGCCAGCAATCTCCATGGCTCCTGTCACCTCCCCTGGCTCGCCCTGGGAGATCAGAGCACTGGGCCTTATACTGTGGCATCCTCATCTCTTGTAGTATGGACCAGCCCATCAGTCCATATAGTGCAGAACTGCACCTCCCTGCTTGGACCAGACCAGACGACTGGTCCATACAGTCCAGTATTGCACCTCCCTGCCTGTATGGACCAGCTCAGATCACCGGTCCCTATAAGTGCAGCATTGAACCTCCCTGGTTGGGCCAGATAAGATCAGCGGTCCATATAGTCCAGTACTGCACCTCCCTGCTTGGATCAGCCCAGTGTTCCATATAGTGCAGTCTCTTACCTCCCTGTCTGGATCAGACCAGAGCCCTAGGCCCAATCCAGCTCAGGTCACCTGTCCGTATAGTGCAGTACTGCACCTCCCTGCTTGGACTCGACCAGACCAGACACTACGGGTCCGTATAGCCCAGGCTCTTCGCCTCCAGCACTCAGTAAACCATACCCTCGTAATGACCTCCTCCTGGTCTGTTCCAAATCCAGCAGCAAGGGGGCCGCATGTTCCAAAAACTCAAAGGGGTGGCCGAGCCACTCACACCCCTTGGGGGTGATGGCGGAATGCAGACAGCGTGGGAACCGTGGAGAATAAATTGCACTCACCGGACTTGGGTGCTAGGTTGTGCTGCATGCTGGGGCCTCGGGGGCGGGGCAGGGAAGATAGAGTCCCCGCTTATTAGATTCTCCTTCCTTGAAAGGAGTCTCAGCACTGAATTAAGGCAGGGGACTGGCTGCTCCTGTTTTCCAACCCCCTGTGGGTTTCCTGCCCCGTCCCTTTGTTCTCAGCCTCCCGGAGGGGGCTCCGCACCCCACAGAGCAGGCTCTGAAATGGCAAATGCTGCGTGTGGAAAGTTTCATCGCAGACTATGAAGGGGGAGAGGGGACAGAGGGCAGGAGGAAGGCTGTCCAGTGAAGTAGCAAGACAGAGCTTAAAAAAAAACACTAAAATGTATTTAAAAAACAATAGAGCTTCCATCCCAGCCAGAGGTCCCTCCCAGACACCTTTCTTCCTGCAGCTCTGACTCCCGGCCAGACGCCAGGGAGTTTTATAGAGGGATTCCCTACCCAGAATCCTTTGCAGGGAAGAAAGCCCCACCTTAGTCTCCCTGGGCGATGGACAGCCCATCTGGCCACTCAACTCTCTTTTCCTCATTCCTGACTCTCCAGGTCTTTCCCTGCATCGCAAAGTGTCTTGCTCGGAATTAGCTTGATCCACTTTGGAAGTGGATTAAACTAAACCGGCACAAGGTATTCTTACTCCGGAGGAAGAGTGTGGATGGAAATAATCAGGAACAGTCAATCCACTTTAAATTCATAGAATCATTAGGGTTGGAAGGGACCTCAGGAGATCATCTCATCCAACCCCCTGCTCAAAGCAAGACCAATCCCCAAATGGCCCCCTCAAGGACTGAACTCACAACCCTGAGTTTTGCAGGCCAATGCTCAAACCACTGAGCAATTCACACCATCTCTGCAGCTGGAGTAACTTTCACGTGTAGACCAGCAACCAAGTGCCACTGTCTCCGAGAAGATCAGTCGAGGTCTATCTGTTGTGTATCCGGCCAGGAGAGACATAACGATCTCTGGGTGCGATTCCCAGGACACAGCAGTTCTGTGCCCAGCGGAAAACCTCGCCTTGTCTTGAAACTAGTGATGGGCAAAAAAATTTGAACCAAAAACGTATTTCCAGCCAAAAAATGCAGTGTCAGTAACCCCAAAATATTTCGTGACTCTGTGTCAGTTCTGCCAAGCTGTTTTGGTTGGGGAAAAAAAAACCCTAACAAGAAATGTAAAAAAGCTGAAAAAAATTTGAAATGTGTCATTTTGACACAAAACCTCTCTGTTTTTCAGTCAGAATAATTTTTTTTCCTCTCAGCCTTGTTTTGAACATAAAAGGAAAGGAATCCAAAAGATTAAAAAAGGTTCCAAATTGAAACGTTTCCTTCAGCCCAAAATGACATTTTTTCAGCTTTTGAATTTACCCAGAGTTTAGAAAAAAATGAGGTGGTTTTTAATTTTTACCCCAAATGATTTTTTTTTACCATTGTTTTGGAATTGTTGGCAAATTGAAAAATCAGTTATTCACTCCGATCTCTTTGGGACAGGCTGCATCAGTGGCGGATGCCAGGTCCTCTTCGAAATTTGAAGCCCCTTGTCTCCACCCCCACTGAAATATACATGTGCTTGTAAGTTTCCAGGCTCCTCCCTGCCCAGTAAATCTTGATGGCTACATTTTGATAGGATAACATATGGGAATAAAAGCAGAGGTTATTTTTGGGGAGTAGTAAATGACTATCCTTATCTTGTGGGTCTCAGTAGTGGAAAAGCACAGCTATGAAAACAGCCAGGGTGGAGGAGTACGGAGGGGAGGGCCGTGCAGGTGAGGAGAATTCATGCAAATTCCATGCAAATTCCACCTCTAGTTTCTCTTATTCGTGTGCATAAATTATGTAAATTAGGCACCATTTTTAGGCTCTACCTCCTTCCTGGTATGCTGTTGGTTACCTTGCCATGCCAGAGCCAGCTGGAGGAAGTGGTGAAGCCAGAGATCCCAGTGTACAGCGTGCATTAGCTCACTTGCTCAATCAGTGAATTAAGCAGCTCCGTGGGGCTCTGATTTTCTTAATGTCCCCTTGGGTTACTTTTAATTATTATTTATATCATGGTAACGTCTAGAGGTTCCAACCAAGATCAGGGCCCTACTGTGCCAGGCACTTCTCAGACCCCAGCCGAGATCATGGCCCCGTCGCGCCGGGCGCTGCTCAGACCCCGACCGAGATTAGGGCCCCATCGCGCCGAGTGCTGCCCAGACCCCGACCGAGATCAGGGCCCTGTCGCGCCGGGCGCTGCTCAGACCCTGACCGAGATCAGGGCCCCGTCGCGCCGGGCGCTGCCCAGACCCTGGCCAAGATCAGGGCCCTGTCAGGCTGGGCACTGCCCAGACCCCGGCCGAGATCAGGGCCCCGTCGGGCCGGGCGCTGCACAGAACATGACCGAGATCAGGGCCCCGTCGGGCCAGGTGCTGCTCAGAATGTAACCAAGATCAGGGCCCTGTCGTGCCGGGTGCTGCTCAGACTCCGACCGAGATCAGGGCCCCTTTTGTGCGGGGCACTTCAGAGGCACAGTAAGAAACAAGCCCTTGTCCCAAAGAACTCACAATCCTTATAGACAAAGGGAGGATCATTATGCCCATTTTACAGATGCAGACACCAAATCCCCCTGAGCTGCCAGGACTTGTCCAAGGTCACACAAGAAGGCTGTGGCCAAAGCAGAGCTTAGGTTTACCAATCACCCAGTATCTGTGAAACTCACCGTCCTCAATGTACTTATCCTGCCAACTTCCTGCTGAGGCGGGGGAAGGTTTTTACCCCCACTGTACTGCTGGGGAACCCAAGGCACGGGGCAGCCTGGCATACGACCACACAGGGCGTCTGTGGGGAGAGCAGGGTCTTGAACCCACATCTCCAGCTACTGTTTTAACCCTCGTTCTGCCACTGACACACCTTGAAACTCTCACTGCTCCGTGCCGCTCCCTCCCATTCGCATGGTGGAAGCAGGTGCCTGTGAAAGCCTCAACGTCGAAATAGACACGACAGGAAGGAGGGCTGGCGGGTTGGAGTCTGGTTTTCACTGTGCTTTATTGTTCCACAGAGCTGGCTACACAAGGACAGGGATTTAAAAAAAAACAAACAAACCCCCCCAAACCCCAACACCTGATAGACCAGGCCACCAAGCAGCTACACAGCAGCAGCACCTGCAAAAAATGCAGTCACAGACTATGGGGAGGGTGCCGGGGGGAGGGGAGGGAGTCCTACGGCTTGAACGGGGGCAGGGGGGAGAAATCAGCAAAAAACCCAAAGTGAAAAGCCCGAGAGACCAGGAGTGGGAGGATCGGGGCCGCCGGAGGGGCCAGGTTTGAGGGATCTTGCTAGGGAATGTAACCACTGCTTTGTGTTACGTGTGTGTGTGTGTGTGTGTGTGTGTGTGTGTGTGTGTGTGTGTGTGACCCCTGCAGCTAATACAATGGGCATCTCTCTGCGTCCCGTGCCTAACATATGGGACGCATTCATGTTTTCTTGCCCTCCACGGACGATTGGGGAGAATCAAGCTCCAGCAGCAAAGGCCTGTACTTCCAGGGCGACAGGAGGTGGGTTCCTGCCGCGTGGGCTCTATTCTGCGTGGGCGAGAGCAGACCCTTACGGACCCTTCTGGGGTCGAACCCACCCAGTCTCCTCTCTGACACCCCTAGAAGTCTCCAGGCTCTGAGGGGGGGAAGGCTGGGGTCACGTTGGGGTCAGCCCAGCCCAGCCTTGTTGCGTGCGAAGAGACCTCTCCGAATTACCTCGTCTTTCTGTGAGTAATGAGCTGTGTGTGCCAGTGACCTCTGGGGCTGCAGGCCTTCCCCTGGTCACACCCCGGGCCAGGAGAGGCTGGTTCCCGTCTATAGCCCAGCAGGGATCACACCTCGCTCCCTGGTCTGCAAGGGGAACTCAGCAGCTGGGGTGGGATCCGGTGCCCGCACCTCCCCACTGGGCCAATGGGAGTGGGAAAGCCCACGTGGGACAGTCACACAGAGCCCGGGGCCTTGACCTCATCAGCCAGGCCAGCCGGGGAAAAGTCAGCTGTACCTTCTCCAGCTGATGGCCCCCCAGGGCAGGCGCCCTGCCCCTCGGCTTTCCTGGTGCTCCTGCAGCTGCCTCCTACCATCTCCCCTCCACCTCCGAGCCTCCCGCCAGGCCCGATGGACTGAGTGCGTCCGGCTGCTGGTGAAAATGACCCCTTGGGAGGCGGGCAGAGCTGAGCCATGAGCCCCAAGCAATGGGGGAAGGGGTCAGGGAAGTTGAGGTTTCGAGGACCACGCAGAGCCCCAGGTCCCGCGAGGCTGAGTGTTAACAGTCAGTCCGGCTTGCCTAGCGGGTGGGGAGCCAGGCAGGTTCCCAGGTTCCTACCCTGGCACCGCAGGGTCTCCTCTTTCTATCCCTTCTTCGGTGCCGGGGTGGGGGTGGGAGGTGTCTGCTTTAAACAAGAGGCCACAAGCGAAATGAACTCCTCCCCCTTGGGCCCTGGGGGGCAGAGAATAGCCACAGCGCAGTGAGCCCTGGCCACGCCCCTGATCTGCCCCCGACGGGTCCTGGGGGGCAAAGAGCAGCCACCCTTATACCATACCAGCTGCGGGCAGTTCTCAGGTGGACATTCCCACCCACTTGATACCCCAGAGCAGCACAGTTGCTGAGATCTAGGTTGTCCGCCCCCCATTGCTCTGGAGGGACGTTTCCTGCATGGAGTGGGAAGGGAGGGTCGGTTGGCAGGCTGGTTATTTTCCTTGGCCTCAGGTCACGCTGGGTCCCTGATGGAGGGGGGTGGGAGCCGGTAGAAAAGCAGAAGCTCCGAGGCTTTGATAACAGTCCACAGCCGAGTGGGAGAGGAGAGGAGGGATATATACAAAGAAAGCACATGTGTGGGGATGCCTGGGCGGCGGGTGGGGGGGTGACTCTTAAAGGGGCGGCCGCCCCTTTGTCCCCCTGCCACAGCTCCCCGCTCCCCTAAGGGGGCTGGGGAGGTCACCCTCTCCGCAGCTCCCGCAGCTTCTCCGCCACCTTCTTCAGCGCATGCTCGATCTCTTCCAGCCTCTCCAGCTCCCGTTCCTGGGTGGAGAGAAAGCACGAGAGGCCGTGAGGATGGGGAGGCGGGGGGCCCAGGGCTCATCCCTACCCCCCCCCCCCGATCACTGCATCCAAGCTACCACCGGGCCTCTGTTTCATCCGCCCCCCCCCCCACCGGGCTTTGCACCTCTGGCTGCCCAGGTGCATTCTGGGATCCCTGAGGCACCTATCCCACAATTGCCCGGCGTTGGGGGCGTTTGGGCCAATCCTCCACACGGCCATGGGTGGGGGGAGGACGGAGCGAAGAGGCCCAGCTGACCCCCATGCAGACGCAGTTGCAATGCCGCAGGCTGCCCCGTCTCCTCTCCGCCCACCCGCCCCGCAAAGCTCTAGAGCTGGGTGGGAAACTTTACAGGGCTGGGCACGAGGAGGGGAGACCTTGGGAGGCGTGTAGTGAAAAACAGGAGAGCCCCACCGCAGAAGAGCCAATAGCCCCTGGTCAGAGCACAGCTGGGAACCCAGAGTCTGGCCCTTGCTCAACTTGATTCAGAGCAAGGACTTGAACCTGGATCTGTCCCACGCCAGCTGATGGCCTTAGCCGCCGGGCTACTGACGCTAGGGCAGGGCACCCCCTGGTTCTGACCACAAATTCCCTCCTGAGCCCCTGACAAAACTTGGGTGGCAACTGGGCTGTTCCAGGGAAAAATTCTCAGCCGGCTCCTTTCTGCCTACGGAGGGCCGGACCCCCAGGGCTTCCCAAAGCTCTGGGAGCTGGGGGTATGCAGGGGAGATTTTTTCTCCATGGGCACAAAGGCTGTTTAGCCACTCGCCTCCTGGCTTTCGGCTGCTCAGCCCTGAGAGCTGGCAAGCTCCCAACTGGAGGCTACCCCCAGGATCACTACCCATGTAGCCCACGGAAAAGGGCTAAGAGCTGACCTTGTCCTTCTTGGCCTCCTTCTCTTCTTCCTCCTCCTCCTCCTCCTCCTCTTCTTCCTCCTCCTCCTCCTCCTGGTGGCCATGGTGCTTGCCCTTCAGCTGCCCCGCCTCATCCTCATGGTGCCTCTTCTTCAGCGGGTGGCTGGGCGGCCTGTGGCGGTGGCTGTGCCGCTCCTCCCCGTCCTTCCACAGCCGCCCGTCCCCGCGGAGGTGGCTCTGCGAGTCGGAGATCTTCACACCCTTCTCCTCCGCCTCGAACTGGGCCGTCTCCTCGTCGCTGGCCTTCTCGGCCATCCGCTTGGCCGGGCCGCCCTTCCGCCAGGCCGGGCCCGATCGCTTTTCCTCTTCCTCCTCCTCCTCCTCTTCCTCCTGCTCCCAGTCCTCTAGCCCCCCATGGTGCCGGCCTCCGTGGTGGTACGGCAGCTCCTCCTCCGAACTGTCCTCTTGGCTGAAGTGCCTCTTGGCTGGTGGCCCTGTTTTCTTGCTGGCCCCGGGGCCCTGGGTCTCCCTCAGCTTGGGCGATGCCTGCCTCGCCTCCTCGTGCCTCCTCTTCCTCTCCTCCTCCTCTTCTTCGCCCTCCAGGATCTCCTTGGCATCCTCCTCCTCCACCTGGGTGCTGTCCTCCCTGTGCGAGACCTTTTCCTCTTTCACCTTCTCCTCGATCTTCTCCGTCTTCTCATACTCCTCCTTCCGGGCCTCACCCTCCTTCTCCTCCACCGTCTCGGAGGCGGCCGAGCTCTGCTGGAGGGGCTTGTTCCGCTTCTTCAGCTCGTCTCCCTCGGGGCCCTCCTCCGTCTCCTGCCAGGCGCCGTGGCTCGGGTGGTGGTGGGTGTTCTCTGGGGACAGGGAGGAAAACAGTGAGCTGTTCCTGCCCCGTGGCAGTCCCGACCCCGTTGGGGATGGGTGGACGCAGGCTAGGGGACTCTGTTGGCACGGCGAAGCCTGTATCCATAAACTGCCCGTGCATCCTGGTCCCCCATCATCCAGGTGCCCCAGCCCTGCCCCATTCTCCAGACCCGTCTCCCTTGGCTTCCCTGCTCCAAGTGTCAGCTTTGGTGGCATGTGGGATATTGCCCCAGGGCAGGGACTGGCTGGCTCGGGGGTGGGGGAGAATGAGACACGGGGTCTGTCCCCTCCAGGGGGCGCTGGCTCTGATCCGGACCTAGGGTGGGAGGCTGGCTGACTCAGAGGGGTCAGAGAATGGGATATGGGGCCTTTCCCCTCTAGGGACTGCCACCTACTTTCCAGACCCAGGTTGGCAGCAGAGCCAGGAATAGGACCCAGGCGTTCTGACTCCTAGCACGGTCTGTGTAAATTGTGCAGGGAGGGTGGGATGGGGGCCAAGGCAGGTACCTTCATGGACCAGCTCCTTTAGCTGCTTCATCAGGTAGTGATGGTGCAGCATGGCCAGGACCCGCTCGTCTGGAAGAGACAACAGGTGAACCCCACTTATGAGCTTGTGCTGAACTGGTGCCCACGTTCAACTCGTGCCCATGGGCAAACAACCCGCCCAGGACGTGGGCTAGGAACAAGCAGCAGCCAAGTGGGCTGGTATCACTGAGCTGCCTTTCACCCGCAGGGAGCGTCTTGTGCAGAGACAGGTGGGGAAAACGGTCCCGAGTGAAAGGAAATTCGGAGGGAGGAAGGGGGAGATTAACAAAGTGAATTAAGGTAGCGCCCCGAGTTCTCTGAGCAGTGTTAGGTGCTGTACACACACATCATGAAAAGCTGGTCCCTGATTACTCAGATTCCCAGTGTTTCTGGTTGAAATGGGCGGAGGGGACTATAACCCCCTTTGCTCTCCCTATGTCCTGGCCATGCATGGTCCTCAGCATCAGAGCAGCCTTAGGGCTGCTCTAACTCATGCTCCATCATCTATGGGCCCTAGGGGGCGGAGAATAGCCACAGCGCAGTGCACTCTGGGCAAGCCCCCAATCCACCCCCTTACTCCAATTCGACATCACTTGCTTAGGGGAGAGTCTCAAGGGGCTTTTTCCCACCCACCCCCACCAAGGCCCCTGGATGCTCCCAGGGCAGCCCCGAGGAATCGGAGAGCAATCAGGAGCTGCCTTCTAAGTTCATTCCATAACAGACAGGCCCGAGTCCTGCTGAGCTGGTGTGTGTGTGTGTGTGTGTGTGTGTGTGTGTGTGTGTGTGTGTGTGTGTGTGTGTGTGTGTGTGTGTGTGTGTGTGTGGCGAGCCAGCTCCGCTTTCCCCAGGAGCCGATGGCCACATCCCCCAGCACTCACCTTCTTTCAGGATCGTCAGGCAGTTGTTGACGACCGGAACTGGGCTAGATTTGGACAGGGTGTCAGCCAGAACCTCTGTGATGCATTTGATGACCTGGCCAAGGGGGTGGTAAGCGTGAATTTGGGTTTACTGTGACAATACACCAAAGATCCGCGCCCCCGGTGTTTCACCACCACTCCCATCTTCCGAGGCTGTCAGCTTCCAACTGTGCAGGGCCAGTGCAACCAGAAAATGGGAGTGCCATTGCACAGTTGCGATGAACGGGGGTAATATTTTTACGAGCCATGGGCGTGCCCCAGTTTCCCTGTGGCGTTTGTACAGCTGCCCATTCAGCGCCGCTGGGAATGAGGGGCCGGCAGAACCGTCCCCTGCTTTGTCTGAGCTGGAATCAGACAGATAAACCAAGAACCGGCCTGAATCAGCACAGGTGAGCTGAGGAGCAGGAAGGTAGATCCAATGGCTGAGATTTTGACACAGCAATGTCCAGCATCGCTCTGCAGGGAAGCAGAGAATGGCAGCTGGAAAGAAAGGAAAGCCCAGACCTCAGGAATCCAGGACAGTGGGAAATGCTGATTTTTTCCCCTCCTGACTAGGCCAAAACCCAAAACTTTTTTAGGACCTGACCATGGTGCATCATGGGAGATGTAGTCTGGTTCTTGAGGACAATGGCGTGTGGGAGGGGGATGAAAGCATACAACTCCCATGAGGCACCGCAGGGGCTCAGGTGGGTGTCGACCTGCAACGGTCCGATTTCCTAGCGGGAAGAATGCCGCCAAAATGGAGCGTTTCCCATGGAGAATTTCGCTTGAGAGGAAACCCCCTTTTCCCCCGGGGAACCGTTTCATTCCAAGTTTTCTCAGCAGCCCGAGTCCTTACAATGTTGGCGGGGGCTCTGTGGCATCTTATGCTGCCTCGTGAATGAAGAGCTGATGTAATCAGCGTCATTAATGAATAATAATTCCCAGCGCAGGGGTTCTCAACTTGTTTCTTCCCGAGGCCCCCGCAACACGCAATAAAAAATAAAAAAAATTAAAAAATTTTAAAAAAAAGTTGAGAACCACTCCCCTAGAGCTTGTCATGGGCAGATTGCAAAGCCCTTTCCAAAGGAGGGCGGCATCATTACTGCTATTTTACAGCTGGGAAACTGAGGCACGCAGCTGGGCCATGACTTCCCCAGCAAGTTGAACCAGGAAGAGAATCTGAATCTGCCGAGTCCTGTTCCAATGTGCCATCCACTAGCTCACACTGCCTCCCACGTGCTTATAGATGCCCATACACACCCAAGAACACTCAGTGGCACAGGGGAGAAGAAAGAGGAAGACGATGGGGGAGAATTGTTATTAATTATTTGTGTTAACGGAGCATCTGTGGACCCCAGCTAAAATCAGGTCCCCATTGCGCCAGGCGCTGCACAATCACCCAGGGGAAAGAAAGCTTCTTCCCCTAACAGCGTCCGGGCACGTTGCCAACTCTCAAGAATTCAGTGGAACTCTTGAGATATTTGCTGATTTCGCGCTAGCCCCAGATCCTGGAATCATGTGAATTCCTCAGAATCTCATGGAGTCATAGAAACGTCGGGATAGAAGGGACTCTGAGAGGTCATTGCATCCAGCCCCCTGCACTGCGGCCAGACCAAGCAAACTTAGACCCAGAGGTGAAAGTAAACTGGTACAGGCCGGTATGGAGGACCGGTAAGAAAAGGAGACTGCCTGAAGGAGGGAGAAGCCTGCCCTCTGCATAAGAATAGTTTAAATTCAGCTGTTCCCTGAGTGGTTCAGCCCTCCGGGTTAGCAGTGGTTTCTGGCATCCTTGTTAATTTCACTCACAGTAGCTGGGGGGAGGGAGTTGAGGGGAGGGTGTGTTTGACCATGGCAGGGGCAATCCTTGTCTGCCTCCGGGATGAGGGGATCTTGTCTCCAATACTAATATACACAACAAATACAAGCATTTGGCTGCACAGCTTAAATCCAGAGCTAATAAAAGCAGGTGGAAGGGGAAAACTCACTGTCACATTGGTTTCTCGTCTCCTCCCTCCCCCTCGTCCAGCCAGGCTGCAGACAAGGCTCTGCATTCCTCTCCCCTCCCCTCCCCTCCTTCCCAGCAGAGGTTCTCCTCTAGGCTCTAGCTTGCAGGGTTAGAAGCCTTTTCTGGCATCCTTGTTAATGACACACCCAATTATTGTTGAGGGTGGGAGGGTGTGTGTGACCATGGCAGGGGCAGTTCTTTTCTGCTCCCGGGATGAGGGGGATCTCCTATACACAAAAAACACAACCAAAATCAGGAACCATTTCCAAGTTCAAATCTATCCCATTCCCTCCCCAGCAGAGGATCATGGTTGTGATGTCCAAACTGCTTGCAGATCCTCTTTGAAATGTTACTGAACCATGCAGGGAACAGCTGAGTTTAAACTGTTCTTATGGAGAAGCCTGCCTCCTGCCTCTCTCAGCCAGTCTCCGTGCTCCCTGCTGAAGCTAGAGGATAGCCCCTGCAGCCGCTGCTCAGTGCCAGGTAGGGAGAAAGCACGGAGCCTAGTGTCCGCAGCCTGGCTGGAGGAGGAGGAGGGAAGACACGGAGAAAAATGTGACTGTGAGTTTTCACTTTTTCAGGCTTATTCCAATAGATAAGTTTTATTACAGACAGTCCTGGTAGTAGTAACAGTAGCTCTATTTTCTCTACGTCATTCAGTGGGAGGGATCCATGAACATAGGAGAGGTGGGTTGCTTGCGATTGGACCATATGGGTAAGAAATGTAAATTACTTTCACCCCTGCCCAAATCCCAGGGCTCCCAGCCACCTCTGCAGCTGGCAGCTCCGGGGGTGATTTAAAGGGCCCAGCTCCTAGCTTCAGCTGAATCCCCGAGCCCTTTAAATCCTGATTTAAAAGCCGGGGATTTAAAGGCCCCACCTCTTCTGATTGAGGCCCCTCCCCGTCCGCAGGACTCTGGAGTACCCGCATGTCCTTTAAGTTACTTTCACCCCTGCTTAGACCATCCCTGACCAGGGTTTGTCCAGCCTGTTCTCAAAAACCTCCAGTGACGGGGATTTCACATCTGCCCTAGGGAGCCTGTTCCAGAGCTTCACTCCCCTGAGAGTTAGGAAGTTTGTCCTGATCTCTCACCTCAATCTCCCTGCTGAAGATTACACACATTGCATCTTGCCCTGCCTTTAGCGGACATGGAGAACAGCTGACCCCCGTCCTCTCTCTAACAGCCCTTAATGCATTGGATGGCTGTTCTCAGATCCCCGCTCAGTCTGCTTTGCTCCAGACTAAACAGGCCCAGGGTTTTTTCCCTAGGCCAGTTTTCAGGAAATAAAACCCCACATGGTTGTAGGGAAAAGCCTTGAACATGTGAATCTTGCAGGGCTCAAACAGCAAAAGGTAAGTCAAAGGAGCTGAAAGTTTAGTTAAAAAAAAAAATCTCATGAGTTTTGAATGTTTGAGGTTGGCAACACCATAAAGAGGCAAGGCAGACAAAGGCACAAAGAGAGAGGCCCCACAGCTCTGGGGCAGAGCTGGGGGAAGAACCCAGGTGTCCTGAGTCCCGGCTCTCTCTACTGGACTGTTCCTGAAGCAGGGACCCCAATTTAACCCCATCAGGCTGCTCGTTCATTTCAGTGGAAATGTTTGGTTTGGTCTATTTTCTTTTTCTTTCTTTCTTACCTTTTCGTCTTCCTCTGAGAGCTGGGTGGACAATGGCAGCGAATCGGCTACAAAATAAAAGAGGAGGCAGGATATTATTCCATGCTTTCATTAGCCAGCAGTGCAATCTCTAGAACACAGGCTCTCTACCGCTTCTAGGGTGTTTTCATCATTAGGGATATTGCCATAACTCATTAGGGGCTCCAGTTGAAACCGGGGCTGCACTGTGAGAGGTACTGCACAGATACATAGCAAGAGGCAGTCCCTGCCCCCAAAATCTTATGATCTAAATAGGCAACTCAAAGAAAAGGAAACTGAGGCACACTGATTTTTTTTTTTAAATAATTTGTCCAAGATCAGACAGGCACTTTCTGAGAGAGGTAGAGTAGAGGGTGGAAAACTGGGAGTCAGGATTCCTGGGTTCTAATCCCAGCTCTGGGAGAGGGAGGGAGGTCTAGGGGTTAGAACCGTGGGGACAGGGGATCAGGACGCCTGAGTTCTATTTCCAGCTCTGCCACAGACTTGGCTGGGTGACCTTTGTGCTCCCTGTTCGGTGCCTCAGTTTCCCCACCTGTAAAAATTGGGATGCAAGTTCTAACCCACCGAAGCTTTGAGGTCTGTGCATGAAAAGTGCTGCATATAACTAAATCATATCACTTATTACAGGAACTAGGGTAGTGCCTAGAGGCCCTGACTGAGGCCAGGGCCCTGTTGTGCGAGGCACTGCGCAGACACAGAGAGTGAGAAGAAAGAGCTCACAGGCTATAACGACAACAAGCAGGAGGGGAAACTGAGGCACGGCTGCAGGTTTTAACTCTGAGCAAAGCCCATAGGGGGAATCTGGGGTTGAACTCAAGTTGCTGCATCCTCACTGCTATTTTAACCCGAGTTAGTAACACACCTTTGGTTGCAGTGTGGACATACCCAGAGGAGGCCTCACCTCGAGGTCTCACACACTCCCACTAGCGCAACCTCCCTCGCGGGGTCATTCGTTGCAGCCTCACAACTGCAATGAATCCAGGAATCCAGGCTCAGACTAAGTCAACTGACAACAGAGGTGGAAAAAACCCCATTCCCTGCCCATCTACCTACCCCTCACTTCGCACACGTTGTTACGTACGCAGCGGATCTGCCTTCACGATGCTAACCACCCTCCAGGCACCAATTATTTTCCCTTCCTGTTTTTTTTGGTTCCCTGAAACAGCTGCGCCTCATGCAGTTTTAATGCACCGAGCTCTGCTCCCGCAGTGGAGAGAAAAGCGTCTTTCTCTAGCTGCGTAATCGCTGCCAGCATTATAATGAGGTCCCCGCCGGGGCTGCTGGCAGAACAGCAGGGTCTCGGGCAAAATAAACGACTGAGCTTTTGTTTTTTAGCAAAGAGCAAAGCAATTGGAGTGATTGAAGGCTGGTGGGTTTGCAGGCAGACAGGTGTGGTGCTTTTGGAACAATGAGGGGAAAATAGAGAGGTTGGGAGAAAGAAAAAGAAAGAAAGAAAAAAAGAAAACAGACCTTTCACTGATGGCACATCCATGGGACTCAAACTTTTCCTTGTTAAAAGCACAGGTCTCTATCGCTTGCGCGAAAGGATTAGCCCCATCCACTGCTAGCAGTAGTAGGCTGTTATCCTCATAGGTGAACCAGCCACTAGAGGGGGCTGCATAACACAGAGGAGCATCATTGTGGAGTCAGAGTTCTGGAATAGCGAAAGCATCCCCTTGTGTCCAAAGGAGGCTAACGCTGGTGGAGTCTCAAGGCCTCCGAGGAGGAGCAAGGGGAGATGAAGCTGCCGGCTTAGCACAGGCCCCGGCGTGCCGGGCTAGCGGTGCGTCCTTCCTCAAACGCTCTGCAGCTGCCAACGCCCCAGAACTTGTGCTAGGCTGCTCGCAAATCCGGGCACCTCAGGGCCTGATCCAAAACCCCGTGGAAAGATTCCCCCCATAGAGTCCCGGCGCTTGATGGCTCTGCAGAGTGGATCCAATGTGCCCTTCTCTGGCGGGGGCAGAGCAGGTGGTAAAGAGCTGGGGGGGGCGGCTGCACGCCCCAGCAGCAGGTGCCCACCTATTCTTAGCTGCTCTTAGCACAGGGCGTATCCATCAGCTGTTCCGAGGGGGCCGGCTGCCCTGGCAGATGGATGCTGACATCAGCAGGGACCCAGCACCAGCAGGGGCAGGAAAGGGCCAAGCAAGGCTTGGGGGCTGACCCCGGCATGGGGGTTTCAGGGCAGCAGGTGGCTGCATTCCTGGGTACAGCAGGAGGGCAGAATCTTGGTGCCGATCACAGTTACACTGGGGCAAATTATCTTGGAACCTGGCCCCCAGGCAGCACAGGATTCGAACCCTGCTCTGGGAGGAGAGCGGGGTCTACTGGTTAGAGCTGGGGGGGGCTGGGAGCCAGGACTCCTGGGTTCTATCCCTGGCTCTGGGAGGGGAGCAGGGTCTAGTGGTTTGAGCAGGGGGGGCTGGGAGCCAGGACTCCTGGGTTCTATCCCCAGCTCTGGGAGTGGGGTCTAGTGGTTAGAGCATGGGAGGCTGGCAGTCAAGACTCCTGGGTTCTATTTTCAGCTCTGTCATTGACTTGCAGTTTGACCTGGGCCAAGTCATTTCCCCTCCACAGGGGGGTGAATGGTACTGACCCCCTCCCCCCAGCTGGGGGAGCGCGCTGGTAGAAAGGAGCTGTTGAAATGCCGGGTGTCCTCCAGCCCCTGCTCTCCTACTCTAGCTGCCCCAGACCCTCAGGCCCAGAACTTGGGGGGCCACCCCCCACCCTCTCCTCCTTATGTGGGCCCCCTGCAATAGCTGGGCCCCTCAGAACTCCCCCTCCCGGTGCTGACTGAGCTCACTCCTGAAGCGCTCCAACTCCTGTACCCAGCATCGTGTCCATTTACATGGAGTGCCTAGCTAACCCCAGCCCTGAATGGGGCATGGGGCGACCCCTGTTCACACAGCGGCTGGGACAAAGTTTCTCCCTCATAGGCATCCTCCTCCCTAGCGTCTGCTGCTCCTTGGACCCCAGGTGCACACAGACCCTGGGGAAATCTTTGCTTTAGTATTAGGGGTATTGCTGCTGCAGCAGCTAGCTGCTCATACCAGGATCAGGCCCCCCCCCCACAAGCCAGAGAGTGGGGCCTTCCTTGTGCTGAATGTAGCATGGATCTCGCCCGAGATCAGGGCCCCTTGTTGTGCCAGGCACTGCCCGGACCCTGACCAAGAGCAGAGGTCCCAGCCATGCCTGGCCAGGCACGGACACGGAGCAAGAGACAGTCCCTGCCCTGAAGAGCTTGCAATCTAAATAGACACAAAAAGGGAAACCGAGGCACAGAGCAGGAAGGTGACTGGCTCAAGGTCCTGGAGCACACCCAGCCTAGAACCCCGTTCTCCTGACTCACAAGCCAGTGCCCCAGCTGGCTTTGGCCGAGGCTCTGTTTTGATAACCAAATGCTGGCCAGGTAGCGTGTTCCTGCCAGTGGGCGGAGTGGTGTTTGGGATCTCCCTGTGACAACCAGACAAACGCAAAGGGTAGTTTGTTCCACCCCAGCCCCTCTGTCTATACCTGAGTCCAATTCCAGCCAGTGTTTGTATCTGAAACCCTTCTATGCGGATAATTTCACCCGTGACTATAATGCAGCCACCTCTGGGCTGGAGCACACCAGCTGTTTCTACTGGGCTCCCTCGCCCAGCACTGAGATGCAGCCACCTCTGGGCTGGAGCACAGCAGCTGTTTCTACTGGGCTCCCTCGCCCAGCACTGAGATGCAGCCACCTCTGGGCTGGAGCACAGCAGCTGTTTTTACAGGGATCCCTCACCCACTCCTGAAAAGAGCAAAGACTAATAATAATGCAAATAAGTGTGACCAGGCACCTCCTATCTAACAGGTTCTTTATGCAGAGGTCCCCCGGGCTCTGCCCCTTCCCCAGCAGTGCACTGACAATCCACTCCCCCCAGGGGGTGTGCTATCCGCCCCCCCCCCGGGGGTGTTCCCTCACCACACACACAGGCCAAGTGATGCTCTGCATACGGGGAGCTGTTGCTCTGACACTTAGAGGCTGCAGCGAGGGACGTAATGATATTATGTAATGCCAGAGGAAGCACAACAGGCCGGAGAAAGGAAGCGGCTGGGATCCGGCGGGAGGAAGCCTTGGCCCACCTCACTCCAAAATTGGGCCTTTGCTCCTGAAAGCTTGGGCTGGATTCTGGGGTAAATCAGCAGCTGCCGGGGTGATGCCGGCAGGAGAACAGAATGAGGCCCCTTGGCTCCACAATGCCTGTGACCGCTAGGGGATGGCTGGGAAAGCCAGAAGAGGGGGGTGCGAAGTGAAGTCTGCCCTGCAGAAATGGATGGGAACAGAGCACCACTCCTTCCAATGCAACCGCGTGGGCAAGGTCCTTGGCCCTGCACACAGATCGAGTGGCACAGAGACACCTACCCGACTGCACACACACGTACGCATGCACATGTGTGTGCAGATCGCCCCCCAGACCTTCTTGCATGCGGCCCCAGACACACAGAGCCGGGGGTGCGGGGACAGTGGGGTGCTGAGAGCTATTGAACCAAACTGTAAATTAGGCCTATGATGGAAACCACATCAAACCAGGGGGAGCTGCCGTGCCCCCAGCACCCCCAGTTCCAGCCCCTATGTACAGATCTACAGAGCCAAGCACAGAGGTACCCAGACGCTCTCTATGCACACGCTTGTGTGTAGACAGATCTGTGCGTGCACAGGGACACACAGAGATCTGCACACCCAATCCTCATCTCTCTCTGGTACACTCCCCTGACCAGACAGGGCTTCTGATTAATATCAGCATGTCTAGTTTGAAAGCAGCCCTTTCTCAGCCTGATCCGGCCCCCATCTGGATTTGCCTTGAAACCTTCAGACTAATTGCAAATTCTCCCCCCAGCAGGATCCGGGGAAGCCGTCCCCTTCGGAACACGGGAGCTGATTTCACAGTACTGTCGCACAGCATTCTGTGCGCCGGGATATTTAAGATGCAGCTCAGATATTCCTCTGCCAGATGACAGGGTCGGGATGCAGTCTAGGGTGCTGAAATCCTTCCACCCACTCTGCACTCGGGGCCTGGCACACACTGGCAGCTGCCCAGATGGCCTTTCATTTGATGCCATCCAGCGTAAAATAGGACTTTGTCCCACCTCAAGCCAAGCACCTGCTGCAGAATATCCCCAGCCAAAGAATAAAGCCAGGCTGCTGGTGAGTGCGCGTGTGTGTTTTTTTCAATGCAGCGTGTTCCCCAGATGGCATGGGAACATGGATTTTGGCAGATCTGCCCTGGGGGCTGCGTTTTCCCAGGGAGCAAACAATCGCCACCTTCCCACGCCAGCCCCGTTTTAAAGAGAAATTGGCCACCCGTTGGCTCAGCCCAGGCGGGATCTTCCCCAGAAGGCAGGAGAATGGGAAAGCAGGACTGACCCAGGGTTGTGAGTTCAATCCTTGAGAGGGCCATTTAGGGAACTGGGGTAAAAATCTGTCTGGGGATTGGTCCTGCTTTGAGCAGGGGGTTGGACTAGATACCTCCTGAGATCCCTTCCAACCCTGATATTCTCTGATTCAAGCCAGAAAGCGCAGCGGAAACTGACAATGGTCAAAGACACCAGGGCCTGGATGAGGCACTTGGGGGCAGATTTACAAAGGTATTGGTGCACCTAAGACACAAAGTTGGGCACCGAAGGGGATTTTCAAAAGCACCCAAGCAGACCAGGCGCCTAACTCACCTAGGCACTTCTGAAAACCCGCCTAGCTGTGTCTATCCCAGACTGGGCCTCGCTTTGCCCGGCTCTTACCGTGCCAGCAGGACAGAAGCAAGACGCAGAGGCTGATGGCCAGCATGGTGCGCGGGCGGCGAGTCCCACAGAGCTGCCCAAATTCTGCTGCCGACGACGGGCGTAAAACAAAGGCAGGTGGGCTGGGAGCTCACGGGTGGCAGTCGCGGAACGGCTGGTGAGCCAAGCCCAGCGAACGTGCCCGAATCCCCACAGGTGCAGCCTTTGCGTGTGTGTGAGCAAAGCTGCCTCTGCATCTGAGGACAGTCAGCGGGATTTTAAATAGGAGGCAGGCTGCAAAGGAAGTGATGTCAGCTCCGGGGGGGGGGGAACCCCTCTTCCCCAGATCTCCCCCTCCCTTCCCCTCTTCACACTGGATTTATTCCAAGCCACCCCAGTGCCTAGCTAACCCTGGCCAGCAAACAATCTAGGTCCTCCTCCCTAGCACCAGCCGGTCACTGGGCTTCAGGCCTGGGTTACCAAGGCAGCTAAAAGGTCTGGGCGGGCCAGATTCTGACCTGACACTGGTGTAAATCCAGAGTGACTTTGTGGAAGGTAACAGAATTTACACCCATGCCTGTGAGATCAGAATCTATGTCCACCCCAGGGGCTCTCAACCTGTCCAGCCCCCTTTCAGGAGGCTGATTTGTCTTGCACTGAAAAACGACTTGTTTGCCAAATCAGACAGAAAAATAAGTGTCCCAGCTGCCCTGTTACTGACAAAGGGCTTCCGGTCTCATTTTCACCAGCTTATTCTAGACGAAATCAACTGGAATATAAACCTTGTACTGACACTTTAGCGTCTCATATACAGAGCAATATAAACAAGTCACCGGATGAAGTCTTAGTTTGTACTGACTTTGCTAGCGCGGTTTATGTAGCCTGGAGTAAAGCCAGGCAAATCGCTAGAGTTGATTTCCACTACGTGCATCTGAGGAAGTGGGTATTCACCCATGAAAGCTCGTGCTCCAATACGTCTGTTAGTCTATAAGGTGCCACAGGACTCTGTTGCTTTTTACAGATCCAGACTAAGCTGGCTACCCTGCTGATAGAGGAGTTGATGTAACCCCTGGAAGACCTCTGCGCACCCCCAGGGGTACAGGTGTTGGACCTGGTCTTGTAGACACTGTTTCCAAGCCAGCACTCGACCATCCACCCTCCATTGTAAACCCGGCTTTACAATCGCTGGATCCGGGCCTGTCCTGCGCCCCGCAGCCCCTCTGACCCGGGTCTGCGGCTTGAGCTGCCTCCACGCTGCAAAACAACACGGCCTGGACCTGCATCGCAACAGGGTCCCAGGAGCCGGGTCCTGAGTGCTTGCTCATTGGAGTCAGGCTGATTTGTGTGTGGACAGAACAGCGTGTGTGAGATTTCATTAACTAAGCAAAGTGCCTTGACAGTCACTTCAGTCAGAGTAGCACCTGATTCCCCAGCAGCTCCGGGGGGAGGCACGAGCCAGCTCGGGTGAAACTCACACCAGCATAAGCGATGACAAATCTAAGACTCTTCCTCAGTTAGCTCCTCTCGGGACATAACAGCCAGCCCAGCCAAGGACACCTGGGGCTTGAAAAATGCATCGTTCACTTTAATGAAATTTCTCGTTTGGCTCGCGCTGCTGGCCCTTTTAAATCAACCCCCACTAACGACGCGCTTCCTTTCGAAAACTTGACTCCAGCTCATCTTTTTTTAATGTCGTTCCTATAACAACCCTCCTATTTTTGATTCCAAAGCTGTGGCCAGACCCCCCCGTCCCCCGGCGGGAATCGGCGTCACTCCGTTGCAGCCAATGGGGCCAGAGCTGCAGCCGGTGTAAACTGGTGTCACTCCGTTGCCCTGATTCACAGCAGCTGATGCGCCGGCCTCATTGATTTAAGGTCAGTCAAGGGTGATTCTCAGTTAGCTGCCTGCTCCCGGTGCTCTTCAGCACCCAGGGGTGGAATGGGGCCAGGACTTGGCTACGGTGAGCAAAGGAGTCAGGCAGGTGCCAGGACGTGGGCCAGAACCATGCAACGGTCCTGGCCATCGCTCCAGAGTGACTCCGTAACAAAGTACATTACGATCAGCATCATAGGTTCTAAGGCTGCATGGATAAGGATCATTCCCCCAGCATTACAATGCAGCCACCTCTGGGTGGAAAGGGGGCAGCTGCTCCTATGGGGATTGTTCACCCAGGGGGCTGGCTCTGGGGGGCAGCTGCTGAACAACTCACAGCAAAGCAATGCAACTGCTTTCATCTAGGGCCTGACTAGCACCACTTCTAATTCAACTGGTGGGAGAAACGGGCCCGTGATGACGTCCACCACTTGTGGAAAGTGCTGCAGGAGATGCAGTAGGGGAAACCACAGGCAGTCACCACTGACCCTAGTGGGCGCTCTCCCCTCGCTGTCACCACTGACCCTAGTGGGGCACTAGGGGGCGCTCTCCCCTCGCTGTCACCGCTGATCCCAGCGGGGCACTAGGGGGCGCTCTCCCCTCGCAGTCACCGCTGACCCCAGCGGGGCACTAGGGGGCGCTCTCCCCTCGCTGTCACCGCTGACCCCAGCGGGGCACTAGGGGGCGCTCTCCCCTCGCTGTCACCGCTGACCCCAGCGGGGCACTAGGGGGCGCTCTCCCCTCGCTGTCACCGCTGACCCCAGCGGGGCACTAGGGGGCGCTCTCCCCTCGCTGTCACCGCTGACCCCAGCGGGGCACTAGGGGGCGCTCTCCCCTCGCTGTCACCGCTGACCCCAGCGGGGCACTAGGGGGCGCGCTCCCCTCGCTGTCACCGCTGACCCCAGCGGGGCACTAGGGGGCGTTCTCCCCTTGCAGTCACCGCTGACCCCAGCGGGGCACTAGGGGGCGCGCTCCCCTCGCTGTCACCGCTGACCCCAGCGGGGCACTAGGGGGCGCGCTCCCCTCGCTGTCACCGCTGACCCCAGTGGGGCATTAGGGGGCGCTCTCCCCTCGCTGTCACTGCTGACCCTAGTGGGGCACTAGGGGGTGCTCTCCCCTCATTGTCACTGCTGACCCTAGTGGGGCACTAGGGGGCGCTCTCCCCTCGCTGTCACCGCTGACCCCAGTGGGGCACTAGGGGGCGCTCTCCCCTTGCTGTCACCACTGACCCCAGTGGGGCACTAGGGGGCGCTCTCCCCTCGCTGTCACCGCTGACCCCAGTGGGGCACTAGGGGGCGCTCTCCCCTTGCTGTCACCACTGACCCCAGTGGGGCACTAGGGGGCGCTCTCCCCTCACTGACACCGCTGACCCCAGTGGCAGAGCCGGCTCTAGCCATTTCGCTGCCCCAAGCATGGCGGCACGCCACGGGGGGCGCTCTGCCGCTCGCCGGTCCCGCGGCTCCGGTGGACCTCCCGCAGGGACCTCCACCGGAGCCACGAGACCAGCAGACCCTCTGCAGGGACGCCTGCGGGAGGTCCACCAGAGCCACCTGCCGCCCTCCCAGCAACCGGCAGAGCGCCCCCCGCGGCTTGCCGCCCCAAGCACGCGCTTGGCACGCTGGGGCCTGGAGCCGGCCCTGCCCCATGGGGCACTCTCCCCTGGCAGTCAGTACTGGCCCCAGTGCAGTGGGAAGTTCAGTCATGGGCGCTCGTTCCCCGCAATCAGTGCTGATTAGAGCTGAGCAAACGATTGATCGGTTTGGGGCCTGCCCCGCACCCAAAAAAAGAAATCAGGAATAAAAATCAGATGGGTTCAAGCCAAAAAATGAATTTTTTTTGGTTTCTCACCAAAATGAAAAAGCTAAACTAAACATCACTGTTTGTGTGTTGGATCCAACGCTGCGTTCAACCAAAACCCCCGATTTTTTTTTTACTTGTTTCGTTTAGAAATTTCGCTAATTAGATTTTTTTTTCAAGTCCAGATTTTCAGCCAAAACTATTTGCCAAATTCAACCCAAATTTACAAATCATTTTGGTGCCCTGAAAAATGCTTTTTTGGGGGGTTAACGAATATTTGCAAAGAAAAAAAAGAGCCTCGGCTGTAGTGCTGACCTCAACACTAGGAGGCGCTGTGCTGTGGGGGCACAGTGTGGCGCTCTCCCCTTGCAGCCAGGGCTGGCCCCGCTGCCGTTCTGGGGGGCGCTCTCCCCTCAGACTCAGCGCTGAGCCGCCGCGGGCAGGAGTCAGGGGGATCGCGACCCATTTCCAGGCCTGGCTTTGGCAGCCGAGTTTGAAGAATTTGGCTTCCGGCCTGAGCTCCTCGCGAGGGATCATAAATGTACACGGGGCCAGGGTCGTTCCCTCTCGTTATTGTTCAGTGCAGCCGGGAACTGGCAATTAGCAGCTGTTCTAGGCTCGCCTCCGGAGACACCGCTGGCCTCTCTGTGGCAGAGCCAGGCATAAAGGGTTGCAACCTGTTTCCTTCACAGTCGCCCCTGGGAGGCCGCAGAAGGAATTGAATCAAACCGGGCAGCAGCTGTCAGGAGGTTTTCACATGCACCTGGACTACTCACTTCTCTCTGAAACTGGCCAGCAAGGGCAGAGGTGATGGACAAAACAAATTTGTCCTACCATGTCTCTGGGATCCCAGCATGGCTACCGCCAATCCATTCGCACAGGAGTTTGTTGTTCTTTGAGCAGCCGGCACTGTTCAGCTGCTGCGCACCACACCAGAAGCAGCTGCATCTCAGCCCAGGGGGAGCGATCCCTGTATAAACAGCAGCCATCTTTCCACCCCAGAGGTGGCAGCATTTCAGTGCTGGGGGAGGATCCCTGGATAAACAACTGTTGGCTGCCACCTTGGGGTTGGAAGGATTTCGCTGGTGGGGAGAGATCCCTGTATAAACAGCTGCCACCTTCAACCCCAGAGGTGGGAGCATCTCAGGGCTGGGTGAATTATCTGTCTATAAGCAGCTGTCACCCCAAACCCCACAGGTGGCTGCATCTCAGCGCCAGGGGAGTGATCCCTGTATAAACAGCTGTCACCTTTCCACACCAGAGGTGGCTGCATCTCAGTGCTGGGTAAACAGTCCATCCATAAGCAGCTGTTGCACCGCTCCCCACCCAGAGGCAGCTGCCTCTCAGTGCCGGACAGCAGTTCTGTACAATCACGAAGGGTCAGATCCTGCCCCGAAGGCAGGGAAACCACTGCCCAGGAGAGTTGTTCCAGTACCCCGCACCCCTCTAAGTGCCCTGTCCTGCAGGAGTCGCTCTCCACTGTGGAATAACGGCTGGAGTACAGAGGAGCAGGGGGTGCAGGAGCACTGGCAGGGCTGATCCAAAGCACACGGAGGTCAACGAAGATGCTGGGTCAGGTCCTTCCAGCCCAACTATCCTCCCCCCTACCTAGAGAAGCCTTGGCTGAGGATCCACAAAGCCAGGAGGGGAGGGGTCACTCCCATTCCACACAGTGGGAAACAAAGTGATTTGTTCCAAGGTCATGAGTCAGTGGCGGAGCTGGGAGAGAACCCAGGAGTCCTGACTTCCAACCCCCTTGCTGTAACCCACTGGACTCCCCAGTCTCCTCCCTAACCAGCTTGTGTTTTAAGCAGTGACCCCTTGAGAACAGATAAACCTTTTTCAATTGCAGATTTAATGGGTGGCACAATCTCATTGTCTTGATTGGCGGCTCAAGGCAGCCCATGCCCCACCTTGGCAGCCGCCCCACTCAGGTATCTCTCTCCCCCTCTGACCCTCTTGGCTGGGATCCCGCCCCCCTGCAGTCAGTCCAGTGACCAATCAGGGAGCCTGGATCCCCCTCTCCTTCCCCATAGCACGGGCAGCTGCAAGGGCGAACACACTGTCCCCCTGCTTGGCTGCCACAGCCCCTGGGGGACCCTGGCTGCGGCCAAGGGGAGAGACCAGTCTCCATTGGCCGTTCTGCCTGTCTGCTGAGGCAGCCGGCAAGAATCGGTGCCGATCCTGCTCTGTGTGACACTGCTCCACCGGGGAACTGGGCTGAGACCCAGCAAACTCGTTTCACGTCAGGGTCTGCGAAGGGCTGGCCGATGGAAACATGCCGCAGCCAGTGCCGGCCTGAGTCGGATGAGAACCGGCGGCCCGCGGGGCAAAAAGCTCTCGATCTCGTCAGCCACCAGCTCCATCGGCAGGGAGGTCGCAGAGCAGGACACGGAGAGGGAATTGTTAAGGGGGAAATGAATCTAGCCATGGCCCCAGCATGCCCCCCTAAAGGCCTGTAAGCCAGATCTCTCCTCCCCCTCGCCAGGGGTTACTGATGGAAGAACCCAGGAGTCCTGGGGAGAAAACAGCTCCCTGCCTCTTGCCAGTGCTGGTGTCTGGCTCCAGGCAGCGCAATCCAGGGCCGGAGGGATCTTGGGGTTTCTGAAGCACCTCAGACCCCATCCACATCGGCCCCATCCAGGTGCCACAGACCAACTCGAGGGGGCAGGAGAAGGGACAGGTCACAAGCCACCGAGAATAACCTGGGTGCGGCTCAGAGCCAGAAAACAAGCCAGAAAAGGCCCCTCTGAATGTTGCCAGGGTGTGTGCGTCTCGTCTGCGTCCGGCTGGGATCCCCGACGGCTGGTCCCCGGTATGGCGCTCCTGGTAGGTGGCTCAGCGGCGCCTGGGCTGGTTGGGCCCGATGTATTTCAAGGGGGCGTAGCTGGGTTTGACGATGGTTTCCACGCCCAGGAACGGCTGCAGGATCGCAGGGACTCGGACGCTGCCATCCTGGGGGGAGGAGCGGGACAGGGGGCAGTTAAAACACAGCACACACACACGGCTAAACAACCGCGGTGACTGAAGATATTACCCGCCAGCTCCAATCTGGAGCCCACCCCACCACCCTGGCTCCGGGCCTCCGTCCGCTTGGGCAGAGGGATGCTCCCTGCCCCCGAAAAAAAACTTGGATCTCGGGGGGGGGGGGGGCGCGGAGGGAAATCTACTCTGGAATGGGGCATGCACTGCTGGGCCACCCTGATTTTCTGCGTTGCTCCCCAGCTGATGGAGAGAAGGGAGGAATTTTCCCCCGGCTTAGCTGGGACATGGGGATTTCCCCCACACACCCCGCTTTCCTCCATAGCGAGAGGTGCAGGATCATCTGGGGAGATCTCCCCTCCTCGATTCCCTGCACGTGCAGGGGCACTGGGGGCCCCTGGCTCTCGAGGACCAACGCTCTGGCTTGCCCCATGCTGCGAGCGCAGGCCAGCGATCTCCAGGCGCTGCTTAACGGCCTGTGCCATGCAGGAGGTCGGCCCCGTCTCGCCTGAAACGGGAACCGGGAAAGTGCCTGCTACATTCAGCCCCAGCCTAGCTCCGTTCCAGTGAGGGAATCTCCCCACTTCTCTACTCCAGGCTGGCGCAGAGAAACCGAGGCTGCCACAATGCTGCCCTCTCTCCTTGGGCCGTGTGGCCAGCCCCCTCCGCCCTGCTGCTTGTCAGTGGGGACCAGAGGTGAGAGTAAGCCAGTACAGTACGGCACGGCGTACCGACAAGAGCCAGCATGCCGTGCTGGACTAGACTGGCTTCTGCAGCGGTGATTTAAAGGGCTCAGGACTCCAGCTGCTGTGGGGAGCCCTGGGCCCTTTAAGAAGCCGCTGGAGCTCCGGTAGCCGGGCTCGGGTGGGGATTTAAAGGGCCTGGAGCTCCGGCCACGACTTTCAGCCCCCGTGGGGACAGCTGCCCCCAGGGCCAGGAGGTGCCAAGCCCAGGAGCCGAACACAGGGCACACGGGGTACGGACGTCCCCCCTGGCAGGATGGGAGCGCACCTGGAGCTGGTTGGACTCCAGCAGAGCGATCAGCACCCGTGGGATGGCGCAGGCCGTGCCGTTGACCTGGGGAGAACAGAGTGAATGACGCGTGGGGTGGGGGTGGGGTGTTAGTCCCAACCTCCCCACAGCTGCTCACCAGCCAGTGACCTGCCTCTGCCGGCCTCCTGAGCAGCCCCGGGACCTGTAGCCATGAAAATCAACCCCATTTGCTCGCCCCCAAGGCAGGCGGATTAACTAACATGGAACTTTCCCCCTGCACGATCCAACCTGACAGACAAAGGGACCCCTCACCCGGTACTGAGATGCAGCCCCCTCTGGGCTGGGTGCTGTTTATACAAGGATCCACTGCCTGGCACTGAGATGCACATGCCTCTGGGGCGGGGCACAGGGGCCATTTATACAGGGACTCCTTGCCCGGCGCTGAGATGTAGCCACCTATGGGGTGGGGCATGGGGGCTGTTTATACAAGGACCCCTCGCCTGGGGCTGAGATGCAGCCACTTCTGGGGTGGAGCGCAGGGGCCGTTTATACAGTGCTGAGGTGCAGCATCAGGCTCTGTTAGGTCTCCCACTGCTAGATCTGACGCTCCCGTGAAATCGCCTGAGAAATGCCCCTCACTCCTTCTCCCCTAGGGTTTTCCTTTCGGGTGTGCGTGTGTTCCCCATTTCCCTGCCACCCGGGCGCTCACCGTATGCGCGTAGCGGAGCTGCCCCGTCCGGTCGTAGTACATGATGTTAAGGCGCCGGCTCTGGTAGTCAGTGCAATTGGAGGTGCTGGAGATCTGGGGAAGCGAAGAGGGCCATGTCGCGGGAAGTGGCTTGGGGGGCAGCAGTCATGTGACACACAAAAGCAGTCACGTGACCCGCCAAAGAAGTTAGGGTGTCCCCACATCCAGACCAGTCTGCCCCCCACCCCCGCCTTTTCCCTGCCTCCCCAGGACAGACCAGTGGGCCTGGTGCCTCCATCTCACTCCCCCCCAATCTTCACAAATGGACCCACCCTCCCAGTGCATTTGCATTAAGGGGGTAGGTGATTTGATATCTTCTTCCTGACCTCTCCCACGGCTATCCACTCTGCACCTTGAAGCATGAGGATGGACAGCCGCTGTGGTTGGGATTCTAACCTAAGGGAGCCAAGGCACATGGGGCAGCAGGAGATATCAGCCAGGGCTGCCGCCTTCACCCCAGATCCCCTGGAAAAGCTGCTTGCTTGGTGCCTGGATTCCTCCCCCCATGCCCACCGCTCCAGCTGGCGGCTCTCACCTCACCATACTTGCCCCTGCCAGGCATCCAGGCTTCGATGTCGTATTTCCGGTAGGCAGGCAGCCCGAGCTCCTGGGTGGGCATATCCAGGACCCTGCCGCGGAGAGACCAATCAGGCAGGCGGTGGCAGGAGGTACGGATCAATCCCAGCACTCGGGGCACCTAGCCTGGAGCAGGGCTTGGGCTGCTGGTGCCGACTTCCCCAGACAAGCAGGCAGGGTGGCAGTGTAACCCTTGTGGGGGTGCCCCCCACCCTGCCCCTTCTGACAAGGGCCTGCAGAACTCCCAGCCTCCCTTCCCTCACTCACTTGTAGTGTAGGCCCAGCTCGGAGAAGATCTCCTTCTGCAGGGCAAGGAACTCCTCCAGCAGGGTGGTGCTCTCCTCCCCGCTCTCCGCCGCCGTCACCCCGAACATCTCCACCTGGGGGGGAGGAAACTGGCACGTCAGGCGGGAGGAGCCGCTTCCACGGTGCCTGGTACCGGTGCCACTCCTCGTGCTGTCCCATGGGCCTTTTATTGGGGAGGGGTCCCAGGCTGCCCCCTCCTTGACCTGCATCAACCCTGTCCCCCGGGGCTGGGATCTCAGAATGCCACCCTGCTGCAAATGCCCTGCCAGGCTGGTGGGGTGCGGGCAGCCCAGAGGGTGTCGGTTCAGCCCCGGGGAGGAGGCGCTGGTGGTCCGTTCCCGCATCGGGTCAGAGGCTAGGGCAGGACAGAGGGTCTCAGTCCAGGTCCCAGGTGCCGACACAGATAAGCCCCCTCAGCCAGTAGCTGGAGCAGCCCAGAGCAAGATCCAGCATGGAAACTGAGCACCTCTCTGCTCACCTTCTCCCCCTACACCAGCAAAGGGAAGGTGGCCGTGGTTCTTGGAGAGGGGTCTAGTGGTTAGAGCAGGTGGGGCTGGGCACCAGGACTCCTGGATTCTATCTCCCGTTCTGGGAGGGGAGTGGGGTCCAGTGGTTAGAGTGGGCGGGCTGGGCACCAGGACTCCTGGGTTCTAATCTCCCATTCCCCCTGGCCCCCTAATTCCTGCTTTCCCTAAGGGAACGCACAGCACCCCTACCTTGGTGAACTGATGGACTCTGTACAACCCCCAGGGCTCCTTGCCGGTGTCCGTCTCGGTTCTGTAGCACGTGCTGGAACACACGGTTCTGGCAAAGGGAAAAGGGACAGGCCAGGCCATGAAATTAAACCCACTGCTCCAGCCCTCTCCGGGGGTGGGTGGGGGAAAGAAACCCCACAGCTGCCATGGGGGTGAGCAGCATTAACCCCATTGGACAGAGTGGGGAAACTGAGGCACCGAAGTTCAGACTTTGCCCTGTTCGACTCCGAGCCAGGAACAGAACCCCAGGACTCCGTGGGAGTGAGGTCTCGGGGCAGGCTGGGGAGTGAAGGAAGTTGTGAGTACGGACTCCCGGATGCTATTTTGGGCTCTGCGATGGGAGTGGTGCCTAGTGGTTAGAGTGTGTTGTGGGGGGGGGGGGGTTCCTAGGTTCAGGATTCCTAGGTTCTATTCCCCCCTAGCAAAATACACCAAGAATTTCCGGCTGAGCCAGGGAGCTTCCAGGGTGGGTGGAATACAGGGCGTGTGCCCGGGACAGCGAGCGCTGCGGGGGAGAAGGCTCTTGTACGAGTGCGGTGGGATTGCATGGAGGGGCCAGGCAAAGGGCCAGGGCTGGGGCTGGGAGGGGAGCAGAGAGAGACAGATCAGGAAAGAAGAAGCCAATTCTGAAAAACAAAGTTGAGCAAGTGGAAGGTTATTACCTGACTGGCATGTCCTCCAGATTCACAGCATGATCCATGAAGTAGCCTGGAAAAGGGGGAGGGGGTTCAGTGAGGGGCACAGAAGAGGGCGATGGGGTGGCCCCCTCCTTGTGCTGGGCACGCTAAGCCCTTCTCCTGGATACAGCAGCAAGGAGACCTTGGCCCCTGCGCTGCAGGATGGCTGGAGAAAGCAGGGACTAGACAGAGCCCCTTCTAGCAGCGTTAGAGATGCTGGGCTGGCTAGCGACCGTCCTGCTGGCTCAGCAGAGGAGATAAACCACATTCCCTGCAGGATCTAAAGCCACCAGGGGAGTATTAATGTAAACCCCCCCCCATTGAAACAATGAACTTCCCCCCCCTCCTCACCACCATGGGGACAGCACAGGCTGCTCACCCTGGCTCAAAGGTCCTGGCACACGATGCATTCGGAAGAGCACAAAGCGCCCGCCCTGACCTAGGGCAGAGGGTCACTCATGCTCCAGCCCAGAGACAGGCCTGGCTGGGTGCCCAGAGGTCTTTGAGACCTGCCAGCTGGAAGACGGGGGAGCACTGGCGGTTCCTGGTTTGGGTTTTCTCCCCTGGGTGTTCTCCCTGGAGCGCTTTTGTTCTGAATAAACAGGCCGCAGCTAGCCACCGGGTCGAAGGAACAGAGGGGCGGGGGCTGAGCTGCAGGCGGATCCGTGGCAGCCGGAGGGTTAAGGCTACGCCGGACCTTGGAGCAGAGGTACCCAACTATCTAATACCCAGGCCATTCACCAACATTTGGAGAAACCCCTCGGGACTGACGGAAGACACAAGCCTATGGCACGCTGGAGGAACCAGGCACAGAAACGGGACGGCGTTCGTCCGCTGGCCACTGCGTGACAGACTCGGCCTCAAAACGAACGAAGGCAGCATTGGGCAAACCTGGGCGGACTGGCAGCGCTCGCCCGCTATTCCCCCGGCTGCACCCAAGTGCTGAGGACCCGGCAGAGCTTGGTGACGCCTGGAAGAAAGCCACGCAGCGTGGGCACGGCTGCTCGGTGTCTGAGCGCTCTGCTGGGGACATACCTGCCCTCACTCCGGTCATGTGAGCGTGCGAAGAAGTGTGGCCGGAGCGGAGTCAGGGAAAGTCTAAGGACGTGCCTGGGGTCTCGGAGCGGAGGGGCCACACCGCTATTCTTAGCCTGCTAGCTCCGTCAGAGCTGGGAATGACAGCTCCCAGCTCCAGGGCAGACAAACTCAAAGCCGGGAGGAAGAGGACAGAGGGATCCTGCCCCGACGAAGGTGCCGGCTGGAGGTCTGAGATCTAAGCGGAGAGGCAGGTGCTGGCGGAGTTCCTAGCTCCCGGAGCATTCGAGGAGCTCGAGAAAAGAAGCTGCTTAACCCAGTTTCTAAGGGCCTGGCCCCAGAGCCTCCAAACTTACAATCGAAAAACAGGTTTTCCCAGGTCTAGGTCTGGTCCCTTCTCTCTTTTGCTCAGCTTCCCTTTCCTGTTTACACACAGCCCCAGTCCGGAGCAGGGCGCACCGTGATCGCACCCTGGCTGCCAGCTCCAGCTGGTCCCTTAAAGGGGTAATACGCCCTGCCACCGGTGTGGGGTCAGAGGTGCAGCAAATGCAGAACCCTAAACGATCAGACATCAGCCCAGGGGCCTGGCCCCCCCCGGGGCTCAGGGATAAGACCAACCTCATCTCACATTGACCTGGGCCCTTCCACTCCATCCCCACTAGTGCTGCTGAAATGCGACCACCTCTGGGGCACAGCGTGTTTCAGTGTTGCAGCTGGAAGCGGAGGAAGGACACGGCCCACTGGTTTCTGCCTCACCTGCGATGCCGACCTCGGAGGTGCCAGCCAGGCACAGGTCCTCGAAGCGGGACGGGTCGATGTTGTACACCGGGGATGGGACGGCATTGGGCTGCATTCCACAGCCTTCCTGGTGGGCAGAGGTTGCAGAGCCCTGGTTATTTCCATAGTGTCCAGCTCTCCGGCAGAGCACCCCAGCCCTGCACCCCCAGTCCTGGGTGGCCATCCTGTTGGCTCATCCAGAATCACGCTGTCCTTCCTCCCTCCCTCCTGAATTCCAGGTTCCGAGAGGTGGCCGGACACTCTGCATGGCCGATAGACCCACGACCCTGCTACGAGTGGGAGAAAGGGAGAGCAAGACCGCCAGGGCCTGGAGCAGGGTGGGCAGACCCCCGGGGAGCACCAGTAACACGAGGAGGAGCAATGTACGACCCTGGGAATACAGGGCTTGGGGGAAGTCGGACCAGCTGCCACTCTCAATGTAGGGCTGAGGGATGGGGTGGGTGCCCGGGAGCTGGGGGCAGAGAGGGAGCGGCATTGCAGAGCAGGGGGCGGAATGGGCACCCGGGAATTGGCACTGCTGGGAATGCAGAGACAGGGGCCGGGAGCCAGCGGCACTGGGATCCCAGAGCTGGGGACAGGCGGGACCAAGCTGTAATAGGAACACGGGGATAGAGGAGTCGGGGACCAGTGCTGGGAACACGGTGCCGAGCCAGCCGGCCTCTGGGAGACCCTACTGCCAAGGCCAGCAGAGAAAGGGGGGAATCAGGGACGTCCGTGTTCCTGGGAAAGGAGGGGTTGGGGCTCCGTCCCCAGAGCACTTACAAACACGGCTCCTCGCAGCAGGTCGGGAACGGCCATGGGAATGAAGCCCTAGGCGGGGAGAGAGAAAGGAGAAGATACTACAGGCCAGCACTCAGCAGCGGACCCAGGGCGACTGCCTCTTCTCCCAACATGCCCTACAGGGACCCCGGGGGGAGGGTTGGGCTCCGTGACCCCATTCAGCCTCTGTGGAGGCTGCCGACCAGGGGGCTGAATTCTGGCGGTGGTTTGGCGTTGCCGATGGCAGGAGCTGGCCTGAGACTGACCAAACGCAGGACACAGGGTCTATCCAAGGGGGGACAAGGAGCAGCAACTCAGAGGTGAAAGCCTCAAAATCCTATTAATGAACCGAATCCTTGACACCCCCTCAAACATGGGCTAGTCAGTGGCACACTCTGGAACAGAACCTAGCAGTCTGGATGACGACTCCTCCCCCATTCCCCCCCCCCCACTGCTCTAACCACTGGACTCCACTCCCCTCCCAATAGAACCCAGCAGTCTTGGCTCCTGACCCCACCCTTCCCTTCCACAGCTGGGAGCAGAACCCAGGAGTCCTGATTCTCTGCTCTAACCACTAGATTCCACTCCTACCCTTCCCAAACCCAGAAATAGAGCCCAGGATCCCAACCTCCCTGTCCCACCCTGCTCTCCCCACCCCCCTTCCAGAGCTGGGAACAGAACCCCGGAGTCCTGACTCCAGGCCACCAGACCCCACTCTGCTCCCAAAGCTGGGGAGAGAGCCCAGACGCCTCGCACCCTGCTCCAACCACTAGATCGTGCTGCCCCCACGCCGCACGGCCGGAAGTACCTGTTTCACCAACTTGCTGACAGTAAACTGGATGAGGGCGTGCTGGAGCATGGCTCCAGCCCCTCGGAGATAATAGGAGCGGTGGCCTGAGATGTGAGAGAGGCGCCTGTATGGGGAGAGACAGGAAGAGAGACCATTTCAAGCCACTTCCACTGGGCAACATGCTCCCGGAATCATGGAGCAGCGGGCACAGCCCTAACCCGGAGCTCAGCTCTGCCGCTGACTCCCTGTGCGATCATGGCCAAGTCACTTAATCTCTCCGGGCCTCAGTTTCCCCAGCTGTATAACAGCACTGCCCTACCTCACGGGGGAGGGTTGCAGGGAGCTTCAGACTGTCAGTCACCATTCCAGGACACTGAGCAATTGGAGAAGGCTCAGAGAACGATCAAAGGCTCGGAAAACCTGCCGTATAACGAGAGACTCAATCTACACAACTTAACAAAGAGATGTTTATGGGGCAGCTTGGCCGCTGTCTATAAGTACCTCCGCGGGGAACAACTATTTAATAACGGGCTCTTCAGTCCAGCAGAGACAGGCCTAACGTGATGTCACCGCTGGAAGCTGGACAAATTCAGATGGGAATAAGGCATAAATTTTACAGGTGAGGGGAATTAGCCATTGGCGCAACTGACTCAGCATCGTGGGGGATTCTCCATCACGGACAATGTTTAAATCAAGAATGGGTGTTATGCTAAAAGTTCTGCTTTGGGGCTGTTCTCTGGCCTGGGCTATACAGGGGTCAGCCCAGATGATCACCGTGGTCCCTTCAGGAGGGGAATCTGTGCCGATCCGAGGGTGATGGGCGAAGGAATGGAGAGCTGTTGTCCCGTTTAATAGACAAAGGGGCCAGATTCGCCTCTGGAGTAATTCCACTCACTCCCACCTTCCTGGAGCCAGGGGAGCATTTTGAAGAGGGAGAGAAATTGACCAAGGGTTTCAACCGACTCACGAAGCCAGGACACGGGCGCCAGCCGCGTGACGCCCGCGCGGACGCAGAGAGAGAAGCCTTTTTCCATGACGGGGCATCGCCCCACCCGAGGGCAGTGGGGGAGTCAGGGGAGGTGCGCCTGATGTCGGAAAGTGCCCAAGGCCCACAGCCGAACAACAGGGAGGAGAAAGGGCAGCCCATACAACATTTATGGCCCCTCCATTCTGCAGGGGGCCGGGGCATCAGCAATCAGCTAATGGGGACTGAGAGAGTGACAGCTGATCTGCCACTCATGGCCCCCGAGGCGTCCGGAAACAGCAGGTGGCTGAGCACTTTAGTGCCACCCAATGCCCCAGCTACAAGAACAACAGGCCTATTGGACGGTGCCCTGAGGACCAGGCAGATCTCCTCTTTGATGTGGTTAGAGCAGGGGCGTGGGGGTGCATCAGGACTCCTGGGTTCTATCCTCAGTCCAACCTCTGAATCCCTCAGACAGCTCAGTCAAGTCACTGCCTTACACTGTGCCTCAGTTTCCCCCACCTGGGAAGTGGAGAGAATAGGACGTCCCAGCCTCTCCAGGGTGGGGTTTTTAGAAGGGCTGATTCAGGGTGGTGAAGCTCGAGGTCTTTGCCATTGCACAGAAAGGAGGGAACTGGGAGAGAGAGAGAGCGGTGAGGGAATTGCCGCCAACTCACACGGCAAGGCAGTGTCAGAGCCAGAAACAGAACCTGGGAATCCTGACTCCCATTCCTGCCAACTCTAACCACTAGACCCCGCTCCCCTCCCAGAGCCAGGTACAGAACCCAGAGTCCTGACTCAGGCCCCCTTTGCTCTAATCACTAGACCCCACTTCCTCTTTGCAATTCAGACCTAGGATCTTCCGTGAATGTGTCCAATGGGACCTGTCTCCCCATGTCAGCTGGTAGCTGTGTGCTCCAGCTTAGCCAGGGCAGATCACACTGTTAACCACCAAAAAGGCCAGAGGTAGGTTCCCATGAATCAGTGTCTGACAGCTGCCATTTTGGGACACATCCCGGGGGGACTGAACCAGGCACTTAGAAAGCTGAAATCACAAGCTGCTACGAGCCAGGCCTCTCGATCTGGCTCTTAACAGACTCGCATCCCCTGTGGACACGAGCCATGTAACACACATGGTCCAGCGTGTGGCACTTGGGCATTCAAGAGCCAGATCCGCAGCTGGTTTAAGCTGCCAGAGCTCCACCGAACTCCGTGGTGCTCCATCCCTTTGTAGTTGGCCGAGGACCTGGGTCGGTGACGATGGCTGTTTCTTTTCCTGCCTTCCCAGGTCTGCGGTGTTCTGCCTAGCCAGCAGGCAGTCACTCCCCCAGCAACCATCTGCCGTCCTGCCAGAGAGAGTTTACGGCTCTCCCCACACAGAGCGCAAAAGATGCAAGGCATATGCCTGATGGCGGATGGGCGGGCGACATTTATGAGTGATCGGCGGCTTCTTGGGCTACCTTATCTTGGCTGTTTTAAAGAGACAAGCCCTTCGACTCAAACAAGCCCCAATCTGATATCCTGCCTGGACTAAGCTTCTGCTCTCTTCTCCCCCAGGATTGCCCAGGTAGACAGCATCCCCCCAGGGCCTGATTTTCACAGGTGCCTAGCACCCACAACGCTGAGATCATCCGCTCAGCTCCACTCAAAGGCAAGCCCCCGGCCAATCAATCCTCAGCTCCCTCTGATTAGATGTATTCTAGGAGCCTCACTGAAACCAGGGCCCTGCAGAGGCAGTCCCCACCCCAAGGAGCTCACAGGCTGAGGTTAGAGTTGGGAGGGGGAAACTGAGGCACGGAGTGAGCACGTGACTTGCCCAAGGTTACTCAGCATGTCAGTGGCAGAGACAGGAATGGAACGCAGGTGTCCGGATTCCTGTGCCTCGGTCCTTAGGCCGCAATGTCTTCCTTGTTACTTTACCCCGCAGGAGACCTGAGCGTGTTCCTTGCCCGAGCTATCCAGAGCCTCTGGCCTCCATCACCCGGGTTTCAAAAACCCCGAAGGACACACGACGTTTACGAACCAAGCAAGTTACAGCCACAGCTGTGAAACTGACTTACTGGGCTGCTTGGGAACAGCTACCTCTCGCTCTCCCACCCCCTCATCTGGCCCCCTCCCTTCCAATCTGCTGCCTGCAACAGGCAGAAATTTTCAGCCTCACAACCATCTAGCCCAGCCACCGCTCAGGAGAGCAGACAGCTCCCTTCTCATCCCCTGGGGGTCCCCCGAGGGTAGGCGCAGCGGCCAGCTGCCTCGTCAATGTGGTAGCAAGACGCAGTCTCCCCAAGCCTGACCCTCTGCCAGAGACAGGAGGGTACAAACGCTGGAGAGGGGCCTAGCAAGTCACGGCCCTTTAGGTGCCAAGGGTCTGACGCTCAGTTATATTTGGGACCCTCGGGCAGTGTAAGGGGAATCGCACCGTGTGTGGAGATGGCCCTGAGAATCCACCCTGTGCAGCGGGTGGGGTGCAACTGGCACAGGGCCTATCCCACAGCATGGGTGGACCAGGGACGTGGCCAGAGCGCACTGTGCTGTGGTTATTCACTGCCGCTGTGGCCCATGGGGGTGGAGAATGGGTTAGAGAGGCCCTGAAGCTTTGCACCTTATTTCAGTCTATTTGTCCAGCTTCAACTTCCAACCAACGGATCTTGTCAGAGCTTTGTCTGCGAGACCGCAGAGCCCTCGCTTGTCACGTTTCTGCTCTCCACGTACGCACTCAGAGCCTGTGATCAGGTCTCTCCTCAACTTTCTCTTCATTACGCTAAAACGCCGACTGGACTCTTTGAGTCTAAGGCAGATTTTCTAACCCTTTCACCAGTCCCGTGGCTCCCCTCTGACCAACATCCCTCCTGAATTATGGACACGGGATTCCAGCCGCGGTCACACTACCCAATCTAGTCATGATACTCAAGGCATGGAGTCCCCTTGCAGCCTTTCAGCACATGGGATCAGCAGTGACGGTGGCTTTTGGGTGCACACAGCAGGCTGAGAACCACAAACTGGGATCGCTTTGGGGGAGGGGTTTAATTTGTCTCCAAACATCCCTCATTTTGGGGAGCGGGACAGGGGGGAGGAGGGAAGATGCATCAAGATTACATTTCTGGCTTTGCTCTCTGACGAATTTAAGGGAACTCCGTAGCTGGACGGCCTAAGCCTATGTATCAGGCAGGCTGTGGTCTCGGATTTCAACCCAAAATTCAGCGTAATGTAGCCCTAACAACAAACCCTTCCCCCCCACCCCCGCATCTCCCCATCTTACTTTTGTCTGACGATATCCAGGTCCTCCCCAATTTCCAGGTGCCCCTTCACTTTGAAATCAAAAGCTAAAATGAAGTGGAGGGGAAACAAAGGGTTAAAGTCACAACGGGGTCCCAGCAGACACGTCACAGCTGTAGGGGACTCTTCCCCTCCCCGAACTCAACGGACACAGTATTCGCCAGGTGCATCTACTGCGCAGGATCCAGAGAGCAAAAAGCACTTTGCAGTCGGGCAAGCGTTGGCCCCTGTTACAGTGGGGGAAACTGAGGCACAGAGCAGGGACGTGACTTGCTCAAGGTTGCAAATGAAGCCAGTGACAGAGCTGGGAAGACACGGTCAAAATTGTTCTCTCTCTCAACTGCAGGACAGGACCCAGGAGTCCTGACACTCAATCACCCTCTGCTCTAACCCTTTAAATCCCACTCCCCTCCCACAGCTGGGGACAGAACCCAGGAGTCTGGTCTCTCAGCCCTCTTCTGTCTAACCATTAGACCCCACTCTCTGCCCAGAGCCTGGGATGCAACCCAGGAGCCCCGACACCCAAACTGCTAATGCATGAGTGACCACGCACTCCCACTATCGGCATTCTCCCCTCACATGGATGATGTGTGACTGCTCCCATCCTACATCTTAATATTTGGTGTCTCCCCCCGACCCCAAAACACACACACTGCTGCCAAAGACCAACAGAACTCCAGTGAGCCAGCTACTAGAGCTCTGTTCCCAGGCTCTCTCTGCCTGTAAGCTGCTGCTCCCAGAGTTCCCTGGGGCTCACGGGGCCAAAGCCAGTCTTTCCCCTTCTCCCCAGCAGATGTTCCCATCTCCAAGGCAGATTTGGAGAAGGCAGGTCACAACCAAGGCTAACCGGTGGCCAGATCTCCCCAGGTGGGGGAAGATGGGATCAGGAATGCCAGCTGTAGATGGGCTTTGCAGCCGGCCAGTGTGACCCTCCTCCATACATGGGGTCCGAAACCCCACTCTGAGAATCTGCTTCCTACCTGGTTTCTCTCCCACGACCTCCACCACCCTCGCTTGGCTCTCGTCTCCGACGGGCTGGAGAAGGAAAGGTCAAAAGTCACATGGGACCACCACAAAGGTTCAAGAGAGGCGTGGGGAACGCACTCCGAACTCAAAGCGGACGAGCCTCACAATTCCATGGATCTCTCTCTCTCTGACCACCGAGAGGCTAACTGAATTCCGGGGTACCGGAAAGGGAATTGTGGGAGTTTGGGTGTTCGACCCAAAGTCCCACAGTTCCAATGGCAGCGTGAGAAAAATCCTGCAATGCAGACTGCGCAGCAGAGGAACACTGCATGCTGGGATGCTTACCCAGAATGCAGTGGGCCTATTTATGATCTGCAGGGGAAGTAGCTTTGGCCAGTTTAGCAAGGAAGTGTGGACACACTCCTTTGGGTCAGTTATACCTGTATTATCAGAGCCAAGACACCCTTTCCGCAATAGGCAAGCCCTAGGTATGACTGGCTAGGTTCTCTAAGACCATAAGAACGGCCATACTGGGTCAGACCGAGGGTCCATCTAGCCCAGTATCTTGTCTCTGACAGCGGCCAGTATCAGAGCTTCAGGGGAGCAGGGCAATTCTGGAGAGATCCACCCTTTCTTCCCCTCCCGGCTTCTGGCAGTAACCACACCCAGACTCCCTGATTCGCGCAGGAGAGGTCATTGGTTAAAGGTGGGGAGCTAGGCACAAATCAATGTAGCTAATGGGAGGGGAGCAGGGTCTAGCAGTTAGAGCTGCAGATGCTTCACACCTTTAGAAAAAAAGTCAGGCCATGATATTGTAAGAACGGCCGTGTGCTACACAAGGTGCAACACTCCCCTTAGTGGGTGTATGTAGGATGGATGGATAGATAGAGAAGATTTTAAAGGCCAGAACAAGGGACCATTAGATCATCTAGTCCAGGGGTGGCCAATCTGAGCCTGAGAAGGAGCCAGAATTTACCAATGTACGTTGCCAAAGAGCCGCAGTAATACGTCAGCAGCCCCTCCTCACCCCCCAGCAGCTCCCCCTTCTCTCCGCGCCTCCCATCCACTGGCCACCCCGCCGATTACAGCCTCCCCCTCCTTCCCCGCATCTCCCAATCAGCAGTTTCGTGGTGTGCAGCAGGCTCTGGGGGTGAGGAGCGAAGGGGCAGCAGGCTCAGGGGAGGGAGCGGGAAGGGGTGGAGTGGGGGCAGGGCCTGTGGCAGAGCCAGGGGTTGAGCAGTGAGCACCCCTCGGCACACTGGAAAGTTGGCGCCTGTAGCTCCAGCCCCGGAGTCGGTGCCTGTACAAGGAGCCGCATATTAACCTCCGGAGCCCCAGGTTGGCCACCCCTGCACTAGTCTGACCTCCTGTAGAGCACAGGGTGAAGATTTTTACCCAGCCACCCCTGTACTGAGTCCAAGCACTTGTGGCTGGCTAACACGTCTTCCTGAAAGGCATCCAGTCGGGATTTGAAGCCATCGAGAGCTGGAGAACTGGTATCAATGGTTAATCACCTGCACTGTTTACTGGTGCCTTCTTTCTAACTGGACATGGTCCGGCTTTAACATCCAGCCGTTGGTTCTAGTTCTGCCTTTCTCCGCTCATTAAAGAATCTTCTCATACCTGGTCCTTTCTCCCCGGGAAGGTACTGTATTTCTACACAGTGACCAAGTCACCTCTCCAGCTTCTCTCTGGGACACTGACCACATCGAGCTCCTTAAGTCTCTTCCTGTCGGGCATTTCTTCCAGCCCTTGGACCCCTTTCACGGCTCTTCTCTGCACCCTCCCTTGTACACAAGCAGCTGTTTAAATCCAAGTTCAGGGACAGACTTGACTGAAATAAGGTGAAAGTTCTATATAGACATCTAAGCCCGGGTGACTGAATCCACATCCATTATAGGCTCCCAGCTTTACCGAGATCTCTTCTGTACTCAGAGTTTCCTACCAACTATAATGTTAAGCCTCCCAGTGTCTTGAGTGACTATTGTGCACCCGTACAGCAACCCTCTGTCCCATGATCCAGCAGCCCCGCTTACCACATCAGGGTGGGTCCAGTTCGGCAGTTTCAGAGCCTTCAGATAGTACTTTTCATCCAGCTCCAGCTCCTTCTGGTACAGGGAATTCAGCTGGTGACGTATTTCCCGCCCTCGGTTCCGTAGCATCTGGTAATCGGGAAGCTGTTTGGGGGAGCAGATGAGCATATAGCGAGGAGGAATGAGTCTCAGACAGATCCAGGATTAAAAAGGAGCCTGTTATGTATCCAATGGCTGAGTTTTATCATGCTCTTTGTGGTTCATCGCCCATATGCCCCTGAGTATCACAGGATCTTCCCAACAGCTTGCACCCGGCACTGTATTACAGCGTTCATTTCCGCTGCCTCTTTCAACCATGAACCTCAAAGCAGCATCAGCCTCCATTGTGGGGTGGCAGCATCAGCCCTCTTTGGAAATTTAGAAACTGAGCACAGAAAGGCGACCCGCCCAGCATCACACAGTGGCAGACCTGGGGCCAGAACTCGGACATCAGGCCAGCCAGTCCTGTGTTCCAACAACTAATCCATGTGTCCCCTCCCAGAGCTGGGAACGAAACCATTCCACGGGACATCCATCACACGCTCTAACCATCGGATAACCCCTCTCTTCTTTAAAGCCCTGAATATCGGTGATTTGAACTGCAGTAATGCCTAGAGGTCACAATGAAGACCAGAGCCTCATTGCATTAGGACAGAAAAAAAGAGACAGTTCATGCACCAGAAGGCGTAAAATCTAAATATAGAAGATGTATTATCTTCATTTTACAGCTGGAGAACTGAGGCTCAGTGTCACACAGGAAGTCCAGTGCCCTAACCCCCCTTCCCTGCCTTCCTCTCAAGCCACCTGGCCACACCTCATCCTGTTGCCCCAACCTCCATCCTTCCTAGTGAAGGAGGATTTCTAAGGAGCTCTCCATGTGCTCCTGCCAGGGCTTGTAAGGTACGAGGCCTTCTGCTAACAGCACATTCATGCTAAAAGCAGGGAGGGGTCAAAACCAGCGGCCACAGATCAAACAGGTCATGTGGAGTCCTAGAAATGAAGCCTTCTAACACCGCTGATCATCTGCAGTTTTCTGTCGCACAGCTCCACTAATACATATCGATTCAGGTAGCTAGCAAGAAATCCAATGCCCCGTGCATGCTTAATGTCAATAGTTTAAAAGCCCACGTCAGTTTCTGGACTATTAGGTGTGGCCTTTGGGCTTCTGAAGGGATTATCAAAGCAGATTTGGGTTGCTACAGTCTGATCAATTTCAGATTTTCAGGGAATATTTCAGGCATCAAGAGGCAAAAGTCCAATTGATTTGGGGGAGAATCGGAAAACGGGATTTCAGCGCTCTAAGTGAGAGCAAAGTCAGAGATCCAGTGTGGCCGTTTGCTGCAGTAGATGGTGGACATCTTTCTGGCGCCCCCTGCTGCTGCTTATGCATCACAGACAACAGCTTAATAATCTGCTCTCCTGGGGTTTACCTCTCAGTCTACTTAAGGAATGAAGTGTGTGACCCTCTAGCGCCCATCTGCAGAGGTCAAGCGTGCACTTAATGCTTCATTCCGCTTCCACAGATTGTTACATTAGTAAAATCTGGCTCTTACCGCCTGCAACGTGCTCTGGTCCTGGGTCTCCTGGGAGGGAAAAAAGAAAAACAGTAGGTAGTAAGAGTTATTTCCTTGCTGAACAGTGTTTGGCCTAAAGAAAACAAAACCAGGGGTGCCTGGATTGTATGAAAGTGAGCACAGCTCCCCGGCATCTGCTCTCTTAAGGTTATTGAACAGAGCATCTACAATGACAGAAAGTTACACCAGCTATTAGAAACCACAAGCAGTGGGGGTTTTAAACAAGGAAATATTGTATTGCACACTGGAGCTGTTTGGAAACATAGGGGAGAAGGGGGCTACCTGGGTCCCAGCATAAAATCTTACCCCAGGGCCCAGGAGTAAAGCTACATACTATGCTTGCGATTCTCTGCTAACTTATCTCAATTTTACAGAAGTGTAACTCCACCCACTTCCCTGGGGTCACTCCAGTTTTGCACTAGCATGAGGGGAGAATCAAGCCCAAAGATAGACGGCTGCTGGATTTTTCAAACACCCACAAGCGTGAAATGGATTTAAAAGCAGGACAAACCCCATGGGGTGGGGTTAGAGAGCAGCGGTGGGTGCGGGGCAGAGCAGGGCAGGGTTCGTCAGTCATGCTTGGCAGGGGGAGAGGTGGAAGGAAAAAAAACCCAGACAAAACATGCATAAAAGGCCCATAGAGTTAAGCAGAGAAACTCACAAGCAGCAAGTGGATTAAAAAGACCACGCTTAAAAATCATCGAAATCCAAAGTCACATATTTTGAGCTACCATGACAACCCATGAGGTCATACAGCGACAGACTGTAAGATGCACCCACTGAAGTCAATGGGAGTTTTGCCAACAGGAGTTGAGCCCAATTACAGTCCTTTGCTTTCTGGTAAAAAGCACTTGACAGACTCTCTAATGGATACAGTTCATCCAGCACTAAAATCAAGCCGTTGTCTCTAGAGCGATCGGGAGCTAGGATTGGTGACGGGAGGGGGAAGAAAATCTGACCCCCTATGCTTAAGAATCATGCCACATGGGGGTTTTAGTGTTCAGTTTCTAATGTTCTGGTCTCATCTGAACAATCCACATAACATAAACTATGGAGAATTTGAATTAATGGGAAGGATAAAGGTTTGTATCAACTGCTGGATCCAGGCTCTAGCTCCAGAGAGTCCAGAGGTTTCAAACCTGATGTCTGGTTCACTGTGTCATCCCCTCTGGCTACAGTAGATGGGACTGGACTAAACGACCAGTTCCAGTTCTACATTTCTGTGATTCTATACACACAGGCACCTTTTCAAAAGTCATTCACGGCCGAGGAGAGGGCAGCTGAGGCACATGAAGCCAGGACACAGTGAATAAGGTGTCTGTGTAATTTCTAGGGATCTCAGATAGGTTCTGGACCATGACGTCTGTGTGATAGGGGGGTATTTTTATTTTGGGGAATAGGATGGATGCTGTTGTGGAGACTCACCACGAGGTATTTCACTTGAATGGAGACTTCCTCCTTCTCAGTTTCAAGTTTTCCAATCTCTTCCTGCACATTCACCAGTCTCTTCCACGTTGAGAGCTGGTGAGGATGGAAAACAGCAGCGTGAGTGCTCACAGCTGGGGTTTCTCTAACAGTCGCTCCCCCAAACAATACAAAGAGCAGACATTTTCCATTCTGCAGATGATTTTCCCGTCTTGCTCTCCCAAACCCTCTCTATCTTCCTTTCCCATATTCAAAGAATCACTTTCCTCCTGAATCCAACCCTTCAACTTAGCCTCCTAACCTTACACCCTTCCCTCCCAAATCCACCTCCTTTTCCAGCTTCGTCATGCCCTGATCTGTCTCCTTCACCATACAGAGGCAGCTGCAGCATTGCTGCTTCTGTTCAGAACTTTACCCAAGCAGCAGAAATAGCAACAGGGATATTTACAAGGTTCTAGTCAGTTTCAGGGCTGCTGTTCAGAGTCCTGTGAGCAGCAGAGACAGAGACCAGAATCAGGTCAGGATCACCCTGTTGCTTTTGCTTGGGGAAGCTGGATCCATCTTCTCCCTATTAGCTGGTGGCTGATCTGAAAGACGGAGCCATCACACCCAGCAGGGGCCAGGGACAACGGCAGCACACAGGAAGGGAAACCAGCACCCTCCACTTCAACAGCTGCACACTCCCCACTCTCTGTTACCCCTTCCCCAAAGGCCCCTCCCCAGTTCTTTAAGCCCCACTTCATCTCTCATAAGCCCATCCCCTGCAGATTCCCCCATCCCCATAAACCCCTCCCAATAGGCCCCGCCCACTCCTCTAAAGTCCCCATATTTCCCTATAAGCCCCTCCCTTTCAGCCCATCCCATCCCCATAAACTTCCCACTCCTCTATAGCCCCCATCCATCCACCCCCATAAGCCCCACCTCATTGTAGACCCTGCCCACCCTATAAACCCTTCTCATCAGCTCTATCCTATTCCCTCTCCACAAGACCCTTCTCCCTCTAACACCCTCCCCAATGACTCACATCCACTTGCCAAGGCATTAATTTTCCCAGCCCTAAGCCCCACAAATTCCACCCATTTCTGCTGGGTGATTGTCCACAAGCCCCGCCCCTTATGGATAAGCCCCTCCCATGCCCACAAGCCCCACCCCTTTTCAGCTAGGCCCCTCCCCTGACTCACGATCTCGCGCAGGTCCCGGGGCCCGAGCGGCCCCTTGCGGGTCTCCAGCTCCCGCTCCGCCTGCTCGGGCCGGGCGTTCAGCGCCGCCATGTCCAGGCGGGGCCGCGCGCTGTTCCCTTCCCGCACGTGCTCGTACAGCCGGCTCCGCCCCGCCGCCCCCTCGCTGCTCCGCCGCCTCCCCGCGCCGCGCAGCCCCAGCCCCGGCCCCGGCAGCGCCCGCCACGCGCGGACCCGCCGCAGCGCCCGCCCCAGCGCCATGGGCGCCGCCATGTCTGCCTGTCATGTGACACGCCCGCCCCGCCCCCTCCTGCCTTTCCCGCGCGAGCCGGCCAATCGCAGCGCGCCCCCAAGACGAGGCGGAAGGGCCAATCAGAACAAAGAATCTGCCCCTCGGCCGAGCGGGCCCCGCCCCAAGGCGGGAGCCAGCTGGTTGCCATGGGGACGGGAGGGAGGGGCGGTAAAGGACCAGGAGTAGGAGCCATCCCTCCACCCCCCCAAGAGAGACACCCCCCCCAGCAGCCCCACATCCCCACCCCCCTCCACCGAAGGACACTGCCACAGGGCAGGGGGAGACCCCCCCCCGAGCCCTCCTGTGTCCCCAGTCTGACCAACACCCCCCAGCCCTCCCCAGGCAGGGACAGCTCCTCCAGGGAGACCCCCCCACCGCTCTCCCAATCCATGACTCCCCCACGTGACCCATCCTCAGAGCCCTCCTGTGTCCCCAGTCTGAGCAACACCCCCCAGCCCCCCCAGGCAGGGACAGCTCCTCCAGGGAGACCCCCCCACCGCTCTCCCAATCCATGACTCCCCCACGTGACCCATCCTCAGAGCCCTCCTGTGTCCCCAGTCTGAGCAACTGCCCCCAGCCCCCCCAGGCAGAGACAGCTCCTCCAGGGAGACCCCCCCACCGCTCTCCCAATCCATGACTCCCCCACGTGACCCATCCTCAGAGCCCTCCTGTGCCCCCAGTCTGAGCAACACCCAAGAAACCCCCCTCCAGCCAAGGTACCTCCTTCAGAAAGACCATCCAGACTGACTGACTCCCCAGTGCTCCAGGGGAGTCACGCTGGAGACCCCTGGTACCCTGCAGAGTCCCCCTCTGTACCACAGCCTGGTCAACACTCCAGAGGCCCATCTCCCAGGTGCAGAGGAAGAGACACCCCCCACTCAAGTCTGAGTGACTCTTCCAAAGAGACCCCATAGCCAGAGACACCCCCTCATATGTCCCAGGAACTGAGACTACAACTCAGCACCCTTGATTGGAACACAAATTCATCTTGTCTCTCAGAGACAAGTTAGAATTTAATGAGCATGGTCTGCATGTAAATACTTCACAACAGTACAGAGCAAGTAGTAAAGTCTCTGGAGGATATCTGCCATGATACAAATGCAGATGTGATTAAAACTCCTTTCCTACTAAGCTGGGAACTTTACAATCCCACGACACCTCTCAGCGCAGAGGTGCTTATGTCTTCTTCTGAACATGGGCGCAGTCATATTTCCCACGCACTATTTTGAGCTTCACCCCCGGCAAGTCCTGTGTCCTTCCACCTTCCACCAGCACAATACTGTGCTCCTGCAAGTTGTGACCTTCTCCGGGAATGAAGCAGACCACCTCCTTGCCGTTGCTAAGCCGCACCCGGGCACACTTTCTGTTGGCAGAGTTGGGCTTCTTGGGCTTGCGAATCATGGTCTTGAGGACCACTCCCTTGAGCTGGGGGTTGCCAAAGGTGGGGCCAAGTTTGGGTGGGGGAAACTTTGGCTTGCCCTTACGGTGCATCTGGTTGAGGGTGGCCATGGTGCGGGTTTCCAGCTGGCCCAGAGCTTGGGTTAAAGGCCATCTCCCTGGTACAAAGGCAAGAGGGAAAGGATTGATACCTATAAGGAAGAGAAGTTTCATTAATTACCACTTGGGAACAATCCAACTAGTCCAAGCTGGCATCCCTTTCTGTACTGATGGCCCAGCTATTGCTGTAGGAGACTAGAACAATGGTCCATCTATAATAATGCCTAGCTCTTACCTAGCACTTTTCATCAGTAAATCTCAAGACACTTTACAAAAGAGGTTATCATCAACATCATCCCCATTTTACAGATGGGAAAACTGAGGCACCTGGAGAGAATGTGACTTGCCCAAGATCACTCCGCAGGCCAGTGACAGAGCCAGGAATAGAACCCGGGTCTCCCGAGTTCTGCTCTAGTGCTCTTTCCACTAGGGATTATGTCTTATGCTGTGCTGGGCCCAATTTAGTATAGCATCAGACATCTTTCTAATCCATTATCCCACCTCTTACCATGCTAGATAGGACCATGGTACCCTGCCTCCAATCTGTGCTTCAGAGAAAGGCATGGACTCCTGCCCAATTATTCAAATTATGCAACCCTGGGACTATTTCTTCCTGTCCCCCAGCTGGTTGTTCCTGGAGCAACAAAAACGGTAAGAGATTTAGAACAGAGTTTCTCAACGACCAGTCCGTGGAGTGGCGCTGGTCCCTGAGATCTTGCTCACACAGTTTAGGAGGCAGCAAGACCATTCCTGGTATCGAAAAGGTTGAGAAACACTGATTTAGAAGACCTATGGGGAAAGGCTGAAAGAACTGGGCAAGTTTAGCCTAGAGAAAAGGTGTGGGGGAGGGCCAGCTCAGTGGTTTGAGCAGTAGCCTGTTAAAACCAGGGTTGTGAGTTCAGCCCTTGACGGGGCCACTTAGGACCAAGTACTGATTTTGCCCCAGATCCCTGCTAGTGAAGGCAGGGAGCAGATTCTCAACAACCTTTCAGGATCCCTTCCAGTTCTATGAGATAGGTATATCTCCATATATTCAAAACGACTAAGCAATTGTTCTCCATTTCCTCTGAGGGGAGGACACGAAGGAACCAGATTTGTTTCAAGGGAGATTTTGGTCGTATATTAAGAAACTTTCTAACTCCAAGCATGGTTAAGTTCTGGAATAGGTTACCAAGGGAGGTTGCGAAAGCCCCACCATTGTCTAACCTGTGGTTAAAAACCACCAAACACATGACAGGGATGGTCCATTGATAGTTACGCCTGCCAGCCTGCCTCAGCACAGGGGGAAAGGCTAGATGACTTCTCAAGCTCCCCTCCAGTCCCATATTACTATGAAGACTGGGAGCCAGTATAGTTGCTAAATGCACTTTTTGCACAGCAAAGCAATACAGAGCAACACTCCAGAATCAGACTCAATGCAATGAATAGAAAAAGATACGTACTACATCTCAAAGGTGATGACAGCAACCTCAGGAAACCCCTGCATGCCATTCTCCACATTAAAAGCTCACTAAAGCCCCAGAGACCATGAATACAAGTCCCCTGGAAGAAAGGAAAACAGGAAGTTAATATTTCTGGAGGGCAGGAACTCCAGCTAGCACATTGATAGGCAAGGTCTTAGTCAAGTGAGACAAGATGGTTTATGGGATTGGTAACTGATTACAGAGCTTATCACTTTAAAATCACTAGCCCAGAAGAAAAGCGGGTGAGAACGGTTACTATCTGACAGGGGTTTGTTGCTGTAGGCGTCATGAATCTGGCAAGTCTCTGCCCAGTTCCTAGGCAAAATGACACATCCAGGTTACAAAGCTCCTTTGCCAAACACTAAACCGTCACAGACCCACCTTCCCAGAGCAGATTCAGATTGAATGGTACAGGGGTGCATGTGCCTGGAAGGCTTAGCCTGTTTTCTACCTGTGTAGGGACACACCTGGCCCACCAGGCCTGAGAATCTAACAATGGTTTTGAAAAAGGGGGCACAGTAATGGGGGCAAGGAAGGGGTGTGTGCGCGGTTTTTCAGCAGGACAAATCAGCTGGTTTGGGGAGGGTACAAATCCCCTACAAGCCCAAAGAGGTTGGGAGAGGAAGGGCAGGACAGGCACCAGACTGTGAAAAAGGCGGGGTCACCCACGTCCCTGGAGAAGCGGCTAGAAGGGGAGCACAAATGGAGAGGAGAGGAAATGGGGTCCAGAGTAGCAGCTGGGGGAAGAGGGGTGGCCGAAAGGCAGGGCACTAAGTGGGGAGGGGGACCCCACTCCCAATCACAGGGAAGCAGCTGGGGGGGGGGAATAGGAAGGAACTAGGGACACCAGGTAAGGCGGATGGGAGCACACAGCAGCTGGGAGGAGACTAGAGAGCGGCCTGGGCACCGGGGGGGCGGGAGGAGTAACCCCCAATCCCGGGGGGGGGCGGGAGGAGTATCCCCCAACCCCAGGGGGGCGGGGTGAGCTGGCAGGAGAAGGGGAGGTGTGTCCCCCTGGCCCACGCCCCGGAGCAGCAGCTGGGGAGGGGGGGTCCCCCACACCCACAGACCGGCAGTTATGGGGTCACCAGGAAGACAAGGGGGGGCCCCCGCCAGCCCGAGGAGCAGCGGGGGAGATGGAGGGGGCTGGGCACCAGGCGGGGCTGGAATGTTTGTGCCCCCCCCCGGGACCTAGATAGGGGGGAGGGGGTTGTGTCCCCCCGCACTGGTGGGGGAGGGGCGGCGCAGCCCCTCGCTCTCCTCCCCTTCCCCCACACACTGACCTCACTCCGCAGCCGCCATCTTGCCGCCTCCTACTCTCTGATTGGTTCCGACAGCGCCGCCTCTGGGTTGGTCGCACGGAAGCTCCGCCCCCTCTAGCGGCGCCGCCACCGTTCTTGATTGGTCCCGGCTGGGCTCGCTCGGGCGGGTAGGCCGGGCGCCGCTGTCGCTCAGGGAGCATTGCTCCTCCTGATTGGCAGGGTAGAGACAGGAGGCGGGGTCATGGTGCGGTCCTACGGGAGGCCGCTAGGGTCATTCCGCGCACCAGTCACAGGCCTGACCGCCGTGCAGCGTGGTGGTCGTGGCGTCTAATGGTTAGAGCAGGGGCTGGGAGCCAGGACTCTTGGGTTCTCTTCCCAGCTCTGCTGCTGAGCCCTTGTGTGAGCTTCAGGCCACGTCCTCTTCCCCTCTCCTGGCCAGAGCTTGTCCCACTACAGAGCAGGAGGGAGGGGAAAGGCCAGTGGGGCTGGGTCGCTCACTGCTGGGGAAGGCTTTGGGAGCCTAGGGGCACCAGCCACACCCAGCGCACACACCCCATTACTGGCTGTCAGGGGCACCATTACCCCAGTGGGCGACACCGAGGCAGCCGCCACTCACCCAGCCGCCCCCCAGCGATGGTTCAGACTATTGTTACCCCGGCCAGCTTCCCTGGGAACAACGTATCCCTGCAGAGCCACCTCAGGCTTCACACGCTGTCTCACGCACCCGTCGGACCTGCACAATCCTGAGCTTTCTCCCCACCCCCCTCTGAGCATGCCGGGCAGCAGCTGGACCTCACTGCGCTGAGCAGCAGCATCTCCTCGGATGGTTTCTCGGCAGCTTGCAACCTGCTGCTCAGGGAACTCGGGCACGGCTGCCTGCCCCTCCTGGGCCAGGCCGCCCAGTACAAACTCGGGGAGAAGGGAAAAGGGGAAGAGCTCTTCCCCTACAGCCCCCCCATGCATCCTTTAATTACCACCACACCCCACTGCAAACTCCTGTCTGCTGCCTCCTGCTCTCTTGACAGGAGAAGATCTGGGCCATTCAGCTTGGGCCTGTCTCACCTTCAAGCCAGCTGAGCTGTGAAAGCACCCACACCACACGCTGTTCAGAAAAGCACTTTAATTCTTCAGTAAAAATGCAGAACAGCTGGTTGTATCATCTTCAGGGACTCCATTTCAGGACAGAGCCCTGTGAAACTGATGAGCTAATACATTCCCTGGCCCCTCTTTTCCAGTGAAGGACCAGCTCAAACCTTCCATGCCCTTTTATTAATAAAAACAATTCAGGCCAACAGGAAACCCGTTAGCTCTCTCAGTAACTGACCTACTGGGATTTCAGCCCAGGCCCGTGGGATCATTTTAAACGATAACAGCCTGGCCCAAAGGGCCACCATCCATCTTGGCTCTCTGCGCACCAAAGGAATGGGTTGGGAGGTTGCTCAGTGCTAGGACTGAATAGCTACCTTAGTTCCCTTCTTGTTCTCTCTGGTATAAATCAGGCCAAAGTCCATTGGAGTCAGCAGGCCTCATTCCTAACTCAATCAGTTCTGGCCTGTTTTTACTAGCAGGGCTAAGACCCATTCTGATGACTGCATGCAGGACCAGCTGAGACACTGAAGGCCATTGCTGGGCCACGTGGCAGAAATGACACCCCAGTCCCCTAGAAAGGTCTTGCCCATCAACCTCCCCATCAACCCCTGCTGGGAGTGGGCTCTGCGGCTCCGCCTATAACACTCTGCCCATGCCCCATGATCATGCGTTAGTACAAGAGTGAACTTTGCCTTATGCCCACATCGCCCCCCAAAATGGGGAGGGAACTGCACCAAAGCACTGCTAGGCCCCGGTTCTGGTCTCACATAGACCTGGATGAACCTGGAGTCACTCCACTGGAGTCTTTCCAGATTTACACACCAGTCAGTTACTTCAGAAGCTGACCCTTGGTTTATGTCAGCAAAAGGCCTGAGTCTCTACCAGGCCCGGCTTTGCTGCGATCCGAGTGCACTGAGAACAGACCTGAATGTTACGTTCCTCATAAACTCCTGGACAATCAACAAGCGGCTATTTACGTTTGTCTAAGGGCTGCCCTGTACGGTATTCTCGTGAGCACTGCACTACCCGAACCATGCAGGAGCTGGGTTCTAACCCCCTTCCCCAGAACCATGCAATCTAATTAGCATGGGGGGGCAGGAGGGTATATTTTGCTCACCTGTGAATCTGGATACACATCAGACAGGCAACACCACAGGCATCAGCTGGCAGAACACTCTTCCATTAACAGAACACACAGCGAGCTCCCAACCCACCTCTCTGCAGCTTCCTAACAGAAACGTGGTCGTGGTGGTTAAAAAACCCCACCCTAAACAACTATTTTTTTAACCTCTTCATGCTCTGATGACACAATCCCAAAGCCTTCCAAATAGAGGCACCAGCCCAATTGTTTCCATCTTTAAAGTCTTGTTGCTTCTGCCGTCCAGGGGCAGGTTCATACTGACCGAAGTCAGGCACTTTTGTCCTGTGTGGGATGAGGCTGGCTAGAAAGAATGGACCGAAGAAGCTCCTCAGGCAAAGGGGCGTATTAATTTCAAGGAGACGCATCCCCCTGATTTGTTCTAGGATGGGAGAGGAGCTCGCAGAGGCAAATGGAGATCATCATTCCAGCTCATGTGAGACATTCGTGGAGACCCGCTCCCGGCTTTCAGCTGAGCTTCACCATGACTGTGGAGTTGGTGATCCGTGCGCCGTAGTGTCCTGCCCAGAAATGAGTGTCCTTCCCTTTGTGGAGGAAATGCACATACCGCACTCCACGGCCGTACTGCCTGAACCGGTAGGACACCTGGGAGGGAAGGAAAAGGAACCCAAATTGATCTCTGGACCCTGTCACAAATCCGTGTGCTCCAGAGAGAGGAAGTAGGGGCTACACAGACTGGTGAAGATATTCTTGCAGGGCAGGGGCTGGGCAAAATGAAATAGCTGCTGTGCAGCGAAAGGGGGGTTGGAGAGCAGGCCTGCCCCACATTCCCCCCAAGTGGTGGCCTATGTTTCCTGTAAGGTGCTTGGCTGCGCCACAGTCTATTTAGCGCTGTGCAGGGGCTCAGGGAACCCACCTGGCTGGGACCTGTCTCAGCCAGGGAGAGATGTGCCCCAGCCCCAGCCTGGGCCTCCCGTGGCCGGGGGATGGGCGTCTAGCCTGCGGCCCCAGTGTCAGAGCTGCTGCTGCGGGGAGAGGAGCCTGTCTCCCCACAGCCCAAGTGCTGCTGCGGGGAGAGAGAGCTGCGGGGGGCCCTCTCTCCCTGCCATAGGCCCAGAGCACCCTCCTGCACCCCAAGCCCCTCATCCCCGGCCCCATCCCAGAGCTCACACCCCCAACCAAAGCCCTCACCCCCTGCACCCCAACCTTCTTTCCCAGCCCTGACCCCTCATCCCCAGCCCCACCCCAGAGTTCAACTCCTCAGCCAAAGCCCTCATACCCCTACACCTCAACCCTCTGCCTCTGCCCCAGCCCTGAGCCCCCTCCCACACATCACCTCCACAGGGGTGCACATAACCAGGGTGGATAAAAATCAATTATTTAAAAAAAATAATTAAAAATCAGTTTTTTTGATAAAATGCTTTTTGAGGGGAAAACACATATCTAAAGATCATTTTAATTAAGACATTACAGCTCAAAGCTCTCTCATCATGGAACAGGGATTATAAATTCAAATTCTATCGGATGAGACGACATATTCACGTAATGTTGAAGAAAAGTTTTGTAAATAAGTTCCAATAGTTCATGGATTAGGGACCCAGTTTTCTGGGGTTCCAGGAGCTTCTGTACAGATTATTTAGATTAATCTTTCTATCTACCCAATGGGACTCAGAGCTCAGTCTAGAAGATACCCTCAGAGATGCTCAAATTTTGCAGTTCTCAAACTGTGGATTTGTGTCTCCAGCAATAACATGCTTGTTAACAGCAGAACTGTTTTTAAATAAATAAATACATAAATAAATAATGTATAGAGGTGAGAAATAACAAACCTCAACCCTATTGTCCCTCTGCACATTGGTGTACACACAGTCAGTCCCTTAACTCTCTCTAAAAGTGCAAAGTTTCAAAAAGTTCAGTGAACAGAAGATTGTTGGGGGTAGAATAGATCTGGACAAGGAGAAGTCTGGAGATAAATGTGAGAAGGGAGGGACAGGCAGTAGAAACAAAAGCGAAACTGTCTGAGCAGCATATTCCAGAAGTCTTGAGGTCTTTCTGAGTGTTGCTTTCATTGATTTGAGATCTACTATACCATTCTCTCGCTAGAAGGGAAAACCTATAATGGCAGCAGGCCGTACGAGAGACCCAGTCTGGGTCCCATCTATCTCTGAGTTGTGAGAAATATGTATTAAGGTTATAACTACCAACAAGAATGCACTTTTATGTAGAAAACCATGATTAAATCGAGTCTTCCTGACTAGTGATTTACATAACAACACAATTCACATAACAAAATTCATTCCGCACATGGGTGGGAAAAATTAGAGGGAGCACTGGTGGTGACTCCCATCCCAGAGGTCTGGGCCCGGCTCCAGCCGCTTGCAGAATTCGGAGGAGCCCTCTAGAGTGTCATGTCACACGAGTCTCCGTGCACAGGTGGGGCCATACCTGCCTCCTTCCTGGACCTGGTGCACCTGGATGCAGAGCTTTGCCTGCTGAGTGGGGCAGGCAGGAATAGTTTTTTATTTGGGGGTGGAGGGTGTGGCTAAGCACTCACTAGCCCTAGCCATCTGCTGCCTGTGGTGGGCTAGTGGATACAGGACTGGATGTCAGGAGACCCATGTTCTATTCCTTTCTCTGCCAGAGCCACTCGCGCCTCCACTCCTCCGTGTTAAAACATACATAATTTTACAAATTACGCCCACTTCATCCCTACTGCTTTTCAATGGTAGATCTCCAAGTGCTTTACAGTAGAGCTTGGTATCAGGGTGACCAGACAGCGAGTATGAAAAATTGGGACGGGGGTGGAGGTTAATAGGCACCTATATTAGACAAAGCCCTAAATATCGGGACTGTCCCTATAAAATCGGGACATCTGGTCACTCTACTTGGTCTCGTTATCCCCAGGGATAACCTCAGGGAAACTGAGGCACAGGGAGGGGAAGTGACTTGCCCAAAGTCAACCCAGTGTCTGGGGCGGTTCTAGAACCCAGAGCTCCTAACTCCCAGTCCCTTAATGTGCCCAGAGAGCTGGCAACAGAGCCGGCTCACCTGGTGATACTGCTGGTCGTTCCACTGTTGTATGGGATCGGGGTTGGCCTGGAATTCAGCGATTACAGTACTTCTGTTAGCAGCCAGGAGCTTTACGCAGATGGAGTATTCACAGCCACAGTCTTGCCGGGCGCCCCACCTGCGGGACGGCAACAGACGTTGGGGAACAAGGAACCTCTGGGGGCAGCAAGAGGGAGACAGGACACAGTCCCCCGAATGTAGAATGTAACAGAAATCCTGGGAACACACACAGCCGAATCCAACTCATGCAGCACCACCGGCTTTTTGGTCCCCATCAATCAGGGGATGGCACCAGCATCTTAGCTCCAAGCACTGTAACATCCTCACCCGCTGGCCTTGTCTAGCCCAGAAACTTCAGGGAAGCCTGTCTACAATCCTAGGCAGCAAATCCAAGAACAGACATCACCTGTGACATGCATTTGACGCAAGCCACTGACCAACAGTTGGGCGGGAGAAACTCACTATTAAAAATCCAACCATTGTCACTGCTTTAATTAAGGGCTAAGAGGGCTCCCAACCCACATCTCTGGGTCCTCCAGGTTCAACAAGCTTGATATTTTTAAGGCTTAAAAAAACAACCACCCCTAAACAACCCCAAACCTGCAGAGGTCTTATTTTAGTCATCAGAAATCAGCAGCAAAGAGACAAATCCATTTCTTTCAGCAGGTCACAATTCAGGCCTCTAGGGAGAAGACGGTGAAACTTACCAATCGGAGATGTAGATTTCCGGTTGGTAGGTATCCAGTAGTTCTTCCCACAACCCCTCCTTTAGAAGATCTACGAGCTGCGATTTGGCGCACCAGCTATACAGGGGAAAAGGAAACCCTAATGAGATATTGCAATAGCACCTAACTGAGATCAGGGCCACTTTTATCCTCAGCACAACCGAGGCATGGACAGAGAAAGTAGTTTTTCCTCAAGGTCACACAGCAGAGCCAGGAACAGAGCTCAGCTTTTCAAGCCTCTGGACACTCCCGCAGTACAGCTCCCTGTGTAGACAGGCAAAGCTACCATAAGCCATGACTTGAACTCATGGGGTCAGCTCCCCCAGTGCAAATAACATCTGATATAGGAGTTTCCTGGGGCAGCTACGCCCGGGGCTGGAATCAGGGCAAATCAGTAGTGCAGAGAAGTCCTCATAAACCTGAAGTGACACCGTTCCCAGTTCTTACCTGCCAGACACCTTGGGTTGATACCGACAGCTGGGTAGAGTGTGTGTGTTTGTGTGTGTCACAATGACACAAGGGCAGCACAGAGTCAGGGCCTGCATCTGATCTTGGTTATACCGCAGCAAATCGGGAGCGACTCCACAGAAGTGACTCCAGATTTACTTAGGGCTTGTCTACACTGTCAAGTTTCTGCGCAGTGAAGCAGCTTTCTGCACTCAAAACTGCAGATGTGTACACACTGCCAAGCCACTTTGTGCGCAGAAACTCCGCAGTTGCAGTGCTGCAAAAAACCCACCTCGACGAGAGTCGTAAAGCTGTTTGCGCACAGGCTCCAGCGCTCTATTGCCAGTGTACACACTTGACTGCTATTGCGCTGTAATTGGCTTCTAGAGCTGTCCCATAATCCCTCAAGTGACATCCCAGGGTTTCCTCCTTCCCCTGCCTCAGGACTGGTTGATTCCTGCCACTGTTTGACCTTAGAAGACAGCATGCTGGCACCCTCTCTGTCCCCCAAACCAAACTGCCTCTCTCCCCCTCCATACACACCCACCCAGCCCACGTCAGTTGAAAAGCAGCTGGCAATGTAGTAGGATGCCCATGGAACAATGGGATTGGGAAACCTGCATCATGCGACATTGTGCCTGCCTATGAGGCATTGCAAACCCTTCCCAAAGCGCCCTGCGGCCAGTTGCACAGTGGGATAGCTACCACAATGCACTGCTGTCTTTGCCCTTGCAAGACCTGCTAATGTGGATGCGCTCCAGTGTCACAAGGAGCACACTGTGGACACCCAACAGCAGTTTAATTCCAGCGCTTTAATAACCGTGGAATAACTTGTGGCGCAGAAACTTGCCAGTGTAGACACACCCTTAGACCATGTCTGCAGTAGGAGCCCTTTGCCGATATAAGAATCCCAGGATACCCTGTTGGCAGATAAAACCACCCTCTCCGAGTAACAATGCACTGTACTGTATAACTGAATTCACACTGGCTAGCACAGCTCTCCTCCCAACGCCTGACCGACAAATCTGCGCTGGCAGAAATATGTAGTGTATCCCTGGCCTAAATCCAGAGCCACTCCGGATTTACTGGTGTTTACATATATTTAGTATAATACGGTACAAGGTGCAGGGCAGACTCAGGCCTGGCACCTCTGGGTCTCATTTATGCTGGGTCGATCCAGAGTGACTCTGGATTCATCTGGGCACATGCCAGATCAGGACCGGTCTGCCTTTTGGAGGACGGGTAGCTTTCTGCCGCACGAGGAAGGTGGTGGGCAAACGGGAAGGCCATGGGGACCGACTCACTCAAAGGATGAGACGAAGCAGGTCTGGGCTGGGGCGCCCTCGACTGGGCAGCGGTTCTCTTCCACCTGCCAGCCATGGCCCCCATACTGCACCAGCCAGTGACAGAACTGATCTGCGGGAAGAGGATGCATCAAGAAGGGGGATGAGGTGTGGTGGGAGCTGGTTTATGGGGTGTGGGATGCTGCCTGGGTGAGCACCCATTCCCAGGGGAGGGGGAGGAGTGGGTTAATAATAATAATAATTGGGGATATACTAATCTCCTAGAGCTGGAAGGGACCTTGAAAGGTCATTGAGTCCAGCCCCCTGCCTTCACTAGATTTTGCAGGGATTTCTTATATAGGCTTCACGAGATTTTACCCCAGATCTGTAAGTGGCCCCCTCAAGGACTGAACTCACAACCCTGGGTTTAGCAGGCCAATGCTCAAACCACTGAGCTATCCTGCCCCCTCTTGAGGGAAGTTGCTGGGGAGGAGGGAGACTCCCCCCCTTTCCTGACACCCCTGCCAGACCTCCTTTTGCCCCAGTGCCCTCTCATCACCCCTTCCTCCACTCTGGTGTTCCCTCTCCCTTGGCCCCCCCCTCAACCCACACTCTCCCTGGTGCCCCTCCCCACACACACACTCCTCAGTGCTCCCCATTCACCTCCTGCTCTCCCACCTGGTCGCCCCCCCCCCAATGCTCTCACCCCCCAGCCCCTGCCACTAGCCGCTGTGGGAAGACAGGACACTGGCAGAGATGGACCATGGGTCTGACCCACTGTGGCCGATCTTATGGTGACCCCCCTCCGGCCCTGGATTCTCACCGCCCCCCATAATCCCCCCATCCCTCTCCGACGCCCCGCGGCCGGCCCCCACCCTGGCCGCAGGGGTTCCGCAGCAGGTTGCGCCCGAAGGGCTCCAGGAGGCAGATCCGGCTCCACCGCGGCGGGGGGCAGAGGCGGGCGGCCGCCAGGGTGGCCCCCAAGCCCGGCCGCCTCTCGCCCTGCAGCCGCCAGACCGTGGGCCCGTCGATGAGGTCCCGCCAGCGGCGACACACCAGCCGGCAGCGGGTCACCAGGGCGCGGCCCGGGACCCAGCTCAGGATCAGCGCCAGCAGCTCGTCCGGGAGCGGGTTCAGGTCCAGCGGGGCCGGGGGGGCCCGGCTCTCCCCCTGCCCCATGGCCGCAGGGCGGGTGGCTCGCTCAGGCCCAGTGACCGCTCCTCGCCGCATCCACTCATGTGATCCCGGCCCCGCCTTGGAGCCGCCCCGGTCTCGTTTACACGGCTGCAGAGCGAGCACCGCATTCCCCCCCTTGCAAGCCAGGGGGCGCTCGGAACAGGCTGCGGGAAACGCCCCCAGCTCCGGGTTCCCCGCTGCAGGATCTGACACCGGTTCTAGTCGCCAGCTGGTGTAAATCGGCATCGCCCCCCCCCGTACACACACCTCAGTGCCCCTCCTGCCCCGCACGCTGTTCTTCCACCTGGCCCCCCCCCCCAGGCATTGGCCTCTGTGGGAACCCCCCCGCTCTAACCTCTAGACCCCCCTGCTCTCCTGGAGCTGGGGAGAGAACCCAGGAGTCCTGAGGTCCCCCCCCTTGTTTTTCACCCCCTTCCCTATCCCAGCTTCTTTTCCGCTGTGGGGGCTTTGCCAGCTGGCAGCCTGGGCCCCCACCCCAGCCCCGGGCCGGGCTGGCCGGCTGCCACCCGCTCGGTGCTTCCTGCGACCTGACGTCCTTCCGCCTCTGTCCCGCAGCACCGGCTGGTTGGGCTGCGGAGGGAGCCCGGTGCGTGTATCGAGCTGGCCGGGCTCAGCTCTTGGAGGGCAGCGGGGGAGCCTTGGCCGCGCGGGGGGCTGCGGAGCGAGGTAAATGCGAGTGCGGGGCTAGGGAGACCCCTGGCCAGGCAGGGGTGTGTGAGCGAGTGGTTAGAGCGCGGGGGGCTGGGAGCCAGGAGCCAGGACTCCTGGGTTCTTTCCCCAGCTCTGGGAGGGGAGTGCGTCTAGTGCTTAGAGCAGGGGGACTGGGAGCCAGGACTCCTGGGTTCTTTCCCCAGCTCTGGGAGGGTAGTGGGATCTAGTGGTTAGAGCAGGGGGCGCTGGGAGTCAGGACTCCTGGGTTCTTTCCCCAGCTCTGGGAGGGGAGTGGGTCTAGTGGTTAGAGCAAGGGGGGTTGGGAGCCAGGACTCCTGGGTTCTATTCCAGCTCTGGGAGGGGAGTGGGGTCAAGTGGGGTCTAGTGGTTAGAGCAGGGGGCTGGGAACCAGGACTCCTGAGTCCTTTCCCTAGCTCTGGGAGGGGAGTGGGGGTCTAGTGATTAGAGCCGGGGGGCATGGGAGCCAGGACTCCTGGGTTCTCTCCCCAGCTCGGGGAAGGGAGGGGAGTGGGGTTCTAGTGATTAAAGTAGGTCAGTGTTATTGATCTCCGAGGGCTGGGTTCTATTTCCTGGTGTCTCACAGACTCCCCACGTGACTTTGGGCAAGTCCCTTCCTACGTGCTGTGCCTCAGTTTCCCCACCTGCACAAACGGGGTCAATGAAACTGAACCACCTCCCTCGGGGCGGGGTGGGTGGCTGATAGCAGCCAGAGAAGGACTGACCATGTCAGCACCGAAACTGGTGCCCAGCAAATTGCAGAGCACAGGCCTGGAGCTGGGCCCTGCCCCGAGGCGTCTGTGGTCCAGCTGCTGCCCTGCATGGGAATGACACAGTGGGGTAGAAAGCTCCCAAAGCTAGAGATGGAACCCGGCAGTCCTGATTCCCAGCCCACTCCTCCCACTCTAACCACTAGATCCCACTCCCCTTCCAGAGCTGGGGAGAGAACCCAGGAGTCCTGCCTTATTTTCCCCCATGCTCTAACACAGCGCCCTGACCTAAGAAGCACTAGATCTTCCTTCCCCATTTTCCCCCCCATCTCATGACCTGCTGTAATGTTGCAACACCGGCCTCTGGCTAACCCAGCCGGTCAGGTCAAGCTTACATCTCTGCCTGACTGCACCCATCCCCTCCTGTGTGGAATCCTTGAGGTGGATCCATCCCTCAGTGCTTCTCCAATGACTGATTTCTTGGGCCTCACTAGATTCTCCCATCACCCCATGGCTAAGGGAGCTGGGGCTTTAATGCCAGGGCAAGTGGGCAGTATGGGTGGTATCTCCCCGGCACGACTCTCTCTGTGGTTGCCCAGGTCGTCCGTTTGCAAGGTTGTCCATCTGGCACCGCCCGAGCCCCTAACTAATTGGGGTTCTGGGTAGAGTTGGGGGGCGGGACGGCTGGTGTGAGTGGCAACTTGGGCAACAGGGTGTGCCTGTTTTTCTGCCTCTGCTCTCGGGTTCACCCAGGAGCAGGACTCTGGGCTGCCCGTCTTGGTAGGTCAGCGTGGTGTGGAGGGGCACAGCTAGGAGCAACTGGCAGAGGAGGGGCAGCCGGTGTTGGCCTGGGGCTTGAGGTGGGAGGGGGAATTTTGGTTGCTGTCCCATGGTCCTGGGCACAGGGACCCCCATCCCCTCTCCAAGAGACTGTATTCCCTCAGCCCCCCTTTGTGAGGGCACGGGGGCTGTTTTTCCAGGCATCCCTCACCTGGTGCTGAGATGCAGCTGCCTCTGGGGTGGGGTGTGTTGGCTGTCTCTACAGGGATCCACCATAAGGGATGTGTTTGTTCCTCCTATACCCCATCAGGGAGCCCCAGAGCTGGCTCCCCCGGGACCTCCTCTTAGCTTCCCCACTAGGAGACCCCCAGACCCAGTTCCCCCTTACCCCTGTTCCTAGCCCTCCAGCCGGGCCCCCAAGATCCAGCCCTCCATAACTCTGGGAATTTGCCCCCCAGGAGCTGCCTGGCCTCACCGCTCACGTATCAGGCTGTGGAAATTAGAGCCGCTTGGCGCTGACTCAGGACAACGGGAGGATCTGACCTGCTCACAGGCCAGCGCCCCACAGCTTTCGTTTCCCCGTCCCTCTCCCACACAGCCAGGAAGAGCAGGATGAGGATGGAGCCGCACGGCTGGCTCTGTCTGCTCTGCCTGGTGCTCCCCTGGCTGCAGTGCCAGGGCACGAAACGCACCCAACCCGAGCAAGTGCATCTCTCCTACCCAGGTGAGTCTGTTGGAGCCCCATCTCCTGGCTGGGGGACCTCGGGGTGGGGAGAGGCTGAGAGCCCAGCTCCACAGGGTTATTAATGTTTATATCATTGGGCCTGGGGTCCCTAGCTTTGGGAGGGGAGTGGGGTCTAGTGGTTAGAGCAGGGGGGCTGGGAGCCGGGATTCCTGGGTTCTAAACCAGTTCTGGGAAGGGAGTGGGGTTGAGTGGTTAGAGCAGAGGAGGGCTGGGAGCCAGGACTCCTGGGGTCTTTCCCAGCTCAGGGAATGACCCTTTTGTCTGGCTTCAAGTGAGTCCCTACCCCTCTCTGTGCCTCAGTTTCCCAGCCCCCTGCAAACACTTCTCTGCCTCAGTTCCAGGGTGTTGGTGAGATGGGGGAAGGTTGAATCAGTTTCCCGGGCAGATCCAGCTCCTTGGAAACCAAGGGCTGGTTCCAGGCCTGGCCATAGGCCCATCCGGCAGGTCGGAGGCAGAGGGTGGTGCTGGGGCGGGGTAGGAGTGGATGGAACCAGCTCTGTGTGGAATTGGCCCTCGTAGCACCTAGACAGAACTGGTGGGGGGAGCGGGCCGGTGTCCCAGGGAGGACTCGGGCTCTGAGTGCTCACCGGGCTGTTTTAATCCTGGCAGGCGACCCCACCGCCATGACCGTCACCTGGACGACCTTCGATCCAGCCGGCTCCATCGTGGAGTTTGGCCCCGAGCCGAGCAGGGCCTTTACCTCCTCCGCCAAGGGCCATGCCAGCCGGTTCGTGGACGGCGGGTGGTTGCGCCGCAGCATGTTCATCCACCGGGTCACCCTGCAGGACCTGGCCCCTGGGCAGCGCTACGGTGAGCGGGGGGCCTGGCGCACTGCAGACTTTGTCCGCACCGAGCCACCAAACTGAGGGACAGAGACAGGGGGCAGGGCTAGCGAACGGGCAGCACATGGGAAGGGGAGACCTGGGGACATGCACTGATGGTGGGGGAGCACCCAGACACCCTGCCACGCTCCCTGACGCCTTGTCACACTCACATGTGCCCTGACACATGGACATGCCCAGCCACGTGCACACACAAGCCCAGTGTCACCAGCAATATCCACCATCACCAGGTCCAAATCTGCGTTGGGCCCAAATACACCCCCACCCCGAGCACCCAGCCATGTACACTCCCCAATCTCTCTGTCTCACACACCCCCACACACGCCCCTTCCAGCCTCCAGCCAGTCAGATCCACGTGCACACAGCCCCTGGCCGTGCAAACTCAGCTCTCTGTGCAATCACGTGTGAACACACACAGAGCAGGGCTCATCTCCTCCAGCAGGGTCGCGCGCACACACACACACACACATCCAGCAGGGGGCGAGGGCAAACACACACACACATCCAGCAGGGGCGCGCGCGCAAACACACACAGACACACACGGCAGGTGTCTACAGTGACTCGATGTCCTGATTTTATAGGGACAGTCTCGATTTTTGGGTCTTTTTCTTATATAGGCTCCTATTACTCCCCCCCAGCCCCGTCGTGATTTTTCACACTTGCTGTCTGCTCACCCTACAGGCGTCTGAGTCTCTCCCTGCTTTTCCCCTGTAGCTTATCGCTGCGGGAGCCCGCTGGGCTGGAGCCGGCCCTACAGCTTCCGGGCTCTGCAGAATGGCACCGACTGGAGCCCGCGCCTCGCTGTCTTCGGCGACATGGGGAACATCAACCCCCAGTCCCTGCCCAGGCTCTGGCACGACACGCAGCAGCGCATGTACGACGTGATCCTGCACGTAGGTCGGTGTCACGCCACGCAACCCCCAGGTCCTGGGATCGGGGCTGGAGAAGGGATGGGCTCGGGGTGGGGAATGGGACATGGGGCCTTTTCCCTCTAGGGGCTCTGGTGATCTGGCTCCAGGGCAGGGACTGGCTGGCTCAGGGGGCAGGGGATGGGACACGGGGCCTTTTTCCTCTCGGAGGCGCCAGCTCCGATCCCACCATGTCAGGGAATGACGGACAGTCATCCCCACCTCACGACCCCATTGGTGCCCCCTGGAACGAACTCGCTGGGTCTGTATCCAGCTCCTAGGATGCCAGGGGCTCTAACTGCCCCCTCATTGGGGATCTCAGCCAAGGACTGGACTCACCTCTCCGCCCCAGAGAGTGCCCCCTCCTCTCCAGAGATTAGGGCAGGATTCAGAGGGCATCAAGCCAGCACCGTCGTCTTAAAACTGGGGGGTAAACCCCAATCTGGGTAAAATCCCCCCCCAGGCCGCCCCCTACCCCCAGGGCAGAGCAGCCGATTCATGGTGATCCTCTTGTCTTTCCCAGGGGATTTTGCCTATGACATGGACCAGGTAAATTCTGTATCCACGCTGTCTCCTGCGCCTTCCCTTCTCCTCCGGCTGCGCCCCATCCTGCTCCTCTCTATGTTCGGGGGGCTGTCTCTACTTGCTGGCATCTCTGCAGTGGCGATCTAGGGCCAATGCTGGGAGGGATCCCCTGGGAGAAGGGGCTGTGTGCTCAGCTCTAAGGGTTTCTAGCAGAGATGCTTGGACCCCCATGCATGCACGTCCACCTGTGTGCGTCCCCACCCGGCCTGTGCGGGTATCTCTCCCCTGCCGGCCTCATGAACTCAGTGAGGTCAAACCTGCTCCAGCCCTGGAGCTAACCCAGCTGGCAGAGGCTGGCACGTGGCGGGGGCGGGTTTGATACCCGCACACGGAGGCTGGTATTATGAGCCCAGGCCCATGGGAGATTGGAGCTGCTTTGGGATGTGCTAGGGAGGGTGTAGCCTGCGATAGGAATTGAAGCAACAATGGCAGGTGGGTTGGCCCCCGTCCACTCCACCCCCAATCCGTGCCCTGGCGCACGGATCTGCTCACCCACTTCCATGCACGTGGCCCGACAGCCCCCCGGGGTACGCACAGGCCCCAGGCGTGTAAATGTGCTCCGAGGGCGCCGTGTTCCCGGGCGCCTCGGCTGATGCGACTGTCTCTGAGGTGTAGTGTAACGCCATGGTTGGAGACGCCTTCATGCGCAAGATCGAGCCCGTCGCTGCGTCGGTGCCGTATATGACGTGCCCAGGGAACCACGAGGAGAAATAGTGAGTGCGGGGGGAGAGGGGCGGATCTCGCACAGGGTGCCTATGGGCGTGACAGCTGGGGCAGGCGAAGAAGTGGCGGAGCTGGAGGTGTCTCCATCTGCTGCCAGGGGAGGGACTAGGAGCGGCAGCCTAGAGGCCAGGGTGAGGGGTGCATTAGGGATGCTTGAGATGTCAGGCTGGGAATTGGGAGGGTTAAATCCCCCCCCCCGACCCCCCCAATTGTTCTTCTCTCCCCCAGCAACTTCTCCAACTACCGTGCCCGATTCAGCATGCCTGGTAACACGGAGGGCCTGTGGTACAGGTGAGCACCCCGCCTCGCCCCCAGGGGGCAGCGTTCCAGCCCCAGGTGCCCAACCCTGCCAGAGGAGCAGGTGGATAAGACTCTCTGGGCCTGGCCATACTTGGTTAGAGGGTGCGGGGGGTGGTTGGAGGGCGCCTGGGTACTATCCCAGCTCTGGGAGGGGAGTGGGGTCTAGTGCTTAGAGCTGGGGGTGGTGGTTGGGAGCCAGGACGCCTGAGTTCTATCCCCAGCCCTGGGAGGGGAGTGATGTCTAGTGGTTAGAGCTGGGAGGCAGGACTCCTGGGTTCTATCCCAGCTCTGGGAGGGGAGTGGGGTCTAGTGGTTAGAGTGGGGGGGGCTGGGAGCCAGGACGCCTGGGTTCTATCCCAGCTCTGGGAGGGGAGAGGAGTGGAGTCTAGTGGTTAGAGCAGGGAGGCTGGACTCCTGAGTATTATCCTCAGCCCTGGGAGGACAGTGGAGTCTGATGGTTAAAGTGTGTATGTGTGTGTGAGTGGGGGGGAGCCAGGACTCCTGGGTTCTATCCCCAGCCCTGAGATGGGAGCAGGGAGGATTGGGAGCCAGGCCTCCTGGGTTCTGTTGCTGCTATTCACTCACTGTATGTTTTAAGGGGCATGCTATGTCCCCCATCGCGTGCCTCAGTTTCCCCCAGCATAGCACAGGGCTCGTCCTTTGCCCTCCCTCGTCACCGTATGATTCTGCTTCTCTGTCCCCCAGCTGGGACATCGGCCCTGCCCACATCATCTCCTTCTCCACCGAGGTGTATTTCTACCTGATCTATGGCTGCCACCTCGTCCAGGAGCAGTACCAATGGCTAGAGAGAGACCTACAGGTAAATACACCCCCCCACAACCCCTAGCCTGCCTCGCTGCCCACCCGCCCAGACTGTCTCGCTCACAGACTCTCTCTCTCTCCCCGTTGGCGGCAGGAGGCCACACGGCCGGATCGGCGCCGGCGGCACCCGTGGATCATCACCATGGGGCACCGGCCCATGTACTGCTCCAACAATGACCTCGACGACTGCACGAGGCATGAGAGCATCGTGAGTGTGTGTGTGGGGGGGGGTGGAGGCACTGCAGAGGAGAGAGGAGGATGCTCTTGCACCCAGCGGGGAGGGAGAGGCATGCGGGGAGTCCAGTGGGGACCAGCAGACTGATCCAGGGAGGCCGCTCTACATGGTGGGGGGGGACCTCGCTGGAGGGCCTTAGCAGAGAGTGTGGGGCAACCCGCCAGGGCCCCTTCCAGCTGCTGATTCCCTCCCCCCCCGCTGTCTTTCCCCTCAGATTCGCCGAGGGCTCCCCCAACATAAGTATGGCCTGGAGGACCTGTTCTATAAATACGGTACCCGCTGCCCCTCACTCCCCATCCCTCCAGCCCCCTCCGGCGCCATCCACTCGTGGGGAACATGGGACACTCCCCGCTGCAGGACGTATGCTGGGGCTGTCAGCTGGAGCCCCGGATTGACAGGAGGAAGGGGGGTGGCACCGAGGTGCTTTGGGGGCTCACGCCAACCAGGACGGGCTTCTGTCACCCCCTGGGTGCCTCTGTGTCAGACAGCCCTGGCCGAGCCCTGCCCCCAGCAGCCGTGGGGATGAGCCAGCCTGGGTACTGATGCAGGGAGACCCCAACGGCCCCGAGTCTCCCCTGCTGGGCCCAGTCCCTCTCCCTGGACGCTCCTGGACGTCAGCGACAGAGTCCATGGCCCAGGGACTTCGGCCCCCCCGCACCTTTCTCAGCTCTGGCCCTGGGTGATGGACGCCCCAAAGGACTTTTCTGCTTTGATCTCCCAGTGTCTCTGCTTCCAGCGCCGCGAAGGATTCCTGGGGGCGCAGGCTCCGTACCCCACCGGGCTGGTTAAGCAGCCTGCCCCCCTCCCCACCTGCTCGTTTAGCTTGATGGCTTTGGTTATATTTTTCATTGCCCTCCGAGGTCTGGCCTGGCTCAGTTTACCCCGCAGGGCCAGGAAAGCGGATGGCTCAGTGTTACTTTCTCTAGGGCCGGCTGGGTTTAGGTACCGGCTTGGCTAACTCCTTTTCACGCCTGTTCCCGGCCCACCTCGCTCATTCTTTCTGCACTGCCCGTACGCACAGTACGGCCTAATATGAAGGCCCCGGCGGGTCCCCGGTTGGTATATGATCCCTGCCACGTGTCCTTGTAGAGACACAGATTCTGATGGCAGCATGTTGGGGCAATGAGTGTTTCTTTGCCCGTCTCCTGCCTGGGCTCCCCTGCGATTCACTCGGGTCACACCCAATCTCTTAAAGGGCCGGCTCGCCCGGGGACAGGGCCCCAGGGCAGAGCACGCCTCGGCCCCCAGTCCGGCCATGAGTCTAAGATCTAGTGGCCAGAGTCCTGAGCTGGTGCGGTCCTCTCTTCACCAGGTGTCGACCTAGAGCTGTGGGCCCACGAACACTCCTACGAGAGGCTGTGGCCTGTCTACAACTACCAGGTGACTCCTGAGCGGGGGTGTTGAGGGTCTCTCCAGGGTCGCTGTCCGGCCTGGTTGGGGGATTGAGTCCGAGATCTGAGTCTGAAACGACTCCGTCTGCCTCCCCCCGCTGCAGGTCTACAACGGCAGCGCCAAATCGCCCTACACCAACCCCCGGGCGCCCGTCCATGTCATCACCGGATCGGCCGTAAGTGTCAGCTGGGGCCCACGCCTGGCAGCGCGCCCAGCACCGCGGGCTGATGCCAGCCACCAGGGGCCTGCCTCCGCTTGCCTTGCAAGTTAATGGTGATGCCTACCGCTGACGGCCGTGGGGCCGGGTGTCTCTGCCTGCGGTTTAAGGGCCTGACCCTGTTAAGCTCCAGATACCTCCCGAGTGGTGCTGAGTGCCCTCGGATCCCACTGAAACTCAGTGCGGGCGCTTCCAGGATGGGGCCTAATTTAGAGGCCTGTTGGGGGGGTTAGTTTAAGGGCAAGAGTACGAGGAGTGGAGCTGGGCCTGATCCTGTCCTAGGACAGTCCTGCTGCATGGGGGTGGGGCAGGATTGGGCCCCAGCTGCCCAGGGGATGGATGGAGGAGTGGGGGGGGGGCAGTGAGTGTAAGAGGCTCCATGAGAAGATGGAGGGATCGGGGGAGGAGACGTGAAGCTGGGAGCAGGCTGAGAAGAGGGAAACTGAGGCACAGGCAGGGCAGTGATTTGCTCAACGGCACCGGGCTGTCCATCCAATGCTCCATTTGCTAGGCCGCCCTGCCTTGAAAGGGGTAGGGGGTGGAGGGATTGATATGCAGTGAAGGTGGGGCTGAGGAGTTTAGCTGGGAAGGAAGCTAAGAAGAAGTCCCACCCCCCTACCACGGTCATGCAGTGGGTTCTGCCCCCCTCCCCACACAGGGCTGTAAGGAGAGGCTGGACCCGTTTGTCCCCAACCCACGGGAGTGGAGCGCCCTGCGCATCGAGGACTACGGCTACACGCGCCTACAAATCGTCAACCGCAGCCACATCTGGCTGGAGCAAGTGTCCGATGACCAGGTCTGGCACGGCAGGCGGATGGACCCCCCCAACGCCCACCTTGCCCTTCCTGGTTCAATCCCTGCCTAGGCAGGCTCAGTGTGCATTGGACTGTGCAGTGGAGCCACTGCAGGGGTATCGGGGCACTGAACATTAACCACTAGACCCCACTCCCTCTCTAGAACCAAGGACAGAACCCAGGCGTTCTGACTCTCAGCCTTTCCTGCTCTAACCACCAGACCCCACTCCCTTTCCAGAGCCAGGGATAGAACCCAGGCATCCTGACTCCCAGCCACCCCTGCTCTAACCACTGGAGCCCACTTCCCTTCCAAAGCCAGGCATCCTGTCTCCCAGGCCCCCCCCCACTCTAACCACTAGACACCACTCCCCTTCCAGAACCAAAGATATAACCCAGCACCCCTCTGCTCTAACCATTAGACATCACTTCCCTCCCACAACTGGGGAGAGGACCCATGAGTCCGGACTCCCCAAGCCTCCCATCCCCCAGCTCTACTCACTGTCCCCCCCCACCCCGATTGCTCCCAGTTGCACCCAGCTGTCTGCATACACCTTGCCCAGTGTCATCACCTGGACAGCTCCCACCATAGCAACCTCTCCCTGAATCTTAGCTGGCACCCATGGGGTGTCACCAGGAGGCAGCAGCAAAGGAGGGAAACCCTGGGGGTAAAGCAGTCCTGAACTCTCCTCCAGCCCAGGGTGGGAAAAGTCTGGAGCTGGGCGGCTCTGGAGAAAGGCACGGGAAGCAATTGAGCCTGTCCAGCTCCAAGCGGATAGAGGGGGAAAGCAGGGAGGGGAATGAGGTCTAGTGAGTAGAGCGGGGAGGAGAGCTGGGAGTAGGTGCCGGCACTGCCGAAGGCTGTTGGGAATCTGGCTTCCGTGTGGTTGGAAGCCGGGCAGATCCCTGCTGTTCTGGTCCTTCTCCTTTGGTGGGTTCACACTGGAAACGGGCCTGAGCCATGGAATCTGGACTGAAACCTCCCAGAGTTCTCCCCACCTCTCTCTAAAGCAGCCTCACCTTGAGTTCAGAACCTCAGGGTCTTGATTTCCAGCCTTCCCTGCTCTAATTGCTAGACCCCACTCCCCTCCCAGCATTAGGAGTAAACCCAAATCCGGGTAGCTGCGGTTTGCTATACGTGGATGTTTCCTTCGTTAGAAATGTGATCATCAACTTCATATGAATCCTTAATCGGTGCTTCAGATCAAGGGGGGCGTGTGGGGCAAGGGTTTGGGGGAATCCAGAATGTGGGAGGGGAAATAGCTCTAGAGATCTGGGGAGATGAGGCACATCTTCATGCCCCTAGCGATATACTGCAATCCCACTTTGCCCCTTTGTGGTCCCAATCCATCCCTCCCGTCCCCATTCCCAACACGTTGCCATAGACCCGCCCTGGGTTCTGAGGCTCACCATGAAGGTTATCTGGGTTGTGAGCAGTGGGGAAACGTCCCCTGGAGCCACCCTTGAACCCGAGTCCTGGTTTTGTCTTTCAGGACGGGAAAGTCGTGGATGGGATCTGGCTCATCAAGGAGTTGCACGGCCCCAAAGCTTGGCATTAGCCTGGCAGCAGGCACCCAGCCCTGAGTTGAGCAGAGGGACTGCGTCCCCAGGACACCCTGAAATCCTCGTTATCTGGCTGGAGGCAGAGCTCCCTGCGGGTCTACAAACGAATCTGATCAAATCCAAAGGCTGTTCTTGCAGTCCCTGATGTATGGCACTGGAAGGACACGCCTGCCCCTGCAGCTGGGGAAAACCTGCTGCTGGGTCTTTATGATGGTGAAAAAGCACTTTGCTGCAACTGGGTGTATTAGGTCTCAGAGCACTTTATACGAGTGGGGTTGTGTCTGTGTATTCCCAGTTTTTGGCAGGGGAAACTGAGGCACAGAGAAAGGAAGAACCGTGACCAAAATCATAGATGTAGGGGTCTTGCTTTCCAGTCTTCCCTGCCCTAATCACTAGACACCATTACCCTCTCAGAGTCAGGAATAGAACCCAGGAGTCTTGATGCCCAGTCCCGTGCTCTAACCATTACACCCCACTCTCTGCCAAGAGGCAGGAACAGACACCAGGAGTCCTGACTCCCAGTCCTTTGTTCAGTCCACTGGCTCATTCTGCCTCTTACAAAAAACCCCCATAGAGTTAAAATGTTCTCCAGATTTTGCCTGAGGCATCTCGGCCTCTTGAATCTTTCTAGCCCTCAGACTGTGTTGGGGGGAAGGGGTGCCGGGATCTGATGCTTTTCTCTCCTTATTTGTTCCTTCCTCCATGAGCTGACGCTCGGTACCAGGCCTTTTCCCCTGCTGCTGGTTCCTGTAATGCAATAAGCCCACTAGGAGCTGCAAGGCGGCAAGCGATGGGCTAGATTTGCCTTTCGCCATCAAGTGTGGCCCATGGTACATCTCTGAGGTTCCTTCTATGATCCTTAAGGCTTCAAGCCACACGCTGGGTCTTTTGTACTGATGCTCTGGAAATTAACGCAACAAAATCAAGCTCAAAAAGTGTGCGATGCCCGTCTCCTTCAGATGCCGCTTGCTTTGCCTTGGTGCCTTGACTGTTTTAGGGCCAGATGCTTCTCCGGTGTAAATCAGGAGGCGCCCCCTCCAAATCCTTGAATCACAGAGAGGAGACTTCAGCTGTGTCACCGGACCCTTTAAGGGGAGATGGACTGATCAGCTGCTGAAGCCTGGGGGGGTAGAGATCAGGTGATGGCCTGAGGAGCACCTGGCCAGCAAGGGCTCATGGCAGGCAGGCAGGCAGTCCGGTTTTATGGTGTCTCCCAGATAGGTGGCTGGCGCAGGGAGAATTTCCAGGAGTCTCTGGCTGTGAGGTGTGTGTGTGTAGGGGGAGGAAGTGTCTCTAGGAGCTATCGCCCAAGAGCAGAGGAGCTACTTAACTTGGGTATTTTGCCTATCCGATTACGGATACACAGTGCCCTGTGCCAAGGGCGTGAGATAGACGCTGCTGTAGCATTTCTCCTCCGTGGGCGGGTGAGAGAGCCTGCTGGCTTCCAGGTTCCTCCTAGATCATCGCCACAGTCGGGGAAGGGCCAATGCTAGGCCAGATTTCTGCTGCCCTTTGTGGAGAGCCGTGGGGAGAGTTCGTTCTTTCCCCACACTTACATTGGCGGCCATGAGGTACTGTCCGCCTCACTGACCAAGACTGTCTCCCTGCCTCCCACCTCTTCTCCTGTACGGGGCTTGTCAGCCGTTTTGGAGCAGGGACCATCTTTTTGTTCTGCGTCGTACAGCGCCTAGCGCGATGGGCTCTGTGACTGGGGCTCCTCCGTGCTAAGGCAGCTCAGAACCCGGAGGATGAAGGAGCTCAGTTTCCTGTCTTGGCTTTGATAACGGTGTAAAAGTCACTAGTCCGCATTAACCGTTTTAAGCTACTGGCTCCTATTAAGAGAGACTGAAAGAGTGGGACTTCTCACCTTGGAGATGAATAAGGCGGAACATGGTAAAAATGGGGGAAAAAATAGTGGGTGCTGAGCCCCCACCGGTCACAGCTGTTTGGCGGCACCGCTGATTAGCTGGGAGAGGGGCTTGGGGGAGGGCAGAGAGCCGCAAGTGGGTGGGCGTCTCGGGGAGGGGGCGGAACAGGGGTAGGAAGAGGCAGGCTGAGGGTGGGGCCTCGAGGGAGGGATAGAGTGGGGGCAGGGCCTCAGGACAGAGCAGGGGTGCAGCACCCCCTGGGAAAAGAAAACCTCAGCGCGTATGCCTTTTTCACCCCTTAGCCGGTGGAACTCACTGTCACATGATCTCCTGGAGGCCAAGAGTTTAGCGGGATTCAAAGGGTGAGTGGGCATCTCGACTGAGAACCCAGCTCGCCAGCGTTAGCTTCATTAATGCTGCACTTTAAAAAAAGATCCCTAGGTAGGCTCTAGTCCAAACAGAAATTAATTCAAGGAAGTCCGATAGCCTGGGTTATGCAAGAGGTTAGACTGGCCCCTTCTGGTTCATAATCTCTGAATGAGGCAGCTGAGTACAGAATGGCCCCAACATCAAATAAATTAGATGGGAGGGTTGCATGGCTGTATATGTACCTGGGCAGAATACAAGCAAATTCATTACTGCAAGGTCTGCAGACCACCAGGGCTTGGTTTGCCCGTCTCTGGTAGAGAGATGGGAAGAGGAGCGAACGCTCTGCTTAGGCAAGTATCAGAGGGGTAGCTGTGTTAGTCTGGATCTGTAAAAGCAGCAAAGAGTCCTGTGACACCTTGTAGACTAACAGAAGTTTTGCCACAGGATTCTTTGCTGCTTCTGCTTAGGCAGTACAAGAGAGGCGCCTTCCTAGCTAAGGCCTCTGAAACTCTTCAGGCCGCCGGTTTCCCCAGAGAGCTGAGTACAAGAGCAGGACTTCAATTCTGCCTTTCCATGGGGTCCTTTGAGCTCGTTAGCACAGTTCTGTATGGGGCCCGGATGAACAGGATGAATTAGGAAAGTATTCCTAGAGCTTTTGGTTAGGTTTTGCCAGGGCTATAAACCCTCATGCTTCAGGGCATGAGCAGCCCTCTAACGATCGATCGGGGTCAGGAGGGGACTTCCCCTGGCTGCAGGTGACTCCAGAATTGTCCACTGGGTGGGGAAAGGTCTCTTGCACCTTCCTCTGAAGCAGCTGGGAGGAGGCGGAAGCCTGGGCTAGGGGTGGCTCCATGCTCCGAGCCAGCCTCTGTTCCCAGTAGGGTAGGAGCTGGTCCCTGCTGCTGGGAGCAGTGTCCAAGGCCTGGCGGTGCTGAAATGAGGCCCCTACCGGCCCCCCCCCCAAGCTGGCAGGAAACTCCAGCGTGGCGATGGGGAGCCTGTGCCATTGCTGCCGCCGTCCCTGTGCCCTGCCTGCCCTGGGCTGTGGTGGCAACTCCTTCTTGGGGATTGGGGGAAGCAGGGCTTGATATTGGACTGGGATGGGGGGGTTATGTTAACAGGTGAACCCAAAAGGGCATGAAAAAGTTTGGGGCCCCACTGATCTACATAACACAGGCTTTATGCAGTGACCCCGGTACAGACCCCAGTGACGTGTGCTGTTCCTAGCCGGGCTGCGAGGCAGACTCCATCACCAGCTAAGATGTGCTGGATGATGCTACCGCTGTCTCCCGTCCTAAGGCTAAACCCAGGACCTCCAGTCTCCAGGGCACTTTCACCAGCACTAACGCCAGCTATCGCTAGGTCAGGGGTTGGCCACCTATGGCCCGAGCGGTGAAGGCGGCACCTGAGCTGGTTTTCAGTGGCACTCACACTGCCCGGGTCCTGGCCACCGGTCCGGGGGGCTCTGCATTTTAATTTAATTTTAAATGAAGCTTCTTAAACATTTTAAACCCCTTATTTACTTTACGTACAACAATAGTTTAGTTCTATATTATAGACTTATAGAAAGAGACCTTCTAAAAACGTTACAATGTATGAGTGGCACACGAAACTTAAATCAGAGTGAATCAATGAAGACTCGGCACAGCACTTCTGAAAGGTTGCCGACCCCTGCGCTAGGTTCTCCACATGGAGGCGGAATTTCTCTGCTGCTGAGCATCTCAGAGCGACCTTACAGAGCCCAGACAATTCATATGCAAAAGCCCCAGGACTTTGAAATCTGGCTGCCAGCGAAGGCGCAAAGATTGGCAGAGAGTTGGCAGTGACCCACGCACACCTAGGAGAGAGGCATGCAGGCCAGGCAGGGGGCATTGGGGATTTTATTAATCAGCCATCTATTGCTGTAGGGTTTTCTTGCTAAAAACAGCTGTGCAATATGTCCTGTGGGGCATGGGGGGGGGGTGTGGGGATGAACCCCATAATAACTAGTATCAGGTGGTATCCGTGTTAGTCGGTATCCACAAAAACAACAAGGAGTCCGGTGGCACCTTGAAGACTAACAGATTTATCAGGTAAAAAGCCCCCTTCTTCAGATGCACTGACTAGTGCATAACTAGTGCGCAATAATAATAATATTTAATAACTAGTGTTACTTACCCAGCTCTTTTTATCCTGTGATCTCAAAGCGCTTGCCAGTGGTGGGTCTAATTTATCACCCTCCCTCCCCCGCAAAAATCCCCACTCTGATTTTGCAGATGGGGACATTGGGGCACAGAGAGGGGAACTGATCTTCCACAAGTCAGCAGCGGAGATGGGTATGGAACCCAGGTATCTGGCCTTGCAACACCCCCTCCTCATTCTTTTAATCATCCTGACTTGTAAGCCCCTTTCTAACCACCAGATCCCACTCCCTCCTAGAGAGAACAGAACCCAGGAATTCGGATCCCCGGTCCCCCCTCCGCTCTAATAGCTAGGGCCTACACCTCTCCCAGAGCTGGGCATAGAACCCAGGAGTCCTGGCTTGCCCCCCTCCCCCAACCACTAGCCATTTTGCAGCTCATTTATTTATGATATAAGGCACCTATATAATTTGATTATTTATTTGTATTATGGGACCCTCTCGGTGCCCCAGTTGTGACCCAGGACCCCGTTGTGCTAGGTTGCCTGGATGCCCAGACAGCCCCATCTTCTCTCTCTCTGCTAGACAGAGTCCCTCCAGGACCCAGGCCGCACAGTACCTGCTCTGTGATTAAGCAGGGGCTGTTGCTTGTCAGGGGTGCCAGGCTGGCACTGAATTAACTCCAGTGACAAGCCGATGACTATTATTAGCTGCCATATGGGTGGCTCATTCTTTGCCTTGCACTGTCAAAGTGCTTAATATAGCAAGTCGGTTAGGGCTGATTGCTGGCAGGAACAGTTGCTGGGAATGGCTGTGTTCTCAGGGGCAGTGCCGGCTGTGTTGGTCCTAAATACAGCCCAGGTGGCAGTGCCCTTTGGATCGTGACTTTCCCTGCGCCCAGTCAGCCTCATGACCCACCTGGGAAGTAGGTATTATCCTCACAGAAGGGGAAACTGAGGCACGGGCAGGTGAAATTACTTGACCAAGGCCACATATCCGGACTCTAACCTCTAGACTGCAGGACACCTGGGTTCTATGTGTGCCGCTGGGAAGGAGTGTTGTGAATGGACTGGAGGAGGGTGGTGACTGGGATTCAGGACTCCTGGTCAAATACTACGAGAACACCACAAGGGTTTGCAACCCCGGGGTCTCGTATCTCACCTCATGAGGACGTATCATGGTGCAATGACGGGACCGAGCGATGCCGGGTCTTCGTCTCATGATGTCATCTTGCAGCATGGTGTCACGTTTCAGCCGGACCAAGTGACTTCAGGACTCCAGGTGATGCGGTCGTGTCAAGCCACGCCGCCACATTTCCAAGATGATGTTCGGGTGGGATCAAATGACCTCAGCGAAAGAATCATCGCGCGCCGTGGTGACAGCCCCTGTGGCTGGATGACATCATGCCTTTTGGTGATGACCTCAAAGCACAACATGATGACACCCTGTCTTGCTCTGAGGACATGATTAGGGTGCCATGGCAACATCACATGCTCAAAATGGTGGTACTGCTGTCACAAGATGACCCCTGCCCCCCCCCGTGGCAGTCTGGGAAAGGTCAATAGGCGCCACCCCCCACGCCTCCATGCCCATTCCTTCTTCCCGGGCTGAACCCATACTGCACAGAATGGGGGCGACGTCCCCTTTAAGAGAAGCCACGCCCCCTTTTATCCTCCCATCAATCAGCCTCTCCTCCAGCCAATCAGAACGCACAATGCCACCAGCTCCCTCTTCCCCCTCCCCCGAGTGGGCAGTGCCCGCAGAGCGGCGTCGGTTCTGGCCAATCAGAGGTGGATAATAGGAGGAAGGGGCGGGTTTCCTCCGCTCCCGCTCAGGAGGCGGTCCCTGTTGCCGGGGGAACGGGGCAGAGCAGAGGAAGGGGGGGGTCCCCGGATGTTGGCTGGTTCCTAATATGGTGGCTGCGGCGGCGGAGTGACCAGGAGCTGGGGGGAGACAGCGCGCGAGCCCCCGCCCCCGCCAGAGAGCAGGTGGGGGGGGGAGCTGGGGGGTTGGGATGGGGGGTAAAGGTGGGGGAGGGGTGAGAGGAGGAGCTGAGGGGAGTGTGGGGGTTTGGGGGCTGGGGAGGGGGTGAGAGAGGAGGAGCTGAGGGGAGTGTGGGGGTTTGGGGGCTGGGGAGGGGTGAGAGGGGGGAGCTGAGGGGAGTGTGGGGGTTTGGGGGCTGGGGAGGGGTGAGAGGGGGGAGCTGAGGGGAGTGTGGGGGTTTGGGGGCTGGGGAGGGGGGAGAGAGGAGGAGCTGAGGGGAGTGTGGGGGTTTGGGGGCTGGGGAGGGGGTGAGAGGAGGAGCTGAGGGGAGTGTGGGGGTTTGGGGGCTGGGGAGGGGGTGTGAGAGGGGGGAGCTGAGGGGAGTGTGGGGGTTTGGGGGCTGGGGAGGGGTGAGAGAGGAGGAGCTGAGGGGAGTGTGGGGGTTTGGGGGCTGGGGAGGGGGTGAGAGGAGGGGGAGCTGAGGGGAGTGTGGGGTTTGGGGGCTGGGGAGGGGGTGAGGGAGGAGGAGCTGAGGGGAGTGTGGGGGTCTGGGGGCTGGGGAGGGGTGAGAGAGGAGGAGCTGAGGGGAGTGTGGGGGTTTGGGGGCTGGGGAGGGGGTGAGAGAGGAGGAGCTGAGGGGAGTGTGGGGGTTTGGGGGCTGGGGAGGGGGTGAGAGAGGAGGAGCTGAGGGGAGTGTGGGGGTTTGGGGGCTGGGGAGGGGGTGAGAGGAGGGGGAGCTGAGGGGAGTGTGGGGGTTTGGGGGCTGGGGAGGGGGTGAGAGGGGGGAGCTGAGGGGAGTGTGGGGGTTTGGGGGGTGGGGAGGGGGTGAGAGAGGAGGAGCTGAGGGGAGTGTGGGGGTCTGGGGGCTGGGGAGGGGGTGAGGGAGGAGGAGCTGAGGGAGTGTGGGGGTCTGGGGGCTGGGGAGGGGGTGAGGGAGGAGGAGCTGAGGGGAGTGTGGGGGTTTGGGGGGTGGGGAGGGGGTGAGAGAGGAGGAGCTGAGGGGAGTGTGGGGGTTTGGGGGCTGGGGAGGGGGTGAGAGGGGGAGCTGAGGGGAGTGGGGGTTTGGGGGCTGGGGAGGTGGTGAGAGGAGGAGCTGAGGGGAGTGTGGGGGTTTGGGGGCTGGGGAGGGGGTGAGAGAGGAGGAGCTGAGGGGAGTGTGGGGGTCTGGGGGCTGGGGAGGGGGTGAGAGGGGGAGCTGAGGGGAGTGTGGGGGTTTGGGGGCTGGGGAGGGGGTGAGAGAGGAGGAGCTGAGGGGAGTGTGAGGGATTAGAGGCTGAGGAGGGGGTGAGAGGAGGGGGAGCTGAGGGGAGTGTGGGGTTTGGGGGCTGGGGAGGGGTGAGAGAGGAGGAGCTGAGGGGAGTGTGGGGGTTTGGGGGCTGGGGAGGGGGTGAGAGAGGAGGAGCTGAGGGGAGTGTGAGGGATTAGAGGCTGAGGAGGGGGTGAGAGGAGGGGGAGCTGAGGGGAGTGTGGGGGTTTGGGGGCTGGGGAGGGGGTGAGGGGGGAGCTGAGGGGAGTGTGGGGGTTTGGGGGCTGGGGAGGGGGTGAGAGAGGAGGAGCTGAGGGGAGTGTGGGGGTTTGGGGGCTGGGGAGGTGGTGAGAGGAGGAGCTGAGGGGAGTGTGGGGGTTTGGGGGCTGGGGAGGGGGTGAGAGAGGAGGAGCTGAGGGGAGTGTGGGGGTCTGGGGGCTGGGGAGGGGGTGAGAGGGGGAGCTGAGGGGAGTGTGGGGGTTTGGGGGCTGGGGAGGGGGTGAGAGAGGAGGAGCTGAGGGGAGTGTGAGGGATTAGAGGCTGGGGAGGGGTGAGAGAGGAGGAGCTGAGGGGAGTGTGGGGTTTGGGGGCTGGGGAGGGGTGA